>NC_138762.1:104954184-106350639 GCF_965113315.1 Podarcis vaucheri
TCACTGCAACATACCTGGATGGGTAAGGGGCACAACAGAGCAGTGGTTGTATGGATGAACCAGTGGAGTTATTCTGCTGCTCCTGCTGATATATCTGCCCAGCCTTGACCTCACTACCACCCTGCCATGTCCAGGTAAGCTGCAGTGATGCCATGAGGCTCTGCCCCAGCATATCGGTTGGTACTGTGGACAACAGATGAAATGAACAAATTGTCTGATCTGGTGTAAGGTAGGTCCCCAAGTTCTGATTTGTTGGTGTTTGCCACTTAATGAGAAAGAATTAAACCACAGGCCACATTGCATCACTGTTTTCAGGTATCAGGACCATAGCTGTCAAGTGTCCCTTATTTGAAGGGACAGTCCCTTATTCCAGCGCCATGTCCTGCTGCTGTCCCTTATTGATGGATGTCCCTTAAATGCCCCTTAAATTATGTCAGCAGCTCCTCTCCCTCCCTCCCTGCTGGCCAGGGAGGAGGGAGGCTCCAACTGTGTTGCTTGGCTGCGCTGCTCGCAAATAAGGAGTCTAAGAACGACTGGGGGGTGGAGCTTGCATGCCTTGTGTGTGGCTAGTTAATGCAAGCTGAGGAGGTTTTTGAATGCTGGGCGCCATTTTGTTGCACGTGCTGATGCAAACTTTGCAGTGCAAAGCCAGGCCGGGGAGCCATCTTAAGTTGAGGCTGCATAGGCCTTGTGGTGCATGTGATTCAGATTCTATTCACTTGAACCTCTGGTTACAAAGTTGGTTGGACAGTGTTCTCGAAGCTACCAGCATGAGTTTGACCAGACTGCAGGAGGACAGGAAGACTGGTGTGCCTGGAACAGGTGAGGCTGCTGGTCCCTTATTTTCAAATCTGTAAATTGACAGCTATGGTCAGGACAGGAGAAAGCTCATAGGCTCTTCACTGGGCTGAATCAAATGTGAAGACCCTACAGGTATTGAAGCACTTCCTGGATTATACTATTTTTCAATGCTTCGCTTTGTTTCTTATCCTCCCTGTACACAGAAAGGCAGCAAGTCAGGGGAGAAAGCTGGACCAAAACCTTTCTCCATAACATCCAACTGGAGGGCCTATGGAGAGCATGAATCCCTTGGCTTCTAGGCTACAGCAATCCAGGGAGGTCGTATACTGTAATGTGTTTTTTCTACACATGTACATTGGCTCTTTGGCAACCCCACCTCCCCAAAAATACAGAAACGTGTGTGTGTGTGTGTGAGAGAGAGGTGTTCATGCCTTGGGTAGAGAGAGGGTGTGCATGACAACCCACAGCCAAACCACCAAACACCTTACCTAGCACTTCCATTCTCGTAGAGCCCATGGCATATATTGTCTGAACCTCTTTGTACCTTCCCAGGCCAAAAATGCAGGAGGTTTATTTTGTTGAAAGTAGTAAGAGAACAAAAAGTTCAGATTTCCACGCACATAGGCCAAAACATCAATGATATAAAGTATGCTAACTATCTGAATGTCTGATAATGTTATGAGCAACAGAAAATGGAGGAAATCAATGTATTTAAACAGTATTATGTTTAAAAGTCTTTAAAAATAAATAAAAAACACCACACATTCTCTTCCTTCCTTCTTTCCCTCAGCCCCATTTTCTAAGCACCTCTAATTTATTACTTTTTACAACCGCGCAAGCAAAAAAAACCAACCCTTTATTATGTTAATTTAGGAGGTTTTCTCTTCCAAATCAAGAATAGTTTGTAATTGCTTTTGCATGCTCTCTCTATAAAACAAAATCAATAAATTTACCGCAGCTTAAATTTTCAAAATAAATAACAGAGCCCTAAAGAGGAGTAGTGGATGTTCCCCACCTCGCAAGGCCGTCGTCTCTTGATTTATGGCTGCTCAGTGCAAGCTGATCTGGTAACAAGTGAGAATTCCCCAATGGAATGTTTGAAAAACCCAAATCCCTCTCGCAGAAAGTGGAGGGGGAGAATATCTGAGCAGTAACAATCATTCCCAGGCGAATAGGTTTTGAATAATAACTGCCTGGTTTCTACATTTCTTTTGTTCGTGACATATCAATCCAGTTAACGCAGAGAAATATATCAAGGAAAGCTCCTCAATATACGTACCAAACAGGGTTGCAGCTCAGGGCTTTAACGAATCCTAATTATTCCACTGGCTGCGAAACAAGCTAAATAGCAGACCACCCCCCCCTGTAAATTATTGGGGCTGGCAGGGAAGGGGCCTGACAGGCTTCACATTATCTTACTGCAGAATTGAGGCAGTAGTCACAGCTGGCTCATATGTCAAAATGTGTCAGGACTTAAATGGTAAAACAGGAGTGCAACAGCAATTGGCTTTTCAATCAATAAAGCAATCAATATATTTCACAGATATTTTCCCATATCTAAATTACTCTGCAGAGATGAGGTAGCCTGACGGAGTGTTTATAAATCAATAAAACACACGACTAAAGGACATCTGCTCCTGTTCTTTCACTTCAAGGTGCTATTTGCCTTTTATTTCCAGCACTCCTCTTATTTAAAAATGCACTCCTGAGGACAGGCAGCCTTCCCTGGCACACAAATCACCTCAAAGTTGCAATTTCAAACTTCTTTTCTTTTCTCTTCCTGAAGAATATTTCTGCTTTCAAGGAACCATCTTCTCACTCGGGAAAGATTTGACTCTGATTACAAAAGAATGAGGGCTGAGTAGCATATCTGGAAATATAAAATGGAGGTATGAGCAACCAGAGAGTTGGCTCATTGATTCGAATCGATAGGTGAAATCCAGTCATATTCACCTTGCTGTCTATTGTTCCAGCACAAGCCCTCCTGCCTCTGGGCAAAAGGTGTGGAACCTGCTTGTGGGCTACAGGAGCAGAGACAACAAGGCTCTTATGGTGTTCTCGTTGGCTCATCTCAGACAGTACTTATACAGGCAACTCACACACATTCAATATGTGCACAACTGCGCACATGTGCATCATGCCAATCCCAGAAGTGACCCGAAAACGTCAGAAAAGGGGTGGAACGGGGGGGGGCAGGAGCAAAATACATGCAGGCTTTTCCAATGGTGTTTCAAATATATGCAATTTCACTTAAACATGAGGTGCCTTGAGACAGAACCCCCATGGAAATAGGGGCTTAAAACGTAAAGGTAAAGGGACCCCTGACCATTAGGTCCAGTCGTGGCTGACTCTGGGGTTGTGGCGCTCATCTTGCTTTATTGGCCAAGGGAGCCAGCGTACAGCTTCTGGGTCATGTGGCCAGCATGACTAAGCCGCTTCTGGCGAACCAGAGCAGCGCATGGAAATGCCGTTTGCCTTCCCACCAGAGTGGTACCTATTTATCTACTTGCACTTTGACGTGCTTTCGAACTGTTAGGTTGGCAGGAGCAGGGACCGAGCAACGGGAACTCACCCCATCACGGGGATTACCTGTACGATTCACCATTTGAAGTGACAGAGGTCTTTCTCACTCAGCCTTTCCACCAGAGATCTTTATCACCAGAAATGCCACAAATCACATCCCTCTGCAGAGGACATATGCTGGTGAGCTGTGCCACCTCCATTGATTTCTTGATGCAACCATTTATGAAAGGCTATGCATAATTAATAGGGAACATACAGCATATAGAATAATTCTATATTATCTCAGTCTTACACTGAGGCAGCCAGAGATATAGGTCTGTGACGGAAAACTTGGATGAAGAACAGAATACAGACAGTTCTGACTATCTAGAAAAAATTGGCAGGGCCACTATCTGCTCATGCTGCCATTGTCCATGGGAGGTGAAATCCTGAGTGTCTACACTGCTATCCAGAGCCCCAAAGTTGCAAGACATTTGACTAATCAGGGCCAGGCTGGAGCAAAACACACACTAAGTTTTTTATTGATGATACCACCAGGGCCAATAACAATCAGAATTATGTGTGATCAACCCAGTTTCTCTTTCTATTAATCCAGACTATAAAAGGCATTGAGGTTAATGGGTTGACTGTCAGCTATATCATAATTATATCAGTACATGAATCAATAGTCCCTTGTGGGATGTAAATGAACATTCAAGAACACAGCAGATGACAAAGCAATAGCCAAGAAAAGTATGATTAAAAGTCTCAACAATCATTTAGAATGAACAAATGAGAAAAATAAGGCTGCACACACTGTGTGTGTGTGTGTGTGTGTGCGCGCGCGCGCGCGCGCGTTATTGATAACTGGGTCAGTTGAGATATATAAATACACCATAGAACAGAGAAATTGTAAACAATGGGTTCAAAAAGCTCTTGCAATGCAAGCCCATGCTGGAGCGTGTTCAGTACAAAGCATTTCAAGGTGGGCTGACTGCGCTGCCCAACTTGGCTCAGGAAAAGAAAAACGGCGCCGGAGCGATTGAGTAGGTTTCTGTCAACCTCCAAGCCAGACTCTGTTAACTTTCAAGCCTGTTTTAAACTATTTTAAGGTACGTCCTTTTTGAGACAATGAAAAAAAGTTACTCCTTTTTTGGAAGGGGGGGAGATGTTTTGATTGAAAGCACACAGGCCACAACAGAGTTGGAAACCTCAGACCCGGGCTCAGGCATGCCCCTCAATATTCCTTAGCAGTGGGCTCAATATTGAGGAGGCGGAACCTACAGAGTGCCTCCTCCCAACGATGTGCGCATATCGCACGTTGCGTGTCATGCTCGTGATGTCGCAGGCATGTAATGCACACACACCATAGATGACCCCCAATCTTTGGCTCGAGGCAGTGCCTCTGCCTGGGGTCCAAATGCAGTCCTTCCTGCTTCTCTATCTCTTCCTTGGGATTCTCCACAGGCTAGACCCTTTACCGTCCCTGCTTAACATCCACCTTGAGTGTTTCAGCCAGGCCAGAATGCGATCTGATAATGCCTCTTTCATGGCTGGAGGAGAGAGATGGGTGAGTATGTGAAACTAGCCCACTGTACAAAGATAACAATTACATTTATTGCTCCACCCCTTTTGCCTCTAGCCCACCCACCACTGGCCTCAGTGGCGTAGCGTGGGGGGTGCAGGGGGGCCAGCCGCACCGGGTGCAACATCTGGGGGTTAGGGGGCACAAATCCATGGGTTAGGGGGTGCAAATTACTTGCCTTGCCCTGGGTGCTGACAACCCACGCTACGCCACTGACTGGCCTGTGGCCTCCTTAAGCTTCCCCAGGAGAGAATATGGTCCCTCAGTTGAGAAAGCCCTCCCCCTCCCCTGGCTTTAATAGTAAAGCCACATTCCTATAAAATCACATTTGTTTTATTCATAAGTATGCCCAGCTATGTTTACCCAAGCATTGGATAGCTGAGATACTGGTTTCAGCAACCTCGAAATTCCAAAGTGCATGTGTGTCATGTTTGCTTTTAAATATTTTTAGATGTTCTAAAAGTTTTTATAGGTTTCTAGCTTTTAATGGTTTTAAGTATTATTTTAAGTTGCATTGTTTTTAACGTTTTGATGTTTGCTGCCCTGGGCTCCTTTATGTGGAAGGGCAGGAGACAAACTTTTCTCTGCCTTCTTCACAGGAGAGTCCAAAGGAATGCGAACCATTTCAGACTAATCATTCTTTAGATGGTCTGTGCATCATACGGGTGCTGACGATATTTGCAATTTCATCTATAGAGAATGATTTTGCTGCTCAAAAGCAACAGCAACCATATTGTTAACCGAAAGTTAATTACCACATATTTAAAAAATGTTTATGCTTAATATTAGTTTTAATTTCCCATCTTTGTTATTGCAATTCAGGGTTGTTGTCGTTGATTAAATTTATATACTGTCCTTCATACAGTGTGAAGGGTGGAGAGTGTGTGTGTGTGTGTGCGTGCGCGTGCGCAATTACAATATAAAAAAATTCAAAATACGCAATAAAAATAAGATCGAAAACAAACCAATAATCTCTCTTCCTGCAACACATTTAAAAGGGCTTCAGATGTCAATCAGCCAAATGCTTGGTTGAAGAGGAATGTTTTCATGAAGGCGCCAGCCGAACCTTCCTGGAGAGAGCATTCCACAAATGTGGAGTCACTACAGAAAAGGCCTGTTCTCGTGTTACCACTGTCTGAACCTCTCACGGAGGACACACATGAAGAAGGGCCTCAGAGGATGATGTCAAGGTCCAGGTAGTCCTTGAGGTATTACAGTTGGGCTAGTTCAACCATTTGTCAATGTAGATTTAACCTGCCTTCATCTACTGCAGGTATAGGGGTGCTAGCGGGCTTCACAAACGATAGTGATAGGTCTCCCGCGTGGCTCAGGAGGCAGTCCAATGGCAAGATCCCACCAGGAGCAGCCCCTTAGGATGCAGTGGATCTCTGGCTCAGCCAGATGTTTCCCAGCTCAGTGGAAGATACGCTGCTGTAAACAGGCTGAGCCCAGACCAGAGTAAGCACCCCAAAAAGTGTGTTCTGGGGTGGGACAAGTCAGGTGGGGACATACAATAGTTCCTAACCCCATTCAGCTTGTCATAGCAACGTGGCATAGAACACTATTTTCCCTTTGCCTGGATTAAGCCTCGCTGCTGTACAGGATTTGTGTCTGGTGTAACTTTATGTTGGCTTACTTTACACCAGTTTTTTGTGCATAGGTTTGCTCCCTTAATGTCTACAAACTTTCTTCTTCTTTGCTCATGCATTATTCATATAGCTGCCATCTGAAGAAACAGCTTTGTATATCTGTCAAAGTGAGGTCAACTCCATCAAAACCTACGCTATGATAAACTTGTTAGTCTCCAATATACCACAGGAGTCTTGTTGTTTTTGCTATAGCAGGCTAACATGATTTTCCCGTTTGTAAATGTTACATAATGTTATATAAGCCACAATGTAGATTAATTGTGTTTTGCATGTTACATATCCTCATATACTGCTGAAGAATTATTCAGAATCTGAAAATAAACTTCACAAAGCAAAGAGCTTTCAAACCAAAACAAAATTTTGCTGTAAAGTGACCTGATAGATCCCATTACTTTTGTGGAATCCCCTTCCCTTTGTATATCATGTCCTAGTATATTTGGCTGCTAATATTATGATATGTAAAGTATTGCATTTCTTCATTTTTGAGCCAGAGAATGATATGCATAACAACATGGTTCAGTCTTTTCGATGTGTGGCTCAAGGGTTATTGAACAAGAGATTTGTGTGAAATCTACCCTGATCAGAGCTCTGTGTGCTCCCAATGCGAACATGGAACTCCTGCATATAAGGACTGACGAGGAAGGCAATGCACAAATGTTGTGCTTTAAATTATTGTGACATGCCCTTGGATCACAATTAGGGTGAATGGTGGGTATAAAATAAAATAATAACACCATACTCATTTACTGAAATGAATGAGCCATGTAAAAAGGATGCTTAGATTTCATGTCAGTCCTGGGTATCCCTGCCTTTGTTTACCTGAAAACACTCTCCTACCTTGTACCTTACAGTTTAACTCGATTAGAAACTGATCCATTCCATGTTTGTTTTATACAGTGGTACCTCAGGTAAGAACTTAATTCGTTCTGGAGGTCTGTTCTTAACCTGAAACTGTTCTTAACCTGAAGCACCACTTTAGCTAATGGGGCCTCCTGCTGCCTCCGAAGCCCGATTTCTGTTCTTATTCTGAAGCAATGTTCATAACCTGAAGCACTATTTCTGGGTTAGCGGGGTCTGTAACCTAAAGCGTATGTAACCTGAAGTGTATGTAACCCGAGGTACCACTGTATATAATAAGGATTGCCAGAAGAAAAGGAGTGATTTCAAGGCCGATAGAAAATCTGTGCCAGTGGTAATGGTTAATAGCAGCAGTAAAAACAACAATCACATTATGACTGGGTGTGACCTTATGGATGATGGACACTGGGATCTCCATCTTCAGAGATAGGTCTATGAGTATCCATTGCTGGTGAACAAACAACTGCCTTCAAGACTCTGTTTGTGGCCTTCCTGGAATCATGGAATTGTAGAGTTGGAAGGAAGTGCCCAGCTAGAAAGAAAGATGGGGGACTACATAGACCTTTGACCTGATCCACCATGGCTCTTCTTATACCGTAGTTTTCGCTCCATAACACATGTTTTTTTTCCTCCTAGAAAGTAAGGGGAAATGTCTGTGCGTGTTACGGGAGTGAATGCTTCCCTCCTCTGTGATTTCCAGCGGGAGAAGAGCCGCTGAATGGGGAGGAGAGAGGGACAGAGTGCCTGCTTCTTTAAAGGAGCAAAGCGAGAGGGGAGAGGAGCCGCTTACACGAGTGTAAGTGGCTCCTGTCCGGTAGGCTCCTTTAAAGCAAGCAGGCTCTCTGTCCCTCCAGCAAAGTTTTTCAGCTCACTAGGGGGGGGGGGGAGAGAAGCAGAGCTTGCCCCACGCGTGCTCCTTGTCCCTTGAGTCCTTTTCCTTCCCTCCCCACTTAAAATGTGGTTACGAAGCACGGATCCACGTGGATCCTCAGGATTTTTGCACTGGGTCACCCCAAACTCACCATCAGATCACATAGCATGTCCATGGCTACAGTTTGCACCAAAAAAATCACGCACCCACTGTTGCCTGGGGCTGCAGTGGTGCAAAAACATGGTTACAAAGCATGGATCCACATGGATCCTCAGGATTTTTGCATTGGGCTACTCCAAACTCACCGTCAGATCACATGTCTGTGGCCACAGCATGAACCACAAAAATCATACATCCACTGTTTCGTTTAGAATATTTTTTTTTCTTGTTTTCCTCCTCTAAAAACTACATGTGTGTTATGGTCGGGTGCGTGTTATCGAGCGAAAAATACGGTATTTTTATCTTCTGATGACTTGTCAAGGAACCAATGAGGGTCTAAAAATATGCAGACACCCAGCTGTAAAACATGGACCAACCTTGTCCCATATTACATGCCTCACCTGGTCTTATGGCACAGTAACTTGTCAATATATGCATGCTGAATTGCACATACCGAGCTTACACAAGAATAGGTATTTTTAAACAGTCAAAAGATATAAACATGCCTCTCAACGGGGTGTCTCTATATGTCAGAAAAAAACAAAAGCCTAAGAGAGATTCCAACATAAACGCCTTATAAAATGAATATGGAAACTTGCTGGTGTAAGAACAGTTTTAAATGTTGGATTTCTTTTCCTGTTAATAGCTAAATCACCAAACAATGACAAAATTCTGTATTTTTGTCTCAATGTGAAATGGGGTGATGCTTCAATGTCACCCTACTAGGAGGTTTCTTGAATACCTTGCAATCAGAATCAAAAGATTCATCATGGCGTGAGAAATCTATAGTCGACTGATATCCAGTGTTTAAAATGAAAAGATGACAACAAAGACACAAAATTAATGTAACAATAGCATTTATATAGTGCTGTTGGAGTGTTTAAAGTGGCATTTGCCTGAATGGGAGATTGTCTGAGAAACAAACAGATGCTACCTTGGGTTCCATGTTGAATGAAAGAAAAAGAAAATAAAGGCTCAGTACATCAAGCAAGATGAATCACCATTAACATTACTTCATCAACACAAAGCAAATAGGCATAGATAAAGTTGTTTCTTACTACTTTTCCATCCAGCTCAGTATTGTCCACACTGGTTGGCAGCAACTCACCAGTTTCTTGGGTGGAAATCTTTCCCATCTCTGGTTAACCAATTGCTTTTAACTGGAGATGTCACAGACTGAAATTGGGACTTCCTCTGTGCAAAGCTATGAACACGCTTCATTCACATATTCACATCAAGTAAGATAAAAACCACTTCCACCTCCTATTTTAACCTCTGGACATATTATAATTTCATGGGATTGACCTATGTAAGAACTTTCATTAATAATACTCATACAGCAGCTGTCCTCTGAAGCTTTTAAAATTTTACATTGTAGTTTAAATTATGTTTTCTTTTTTTAAAAAAAAAATAATGGTGAAATTTGAAAAGTTGCAAATGTTTAAAAATAAGACCAATTCTATGGGCCAACCCATCACCCCTCTCAAAAAACCATCCATTCTCAGAAGTCTAAGGTCTCAGCATCAGCATGCAATGAAATGTGATCTTTCAGAAGTCACATTTTAAATGGTCCATTGATCTGGGGCAAAGCATGTGAAATAGACTGAAGCCTCGAGGTTGCCTCCAAGTGACAATAATGTCAAACCGAGGAATGTGGGCGAGAAATGCATGCCTTTCTCCTCCACATAATGCTGTTGGAAAAGCCACAACTTCGAAGGACAATAAAGATGCCTTCATGAAGAATGTTTCTGTTGCAACACTTTGAGAATGCTTTGAGGGGAATGGCTGGTCTCATGGAAAAAAATATCTAGGAGAATAAAGGGTGGAATTATACTTGTTCCTCTGAACCCAAAAAGAGTTAAATAAATGCAGCAGGGAGAATGAATGTGGAAGCTGAGTATCTGTCAAGCTACTGAATAACATGTACAAAGATGCTGAATTTAAGCAGCTCCTTGAAGCACTCTGTCCCATTAATTTCTATCTTGAAGGAGCACACTCTGGATGAACTGGCTTTGTATTTGAAAGAGACCCTGCATTTTTATTTTACATTTTGGAAATTGCAAAGAAGGTTTTATTACAACTTGTTTGATTATTTATTTATTTTTTTAAATGAACATTCAGAGCTCTGTGTAAGTCAAAATGTCACACAGCTTGATCCTAAATACTGGTTGGGTCTTAATCAAAGGTACAGTGGACACTCGGGTTGTGAACGTGATCAGTGCGGTAAGCAGGCTCACAACCAGCAGTGTCTGCAACCTGCAGCGCCACGTCTGCACACGCGCGGGTTGAGATTTGGTGCTTCCGCGCATGCGCAAAGCATGATTCTGCGCATTTGCATGTCAAGGTCCCCAAGACACCCCAAATAAAAACACAATGACACTTGATTTTTGTTTAAAGTTTTTGGCATAATTTTGGCGACAACTTTATAAAAATTACAGCAACGTGAGTGGTTGCTTAGGCACTGGTAGCGACTAACTGACCCCACACGGGGACAGTCTGACATTCGCACCCTCCGCAAAGTCAGAAAGGGTAAGTCACCTGGGGAGAGAGACGGGACTGGGAACCATGCCTCACCTCTCCCCAGATGCTCTCAGGGGCTCTTGCATGGCCCTAGCCCCTTGCCAGGGGGTTTGGACAAAAGCATGGCGAGCTCCTGGGTTCCTTTAACGGAAAACCCTTGTAGCAGCAGCATTTTAGAGGGGCAGGCACAGCCAAATCCATACCCCTCCACCAACCAATTCCCAAACCAATGCCTAACCACAACCTTACAAGTTGTGACGATTTGCTACGCAGCAGGCAAAAACCAAATGGCACCAGCCAATCAGCCAAATGGACAAAATTCCTATCGTGCCCCTGCCCCAAAAGCAGACAACCCCATGACAGGCATAGCAAGGTCAAGCAAACAGCCTAACATTAGGGAGGGAGGGCGGGTGATCCGAAGCACGCAGCGAAAAGAGGAAGCTCATCACTGCATGCAGTGTATTTAACAAATAGGGCTTGTCAATCAATAAATGGCAACATATAAATCTCCCCAGTAACAGCCCGCCCCTGCTTAAAGTTGGCCAAACTCTTTTGCCCAGCAACAGTGCGATGTTTTGTCAGCCCCCACCGCAACACATGCTCTCCATGAGGGAGAACGCGCTGTGCTGCAACCCAGAAGTAACCTGTTCCGGTACTTCCGGGTCCGGCATGGTGCGCAACCCAAAATCGCACAACCTGAAGGGTCTGTAACCCGAGGTATGACAGTATTTGTTACAGCTATGAACAAATGGCTTCTCAAAATTCCCCAGCCTTTCTGTGGACACATAAATTGGAGCAGGGGCCATTTCATCAAATTCCTACAGAATTTCTACAGCAACTATAGATTTCTTCCGTTAAGATGGAGAAGGAGCAGACTGTCTCGTTCGGAGAACACTGGTTCTTCAAGAAACTTCAGGTGATTGAGATACCTTTGAGCCAGCAAAAAGAACTGATGAGATATCAGGAAGCCTTGTAGATAACTGAGTGCCCTCCTTCACATCTGCAAGCAAAGATGAAGTCTGCATGTTTGACTACTTCCCCCCGGGGGAAAAGATCTCTGTGCATAAAACCCTAGCTTACGGGGAAGGCTAACCTAACGTTTCCCTGGCATGTTATATTTCCATGGGCAGGGAAGTTTCATTCCCCACCAATGCCACACCAGCAGCCTGAATTGTAGAGTTCAGTAGACTGAATGGGAAGAATGGAAATGAAAATGTAAAAATATGTAGAAGGTGGCATAAAAAAAAAGAAAGCTGGCACCTGTTGTGAATCAAGTTGCTCAATATTTAACGTCCTGGAGAATGCAGATTGAATAAATAGTGTAAGATTAAAACGGTTCGTCATACTGGTAGATTGGGCACACAGTGATACAGCTGTTGAAGGATATATACTCCAAACAAATCATAGCTGGCAAGTAGAACAACGAACTTCAGAGGAAAAGAAACCAGCAAACAATTGCTGCACTGATCAATGAATCCGAGATAACTTACCCTCACTGGCACTCTAATTAAATTGGGGTTCTTCCAGAGATGAAGGGTATATGAATTGGAGGAGGCATAGCAAGGAAGTGGGCTCTTTGAGGGAGTGACACCAAATTTGTTCTGCTACAATCATCTCTGTTAAATGCGACCGCTCGTCTCCCTCCCTTATCATTGCAAGGCAAGGAGAAACACACCCTACCAATTAGCTTGCACAACTGTATCTTTATGTGTGGCAAACTTTGGTTGCTTAGAAGGGGTTTTTTTGTGGCATGGAACCTAACCCCTACCCTCCGAAACAAAACCACCCATTTCACATCTCCCCTGAGAAACCTCTGGCAGCAGCAGGGATAATATAACATTACAGAAACAAGCTAGGGTTGTCCAGGGAAAAGATGATCTCTAGCTTTTCATATGCAGCGAATAGCTATAGATGCTTCTGTTATGGGCCATGGTGACCAGAAGGAGGTCATAGCTCTTATATTTTACATCACACGCCTGCGGGGTCAAGGATGCCCAACAATCTGGTGCATCCTCCACATGTTGTGGGGCTACAACTCTCCCACCATCCCTAACTGCTGGGACTGGTGGACTCCAAAACATGTGTAGGGCACCAGGGTGAGGAAGGCTGAAAGAGGCAGGAGCCAGCAGCTTCCACACAGGACATGAACTGTGGAATACCTGTCTATTTATTCATTTATTGTTGCATTTATGAATTGCCTTTCCTCCCAAGGGGGGGGCAAGGAAATGTACAATTAAGACTAATCTGAGGCAATATATAATTAAGAATAATATGATAGAATACATCCCATAAATAGTCACAAGAAGTAACAAATTAAACAATAAAATAGCCATAAAGTCTAAATGATAAACACACGCACACAAATTAATACACTTTTTGTAATCACGCTGTTGTAAGCAAAAATATATTCCTTCCATGTTTCCACCATTCAGCTTCTGGGTCTCCTCACTCCAAAGCTGAGACCATCTTTTTAAAAAAATAAATAAATAAAATGCAACGAACCAGCTGCAAATATCTGCACAGGTGCAATGACCCATCTCGCAGCTAGCTGATGACTAGCTTCTTTCACCTGTACAGATCACTCTAGGAATTTCCTTCTCTATGGGCTGCCCCACCTCTCTTGGAATCAACTTTATCCCCTTAACCCTTCATCCTTCCTTCCATTGCGAGGGCAGAAGAAACACCTTATTACCACCACCTGCTGTGACACCTTTCTCTATCCAAACAGCATTGCCTTTGTATCTATTTCTCTCCCCCTCTCCTTGGAAAACTGCAGGGAAGAACCATCATGGTTGGGCAAACAGTGTAGAGTCAAGGAAGGGTTTAACTGTTTCCTACTACACCATGATCCCAACAAAGATTCCTCCCCAACTAAGATTTCGGACTGACAAAAAGAAGACGACTCCAACAACTACAGAAAGATCATTTGGATTTCAGATGTCTGAAAGCAAATTTGCTACCCTACTTGCACCATGAAAGAAAACAGCAACAACAACAGGATGCTACTACATCAGCCTCGTCTAGAAGTACCCAAAGCCCCAATGTTGGCCTTTGACTAGCAGAAGCAGCTTTGGAGAGCTTTCTGCTTTTGTCATTTTGCATTTGTGCAAACAGATGCTGCTTCAAAACCATGCCCTTCCTGTGCCTGTTTCCACCTAATTTTGAACATCTGTAAATAAACAGACATTGGCAAACTAAACAGACCGGCAAGCCTCCGATATTCTCTTCTCACAATGAAACTGGCTGGGTAAAAAGCTGTTACTGAAACATCTTCCTGCTTGAGGAAGTGGAGAACACCACACACACACAAAGCGAAGTGCGCTGTGCATCCAAATAAGAGCTGTGTAGACCAGCCCCCTAGAAGTAACTTAACAAAGTAATTATAGAATATAATTTGCAGTAAATTTAAATAAAGGCAAAGCCATTAACCAGAGCATTTAAGTTAGTTGGGAGCAGGAAGTGGAAACAATAAGAACAAACATCATCCATATGGCAGTGTCAAGTGCACTGTTCCTCCACTTCCTGGGATGCCTGAGTCTGTGTGGAAATCAGCAGTATTTAAGGGTGCTTGGAAAGTTGCACAACTCCAGGCTGTGAACTCCGTTTGGTTCATCTTTTATTTAATTCTCCAACAGATGGAAGGGGATGCAGGTCAGTATTTGTTAGCAAGCACTGCGGCTAATAAGGAAACTGTGGAGGATAATGAAAACTGCTGACTTTTTCATTGGCCTGGGTAGCCGGGCTTGCCAGGGAGTAGGAGGAGTACAGCTAGCAGCAAACTCTGCTACTCTTCAAACTCTGTACCTTCAAGGCAGCAGGGGAAATAAATCGAGGCTTTCTAAAAGCGAGAGAGAGGCTGAAAATAGCAGCTTTGTCTATTTGGGGGAGGCCTGCTATTTGCTTCCTGCCCCCAACTCCTTTAACAGTTGAAAGCAATATGAGGGCGGAAAGAAAAAGTCGCTTGCAGCCTAGTCATCCCATTTCTCAGATGAAACATCTTTCAGCATCCTTTCAAAAGCTTGCAAAATCTACTGGACCAGAGGTGATGGTAGGATCAAAGGAATACATGGGTAGCGTTGTCACTGCCAATTCAAGGGTCAAAAACTACGTGAAATGTTAAAAGTAAGTTCAGATTTGCACATATAGGAAATAACCGGGCGAGCAGGGCTTGTGGTCTTCTGTGGGTTTGGGGAGGGTACTCACAGCGTGAGGAAGCCTTGCAGTGGGTCTTCTCCAGTGCCAGGAAGCAGCAGGACTCAGCAGTATGCCAATACGTAGTTGTTTTTGTTAACAAATAACCGGTCAGCAACCTGGCATAGCAGGTAGAACTTGCTACACAGGCATGAGCAAAGTTCCAGCTAGTTCCTGCTGAGCTATGGGGGGGGACCACACCCAGAGAGGGAAGGGAATGTTTCTTAAAGAGGCAGGACACCCCCCCCCACCCCACACAGCTGATCAGGCTTTTCTTCTGCACCATTTCCCTTATAGGTTTCCTCTCTTAGTATTGAATCAGAGGCCACCTGTGTCAGTCAGGTTCCCCTCTACAGATGTGTGGCCCGCATGGTATAAGTGCAGAAGACAGACAATTGCAGAGGTGGTAGGCATGGCTCCACCTTCCCTCTCGTGTGATTATTAAGCACGGGAAATGAAATGTCCAGGGAAGGGACTCCTCGCTGTTTAAACTGAGGAGAGGGGCACATTAAATAAGCTTTTTGCCTTTGTCTTAGCTTGTTGGGAGGAGGTCATTGTGAAGAGCTAAAGTAGCCTGCCATTCCTCACCTGCTCAGCTGGAAGTTCCACCTGTTAACAATTACTGTCGTTAGCAGCTAGTGGCATGTTGCAACAGGGAAGCAAAAATCTTTCACAGGCATCTTCAAAAACTACTTATGTCCACCGTAGGAATGTCAGAAGATTTGGGTGCAGTTTGCTATTTTCTGAAACTGGACCCCAACCTCACTTGTCCTCAGAACATACAACAGGGTTGCCATATTTCAAAAAGTAAAAACCACAACACCCCAAAACTGTTGAGGGTTTTTGTTGTTGTTTTTTAGACAACCCCCTAAGTTGCTGAGCTTTTTAAGAAAAAGGTATAAGAATTTTTTACTTATTTATTTATTTAGTTTTGGGGCTTTTAAAAGCATTTACTGTAACCCCCATTGCCAATTTTCCAGGACATTTCCAAAAAAATAATCCAGGACACCATTTTGGGAGGCAAATTCCAGGACATGTCCTGGAAAACCAGGCTGTATGGCAGCCCTAACATACAACCTTTCAGAGGCCTTATTTGACCACTGAGCTCATGAAGTGTCTTTTTAAAATGGGACAGGAAGTGACTGTGTGTTGCTTCCTGTGAAATTCCCTGCACAGGAGGCCACTGTAATTGACTGCCCCCATCACTGCAACATTTCAAAGCATATATACCCAGGGCTGTACAGGTGCTACACTTTGAAGCTGCTCCAAGTAGCTTTACTCTGTTCAAAAGCAGGAAAAAAGAACTGCTCAGGGTACGCCTTATAAGCGCTCCTTGGGGTTTTTTGTGCGAATCATTTCTGTTGGTTTTTTTAATAATTTTTTTATTGGGTTTTCACAATTTATATAAACACACACAATACACGATACAGACATACAAACACAAAAACAAACACATATAATTTCAAATCCTTAGTTTCTTAACCACTTTCCCTGACTTCCCCACACCTCCCCTTCTTGCATCCCAATTCCATAATTAACTCAGCAAGTTCTTATCTCCTACTTTTACCTTATTAATATCTTACTTAATTCTTCTTAGTTAACCAAATTTAACTTATAAACCTCAATTAAACAACAATACCCATCTTTTACCTCCTTTTCTAAGGTCGACCCAAGTTCCCTTCCACAAATTTCCCAATTTTTATATTATTTACAAAACAAAATAACAAAAAACAACATATAATTATACACCCTTTGGATTCCAAAACTCTCACCCCCCCCCTTTCCCGGTTTTGTGCGAATCATTTCTGCCTGCACAATCTAACCTGGCCCCAGCCCCAAATGATCTTTTAAGATATTCACATGTGGGAATGGGGCAGATTTGTCCATTATTTCCCCCCAGACATTTTCAAAGTCTAAAAACCTGGGTGGGAAATGGGTGTTTGTCTCAGAGTAAATGCTAACCATGATGGGTAAGTGATCCAGTAACTAGGTCGGAAACTATGAAAGGTGTTAACTTTCCTTGTTGACTAGGTAATTGGTAGCTGGTCCCTAGTTGGGAAAGCTAGTAAATTTATCGCCAACTGGCTGAAGAATGTGACTCATACGGGAAGCCCTTGTAGGAAGGCATTTCCTTCATCTTGGTTGTCCTGAGTGTAGAAGGACAAAGTACTGTTGGGGTGGACCTATTAGGAACAAGAGGATAGGATGCTGATGATTCTGGGGACCTTGATGTGTCTACAGGCTGATTTACAAGTTTGACAGTCCCCTTCTCATAGTGAGTGGCAGCAAAAGCTAGCAGCACCATGACTTTGTGTGGGTGTAGATGCTGTTATCGTTGTATATATTTATGGTGGTCCATCAAATACAGAGCAGAACTCAGCAGCAGAGTGAAGCTGCTTTGAGATAAGACACTGTAGAAATGGCTTGATGGGTAGATCGTCCCAGTTGCTGCGGTGGAGAAGAATAAAGCACTTAATTAATTTCTGGTCAGGTCCATAATCTCAGGTATTTAAATACAAAGTTACAGAAGTTTAGTGAGTTGGTGACATTTATTTTTCGTATATTAACATCTTCGTCTTTGAGCACAAAAAAAGAAAAGAAAACTGAGTGAGAGGTATACACACAGAGAGAAAAGGGGGAGGGGAGACGAACAAAGAAGGTGGACCCCCCAAACAAATGAAACTCAATTTCACGGCACATTATCTCTCTCAATTCTTTTCCTCTCAGTTTTCATTTTCATTAAAATCACAGACAACCATAAATTAATAATTACTTCAGGTTGACTAAATGCAGGCCAGAGTATAGCTCTTCATTTTTCTGCACTGGCCCTTCTTGTTCATGCTGGGAAAATGTTAATTTAGATAATGTGGCTTGGCCCTTGTCATATAATTCTGCTTTGCAGTTTCACTGATCTATAATGGTCTGTTCTTATTAGGTAGTATTAACTTTATCTTTTGTTCAATCGAGCTTCACAGTTTCCCCAGACAGATGATAACTATTGTGAAATATCCGTTTGAAATGTGTTACCACTCGTATCTCTGTTATATGTTGCTCCGTCCGTGCTGAACAACATTTATAGCTGTGTGGTGCTGCAAATGTATTGCCCCTTTGCTTTTATTTCGCAGAATGTAAAGGAAAAGTGTGTTTCCATGCACCTGTGTTGGCACATGTCTTTCCCACACCAAAAAGATAGTTTTGTGGGAGGGGGTGGATATATATGGCATACGCACAAAAGCTTTTACTTTATATGTTAATGTTGTTACACTGAATTCCTTTAAAATGGAGGAAATGCGAAGTAGGCTAAAAAGGGGAGGCCGAAATTGCCTGAATACATGCCAAAACTTTATTTGGAATTAGGTCTTTGCTCAGGAATAGAAATCTCACAGTGCAACCTTCCTCAGCAGGCTTCTGAAAAGATGCTTTTGGGTTGTCCTCCCACATCCTCCTCCCCCCCCAAACACCCAGGCCTACTGATGAAATTGGATGAGCAAGAAGGATAATGTCAAGACATCCAGATTATTTGTTTAATGTATTTTTTACAGCGCATGAAAGCCTAGTCTTATGGTCAAAGTACATAATGTGTTTAATGTGTAGCATTCAGCTATGTTTTACTGATTGATTGATTGATTGATTGATAGATGCTGGGGGATGGGGTGTGTTGTTCAGCAGGTAGGGAGTTGAGGTTTATCCATCCGCTCCCCAGGAACAATCCCATTCCCAAACAAACGTACATAGTTTAGGGGTGGGACGCTCCCTGTGAAACTTACTTCCAAAGCCTCATAGCTGCACAGGGGGTAGTTTTCAGAGATTCATCTCCCCCCTCCATGCACTGCAGTCCCCATAACAGTCGCCCCTCCTGCAGGCCTATAATTGATTAAACAAAGGTGAGAGCTGTGCACTATGTGTTGTGTGATGTGTAATTTGGCCCTCACTCAAAGGCTGAACCAGGACCATATTAGGCTGTATCATTTTAGTTTTCAGGTTGAGGTTCTCCTACACCAGGGGTCTGCAACCCGCGGCTCCGGAGCCGCATGTGGCTCTTTTACACCTTTGCCACGTCTCCGGGGCGGATACTAGCGAGGGGAGGAGGCGCATTGTGCGCCCCGAAACTCCCCCCTGTGGCGGGCGCTGTACTGGCTGTGATGTCGCATGGGGGCGGTGCGTGCGTTAGTCACACACCGTCCCGACGTCACCTTCCCACCCACCCGCTACATTGTAAAGGGCATGTACGCTGGTCACTGCATTGAAAGGGGGCATGTACGCTGGTCACTGTTTTGAAGGGGAGTGAAGAACACACACACACACAAAAGGTAACTTGTTAATTTAACGTTTATTTCTATGAGGAGGAGTAATTCTGAGGGCTCAAACAAAGAAATAATAAAAAAGTGACAAAAAGTTATTTTTATAATGACGAGTTTTGCGGCTCCCAGTTTTTTTCCCCTTCGGAAACGGGTCCAAGTGGCTCTTTTTGTCTTAAAGGTTGCAGACCCCTGTCCTACACAAAGAGAGCTGACTTGGCAGAATGACCTTTAAGCTACTACAACCCTTTCCCGGTTCTTTACTTTCCCACATGGAGGATTTTTTGTTTTGCATGCAGTAGCATTCAATCACCCAAATTCTATAACAATTTCCCCTAGGCACAGATTTCCTCTTTTCAGGAAATGGTCTGAAGGCACATACAGTGGTACCTCGGGTTAAGTACTTAATTCCTTCCGGAGGTCCGTTCTTAACTTGAAACTGTTCTTAACCTGAAGCACTACTTTAGCTAATGGGGCTTCCTGCTGCCGCTGCGCATGCCGGAGCATGATTTCTGTTCTCATCCTGAAGCAAAGTTCTTAACCCGAGGTACTATTTCTGGGTTAGCGGAGTCTGTAACCTGAAGCGCATGTAACCTGAAGCGTATGTAACCCGAGGTACCACTGTAGTGTCGCAACTTTGCTGTAGCCTGACTCTGGTCAGTGATTGGATGAGTCAGGACCTGAAAACCACATGCATGCTGCCTTGAGCTCCCTGATGGCAAAAAGATAGGAACACATTAACACAAATAAATCAGTCCTTGGTTGCACTGTTCCTCCATGGCACAAATGTGCTTCAACCCTGTGTGGGAAATTATGTTGGTAAAGTATCTGGAGATGCCAAAAAAATGGAATGCAAAAAACAGAAATGTAACAACCATTAGCTATCGAATATGACATCAGCTTAGGTTTTTATCGCTTGCATTTCTGGGACAAAATCAAAGGTCCCATCTAGCTGTGTTGGAGTCATCTAAAACTAATTGGGTTCCTTGCTTCTAGAATTCACCTTGGGAATA
Organism: Podarcis vaucheri; assembly: GCF_965113315.1. NCBI lineage: Eukaryota > Metazoa > Chordata > Lepidosauria > Squamata > Lacertidae > Podarcis > Podarcis vaucheri. Next base: position 104,974,632 of record NC_138762.1, read on the forward strand.
AGAGAAATAGTTATCATTTATCTATTACACTAATACCACCCATTTCGTCTAAGACTTAGGACAGCATACAAAGGGTTATTCTTTTCCTCTAATCCCCAAAAAACCTTGCAAGGTAGAATAGGCGGCAATCAATCAGCTGAAGTGGCTCAGGGAACCTGTAAAGATTTAAGTTCAGCTCTTCCCAGTTCCAAATCTACATCCCAGGCTCCATATAAACACCTGGTGTCATGGAGAATCCTTAGCCTGTTTATTTTCATCCGCCCAGCCTTAGTGCTAGTTCAGTTTTACTCACATCTTTCTGATTTGGAGCAGAACAACCAGTTTTGTTACAAGACGAGCATCATATTCAAAATCAGTAGAGGCTGAAATATATGATTGCTTGTATTATTATTATTTTTAAGTTGCTGATTTCCATGCATAACTTTTTTACCACGTCTGATGAAAATTTGGTAGTTACTTATCACCATTCATTATATTTAAGTGCTATTTATCTCCTTCCTGATAACTTATCTCTTTTATACCTGTCTCTTCCAAGGTCCAGTCTGGATTTCCAAGCAAAATTTGGACCCTGGCTTTACAAGAGCTGCTAGTCCCTGGGCTATTTTGAAACCTAATCTCACCCCAATTGCACATTGTAAACTAAAGGGGGTTGTCCTTAAACCTTCCCTTTATGTTTATACATCAGGTGCTCTGGAAGCCTTTTATTGCTTCAAATCTATCAGCTTGAAGGTCAGACTTTTATAGACCTTTGATGACACTGCATTCCTTACTCCAATTCCTCCTCTGCGGCAAGATAGAGAAGAAGCAAACAGGGAAGGTCCCGCTTCCTTGGGGAGACCCATAACAGATGACAGGTGAAATGGTGTGACATTTTTGTCTCCTGCAATATAACAATTTAATCTCCACAGTAGCTGATAGGTGCCAGATTACTTTTTCATCCAGCACAATCCTTAGCTCCCCATTTCTTATCTTATTGTATTGGGACGGACACACACACACACACACAATTTTGTACATAATTTTAAATTTCATCCATATTCCTAGCCATAGGTCATTTGCAGATTAGCTTCATTTTTCTGTATTTAAAGTGTCTTATTGCACCCCAGTGTGCTCTCCCATTTGCAAAATAGCACCCAGTGGCTGTTGTCCTTTTATTCCTCCCATGCTTAAAAGGCTTTGAAAGGACAGGTTCTTTCAGTGTTTGTCGCACTAAAAAATACCAGAATACAACCACCAGCTAGTTTCTAAAAGTGCAATTTCTTTTAAGTTGGTACAGTTGTGGAACATACGGGATATATTGTTGAAATGTAAGGTAGGAAGAATTCTGTGAGTGGTTGCTGATTGGATAAGTGGTGTGGATTTCTGTGAAGGAAATGCTTTTGCAAGAGTGGTTTCAAAAGGTTTGGGAGGTGATTGTACTGCAAAACAACTTCCACCCCCCATGTTCAAGTGGCAAGGTGACAGTATAAGAATCTGAATTACTTTGTCATACGAGAGTCATTTATATAGCAAATAAACATTTAAACTAGCAGAGAGTCCTCACAAGAGCTGGGCTATCCTGTTACCGTATTGGCCTGAATATAAGCCTCATTTTTTTTCTTCCAAATTGTGGCCATGAAAAGTTAGTGAGGCTTAAATTTGCGACCTTACAAAAATTGGCTTTTACGATATCGCTGCTGAAACAGACATATGGTAAAACGGAACGAGTGTGAGTGCCTGCAGAATTTTAAGGGAGCGGCTTATATTCAGGTATTGTCTTTTTTTCTCCCCCCCCTCCGAATTTTAAAGGTGCGGCTTATATCCGGGCCAATACGGTACCTTCTGCTTGAGCACGGCTGGCAAGTAATTTTGGCTACCAACCCAATGTACTCTGAGGTTTTTGGTTTGTTCACTGTGGTGCTTTCACGTAGAAAACTGTCCATCTTTAAATTGCTTAACGAGACAATATTTGCCTATGTCTTGCTTGGTGAATAATATCATTCAATTTGATTGGATTGCTCTGCCAATTTTGTTTTTTTTAAAAAAATAAAAATAACTAAACTCAGTTTGCACCAGGCTGATATGGAGAAGGTTTGGATCACATAGAGGCGATCCTTCACTAAGGATAGAAGGATCTGCCAATTTTTAAGTTTTCAAATTTCCAACCTTGCATTCAGTTCTTCACATTTTGCAGCAATTTGTGATTTATTTATTTTAAAATCTCATGAAAATTAATCAGCATTTTAGTGTGCACACTAATGTACACAGTTTTGCAAAAAAAAATATTATAATGCATTTTAACATGTTCCTTTCGCTAATATATCCATCCTTATCCACACTTTCCCCTAGCATATGCATTTTTGTAAATGTTGGTTGCAGAATTGCAGTTTGTTTCCTCCAAGCGTACAGCACCTGGCCTCACAAGGGGGCCTTAGCACCCACACGGTAGTTGCTCCTTCGCCAGTCTCTGAAGCTTAACATTCACTATATTTCTTGCTTAGTGCAGATTATTATTAGCATACATTGTTAGTTTTATTATTGCAAATTTGAATTTTAAGAAAGATTTATGAATTTATTGTGAAGGTTGCATTTGTGTGTGTGTGCAGCTATATCAGTTGATTTCGGAGAGCTCTGTAAAAAAGTATAATTTTGACATGGTGAATTGTTATTTTTAGTGTGGGATTGTGAAGGTACATCCACCAGGCTTCCCGTTTCTGGTAGCCCATAGAAAGCCTTGAATCCTGAGCTGGCCACACTGCTAGCACTTGACGGCATTGGGTTATTGCAGTAGCTTTCAGCTGGCACAGCCTGCCTCCTTCTGCCCCAGTCACTATAAGCAACTAGGCTTTGTGTTAAGTTGTGGGTGAACATATCAGACGACACTGCGATTCTTCAAACAGCTCTTCTTTATTCAAAGGCCAGAACTGAACTGAACTGAAGGGTTCAGTCAGCCTGCTTATATAGAGCTCCAGTACAACGTTACTGTAACAACTTTCTAAAACTATCACTGAACGCTACTTTCGATCCCTTATTTGCATAACTATCTACAGTATCCCCCTGCTGGCCCAGGGTGAGAACTTCAGTACATAACACCTTGGATGTGGTTTGGGTTGTTCTGTCAGGCTGTATGTGCTAAATAAAAAACATCAATTTCCTTTTTTAAGCATTAAACACTGGAGGCAAAGCACTGCTTTGTGGGTTTTATATCATGGTATTCATCTGGTTTTGATTGGAGATTAGTGGCTTATTGGCATTTAACAATCCTGGGACAGCTCAGTCAGTAGAGTTGAAACTCTTCATCTCAGAATCGTGGGTTTAAACCCCATGTTGGGCAACAGCTTCCCAACTAGATGACCCTTGTGGTCCCTTCAAACTCTACAGTTCCGTGATTCCATAATAACCCTGGTGCTGTACCATTAAGCCTAATTAGGAGATGGGGAGATTGCCAGTTTCAGAGCAATTGGGGCCAGTGCAGAAGTTATGACAGCAAGCATGTGGTTGGACATTTTATAAACATGATACAAGCCACTCAGGCAAACCCCCTAATACCAGAATTTCTGAGATGGGGTTCAAATGTTGATGCCTGTGCTAATGTCCATTAGACAGCTGATTGCACACCCAAATCTTAAGACTCTTCCACGCCCACTGCTGCACACAGGCTATATTATGTGAATGGTAACTTCATAAGGGTCATGGAAGATCTTTCCTTAATCACAGGCCCCCAGATTCAGAGTGTGAATTCAAAATGTCCAGTTCATTTCAGCACTAATTTCAACATGTCACCAAGCTGTCATATGTCCTCATTTTTTTTGTTAAAAATATCTGTTCCCTTCAAGAATATGAGAACAAAAATGATTTCGTACACAAAGCCAGAACCTGTCAACATTGCCTTTACACATTTATCACAGTTCAACAAAGAAATGTTTGTGCCTAGTGCATTTTTTAAACTGAAATGATGAAAGATGTAACCATGGCGCTATCAAATTCAGTGTACATGTAAGTGGTCCATTGTCAAGGAGGTCCTACCCAGTCACATTTGACTTCAAAAGAGGAAGCTTTTTAAATAATGAAGGGGTTGGTACAAGTCAGGATATGAAGTCAACTTCAAATCATGGTTTTATATTCTAGCTTGCCATTAACAATAGCTTCCCAGCGCAGGTGAAACATCACTTCCTCTTCCTGGACTGAGACTTATGCTTTTAATATTACAGTAAAGACCAACCTGGAGAAAACACAATTGCAGTGGCAAATCTGAGGCAGGACTCATCATCATATATGCCTTACAAATACCTCTTAGACCTCTTTCTTTCCTGGAATCTGGGGAGCAGATTCTCTCAGCACCAAAGCAGAATGGTGGGGGCATACCTCCTCCCCAACTTCCAAGAAAGTCAATTTTTTCCAATTACGTTTTATTGTAATTTTATTGGTGTCAGCCACCCTGAGCCCGGTTCCGGCCGGGGAGGGTGGGGTATAAATAAATTATTATTATTATTAGGGCAAGCATTTAGTAAGCATGTTTTTGAGGACTTATTTTTTCTATTTAAAAAAGTTATATGGATGAAATCCAACATGTGTAGGCAGTCTCTGATTGTGCCACAAGATGTCTGGTCCAGAGGATCCCTCAACACTCTGGAGCAGGGGTCAGCAACCTTTTTCAGCCGTGGGCCAGTCCAGCGTCCCTCAGACCATGTGGGGGGGGGGGCGGACTATATTATGAATAAATAAATAAATAAATAAATGAATGGATCACTATGCCCCACAAATAACCCAGAGATGCATTTTAAATAAAAGGACACATTCTAGTCATGTAAAAACACGCTGGTTCCTGGACTGTCCGTGGGCCGGATTTGGAAGGCGATTGGGCCGCATCTGGCCGCATCGGGCCCCCGGTTGCCTACCCCTGCTCTGGACACACTTGGAAATCACTCTGTGCCTTAAAAATTGTTTCAGGTTAGGCAAATAACTGAAATAAATCATAGATTTTGTTATGAAGCATATTCTCAGTTTTGTGGAGAACTCTACTTGATGACTTAATGTTGCAGCCAGTTAAGAAGGGATAGCTCCATTTCCCATGCTCTCTTCAAGTTTAGATTTTACCATAACTTTGTACCTAAACTCTGTACTTAACTGATGTTCTTTTTTAAAAAAAGAAGAAAAGAATTGAATTTAGCTTTTACTGTCACAGATCTACCCCTTATTTAGCTGTTGAATAGCATGCTCCTCCAGGCCTTTAATTTGATTGCAGATATAGGGGAGGGGATGGAATTTCACAAAACATTAATATAGTTTCCAATAAAGCACCTGCCTCTTCAACTAAGATCACATGGTTGCCTATCTCCATTATCTTAATAATTTTCCAAAAGCAGGAAATACATTTAATCAATAGCTAGAATGCCATGCATTAAGTAAATTGCATTAAACAACACGAAAACATCTGCTGCATCTTCCTTTTCAGGTTGCCTCCTTGGTTTACCTACATCAGCTTGACCTTGTCGAGTTGCTGTGGTTTTTAATTTATTTTTTTGGACTTCTCAGAAAATGTACAATTATCATTGAATTCTTTGGACAATGCTATTTTCATAATAGCAAACTGAGCCATCTAACCACTGTTGCCTGCTAATGAAAAGCATAAAGTGACTCTCAATTTCTATGGCAGAACGGCCAGGTTGAAACTCGAGAGATTTGTGCCATAACTTTAAAATTGTGGGTAAAGTTGGAGGTGAGGCAGATGAGGTCTGTTCCTGCCCCTGATTCTTTCTGATTCTTACCTGATGCAACCAGTCTGTAGTCCTTCTTACTACAGCAGGTAGCATTAAAAAGCAGACAAATAATCAGGAGAAGATGCGTGGTGGGATTGTAAGGTAATTAAAAAATTTTGGGAAATGATATACAACGAATTGAAGAAAATGTTCCATTTAACATTTGTTTAAAAACCCGAGGCATTTTTGTTGGGGATTGTAGGGAAAGACCTGCCAAAAAAGTTGAAAAATATCTTCATGTATGCGACAACGGCCACGAGAGTTCTGGTAGCACAAGGATGGAAGACTGAAGAAACCCCAACTAAAGAATCATGGCAAGAAAAATTGATGGACTATGCAGAACTGGCAAAACTGACATATAAGCTACGGGACAAGGATAACTGTGACTTTAAGGATGAATGGGAACCCTTTACAAAGTATCTGAAGACGCAACAAAGCGAACTGGACTCCTTGGCAGGTTTTGAATAAACATTCACAAACTTTTTATTGATAATAATCAGCTAAATAGTTTGAGGATCTATACAACTTTGTAACATGCAGAAAACAGCATTCTTAGAGAAACCAAAGACTGGAACTGAGGGGAGTCGGGAGGTGGGGTGGGGGTGGGTGGGTTTTGTGTGGGAGGGGGGAACAAGGATGATATGTTTTTGGATAATATGTCTTGTTATAATTTGAATAAAAAAATAATAATAATCAGGAGAAGATGCAACAGCCTCCTGCCAGTTCAAATGACAACATAGGCAGAGCTGGCCATGGAAGAGGTGGCCTGGAGCACTCGCTTCAGGCGGTGGAAGCGCAAGAGGCAGCACTCTTGCCTGCTTTGCCACTTGCGCCACCACCAGAACGTTCCTCCTCTCACAGGTAAGATGGAGGCATTCTAGCATACAGTGTTGACAAGCGTCTTCCCTGCCCCTGCGGTGGGAAGACAAGTGGCAATACTGTGCAGAATGATAGTAGGAAGGTAATAGTGTTATGGCAATGTTGGCTAGCAAACTGCAGAATCTGATGGTTGGTTGGGATGTGAGTTTAGTACTATGATATTGTTAAAGACAGATTCACACATTAGTGCTGATTTGGTGGCTGTATCATCTAGTGGTGGTCCATATGGGGAAACGGGGGGTGGTAATACGTTGCATGCTTGGTAATGATGCCTCTAATTTGTTGAACTAGTGTGGTGGCATAGAATATTCACAAACATTCCAGCTGCTCAGAAAACAAAGGCGTCAGGCATGCAGAGGGAAGGGAAAGTTGGCAGGTCGGGTTGGGAGGCAGAGTGGGAAACATGAATGTCTTGTAGAAGCAGGAAGCCACTCAGGTATGGCGGCAGAAGGAGATGTGCAAAGAAAGCTGATTTTGAGGGGAAAGTAGGTGAAAGGAAAGGAGTCTTGAGGAAAGGAACAGAGGACAATGGACACCAAGAATGGGGTAGATATGGGTTGAATCTGATATCAACGTTTGGATTAGAAAGACAGTCTTTTTGGCTGCAGGTTTGTTGTTGTGGAACACCACAAAGTCATTTTTTTGTGTCCCCTGATGGAGGGGACATTCACTTGACATTCATTAAGGGTAAAGAAATACAGTGGTGCCTCACAAGACGAAAAGAATCCGTTCTGTGATTCTCTTCGTCTAGCGGTTTTTTCGTCTTGCGAAGCAAGCCCATTGACAGATTAGCGGATTAGCGCTATTAGCGGCTTTTAGCGGCTTATCTGCTGATCGGATCAGCTGATGAGCGGCTTAGCGGCTTAGAAAAAGGGGGGGGGGACCAGCAGGAACTTGCAAGACATTGTCGTCTTGCGAAGCAAGCCCATAGGAAATTCGTTTGGTGAAGCACCTCCAAAACGGAAAACTCTTTCGTCTAGCGAGTTTTCCATCTTGCGAGGCATTCGTCTTGCGGGGCACCACTGTAATGTGATTTAAATTCACATGTGTACCAGCCCTAGAAGTGTAACAGTTCTGTTAAGAAACCTATGAAAGGTCTACCTGATGCAGAGGCATTATGTTGTAATGATGCCTAATTGGTTTCCCCTTTTCTTGACAGCTGAAGAGGTCATTATCACCATCCCTATATTGCAGATGGGAGACTGAAGCTGAGATGGGTTCAATTGCTTAAAGGCTACCTTGTTAGTTGGTGATGGAGCTGAGATGTGAATCACTCAGGCCGCAATCCTGTGCAACGTTACCTGAAAGCCCCATTAAATGCAGTGGGATTTAAAGGTAAAGGGACCCCTGACCATTAGGTCCAGTCGTGGCCGACTCTGGGGTTGCGGCGCTCATCTCACTTTATTGGCCGAGGGAGCCGGCGTACAGCTTCCAGGTCATGTGGCCAGCACGACTAAGCCCCTTCTGGCGAACCAGAGCAGCACACAGAAACGGCGTTTACTTTCTTGCCAGAGCGGTACCTATTTATCTCCTTGCACTTTGACGTGCTTTTGAACTGTTAGGTGGACAGGAGCAGGGACTGAGCAACGGGAGCTCACCCCATCGCGGGGATTCGAACTGCCGACCTTCTGATCAGCAAGTCCTAGGCTCTGTGGTTTAACCCACAGTGCCAACCGCGTCCCTGCAGTGGGATTTACTTTTGAGTAAAATGACTGGTTATGACCATTATGTTTTACTAGCTCTCATTCTTATAATTAGAATTCTCTTCACATTAGTGAATACATTTCAGTTTACTAGAAGTGTATGTGTGTGTATCCGAATCTGTATCCATCTATTTGGGAAGTAGGTCCCACAAATGTGATGCTTGAATTTAAAGGCTTGCTGCTATTACCACATGCATATATGAACATTACAGGAGTTAATTCCCCTTCTTTAACATAGAAAACACAAACACAACAAAAGCACACAGAAAACAAAAATATTGCAACATGAAATGGAGACTATTCACTTCAAACCAAAACCTTCCTGAGATGTGCATCTATTTCCAGATGACAAGGAGAGAAATAAATGGGATTCAGCAGATGTTTAAATCCTGTAAAGGCATGGGGAATGGTACTTTTACTTCAGCACTGCTCCAGCAGTATATATCAGTTTGACAGTAAAAGGACACTCTAATTCCATCTGTAATAACCTAGGGAATGACACTCAGAGAGCAAGCCAGGTTCTGGAAACACATTAATTACAATGCTTGCCGTGGTATTTTCAATTTGATCAACACTGCTTGGCGTTTTATCTGGTTTTCTGTGCTGCTTTTAAGTGTTCAAAGGCTCAAACAATATATGATTTTAATCACATGTAGTTTCCCACACCTTGCCGATTAGATCATATGTGTATGAGAGAGAGAGAGAGAGAGAGAGAGAGAGAGAGAGAGAGAGAGAGAGACCCTATGCAGGTATATTCATATTTTTTCACCAGCAGGGTGATTTGGACATGGAGAATTAGTGGGAAAAGAAGGGTTAAAATGTATTCTCCCACAACACAGGCCTCTCTCACTGGAAATGCAATCTGGGAGACTCCTTTAAAACAGAACCACAAAGATGTAATTCAAGGCTATACATGATTAACATCATGTGTAGTTTGTGACTCACTAGAACTGCTAAGATTCTCCTTGACCAACACACACCCAACTTTTCAAAGTGACCCTTACATATAGTGACACATCTGTGCTTCAGCACACTTCAAACATGGGATTTTGTTTTCTTTGTCTTTGAACATGCTAGACCCCACGCAATAACACAAACTGAAATCCCCTCTGTTTCAAAAGATGCTTGCTAGACCCCATGAAAGCTGCAGTTGAAATGGTACTTGCCACAATGAATTATTTTGATCACAGCTATAATCACCACCATGACTAGAAACACAGAAAGCTGCTTCACACCATGCCATGCCATATTGTTCACCCAGCTAGCCTAGAATTGTCTACTCTGAGTAACAACAGCTCTTCCGGGTCTCATGATCTTTTTTTTTATATTACCTGCAATCTGATCCTTTGAACTGGAGATACTAAGGATCAAACCTGTGACCTTCTGCACGCACGGCCCATGGTCTAGCACTGAACTATGCTCTCTCCTCAACCATCATCACCAATTAATACAAATCTATCCTTGGGATTCTAAAATCTTGTGTGAGAGTGTAAAATATTGCATAGACATTTTGTCTGTGTGCCTATATATATATCTTCAACCATGGAAGAGTTCCATCAATGTGCCAAGTCTTCAGCATGGCATGAAGAAAGCTATTGACTACGAGATGGCTTAGAGACAGAAACATTCGGAAAGAACCCTGCAAAATGGTTGTTTACAATCCAGCTTTACTGAATTCAATTTTAGAATTCAACTGGCATTGGATTTTGCAGTCTGAGTGTGGTGCCATCGTCATATGAGCTTAGAACTTTCAATATTTTCTATTAATGGCAAGTGGTGATTTATGCTTTACACGCTACAGGGTTTTTGCAAATACAGCAATGTTTTAAGTAGCAAACTACATTAGGAAACAGATGGGGACACACAATAGCCATAAGCTAGAAGTTTTGATTGTCCATGGCTCCTTAACACTGTTTATCTACAGGATGTTTACATGTATTTCCACTTTACGCTTAGGTTACTTGCTGCTTTGAACATTGGTAAACATGCACAAATCATCCTTCGTGTGCAAAGTGTAAGTTTTCATTAAGAGTAGTAGGGGTTATTAGTATACGCAAAGGTGTTTTCACTCATGGATCTCTCTCAGAATCTGCCAAAAAACAACAACCCTGCAGGGCAGGGCAGTGGCTCTAGCAACATTACCAACAAGCACACATTGTTAGCCTGCAAGAATGTATTGTATATTAGCTTGCTTGCCCATGCAATAAAATGATCCATAGCCATAGGCAAACAGACAAAGGATTATTTGCAGACGTGAATTCGGGGGCACCCACTTACTTGACTCCCCTTGACAGGTGCTGACAACAAGAAGTCTTTTTTGTCAAAGAATTTTGCATGCAGCAAGATGTGTGCATGCCGATGCTATGTGGAAGAATCTCTGGACCACTTTCTGTTTCTGCTATATGGATTAGGGCGTCTGATCCAAGTAAAACTTACCCGTGAGGATAGTGAAGCTATCCATGTTTGCTGAATCCATTCTTAAAAGCATAATATGAACTTTGTACAAATATATCAAATGATCCCCAACTCCTCCATGGACAAAACTGATGGATGTCCCAAACTCAGAATATATTTATTTTAATTGAGTGGGGCCTGCTTTAAATACCACTTTTTAATTTAGATTTAATAACTATAAAAAGATAAATCTCGTTGCCATGTAATAAACAGTAATTAATTAGTTAATATCAATTAAATACTAAAAACATTAATTTACATTTAACATCTAACTACTGTAATTTGCTATAGCTATCTTATTAAATGCTAATTAAATTCCTAAACATTCTTACAAGTTTAATGCATTAATAATAGGAACGTGAGTACACACTTACTGTATCTGCACTTCTGAGTTCATTACATGGCAACGAGATTTATCTCTTTTACACTAATTAAATATACTAAGCAAACCTCAGTAACTTTTCTTAACACATACCATAACTGTTTTATTAATTTCAAATTAAATGCCCATTTAAATCTTCTAATCTACAGCTGCCCCAAATAGATTTTTAAGGGATTTTTTCCTCCACCAGAGTAAAGGTTAGCCTGATCTAAAGACTACTGAACAATAATATTTTCCACATTTGGTGTATTATTCATACTGGATAAGATTTACACATACACCCTTTTTGTAGTATTTAAATCTCATGGGTACATTCCATAAAAAGCTAAGTGCAACAAGTCCCATTACGAAGCACAACTCATGTCCCACTGAAAGCAATGGACTTAAAGAGCAACTATGATCTCTTGCATATTCTGAAACGTATTTCCTTCCATGTCTGCACATACCGTATTTTTTGCACCATAACACTCACTTTTTTCCTCCTAGAAAGTAAGGGGAAATGTCTGTGCGTGTTATGGAGCGAATGCCTGTGGGTGGTGGTGGGGGGATCTGCTGCAGTCGTGAGCAGAGGATCCATGGTTCCCCTTCCTTCCCTCCTCCGTGGTTACAAAGCATGGATCCACATGGATCCTCAGGATTTTTGCATTGGGCTACTCCAAACTCACTGTCAGATCACATGTCTGTGGCCACAGCATGAACCACAAAAATCATATATCCACTATTTTGTTTAGAATATTTTTTTTCTTGTTTTCCTCCTCTAAAAACTACGTGCGTGTTATAGAGCGAAAACTACGGTAGTTTGCTTCTATATTCCTCCATCATCATTTCAGATTTCAATAGTTGGGGGAGGTAAGATGATTTTAATGAGGAAGAGGACATCCAGTAAGGTCGTAGAATCTTAGAGTTGCAAGGGACTCCGAGAGTCATCTAGTCCAACCCCCTGCCAAGCAGGAATCTCAGCTCAAGCATCCATGACAGATGTCCATCCAATCTCTGTTTAAAAACCTCCAAGGAAGGAGAGTCCACCACCACTGATGGGAGTCTGTTCCACTGCTGTACAGCTCTTAACTGTCAGAAAGTTCTTTCTGAATGTTTAGTCGGAATCACCTTTCTTGCAACTTGAAGCCATTGGTTCAACTTCTGCCCTCCAGAGCAGGAGAAAACAAGCTTGCTCCCTCCTCCATATGTGACAGCCCTTGAGATATTTGAAGGTGGCTATCACATCTCCTCTCAGTCACCTCTTTTCCAGGCTAAACATACCCAGCTCCTTCAAGCGCTCCTCATAAGGCTTAGTTTCCAGACCCTTGATCATCTTGGTTGTCCTCCTCTTATTCTTTACTAGGTACGTCTGGGAGGGAAAAACATGGTAGGTTGTATCTGACTCAATTCATACTTAGAACAGAATCACTGAAAACAGAGGAATTAGGTTGGTTATGACTAAGGACACAGTTCAAACCCTTGACCCAGGACCTAGGAGAGGTTGGATGGGCCAGAGGAATACGCAGCACAGAAGGAGTCCACCAGCCTTTGCCCACAGAATGATGCTAGCGCTACTCCATCAGCACAGAGCTCTGTGTTTTGCCCAGGGATGGAAGCAGCTGTCAGTTTCACTTCTCTCAGTTCCTCATTTTTCCTATATTAGTCTGTTATCTACATTTTGTGATTTAAAAAAACCAAACCTCATGAAATTTCAGCAACTTTTTAGTGAAACTTTCTCCCCAAAACAATTTTATATGCAGTTTTGACTAATGAACACATTTTTGCTAGCATTTTCCCCAATTTAATACGTTGTTGTTGTTGTTGTTGTTGTTGTTGTTGTTGTTGTTGTTGTTGTTTTTAGCAATGTATTCCTTTTTACACGCACTATCCCCTAATAGACACACTTTTGGTTGGCAAACTGCATAGGAATGTTCAGCTCAAGTGTGGATTTTGAAGGATGGCTGTGTTTCAGTTCTCATATTGTTTTGCAAACTTTAAATTGGATAAATTCGGCTTCCACTGAGACCTGAATCGAAATTCTCCATCCTATTTCCACTTGTCGAAAGCACACTATGGATAGTTTCAGGGACAGGGAAGGGATAAGCCCCAAGGCACTGCTTCCTGAGCTGTCTCCACTGGTATCACTTGGCAGCATTGGGACTAATTCAGATTCGGCCACTAGTCCTGTTTTCCACCTGCTGCATGTTGTGCATACGGATAGACTTGGTTAGCAGCTGGTTTCAGTAATTCTAGACATGAGGAAGCATACATTCCCAGTAGGCCTTGGTGCAACCTGATATTTGTATGGCCCTTTAAAAAGCCTCATTTGAATGCCTATTACATGTTCTGTGTCTGCTGCATTCTGCCTCACATCTCTTTTTCCTATTATTATTAATATTTTAAAGTTTTCAACTGTACAAGATAAATGGGGGAAGGAAAAAAGAAAGAGACAAAACATCGTACAATATATGGCAAGATATATACTGTATGGTTATTATTTATGCTAATACATAAATAATAACCTACTATATTCTGTATAAACCTATTCGAAATATCAGTATATACAGCCAACAAAGTCTGCAGCTATAAGCCAGTCTGATGAAGGGTTCTGGAGAACTTGGAAGCTTGTACCCTCTTCTGTGATATTTTAGTTATCTTATACGGATGTTAGTTTTTCCTTATGGGTCAACACAACTTCCTTTTCTTTTCATCTAAACCAGCTTTTCTCAAATGATAGGGCCAGGAACTACCAGTGAGCCTTAGTCTGTCCAGTGTCTTGCTCACCCATCCTGTGTGTGGCATAGCTTTTTGACTGAGTAAAGGTGACAGGGAGGGGAAAAAGTTTAATATGGGGGCGAGGGGTCTGTCTCCTTTGAGGGGTGTAAACTTCAAAGGGACTCATTCTGGCCACTGGTCAGCAGATTGGCCTGAAACTTGTGCCTTCAAAGGAACTTGCTGTAAGACTCTTTCAAGTTCATTTGCAGGTGTGGTTTGGATTCAAACCATACCTGCAAATGGACATTTCCTCTCTACTGAATGGACATTTTCCCTCAGCAACAGCACTCAAGGGAAGCCAGAGCAGGGCTGGTAAGGGTTGTGGCCTGCAGAGAGTCCTGAGAGCCAGAGGGAATAATTGTGTTTGTTCTGAAAGTGGGAAAGGACAACTGTCTTCCTTTCCTAAATGGTGCCTATGTGATTACCTCCTTGCCCAATAACTCTTTGTAAAGATAAATAACATCCTTTCTAGAACTGGCTTCAGAGTTATGTTCTTCCTTGGCAATAACATTGCTGGTTTCACTTGCAATTAAAATAAAAAATTCTCTCAACTTGTGTGGTATATACAGGTCCCCCCCCCCTTTTACACACAGACGCAACCTATGCAAGACTCTCATGTTAATTCCAAATGTTCCCTTTAGCTCAAAACCTTCAGTATTTTAGGCAGATGACCTCTGTGAAATCATAGTCCAGGCAACGTACTCTTCTGTAGCGCCTGCCAAGGTAATATGAAGATGCCAAGATTATGTCCTTAAATGATTTCTTGGAAGATAGAGGAAAATATATTGTAACTTGCATGTATCAAGATGATTTAGTATTGTGGGTCTTTACACATTATGATGGGGGCTGTCATAAAGACCGGAGCCCACTGAGTAGCTAGAAATGCACATTAGCTATTAACCTTCCCCCAGCTGATCAACTTTATTTTGCAGCCTTCCCTCAGAACCATTAGAATACCCTGAAGAAATAACTTTCCAATTAAAAAGGATCTCAGAGAACAAAGCCATTTTATCTCTGACTCCTGGTGTTCTTTATTCCAATAATTTAAATTGGAATTGATTTTTCAATTTAGCCGTTGACTTGCTATGGACACACGGCTGAAAAGGCCGAATGGAATTGCAGGGCTGAAATATTTGTCTTTGTGATACACTTCTCATAAATTCACAGGCGCTCTAGACTCTCTCTCCCCCCCCCCACGCCATCCTCTTTAATGCATTTTTCTTTCTGCTGCTGCTGCTGGCTTTGAGAACAGTTTTTTTCCTAGCACAGCGTGGGCAAACTGGAGAAACATATCCACTATGACCTCGAGGGTCCCGTACAGTTCTCCATAGATCCATTTAATTGTTACATCGAGGGAAAATAAAATGAATAGAACAAGCATATCCAAAGTGATAGCTGGTTCTCAGAGAGTGGAAGTGTGTTCTATAATTTATTATTCCATTTCTTTAAAAGGTGTGTTTGGGGCTGGGGGAGAATTAAGGGGTATATTGTTTTGTCTACCATAATACACATCTCCCCCCCCCCCCGTTGTAAATATTTTAGTCCTTGTGTTTTTATTGTTTCATCAGCAGGTTTGTTTAACATTGTGATTGATTTTCTTGTGCAACATAGCATTCTTGCATTAAGCACTCCAAGTATGAAATTTTAAAAAATGCATCGAAAGAGAATTCTGGTACTCATATTAGCTTTAACTAGTGATGTCATTGTAGTCTGTCATCACCTGGCTTAGAATATGATTTTGGGTTCCAAAATGTTCCTCACCATTTTGGAATACAATACGGCATTCTAAATGATTCTAAGCATGCCCAAACAGGTTTTAGAAGATCAAGCCACCCAAGCCTGCCACTTTGTAGATACATGTACAAAAGTGAAATGTAATATTAATTCCTTTATTCTTGAGGCAAGTTTCATTGACTAATGTGAACTATGCAGTTCACCTAACTAAAGCTGCAATGCTGCAATTATTGCAGTTTTAAAACTGGAACCTTGCTATAGGCAAAACGCCCATTTTATTTAGAATGGTTTATAACCGTCCCATTTTGGGTGGCTATACTTCCAATCTAGGAGAAACGTTGCTGACGAGAACAGCAAGTGGCTGAATAAAGTAAGTAAATATACAAATTAGGCACAGTCATATATTTGTATGGAGAAATGTCTTATTGTGTGTTCAGACCCAGAGACCTCCCCCCTAAATAAATGCAAATTTGACTCAGATTTTAGTTTTTGGCAAAATTTAAGCCACAACTTTATTGATTACAGAAAGTGAGTGGTTGCACAGGCTCTGGTTCGACTAGCTCCCTGCACCCTTTCAGGTAGCGCTGACCCAGAGCTCTATCATAGGTCAGCCAAGGGTGAACACCTGAGGCAGGTGGAAAGCCCGGGAATGGACTATGTCCACTCCCCAGATGCTCCCCTGGACTCAGGCATGAGCACAACCCTCTCTCGGGGGTTGGTCAAACCAAGTTGAGCCCCTGCATTCCTTTAAGGGAATACCCTTCACATAGGGATGGCAAGACCATTCTCCCATCCCTATCACATGAACCAGTGCCTATCCACAACCTTACAAGTTGTGACGATTTGCTACAGAGCAGGTGAAACCCAAATGGCAACAGCAAATCAGCCAAGTGGGGGAAATTCCTGGTGTGCCCCTGTCCCAACAACAGACGACACACGACAGCATAGCAAGGTCAATTGCAAAATGCCCTAAAAGTAGGGAGAGGTGGGCGGGTGTTCCGATGCACGAGCCAAAAGAGGAAGCTCTGGGTCACGTGCATAAGTATATATAGGTCCCTTGATCCATTTAAACAGCTCCCCATTGGCCAGATCAAAGCCAGCAACGAGAGACCTACTAGTCAGGTGTTGTTTCTGTCCAATATACCCACCCCCAACCAGGTGGTCAGTCTCCAGGTCTCAGCGCAACACGTGCCCATTTTTAGGGAGGACACTCTCTGCCATACTTATCAGGCATCATTTGAATCATTCATGTTCTGCTCTGTTTGGAGGACTCGTGTAACTTTTCAGTTGCAGAATCAGTCTCCAGGGAGTGACATTCGGGGAGTCAAAGAGCGAAGATGGGTGACACAGAATACCATATCAGAAACTTTGTGAAAAACTTGTGAAAATCAATTGGGCATGGTTAGTCCCTGGCTATATAAATCTATAGATAATACTGGGTAGGTCATACTGATGCTAGCGTTTGACTATCTGTCAGAGATGGCATATATTATTTCCAACAAATGAGAAATTATTCTTATAAAGACCTCCTGCAAACAATTCAAACGGGCATTTCCTCTCATGGAAACAGTCAGCGATCCCTTTTTTCTGAGCTTCATTTCAAAGAGAAACCTTAACAGAGACTTCTTAGGTTTTTCATTGTTCATAGAGCAGCTTTTAAAATGATTTCTGTTTGAACTGATTTTTGGTTAAACTGATCCAGTGTTAAACTAAACTAAACTAAGGGGGGAGATTTGCAGAGGAGGAGCAGCAGGCAAGAGGAGGTGGCAGGATCCTTGGTCAATTCACCAGTTTTCTGAGCTGCTGCAAGTCTTCCTAGTTGCTCTCCTGCTCTTGCACTAGGATATCAGAGGCATGTTCCCATGGCTACCATGCATCTGGAACTGGGGGGAAAGTAGTGGGTGCAGAAGGGTTAAGAAAAGCCACCAGCCCACTGCCACTCCCTTGCAACCTCCCCAGTCAGTCCAAAGGCTGTTTTACACCAGATATGATGCTCAGGCTTCAGAAATTCACGAAGATTGTGCAGTGTATATTTTTGGCCTTAGTTATGTTTTTAAAACTAAAACGGTAAAGCAATCTCTTCTCACATATGACATCTCTTTGTCACCTTACATTTTAAGTGTGTGTGTATGCATATAAAATTTGCCGAAATCTATGCCTTTATGACACTTTGTCATAGCTCTTGTCATCTCAACAGAGTCAACAAGTTAGCTTCTATCTAGCTCAATTTAGAAAGTTTTAGAAGACATGCACCTTGATCCTATGCATCTTTGTTTAGAGATGTCTCACTAAGTTCAGTAACGGCTTATCCACAGTTAATATTATCCCTGCTCTTTCCAAACACAGGTCCACGTGTTAAAGCTCTGTGTCCAAGCACCCTTTCCCCATGAAACCTGCTCTTTAAAGCTGATTTGGAGCAAACAGCTATTCAGGTTTTCTGCAGATCACCATCAAGATTTGCTCCCAGGTGCATGTGCAGAGAACCACAGCCTTTAGCTCCCACTGTCCTGGGAGTAAACCCTATTAAACACAGTTGAAAATATGCATAGGATTTCACTGCTAATGATGTTAACTGGTTGTTTACTCTAACAAGTATCATTTTATCATTTGGTGTAATAGGATGAGTCTGAAAGCAATTTGTTGAAATTTCTCCTGCAAAGAAATGATTTTAAAACACGGGGGTGGGTGGGTGGGTGAGTGTGCACGCATGAGCGCATGTTTGGAATTGAATGGAAACAACTGAGGTTCAAAGACCTTCTCAACCATTTTTATTTTAAATGATTGGTAACACAGACTAAAGTTGTATTTTCTAAATTCTGCCATTTACTAGTTCAAATAACATCTTGGGGTGAAAGCATGTATATGGGGAAAATGGGACAAACATTTGTATCCTCGACAGCCACTAGCAGCGCATGAGGTGGCGCAATGTCACCCTCTCACCCCTGGGTGGGGTTGGGTGGGTGGGGTTGGGACGGTGGTGAGCTTGGGTCATGGGGCGCACCATGCGGACAAATGCAGCCCCAACTTGGCCCCAGGCCCATCCAGGTAAGCCCCAGTGATGCTGGTATCAAGGACAACTCTGCCCCACTACTGTCGATAGCAATATTTTATTCATGTATTTACAATATTTATACGCTGCCCACTTATACAGGTTCTCTGGGTGACTTACAATAGGGTTTCATGCGATGCAATCATGGGTTAGATTACATATGTACATATTAATGCGTACATATTATAGCAGGTTTCACTGTACAATTTAACATGTGACAGGCCCATAATAGGGCTTGTTGGCAGGTAGAGAATGATGAGCAGGGTGATGGTGAGAAGAAAAACGACCCCCCCAAAGTGACTTCTAAGATGGGAAAAACAGAGCAGAGATACAGTGAAGTCATCATGTCTGGCTCCCTTTGACTCTTAACATCTATTTGCTTTGCTTTGTCAAAACATATGAAAAATCATTAAAGTGTTTTAATAAATGTCTGGTTTTCTTACTCATTCATCTTATAAATATTAATTAGCCATGGATCAGGCAATTAAAGTTTAATCAATTTGCACTAATTAGCACCACATACTTGCATAAAAAGATAAAGCCAACTCCTGCATCTGGCTGTTATTTGCAGTTTTTGTCAAGTGCTGATGAGTTTAATCTTGAAGAGAAGATTAAGAAGAAAAGAGGAAAGTAAGTCAAGAAAGTAGTGTTAATTTTATTAAAGCTTCAATCAAGCTGCGTCTCATGAGCTGCATAGGAACAATGCTAGGCAGCTTTTTTAATATAGCACTAATTTTGAAAGCTCAAATACAAATTATTACTGCTCTGTAATCCAGGGTAGTCCATTTACAACATCAAGTAGCCTATACATAGCTCCGCAATAAAATGTTTTCGTCTGTGGCTTCCTGTTATGCCTGTTGCACAAATCCCTCCCAACTGCACCAGATACACATTTGGAAATTCCTCTGTATGTCTCAAACCCTTGAATAAACTCAACAATTATGCTTTGTGAGTTTATCTTCCCTGATACTACTACTCCCTTTCCCAAGTAAAAAAAGGTTTTTCTGCCCAGGCATTATGGGGCCTATTCATGCACAATTTGGTAAATGATCATCCTCTCTCCAATAACCTCAAACCTGCTTTCTTTCTCACAGAGAGGTGGCTCTCACCACTATTTGCTGTCCTGCAATATGAAAAAATAGCTCTGAATTGCCCCATTATTGCCCCAATTGTTTTGCATTAACTTTTTCTAAGGCCTGATCTAGAGAATGTCCTCATTGGTTCCCCTAGATTGCTAAAAACACACATAAAATGAAAATCTAAGTGGATTGCTACATTCTGAACAATGCCAAACAGATCCACCATCCCTTGCAAACATAGGGAGCAATCCTATAGCTGGATCTGCTGAGATGTGTGAGATTAGGATCCAGCAAATCTCTGGTTGAGCAGAAAGGTTTCTGCTGCAGCTGGGCTATGCTATCTTAACTCCGCCATCCTTGGCTCAGGTGAAGATATGCCAGCAGAGCACCTCCAACTCAGTTCATCTGGGACGCAGCCAGCTAAACCAAGTCTGGCAGATCTTAAGTAATGTAAGCTCCCACCTCTGAGGAACATCCTGGGCGTGGGACCAGAGTGGGGAGACTTAATCTGGATCCTAGAGCTGCTATTCTAGGCATAGCTGTCAACTTACAGATTTGAAAATAAGGGACCAGCAGCCTTGAAAATAAGGGACCAGCAGCCAAAATAAGGGACCTGCAGCCTCACCTGTTCCAGGCACTCCAGTCTTCCTGTCCTCCTGCAGTCTGGTCAAACTCATGCTGGTAGCTTTGAGAACACTGTCCAACCAACTTTGTAACCAGAGGTTCAACTGAATAGAATCTGAATCACATGCACCACAAGGCCTATGCAGCCTCAACTTAAGATGGCTCCGCGGCCTGGCTTTGCACTGCAAAGTTTGCAGCAGCACGTGCAACAAAATGGCGTCCAGCATTCAAAAAACCCCTCAGCTTGCATTAACTAGCCACACACAAGGCATGCAAGCTCCACCCTCCAGCCGTCCTTAGACTTCTTATTGGGTGAGCAACACAGCCAAGCAACACAGTTGGAGCCTCCCTCCTCCCTGGCCAGCAGGGAGGGAGGGAGAGGAGCTGCTTCCTTTGAAATTTAAGGGACATCATTTAAGGGACATCCATCAATAAGGGACAGCAGCGGGATATGGCACTGAAATAAGGGACTGTCCCTTCAAATAAGGGACACTTGACAGCTATGTATTCTAGGCTGCATCAAGTATAGTGTTCTGATAAAGGGAAGTAATAGTACCGCTTTATCCTGACTTGGTCAAACCACACCTGGAATAGTGTGTCCAGTTCTAGATGCCACAATTTAAGAAGGATGCTGACAAGCTGGAGTGTATGCAGGGGAGGGTGACCAAACTGATCAAGGGTCTGGAACTTATGAGGAACACTTGAAGGAACTGGGTATGCTCAGCCTCGAAAAGAGGAGACAGAGAGGAGACATGATAGCCACCTTCAAATATCTAAAGGGCTGTTACATGGCGAATGGAGCAAGCTTGTTTTCTCCTGCTCCAGAGGCTAGGACCTGAACCCATGGATTCAAGTTACAAGAAAAGAAGAGCTTTCGGACAGTAAGAGCTGTTTGACAGTGGAGCAGACTCCCATTAGAAATGGTGAACTTTCCTTCCTTTAAGGTTTTTAAGCAAAGGTTGGATGGCCATCTGTCCTGGATGCTTTCGTTGGGATTCCTGCGTTGCAGGGTATTGGACTAAATGACTCTTGGGGTCTCTTCCAACTCTACAATTCTATGATTCTAAGCCTTCTCAGCTCAGTCACATGACCTGGCAACCAACCCAGTGGAAAGCCAGAAGAAAGGGTGGTGTAACCCAAACACTCTTTTAAAGGCCTGCTTTCTCTTTGCCATACTTAGGCCTCCTCGACCAGCAGCAGACCTGCTTCTGAATGGAGTTTGGTTCTCATGTTATTTTGTGACAGCTTAATTTATACGTGGCTTGCTTTATGCCAGCTTCTTGTGTATTGGATTGTCCTATTGGTCAGAACCACCTGACATGGCTGAACCACATACGCAGACATATAAGCAGCCTAGAAATATGAGACATAATATGGAGGTAACATTTAAGTTGAACCTGAACTCATATCACGCAGATGGCATTGCAAAGGAGAGCTGGGGACATTTGATCTGGATTAGCTTTGGTGAATTTCTCCTTAGGTCCACCCATATTTTACATGTAGCTGATATAAATCTGAGGCATCTGATCAAGATCTGTATTTTAAAAAGAGCTTAAAAAATATATTTGCAAATGTTTGTATGTTTCATGCCAGACATAAAGCAGCTGGCTGAGTACTCTGGCAGTTGTTTATCTTCTTGATCAAGGGCCCCCCTGATCTATAGCAGTACCTCAGGGTTGTAAAGGGAAATTATAGGCTGGGAGCAAAGGTTACAGTGACCATACATATTACAGAATACAATCAAGCTGCAAAAACACTAATTAAGAGTTGGTAAATAGTGAAATGTATTGTTTAACAGAAAATACCATGTGCCTCCCATCAGACTCGAGCCACATCTTCCTAAGGTTAAAGGGCAAGAGCTAATGGGAACAGCAGCTGGCTTGAAAGGGGATTGTAAACCGAAGAGGCTTCTCTCTGAAGCTGTTTTGAAGCTGTTTTTCTAAGTTCCTTTTTACTTTGAAAAGGCCTTTTCTTCTAAAAATCTATATATGTTATGTATGAAATATATTGGCTTAAATGTAAGTATGCAAAGGATTTAGAAAGTAAGAAATGTTAGATTCTTATGTTAGATTCTTATTTCATTGATGGTGTGTGAGAAGGTGAACCCAAGATCTCTGTTTAAGATAAAAAATTAAAACCATGAGCCATCTGTTTTAGCCATCTGTTTTGGAGTGAATAAGGCAATAGGGCAAAGATGATCTGATAATTAAGGTGCCTTGTTGAGGCAAATGTGAGATATATTGCTACTTGTCTGCCAATTATGGATAGAAGGAAATATAGCTCTTTGTCTCCCATAAAAGGTAATAGGAAATGGGTGTATCTTTTATGATTGGTTCTAGCAAACAGCCAATAGGAATTTCAACCAGGCTGATTGGACAGAGGCAGCCAAAGGAGGAGCAAGGGGGCTGGGCTGAGGAAATATAAGTGCTGGCCATGAGGGCTAGAGGGGGCAGATCTTTGGTAACCATATACCACTGTGTCTCTCATTTGTCTGACAAATAAATTATTATTTTAATTTCTCTATTGCTGCGTTGAATATTTCATTCCAGCTAAGCGTTAACCACAAGCAGGGTGCTACAAATCAACACAGCAGAGTATCAAACTTGTGAGAAAGTCAAGGTTTAGCTTAAATTCGAATCATGTAAAAGCCTGGTAGGGCTCATAGTTCTTGCCTTTTCATCCTCTAGTTCCTTTGTTTCCTATGTTAGGCCTTGGCCAAATAAATAAATAAAAGCTACATAAATATATTCATAAGTAATCCTACCGACTATTGGGTATGGAAACTCAATATCGTATCAGCTAAATAGGGAAAATCCATGCATGCACATACATTACTTGGTAATTATCATTCAGTGCGTTTCATGTTAATGTGTGAACTCCATCCTCTGAAAACAATTGCATCTGCTCTGATGTAACAAGTCTGTCTGCAACGTTGGATCTGAAATGGCTAATTCATACATGCAATCTACCCCCTTGATTTTGCAGGCCTCAAATAATAAGCATCCAGGTACATGCCAGCTCCTCATTTCCTAAGCTTAGCATAAGATAAGGTTATCATATGCAAAATACCATGTGAACTGTTGCTTCAATTCATCCCCATCTAAATCCCGCAGAGAAATATTGAAGTATATTTTATGAGGAGCTGGATTGCTCTGCTAACTTATTCTGTTTTGCTTCTCGCTGTATAAAAATTGTGTTGTTTTTGTATTGACAGATTTTGCATAGAGAATATCAATTTGGAGTGTTGTTGTCAAGTTAAATCTCTGCCGAGTCTTTGTAAAGGCAGACAAAAGATACAGAATCTTCCTACCGAATCTTGAGACATGACTGGAGAAACTGAAATGAGCACTCGGATAAATTAATCATTTCCCACACTGTGAAGACGATACTGTAAGAATGTGCATTGCCAATCTGAGTTTATGCACATCAGGCAGTAAATATTTCACCTGCCAATGAGCTCAGGGTGTAGAAGAAAGGGAAAGTGCAGGCATGTAAGACTCTAATGTTACATTCAGCAGGATGGCTCTCTCAGGATCAATACTGTGCTTTCTGATGATGTATTGTCAGGTGACAAATTTCAGACTGTAGAAATAAATAAGAGAAATGGGAGATTCATTCAGAGGGGCTGGGTTGCAGCTCCAACAATAAGCTTTAGCAACTCTACAGGAATTCCAAAACCTTTTTAAGTTGGTGGAGCCGCACTTTAAAACAAACAAATGAACTCATCTCTTTCCTACACCAGGACTTTTGTACAACACATACAAAGGAAATGGTGCTTTTGTTTGTTTGCTCATTTTATTGAAGCCCAGGGTGGCAAACATCAAAATGTTAAAACTGTTACAATTTGAAATTAAAATCATATTTTAACCATGTAAGAAGCATTTTTAAACCACTAGAAAGCATCCTGAACATCTAAAAACGCTTTGAAGCAATCACATCCCCTCAGTTATTCATTTCACAGTTGCCACGGCCGGTGTCTATCAACCATCAGATGTCGAGATTAGTGGGTGTGGCCCATCCTCCCCCTCAGCCAAAGTTAATCACATGAGGGGGTGACACCCAAACAAGGCTTTAAATAACCTTGTAAGTCATTCCTTCCTCCTACAAATGTGAAACCTGATGCAAGGTGAGACACGCTACCTTTCTCTGAGACACATGTTTAAATAACAAAGACTAATGAACCTGAAACGGTCGTTAAAAGCATTCACTGGAAATTGCTCTCAGTATCTTTCATCAAGGTGGGAGTTGGGGGTCAAGAAGTTATGCAATACAAGGGAAGGGAGTTGGGGGTCAAGAACTCAGCCAGGCCAAGACAAGACCTAATGTGCAGTTCACACTCCTGCAGGTGGGAAAGCAAGTCTGAGGGCCAAGCCAGATGAGGTGCCAGAGACCTGTGATCAGATCTCCCAACGTTTTCATGTTTACCGTCAAGGCGGCTGGGCCCATGTGGAAACTCAAGATTTATTTGGAAAAGCGGTTGGGAAGTGGAGTTTAATCCTTTTCCCCATACTGTTTCCACCTGCCCTGGGAGCTCCTGTTAACCTCACAGTGGAGAGCATGTGTGTTTGGGCTATGATCAAGTGAAGCTGCAACGCAGGAAACTGACCCAAATGTCAAGTGCTCAAGTTTCTCTGATAAGGCACCCTTATGATATTCCTATATCTGCTATACAGTGGTACCTCAGGTTAAGTACTTAATTCGTTCTGGAGGTCCGTGCTTAACCTGAAACTGTTCTTAACCTGAAGCACCACTTTAGCTAATGGGGCCTCCTGCTGCTGCTGCGCCGCTGGAGCATGATTTCTGTTCTCACCTGAAGCAAAGTTCTTAACCTGAGATACTATTTCTGGGTTAGCGGAGTCTCTAACCTGAAGCGTATGTAACCTGAAGCGTATATAACCTGAGGTACCACTGTAATAGAATCTGATCGCACTGAGAGTCACCTCAAGCACTTTGCTGTGGCCACAAGCAAACAGGAAACAGAGGCTCAAAGTGTGAGAGGTCTGATACACCTGGCGAATGTTTCCAAGCCATTATGGTGGGCATTGGGGAAGGCTGATAGTGATCAGTTGCCACAGAGAGGCTGTTTTAATTAAAATCCCAGTGACACACATAATATATACTCTGACCATGACTAGACTTATCATTGGCATCCATCTGTCTCAAGAGACAATGCAGTGTGCCTCTGGGTGATGAAGTCATGGTCATTCTACTTTCCTATGGTACAGGCCTGGGCAATATGTGCGGAGGTTGTGGGTAGCCCAGACAACAAGACCATCCTCTGGGCCTCGCTGATGTGGTCCAAAGGAAAACAGAGCAATACGTTTGCCACCAACTTGACTGCAGGAGTGGCTAGAAGGAAGTGTACAAGGTGCCATCCAGCAGACTCTATTCTGGATTTGTGTAGGGTTTACTCCTTAGCCTTTTCCTCTCCTGAAGATATCCCATAATGCAGCAGAGGTTTAGAATCAGAGTTTTCCTTCTTCTGGATGGGCCACCTTCCCAGGTGGACAAGCCCCATCTGCCCCTCACTTCCCTCTACAGATGCGCAGAAACCGCCTTCTTGAGCGTTGGACATGCTATTAAGTCTCATCTGCTCAATCCGCTGGATAGGCAGGGGGAAGCTCCTAACTCACTGTGGGTTTGAGACCCATCAGCTACCCTCACTTGGTTTAGCCAGCCAGCTGAAGCTGTTCCCAGAGTGTGGCCACTGTTGCATGCTGACAGCTTCTTGGAGCCACAGGTGAGAGCTGAGTTCAGGTGGAAAACTACCCCAGAAGGAACAGGACATGTCCCTCACTAGAGGTACTACCCCTCTCCAACACCCCTTACTAGACTAGGATTGAATTATTTTCCATACTATAGAATTCAGAAATGAGCAGCTGAAGAAGCCACTAGCCATAGCAATAAAATAAAATAAAATGTACTGAAGATAGAGGTAAAAACTTAACAATAAAAAATACATTTTGGAGGTTTACATAAATAATCAAGTAATAGATCTTATTCTAATTGGCCCTGCTAATTTGTTTGCAGTTTTTGCTATCACCTGATTATCTTTATCTGATGGATGAAAGACACAGTAGCAATGGTTGAGTGACCCGGCATGGACAATCATAGAGGGGTAATAACCTCACTTCTCAAATCTTCATAAAGAGTACAAGCCAAAAGCACATGAGCCACTGGCTCAACACTGCCATCTTCACATGGACATAACTATTTTTCCAGTGGATATTTTTTTTAATCAACCCTCAAGTACAACCGAAGGCAGTATATTCAATCTTGTGAAAGTAAAAGCGCGTCTGTATTTTGGAATTGTGAAATTTTGCAAATAGAGTGCCAACATGTCAAAATGACTAGGTGGAAAATAATCATACCATGGACAAAATTTCCTTATTGTGGCCAAATTATTTTGTCGCTCAATATCATATAGTCACTGTCTAATTAAATTATTTGCTTTACTGAAGCCCAGAAATGAGCAGCCTGATGCTGCAGATGATTATTTTGAGGTATGTTTCCTACCTTGTTGAACTTCAAAGTAACCTTGTATAGAATTGCAGTCTTGAACTATGTAACATGCACACCCAAGTCCAGAAAATGGAGGCTAATAAGGAAATACTTCCTGCCTACTTCACACTAGTGACCTCCCAATTCAAGACAAGGGTATGCTATGAATGCTGATTGTTTTTACCTGTGAAATACTATAGGTTAGATTTAGAACTGCAAAAGAAATAATGATGGAACAAGGGAAAATAACAATAAAATATTTAAAATAAGGGCTACATGGTTCAAACACAAGGTTTTCCTAATCATGCCCATTTTTTA
Organism: Podarcis vaucheri; assembly: GCF_965113315.1. Lineage (NCBI taxonomy): Eukaryota > Metazoa > Chordata > Lepidosauria > Squamata > Lacertidae > Podarcis > Podarcis vaucheri. Next base: position 105,001,847 of record NC_138762.1, read on the forward strand.
ATCTATGCACAATTCCTTGAAGATCAGGCTGCTGTTATTATAATGCAGAGCTTATAACTAGAGCTAAATAATTCATTCAAAGAATTTTATCCTTTTTCTATATTCAGATGTTTGTGGAACTTCACCAGCCTGTTCATTATTGCATATATATGTTTGCCTTTATTGTCAAAAGGCTGATTTTGTTCAGAAAATGCGTTGTAAAGAGTTCATTAAAGAAGTTTTGTTTTGCTGACTAGGCGACTTGTATAACTCGTCAACACATCAGTAATTAAATTTTTTTACAGTCAGATAGTAGAGCATGAATATGTACAAAAAGCCTAGTAAAGTTGGCATGTGTTCTGTTTTATAGCAGAGAGTTATGGCTGGCTGTGGTCTGAAGGATGGGCATGTTAAACATCATAACATGAGTGCATGTCACAGAGGTCAGTTGAGATAAGCTGCCAATCTCTTTCCAGCTCATACAGATCCTTTGCATGGGCTTTCTAATTGAAAAGCATGAACCCCTTTGGCATTCATGCTATTTATTCACGGTGATTTTTTTTCTCTGCAAAGTTACAAAATGAACATATTTAAGGCACGTGTGACTGCAGAGGCTTGGGATGGAAGCTGCATGTCCGCCAGCCATATGGTTGATGGGGCACAGCTGGCAGGTGTGCAGGAGGAAAAGGGGAGGCCACCGGCAAAGCCGCACAACACCCCCACTTGCTGGGGCACCCCTGAGAGGCCGGTGCCCTGGCGCAATGCGCCAGTAAGCCCAATGGGAAAGACAGCTTTGCTTGTGGTCATGCTTACTGACCACCAGTAAAACATGTCAACCTACTAAAGACCTTTTAAAATGCAGCTCTCTCCCTTGTTATATCAGGGCCCACTTTAACTTATAGTTAATCCTATCTGTGTCACAAATTCGTTACCCTGCCCCCTCTCAATGTGAGAAACATTTCACTAGGTTGCTTCTTTCATATCCTTCTTAGAGGCTTCCCAGAAGCATCTGACTGGTAACTGTTGGATGATGAACTTCTTGATCCAAGCTTAATCCCAAATGCTGGCTCATGGCTTGAGATCTGGATAACATGGGAGCTGCATTCCCGCATATTAAGCTGCACAAATATTCAGATCTTCCATTGAGTCGCTTCACACAATGTCGCCGCCGCCACACCAGATATCAAGCAGGTGGCAACAAAGGAGAGGGCTGCTCCCAGTCTCTCCAAGTGCCCCTATTTTCAGGGATGTCCCTGATTTAGAGAAGCTGTTCCGGTTTCTGTTTTGATCCTGGAATGCCCCACTTTTCCTTAGGATGCCCCTATTTTAATTGGAGACATGTTAGAGGGTATGGAGTTACCCAACCCCCATCTGAAGGTAATCTTGTATAGGGAAGTTTTTTAAAATGTTTAACATTTTGTTATATTTATATATATGTTGGAAGCTGCCCCAAGTGGCTAGGGCAACCCACTAAGGTGTGTGTGGGGGGGTATAAATAGTAAAATTATCATTATGGAATGGGATGTCCCTATTTTCATTGGAGAAATGTTGGAGGGGATGTGTTCCTGTTATGGAGCTCTGTACCCATGTTTCATACTCAGCATATTTTCTTTAGGTTCAGTTAAGAAATTATGTTTTCTATTGCGATGGTTTTTTATTTTGCATTGTAAAGCACCCTCGAGGTTGACATTATGCATAGCAGTATATAAATGCCTTAAATACACAAACAAAAAATCACTGGGGCATTGTGGGAAATTTAAAATGGCTGCTGGCTGGCATCCACCTGCCAGTTGTAGCGTTGCTTCAATCGTTGCCATGAGTAAACCTGCCAGTGTTGTGAATGGGTTGACGTTGCCAACCCCATGTTACTTTGCTGTGTGTGTCAAAACGTACCCCAAAAGCTGTTGCACTTTGAAGTAATCACTTCCCTTGTATTCACATCTCATTAGGATCATCAGAATATAATTAGATTTTTTTTAAATAAAAAAAGTCTTCTTGAGAGTTCTACAAAGAGTACCTTGTGGTGAGAAAAAAGTATACAACAGAAGAGTCGCTGCCTCACTTTTTGATGTAAGACTATTCCCATGTTGTTGATTTGCCCTCCTTTTGCTGTATTTTATTTCTAAAGAGTGTGTTTTAGAACATTTATTCAAAAACCTACACAAAACTAACAGATCTTCAAAGAAGAAAGAATCTAGTTTCATTTCATCTGCTGTCTGAACTTGAATAATTGTAATGACTGTTGTGGGATTATTATTTTTTTAAAATGAGCAAATCTGACACAAACATCAAAGGGGAAGTAAATACATGTAATAAAGAGAATGTTATTTCTTTTTCATTCCTAAGTGATTAATTTTGTTTCTCAAAACCCAAACAAGTGTTCATATTCTGGGTACTTAAATGGATATTGAGAAATGCATAAAGTACAATCCACTTTGCTTGATAAAAGAATTGCTGGGGTTATCAAAACCTACCGTTTTTGTTTATTTAATTTTGTAATAGGGTTGTTGAGTTGGTTTTTCTTTTCTTAGCAATTCTTACTGCAGACATACATATAATGAGCTTATCCTATAACATCAGTAGGAGCTTAATCACTAGCTTAATATTCCTTTCTTTAGGGAAAGGGGTATGCAAATTGCCAAATGAACATTTTAATGAAAAAGAGGGCTGAAAGTAAGCACACAAACATTTCAGTAGTACTGCCACCCTCATAATAACAGCATTCCAGAAATGTTCCCTCTTAAATCTTGTTACCCAGACATAAACCACTTTCTCTGTCCATATTACCTCAAATAGTAAATTTAAGGGTTTCTGTCTTACAAATGGATTGCTCTTTAGAAGGCAAGTTACAAAGTGTTGTATTTTTCAAAATATATTGTTAACCAGGTTACCCCTTTTTCTTTATTGCTGTCGCTCACAAACTGCTGTGATAAGTGGTTCATACAGTACAAGGGGATTTCACCGTTAACAGGTATAATAGTTTTCAATTGCTCTCAGTGTACACATTTAACACCCATTAACTTTGCTGGGGGAATTATAAAGTCCAGTAAGCAGGAAGCACGGATCCTCCAGCCTGGAGAAACGTCTCGTGCTTGTTCTGTCAGATGCAGTGACAGAATTTTCTCAGCAGTGTCTTGTATTACCTGGAGTTTGTTAGACAGCAGGGAAGCTAATAAAAGCATGATAATATAAATAGACTAAAATGGGAGTAAGCAAAGATCCTTCACATCAACTGTGACTTATTTTACAGATGTTGCTCAGCTGGTTGAAAACAGATTTATAGCCAGCAGTTCCATACAGTGCCAATGTTAGCACTGAGCCTGGCTTCTAATATGAACTGATGACACTGGATGAGCTGATTTAGAAGAGTGTTTTCTCACTACAAAGTGACTTCTGGATGGGAAGACATACACAAGGCCTATTCCTATGAATGGGTTGCCATTTGCTGCGTTGCGATGCAGCAAGCAGGCCACGTGCTTGAGTTTCGGTGAGCATACAGTGGTGATGACAGCTAGCAAAGTGCGCTGCAGACCTCATCGACAAGAATGGGTTCAACACAGATCTGCACCACAAAGAAAACCAGTTCATATATTTGCAGCAGTGGGTGAGCAGAAGGTATACTGTATCATTGCAGCCCACCTTTCCCCATTGCCTTCTCCAAATCTGATGTAAAAATAAAACTGGTGCCTTTAACCAGGAAGATTCTTACACACGTACACCTTGATCTGAAATCCTTGCCCTTCAAAATTTATATGTTTGTACTTACTGGGCATAGATGTTGCGCTCAGGTCCGGCTTCTGGACTTGCCATTGTGAGAACAGACAAGATGCTGTCCTGATCCAACAGAGCTCTTTTTTTTTTTAATTGATTTTTATTGATTTTCCAAAAAAGAAACGAAAAGAAAAATAGAAAAGAAAAAAGCATATCAAAGAAAAAATCTAAACACCCCGCGCGCAATATATATACATTAAAGATATTTTTCACTTAAAACTTTACATTGTCATTTCTTTGTAGACTTCCTTCAGCTTGTCCGTAAATCTTTCGTAGCAGTACCCCTAGTCCCACATTTCTTAGTTTGTATTGTCATTGGTCTTCTTTGTTAACTTCTGTTTGCTTAAAACAATAACTCTTAATCTTTTCACAGTGCTTCTCTAAATCCCTTTAACGTCGTTTTTCCCTCACTGATACATTCCAGGTACTCCACATACTTTCCCCAGTCCTTGATAAACTTTTGGTCTCTTTGGTATCTGATCTTTCCTGTCAGTCTGTCTAACTCTGCGTAGTCTAGTAACTTTGATCTCCACTCCTCTATCGTTGGCATCTCCTGTTTTTTCCACTTCTGGGCAAGAATTATCCTTGCTGCCGTAACCGCATAGTATACAAATTTACAATCTTTCTTTTCAATATCCTTCCCTAATAACCCTAACAGAAAGATTTCAGGCCTCTTTTTAAACGTATATTTCAAGATTTTCTTTAACTCAACATATATTCTTTCCCAAAATTCTTTAACTTTCCGGCACTCCCACCACATGTGGTAGAAGCAGCCCTCCCTATCTTTACACTTCCAGCATTTGTTGGATATCTTGTACATTTTTGATAGTTTTACAGGTGTTATGTACCACCTGTAGAACATCTTCATAACATTTTCCTTTACTGTTATACATGCTGTGAAATTTAGACCCTCTTTCCATAATTTCTCCCATTCCTCAAATTGTATACTATGGCCTACATCTATAGCCCAGCGGATCATTACTGATTTCACTTCTTCATCTCCTAGATTCCAATCCAGCAACATCCGGTACATTTTAGATATTATTTTTACATCATTATTTATAATTTCCATCTGAAATTTGGAGTCTTTATCCGCATACCCTCTTTCTTTAGTATCTTTCCTGAACATCTCGTTAACTTGACGATGATGTAGCCAATCATACACATGCTCCTTAACTTGCTCATAGGGCTTTATTTTCCACTTCCCATCTTCTTTAACTGATAGTTGACTATATGTCGCCCAGTTACTCCTCATATTGATTTTCTTCACACTCATCGCTTCAAGAGGTGAAAACCAATGTGGGACCTTAGGTTCTAATAAATTTCTGTATCCTTCCCATATTTCAATAATTGGACCTCTGAAGACATGGTTTCCAAACCCCTTATGTACTTTCCTTTTCTCATGTCCTAAGTAGGCATGCCAGCCGTATCTGTTATCGAAGCCCTCTAAATCGAGCAGCTCCCTGTTCTCTAGTTTTATCCAGTCTTTTAACCAGCAGAGGCATGATGCCTCGTAATACAGCTTCAGGTCTGGCAGGGCGAACCCACCCCTTTCTTTTATGTCTGTTAGAAGTTTAAATTGGATCCTGGGTTTTTTGCCCTGCCAGATGTATCTTGAGAGCACTTTCTGCCATTCTTTAAAAATACGACTCCCCTTAATTATGGGAATAGTCTGAAACAGAAACAGTACCCTCGGTAGTATATTCATTTTGATCGTGTTTATCCTTCCCCAGAATGACATTTTTAATCTTCCCCACACTTCCAAATCTTTCCTTATTTCTCTCCATACCGACTCGTAGTTGTTCTTAAACAAGTCTATATTCTTGGGTGTTATCCAGATTCCAAGGTACTTCACTTTCTTAACCACCTCTATCTGGTATTGGTGTTGGATTATGTCTATTACACTTTGGTCCACATTTTTGACTATCATTTTCGTTTTTCTCTTGTTTAGTTTGAAACCTGCCAGTTTCCCAAACTGATCAATTTCCTTTAGTACTTCTTCTATTGTAATCACTGGATCTTCAGTCATTATTACTAAATCATCTGCAAATGCTTTGGTCTTATACACGTTTTCTCCAATTGTCACTCCTTTTATCTTTTTGTTTTGCCTAATTGAGTTTAGAAGAACTTCTAAGACTGTTATAAATAGTAGCGGGGAGAGTGGACACCCCTGTCTTGTTCCCCTCTGTATCTTTATTTCCTCTGTTACTATATTGTTTACAATCAGTTTGGCTTTCTGTTCCGTATATATTGCTTTTACCCCCTTAAAAAAGTCCTTGCCCACTTCCATATGCTCCAAATTTTTCAACATGAAGTCCCATATCACAATATCAAATGCTTTCTCTGCGTCCACAAACATCATTATGGCTTGCTTATCAATCCTGGCAGACAGATATTCTAACATATTAATTATATTTCTTGTATTGTCCCTCATATGCCTGCCAGGAAGAAAGCCAGCCTGATCCTTGTGGATAGTTTCTGATAACAGCGACTTCAATCTTCTCGCAAGGATACCAGCAAAGATTTTATAATCTGTATTTAGAAGAGAAATCGGTCTATAATTTTTAACTTGGGTTAAGTCCGCATCTTGTTTGGGGATAAATGTAATAAATGCTACTTTCCAGGTCTCCGGAATTTCTCCTTTTTTCAAAATGTTATTCATAGTCACCTTCAGAGGATTCACCAGGATAGATTTCATCTCTTTATAATAACCCGCTGTGAAGCCATCCGGACCCGGGGCCTTTCCTCTCTTTAAATCTTTTATGGCTTCCTCTATCTCCTCTGTTTCAATTGGAGTATTCAATCGTTGTTTCTTATCTGTTGGGATTTTCTGCACCTTTTTGTCTCTCAAGAACCTCTCTATTTTCCTTAAATTGTTTCTCTCTTTATCCTTGTAGAGGTTTTTATAATAATCCAGAAACTCTTTTCTAATTCCTTTTGGTTCTGTTATCTCTTCTCCATCTGCAATAATTTTGTTTATTGCACCTTGTTCTTTCCTTTTTTTAATTTGCCATGCAAGCCATTTACCTGATTTATTTGAAAATTCAAAGTTCTTTTGCCTTAGTTTCTTTATGTTCCACTCTACCTCTCTATTTATTATAGTGGCAAATTGCGCTTGTAGGATTTTGATATTTTCCTTTATTTTCTGGCAGTTGGGTTTCTGGATTAATTTTTGTTCATTGTCCATTATTTGTTCTAAGATTTCTTTTTTCCCTTTCTCTCTATTTTTGTTTTTGATCGCATTCTGCTGAATAAAGTATCCTCTTATTACTGCCTTGCTTGCATCCCATATCACATTGATCTTTGTCCCTTTGTCGCAATTATCTGCAAAGTAATCTTTTAGCTTTTTTTGTGCTGTTTCTACAATATTTTGGTCGTCTAGGAGGTATTCTCTTAGCCTCCATCTAAAAGTTCTTCTCTCAAAACTCTCCAATTCTAATTCTATCGGACTATGATCTGAGATTACTTTTGGTCTTATTTCTATTTGTTTAACTCTTGGACAGAGTTCACTCGAGATCCAAACCTGATCTATCCGTGACATCGATTGGTGTGGTTCGGAATAAAAGGTGAACTGCTTATCCAGTGGATGTCTCAAACGCCAAATATCCACCAAGTTGCAATTTTTAACCATCGAAAAAAAGGATTTTGGTAGTTTCCCTTCTTTACTTACACCCTCCCTTAGTCTATCTGCCTCTAACGAAACCACACCATTCATGTCTCCCATTAGAATGATCTTTTGATCCATATTATCAGGGGATGATTAGCTGCTTGTGCTTAAAATAGTGCCCCTTCAGAGTTTGTGCGACCCCACAAACCTCTGTGTGTGACAGAGCTCCTCAGACATGTCTGCTCTAGTCACTTGTAGAGTCCGACAGTGGCTGTCTGCGGAAGCGCTTCCAGCAAAGAAGTTCCTTAACGGAAACGCGTCTCCTGGACTCACGACGTGACAGCTTCCGGCGAAGCATAGGTCTCCCTGCAGTTGCTTCTGACACCTCCCCGCTATTTTCGCTCGAAGTGTCTCTCACCCCTTTCTCTCCCCTGCTGCTTCCTGCCTGGGCTGCTGCGTCTCTCTCAGCATTACTGAGATCCTCCTCCAGAGACCCCGCGCTCCCCCTGCTGGTCCCTGCTTTGGCTGTTGACTCTCTCCCAGTCTCTGGGAGCCCTACCACTTCCCTTTCCTCCGATGTCAGTTCCCTGACATCCACCTCCCCTCCAGGGCCCCCCTCTCCCCCGCCCCTACTCTCTCCTCTGGGCGGTGAGGAGCTGAAACCCCTAAAAGAATCCTCTTCATCTTCCGACGTCTCGAACATTTCCCTCCATCGGTCTTCGTTCCGACTCGCTGAATCCTCCTCCACCTCGGAATCAGCGAACCCCTCCAACTCTTCTTCTTCGTCGGTGGTGGCGAAGTATTCCCTCCGGAACCTCGCCACTGGCTGGGGTTTCCGAGGGAATCTCTGATGAAAAGTTTCAATCAAAACCTCGTCATCTACATCCTCTGCCCTGACCCAGGTGTTTTCCGTTCCAGCACCGCTTGAACCTTGCCGGGGTCCATGGCCAACCCCTTGTCTGACAAGCGGTACCCCAGGAATTCCACCTCCTTGGTATGAAACTGACACTTCTCCAGTTTCACCCACAGTCTGTTGGCTTGCAGCCTGCTCAACACTTCTCTGACGTCTCTCACATGTTGCTCCTCATTCTCCGAATACACCAACACGTCATCTAAGAAGGCCACGCAATTCTTGTAGAGCAAAGGCCCCAGTACATGGTTCATAAAGGCTTGAAAACACGCGGAGCCTGCTTGTAATCCAAAAGGCATAACGAGATATTCAAATGCCCCCAAAGGGGTGAACATGGTGGTCTTCCATTCATCCCCTTTCCTTATACGTATCAGGTTGTACGCCCCCCTTAGGTCCAGCTTTGTAAAAATCTTTCCTTTTCGCACCCTGGTCAAAATATCATCAATCCTGGGCATAGGAAAAGCCACCGGCTCTGTCACTGCATTTAGGGCCCGAAAGTCACATACCAGCCTCGGCTTGTCCGTGTTTTTTTTATCCACAAAAAACACTGGGCTACCCCCCGCTGCCTTGGACTCTCTGATGAAGCCTCTCTTCAGGTTCTTGTCAATGAACGCTCGCAACTCCTGCATCTCCCTGTCTGACATGGCATACAACCTGCCTACAGGAAGCTGTGCTCCAGGGAGTAAATTGATCTGGCAATCAAAGGGCCTATGCGGGGGTAGTTGGTCAGCTTCCTTCTCGCTGAACACGTCGCTGAGATCAGCATACTGTGATGGCACCTTCCCCCTCTCCATCACTTCCGTCCCTGCTAGGGTGGCTTGGGCCCCTGCTGACCCCTTTTCCCCCCTGCAGTGTTCTAAGCAATGTGCGGAACCGAAGGAAACCACTCTTTGATGCCAGCCCACCAGCGGATCATGTAGGGCTAGCCAGCTCATTCCCAAAATAATGGGAGCGCCTCCCAAGGTGGCCACATTAAACGCTATCAGTTCTGTGTGCCTTGCCACCCTCATTATCATTGGGATGGTCTGCAAGCTGACGCCTCCTCCCAACAGTTCTCTGCCATCGATCGTGGTCACCTGCAGGGGGTTGCTTAAGGGGATAGTCTGTATCTGGTGTTCAGCAGCAAACTCCTTGCTCATGAAATTGCAGGAGCTGCCTGAGTCCAACAGCGCCTTTATTTTTAGGGGGTGTCCATTTTGCAACTCTAGCGACACTTCAATCACTAGAGCAGGTCGAGGAGCTTCTGGCACTGGCACTTGGGGAAGGGGCACTTTCACTGCTCTTTGGCCTGGCTGCAGTGCCCTGCTGGCAACCAGGCGTTGGCTTTTACCTGCTCCGTTTCTCCCTGCTCTTCCCCCTCAACAGTTCCCACCATCCCTTGCCATTCCTTCCTCTGGGGGCAGACTCTGGCAAAGTGGCCTGGCTGTTGGCAGAGATAGCATTTCCGGGGTCCCTTTCCCTCCTTCTTCGCCCCCTCACTGGGCTTTGAAACTGCGCGCGCGCGGGCTGTTCCGATTTCCATCGGCTCTGCCGGCGGGAAAGCTGGCTCAGGAATGTCTGGAATGCGTAACTCCTTCCAACGTTCCCCTCTCCCTTCCCGCCTCTCCAAGGCTCTTGCCTCCTGGCGCGCTCCAATGGTCAGCGCAGATTTGGTCAGCTGATCCATAGACACCGCCCTGGGGCTCCTGGCCAGCTCGTCTTTCACAGCTGAAGAAAGACCTTCTTCAAATAGCATCTGAATGGGTGCTGCCGATAAATCCCACCCCAATCTGTGAATCAGCATGGTAAATTCAGTCCAGTACTCACGGACAGATCTGCTTCCCTGCTTGCAAGCCATTAGCTGTCTGCGCACTACCCCCTCCTCAATATCGCTGGAGAACATGATATCCATTGCACGAAAGAATTTCATAGTGTCCTTCAGGATATCGTTGTGCGTTGCCATCAGGGGTCGAACCCAATCTCGCGCCCCCTTCTCAAGATGCCCAATTACGAAAGCAACTCGGGATTCCTCATCAGGGAACTCATCAAACTGCACATTCAGGGCATATTGCATTTCAGTCCTAAAGGCATGGTAATCCTTGGGGTCCCCCCCAAACTTCTGCACTAATCCTGGTACCTTTCTGGGGAACTGAGTGGTTCTCCCCTTCTTGTCTGCATCTTGAGCCCTCCTCTCCTCGAGCCTCGCCGTCTGCAGCGCAAGTTGGACCTCCAATGCTCGGTATCTGTCTTCCAAGCTTGGACCAGCTCCACCCCCTGCGGCTCCGGCTCCTGCTGGGTCGCTCATGATGCCTTCTCCTGCACAGGCAGCGTACAGAGACTGTCGGACTGCTATCAGGGGATGATTAGCTGCTTGTGCTTAAAATAGTGCCCCTTCAGAGTTTGTGCGACCCCACAAACCTCTGTGTGTGACAGAGCTCCTCAGACATGTCTGCTCTAGTCACTTGTAGAGTCCGACAGTGGCTGTCTGCGGAAGCGCTTCCAGCAAAGAAGTTCCTTAACGGAAACGCGTCTCCTGGACTCACGACGTGACAGCTTCCGGCGAAGCATAGGTCTCCCTGCAGTTGCTTCTGACACCTCCCCGCTATTTTCGCTCGAAGTGTCTCTCACCCCTTTCTCTCCCCTGCTGCTTCCTGCCTGGGCTGCTGCGTCTCTCTCAGCATTACTGAGATCCTCCTCCAGAGACCCCGCGCTCCCCCTGCTGGTCCCTGCTTTGGCTGTTGACTCTCTCCCAGTCTCTGGGAGCCCTACCACTTCCCTTTCCTCCGATGTCAGTTCCCTGACACATATGTTCTAGTATTTTCTCTTCTAAGTTTCTAAAAAAATCAGTCTTGTTGCCATTTGGTGCATATACCCCGATCACAACCACATTTTCTCCTTGCCAATTAAGTCTAACCGCTACCATCCTCCCCTCTTCATCCTTAAAAATCTGTTTGGCCTCAATTTTGTTTTTAACGTACAGTATCACCCCTCTTTTCTTTTCTTTATCCGAGGATTCAAATTCATTTCCCAGTCTTTTATTGATTAATATTTTTTTATGCTTCCTAGCTACGTGAGTCTCTTGAAGACAGATAATGTCCAGATTTTTCCTCTTTAAGAATTGCTCAATTTTATCCCTCTTTCTTTTCTCATTCATTCCATTAACATTCCAATTCCAGATTTTTAACCCCATATTAACTGATATGTACCTAAACTTTCTTTACTTTTATAAATTCGCTGGTTCTTCTTCTTCCCCCTCTTCCTCTTCACCCGAGCTGCTTCCACTCCCTTCCTCTCCCTCCTCTGTCTTAGAGTCTCTTGACAATCCTCCCTCTGCTCCCCTTGTTCCGCTCTCCTCCAATCTCAACTCCTTATATTTCCTCAAAAATTTTCCAGTTTCCTCTAAGTTGGATAGTCTATGTCTTTTACCTCTATACACAAATGATATCCCCTCAGGGAACTCCCATCTAAATTCTATTTTGTTTTTCTTTAACGTCTGTGCCAGTGATTTATAAGGGTCTCTTCGTTTAAGTAGCCTGATTGGAATATCTTTAAAGAAAATTATATAATTTCCTTCTATATTCAACCTCTTTTCCCTATTCTTTTGCAAAATCCTGTTTCTCATTTCCTTATTCTTAAATGTAATCAGGCAGTCCCCTGTAAATTTCTTTACTTTTGTTGTTTTAATCCGCATCCTGAATGCATTTTGCACATTTTGAGCCATTTCCTCTGTTGTTATGTCCAACCATTCTGCCAGTTCTGTTATCAGTTTTTCCTTAATATTCTCACCCTGTGTCTCTGGTACAGCTCTCAACCTGATCCAACAGAGCTCTCTAACCTGATCCAACAGAGCTCTTATGTTATATTCATAATTTGTAGCCATTCAGCCATTGATGGTCAATAATAAGCAACTAACATTGAATAAAAGAGCATAGGATCGCAATTGCTGTGTCAGTGCACAAAAGAACACAATGGCCTCACTTAGCAGAGTAGCTTACCAATTATGAAATGTTTATGCTCTGTACATGTTTAGTGTGGTACTTTGAAGTTACATAAATCTGACAACAGCAAAACCCACGGTGGATGAGAGTGGGGGAAGATAGTTTTGCAGCCTTATCCATTGTGAGGGATCCCTGTGTGCAGAACTTGCACATGGGTATTTTCTGTGTTTCTTGATTTTCTGACCCACTTGTGATGTTGTGATACCATCCTGTTATCTCAGCACTTCCTTCTGCAGGTTATATTTTGCCTGGACTAAAGATACTTGAAGGGTTTGTGACTTGCCTGTGTTATGTTCCACTATTATGAAGTTTGAAAATGACTTGGTGGCTTGTGATACCTGCGCAAGCTCCCCCAACTTTTCAGTTTGATTTCCCCTCTCTCTCATTCTCTGGCAAAGACTCTCCTCCCTGAAAGAGAGGGGAGTGGTTGTGGGCGGGGAGTCCGAGCACCGCCCAGCAGGGGGCGTGACCCCTGCCTCCAGCTCACCTGGCTGGTGCTCACGCCCCCCCAGTGGCCACCCAACCAGGTGCCGCGGAGGGGGCGTGTCCAGCAGCCTTTTGCTGCAGTGCCAGCCTCTCCCTGGCCTCATTCCTCGTCGTCGTCCCCTTGCGAGTCACCCACCCCCCACTCCATTTTGGTTAGGGCTTAGGTCATTGGCCTTGCTATGGACCTTAGGTTGGTCGCCCTGGTTGCCCGGGGGGCCTGGTAGGAGTTTTTCCATTTGGCATTAGGCTTTTTGGTTTTTTCGCCTACCTCGTAGCAACCGTCACAACTTTTGTGGTATTGGTGGGTAGGTTAGGCATTGGAATAATGTGTTGTGGTGTGTCGAAGGGCTGGGTGTGGCCATCGCCTATGCCTTCAATTTTTAGGGGTATTCCGTTAAAGGAATCTGGGGGTCGTGTATTCTGTCCGATGCCTGCTTGGCGGGAGGCCATTGCATGACCCTCGGTGACAGCAGGGGGTGAGCCTATAGTTGGATTAGCATCAACAGGCTCCACCTACTGGTGAATAAACCCACTTGTTTTAGAGATCCAATGCCTAAGCCAATACCTTTTCATTGCTGTAATCAATAAAGTTGTGGCCTTTACTAGCCCATCAACCTTATATCACGTGTCCTTGTGTCTTCATTTCATTTCGCGGGGGTCGGGTCCTCGAACCACAATTAGTGTGAATGTAGAATGGTCTTGTTTACAATTAGCCCCTTTGCCAACTGACAAATTCTATTTCTCTCCTTCTGTATCTTTGGATGGCTGCAATTCCTTGCTGATGCTCTCCCTGAAAATTTGTTTGATATTATTTTCTTTGGCTGTCGTTTGGGCTGAGGGCATGGCGGGGGAAGCAACCCACTGCCTTTAAAATTCAGCTTTTATATGCATTTAGCATCTCCAAACTGCTTCGTTTCAAAATGATTTTGCTGAACATATTTCTACTGATCTGTCCACAAGGCACCTTGGAGCCAGAGCTTTAATGCTAATTGAACTTGGGTTCTGGTGTGCAGTGGCTTCTTTATAGCAACTGTGCATCCATAGGAGTGCCTGGTAGCAAAAATACCTTTACCAAATAGCAGCATCTGCTATAAATACAGCATATGCTGCACTTTTCCCCGCCCCAACTGCAAAGATGCTATCTTTAAGCTGCCAGAGTGACATATATAAGCAGACTAGCACTTTCTGCTGTTGCCCTGTGCCCTTCTCATGTGTCGAATATCCAGCTACTCATTAGCTATGCTATAACTCAAGTATTCTTAGAGTGCTACTTAATTCAGTCAGCTGACAAAACTTCCATTATTTGTATAGACTCACTGTGCATACATTACAGAAAACACTGTACTGTACCTCATATTTTAGGCAGCACGGGGTGGTGGTTAAATCTTTCGAAAGAGCAATGCAATTCTGTTAAAGTGAACAGAAAAAAAGGTCGTTTTGTGTGTGAGAGCAGCTGAAAGGCTAAGAAGAATAACTGCAAGCCAGAAGAATCCGGTGGGAAGAATATCGATTCATTTCCTTCCTTGCAAACCCCCTTTGCAGTGGAAACTTCATCTTAGCCTCTTAGTCTTCAGTCGAATCAAAATTACTCTTAGTTATAGTTTTGTCAAGGCATATTGTCTGAGCAGGGAGAATGGCAACAAGAAGAGGCAAAGAGCCTCCTGAAGGGTTCTTCTAAGTCTGAACCAAAACAAATAGCCAGCTTGCCTGCCACAGGGTCATAACTTGTAATATCTGGTTCTGCCTTTTTTGCCTTAAATTCCTGTGTTACAATTCCCACCCGCCCCATTTAAATCAGGAGTGGAGAACCATTCTTAGTGTGAGGCCACATTTGTTTCTGGGCAACCTTCCAGAAGTTCCATGCCCATGGAAAGTCCTATGCCGTGGCAAGACAGTCTGAGCATTTTACACTTATCCTGGTCCAACTGCACTGGCTGCCAATTAGTTTCCAGGCCCAATTCAAAGTGCTGGTTTTGACCTATAAGCATAGCTGTCACCTTTCCTCTTTTTGTTAAGGGAAATCCTATTCGGAATAAGGGAATTTCTCTTAAAAAACGGGAAACGTTGATAGCTATGCCTATAAGGCCTTAAATGGCTCGACCACAATACCTTAAGGAACACTTCTCTACATATGAGCCTACCCACCCTCTGAGGCCCTTCTTCGTGTGCCTCAATTTTATATATATATTTGTCCCATACTTGATACACTGGCTTCCTTATGACATGACTCAAAAAAGCTTTATGAACTTTAACCTTATCATACCACAAATAAGCGTGCCAACCAAATCTATTATCATGTCCTTCAAGATCTAGTTCAGAACCATTTTTCAATGATATCCATTCTTTTAACCATCAAAGACAAGACTCCTCAAAATATAATTTCATATCTGGCAAGGAGAATCCGTCTCTCTTCCTTTTACATTTTTAGGTGGGAGGACTTTGTATGATTATCAGCAGGGTTCAGCAAACCTTTTCAGCAGGGGGCTGGTCCACTGTCCCTCAGACCTTGTGGGGGGGGCAGACTACATTTTGGAAAAAAATATGAATGTATTCCTAGGCCCCACAAATAACCCAGGGATGCATTTTAAATAAAAGCACACATTCTACTCATGTAAAACACCAGGCAGGCCCCACAACCAACCCAGAGATGCATTTAAATAAAAGGACACATTCTACTCATGTAAAAACATGCTGTTTCCTGGACTGGCCGCATTGCCTACTCAAGGTTAACAGTCTTTTGTCCTTTTAAATGTGTTTGTGGGAGCAGGAGGGGTTCTTGCTTTGTTCTTGTGTACTTTGTGGTTTTATTGTGTATTTTTATGCTGTGAACTGCCCCAAGAGTTTAAGAGAAAGGGCGGTATACAAATCCAACCCAATCAATCAATTAATAAAACCTTTGCACAGAAAACAAATTTCTACATATGCGCACAAGCAAACCTCTCCATTCTTCACACAGATAAGCAAGAGGTTTTATCAGTGTTTACAAACACATTGCAGCCAGGCAAAAAAAATGCAAGGCAAATCTGGGCTGGTGAGGGATGTGGCTCAGGAGAATGAGTGGCCCAAGGAAGAATCCAAAGGGCCAGACTGGAGACTGGTCCTAGACTTGGGAACTCCCTCCCTGGAGAAGCTAGAGTGGCTCCCTCCTTGCTCTCCTGCCTGCCTGAAAATGAAGATCTTCAAACAGGCTTTTGGGAACTGACTGCTTTTAATGAAGGAGCTGGTGCCATGCTTGTTTATTGTAATTAGGGTTTTAATGTATTTTATATATGTATATCGTTTTAATTCTATCAGGGGTTTAAAAAAATGCTTTTTTCTATATGTTTAGCTGTTCTTTTTTTCTGTAAGCCCCCTTTTCAGGGGAAAAGGTGTGTGTAAAAAATAATAATAATAATAATAATAATAATAATAATAATAATAATAATAATAATAATGCTGTCTTTGTCCCCTGAGTCTGAAATTCTGTATCCCTACCTTAAATTTGACAGGCACACCTTTAGAACAGTGATGGCTGGTAGCTTGTGGACTGGACCCAGGCACCTTGGGAAGTTTTATCCAGGCTGCCTAACGCTCCTTCTACATTTTAATCATATGAAAAAAGATTGCTGACATGTTCATTCATTCGAGTTGCAGGAAGAAAAGAAAGAAAGCGAACCTCTTTTTTGCATTTAACATGTCTGAAGGATGTTTGTAAGTAATGCTGTGTTCGATTGTATGTGCTTCATCACTGTGAGTCCTTCACTTAGCACTGATTCTATTATAAAATGTCACAGGTAGTGAGGGGCTCAGTTTCTGCGGCAAAATTCCTTTCCAGACCATTCTCCAGACAAAGAGACCATCTCTACTGACCACCTCTTTTTCTGGAGCACAGTTCTGCCTGGGATACACATCTGTGCCCCTGCTTCTCAGTGTGGCAGCCGTGCACACAAAGCTACCCTCAGCGTACACCCTACTGCAAAGATAAAATGCTGCTATAATGCTATCGTGCACGTTTATCAGGCTTTTCTAATGATGCCTAATCTAAGCAACCTGATGCGTAAATTGATTATTACCAGAACAAACAACTAGAAATTCATTGCCCGCAGTCAGATAACAGAATGCAACAACAACAAAAAAGCTTTCTGTGAATTTAGCTTCAGACAATTAGTAGATAAATGTACTATCGTGCTATGATCTCTTTTCAAAACAGTTTGTCTTTGATTAACCTTTAATTGTTTAAATTTCAGCCGGCACTTGGAAATCTGTAAGAAGCCACTGAACTGGGGACTGGAAATCAGGGTTGGGCAATTTGCCACTTCCTAAGCAAACGACTGTTACCCTGAGGCAGACCATTGGCCCTTCTTATTCAGCATTGTCTATACTGACTAGTAGTGGCTTGATTTCAGGCAGGATTCTCTCCTAGCCCTGCCTAAACGGCCTCAGTCCAGCATACCTGAAGGCGCATCTCCACCCCAATCGTTCTGCCCGGACAGTGAGGTCCAGCTCTGAGGGCCTCCTGGTGGTTCCCTTCCTGCAGGAAGCGAAGTTGCTGGGAACCAGGCAGAGGGCCTTCTCGGTAGTGGCACCCGCCCTGTGGAACTCCCTCCCACCAGATGTCAAAGGAAAAAACAACTACAGTGGTACCTTGGGTTACAGACGCTTCAGGTTACAGACTCCGCTAACCCAGAAATAGTACCTCGGGTTAAGAGCTTTGCTTCAGGATGAGAACAGAAACCATGCTCTGGCGGTGTGGCGGCAGCAGGAGGCCCCATTAGCTAAAGTGGTGCTTCAGGTTAAGAACAGTTTCAGGTTAAGAACAGACCTCCGGAACAAATTAAATACTTAACCTGAGTTACCACTGTACCAGACTTTTAGAAGACATCTGAAGGCAGCCCTGTTTAGGGAAGCTTTTAATATCTGAAGGACTATTGTATTTTAATATTTTGTTGGAAGCTGCCCAGAGTGGCTGGGGAAACCCAATCAGATGGGTGGGATATATTATTATTATTATTATTATTATTATTATTATTATTATTATTAGCCTGGAGATGCCAGGGTTGGAATGGGGGGGGGGGGGCTTTTGCCTGCAACGTCTAGCCTCTTCCACTGTGCCCCTTCCCCCAGCTGTGGTTGGCCAGATAATTCTTTGCAGACCAATGCAGATTGCAACACCAGAATGCTTATCAAATACCTGCAGGCTGCCCTGTAGGTGTAAAATATAATGCCAGAAAGACCCAAATGATACGTTATAGAAAGACGCACAGGTGACACTAACCCACATTTCCTTGGTAGAGTATAGATGAACATGATGGGGAGGTGGGGGGTGCACATTTTGGTGGCAAACACACATTCTCCAGCATGGGTAGTTTAGGCAAAAATCATTTTAAAGCTATTGGAATCACATCACTCTATATGCTGGGAAACATAAAACAAAAGATGATGCTCCTTCTTATTCTGTTCTGAAATTGCCTAAGCTGTGTAGTGCGCAAGAACTCTGTTAATGTTGGTTCGAAAATAGCAAGAAGCAGTAATTTCATCATTATTTTGTCACTCTCTGTCAATCCATTGTAGCAAAATACTCACTTACTTAAGAATATAAGAAAATTCCCGCTTTACAGGGAAGAGCAGATAGATGGAGAAGGTCCATTAGAATGCACACCTGCAGTAGTTTACCAAGTCATTTTCTCATCACAGGGTTAATATTGTATATTCAGACTGTTGTGATGTTTTTACCCACATTTATTTGCTTATTTATGGCGTTTGATGCCTATTCTCAGAGTAGTATGCATAAATCAGTACTAAGAAAGTCCCTTCTCCCAGATTTACAATCTAAAAAGTCATGATGCTCGAGGAAAGAGGAAACAAGTTAAGCACAGCTTCTTAAGATGCATTTATATAGTTCAGTCTATACAGATTATGAAGATTATTATACTTCCTGACCACTCCAGAAAATGTTGGATGAGAAAGATTTTCTAGTTTTGGCATCTCGCTGATACTCCTTGGCATCTCAACAGCTTTTGATACCATTGGCCATGGTGTCCTTCTGGAGTGACCAGCCAGCCGAAGAGCCAGAGGCGCTGCTTTGTGGTGGTTCTGCTGAAGCCTGGACAGCTGACTCCAGAAGATGGTCCTTTGGGGATGTTGCACAGTCCCATGGGTTCTCTGGTGTGCAGTTCCACAAGGTTTGATGTTATCACCCATACACTTCTTCTTTGGCGATCACTCGTAACCGAGTAAGATTGTCTTCCATAAACAGGGTTTTAACAGTGAGTCCATAAGTGACTGTGGAGGCCAATTCTGGATCCACATGTCCTTCTACAGTGGGGACATTGGTTTCCGGGCGGGAGTTGATAATGGTGAGAGTTTACCAAGTGTGCCTTCCCATGCTAACGTCTATGTGAAAATGTCTGCCACATTTTCAGATTGTGGATGACTCGGAACTTTGTTTTTCCTTTATAGCTCAAATAAGCGTGGCAATAGATGCACTGATCCAATGCCCAGTCTCAGTTATGGACAATGATAAACTGACTCTTTGCTCACATTACTCTAGCATGATTACACTAATAAATAAAAAATAGCAATAATGACCTCATATTGACAAGAATAACCTGTCTGAATTACAGCCATAACCATTTGCAGAATATATGTCTTGCCTCCATCTTGTCTCCCTTTAACTCAAACACAATGTTCATCTGTGGTGTCGATTCACGCATTCAGCTGTGAATCAACAAGTTGTGATGAGAAATCAAGGGATTTTACACACATTACCAGCAGTGGAATATATGAAACGAATGTGAGGGTGACCTGAAGGTTCTGTCTGTAGTGGAAGATCTGAAGTGATTCATCCACACAGACAAGATCTTAGGTGTTGCTGCCATCATGGTGCAATCCTTGTGTAAATGTGTACCAAGAATATACCAACAAAAGTATATCAGCAGATAATAGCTACAGAATAAAATGACATTTTAGACATTTGAATGATGCTCTCTGCATTGAAAATGTTCTGTAACCTGTAATGTAGAATTGCACATCACCCTAAATTAATCATTATTTGGAAAGCTGTTCTGAAATATTAGCAACCCTCAGTTAATTTCCAGTGACCCTTCTTTTCGTGCACTGTTACATCACCTCCAGTACCTGGAGTAGTTAAGTGTAGAAGTAAATGGAGAAACCCAGATACAGTATATCTGAAGCTTCATGATTCCCACTGCAGAAATCTCCATAATTATAGAGATTATAGAGATTACATAGTAATACTAATTCTCCACTAAAACTGATGCAATTAAAAGATAGCACCACTTCTAAATTAAAACCTCAAATTTGCATTTGAAAGATAATGATGAGATTAGTCAATAAAACTTTGTGAACTAAAAATGTAATCTTTTTTTTCCACAGAAAAACAAAGGAAAGAAAGAAACAAGAAAGAAAGAAACCTTCTACTCTCAAATCAGTGTAGCATGCCGTTTATTGGATTTGAGGAACATCTGATCGCAAATGTATGTTAAATGCTGATGTAATAGAGTACACTCTTGGTGTCTGCTACATTCTGTGTCTACTGCTGAGTATTCACAATCAGCAGACTTCTATGTAAGTCCCATATAGAAGTTACCGTATTTTTTGCACTATAACACTCACTTTTTTCCTCCTAGAAAGTAAGGGGAAATGTCTGTGCGTGTTATGGAGGAAATGCCTACGGGTGGAATGCCTACGGATTTTCCTCCTCTAAAAACTACGTGTGTGTCAGGGCTGCTACCCAGTCCCAGCTCACATAGGACCACGTTAGCCAGCGTTCACGTTAAAAGAGTCTTTATTGGGTTACAGGTTCCATTTCCAAACTGCAATGTGCAGCCCTACGTCTTCTATGTCAGACCGGCGAAGACCCGTCTGAGTCTCCGCCTCTAGCACACCAGCTTAATACCCTAGCCTTGCTCCACCTCCTGCGCCTTTCCTTCCGTCTCTGGGTCTTTCTGCCCCCCGGGGTCTCTTCTTTCCTACTCTCTTCTGACGCGGACCCCCCTGACCCTTCCGCCTCCTTGCGGCGGGCTTTGGGACCTGGCTCACTCTCCGGGCTGCTTACTGCGCCAGCTTCCGCTGCATTTGAACTTGGCGCGCGCGCCCAACTCCCTACCTTCCTCTTGATCGTTTCGTCGCTCCCCGAGGTGGGCGTGACTACTCCTGACTCATGCCCTCCCTCCTGCTGAAAGCCTCCGGAACCCGATGTCTGGTCCCCTTTCTCCCCGCTGCTCCCGGCTGGGCACGTGGGTCCCGATCTCCAACTGCTGCTCTCTGATCCCTCTCTGGACCCTTCTTCCTGGGGTGTCCCCCTGCTTTCCCCCCTTGCTCTGACCGCTGGCGCTCCCTTCTGGGAATCCTCGGATTCACTGGACAGGCTCGGTGATCTCGGGTCGTCATCCCCACTCATCCTCCCTTCGTATTCCTCCCCCTCGCTCTCTGTCTCCTCCCTTCTCTGCGTCTCTGCTCCTGAACCCCTGACAGTGCGTGTTATGGTCGGGTGTGTGTTATAGAGCGAAAAATACGGTAGTTACTCTGCTTAGAACTAGTAATGTATGGAAGGGAAATATGCACTGGACCCACACCCAACAACAGTTTCCCTCCCTCACTCAGGGTCTGTGGTCCTTTGGAGAATTGAGACACAGCAGAGACTGTTGCAGCTTTAAGAAATATGACTTATTCACCTATTTACATCTTCAGTCTGCATGGAGGGGCCCAGATCTTACAGCATGGCCATTTCAAGAGGGGCTTATACTTCACAGCAGTGCAGCCAAGGAGTCCAAGTCAGCCTTCAGCCAGCCTGCCCTAGATCAATCCCAGACCTTATTCCTTCCTCTTCTTCCCAGCAACCCTTGCTAAAGACTCTCTTTTCCTGTCACTGCACACCCAGTGAGACTGGCAACCTTCCAAACCCAGCCTCAGGGCAAGGAGGAAAGACAGTTCTCTTGCGTTGCCAATGCCCCTCAGTGGCCTCGTATAGCTCCTTAATGGCCCTAGCTTTTGCATAGGCTAGCCCAGGAATTCCTTTGCAGCTTGTATTCTTCCATCATACCCCAAATAATCAAAATTCTAGCATTTATTAATTTCTAGGGTTTAGGGAGCCCCCCCAATCTATAACACCATTCTTCCCCCAGGCTCACAAACTGCAGCTCCTCTGTGCAAGGAGTTCATAAATTTTACTTCTGTTTCCCACCCCCTGAAGCCATACCTTGTTGTGTCCTCTGAAGCTGGAAAACTGTGGCTAACCTGAACTGTGTTTTATTTCAAACAAGCCAGCTTCAGCAAGCCATAGTTAAGATTAACCACGGTTTAGGGTTCCATTGTGCTTTTCGTCCTGTTTAGATGGGAGAAAAGCAATGACAAACCTATACAGCATCTTAAAAAGCAGAGACATCACCTTGCCAACAAAGGTCCATATAGTTAAAGCTATGGTTTTCCCAGTAGTGATGTATGGAAGTGAGAGCTGGACCATAAAGAAGGCTGATTGCCAAAGAATTGATGCTTTTGAATTATGGTGCTGGAGGAGACTCTTGAGAGTCCCATGGACTGCAAGAAGATCAAACCTCTCCATTCTTAAGGAAATCAGCCCTGAGTGCTCACTGGAAGGACAGATCCTGAAGCTGAGGCTCCAATACTTTGGCCACCTCATGAGAAGATAAGACTCCCTGGAAAAGACCCTGATGCTGGGAAAGATGGAGGGCACAAGGAGAAGGGGACGACAGAGGATGAGATGGTTGGACAGGGTTCTCGAAGCTACCAGCATGAGTTTGACCAAACTGCGGGAGGCAATGGAAGACAGGAGTGCCTGGCATGCTCTGGTCCATGGGGTCACGAAGAGTCGGACACGACTAAACGACTAAACAACAGATGTTCAATGAACATGGGATGGCATAAAGTGTGCAGAATGTGTATGAGCTTGGTGTGTGTTTAATATCCCTGTTCTGCCTGCGCCACTCCTGAACATTCTTGCAAGCCTCCCTGTGTGGTTAGCATTTCTTATTGCAGGGAGGTCTCTAAGCATGTTCAGTCAGTCACATTTACAAATTCCCTTCGAATCTTTTTCCTCAATGCTCAACACACTTTACGCATTCATTCATTTTTGGAATAGCTGAACAGGGCTTGTGGCTCATTTAAAATGGAAATGGAAGCTTCCAATCTCCTCACAGTTTGAGGAGAAGAAGGAAGCAGGGGCCTTTGGAAACCTAGGCATAGGTTAGACTCAATTCCATGACAATAAAATGTTGTCTTGACGTCCAAATACAACCAATGTAGAAGACTGTGTGCATATTTTTCTGTGTGACAATATAGAGATCAATCCCTCTGTATATAATGTTATATGTTTTGAAAGCCACTATGTTATTAAAATCTCCTGCTCAAAATGTATTTCCATTAATACCTTAATGCAAATACTGAAAGTAAATTCTTAACTCTCTTATTGCTTCAAATGGAGGTAGAAAAAGATGGGGAGGGGAAAGAAACAGGACCCATAAAACAAATATGCCTCTTCCTCGAGGCCTATTAAATCAAACTGGATTTGCACAAGAACAATAACTATTGTGGCGAGCATTCTATAATGAAATTGGGGGAGAATTTAGCAATGGTCCTCCTTGCTTTTTTTTTTTTTTGGCCTTTTGATTATCAGCTGTGTGATGCCCGAAATGTAATGGCTGCCTCCCCTTCCAAGAGTGAGTGCTCTTGGGTCAAGTGCCAAATGAAATGTTTATTTTTCTAACTGTTTTATAGCGGAGTTTGGTGAAAAGACTTGGCATGGTGCACTGTGGTTTAATTTTGAGCCTGACAGCAGCACTATGCGCTTTCTCTCTCTCTCTCTCTCTCTCTCTCTCTCTCTGTGTGTGTGTGTGTGTGTGTGATTTAGTTGCTGCACTACTGAAGTCTATGGAAGATTAATGAATGGTGAGGTTCTGTGGCAGATTTGAAGAGATGCAGGATAAAGCAAAACCAGCTACCATCTGTTCATAATGTCTCTTACAGCTCTTTTAAAGAATACCATTATCAGCAGGAGATAAAGGCATACAATGGCTTTAAATATTAATATTTTACTGTGTTGGTCATGAAGCTCTTTCATTGAACTACATATATATTTCCAGAGCTTTCCTATACATTGGTCTAACTGGCGCTGTTTAACCACTGCTAACAACTTGCTCAGATTAATGAACCAGCCCACAGCCAGCTCTAAAAGGCAGGATCCCATTGTCCCTTGGGTCATGTGACCCCTTCTGAATTGTTTATTCCAGTATCCCCCTCTGGACATCTGGTGTGATGGATGGCCAGCAGCTCCCTCTGATGGCTACCATGGGAGTACAGAGAGAAACTATTGTTCTGCAGCCCCAATCCTTGGAACAATGCCCCAAGGGCCTTCCGCTGAAGGTGCTGATCAGATGTTAGGTGGCATTTGCACCCTGCAGGAGCTCCAGGAATGAAGAGCTCAGACTGTTTCTGGACCTGCGTCAGTTTCACAGAAGTTCATTTGGAGGTCCATTCTATCCTGTTTCTGCATTAATCTGCACACACCCTCTCTCACACACAAACTGTTTACATGCATATTTAAATACACATTTCATCGCAGATAAAGGAGAGGATTTTTATTTCAACGTGTGCATTTAAGAATGTGTTATATCCTAAAGAAAATTAGCCAAGAAATGTATTGCAAAATTGGGAGAGGTACACAATCCAAGGAATGTGCAGATTCCAATCTGCACGTTTCGTCCAGAAGGATGAGGTCAATTTGGATGAGGTCAGTTTGCATCAGAATTTACAGACCTCTTAATTCCACAAGCATTCCTAACCCCTAGGTCCTGAATAGGTATCTCTGTCCCTTTCTGCAGAAGCCATTTGTACTGGCAGCAGAATTAATCCCCAAGTGCTTCCCTGTGTATGGATTAGCATCTGCAAGATCCCCTCTCAATGTGTCTGCTTTGTCACAGCTTTCAACAGACTACTTTACATCCAGTTGCTGTTTGGTGAGGCTCCTCCTTACAGCCACCACCCTTCCTCCCCCCCAAAAGAAGTGCTTTGTGGAAAGAACCCCTGATGCTGATCAAATCTAGTGTTACCTCTTTGTTCTCCTCCCATCCAAAGGACACTTGAGGACTATACATGCTTATTATCCCTCTGGAAGTGATCAATTCCAGCTAATTAAGAACTTTATCACAAACCCCGGAGTCATAGAAAGCCATCTCCTATGTGTGTTTTTCGACTTGCATATCAAAAGGCTTGGAGAAGTGAGCTAGGCTGTTTGTTAAGCAAGGGGAGAATTTATCTCCCAGAACAATTTCACTGATAACCTAAGGCTGAGAGGTACTTTTCTGGGATTTTAGAGATGTACAGTTTCTAAAATATTTAGCATAGAATAATAAAACCAAATGGAGCTATTTTCCCCAGTAAGATAAGCAGTGGTGGACCTTGAGGTCTCAAATTTACACAGTGCCCTGTGTGGCACCAAAATTCAGCATCGTCACCTCTTTCCTCCCACCCTACATCATTGTTGTGACTTCCCCTGTGGCACCCTCAAGGCTCCATGCCCACTGGGCTGTCCAGCACCACTCATTATCTCTCATCATTCTAAGCTTCACCACAGGGTTGTTGTCAGGATTGTTGTTTGTTGTTGTTTAGTCATTTAGTCGTGTCCGACTCTTTGTGACCCCATGGACCAGAGCACGCCAGGCACTCCTGTCTTCTTGGTCAAACTCATGCTGGTCGCTTTGAGAACACTGTCCAACCATCTCGTCCTCTCTCGTCCCCTTCTCCTTGTGCCCTCCATCTTTCCCAACATCAGGGTCTTTTCCAGGGAGTCTTCTCTTCTCATGAGGTAGATTAACCCCACACAGGACACCCTGAACTGCTTTGGGGAAGGGTGTGATAAAGAGAAGCCATGTTCATCCCATGGCTGATGGTAGTTGCTAGCCAGCTAGGATACCAGCTGAGGGTCCATGACATAAGGAAGGCCCACAATGCCCTGGGACTCACACTAACGTGTCAGTGCCCGCTCACTGCTCATGCTTCTCCTCACCAGCACACACCAGTGTGCAGTGGAAAGACTGGGGAGAGGAGCAGCTTGCTTGCTGCTTGGCCCCATGAAGGGGCTTTCCTCATGTAGGAGAGGAGTGACAAGCCCCTGGACTTGGTTATTTGCTGCCTGCTAGCCACGTGCCGCCGGCCATGACTTTCTTTCTTGAGTGTTGGTGGATGCATAGGCGCCGACTCCATGGGGCTTGAGGGGGCTTGAGCCCCCTCAAAAATTTTTTTTGGGGGGCTCAGCCCCCCCAATAATCTCGGGCGCTGCCGCCGTCCCCCGCCTCCTCCCCACCTGCTCCCTCGCCAGCCAGCCAGCCAGCCGCGCGCCCTAGCCGGAGAGCCCCGGCCGTCCCCCGCGAGAACAGGGGAATCCCCGGGGGCGGGGGCTCCTGCCTCTAGCCCCAGGTTTCCCGCCTATCAGCTGTTCCGGAGCTGATTAATAGGCAGCAGCACGCTCTCCCCTATTCTCCCACGAGGGGGCGGCGCCACTTTATTTGCATATTCATGAGCTTATTTGCATATTCATGAGCTTATTTGCATATTCATGAGCTTATTTACATTTCACGAGCTTTCCCGGCCCCCCCCAATATTTTTAATAAGTCCGCGTCCCTGGGTGGATGAGAAGGAAAAGGGGATGGCGACTTGGTCTTGCGTCTTTGTTGTGTGATGTCAGCTAGCCCAGAGGTATTCCTGATTGCCAGGGGAGTGGGACAAAGACTCATCCTGACTGGTTGTTGGCTTCCAGCCATGGGCTGCTGATGTTGACTTGCTTGTTTTGCCCTTGACTGCCGATGGTGAAGGTGGAGGGAGCGGCAATGGCACCCCTCTCTTGACCATTTGTTGCGTACTCATCACACACGTTGCCACATAAAGGGCCTTTCCTTACTGTCGGGCTGGGCTTCATTCTGGGCGTGCACATGCAAAAGATTCACTTTGGCAGAGATAGATGGAAGGATGTATCCATTTGTGTGTGTGTGTCACACATGGTGGGGAGGTAGGTACAGGTGTGCATGCTTGAGAGATGAGGAGAAGTAGTCAGATAGGCATGTGTTCCTTCTGGTTACTAGATAACAACAGCATAACTGAGTAAGGGAGAAATCAAGTGTGATTTCCACAATCTGGATAAGCAGGACCTAGCTGACTTCCAATAGTAAGCATAAGGTTGGGGGTGGAATTGAAGAGACATATAATTTTCTGGACTTGTTGAAAGATGAAGGAGGTAAGGGAGTGACATGTTAATCCAATTTGAGGTTCCAAAAGTAACTTTTCTTCTTCATTGCAAGATAGAAATTTCTAATCTCAGGATTAACTTTTGATTTGTGTCTTTTCTATTTCTCTGTAAGTTATCCGTATGTCTCTCAAGTTCTGCATCTGACAGTGGAATCAAATATACAGGTCTACTCAGAAGAAAGGCCCCAGGAGTTAAAAGGGACTTACTCCCAGGTAGGTGTGTAGAAGTTACTTCTCAGTTATCCTGTTGACGAAAATAAATAAATAAACAGAAAGTGAAATAGGGACGTTTTGATGGTTTCTTTTTTAAAAGTGTACGGACCTTTTACAAATTATTCTCAGTGAACTACTCCTATATGCCATAATTGAACAATCAAGCCCAAGAGTTTTAACTGCGGAGGACATCCCCTACACCAGATTTACACAGTGGAAATAAGTTCTTTTCTTTGCAATGCAACATCCTTAATTTCTCTAATTCTTTCCTCAGAGCATGTTATCATGTTTAAGCAGAAAATTATATTAAAATTAGTACAGTGTGTACAGAAATCTCTAATCATTTATTATTCTTGATGAATGGTAAAATATTCTTATGCCATTAGCAATTCTATTCATTTTTCTTTCTTTGGGAATTATTAGAAGCAATTAAGGATAAACCTCTCCAGTTGCAAAAATTAGACTTTTATTGTGTTTATCTTAAACTGTGTAATTGTCTTTGTAATTTAGAGGCACACATACAATGTGGATGGTTTCTTTTCAGTAGTTTTCAAATAATCATAAACTTAGATGAAAATGTCTAAATCTCTACTTGGATGTGCTCATATATTATGTATTTACAAAATAATAACAATATTTTGCTGTACTATTGGAAGGAATGTGAGATTGCTGACCTTGGGCAGATGTCCCAACTAACATCAGTTGCAGTTCCAGAATTTTTCATTGTCCTAATACAGCCCTGGATAATTTGTGATTCGGCAAGCCAAACGGAGCCCCTTTTCCCACATTGTGCCTTGAGATAAAGTGTGGGCAAGTTGTACTTTAGGTGTTCATAAAGAAGCCCCAAACTCTGGTTTTTTTGAAGACATTTGGAGTGGAGGAAGTTAGTGTTGGACTTTCTTCGCCAACCTAGTTTGCGGAGCGACTGGGGCGATGGAATAAAAACTTGCCCGCAGTATCTTGGCTTATCTTTTATTTTAAATAATAATCAAACAGCTGCAACTGACTACTCTAAACCAGCCAGCAGAATACAAAGCTTTTGGTCAGCTTAAATTCAGTTTTCAAAATAACCAATTACCCTATCACATCGCTGCATTCGGTGCAGCAGGTAAACTCCACCTCTAATTAGTTACATTTTTAAAATACAGGTGTGCTGAAACATCAATAGTTCACAGGTCTACTGCCATGGAAATCATTATTACAAACAGATACCACTGAGTAGCACCACTGACCACACTAGTGTCAACAAAACCCACCAGTTAGGGGTGGAGGTACATTGTTGTCAGGCCATGACTTTAGGTTGCTGCCGAACAGTACAGTGGTACCTCGGGTTACATATGCTTCAGGTTACATATGCTTCAGGTTACAGACTCCGCTAACCCAGAAATAGTACCTCAGGTTAAGAACTTTGCTTCAGGATGAGAACAGAAATCGCGTGGCGGTGGCGCAGCAGCAGCAGGAGGCCCCATTAGCTAAAGTGGTGCTTCAGGTTAAGAACAGTTTCAGGTTAAGAACGGACCTCTGGAATGAATTAAGTATGTAACCAGAGGTACCACTGTACTGAAAAGGTGGCATGGAAAGTTATTTCCTGCAGGAGAAGTGATAGAATGGAAGAAGGTGCTTAAGGCTTCCTCCATCCATTGACTTTCCTCTTGCAAGCTTGCCCCACAACTGTTTACCCGCAATCAGGCTCTAGAACTGGAAGTGTGTTTGGGTGGAGTGGAGGCGGGCTCATGGGGGAAGCCCATGCTCAGAACCCTCCCCTGCCCATTGCTTCTCCACTGGAAATTATCCAGCTGATGCTTTATTGCTGTTGTATCCCATGTTGTCTTTGTCCATGGAGTTTTCTTGGCAGGGATACTGGAGTGGCTTGCCGGTTCCTGCTCCAGGTGGATCACGTTTGGTCAAAACTCTCCACTATGACCTGCCCATCCTGGGTTGCCCTGCACGGCATAGCTCATAGCTTCTCTGAGTTATTCAAGCCCCTTCGCCACGGCAAGGCAGTGATCCATGAAGGAGACTCTTGAGAGTCCCATGGACTGCAAGAAGATCAAACCTATCCATTCTGAAGGAAAGCAGCCCTGAGTGCTCACTGGAAGGACAGATCCTGAAGCTGAGGCTCCAATACTTTGGCCACCTCGTAAGAAGAGAAGACCCCCTGGAAAAGACCCTAATGTTGGGAAAGATTGAGGGCACAAGGAAAAAGGGACGACAGAGGACGAGATGGTTGGACAGTGTTCTTGAAGAGACCAACATGAGTTTAACCAAACTGCGGGAGGCAGGGGAAGACAGGAGTGCCTGGCGTGCTCGGGTCCATGGGGTCACGAAGAGTCGGACACGACTAAATGACTAAACAACAACAATCCCATGTTGTAAGGCACATATAGAGACAGATCCTGGCCCCACTTGAAAAATATCCCTGAATTGCACAGAATCAGTCAATATAGTCTAGGGAAACTTAGATTTCACTTCAGTCGGATCCAGTTTCCCATTAACTGTTGAGGGAAAACACGCAGAATAATCTTTTTTGTGTGTGGTTCTCTTACTTTCCATTGAGAGACTGTGCTCTCCAGATGAGTCTTCATCTGTCTACATGCAGGCACTGAGATTAATAACATTTGGAAAATATTATTTCCTGTATTTCTCAATTTCCCCCTCAATTTATTTGATAAATACCATTTCTTGATATTTGATCAGGTCTACCTATCGTGATTTAAATGAGACAAATTACTCTAATTAAGTTATTCTATGACAAATTTCCCTGTTCTGGGATAGCAGTAATCTGATAAGAATGATTTCTAGTATAGTATTCAATCACACCCTACCATTTTGTCTCGGGAAGCAGCTGATGTACGAAAAATAGTCAACTATAGTAATCTAAAGAGCAAACTACCAAAAGTAGAAATACAAATTAACAATTGTATTTACGGCTCCTATATTTTTACCAAAATTGTTATAATCATTGATTAAGCTAGGTCATTTTTCCTTCCATAAATAGCATTTTAAGGAGTTAATAAAGATGACTATTAAGTAGTTATTTAGCATGTAACTCAATTATCTGGTTTCTTGTTCACCAGGTATGAGATTTTTTTTTAAAAAAACCCCTCTAAAAAAACCAATAAACTTGGGGCTGGTTCATGCATGCATGCCCATCATTTAATAACTATACTTTCCAGTTATGACTTCCATCTATGAATGGACCATCACAAATCTACAAAAGAGACAGAACTCTTATATGCCATCTTGCATCTATTTCTTGTCAATCCAGCCAGTTCAACTACCAGCTGTCAAATATACAAATGTGAACCAGGTCTTGATCGGCAACTGAATTTCGTGGCTACTCCATTTTGTTTTAGGATATGTGTGTTGGATTTTCATGAAGATTTAGCTATCATGTTTGATTTGCGGCAGCTCAGCAAGTCACAACTGGATGTAGTCATCAAGTGATGAACATGCAAGTGGGAAGTAGTTGAAAATCATGCTTGCAAGCGGTGAGGAGAATATTACTAATCCCCTGTGTGCTCACCAGGATTGATGGGAGGAAAGGCAGGGAGCCCTATGGTAAATGGCAACAGAGCCAATGACAGGCAAAGCCAATTAATTGCCTCCATCCTTTTCTCTGGAAGCCAGTGTGGTGTAGTGGTTAAGAGCAGTGGACTCGTAATCTGGTGAACCGGGTTCGCATCTCCACTCCTCCACATGCAGCTGCTGGGTGACCTTGGGCCAGTCACACTTCTCTGAAGTCTCCCAGCCTCACTCACCTCACAGAGTGTTTGTAATGGGGGAGGAAGGGAAAGGAGAATGTTAGCTGCTTTGAGACTTCTTAAGGGGAGTGAAAGGCGGGATATCAAATCCAAACTCTTCTTCTTCTTCTCTTCTTCTCCAAATCCTACAAGGGCAAGACTGAGACTAAGATGGAGGTAGCTGACTCCCACAACCATGCCCCAGATTTGCTGTGAGTAAGAAGGAAGGAAAGAGGGGACTGGCAGGCTGAGGAAGGCAGGGTAGTGCCCATTTCATCTAACAGGTCAGCATCCATTGCCTGCTTCCCTGAATTGTCCATCAGGTTCAGAATTTGTGGCATTGACCATCACGGGATACACGCAACATGCGTCTCAAGTGAATTGGAAGGAAGAGAATTTGAGGGATCAAAGGTTCCGTGTGCTTCTACCGGTTTGGGAAGGTGAGACGAAAAATCAGAAGTTAAGTGAGCATTATTTTGCTTTTGTGCTTTAAATTTTAAATCCCGATTTCTTTCAAGATAAGGATGTGGGGACAAGAAGCATACAACTGGTTCTACATGGCTGAGGAGCAAACCTTAAAAAAGAAGAAGACATGGGGAGTTCCGAAAATATTTTGATCTCATAGGATGGAGGGGTTCTAGATGTTGTCTCCCCCACCCAGCAATAGGTGTTTGTAAACCCCCCCCACTAAGCATGCCTGTGCTATAAAAGGTAAAGGTAAAGGGACCCCTGACCATTAGGTCCAGTCGTGACCGACTCTGGGGTTGCGGCACTCATCTCGCTTTATTGGCTGAGGGAACCAGCGTACAGCTTCCGGGTCATGTGGCCAGCATGACTAAGCCACTTCTGGCGAACCAGAGCAGTACACGGAAATGCCGTTTACCTTCCCGCCGGAGCGGTACCTATTTATCTACTTCCATTGGCGTGCTTTCGAACTGCTAGGTTGGCAGGAGCTGGGACTGAACAACAGGAGCTCACCCCGTTGTGGGGATTCGAACCGCCGAACTTCTGATTGGCAAGCCCAAGAGGCTCTGTGGTTTAACCCACAGTGCCACCCGCGTCCCATACCTGTGCCATAGGGTGTGCTTAACATAGTTCTTTGGATTCTGGCTTAGCAGAGTATAGCATTCTGGATTTTGAAATAACCACGAGCTCAAGAACCCCAGATGTTCTTAAGCTGAGTTTTTTTTATGAACCAGTACATGCATTACGACTATAGTTCATTTGAACGATTAAGTATATTTTATTACATGGCTGGTATTAGGAGAAAAAAGCAGTATGTGAGTGCTGCTTGCAGAACTCCTCAGGGTCCTTTCCTAAAAAGCTGAGTACTTTAGAGCCCGGCTTTTGCCAAGTAATAATCCTTCTCTACACAAGCAATTAGGGTAGCTAGTGCAGCATAGAAATATTGCTTATGTGAATCTAATTTTACTTGTTCTATGGGCAATTAGATGTTGTGGCATGTTTAATTTATTTAGCTATCTACAGAATTTAAGCTTTTCTATTGTTGCTTGCTAGCATTTGAAATTGGACTCTGAGGTTACGGTGCTGAGTATGAAACAATGAGAAATCATGCATAGCTGTGCAGTGGCAAAGAAATATATTAGTCTGAGGGTTTTTAATGAATGATCAGAAATATTGTTATGTACCTCTTCTAATGTGCTGGATGAATTATTTCCATTTAGCCATGTCAACAGTGTAGAAAATATTGCTCCCCTTCACCCCTGGTTGGCAGCCATAGGGATCTGGAATTTCCAAGTGCAATTCCTTTATTAATATGCCACGGGTTAGATTTTATAGTGTGCCAGCTGGGATAAGAATAAAAATAAAAATGTAATAATAGTAAAAGTAGTAGTAGTAGTAGTAGTAGTAGTAGTAATACAGTTTTACCTCAGGTTAAGCACTTAATTCGTTCCAGAGGTCCGTTCTTAACCTGAAACTGTTCTTAACCTGAAGCACCACTTTAGCTAATGGGGCCTCCTGCTGCCGCTGCGCTGCTGGAACCCAATTTCTGTTCTTATCCTGAAGCAAAGTTCTTAACCTGAAGCCCTATTTCTGGGTTAGCGGAGTGTGAAACCTGAAGCGTATGTAACCCGAGGTACCACAGTAGTAGTAGTAGTAGTAGTAGTAGTAGTAGTAGTAGTAGTAGTAATAATAATAATATACCACCCTTCATCTTAAGATCACAGGGCAGTTCACAACATAAAAATACAAAATGAGAAAACAAAATACATAATAAAACAAACTAATAACCACCCTCCCACAAACACATGTAAAAAGCCATAGAATCTTAAACAGCCAAAGGCCTAGTTATAGAGAAACATTTTCGCCTGGTGCCTAGAGGTATGTAATGAAGGTGCCAGGTGAGTTTCCCTGGGGAGAGCATTCTACATATGGGGAGCCACTGCAGAAAAGGCCCAGTCTCCGATGGCACCTTATTATTACTTTTGTTCCATGACTGCTGATTGAGATATTGGTCAGGATTAAGCCTGCTTGAGTCATCTCCAGTGAAATTTCAGACTTTTCCTGCTTTGATCAGCAGATCCTCATGCCATTTCACAAATTACTTTTAGAACTAGCTAACCTTTGCATCAGGGGCTGCTCTTCAAAAGATCAAGCATGAGGATGGTGATTTCAATTTATATACAGGTGCTCCCCTCTACTTAACCGGGGGTTACCTTCTGGGCCCTTGCTCGTGTAAGTGAAAATTGTGTGAGTGGGGAGAACCCTCTAAAAAGCCTCTGAACACCCAGGTTTTTTTTCCTGAGCTCCAGCTTTCTCTCCACACAACTTCCCAACTAGAACTGAAGCTCTGGGGGCAGTTGGAGGCTGGAGGACATGCAGAAGAATGGCTGCTGCTACACTACTGTACAGATCAGCTGCTAGGCAGAAGAATGAGCAGACTATACCCTTTAGCCAAAAATCCCAGTGTGGCGTACAACATTAAGAACATAATTTACACAGCATAATAATAGAAACACAATACAGACCATAATAATACACAGCAAAATAGTAAAATAAACATAACAACACACACACTGCCCCATTTAACAGGCCATAAAATATTTAATGGCCAAAGGCCTGTCTAAAGAGTAAATTTTTTGCCCGGTGCCTAAATTCATGTAATGGCGGCACCAGGCGAGCCTCTCTGGGGAAAGCATCCCACAGATGGGGAGCCACCACAGAAAAGGCCCGTTCTCATGTTATCGCCCTCTGAACCTTTCAGGGAGAAGATGTCATCTGACAAAGGTCCTTGAGAGCAGAAGCAGTAAAGTGTA
Organism: Podarcis vaucheri; assembly: GCF_965113315.1. Classification (NCBI taxonomy): domain Eukaryota; kingdom Metazoa; phylum Chordata; class Lepidosauria; order Squamata; family Lacertidae; genus Podarcis; species Podarcis vaucheri. The sequence goes on from NC_138762.1 coordinate 105,036,067, forward strand.
GAAAGTGTTGGAAAATGCTGAAAAGTGCAGACTCATTCAGCTAGCTGGCTCACTCTGACTCATCCTCTAGATGACTCATTCCTTCACAAATATTGTATCTTTTACAGGAAGACACATGGAGCCAGAACGGATAAATACAAATGGGCTCAGTGTGTGCTCTCTAGTCTGATCTTCTTTTGTTTCACCTTGCTCTCCTACATTATGCATTTGTAAAGAAGTATGTTTTGCCTCAGTAAAGTTTTATTCATTTACTGTGACGACTCTGCGCTTTGACTTCGCTGCACAACAGAAGGGACATAAGGAAGGGCTTCAGATGAAGACGACAAGCACAGGGTCTGGGTCAGTTTGTATGGGAAGAGGCAGTCCTTTCAGGTATAGACTTATTTGCATCCAGTCAGTATCTATTTTTTTTATTAATATTTTATTAAGTTTTATCAGTAAAAGAATTCAGAAAAAATACAAAAACAGAGAAATACAAAGTCAAAATACAAAAATACAAACATTAAACACAAAAAAGGAAAAAAAGAAAAAAGAAAAACACATAAAGAAAAAACAAAACTCCCTCTTTTTTAGTTTCTCATCTTTAGTTAACTTATTTTCCTGACTTCCTCACGCCTCCCTTTTTTGTATCCCTTTTTAAAAATTGGTTCAGCAAATTCATATCCAATGCATCCAGTCAGTATCTATGCCACCAGGAAGGGCAGGTTATCAAGAATGAGTAGTTTTTATATGGCAATTTCACTCACATACATATGTTAATAACCTGGACAGATATGCATAGCCTGTGACGCACCAAGCCAAACATCTGGGGGAGGGGAAGACAACAGGGCTAAATAAGCCTTTTGGTTTTGCTGCTGATACAAAAATGAAAAAAACACAAGTGTGCCTGCAAACATCTGGCAGACCCATAACATGTGGCTGGTGTGTGCTGCATTTGACTTGGTGGGTCACAAGTTGTGCAGATCTGCCTTACAGCAGACCTGTAGTGTAGGCAAGCTGCTTCCCATATTATAGTTGGGGGAAGATAGATGCTTGAAACAGGTAAGGGAAGCCTGTGGTCCTCCAGATATTATTGTACAGTGGTACCTCAGGTTAGGTACTTAATTCGTTCCGGAGGTCCGTACTTAACCTGAAACTGTTCTTAACCTGAAGCACCACTTTAGCTTATGGGGCCTCTTGCTGCCGCGTGATTTCTGTTCTCATTCTGAAGCAAAGTTCTTAACCCAAGGTACTATTTCTGGGTTAGCGGAGTCAGTAACCTGAAGCTTATGTAACCTGAAGCATATGTAACCCGAGGTACCACTGTATTTCAACTCCCACGGATGGTGCACAACCCTAATTACTGCAACCTGCTATGTGCTCTTTTAGAATTATATATATATTAAATTTTCATTCTTTTGCATGCTTTGCTCCTTCTGCCTCACAAAGGAATTAGTTTGTTTTTAAGATTCAGCAAATGTGCTGCCAAAAGTTTTGCCAAGCAGTAAGATGCCTCTTTGGTACTTAAAGATTTGGGGAGAATCCTAGCAATCTGTCTCTTTAAAAAATAACCCCACTGATTCTACAGAAATGTTTCTGTTAAGATAGGGATTGGGAAGCTGTTACCCTCCAGATGTTGTTGGACTGCAGGTCTAATCATCCCTGCATTGTGTGAGTTGAGGTCGTGAGTAAATTCACAGGTATGGCACTCCTAGCAAAGCCACAACACATACATGTAAATATATTATTATGGCAATTAGATGGACCCAAATTCCCTGCATTACTCTGGCACTTAACTTTGCAGAATCTGCTGCAGTTAACTGAAATACAGGTCACACTGTCCTTCAGTTTAAGCATCACTTCACACCTGACATTTGGTACTTGGATAGAATACATGAGTGCAGCATCAGTTATGGAGGGCATCTTCATACACTGTTAAGTGTGTTTCTCTTAAAAATACTTGGAAGGGATGGCTAGGAAACTGGGGGACCACTTTTGCATATTTTAAAAAGTGATATGCCTAATAATACACTAATGGACCATAGACAACTGATGAAGTAACTGTGTATTTGTTACTCAGGTACCCAAGAACAAAATCTCAAGCTGGACGCAGCCCTTACATAAACCTTTGAACACAGTGTTGATGTGTTGATTTGCTGGACAGTGAATAGTGTGCTGATGCAGCAACTTTCCATAAAAACAGATGCTAACTGAAAGCTTAACTTGTTTTCATATTAATCAATCCATCATTTTCTTGCCACTTGACATGATAAAAAACAAATAAGCAATGGTCTGTTTCACATGTAACACTATGTCATAATTTTTAAACCATGGTTTAAGTTGTTTACCCAAACCCAGACCACTGAAAATAACCATGGCTTTTTAAAAGATTAACAAAGCCATGGTTTGTTGTTGATTTATGAACCTCGGTTTATATTAACTATGGTCTGGTGTTTCATGTGAACCAGGCCAATAAAATTTAAAATAAACATAATTATAAGAGCAAATAAAGCAAGAATATATTAAAATGTTCTGCAAAAAAACTTGAGAATAAAACGAGATTTTAAAATATAAAATCTTAACCATCATTGGCATGGTGGTTATAAACATTTGTTTTCAAATTCTACACACAAACTTTGCACAGTAACCTGCGTTTGGAATTCTAAACATGTCAGAGGTGCTTAAAACATATTTCAGTTCAAACTTGGTAGGTTGGTTTACTGTGGAAACCATAATCTTACCCAGACACAGATGCCTTTAGACACAGCTATAAAATCTGCCCTCCCATTCAATTTCACAGAATTCCCCTGTAATATCTCAGAATCTATTATTCTGATCACTTGAAAACTAAACATAGCTTCAGAGAGCAATCTCTTAGTAAAAAAGTAGAAAAAATATATCTCAGAACGGGGTGTGTGTGTAATTGGAGCCATGTAGACAGCCAGTGTACAAACATCAGATGTCTTCTAAAGGTTGTATAGTTACTTATCTCCTTGTCTTGGAGCTTGCATAACTCCATACCCTCTGAGGAAAATAGACATCCTACTATACCCTCCAATGTTTCTCTGATAAAAATAGGGACGTCCTAAGGAAAAGTGGGACATTCTGGGATCATATCAGAAACTAGGATGGCTTCTGTAAATCTGGGACTGTCCCTTGAAAATAGGGACACTTGGAGGGTCTGAAATTGAAGGAGGAAGAGGGACGTCTTGGCAAGGCCTGCCCAGTTTGGTGTGTCGCCTTCCCCTACTTAAAAGCCATCCACATTGAGGTGTCCAAGAATAGGGTCTTTTCTGTGGTGGCACCACAGCTATCAAATTCTCTCCCACCTGAGGTTCATCTAGTGCCAGCATTGATTACTTCCTGGCACTAGCTGAAAACGAAGCTATTTATCCAGGTTTCCCCCCCTCATACTGGTGACCGAGTTAAGAAGAAGATCTGTAGATGAATATTTAAGTATTCTCTCTTCTCTTATTCTACTTTATTGTGACATTTTAATTGTTTTGATGGTTTAAAAAAGCACTTTACAAAGTATAAAACATCTTTCCCACATTTTTTAAAAAGTGGGTATTTCAGGAAATTCCTCACATAGGTGATGAAACATTACAGATAATAAATAACGTGCTTTCTCCTGAAAAAGAAAGAAAAAGAATCAGAAGATATTCATTACCAGGTTGACAGAGCTTTGTTCATGAACAAAGTTAAAGAAGGCAGCCTTCTGATCCTGTATACCTCCTTACTCAGATTTCCTCAGAAAATTTAAATAGCCTAAAGCTTAGCATGTTAATAATAGTTCTTTTTTTCTTTAAAAAAGACTAATAAATTTCAGAAGCTGTACAGATTATTAGAGCTACGTTCTGAGTTGGTATATCTCTGGAGAATAGTTGCTAGATTTTAAAGCGACTTTGAGTCCCCTTTCCCCACATTAAAACATTCCTTTTTCCTGAGATTAGAATGAAAGCTTCAGGTGATTTCCCTCCCGCCCACCTCAAACTCCTTTCAGGGATTTGTTTTTGCATTTAGGCTAACCTTTTTTTTTTAATCACCTGAAGGGATAACCTTGCTCTGACATAATACTTTCGCTGTGCGCTTTTGATCTATTTCCGCGTATTCCATGAGCCTGTTCTCTCTGTAGCCAAGCACATCCCATCCTCCAGCTGTCGTGCGAAAAATAGAAAATGCCTTTCAGGCAGCTTCTGCCGTGTATCCTGTTGTGGTGGTCAGAAGTCTCGGGAAATCAAGGGATTTCGTAGGCAGTGTAGCGGCAATAATGGACCTGGGGAGGAAATTATAATATTTTACGATTGTATCATAACTGGACAGGTACTTGAGCAAACCCGAAAAGTCCCATATCTATTTTTATGCTCCAGCCTTTCATGCTTCTCCTGCTGTGATTCTAATGCAAACTATCACAGTGTGTGGTCTCCTCTACTGTAAACAAGAATTCCTCTCTGATTGTGACTTTGTATCTTTGCACTGATTATAATGATTCTCTGCCAGCATGCATCTAAAGGGAGAGGCAATAGGAGCCGGGAATGGTGTATGGTTGCATATTTTTAATAGCTAAACAAACTGAAAGGTGGGCCCAAGTCTGCAAAGGAAACAACGTTCTTTACAGACATCTTTTCTCCAAGTGTTGGCTTGGCATGAATGGAAATTTCCCTTTTCTTTGTTCCTTCCTCTTTCTTCCTCTCCCTGCAAAATGAAACCCAGCAATTCAACAAATTGAAAGGGCTTCCACCCATCGCAATTTCTAAGAATTCTTGGAGTTTCCAGTAGAAGCTGAGGCGAAACTGGGCCAGACGAGGTAAGTAGTACTATGCACCAGCAAAGCATGGAATTATGAAGTATTTGACTGCTTTTGTCGCTGAGCTCGGAACAGCAGAAAAATAGATTCCCCTAAAATAAAGGTAATTGTTTCAACCTTTCAGTACCAGGGCCAGCCCATCCATGAGTCAAAGCGAGGCAACCATCTCAGGTGGTAGGACCCACAGCCCCCCATCCCAGGCTGCCTCTAGAGTGGCCTCTTGGCAAATAGGAGTTCCTGCTGGTCATCTCCTACCCTTGTTCCTGATATATATCTTTATTCCCTCTTTTTTCAGGTGTATATCTTCACTCACCCCTGCTTCCCTGGTGCCACCCCCATTTTGTGGTTTGCCTCAGGTGCCAAAATGTCTTGAACCAGCCCTGTTCAGTACAGTCGCCACAAATTACAGCCCAGTTGCGCTTGACACTCTAGTTTGGGTGGGGTGTTGAAATCAAACGCAACACTTAACCATCATTTTGCAAGGTTTGATATTTTCATAAGGTCTGGATTTTCCAAATGGCCAAACCAGGCATCAGTTCATTTGTCAGAAACAAAAATAGTGATAATAATAATAATAATAATACTAATAATAATAATTTATTATTTGTACCCCGCCCATCTGGCTGGGTTTCCCCAACCACTCTGGGCGGCTTCCAACAAAGATGAAAAATACACTAAAATGTCACATATTAAAAACTTCCTTGATGTCTTCTGAATGTCAGGTAGTTGTTTATCGCTTTGACATCTGATGGGAGGGCGTTCCACAGGGAGGGCGCCACTACCGAGAAGGCCCTCTGCCTGGTTCCCTGTAACTTGGCCTCTCGCAGTGAGGGAACCGCCAGAAGGCCCTCGGAGCTGGACTTCAGTGTCCGGGCAGAACGATGGGGGAGGAGATGCTCCTTCAGATATACTGGACCGAGGCCGTTTAGGGCTTTAAAGGTCAGCACCAACACTTTGAATTGTGCTCGGAAACGTACTGGGAGTGACTATTCAGCACACTCTTGCTGCTTGACCACTTTAGCAGATTCAAAAGCTGAATTTGAATTTTGGGCTGTATACACAATAGCATCTTAAAACACAATTGTCCCTTCACTGCTGCATGTTTCGTGTCTCATTTGCAGTTGCTGTACACACCAGAATGGGGGCTGGGGTGTCTTCACCCAATGGACAGGACTCCAAGCATTTAACTCCCCCAACTCCTATTCAGTTAAGCTGCCATCTGTGCATGTGCAACAGCTGTCCAACGACAGCTGTCCAGCTTGGATTTTCAAATCAGGTGGAAGCTGGTTTGAGGAGAAAACTGAAGCAAACCAGGTGTTTTTTCTCAAGAAACTACAGGTTATGTATTGATCGTGGTTAACATTGTGTAGTCAGCTTCAATAGTACAGACTTGGTTATCTGAGGTTGGAACCAAAGGTTGTTTTGCAACAACAAGGGATTCCTAAACCCATATTCAAGGGAAAATCTACTATGAAACTAATGAAGCTTAGGCTCCAGGGCTTCTAATCCCAGAAGGGCCCTGGAAACAACTTTTTGGGTCCCAATAGACCCAATTTGAGTCATGATTCAAACTGATTATTTTGTTGTTGTGTATAATCCCAAAGTTTGAGAGTCAGTAGCACAGAGTTCTGATCTGTTATGGTACAACCCCACTGAAGAAGATAGCAGGGGTTACCCAAACCTCGTTGCTGGTTGCAAAGGGGGCCCCCATAACAGTTAAAGCTTGGGGGCTCCCCAAAATGGAGGTCAGCCACTGCCCATATTTGTCCCCAGTGTGAAAAATGGTATTTAGTATATTTACAAAGAAAATACAAAGAAGCAGAGAGTGGTAGGAAGGTGTCCATGCCATGTAATCCTTCTGGCTCCATCTGGCATACCTCAAGGACCACATCTCTCCACATGAACCGACCTGGACCCTGTGACCATCATCTGAGGCCCTTCTTTCTGTGCATTCTCTGCAAGAGGCTGGTGTAAAGCAATCTGGTTGTTAGTTAACTGCCGTGTAGTTACACCAGATCCAAACCTTGTTCAGCAGTGGGTCTGCTGCTGCTTTGTCTAAAACAAACTTTTAAAATAGTGACCAAGCTGAATGGGTTTAGGATCCAGTCTAAGTCTGGTCCTGTCCCTGCCCAACTCCCAGCACACCTCTTTTCTGGGGGCTTATACAAGCCTTGGCTTAGCCGGCATCAGCTCAGCCAGTTGAGGAAATTTTGTCAGCAAATCTTCAGCTGAGCCGGGATTTGGGACCTAATGCTATCTGAGCCAGGAATTAGCTGGCTGAGCTGGAGATCCACTGCATCCTAAACTGCTGGTCTCAGTTGAACTTGGCATTGGATTGCTCTCTTAGCGTATATATAATCTGGCTTGTGGCAGTTATTTTACCCTGAGAATATGGTCTCCATCTATAATCTTGGAACTTGTGTGGAGAACTGGAAGATGTGGTTTGGGTTCCACCAGCACCATAGCAATGAAGAGCCAAGTTCATATTCCTGTTCAGACTGGTAGTACGGTTGTATTCTATTTGGAAACATAATGAACAGATATGCTTTATTTGTAACGAGTTTGTTCCATCACAGAGTTGTTGTGAAAAACAAAATGTTCTCTCATCCAGAAAGTGCTATACTAGCAAATATCAGTCAAACTCTACTTGCATTAATTACAACTAAGGAATAAAAATAAATGGCTTATCCACTGTTTACTAGGGGAAAACAAGAGATCAATAAAGCCATTAATTGCCCGAATAGCAATAAATACCTTGGCTGCCTTCCAAGAGGTGTACCAACGGAAAGGGGTTTTTTTATTGCTGGTTTCATCACACACAGCTTATAGTCATAAGCAATAAAGGGATTGGATTGTAGTTCAATCCACTATATATAATGTTATTCAGTTGTGATCAAGAGCATTCAGAAATAATATTAATGGAAGCATCAGCCATATGGCAACCAGCATTGCATCTTTCCCACCTATGTCAAACACACCAGTACTTTTTATTGGGTGTCCCTAGTGCCAATCAGATCTTGGATTCTAACCCTTTTTCTTTAAGGCCCCTTAAATCTCACCCAACTGCCTTGTGGGGAATGGAAACCTCAGATTGTGCCGTGAAATGTATTTTGTCCATCTTTCCAGGGTAAATGGGGTCAGGTCTAATTATTACATACACATGCTAGTTTGTAATGTGTGCCCTGCACCAATGGCCTCTTGAGTCCAGGACACAAGAACAGTGGTACATTGGTTCTTGAAAGGCTTAGTTGCCGAACAAACCGGCTCCTGAATGCCGCAAACCCAGAAGTAAGTGTTACAGTTTGCAAATGTTTCTTGGAACTTCTGCTTGAGTGCAGGAAGCTCCTGCGGCCAATCAGAAGTGGCGCCTTGGTTTTCGAATGGTTTCAGGAGTCAAATGGACTTCCGGAATGGATTAAGTTTGAGAACCAAGGTACCACTGTACATAAGAAGAGCGCTGATGAATCAATCCAAGGTGATACAAAGTCTAGCAACCTATTCCCTACAGTGGCCAACCAGATCTGTATGAGAGGTGCCCAACCAGGACAGGAGTGCTGTTGCTTCCCAGAAAGTGGTATTCAATAGCATGTTGCTTCTGATTCTGGGGTGCAGAATCATGCTTAGTAGTCATTGACAGCCTTTTCCTCTGTGAATCTGTCCAAACCACCTTTAAACTCACCCAAGTTTGCATCCACGTTTGCTATGTCCTGTGGTTACAAACTTCATAGTTTAATGCCTGGTGCATAAAGAAATACAGTGGTACCTCGGGTTAAGTACTTAATTCGTTCTGGAGGTCCGTTCTTAACCTGAAACTGTTCTTAACCTGAAGCACCACTTTAGCTAATGGGGCCTCCTGCTGCCGCCGCACCCCCAGAGCCCAATTTCTGTTCTTATCCTGAAGCAAAGTTCTTAACCTGAAGCACTATTTCTGGGTTAGCGGAGTCTGTAACCTGAAGCGTATGTAACCCGAGGTACCACTGTACGATCGTTCATCTGTCTTGAATCTTCCAGTGTTTTTTCCCCTAAAAAAATGTTTAGGTGTTCTTTCATTTTCCTACTCATATTGAAATACTGCCGCTCAGTGAGGCCAAACGTAAATTCACAAAATGTTTAGGGGTATGCGTACCCCTGCGTCCCCCCAGGAAAAAAAGCACTGGAATCTTCTATGGTTCAACTTTATTTGCCGACTCCATGTATGGTGTAGTGGGCTCATAATGTATGGACTCCGCTCCTCCACATGCAGCTGCTGGGTGACCTTGGGCCAGTCACACTTCTCTGAAGTCCCTCAGCCCCACTCACCTCACAGAGTGTTTGTTGTGGGGGAGGAAGGGAAAGGAGATTGTTAGCCGCTTTGAGACTCCTTCGGGTAGTGATAAAGCGGGATATCAAATCCAAACTACTACTACTACTACTACTACTACTACTACTACTACTACTACTCTTCTTCTTCTTCTTCTTCTTCTTCTTCTTCTTCTTCTTCTTCTTCTTCTATGTTCTAGTATTTAGAGATAAGGAGGCTGAAGGGACATTCTTTCACCTCTGGTGGACTTGTCCAAGAGTGAAGGCCTTCTGGGAAATGATCTATAATGAGTTAAAAAAGGTATTTAAGTATACCTTTCCTAAGAAACCAGAGGCCTTCCTCTTGGGCATTGTTGGCCAGAAAGTGTTAAAGAAGGATAGAACCTTTTTTATGTATGCAACCACAGCAGCAAGAATACTCATCGCAAAATATTGGAAGACACAAGATCTACCCACACTGCAAGAGTGGCAGACGCAATTGATAGACTATATGGAACTGGCTGAAATGACTGGCAGAATCCGAGATTTGGGAGAAGAAACAATGGAAGAGGATTGGAAAAAATTTAAGGACTATTTACAAAAACATTATAAGTTGTATGAATGTTAAGAATTTGCATGATTTGGAAATTTTAGCTTCAGCAACTAGATTTGGTGAACAGGAAACTAAGTTACAAATAAGAAAAGGTTGAAATTTAAAGTATTATTATGTTTAACTCAAGGTATAAATAATTGATAAAAAGTACTTTAAATTCAGAAATACAATATTTGAAAGGTACAAAGTAAGACATGAAACAAGGTAATAAGTTGCTGACATCTTTATTGTAAAGAACACAGGGTGAGGGAGATGTGGGGAAGTCCAGTTGGCTTTGTAAAAATGTTTTGGAAAGTTGGATTCTTTCTTTCTTTTTTCTTTTTTTTCTTATTTCTTTTTTCTATACTCTGTGTATATCTTTGACTTTGTATCTGAAAAATGTAATAAAAATATTTTTTTTAAAAAATGTTCTAGTATTTAGAGAGAAGGAAAAGCACTTCTCTCTGTTCTCTACACAAACATTTCACCTTTTCTTTCTTTTTTATTTGGTCGATCAATTTCTGCACTTATTCTGCACTATTTCCAGCATCTATTACAATATCTTTTTTTGTGATAGGGTGACCAGAACTACACATAATTTTCCAAGACCGCTTGTATCATAGATTTGAGTAAAAATATTATTTTCATTTTTATTTTCAGTTTCTTTCTTAATGATCCCTAACATGGAACGTGCATTTTTCATTACATCTCTAGCTGGACAAATATTTTCATTGAGCTATCCATGTTGATTCCAATATATTTCTCCTGGTTAGTTACTGACAGTTTGGATCCCATCAGTTTCTATGTGATGTTAGGGGTTTTGTTTGCCTCAGTGTGCTATGCATTAGCTATTTAAATGCCCATTTACCCAGCTTGGAGAGATCTTTATAGATGTCTTTGCTATCCCTTTGGCTTTATAAAACCTTGAAGCTAAACTTGGGCTACTCACTCACATCTCCAGATCATTTATGACCAAGTTAAAAAGGACAGATGCTTGGGCTCCCTTTCTTACACCCTTCCAATGGGAATCTATTTATCGCTGCTCCTCTCTCTTTTTATAACTGGCTACTGATCTATAAGAGGACCTGTCTTTTTAGCCCATGACTTATAGCCTTTTCATTTTTTTATCATTTAATTTTTTATTAAGAATATTACAATGAGTAAGAAAGCAAAAGAAAGAAAACAACATTTTAAAAGGCAGAGGAGACCAACAATAACAATATGACAATAAAGATAATTAAGATTACAGAACTATATAACACATATGTAAATAGAATAACTTATTTCCCCTCTCAAATATACATTGATTTGTGTGTCACTATGATTTCAATAAATACTTTCCAAGCACTGTTAAATTTGTCCATACATCTTTCGTCTGAAAGCTACCGTATTTGTTCATGAGTTTGAAGAGTTGTCACGTCATCTATCCATTGATCGAAATAGACCATATTTTTGTCCTTCCAATGTATCAATATCAATATTTTCACACATATATAAGGGCGCAGACTTCTAGCCTTCAGTGAAGAAGAACACAGGCATTGCTGGCAGGGATGCTGGCACCTGTGGGTGTCATGTTGCAATTCATACTTTAGAGGACTCTAGATGGTTGTGAAGCATATTGCTTTAATTTAATACAATTCGTAATATCAGGGCTTAACCACACTTAGGTCTCTGCAGGGGCTTAGGAAGGGGGGGCGGTGGGGTCAGTTCACCCTGAGTGTCATCCCTGAGGGGGGTGACAAAATCCGATCGCCACCGCAGTGGATGGCACCCCCCAGCACAATTGCCACCATGCCGGAACACACACCCTGGGCGTAATTGCCCCACTCCTGGGTGCACGACATGTGTGCGGCTCTGGGTGCCGGAGCAGCTAGCTCCACCGCTGGGTCTCTGCTGCTCTTTCCAGGCATGATTCACGCTGTGTCTGCATTGGATATCAGCCTTGCTTTATAAAGAGAACAGAACAGAAACAGAAGTAGAGGTATATGCTTGAGAAGAGCTACAGCAAGACATATAGCAGGTTCAGAATATATTATCTGCCTCATTTAAAAGTAACACATGGCTTACAGAATTACTTTCATGATTTGACATCCAGCCCCTTACTAAAAGCATTATTGGTGTTAAGATTATGCCTTCTCAATAAGTTGAATCCATTATCATAAAATTAGAAGAAAACAATTCTGCATTTGTATTTGCATTTGTTGAGCTCATGCTGTAGAATACATTTGCCATCGCTTGTTCTATTGCTCTGTTTGCTCTGAACCTGGGAAAATCCCAGTGAGGACCCTTGGGATGAGAGATGAACTCTGCCACCGAGTCACAAAGCCACCTGACTGGTGTGAACTATGCATTACAAGCGAAACATGTAACAGCCCCCAAACTTTGCTTTTTTAAAAAGCAAGAATTACTGTGGGGCTGTTTGCTCCTTCTTGAAGGAATTGTCCCACTATATTTAAGAAAGTTTCCCTTGTAACATAGAGCTAAGTGGTGTAATAAATGCACAATATACATGTGAAGTAGTAGCCCAGAGGGGAGTAATAATAATAACAATAGGTGTAACAACAACAACAGCCACAATCAGCTAAAGCAGCTTTCTGCAATCCAATGGACTCCAGATGTTTTGGACTGTAACTCTCATCTGCCCCTGCCTCTTGGTCAAGGATGGTGAGGGTGTATAGTCCCAAACAACAGGAGGCTATGAGTTTGAATAAGACATCGCTAAATATCACTAAAGCTGATAGCTAAATCAAATCAACAGGGCTTATGTTAGCTTCCACTAACTTGTCCAGTGGAACTTAAGCATGATTGACTTACAGCTGGACCGGCACCTAGACCCAAGAGTCACCCTGAAGATATAAGAACAGCCTTCTGGATCATCTCCTCCGGCATCCTGTTCTCTCAATTGCCAGTCAGATGCTTTTTGGAAGCCTGAAGCAAAACACAGAGAAAATACGTTTGTCTCATCAAGAGTGTAAGAATACTACAGTGTTACCACTACCAAGGACAATAATTTTCTTAGGTACTTCCATTTCAGTCTCTCCCTTTCATTCATTCTCGGCAGAATCCATTTATATATTTTGATGCAATCTTTTCATCTTCCAGACATCTATCAAATGAGGGTGCATGGGCTAAATTAATTTGTCCATTAGTAATATAACTAAAACCATCACCTCTCTCTCATAACCCTAAACAGTCAACAGATGGTACAATTTTCAGCTGCTAATTACTTGGCCTGATATGAATTGGTGACCTGGAGGTCAGAGACAGATATCCCTTTCCCATTTCCCTGTAGTCATTTAATCCTGCACTTCTTCATTTTCAGCAGTAAAGAGAAAAATTAGGGGGGAAAGCTAAAATGTAAAAAAAAAGAGAGAGAGAGAATCGAGTAAGGAATTAACAGTGTTGGGGGGGAATGGTGTGTTGTTTTGCCTTAACATAAAAAGAGCCCTGCCGGATCGGACCAATGGCCTATTCCTCACAATGGCCAGCCTATTTAATCTAGCATCCTATTTACCAAAGTAGTCAATCGGTTGCCTATGGGAAATCCACACGAAGAACCTGAGCACATGGGCATTCTGCGGCTGATTTTATTTTTTTTTTTTTTATAAAATTTTTATTAGTTTTACAAAAGTTTTTATAACAAACAAACATAAAAGAAAAACAAACAAACAAACAAATATAATTTCAAAATATCCTTTCATAGACTTCTTTCCTCGGACTTCCCCATACCTCCCCTTTCTGCATCCTCATGTCCAAATTTTATAGCAACTTATAAATGTTCTTTCCCATCCTAATTCATCATAGTCCTTTCTTAATCTAATCTTATATTACTGCAACCCTTTCTCTCTGTAAAATCTCGACATTCTAAGCTTCATCAAGTTTATAATAGTTCTTAAGATAAATCTTGAATTTCTTCCAGTCTTCTTCCGCAGTCTCCTTTCCCTGGTCACGAATTCTGCTCGTCATTTCCGCGGCTGATTTTAGAGGTGGTACAAAGCCAGCAAGATTAGTAGACATTGATAACCTTTTCTACCGTGGATTTGTCTAATCCTTATACCATTTGACACTCATGCTTTGACACGGCCTGAAAGGCAGTGCCTTACGCTTCAAGGGCTCCATCTTGGCTGTAGTACCTAAACCTGTCAGCTGTTGCCAAGGGCCAATCCCAACACACCGAACCTTATAAAGGCCCCGTCTCAGAGCTAATGCCTTAGTCTAAGCAGCTTGTCACTGGTGTGAATGCTCTTTTTGTGGGATAACCAGCCTCACATAACCAACATGCTTATGTCTAATTAATGCATGAAAGGGTTAATGCAATAGAATAAGATTTCACACTCTCTCACCTTGAGAGAAAGGTAATCAGGCCTATTGTTGTCCCTCAGTCTACCTGAGAAGCTTAATGTGTGAGGTCTGAGACCACATGCTCAGCTCAGACCACATGGCTCTAACAAGCCTCTCTTGAGCTCCTATAACAATAATTTAGGAACTTTCACCACTTTGGAACTAAACCAAGTTTTACTGCCTATTCAACCTTTTCTGAATGCTGTATGGAAAAGCATATGAATCTGACCTTTGGAGAGTTTGTAAGTAAACTCTTTTTTAACTTACTAAATGTGTGGTATTCTTTTTATGTTAGGGGAAGTGGGAAACTTCGGAAAGGAACAAGGAAGGGCATATTTTAAAGGTCTAAAAGCCTATATTTCCACACTTTACTTTGATGGTTATTTTGTGATTTTAAATCTCTGTTGGGGTTCTCTCACCAAAGAATATTTGCACCAAACTTGGATCTTGGCATCCAGGAATCCTCATTTTTTAATACTCATTTCTTCATTGCCCACCAACACCTTCTCCCTGAGTTAAAACTGACTTCATACCACCGTTTCCATATGTATTCCAGCCAAAGATATTTGAGATGAATTAGAAGCTGTACAGAAAAAGAACTTTCTCATCTGAAGCTGCAACTTCTGAGAAGGTCTGCCAACCAGCATTGACATTGCTAACCATTTGAGCATTACTATCCTGACAACGATTGGGTATGGAATGCCCAGACAGCATGCCCCACCTGTTTGGGTCAGATATTCACAGACCTACTGTAGCCATGTGGAATCACACAACAGATAAAGGAACTCCCCCATTGCTGCAGGTGCATGTGAAGTGGTAGCAGGAGGTTCCTGAGGAAATGTGTGAAGGAGTTTGGTCAATGTATTGAGTCCTATATTGGGCAGTGGGGGGGGGAATACTATGAAAATGTATGGAGTGTCAAAATTGCTGTGTCAGTAGCTTATTGCTCGCTATCCTCCCAAGTCTGAAAAGAAAACAACATGAATAGTGCTAAGACACTAATTAAATCTGTTTTCCAATTATGTTAATGAAACTACAAAGAAAATGCAAATCTAGAAGTCTCCAGAAATCCTAGCCATATTTTTTTTTGGTATAGAACTCTATTTGATAGTCCCTCAGTAACGCCTCCCCTTGAAAGTATATTCTAAATGGTCACAAATGTGCATTAAATTCTTCTCTTTGATCTCATAAGTGTTGAGGGAAAAGAAAGGGTTGGGGGGGAGGGGAAGTGCATTTTGAATAATGCATTCAGGGATTTCAGAGATTCCAGTGGAATGCCCCTGTTTGAGTTAGAAAATTACAGCTAATAAAAAAAGAATCTGTTCGTATTTGTTGCGCTGGTATCATATTCGAAGCCAGTGGGCAAAGTGTGTCTTCATTTTAAGAGATAAGATACACATGTAAGTATTGCTATTTCAACCCACTAGAAGTCTAAGAGGTCCCACTACAGCAGTATAGCAGTCGCAGAACAAATGATAGAGCACTTTAAGAGTGCTTTGCCTGCCTAATCATATTATAAACAGATTCATATTAGTCCCAGGAAAGTCTAGGACTGCTTTTGTAGGATGGCTCTCATACGGTGTAAATGAAGCTATGTTTGTCACTAAGGAAAATCTGTTTAGCATTTCTTTCGGCACATGGGACTATGCTTCAAGTTTCCCTTTACATCATTATGTACAAAGAGAGATGAACCAATACATTTTGTCATGTTGACCTTTCGTTTATGTTGACAAGCATAACAACAAAGCAAGAGGGAACGAACTCTGGGCCCCCATAACAGAGCAACTATGTTTGCAACTCAGAGAGGTACCAGTATTTTCTCAGAATACTGAAAGCACATTGGTCTACGTGTAAGTTTTTTTTTACATTCTTTTAACGCAACCCATCTTTCTTTGACTGTAGAGGCCCCAGTGGCATCGGTGGAGTGGAGGTGCCTTACACTAAACCAGACAGTTGATCCATCTAGAAGAAGAAGAAGAGTTTGGATTTGATATCCCGCCTTTCACTCCCTTTAAGGAGTCTCAAAGCGGCTCACATTCTCCTTTCCCTTCCTCCCCCACAACAAACACTGTGTGAGGTGAGTGGGGCTGAGAGACTTCAGAGACGTGTGACTGGCCCAAGGTCACCCAGCAGCTGCATGTGGAGGAGCGGAGACGCGAACCCGGTTCCCCAGATTACGAGACTACCGCTCTTAACCACTACACCACACTGGCTCTCTAGCTCAGTAATGTCTTTACTGACTGGAAGTGGCTGTCTATGATTGCAAACAGGACATTCCCAACCCTGCTTGGAAATGCTGGGAGTCTTTTGCCAGATGTTCTGACACTGAGCTATGGCCCTTGCCATTACAACTTTTATCAGCTTCACTGGCAACCACTCCTGGCACAGATAGACTAGTCATGGCTATTTACGCCTTGTAAACTCCAGTTGGATTACTGCAATGTGCTATACGTGGGGCTGTCTCTGAAGATAGTTCAACTACAGCTTCCAGAATTTCAACTGGTAAAGCTTGTTTGGATCATATTTCACTGCTCTTAAGAGAGCTTCAATGGCTGCCTTCATTTTATTTTTTTATTTATATTGTTGTAAACTGCCTTAGAATCAGTTTGGATGAAGGATGGTGTAAAATATATATTAATGTTTGGAGAAAGGATGTGGTTTGGGACAGACAGCATTTGATAGATAACATGCATTGTTTTTAGTATTTGACAGCTGGCAATTTGTAAACTTTCAAATTTTGTGGTTCGACTTCATGCTCAATTCCCCCCCCCCAAAAAAAAATGTGGTTAAAACATTATGTTCTGAACCTGAGTGGTAAAACCAAGCACTTTTGGCAAATCTTAAAAAGTGGTCAGTATTAATTGCAGCTCTATATTCTATGTCCTTCACTTTAGACCAGAGATCTGTAAAACTTGTGGCTTTACAGACGTTGTTGGACTACCTTCTCCCTGACTATTGACAATGATGCTAATATTGGCTGATGCGAGTTGCAGTCCAACAACATGTTGTTGATCCATGTGTTGACAAAGCGTGTCCTCCCTAAAAGAGGGCACGTGTTGCGGTGAGACCTGGAAACTGACCTTCTTGTTGTGGGTGGGTATATTGGACAGCCACAACACCTGACTGGTAGGTCCCTCATTGCTGGGTTTAATCTGGCCAATGGGGTGCTGTCTCAAAGAATCAAGGGACCTATATATACCTTTGCACGTGACCCAGAGCTTCCTCTTTTGGCTCGTGCATCGGAACACCTGCCCACCTCTCCCTATATTTAGGGCATTTTGTGATTGATCTTGCTATACTGTCATGTGTCGTCTGTCATTGGGACAGGGGCACGGCAGGAATTTCCCCCATTTGGCTGATTGGCTGTTGCCATTTGCGTTTTGCCTGCCATGTAGCAAATCATCACAACTTGTAAGGACACTGTAATAGACACTGGTTCAGGTGACGGGGATGGGGGAATGGTCTCGCCATCCCTATGTGAAGCGTATTCCATTAAAGGAATCCAGGGACTCAATTTGGTTTGGTCAACCCCCGAGAGGGGGTTGTGCCCGTGCCTCAGTCCAGGGGAGCATCTGGGGAGTGGACACAGCCTGTACCCGGGCTTTCTTTTTTTTTTTTAATATTTTATTAAGGATTTTCTTGTTTTACAGAAGTGTAGTGCCTCATATATATTTTTTCCCCATGTAACTTTTTTACAAATCCGTTTCATTTGCTGAGGCATTAGGGGGAGAAGAAAATAAAAATAAAAATAAAAAAGGAGAGAAAAAAAGAAAGGGGGGTGGAGAGAGGGAAGATGGATAAGGGTGGGATTGGGTGGCGGTGTTTCTATTATGTTTAATGTATGTAGAGTTTGGTGTCAGCGTGCTTTTGTTGTTCACTTGTGTTCCTTTGGTGGTGAGAGAGGTTGGGGTTGGCCTAGGGTGTGATTGTTTGCTTGTGACTGGCTGTGGTGATCTTTGTTTTCGTGTGTGAGTGAGGTGGGTGGGTGTTTTGGATCAGGTTAGCCATATTGATTTGTATGCTGTTGGTGGATTATTGTCATTGTCCTGTTGGGCTGTGTGTGTGATAAAGGGGAGCCATACCGGGGTGAAGGCATCTTCTTCCGTTTGTCCCCGTGTCAGTTTCAGTTTATTAGTTAATTTTTCTAGTAGGGCTGTTTCCCATACTATTTGATACCATTGGTCCATGCTTACTCCTGACAGGTCTCTCCAGTGTCTGGTTATGGTGTTTCTGGCTGCTGAGAGCAGGTGGGTTATGAGTTCTTTGTGGTGTAAATGGGCATTGTTGTCTTGGAAGATGTTTAGTAGGGCCAATTCTGGGGTGGTGTCTATTACTTGCTTAGTTATTTTACAAATTTCTTGTATGGCTGTTGTCCAGAACAGTTGGATTTTGGGACACTCCCACCACATGTGGAAGTATGTGCCTGTGGAGGTGCACCCTCTCCAGCATTTTGGTGAGGTTCCTGGGTGTATTAGTGCTAGTTTCCTTGGTGTTAGGTACCACCTGTAGGTGAGTTTCAGTGTGAGTTCTTTTCTTTTCGTTGATATGGATTTAAAGGGGGGTTTAGACCACATTCTGGTCCATTGAGTGGGGTTTATCTCATAGCCTATGTCATTCTCCCATTGATTTTTGATTGCGTCTAGGGGATTTGCGAGATTTTGGAGTAGTATTTTGTATATTGCGGATACCATCCCTTTACCGTTTCCCTTTGTTGTTAGAAGGAGGTTTTCGAAGGTTGTCAGGGGCCTAGTTGCTGCTGATTTTACTGTTGGGTTGTTTAAGAGGGCATGTAGTTGGTGTTGTGTTAACCAGGGCATTTGGGTGTCTTCTAGTTTGTCTTGTATTTCTTGTGTTGACAAGGGTTTGTTATTTTTATAAAAGTCTATTAGGCGATACAAGCCTTTGGTTCGCCAGGTTTTTATCTTGAGGTTTTGTGCTGCATGGTGGAATAATGGGTGGTATGCCAGGGGGATTAGTGGGGATGGGGTTGGGGATAGTTTGCCTATTTGTGTTTTCCATGCTTTGAGCATGGTCTGTGTGTACCTGTTAAGTGTTGTGGGAATTTTCTTTAGTTTGTTTGGGAGGAGTGGGTATGTTGTGGTGCAGGTGTTTTCAATTGTGTCCTTCTCTAGGTGTACCCATTGTTTTGTCTCATCTTCTAGTATATATGGTATTATATGGCGTATTTGGTTGGCGTTGTAATATGCTTCTATGTTGGGGATTCCCCATCCTCCTTCTGAGGTGGGGAGGTGCAGGTATTTGGGGCTTATTCTTGGTTTTTTATGTGAGAAGATGAAAGAGTGTAGTTTTCTCTGCCAACTGTGAAGTTGGGTTGAGGGGATCCAGATTGGGAGGGTTTGGAATAGGTAGGTTAGTTTTGGGAGTGTGATCATTTTGATCATGGCTATTTTGTCTGAGAGAGTGAGGTTCATGTTATTCCATCTCTTTAGGTCTTTGTTAATTTGTCGCCACAGGGGCTTGTAGTTGTGGAGGTACAATTTATTGAGGTTTCTGGTTATTTGTACCCCTAGGTATCTGAACTTGGTGTGGCAAAGTTTTATTTTGGTGACCTTCGTGAGTTCTTTTTGGGTGTGAGGAGGGGTATTGAAGCACATAGCTTCTGACTTTGTGAAATTTACCTGTAGGCCCGACACCATTGCAAATGCGTTGAGTTCTCTGATTAGGGAGGTTGCTGTGCTTACGGGGTCTGGTGTTGTGACCATTAGGTCATCTGCAAAGAGCCCTAATTTATAGGTCCTGCCTTTTATTTCCACTCCCTTGATGTCTGTGGCTGCTCGGATGCGGATTGCTAGGGGTTCCAGAGCCAGGATAAATAAGAAGGGAGACAGTGGGCATCCTTGTTTCATGCCTCTTTGGATAGCTATAGTGTTAGAATCTATATTGTTAGTTCTGCATTTTGCTGAGGCTTGGGAGTATATTTGTTTGAGGATTTGTAGGAAGTTGGGGCCAAATTTCATGTTAGTTAGTACTGCTAGTATGTATTTCCACTCCAAGCAATCAAAGGCTTTGAGGATGTCTAGGGACATAATTGTCAATGGGAGTTTGGTTGCCTTGCTGTGTTCGATCAGGTTCAGTAGTTTCCTGATGGGGTCTGTTATATTGCGGCCAGGGACAAAGCCAGTCTGGTCTGGGGCTATTAACTTGTGTAGGAAGATTTTTAGGCGGTTGGCCAAGATTGATGTGAATATCTTGTAGTCTTGGTTTATTAATGAGATTGGGCGGTATGATTCTACTTTGAGGCTGTCTTTTAGTGGTTTTGGGATGGAGACTATTTTGGAGTGGGTCCAGGTTTTGGGGATGGGGCCCCCTTTTATGATGTCGTTGAATAGGCGGGTCATGTAGGGCATCAAGGGTTCTTTGAATTTCTTATAGAATTCTGCTGTGAAGCCGTCTGGGCCTGGGGCTTTGTGTGGTTTCAAGTTTTTGAGGACCGCATCTATTTCCTCTGGGGTGATAGGGCTATCCATGAATTCCTGTTCCTCATCAGTTAGGGTGGGCATGGTCAGTCCTGCTAGAAATTTTTTGATTTCCCTCTCTGGTGGGTTATGGGAGGTGTATAGGTTGGAGTAAAATTCTGCAAATTCTGAAATTATTTCTTTGGGGGAGAATGTTATGTTGCCGTCTTTTTTGGTGATGCAGTGTATTCTTGTTTTGAGTGCTTTTTTCCTACATCTATTTGCTAGTAATCTGGAGTTTTTCCCTCCATATTCATAGAAACGTTGTTTAGAGTATAGAATGTTGATCATTGTTTTGTTGATTTCTAAGGAGTCTAGTTCTCTCCTTTTCTGTTCTATAAGTTTGAGGAGTTTTTTAGATCCTGTTTGTTTGTAGCGTGATAAGAGGACTGTGATGTCTTGTTCTATTTTGCTAATTTTTGAGGAGGTTTGTTTTTTAAGGAATGTTTTCTCTTTTATGCAAGCTCCTCTGGTGACCGCTTTCATTGCGTCCCATAGGAGGGGGGTTGTTGTATTGTTTACATCGTTTTCTTTGAAGTAGTTTTGGAGGGTTTTTGTGAGACTCTCTCTAATTTGTTTGTTTGTAGTTAGGATGGGACTGAAGGACCATGATGGGGTGGTTTGTGTTCCTTCTCCTATTTTAACAGTGACTTCTACTGGGGCGTGATCTGTGATTTTAATGTTACCTATGTTTGTTGATTCTACTGAGGGAATCAGACCCTGTGTGAGTAGAATGCTGTCCAGTCTGGACACTGTATCATGACGTCCCGATTGGAATGTATGGCTGATGTCTCCCGGGTTTTGCTCACTCCAAATGTCGTAGAGACCCCTGTTTTTTAGCATTTTTAGTAACTTGTAAGAGTTCCTGGTTGTTGGGGGTTTCCTTCGGAGGAAGGTTGCCCATGGGGTTGTGGGGTGGATATCTTTCAGGGATATACCTTTCATATTTAGATTGAGGTCCCCTCCTAGGATTGCTTCCCCTTCAGAGAAGGAGAGGAATTTGTTTAGTGTTTTCTGGAAGAATTCTAGTTGTTTCGTGTTTGGGGCATATATGGAGCCGATTGTCAGTTTGATTTTGCCATCTAGTGTCCCTTTAGCGAAAATGAATCTGCCTTTTTTGTCCTTGAGGACTGTTGTGGCAGTGAAGTTCAGGTCCCTACTGAGTATTATGGCTACACCACGGGCTTTCCCTGAGCCTCGTGCGACCCACTGTTGACTAAAGCGGGGGTCGCTCAGGAGTTTGCTGCCTTTGGGTGGATTGTGTATTTCTTGTAGGAAGGTGATGTGTGGTTTCATGGTGTTTATGTATGAGGTGATGCGTTTTCTTTTGATGGGGTTTCCCAGCCCCCTCACGTTTAATGTAATTGCTTTTAGGTTAGCCATTTTGTTTATCTATTATGTGGGGCGATTCCCTGCCAACCCGTTCGGGTTGTCTTGTGTCTCTCTCTTTGTGTTGTTTAAAGAGCCAGTGGGGTTGCGCTGACCTAGGGTGTGGTGGGTGGGGGGCTAGTAGGATTAGAGTGAGATTTGGGTTAAAGAGTAGGGGGTAAGTTGTAGAGAGTTTCCTATATGTAATCATATAGGTGTTTGTTTGGGGTATTTTAGGCCATCTGGCATTTAGCCAGTTGGTCCTAGGTCTCAGCTGGTGTGGAAGGCCGTGTTCAAGGACAGGCCATCCCCCCTGTTGTTTGCGATAGGGGGTGATCAGCGAGACAGTGTGAAGTGACTTTGTAGTGTTGCTGTCAGGTATAAGGTTCATAAGCAATGTTGCCAGTGTTATAAGCAACATTGTTGGTGTGTTGGGGTGGGGATGTGGGTGTTGGTACGCTCTGGTGCCACCATAGTGCTGGTTGGGTATCAGATTTTAGCCTGATTGTGGATTGTGTTATTAAGGTTGGAGTTGTTTTTCCTTAGTATGGAGTATGAGGATGTTGAAGGTGTGGGTGATGGGGAATGTGGTTGAGGTCGTCTGGACTGGTGTTGGGGTGGGGATTTCTGTGGGGGTGCGGGGCTGGGGGGGATGTTGATGGTGTTAACTAAATCTATGTTTTGGGGAGGGAAAAGGGGGGGGGGAATCACCAGTCCTTCAGTTTGTGGTTTTTTCCTGGTTGCTTCTTTCAGCTGGGGTTGTTGTTGTTGTAGGGTTGTCCATCTGCGATGAGTTGGTTTGGTTGATCTTGGTCTGGTTTCTTGTGTCGTATGGCCGGCGTGTACCCGGGCTTTCTACCTACCTCAGGTGTTCACCCTTGGCTGACCAATGATAGAGCTCTGGGTCAGCGCTACCTGCAAGGGTGCAGGGAGTTAGTTGAACCAGAGCCTATGCAACCACTCACTTTCTGTAATTAATAAAGTTGTGGCCTAAATTCTGCCCAAAACCAAACTAAAATTTGAGTCACGTGTTTTTATTGGGGGGGGGGGAGAGGTTTCTGGATCTGAACACGCAAACTATCAATTAGAAGTAAAGCCCGACTGTGTTCATTGGTACTTGCTCCCTTCTTAGTGTGTTTAGGATTGCAATCTAAGTGTTTTGCAGTAATGCTGAAACAACCCTTCAAAATAGGCCAGTATCGCCATCCTATTCTGCAGAGGGGAAGTGAGAGACAGTGGTTGAGAGATGGTGGTGTGCTGGCAGCTGCTGACTTAGTGGCTGAGGCAAGAGGTCATTCTAGCTAATATGCTACACGGTTCTCTTATGCCATTCTGTGCAAAGTGCTCCACTCTTTTAGGCTTTCTGTGATGTGGGTATTTGGGGTTTGTGTGCTATGTTAATGACTAATTTGTGGATAGTTCCAAACTCCTAGATTACCAAATCCATGGATCTGAAATTGGTGCACTGGAATGTGTCGAAGGGGACAGAATTATAGGTTTGTTTATTGTTATACTTCATGATTTGTGTGCTGGCGACTACACTGGTGCTACTATGAATATTTCAAGGCCTGTGTGCTTGCTTCCGTACCCTTCTAATACTTGCTCAGTCTACATATTCGTAAACAGAAGGGCTATTACAAGAACACCATCAGCTTCTAATCCTTTCTCTCCCAACCTCCAGACATAGCTGACCCATTTAAAGACAGCCTAGAGAGTTTCCCATCAATGGGAAGAAGGGTGTATATGTGAAGCTGTCTAGTTATGTTTTGCCGTCTTTGTTCTAGTAGCTCCGTACAAGATCAAAAAGACAAAGGATGGGTTATGTTTGAATTAATGCGTTCCTGTTTTAATCTCCAGTGTAGTTCTTTGAGTTCTGCTGAGCAAATGCTTTCAGGATGAACTGAGAGCAGATGTCCAATTTGGGATTCACTGTGTGGCTATAGTTATGTGACTGCCAACAGAGGAACAGTGCTGGCTAATGATATTTCATGAATATCAAAAGGCCACAGAATACCTGCTATGCAGTTAACACTACAGGAGGAGAGGTTACAATGACCTGGAGGAGAGTTGATGCACACTTCAAAAGTGCTGTGAACTGGCCTGTAAAATGCAGCTAGCAGTTTTCATCTGAGTTTCTGCTTGCAAACCACTGTCTCCCTCCTCACTGAGCATCTCAGATGCTTTCTCCTGCAGGACTTGAGACACAAGCAAAGGTCTCTTTAATACCCACTTTTACTGCACTCTGAGTGGTTATAGGTTTACTCTCCTCCTCAGAAATTTGTGGCTCCCATTGGCTTCTATGGGAGGTGTTTATAGGGTCACGTTTGGGATAGGATATATTAATTCATTCCTGCATTTATTAGTCATCTTTCTACTAAAAGCTCAAGGTGACATCCTATAAAATTATACTAAAACAAGATCATAATTACATTATATAAGAATGACTTCAAAAACCAAATAGGAACATAGAAGCAGCTATTAAAACATCACCATTGAAAGCTTGAGGTAACTTTAAAGAGTCACTATAAATTGAAACTAGTAAGGCTTTTAAAAACCAAAACTTTACTCTCCAGAATAATGCAGACAGTGATAGAGAATGGATTTGAATGATCTGCCCTCTGTGTAAATTCTACTGTATGGGTTTTACTGCACTCCATGCCTTGCTAGGCTATACCCAGAGCAAAGCATTGTTCCTGGATGTTCCTGGGACATGTATGCATATCTAGTGTGTAATTGTGTCCTCCCTAAAAGAAGGCACATGTTGCGGTGAGTCCTGGAGACTGACCTCCTGTGTTGTGGGTGGGTTGGATTGGTTAGCCACAACACCCGATTGGTAGGTCCCTCAATGTTGAGTTCAATCTGGCCAATGGGGTGCAGTCTAAACAGATTGAGGGACCTATACCCATGCACGTGCATTCGGAACAACCGCCCACCTCTCCCTATTTTTAGGGCTTTGTGCAATTGACCTTGCTATGCTGTCATGTGTCGTCTGTCTTTGGGACAGGGGCACAGCAGGTTGATTGGCTGTTGATCGGTTGATTGGCTGTTGCCATTTGGGTTTCTCCTGCCGCATAGCAAATCGTCACAACTTTTAAGGTTGCGGATAGGCACTGGTTCGGGTGGTAGGGATGGGAGAGTGGTCTCGCCATCCCTATGTGAAGGGTATTCTGTTAAAGGAATCCGGGGACTCAACTTGGTTCGATCAACCTCTGAGAGGGGGTTGTGCCCATGCCTGAGTCCAGGGGAGCATCTGGGGAGTGGACATAGCCAGTACCCAGGCTTTCTACCTACCTCAGATGTTCACCCTTGGCTGAACTATGATAGAGCTCTGGGTCTGCGCTACCTGCAAGGGTGCAGGGAGCTAGTCAAACCAGAGCGTATACAACCACTCACTTTCTGTAATCAATAAAGTTGTGGCCTAAATTCTGCCAGAAACCAAAACTAAAATTTGAGTCAAGTGTGAATTTATTTGGGGGTGTGTCTTTGGGTCTGAACAAGCAAACCATGTCCCTGGTGATGGCAGTTCTTAGGAGAAGCAAGTTTTGCCTCTTTCCCAACTCTACCTGCAAGACTGTTGGACTCTCCAAGAATCTTGCACCCTGTTTATTTCTGCCATGAAAGAACAGAAGCTACTGGGACTCAAGCCTGCTCTGATCTGCATATTGCCACCTTCGGTTCTATCTTTGGTCACATTAGATTGTGGCAAATATGCAATCCCTGGAACTAGCGTGTAAGATATGTAACAGCTTGAGAAGCAGAGCTGAGCCTTTTGGAATAGTATCTAACAAGTGGAAGAAGTAACTTGGCTTTGCAATGAAAAATAGCTCTGATTCTTGAAATGAGATATTTGTTTTATATATTTCGATAGAAATCCACTTGCGGCCAAAGGGAACTATATTACAACCCATGCTAACAGCTTAGCTCAGCACTTGATCATCCCAGTAATTTATGTACTTGATAAAATATATATCTTTTAAGGATTAAAGTACATGGTATGGAAGGGAAGATGTTGACATCATTTTCCATTAGGCGATAGTATAACTTCATTAAAGCAGAAGGCCATATAGTCTCAACAGGAGTTCTCTGCAGGAAATGCTTTATTCTTACTTAGCATATCTGTGAATTCTATCAGCATTAGTGTCTTTCACGATGTTTGTTCCTACTGAATATTTATGAAAGACTGTCCAGTGACCTGCTTAGCATCTCTAGCTTTGCTCTGCATTAACAATCTCCCAAGCAGAACACAATCAGAAGTCTCCTTCTCCTTCAGCAGCCACAATCAATACAACAGAGGCCAACAAAATGTCTGCAGAAAAAGAGAGAAATATATCAGTAGAAAAGTGGGGACAGAATAGCATCCTAAGACATTGGAGGGGGCAATGCCAAGCAATTCACAGAGAAAAGAAATTATCCCTTCCTATGTTATTCAGAGAGGCAAAAATGTTAACATTTGCTGACCTAATTCATTGAAGGGGAACCGAGATTAGGAAATCAGTTTCCTAATAGGTTATTGATGGGATCTGATTAGTTCTTGTGAAGATTGCCCCCGAGATCACATTGCCTGCATGTCTCACCTTTTTAGGTTTTTCTGTAACAAAGCGACTCAGAAGGGAAACCCAGTTACATCATAGGCCGTAAATGGAGGCTTAAACCCTGTAGACAGGATTGGAACTGCGCCCTAGCTCATGACTACTTTCAATGCAAAGTTTTCCCTTTCTATATCTAACCTTGTCTCAATAACAAAGCCTACACATTTGGTGCCCTAGTGGGTCATCTGATTTCGTCAGGTTAGGCTCTTGTGTGTCAGCTGACCACTTGCTGATACTCGTCAAGGAATACTTCACAGAAGGGCCATAGCACATTATTGTGCATGCACTGGCAACCTCATGGCAGAATTACTGCAGTGCGCTGTATGTGGGGTGACCCTGGAGGCTGACCTAGAGGCTGCAGCTGGTGCAGAATGTGGTGGCTAGGTTGCTAGTGGAGGCAAACTACTATTAGCATATAACATCAGTTGACACACCAAATCAGATGACCTACAGAAACACCATCAATAACCTATTAGGAAACTGATTTCCTAATCTCAGTTCCCCTTCAATAAATTAGGTCAGCCAATGTTAACACTTTTGCCTTTCTGAATTAGACAGAAAAGGGGAACGATAATTTCTTTGCTCTGTGAATTGCTTGGTGTTGTACCTTCTGATGTCATTTGCTTTGTTACTGTACATGTACTTGTTGTGTTCCTGTTGGAAGAGTATTAACCTCTCAGCAGGGAAGATACAGGAAATGCCTCACGTTCCTTCCTTCCAATTGCTTAGTATAAGTGATTAAGATACCAAGCACCCTTAGCAACAGCAGTGGTCCATACCTGCCTGAGAAGTATTTGCCTCCATGTTTTGCTTTCTGTCTTTCTGTATATATTGTCAGGAAAAAGCAGCAATGCGAAAGCCAGCTGCAGGTGTCTGGAATGCAAAACAGGATGTTGATGTGTGGGACTGTACTATTGGAAAAAAGGGGCAGTCTATTCACTGTACTGAGCACCGGATGTTAGCTCAGAGTGTCATCTGACCTGTACTGGAAGTACAGGGGTGGAGTTACTCCTCTACTGTTGGAGACTGGAGAGTGCAGACACGTTTCTCTGTACTGCTGGAATGACAGGAATAAAGACATGTAAATAGACCTCTGTCTGTCTCTTTACCCCTCCCTGAGGGAACCAGGGAGGAGGGGGAGAGGTGTGTCCCTCTCATGCTGAGTGGGATCGCCGATTTGTGACCTTGCCTGTATCCTGCTGGGAGACGCAGACGGGGAGGTCAACTAGGATCTCAAGCCGAATGCCTGGAGTGAGGCCAGTTACCTCTGACTGCGGCTGAGAACCTGACATATATGTCCAATCAATATTTCATTGGGGGGAAATATGAAAGCTAAAAGTCTGGTTCTCTTTCATTTTGGGGTGGAAATGGATGGAATGAACATGAAGATGAACTAGAAAGCATTCAAAGTTCTACCCCAAAATGAACTCAATTTGTCTTTAATCAACCTGGAAATTATGGGAACTACTTTCAAGTGACTTCAGAGATTTTTGAACTAGTTTGGGGAACTTTGCTCAATTCAACTAGTTCATTCCAAGCACTGGCCACGAAGTGGCCAGAAATGGTTGTGGCAATCAATACTTGTGTGTGACCCTAGATCCCTGCATGCACCCACAAAGCTGCCATGGGAGTACCACTGAGACTCACAGGGAGCTATGATCAGCCACCTCCTTTAAGATCGTGGAGAGCTGGGGGCCTCAGCTGCTGTTACTACTGGCCACCAGGCACACTTTCTCCCTCTTTGTGGTACAGCATGAAAGAGTGAACAAATGACATCAAGGAAATTAGTGTATTATGGTGAGATGGAACCCGAGGAAGAGACTACCAACAAGGCAGTTCAAAAAGGAAGAGATGTGAGTATCTGTGGTGGTTAACAAGATGATAGGAGAAGGAAGTTTCATCTGGCTTCCTGCCATTTGAGGAGGGGAGGTGACACTCTTAAGAGGGCTGCTACCCTGAGGCTGTGAAGCAAAGAGATTAAATACCTATTCCAAGGACTGCTAGTTTGTCACTTGAGACCTGTAAGCATCAGACCTTGGAAAATGGCATGTCAATCACTGACACATTTTCATGGCCATAGGTTATGCTGTAGCTCAGGAGTGGAGAACTTTTTGCAGTCTGAAACTGCATTTCCTTCTGGGCTCTTTTCCAAGGCCAATATACCAGTAGTGGGCAGGGCTAGAGGCAGAGGTTGGTGGGGCAATGAATATGAAAGTTACCTTTGGACCTCTCTACAACACCCCCCCCCACACCTCTGTGCTTCATCCAGGTATGCAAGAGGCATTATCAGAGTTGAAGGACCTATTCCACTCAGGCAAAAAACCGCAAGGGCCAGTAGGGTGTGGCAGGGGAAAGTTCTGAGGGCCTGGTAGAGTTGTTTGGGTGGCCACATTTGCTGTCCAGGCCTGAGGTGCCCTATCCCCACTGGAACTGCTACTTCGTAGGAAATGGGGGTCTGAATTTTGTGTATATGCCGGAAATTCCTAACTCTGGGCCATAACACTCATGAGCCTTCAGAATTCATATTCTGATTTTTCAAACTTCAATAGCATCTCTACTTGTTTCCTGGGCAAAGCTGGTATCCTGTTATTGTACTTAGCAGAGTGAACTGTAGTTGTATGATTGAAAAATATCTGCAGCATGGTAATTTGGAAATTTGTAAGTATTAGAATTGTCATATTTTTGAGCCTTCTGTTTTTGAATTTCAGAACTTTTTAATAGGAAAGAACTAGAAGAAACTTCCAGACTTCATGTGGCTTGTGTGTATGAAGGAAACATGGAATTTAAACCTTTCTTGATATGTTAGTCATGCCTGTATTTACCTTCAAAGCTTATGAAAGCTAAAAAAGTTAGGGGGGAAAACCCTGCTTTTTGTTACTTATAAGCTAAAAACAATCTCTTCTGAGACTTAGAAATAAAAATGTCTCATTCTAAAGAAGACACATAAACTATCAAATGTAATGAAATGTTTTTGTTAAATAATAAGCAACAGCAGTACACAGAAATAAATATTTTTCATTGAGGTAAAATATATACAACTATAAAATCATAAATATACTGGAGAATTATAATGTGAATTTGTAAATTGTATGCAAATAGCTTGAAACCAGATCTACAAAGACATAAATAAAGGAACAAGACTGAAAGGTTTATATGTTGGCTTGTTTATAGAGTAGCACAAACATTTTTCTTTTTTAATTGGCAATTAATTTTCGGCAGCCATCGAGGTACTTTCATGTCAAATTACTTTCCCTATACTAAACAAGATTAGGCATCCAAGCAGCAAAGCACTTATGTGAAAAGTGAGAAACTGACTGTCAAGTAGATATTTTCCACCTATAACCAATTAAAATGTTTCTTTTGTGATGAATGGATGCTGTAATTCTGCAACTTGTATTTCTTCTTCTTCTTTTGCCATACAGTGTGCACACCTGTATAACTTTTCTGCTCACATGGGCCAGGAAGAGATAAGGATGTCACTAGTGAGTTTGGATGTTCGCCGTGCTCTTTAACAGGTTCCGACAAAGAGACAGTACAAGCCGCTCTGATTGAGGGATGAATTATAAATAATACATTCAGCCAGTAATGCTCCACATACATATTTTAGTTAGCACGTGCACACACACACACACACACACACACCAGAGGACAGTAATATGGGACCCTTAGGCTTTTTAGCAACTCATTGTTTGAATATCTTCCCTCCCCTCTGCTTTCCTTAAATATGACTGTAAGATCCCTCAGCATCTCAAAGGCCACCGACACTCAAGGTACAAAGTAATGTATTATTGATACACTTCGAGTGAGTGACATAAACGGGAAAATATTGATTTTTTTAAGAAGATGTCTCATTTTTCACAGAAGACTGATGCAAGCTCGTGTGGCTATCAATATTATTTGAATTAATGCAGATTCCTCGCTCATTGATTGCTTTGACAATGATTGTCATAACTGATTTATGGACACTCACAGCTCTTAAATTTTTTAAAAAGCAAATCTCAGTTTTGCATCTATAAACGGGTTGGCTTGAATAAACAAGACTGCTAAAGCTTGAGGGGAAATATTTGGGACATTCTGCATCTGTAATGTGCTTCATTGGAGGGACACTTTAACTTGTGCTCTCCAGATGCTGCTGAACTATATAATTCTATCAGGCCCAGCTATCATGGCCAATAGTCAGGGATGCAGGGATTTGTAATCCTGCAACAACTAGAGGCCCACAGGTTCGCCAGCTCTGCTTTAAACAATTGGCTCCATGATTGACATATTAGCATACAGTCTCCATAGCCCCAACTCCATGGCACCACCACAGAAAAGGCTCCCTCACAGAGAAGTCCCGCAATATCTCAGTTGGCAGGCCTCTGGCCTTAATCTGTGACCTTTTAGAAGCTAGTGGGATGTTTTTGATGTCTTTCACTATCATTGTGGTTTTAATATATCTTTATTTAATATATCTTTAATGTCTATTTGTTTGGTTGTAAGTTGCTTTGGGTTGCCCCAGGCAAAATAAAGCAACTAACAATTTTAATAAATAAACATGCAGAGGATATAATGATAATGGACAATGACACCAGGCAATTCCCAATTTTGCCACCGTAGGCAACCTTCTGGTTTGTCTTGTGGCTAAAGTGCCTTTCTCTCTGTTCAGAACAGAAGGATGGGTGTCCAGTATTGGTATCCAATGAAATATGAGCATCTATAAGGGGGCATGTTCAAAATAGGAGAGGTATAGCCAGTGCAAACAGAGCAGGAATGGCAAACACTCTCTTGTGCATTGTGGATTTTAGAGACTTGAGACCTTTCATGGGGCCACAGGAAGACCAGCCTCTGTTGGTGACCCCTGCCATGGACACCCTTTGCCAGAAGAATAAGAGAAGAAGGTGGGGTAGCAAAGGTCCTTTATGTTATTTGCTTGTCTTGTGGTTTGGTTGCCTGTTTTGCCTGTGATCCTCAAGTGTCATAGACCTTGACAGTACGTTTCTGAATGTCTGCATTGAGAAGAAATTGTGATGTACCCAACTTTGGGTTAAGGTGATTGTGGGCCCTGGTGCACTTCCCAAAACAGGGACCCCCTTCCCACAAAAGGAGCACACTAAATAAGGGTACCACAAAATAATTCTTGTGGATCTTAACAAATTTATCATGGTGGGAGCATTTGAGGACTAAGAATAGTCCTCATGATCATGTGGTTTCACATTTTTAACTTTTTGAAATCATCACAGTTCTCACTTCATTCATTGACTAACTGAAAGGTTGGAGCCGTCAGGTTAACGTAACTCACAGATATAGCTTAGAAGTCTCCCTGCACATTTTGCTTTATAGTCTTCTCAGAGGGCCAGAGGCTTTTTTATTTTTTAAGGAAGCTCAGAGTCTGGCCCCACTGCTCACATGGGTCATGATGCAATTTTACCTATTCCACCATTATAATCTGGCCATGGCTCTACACTCTGTAAGAAAAACAGGATTAGTTCCAGTTGCTTCAGGTCTTAACCTATTTATTTCTACAGCAGTATTAAGTGCATGCGATTTGCACTTAGAAAGAAAAACTAACTGAGTAGCAGCACCAACCTTCTTTGACGTCAGTGTCTCATGGTTTTTATGAAACTTTATGCAGAAAGGTGAATTTTACAAGTCCCAGATTATGATCCTTGCACTTCTTTGCTGGCACACATCCCATTCCCACCAGGAGGGTCTGGCACTGGTTCAGTAGTTGGAAGAACTGGCTGAAAAACATCTGTACTAGTAGCAATAATAATAAAAGAGGATGAAGAGGCACCAGGGGATGCTATGCATACATTTTGTGCTACTGCCAAGAATGGGAGCAACCTCGTTCCCACTTCTGTTGCTTTTGCTTTGCTAGACAAATTTGCAGAAGTGAAACCCATTAAGAAACTCTCTTACAAATGACAGGAGCCCAAAATAAATTTTTGTTTCTAAGTTGGGAAAACAGGCTTGCAGAATGATTGCCATCTTTATTGGTTGAAATAAGAACTAATTTGCTGGATTCTAAGACTTTCTGTTCCAGCACATAACTGCTTACTTTGAAGGCTGTCAAAGTAACTAGTGCAACATAACCATATGACCTTTATGTTGGATCCAGGTGATAGTGGCTTTGTAGGATTAATTAAGGAGCAATCTGTTAACAAGGTTTTGCATACCTTACAGTCAGAATTGCAGAAATGCAGAAACATGACATTCATAATGAAACCAAGACCGTTGAAAATTCTGAAAAAGGGTTCCAGCTTTCACGCAGAACTTAAATAACTTGTTTATGGCCTTTTTAACTGTGTGTGTGTACACGTTAGTGGTATTACTATTTTATTTGTTATTATGCTATGTATTGTATTTTTATACTGTAAACCACCCTGTGATCTTTGGATGAAAGTCGGTGTCTAAGTTTAAATTTAGATGTGTACAAAGGAGAGCAGGGACTGTCCGTTACAGATAAATTGACCTATCCAAATTCAGTCTCTCTCGGTGCTCATTTGGTGAGTTTGTGTTTCTACTGCCTACTTCACTTTCCTCAGTTTTTCTTTCTTCTCACATTATAATAAGTAGAATGGATAACAAATTTGTTGTAAAAAGAATGGATAGTGTTGCTGAATGTTTGATTGTTTTGTACTTTAAAAATGATGACATCATTTGTCATTTTCTGTTGTAGCAAACTTCCTAAAATTATAGGAATCTATCTGATCAAGACTAATCCTGGCTATGTGAACAAGCCCCCGCCCGCCCCAGTCCCTGAAGCCATAAACCTCAATTATTCCGGCATTTCTTTTTTTCACCAGGAGGTAGTTTCTTTTAACACCCACTGATTTAGCTTCACAGTAAGATTAAAAATTTCTGCTTTACAAAGAAAAATGTGTGCCCTATTTAATAGATGTGCAGCAGAACAGGACAAGAATCTACTGGGGAATTTGAAGAAATTGAGTCTATGCTAAGAATCAGGCAAATGCTCCAAGCTGATTTTGGGAACATGACTGATAAATATAAGCTGGCAAATTAAGTGTTCCCACAAACATGTTCAGCCAAAAAAATGTCACCTCATTTTGATTTTGTGATGACAGCTCCTGTAGGATTCATCTAGTCAGGTAGATTATCACATTTCTTGTTAATTTATTCCAGGAGCATTGCCCTCACTGTACTGGCTTAACTTTTTCTCATTGATTTCAGTATGCAGCCAAATAAAATGGGATATATGGTCTCATGATTTGCTGGGATCGCCTACTGAGGATTAAGCACAAATAAAAAGGGTGAAATGGCAACAAACATGGTTTTTAAATGGTCAGTGTAAATGTTTGAGGGAAATTAGTACTTTTCAATCCAGAAGTAATAATGGGGGAACATCTAGTGCAGCCCTCATGATTAATTTCTATCAATGGCATGTTTGTGGGTCTCAGCCATGGGCCCAAGCATTGGGAATATATTCATTCTCTCTCTCTCTCTCTCTCTCTCTCTCTCTCTCTCTCTCTCTCTCTCTCTCAAAAGATAGAAATCCCAAGTATACTGTAGCTCTACTGGTCGACTTAGGTCAAGACCAAGGCTCATACCAATGCTGAAAATCTCCAACTTAAAGAAGTAGAAGAACAAAATAGCTAAGGAAGAAGAAACAGGGTACTAGAATACTGGGAGAGAAACATTCTGATATCGCAGGAAATGAATTGCTGGACTACAGGTGGAGATTATTACTATGACATAGGTTGTTGGAGGGGGGCCAACTAGAATAAAATATGGGGGGGGGCAGTTAAGCCCCATCCTGCATAATCGATCACAAGATGTTACACATGCACACCATTTGAATGGCAATGTCCATCAAATGTGGGGGGCCCTAGTTCCCTCAAATATTGAGGGGAGTGAGGGGAGTCAAAGGGACCTTGACCCCCAAGAGTTGGTTCCTAGGGTAGTTGGGATGCAAGATATGTGCAAACAGAGTTCAGGAGTCAGGCAACTAAGGAGCAGAGTAAAACCAACATGAGAAGCCACCGATTACCCCTGGAAGTCCAAATTTCTGAAGGCTTCTAGAAGTGTCTAATGCAATTCCTTCCTTCCTAATCAGAGCAGACTACCAGATTGCAAAGGAATAAATAAATGATAGCAGGGGCATAGGAATCCATGAAGGTGAAGTCTACTCTCAGTCCATATCTTTCTTGGTAGGTACATTTTCATGTCAATATACCACTTGACAGCATTTTCCAACACTGAAGGGGATGGAAATTGAATCCACTTAAACCCCAAGACCAGCTCAAATTACATGATTTCCATAAATTGGGTTGACTCAAATATCTAGTGAACTGGCATAGGTACAAATGTGTTATGTAACAAATCCTGCCAAATTCTGTACATGGGAGGGAGCTTAACAGATACGAGGAATCCCATAGGGAGCTGAATGGAAGGAAGCAGCAAGTGGTTATGGATCATCCCTTATGTGCATAAAGTCACTCAGCCCTAAGATGGGCATCTTTCACATTTGTTTCCTGTGAACTTGTTCTGAAAAAAAAAATGCAAAGGAAGATAAGACCCTGTGTTTGTAGAGGGATGAAGCAATATTGCTTTCTTTCTTGCTGACCACATTCTAGGGAGAAAATTGCCGGAATATCTCTGAGTACACATCACAAGTTTGCTAAAAGCAATGCTATCCTTTCCAAGTGAACAAGATATCACATCAGCATCCTAATCATTTCACAGCCTGAAGACAATTGCAGCATGAGCCAAGCGAAGTGAAAGCAGGGGTTGCCAATGAGACAGATGCTATTGCTAGAAATGAATTTCCTACGGCTCAGAAGCTGGACCTAATGAAGACCAGGA
Source organism: Podarcis vaucheri (assembly GCF_965113315.1). Classification (NCBI taxonomy): domain Eukaryota; kingdom Metazoa; phylum Chordata; class Lepidosauria; order Squamata; family Lacertidae; genus Podarcis; species Podarcis vaucheri. Next base: position 105,071,302 of record NC_138762.1, read on the forward strand.
AGAGGGCAAGTAATGTGTGGTTACAAAAGATAAGACTAAGTCACAACAACGTTTATGGGAATACAGGTTTCTGCAATAAGGACAGCTTGTTCAGTTAACTGAATCATGTTGTAAACATCTTTTTAGGCTCTACCACTGCAGACTCCATTTGAAAAGGAGGATTTGTAGCATGATTAATAGAATTGGAGTTAAGGAGAGTGTGCAGTCTGGGGGAAAGTTGTTTCCAGGCAAACAGCTCCAAGCTTCACTCTGGAAAAGCTTTCATTGTCAATATTTTTTTTAAAATGAATTGGATTGAATAATGGAACACATCTGGGGTTGCCGTGTTCTAGTTCCCTAAAACTGGCGGGGAAATTTGCGGCTTAAGATATGGTCAGGTAAGAGCGGCCCGTCTCACAAATCCCACTTTTCTTTTGAGTTGGAGAGGTCAGTGAAGCATATTTGGGGACAGGTGGAAATATGCTCTGTCCTACTGGCCCTTCTTCTGCTGCTCTAAGAACACACAGTTCTGCATCTGCGTCTCAGTTATATGGGGGAAAATATATATCCAGACTTCTCCAAGTCTCAACCCCTCAGCAGTTGTGCCTCACAGCCAAATGTTCACAACAAACATTGATTACAAAATGCTATAACAAAAAGTGAAACGGTTATTTATTTAGAAGTCAGAGGTATTTCTCCATCCTAAGGACAAGGTGGTCCTTCAGAAGCTTATGTGGGGGCTGGCTGGTGGGGATGGGGATACCACTGGGAGCAAGATGATGATAGTTCATGGAATATGAAAGGATTCCTGTAGATCATGCAGGGGTTAGCTACTACTCCCATCATCCTTGACCACTGACCAATCTGGCTGGAGCTGATGGGACTTTGGAGTTCAATAACATTTGGACTCACTGGTTTCCCATCCCTGAGATAAGAGGCTAGCCAGGCCTTGTTAGGCTTGTCTACATTTGTTGAGATCTTGGTCAAGAGAAACCTTTAAATACTTTTATTATGAGCTGGAAATTTACCTTAAATCTCAGGAGGAAAAATCCATGCTGCTTTCTTTGCCTCTTAAATCCACTCCTTGTCTTCTGCTAAGAGTACCTCTCAGATTGATCTTGGTATGGGGAAACTACCACAGGGCTACAAATAAAGTATTTGTTTATTTTATTTCCTTAATATACTTCAAAATCACCCACATCTCCCAGTAGTTCCTGTGGGAGAGATAAGTCATGGTGTTGAAGAAGGAAAGGAATAAAAGCTGACCAGCCATTGAGCTGTGGCAGGACAGAGAATAGGCCCATGTAACATTACCTGCCTCCTGCAATAAAGGTAAAGGTACCCTTGACCGTTAGGTCCAGTCGCAGACGACTTTGGGGTTGTGCGCTCATCTCACTCTATAGGCCGAGGGAGCCGGCGTACAGCTTCCGGGTCATGTGGCCAGCATGGCTAAGCCGCTTCTGGCGAACCAGAGCAGCGCACGGAAACACTGTTTACCTTCCTGCTGGAGCGGTACCTGTTTATCTACTTGCACTTTGACGTGCTTTCGAACTGCTAGGTGGGCAGGAGCTGGGACTGAGCAATGGGAGCTCGCCCCATCGCGGGGATTCGAACCGCTGACCTTCCGATCGGCAAGTCCTAGGCTCTGTGGTTTAGACCACAGCCCCGCCCGCGTCCCGCCTCCTGCGATATCAGACTGCAAAATTTTCTTCCTCCTCCTAGGCTCTTCTCCCTTCCTACCCTTCTCTATGAGCTGTACACCTCAGAAAATGACACAGAGCTATTAGGTTAATTGATACTTGACTATACAAGTGTTCATATTTTAAATATATTTGTGTAGTTTTTGAATTACCAGGAAAAGTTGTCAACTGTTATGGAAATTAATATTACACTGAGTTTGTGGAGATTTGGCTGCATTTATTTTTTCTTAATTGGAAGCTGTATTTTGTCACTGTTTTATTTGTGGCGCTTTGCAGCCTGATTGGAATTCATTGTTTGCCTTCCTTTTCTCACAGTCCCATTGGACGCAAGATTTATCCATTCAAAGGTGTTGAATAAAACAGTGATTATATGGACATTGCACATGCTAATCTCGACTCATCTCTCTCTAAGGACTGCATTTTGTTTGAAGGTTTGTCTGCTGTGAAGATATGTAGAAAGATTAAGAAACAGAAAGCGGGGAAGTGGACAGTACATTGCACTTGGGGACTTTCGTCCTCTTTTTTTGTTCAAAGAGTGCAGGGGTAAAATAGATTTGAATCAAATGGGCTGGAACAAAACTGTATGTGTTACACCTTCCTTGCCTCATGAGAATCACGTCCAACAGGTTCGGAGCAGAGTAAGAAAAAATGTGGATGGCTAGAGTGTGACCCAGAAAGGATGTCAAAAAGTATATGAATAAGCTAATTTGTGGCAATTCTTAAGACGATAAAAAGACAGTTGCGTGAGGATTAATCTAGCAAGGAAGTGCATGCTGCAAAGTTGGAAATTGTAGATCAGCAAAAGTTTCAGGGGTCAAAAATGGTATGTCACAAGTGCTAATATTTTGATTTCGTTAATGAGAAGTATGGGTTGCAGAATGTGATCACCATATTGGGGTTCACCAAAGCACTAGAACCTGTATTTAAGACAGTAGCCAGAGATTTGGTTAGAGAAGAACAAAGTGCATATCCAACAGAGATTTGATGAAAATAAGTCCCCAGGTTTCGTGCTTGACAGCCATCAAATAGAATTCAATAGGCTATATGCTGTGGATTCTAGCAGAATTTTGGGAGGCAAGGATGGACATGGGGGGGGGAGAGAGAGAGACAGAAACAATACTTCTTCACAAAATGCTTCCCGGGAGAAAGCACATGGTCCCGTCTTTCAAAGTAAATTGTTTTACAATTTCTTTTTCCAAGAGCTTTTATCACCTTGATTCTGGCATTTCTCCCCTATAATTTCCATTACTTGTGCTCCTCATCTCTCCCCCCGCCACACCTTTGGTATGCTGAAAGTCACTCAGGGTTGGGAGTAACCCTAGAGCAGATTTTTTTTGGGGGGGGGTTCACAGGTGAAGGAGAGGGAGGAGAAGTTATGTTGCACAAACAGAAGCCTTGTGCAAATGGAAAGACTACGTTGGATTTAACTCTGATATGTTTATTTATTCTATTAGAGCAAACCATAAATCTAACTGCCTGCCTAAAGCTTGCCAAAACAGTAAGACAACTGTAGGTCAAAAAGTCTGGGGAGTGTTAAAAAGAGCTAAAAGGTCTCTCAAGGGATAACCTAGGGTGGAGTTTGATAGCTGCAACAGAACCATGTCAATCTAGGTCCATTTCACATACTACATCTGTGGTGCCAGAAATTGTTCACTCAAGGTTGAATCCTCACATTATTTGGCATTGTACCATATTAAAATGCAAGTTATATATGCTATCTAAATATTTAGGGCAGCTTCATGCTTTTCACCTGCACTCCCTAGCATATGAAATAGAATATATTTGAATAACTTTTGGTAGTAGTTATTTTCTAACTCATTTTCTGTCTCTCGGTGGTTTTATGTATGATTGTTGTGGACCACTCTATTTTTGTGTATGAATAGTGGTATGGTTTTTTTCAAACAAACAAACAAACAAACAAACAAACAAACAAACAAACAGGGCTTATTTCTTAAGTACACTGTGGAAAACTCACATATGTGTTTAATACTAGGATGTGCGTAGTGACTCTTACGTGAGGTATGAGGCAAATGCTCTGTTCACTGCAGAGGTCCACCATATTACCTGGTTTAGTCAACAAGATTAAATTGGGTCCAATTCATATTGTTTAGAGACATTCATTGTTGCTGTTTTCCTGCATTTCTCTTTAAGGGAAAAGGTGCATATTGTGGTAGACACAGAGTTGCCTTTTATTATTAAAAAAAGTCACCCCTATACTGATTTTTATAGGGACATGGGTGGTGCTCTGGTCTAAACCACAGAGCCTAGGGCTTGCCGATCAGAAGGTCGGCGGTTTGAATCCCTGCGATGGGGTTAGCTCCAGTTGCTCTGTCCTAGCTCCTGCCAACCTAGCAGTTTGAAAGCATGTCAAAGTGCAAGTAGATAAATAGGTACTGCTCCGGCGGGAAAGTAAACGTCGTTTCCATGCACTGCTCTGGTTTCTCCAGAAGCGGCTTAGTCATGCTGGCCACATGACCCGGAGAAGCTGTCTGCGGACAAATGCCGGCTCCCTCGGCGAGTAAAGCAAGATGAGTGCCGCAACGCCAGAGTCGTCTGTGACTGGACTTAATGGTCAGGGTTCTTTTACCTTTATACTGATTTTCATCCTCCTTCACTGCAATGCATAGTTTAATTTACTCTGTGATATAACACGACTGCAGGCAGTGTAGTTGGATAAAGCTGCAGAGCTGCCCTTCCAACAATGGTGTCCTTACAGCTCATCTGGATGGTGCTGGGTGGGCCAGGGCATTAGCACAGGTGGGGCTGACCATGTGCTCTGTGGTCCTCCATTCGGCTTAAGAAGTAACATGGAGAAATGACAGGAAACGCAAGTCTTCGCAACCATCAGATACCGGCTGGTAAAGATCCTGTAGTTTAAGTGCCACTATTGTTGGACTGACTTACACCCAACCCTTTCAAGTGTAGGAACTTAGGAAGATGCATTATATCAAAGTAGTTCATCCAGCGCAATATTATCTTGCATAGCCTTGCAGTGGATCTGGCAGGCCTGGGGGTGTTCTGCCAATGAGCTACAGGCATTCTTTATTAGAACTGGGCCTCAATTTAATTGGGTGTGGACTGGGATGTTTGGCATGATCAAAAGCTGGAAAAGTATTTATAGAATCATTATTTACAATTACAAAATTATGAGGTTTTTAAAAATGGTATTTATGGCAATATAGTTAATCAGTACTGCACTTGTCTTTGCTTCCCTTTTTTCCTTTCTTTTATGAACTACACTTTGTAGCTTCTGACTGGAGGCCATGGACTATAAATTCTTCTTCCATGACTTTGAAAAAACTTTCCTGTTTCCGACTGCACTTTTGTTGCTATCGTGAATGACTTTCCCAACAGGAGCACAGGCCGATTTAAAGTCCAAGCACCAAGCAATTTCAGATCCACCAGCTTTATGCAGTAATATAATTATTCCCTCTGAGGCTTTTAATTGTATTCATCACACCATGATTTCTGCACAAATTAAGCATGCATTTTCTGCTATATATAACTTGCTTTGCAGTTAACATCCTGGAAACAAATTTCAAGGAGATGGGATTCTGTACTTAGTCATCCTCTGAAATCAACAATTTCAATGCATAGAAAAGTCACTTTGACTATAAGGTCATTATAGTTCCACATTATACAGTTTTCAACAGGAGAAAACAGAATGCCAAAAATGCGGGCAAAACCAAGAAGAAAAGTAGCCAATCTGAGCTTATGATTGATCTCATGAGTCCATTTATTGCCTCAGAATCCAGGCTGAGGGGTGCAGGTTTGCTAGGTAGTTTGGGGTTTTTATGTCCCACTTGTCAAGTATAAGCTGCCACTGTGAGTGCTTGTGTTGCAAAATACTATCAGCATCAAAGGCTTCCTGATAACCTGTTTTTCAAATTATTATTGAAGGGTTTGCTAACTATAACAACATAAAGCTTTACTGGAGCAAACCAAGATCTCTCTAGTCTTGAATATACAAATTCCGAACACAGTCAGCCAGATGCCCGTGGAAGCTCACAGGCAGGTAGCAAAGCCAGTGGTCCAGTGGTGAGCCTTGTGCTCATCAGAATGGGGCTGGGCTCCTCTTGATGGTGGCCTCCTCTTGATGGTGGTGAGCCTGTGCTCATCAGGATGGGGCTGGGCTGGGATAAAGTGGCAGAATTTTTTTTGGGGGGGGGCTCTGGGGTGGCAGGGGCATGTCTGCAGATACATGTTGCTCTGCAGCTCCCCTAACTTGCCACCAACACCATACACATCCTGATGAAGGCAGCTTTGTGCTCACTGGCCGCACATTGCTGCCTCCACCGCATGCATACATGAGCTATCACTGCAGCATCCATCCCCCTTTATTTGTTCCTAGAGACATTCTGCTTCTAAAAACGAAGCTTCTTCATTAATGACCACCCTTGATGCATAAACCTAACCCAGTATTCTCATAAAGGTAATGCTAAAGGTCCCCTGACTGTTAAGTCCAGTTGTGAACGACTCTGGGGTTGTGGCGCTCATCTCACTTTACTGGCCGAGGGAGCCGACGTACAGCTTCGGGGTCATGTGGCCAGCATGACTAAGCTGCTTCTGGCGAACCAGAGCAGCGCACGGAAATGCCGATTACCTTCCCGCCAGAGCGGTACCTATTTATCTACTTACACTTTGATGTGCTTTCAAACTGCTAGGTTGGCAGGAGCTGGGACCGAGCAATGGGAGCTCACCCCGTCGCGGGGATTCAAACCACCGACCTTCTGATCGGCAAGCCCTAGGCTCAAGTATTCACAGAATACCTCCTTATTCCCGAATTAAAGGCAATAGAGCATTTTACTCAAAAACGTACATTTCTGAGTCCTACCTGGAGATTTACTTGCTTTATCAAGTTCTAGAAACTCTGGCCTTCAGATGTTCCTTGATTCCTGTCCAACTCCTGATGTCCCTTCCAGCGATACAATTTTATGATTCTATGATTCAAAGTCACATTAGCCTCAGACAGCTTGGCTGTAGTCTGACAGCATTAGGAGAGCAGCATGTACCCCCACCCTTGTTTTAGAGCGATGAAAAGACAATTGCCTAGTATCCTTTAAGATTGCATCCCATGTTCCCCTTTACCCACAGATTCCTTTGCCCAGTCAATCAACCTTTCTTCAACCAGCATGTTCACGAACCATGCAAGTGAGGCTGCAGGGATCAGCATGTTATCTCTGTCCCCGTTTGGCCTTCATGTAACTGTCCCCAAGTTGTAGGGTGACCTTGTGGAGCAGGGAGCACCTGTATTTGTGGTTTCCAATGTTTTTAAAACACAGAGGGAACCTCCATAACAAAAAGAGGCTCCTCAATCCCCATGGTCTCTACTGCATGCTTGTTGAAGACACTGATGTTCTGAACAGAGCTTCAGAGATTGTGCTCTCCCTGGGCAATGGCGATGCTTCTGGCATTCTTCTGCACCTGTTAGCTGTAGCGCAGTCAGAAGCAGGAAATCTGGTGTGGACTGTGGGTTGCGCAACCGATTTGTCCAATTCCCAAACCAAATTGGGACAACCTGTGCCAATCCAGATTGAGTCAAGGCAGCTACAGACTGCTACAAGCAGGCTGGGTAAGTCAGCCCAGGTAAGGAGTATCATAATGTGGCTTGCCCCCTTAAGTAATGGTTGGTCCCACTTAGATATTGCACTATAATATTGAAAAGCAACTGTAGTAATTGTGAATAGTTAATATTATGTTTCCTGCTTTAGGTGCAGGACTTGATATCAAAATTATCATGCACAAGTGTGAAGGGATAACATTAAACATGTTTAGAAAAATAAAATAAAAGCTAAGCTACTGACCATTATTCCTCGCATCTTGCAAACAATTAAATGTAGATTCCTAGCGTTATGTCCTAAATAGCTGCAGCTACTCCATCTATGACACAGCAGACCATCAGCAAATATCTACTTGCAAATAAAAATACCCAATTTTTCAGTCTGCCAAAGAAAGACCTCAAGCCTCCATCAACCCAGCATATTCACTTCTCTCTAAACACCTGCCCAGTAGGAGAGACTTTATGGGGGCCCTTGAGCATTGACCAATTTGGACTCTTTTGAAATTAGAATGGAATAGATTCCAAGCACTTAATGAAGAATGTTGGTTCAGCAACTGTTTCCTCCTACAATTAACACCCCCCCAGCACTTGATGTATGTACACATGAATATATACCGTATGCATTTTGTGCTTTAAGGAAAACATACTCTTCCAATGCCCCCGCCCCCCCAATAATGATGCTCTCATAGGTAGTATAGTATGCCACTTTCATATTATCTTTGGATTTTGGGGAGTAAATTATCAGCTAATATTGCCCAAATCACAAAATACTGGAAGTGTTCCCCTAATTTCACCAGATATATGTCGTCATCTGCTCTGTCTGCTGCTGCTTCTAAACGGAACTAAAGGCTGGTTTTCGGAGTCCCCTTTACACCCATAACAACCCTGTTCAGCTGCTCATTCATTACATTGGTGGAAAGGCTTCACACCTGGACTGAGTGAAAAGATCTGAAGGGATGTTGTATGCATCTTTAGCTGAACAAACTTCTATCCCGTCCTGTGACTGGAAACCAGGGCTCAGTGCAGGAAGATTTGGGGCAGAGGTGCTGGGGCATATGACTTGTGTTGCCCTATATGGATAGAGCTCCATTAGCTGCAAACTCCCAATCTGTCCTCCCGCTAACCTATGCCAAAGTTTTCAGCTAGGTTTGTGCCACAAAACCTGGGTTCTGTGTTACCATCCCCAACTGACACCAAGACACATCAAATAGGGATTTGTGGTTAATAACCCCCCAAAGGCAGATATTCTCCAAACCTATGCCAACATTTTGTGCTAGTTAGCAGAGTTCATAGTTAATGGTACTTGTGAAGGTAATTTAGGCATGCGGGACAGTATACCTGAAAAAGTATACAATTCCACCTCTGTGGCCCCATCCACCCTACTTATTTAAAGCACTAGAATGCGACTCAAAGATTCCCCTCAAAGAATTATGGGAATAGTAGTTTGTTAAAGGTGCTGAGAGGTAAAGGTAAAGGGACCCCTGACCATTAGGTCCAGTCGTGGCCGATTCTGAGGTTGTGGCGCTCATCTCGATTTATTGGCCGAGGGAACTGGCGTACAGCTTCCGGGTCATGTGGCCAGCATGACTAAGCTGCTTCTGGCGAACCAGAGCAGTGCACAGAAATGCTGTTTACCTTCCCGCCGGAGCGGTACCTATTTATCTACTTGCACTTTGAGGTGCTTTCGAACTGCTAGGTTGGCAGGAGCAGGGACCGAGCCACGGGAGCTCACCCCGCCGTGGGGATTCGAACCGCCGACCTTCTGATCGGCAAGTACTAGGCTCTGTGGTTTAACCCACAGTGCCACCCGCGTCCCTATTCCCCTTACAGACCTACAATTCCCATGTGGCTTAACCCTCTATACAGCGAACTCTGGAAATTGTACCACTGAGAGGTAATTAGGGGTCTCCTAACAACTCAACCCTCAACAAACTACCTGGATTCTTTGGGGGAAGACACAACTGTTAATGTGTTATCGCAGTGCTTCAAATATGTAGTGCAGATGTGGCCTATATCAGTGGTATCTTCCTCTCATATATCATTTATTTCTTTCCTTATAATCACAAAATGTGGTAATGGAAATGAGGGGCATAAGAAGCACTTACAAGGAATATCTATTGCCCTATGAGGAAAGAGTACACAGTGGCCTCCTGCACTGTAATCCCATTGTAGTGCTACTATAGATTGCCTTCTGTAAAAAAGAAACACTTCAACTCTTCTTGGCTTTGCAAATTGTACTGAGCCTGATAAATATACATTTTCTAATTTTCTTTCAGAGAAAGGTCAGGATTAATATATCAAATTCCCCTAGACCATTGGTTGCCACTAAGCTATCACTTAAGGAAGAGTTTGAAACAATGAACTATCAAAACAGAACAATACTTTTCAAGTTCTGTAATAGCATCCTCAGCATGAATATTCATGTTGCTTCTATACAGGTCTATAATAACCCTCATTAGAGTGGGTCCCCCCCTCTAAACCTCAGTACAATAAAAGTAATAATGCAAGTCGCAGCCTGAGGAAAATAAATGTTTCGCAGAAGTAAATCAGAGGGGAATTGGGATGAGATAATGTCCAATTGTTTGAGAGTCATTGATACATAAATGGTTTTGTTTGCCAGGCCAGTAAATTCCCATGTCTGGTTCTTTTGTAACTGATGGAAGCCACCAAAAAAGGGCCAGTGAACTTTCATCTTTTACAGACTTATTAAATTTGCAGCAGCTGTTTCTCCCAAGAGCTCAGTGCAGCAAATGGGGCATTCATTCTGGGTACCAGCCCGGCCCAAATGTAAAGTTTCCTGGTATCATAACCAAGCACATCTTGTAATGTTAGGAATATAGGAAGTTGCCTCATATGCAATCAGAACATTGGTTCATGTGGCTTAGTATCAGTAACCCCAGCCTTGAGCTTCTGGATTCTGGCTCCTTCCACTGGAATTGTATCCCTTTCACTATAAACTCTGAGAAGAAGGTTGGAACCCTGAGACAATTAGTCTGAGATCGCTCCATGAGCTTCTGCTTGAAACCCATTGCCTTATCTACTAAAACATTGCAACTCAAACGGGAAAACATTTCAGAGAATTTCACCTACAACACAGTGAACCCAATATCCCTAGGATGAAGGCTGTGATGTGGAAGTAATTTGTTCCTGAGTTAGTGCTGTTCAAATCAGTGTATTTCCCTGAGCAAGTGGCTTGTTGTCTACAAAAATTAATAAGGAATTGTTAACATTACAGCAGCCATTATAGCTGCCTGTGAAATATATCTGGCGGCTTTAATATTTGTGAATATTAAATATTTGTGTCATCTTTTAATGGTGACATTAAAGAAGCGAGGGTTGACTTTGGGTGTGCGTACGTGTTTGTGTGGTGCCAATAAGCATCATTTCCAGGGACTGACGCTCGCACATGTTCATTTGAAACGAGAGTTCTCTCTTCATTCCAAAGGCTGTCCCTTTATTTATGAGCTGTGGCTTAGTTCTGCACCACAGTTGAAGCCTAGACTTTGCACATATGAAAGAACCATTATGATGTTATTCTATTTGCCTCATTAGGCTCAACACTCAACAGAGATCAATGACTGTGCACTGAATTGACAAAATGTACATTTTACCTTTTTTTTTTTTTTTGCTGGTGCCCTGCCTCAAGTCACAGAGAGAAATGCTTAGCTTACTTATGTTTTCTGAGGCATTTCGACTTTTCCTTTTCTGAAACGTTATCGCCTTCAACTGCTTGAGCACACTCTCTGTTTCGCTAGCAATCTGTTACTGATCTCCCACTTTCATCCCTCCACATATATATCCGAATGAAATAATTATGGCAGAACTGTTGGTTTTCATTCTCCTTTACTCCTTCAGTATACGGTGATAATGATCTCATTTTTTTTTATACACTGACACGGCAGCTGTCTCTTTTTCTCCCTTAAAAATAACAACCCCTATTTTATGTTTATTTAAACAAATATATTTAATTATTCAAATCACACTGCTTGTATAATCCTATTCAATGTGAAAACATTTGATTATCAGATAGAGGAAGCTGACATGGGTGCTAACATTTGTTTTGTTGTGTAAATTACAACATGCTAAACAATAATGTCTTGTATCTCTGCAAGATAAAATATTGGTTTGATGATGTGAAGAAAAAAATAGCTTGCCTTTAGTGCAGAGTATCTGTCTTGAGTTACATTTCAGTTTGAATATTCAGGGCTGCTGTGCATTAATTTGGACCACAGAGAAAAAAAGATGAAAAATGAAGATTGTGCCCTGGTTTAGAGTGGAGTTTGTACTGAGTGACCCAGAGTGTGCTTTCACCTTAGGGTATTATAAGCCTCAGATTCAGGGGGAAAGTCCCCCTCAATTTTTCAATAATTATTCATTCCATTGACCATACAAAGATGGATGGGGGAAGAAAATCAGTTTAGTTCACATTTTAACATGAGCCTAACTGATTTGCATTTCCTGAAACAATGTGAAAACTGAAACACAGCTCTCCTTTGAAATTCTGAATTTTGCAATGTGGTTTCCTCAGCCAAAAATTGTGAACATTAGGAGAAAGTCTACACAAAAATACAATTTTTAATGAAAATAACATACAAAAATGGAGTCCATTTATGGAAGATGCTTACACAAATACATATAATAAATGGGCACTAAATTACTGACTGTTTTTTTTTAAGTGAGGACTTTTTATTTAATGCAAACTGAAGTGGAAATCTGGTTAACTGAACTTTAGCTGGAAATATATGTGATGCTAAAAGAAACTGAAACTGACACATCCGTCCACATTTTTCCAAGGCTAGGACTAAGACACTTCAAGCTGTATTGAACATAGGTTGGCTGTACTGAACACCAGTAGAAATATATCACCCCACTTTGCCCCTGGTTCTTAGGATCTAAGCTACAGCATTAGATTTTAGTTACTTTTATAATAAGCCATATCAATATTGTCAATGCAGGGCAATCGTTACTCTTTTTTTCTGAAACAACAGATCTCGTAATATATAATTATTAACCATCTCCTTTCAATTATTTATAACAATAGCAAAAGGTTATTGATAGAGGATGGAGAGGCTTGGAAGAAAAATATGGAAGAAGGAGTTAAGCATAATGGCAATTGTTACTGAGCACATTGAAACTTGGTTAGATTTTGAATCTATCCTCATCCGCCTTTGAACAAATGTTTCCCATGAAAATACTTAGGCTAGAATAAGTCACAGACTTATTGCAAATAAGTGAAGATTTTACTTAAAGCAAACAAGTCCCTATCTGTTGGCAGTAAAAGATGTTGGCTAGTCTTTATCCTCTCCAGGCTCCTGGAGATACTTTTGTTTCCTTCTACAGAAGTGTTTGGAGTTCTCCTGTTGCTTTTACATTGTGTTAACACCAGCTATAAGCGTCCCAGACAATTTATGCCCATTGTCACCATTTCATGTGGTCACACTTAATCTTCTCTATGGTCCTTGCTGGGATGAAACATTTCATCTGTGGCTTAAACATCATTTAGATCTGCCTTAACACTCCTGCAGCTTTTATCTCAATGTTATGCATCAGGCGTTGGTTAGCCTCATTTACTGAAATGTCCTGAGAATTTCCAGGCTTACTAATAAGCAGAAAATTGGATAAACAGAAGGTTCAGTCTCATGGAATTATTCCAACATGGGAACATATGAGGAGAAAAGGGGTGTTTGATGGTTCCGCTGAATAAATTGTATATTATAGTTTTCTCCCAGAACATAAAAAATACTTGCTAGTTTATATACCTATAGCATCTGACTTATTTTTCCTCCTTCCATGTGTGCTGCTCTTGGTGAGACCTGGGTATGACTCCTCTTGGTTCTTTAATTCACAACTGCAACTAAAAGGAGGAAGGTTTCCTGAATCAGAGCCAAGTCAGAGCCAACCTATCTGTGGGACTGTAATTTGTTTTAGATGCTTTCAAAACTGAAATTTGTTCTAACCCAATACAACAACAACAACAACAACAACAACAATAACAACAACAACAACAGAAGACAAGTGTCATGGCGCTGTCAGGGAAGGAAAGTCCCAGGTGAGGATTTAAAACATTACCTGCATTGCTAGAGTGGTCATGCAAGGGATGTTGGTCCAGTCAGTTAAACTTCCTGTTACACCTGGCTGGAGCATCCTTCCTTGCATGTGACTAGTAGGTGGGCGGGACCTTTCCAGACCTGGTAAAAGGCCAAGTCACAAAGCCCCCTCTCTCTCTCCGATCTTCTTTTTCGTGCTGCGAACTTCCTGATTCACCTGGACTGTCCCCCAGGTGATCTCCCATATGGGGTAAACCTGTTTGTACATGTTTGTAACTTTAAGCCTAAAGCCTGTGTTCAGGGATCACACTGTGCTCTGCCTGATCGTGAGTAAAACTACTTTTTGTTACTTATGAATAAGATTGATGCCTTTATTCTTTCAGGAGGGATAAAAGGGGTCTTACCAGGAATAACAGAACATGTCTCAATCTGGCCAAGCCAGATTGAATTGTTAATTGCCTTAAGAGGCTCAAACGAGTCTGCAACCAGTTTTCTGCTGCGTAAGAAGCGGAATATAACTCTTCTGTATAAAGAAACTTGCTAGCACAAATTAGGAAGGATATTAATAATCCATATATCCTCTCCTGCCACCCTCAACATTCCCACAACTTGGCCAGGAATCTGGTGGGACATGTCACCGTGCAAGAAACAACCGCCATCAGTCTGGAGAAACCTGAGTTCAGGTTAAAGCTGCACCAAAATCCCTCTGTTTCATTTCTCAATGACATTCTCTCCTTGCAAAAAGAAATGCACTGTAAGATGACAGGGTGTCACTGCCAAGGAAATCCAGGAAACACAACCGAATTGACTTTATTAGACCGATGTCTGTCCAATATTCTCTGCAGTAAAGAAATTTACAGGAAGGATTATTGTGGCTTCCTGCAACTTTATTCTCCTTACCTTCAAGATGTCGAGTATGCATCACAGGAACAATGAAAGAGAATTTCTTATTTACACTAAACATTGATTCTTTACTTTACAACTCAAATGCTATTGAGGATTGAGAAAAAAATGCTGCAATTCATATGGTTAATCTTATTTTATTAGTCATGACTGAACATTTGTCAAGATACTTGTTAAGTGATAATATCATTTTAAAAGTGTAATAAATTCCTTTGTTCCTTTTTTATTATTTTTCTGGCACTTATTTTTAAGGCTTTAAAACATGTTTTCTCAAACTTTTCAAATAACCCACACACTGTTTGTGAGGAAAGATGGGGATTTGAAAGGGGGCGGAGGTAGAAAACGAGATTCTCCAAGAGCCTCAAATGATTTTGACCCTAAAGTCAGCAGTAGAACGCATGGAAGAAGAAGAAGAAGAAGAAGAAGAAGAAGAAGAAGAAGAAGAAGAGGAGGAGTTTGGATTTGATATCCCGCTTTATCACTACCCTAAGGAGTCTCAAAGCGGCTAACATTCTCCTTTCCCTTCCTCCCCCACAACAAACACTCTGTGAGGTGAGTGGGGCTGAGAGACTTCAGAGAAGTGTGACTAGCCCAAGGTCACCCAGCAGCTGCATGTGGAGGAGCAGGGAATCAAACCCAGTTCACCAGATTACGAGACTACCGCTCTTAACCACTACACCACACTGATAAAACAATAAAACACAATAAAACATAATTTCACAATTTAAGGGGACTCAAGTGAATAAAACAAGGTCTGATCTTATGGGTCAAGGAAAGCTAGCGGTGAAAGATATGTTCAGTGGTTGCTGCTTTAAGTATAGCAGAGGGAAGGGCATTTCATAATACAGGGCTAATAGGAGAAAATGCCCATTTTTGGATTACTGTCCAATGATATTTTGTGGGGTCTGGTGACATAAGTAGAATTTATCCAGATGGACTAAGCCATTTTACAGGTCTGTACAGGTGCTCTTTCAAGGAACCTGGTCACCATTAATTTAAGCTTATCTACGATATTAATTATCTATTATAGTATTTATATGATATCCAGATTGTGGGTGGCTTCCAACAAATATAAAAGCAGTGCTTTTTTCAGGGGGTACTCAAAGGTATGCAGTGCCAGCACCTCTTTTTGTTGTTGTTACAAAGTGTGGCACTTACTCTTCTCTCTACCAAGTCAGTGTGTGGAAGATTTCAGCCTTCAACACTTATTTCAACATTAGCACAATAACCCTGTGCTAGAGTTGGACTGCATATTTTGAGTTCTGGCCTCTTATAAAATTTGAGCCACTATATACAGGCAACCCACTACTCAGTTACAACATTCAATTTAGCACGGAACCTACTGAGCAAATAGCTTAGGTAGGGCTATAAATAAATGGCCTTTTGGGAAATGAATGCAACTGATATTTTCTAACCAGGCAGATTTGCACAAGGAAATCAAAACAAAGGAAGGAAATGAACAAGGATTCTACTTAAGTAGCAAACATATACTAAGTGGTATCTTTGCATTGGCTGGGCAGTGCATTGCAGTAATGCTAAACTTGTTAACTCAGTTTGCCAGGAAGATACATAAGGAGCAAAGAGGTATACTTAATGATTGCTTGAGAGGTGGGCAGAGCTTCTGAACTGAAGGTCAGGCAGGAAAAAAAAAATGCCTTTGCAAACAAGGCATTCTTTCCACAGAAGTAATGAACCTCAAGGGAATAAGGATTCATTAACATGGTTTGCCATCTTCTAGAAGCTTAAATACTGATTTGATGTGTGTTCATTTTCTTTCTGAGCTAGAAATAAAAACCAGGCTTTCCCAGTGTGGAAACACCTGGCTGTCTTGGGGTACAGGAAGCTGGCAAGAAGGGGACCTGGCAGCTGCCTCGTTTCTCTTTATTAACTTGAAACCTGATGGGCAGGACTAATAAGGAGAACATAGTTGCTGACTTAATTAAAGCCAGCAAATGTGTAAAAAATGCCTTGGCCGGACCACACCTATAGTACTGTGGTTCTGGGCAACACAAATTAAGAAGGATAGTGGCGCTGGAACATGCGCAAAGGAGGGCAACCAAGATGATCAAGGGTCTGGAAACCAAGCCTTATGAGGAATGGTTGAGGGAGTTGGGTATCTTTAGCCTGATAAAGAGGAGACCGAGAAGAGAGCCACCTTCAAATATCTAAAGGGCTGTCACATGGAAGATGGAGCAAGCTTGTTTTCTCCTGCTCTGGAGGGTAGTACCTGAATTCAATGGATTCAAGCTACAAGAAAGGAGATTCCAGCTGAACACCAAGAATAACTTTCTGACAGTAAGAGCTGTTTGACAGTGGAATGAACTTCATTGGATGGTGGTGGACTCTCCTTCACTGGAGAGATTTAAAAGCAGAGGTTGGATGGACATCTGTCATGGATGCTTTAGTTGAGATTCCTGCATTGCAGGGATCCCTACTCTCGGGATCCCTGCCAACTCTACAGATCTATGATTCTATGAAATTACATTGGTTCACATTAAAATGTGGGTGAAACTGAATTTTTCCTCCATCTCTACAAGTTATACTGGTGTAAGATACAACAGATCCAAACTCCATTCGGTGGAATTTCATTGGAAAGCAAAGATAATTTCATTAAAATCAGTCACATTTTAGTATTTATTCCACTACATTTTTGTTCATCAGAGATTTGGTGCAATTTCCCCATAGATAAGAATGATGTCAGATACACAGAATAATATTATGAAACAGTCACAAAATACCTTCCTTGAAAAACCAGTGTTCTTAGCAAGATGTCAGTTTAGAGATTTGTATCAAAATCATAGCAGTTCTACTTGTTGCAGTTCATTTAACCAATGTTTCCCTGTTGGATTTTATACCGCTAGGAATGACTTTTGAAAGATGTACCTCTTTATTTCTGGTGACAGGATTAACTAAATGCTTCCCATACACTGAACAGAGCGGGATTATAACACTTCTTACCCCTATGTTTCCCACTATTCTAAGTAGTTTGTGTTTTTTCTTTCTCTCTACAAACCGAAGTCAGGATCTAAAAATGATCTGGCTGCATTTAAATGTTCATCCAATATACAGCCCCCACCCCAAGCCACATTATTATATAAATACCAGCAATCCAAACACACTTAAAATAAGCAATGCATATAAGCGCCTTGTGCCAGGAGTTCAAAACAGGCTGTGAAATCACATTTGTGGTTTTGGGAAACATGGGATGGGAGCATGACCCCATTATGTTGGTTCTTACCCAGTCATAGCATGACTCATCACAGGTGGTTATCAGCATACAATTTTGTTGTTATGCCTCAGCATTCAGTTTATTTCTGCTAACCGGCACAACCTGGCTAATTTTTGAAAGAGACCCACACAGGCTCCAGGCTCCAGCAGAAGCTAAGAAATGGTGTTCTTGATATAGCCACGCTCTGTTCAGTAACTGGAGCAATGTGTTATATTCCTTCCTTTGTGCTACACTCTTCTGTTTCCAAAACACTTCCCTGCAAAAGCAGCTATGCAATGTTCACAGAGGTAGCATATTTATGGGACACAGGTGGCGCTGTGGGTTAAACCATAGAGCCTAGGACTTGCCGATCAGAAGGACGGAGGTTTGAATCCCTGCGACGGGGTGAGCTCCCATTGCTCGGTCCCTGCTCCTGCCAACCTAGCACTTCGAAAGCACGTCAAAGTGCAAGTAGATAAATAGGTACCACTCCGGCGGGAAGGTAAACGGCGTTTCCGTGTGCTGCTCTGGTTCGCCAGAAGCAGCTTAGTCATGCTGGCCACATGACCCGGAAGCTGTACGCCGGCTCCCTCGGCCAATAAAGCGAGATGAGTGCCGCAACCCCAGAGTTGGCCACACCTGGACCTAATGGTCAGGGGTCCCTTTACCTTTAGCATATCTATAATTATTATTTTTCATGTCAGTTTGAACCCAGGCTAACATTAAAGAGGTCAGCCTGCTGTTGTGCAGTGCCATGCTTTTGCTCACCATATACTTTTGCCATAGTTCTTTTGTGGTTTTATTTTATGATCTTCATGTAACTTGTATTTGTTTTAAATTGTGATATTTTTGTACCCAGCCTGGAACCATTTGGTGAAGGGCAGGCTATTAATAGTAGCGGCAGCAGCAGTAAAAGTGGTAGTGATAATAATCAGTTAAAAGGATTTAAAGCTGTCACCCTATGCACCCCTGAATTGAATGGGACTTACTTCTGAACGCGGGTGGCGACGCGGGTGGGACGCGGGTGGCGCTGTGGGCTAAAGCCTCAGCGCCTAGGGCTTGCCGATCGAAAGGTCGGCGGTTCGAATCCCCGCGGCGGGGTGCGCTCCCGCTGCTCGGTCCCAGCGCCTGCCCACCTAGCAGTTCGAAAGCACCCCCGGGGGCAAGTAGATAAATAGGGACCGCTTACCAGCGGGAAGGTAAACGGCGTTCCGTGTGCGGCTCTGGCTTGCCAGAGCAGCGTTGTCACGCTGGCCACGTGACCCGGAAGTGTCTGCGGACAGCGCTGGCCCCCGGCCAATAAATGTGAGATGGGCGCACAAACCCCACAGTCTGTCAAGACTGGCCCGTTCGGGCAGGGGTACCTTTACCTTTACCTTTTACTTCTGAATAGACTCAACTTGGAACTGTGCTGTTTGTCCTATTCAAGTCAGTGGATCTTAAGTATATGTAATGGCTGGACTCAATATATATGTCAGCTTCATACAGACAACAGAGCTATCAGTGACTGTTAGCCATGTTAACTAAATGGAATATTCAGAATACTAAAGCCCTACCCAGGCATTATAAATGGGGCTTAACTAACTATGTGAGGAGGGATGACTGTGCATGAGCATGTGATTAGGATGCATGTTAACCACCCAGCTGCTGAGACACATAGTATTATGCATTTGTATGTGTGTGTTCAGCCTGTCACATTGTCTTGAAATAATAGCTGAGATAAAGAACAATGCTATCTGGAATTGACAACCTTGAAAGCTCACCACAACATAATAGAATCACAGTATTGCCTGATAATAAAGCAATTAGTGCATGTCTCCATTTTAAATTGAAAGAATGGACAATAACTAATTTGTACAAGTAGCTTAAAACGTCTTCGCCCTCATTAGTTGTTCTTGGGAAAAATTGCATATGTAGCTGTCATTCTCAACTGGACTGGGAATATGATCCTGGAAATCAAAAGAAAGATCTAGCATACAGCAGACACACAAGAAGAAGTTGAGAAGACACCTTGGACTTTGCAACACATGGTAAAGGTAAAGGTAAAGGTAAAGGTACCCCTGCCCATACGGGCCAGTCTTGACAGACTCTAGGGTTGTGCGCTCATCTCACTCTATAGGCCGGGAGCCAGCGCTGTCCGCAGACACTTCCGGGTCACATGGCCAGCGTGACAAGCTGCACCTGGCGAGCCAGCGCAGCACACGGAACGCCGTTTACCTTCCCGCTGGTAAGCGGTCCCTATTTATCTACTTGCACCCGGGGGTGCTTTCGAACTGCTAGGTTGGCAGGCGCTGGGACCGAACGACGGGAGCGCACCCCGCCGCGGGGATTCGAACCGCCGACCATGTGATCAGCAAGCCCTAGGCGCTGAGGTTTTACCCACAGCGCCACCTGTGTCCCTTGCAACACATGAGGCTGGCTTATTCCGAATCAGACCATTGGCCCATCCTAGTTAAGGACTGATTTTGACCAGTAGCAGCTCTCTAAGAGTTTGGTAGTCATAAGCCTCAGTTCTGTTTTTAAAATAGGTGGTTAGCTGTCTAATATTTAATATGCTTCTTAATCTATGGGCTCTAACTCTGGGATATGTGTCTTCCCCATGAGTTGCATTAATGAGACATTGGGGCATGCCTGCATGCATTCTTTATGGTGATTCAATAAATAGCAGAGACATTGCAATGCTCCACCTCTCCTTTTAAGACTCATTTCTTATTCACATCCATGTGGCAAATAGATTGAGAGTCTGGGATTCTAGGTGCAAGAATTAGGATGCATAATAGGCTTAGAAAATGTAGAACTTAATATTCAGGCTGTAGTAGTAGTAATAGTAATAATAATAATAGTAAAGGTAAAGGTAAAGGGACCCCTGACAGTTAAGTCCAGTCACTAACGACTTTGGGGTTGCGGCGCTCATCTCGCTTTACAGGCCGAGGGAGCCAGCGTTTGTCTGCTTCTGCAGACAGTTTTTCCAGGTCATGTGGCCAGCACAGTGGCGTAGCGTGGGTTGTCAGCACCCGGGGCAAGGCAAGTAATTTGCGCCCCCTAACCCGTGGATTTGCGCCCCCTAACCCTAACCCCTAGATGTTGCGCCCGGTGCGGCCGGCCCCCCCTGCACCCCCCACGCTACGCCACTGGGCCAGCATGATTAAGCCGTTTCTGGCGAAGCCAGAGCAGCGCATGGAAACGCCATTTACCTTCCCACCGGAGCAGTACCTATTTATCTACTTGCACTGCTAGGTGGGCAGGAGCTGGGACTGAACAATGGGAGCTCACCCCATTGCGGGGCCTCGAACTGCGACCTTCCGATTGGCAAGTCCAAGCGGCACAGTGGTTTAAACCACAGCGCCACCCCCGTCCCCATAGTAGTAATAGTAGCAGTAGCAGTAGCACAAAAGAATACTTGGCAGAACCAAATCTTCATCAGCCTCCAGAAATGTCCCAGAGGTTATCCCTGGTGATGGTCGAATACCACATAAATTTGGCTTCCCCAAATGACAGCAACAAACCAGAAATGTATATTTTTAAAGAAATCGTATTAGATTTACTCAATTCACACACTAATTATCTAGCTGATGAATTAGCTCTTGCTTCCTTCTCTTTTACCTTTATTAGGTTAGCACACTCACAGTAAAACAGTTAAAAGTTTAAGCAGTGTGCTGCTGGTGTCATGGGGCCCTCAAGAATGTGTCATTCTGGTTCTCCCCTAGTTCTAAAATAGTATGAAATTCTACTCATTTCCCCCTCCCTATAATGTTGATTTATGAGACCTAGCAATAAAATAACATATGCAGATTGTTTCCAAGAGGCACCTCGGGTTCCTTCTCACAGTTGGTGGCACCTTTGCATAGAGGAATAACTTTGTAGAGAGGTATGCTCCATTAGTAGCTGTGTCAAGCTGACATTTCAGGGTCAGTGAATAAATATCCTAAATCCCCAAGTGTTTGTTTTTGAGCAATTTGGTATACAGTGACCTTGGCTCTGCATTTCTTTGCATTTGTTGGTGTGTGTGAGAGAGCGAGCTGTAGCCTAGGAGTGCTCGTGATAAAGTATGAAATATGTGAATCCGAATTGTGCCGGGAGGTTTTCCACACCCAGCCCTGCCACCTCCTGCTTGCACTTCAACCATGCATTATGAAGCCAAAATCGACAATCATTGCAGAGACACAAACAGTTTTGTTCTCTTCCTGATCCTGCTTGCTTTTGATTATGCACCAGTAATTCCCAAATTCTGTGTCATCACAAAGGTAAAGTGCACCAGGAAAAATTAAGAGCCACCATGTTGGTGGCAAATATGCCAATCTATGCTCGTCAAAGTGGAAAGGCCCTCTGCTGTGTCAATCCCTTCTCTTTTGCAGTGACATCAAAACAAGGGAAAGGAGGGGGTTTTTTGGTTGGTGATATCATATAAACAATGAGTTTAATTTCAAAGTTCTTGGTCTCATGTCTTGCGTTAACACATCCCCTACATCTGGATGTTCTGAAATAAGAGTGCCAGGTTTTTGCTTGGTGCCTAAAATATATATAATGAAGGTGCCAGGCAAATGTCCCTGGGGAGAACATTCCACAAACAGGGATCCACTACAGAGAAGATCCATTCTTGTGTTTCCACCCTCTGGACTTCATGTGGAGGAGGCACATGAAGAAGTTCCTCAGATAATAAGCACAGAGTCCAGGGTGGTTTATATTACTGACATTACAAGGCTTATCTTTGTTTAGAATACCTTGCACATGCTTTGTGTTATTTTGTAAAATCAAGACAGAAAGAGACCTTCTGTCTGGTATCCGAGGTCGCAGCCTCTTGCCTTTTTTTCCAGGCAAGAGTGGCAATTATGGGTCCTAGGTATGATTGAAGACCAGTTTGCTGTAGCTCTGTGGAGCCATGTTTGGCAGATGTAAATGTTTTTAAACATGAAGTCATAAATGAAAAACAATACATATATAACCAATACAGTGGTACCTCGCAAGACGAATGCCTCGCAAGACGAAAAATGCGCAAGACGAAAGAGTTTTCCGTTTTTTGAGTCGTTCTGCAAGACGAATTTCCCTATGGGCTTGCTTCGCAAGACAAAACGTCTTGCGAGTTCTTGCAAGTTTGTTTCCTTTTTCTTAAAGCTGCTAAGCCGCTAAGCCGTTAATAGCCGCTAAGCCGTTAATAGCCGCTAAGCCGCTAATAGCCGCTAAGCCGCTAATAGCCGCTAAGCCGCTAATAGCCGTGCTTCGCAAGACGAAAAAACCGCAAGACGAAGAGACTCGCGGAACGGATTAATTTCGTCTTGCGAGGCACCACTGTATTATCCTAATTGCATATATCATTGTCTACTTCAAAGAATAAACCAATACTTCATAGTATTTTAGATTAAACTGACTTGGGTGAAAGCAAACCAGAAGTTGTAGATGAGATCCAGGTGAGAGCTGGGAAGATATACCAGAGGCAGAAGTGGACATTTGAAAGCTCCAGCATTAATAGCTGTAGTTCAGATTTCCCATCACAACTTCAACCAAATTTCTTTATTCTCATACTGAAAAATTATTTCTATGGGAAATCAGGTTATTCAGCCATCGAGCAGATCTTGGCTGATGTGGTTGGGATTTTGCAACTGTATAATACTGCAAGTTATTTGGGAAGGTTCCTAATTAGCCATCTGAAGAATTGTCTTGCGGAATGAAAGTGTCAGCAAACTTCATGCCTCACTTTCTTACATTTCCAGCATTTATAATCAGTGGGATTTTTGTGAGGCCATGAAGTGATGCCTTGCATGTGCGAATGAGCCATTGCAGGCAGAACCTTTGCCTCGCCTAATGCCATCACAAGTGCAATATTTGTCAACTATCTCAGTTCACATATTCAGCTGCGACAAGTCTTTGTGCACTGAGTAATGAAGTGATAATAAAGTGTGAACTGATACCCAAGCAAACTCTGTGTATATAATGGCATGTCAGCAATCAGTGGCCAAGCTGGGGGGACTCCTTGGCAGACACACATTACATGTGAATGGGCTTACCAGTGCACTCATGATGAGTGCACTTAAATATGGCTGAGTGCACATTGATGGTTTATATGGGGAAGAGTTTTACCTATGATCCATGCCCTGTATAAATCAGCTTTAGTTTAGGATGGGCAGGGAGCTACCTGCTACCCTTGCTTTCCCCAGTGTTCAGTGGTTTTCAAACTTTTGACCTTTACCTGCAGTCTTGAGTGATACATGAGTCTACTGCATGGGTAGGCAAACTAAGGCTTGGGGGCTGGATCCGGCCCAATTGCCTGCTAAATCTGGCCTGTGGACGGACCAGGAATCAGTGTGTTTTTACACGAGTAAAATGTGTCCTTTTATTTAAAATGCATCTCTGGCTTATTTGTGGGGCATAGGAATTCGTTCATTATTTTTTTCAAAATATAGTCTGGCCCACCACATGGTCTGAGGGACAGTGGACCAGCCCTCTGCTGAAAAAATTTGTTGACCCTGGTCTATTGATCACATATCTAAAATGGGGCAATTCACACAAGAGCCCATGTGGTGTGAAGCTTCTAGTTGACTGTACCGTTTTGCCATTCTGACAGCAGCTACAGTCATGTGCTGAGAGGTGTTTTTAACACTCTCTTCTTAGTTCTCTGCTGCTCTGAGTCAAAGAACATGGCAAGAACTCAGGGTGACCAAGAAGGTAGCATGAACAAGTTGCTGCTAACTACCACAGTCAGCTGGCAATATCTTCCCATAGGAAACCTCATTCAGACAGGGAACTGGCCTCTGTGCTACTGTCATTTTAGTAAGCAAATACCCTGATGTTGAGTATGAGCAATGCTGGGAAAGGGAAGAGGGTGGCTTTAATGGTACTCTTAAATTCCTCTATAGCATTAAGAAAAACCGGGCTCTTAGAATCCCTGTACTTGCCCACATTTGCAGATGGGAAGATGCTTTTCACTGAATTGATGACGACATATTTTTCAGCTTCACTAAATAGAGGACTATATCTCTTTTCATTTCTGTGAGATGCTGACACATTCTGTCACAACATAACATTAGTAAATGGGGAAGTGACAGCATCCTGGCAAATTTTTAAAGAGATAAACATCTATTTTTGTTTAAACAGGTACTAAAAATCAGATATGAGCCTTTCCTGCTGAAAGCATCTGGGATACATGAGTGGTTTTAAAAGGATAATTGCAGACACATTGGTATTTCTAGCTGGTTAACTATATTTGCCCATCTCACTCTCTCTCTCTCTCTCTTTTTTAAAGAAGTTGGGAATTAAAGTGGGACACAATTTTCAAAAGAAAGTTACAGAATAATAGACCACAATAGTGCAAAGCCAATTAGGAAGGAAATGGATCATGAAACTTCTGTATTACACAGAATTTTCTGTTTACATTTGAAAGGCTGTAGTCTACTGTGTGTGTGTGTGTGTGTGTGTGTGTGTGTGTGTGAATCAGGGATGTGTAGATGTGTATTTGGGAAAGAAAAGCTGTAAAAAAGAAATAGGAGCCAAGCAGCCAGAATGAGTTCCATATAGTAACACAAAGAAAGTAATGGGAAGATGGGAAGGAAGAAGGACTGTTCAAAATCCTACTATTCCTATCAAAACATTTGGAATGTTGGAATCCCCAATTCTGCTTTGGAAATGGCTGCAAAAACAAAACAAAGTGAAAAAGCAACACAGCAGTGATAATTATCCACCTAATGATAACAAAGTTGGATAATTAGAAAAGTATCTATTGCACCTTTCTACTTTTGAATATTTGTTACAGTGTATCACACAGTATCATAAAATTAAGTGCCTCTTCAGGCACTAGAGTCACTTAGGGCACTGATGTAAAACCTGAGGATGAAGGGCAAATCTATCGCATTTCTGGTACAGTGTCAGAAGCCATGACATGAATGATGCTGGCATTCCAGATGGATGCTCTTTTGCAAATGTTAAGGATCAGAGTGGGAATCACTTGTGAAAATTGGTTTTGACACCACAGTCAGAACCATTTGTGCTGGCATATCTGTATACAGCACTAGCATAAGTTTATGCCTTGTGATGTATCGCAGGCACAACTGACAGTCCACCTTGTCCTAAGATCTTGCGGCTATAGGAAATCTCATGGCTCAATCACAGAATTATTCATTAAAACTTTACTGTTTATTGTAGGAAACAGTGGAAAATGAAAGGAGCACCCATGATCTCTTGGTGGGACTCTTAAAGGGCTTTATGTGCCCAGATTCCATGATCTCTACACCGATTTCATTCTGTCTTCGGGTGGAGTTTTGGTGTTCAAACAGCTGGGGTTTCCCTCATTGAAACCCTCTCCTGGGAGAGAGACAGGGAGAGTGTGACCCTGTTGGTTCCCCTTGGTGTCTCAGCAGCTTCAACACCATTGTCCTTCTGGAATAACTTAGAGAGATAGAAGTTGGAGGAACTGTATTCCACTCCTGCCTGCACGATCATCACCAGAAAGCAGTATTGGGAAATTGTAGTTTGGCCCCATGGCTTTTGAAACCTGCAACGGTCCATCCTATCTCCTATGCTATTTAACATCTATATGAAACTGTTGGGAGCTGTCATACAGGAATTTGGAGCACAGCACCATCAGGATGCTGATGACAGACAGTCTTGTTTCTCCATTGTATCTGAATCAAGAGAGCCTATGAAGGTTTTGCATGAGTGTCTGGGAGCAGTGATAGGGCAGATTGAGGCTAATAACCTGCAGCTGAATTCTGATAAGACAGAAGTGTTGTGGGTGGGTGATTCTTGTGTCTGGAAAGTAGGTGTAAGACCTGTCTTGGGAGGGCTGCACTCCTCCTGGAAGAACAAAACTCATTGTCTGGGAGTACTCCTGGATTCCAGCTTGTCACTGGAGTCCCATCTGTGGCTAAAAGTGTGTATACCCAAACTAGGCTAGTTTATCAGTGATGTCGATTTCTGGAATGGGATAGCCTGGCCTCAGTTGTCTGTGCTCTAGAGACTTGACTACTGTAATGTGCTGTCCATGGGGCTGCCCTTGAAGATGGTTCAGAGGCTACAGCTGTTGCTGAATGTAGCTGCCGGGTTGGCAAGTGGGGCAGCCCAACATGTGCCACTGATTCTGAAAGCTCTGTGCTGGCTACCAGTGAGCTACCAAGCCCAATTCAAGGTGTTAGTACTGGTGTAAAAAAAAAAGGCAAAGGACCCCTGACAGTTAAGTTCAGTTGCAGACGACTCTGGGATTGCGACGTGCATCTGGCTTTACAGGCCAAGGGAGCCGGCGTTTGTCCACAGACAGTTTTCCCGGGGCATGTGGCCAGCATGACTAAGCCGCTTCTGGCACAACAGAAGACCGAAACCAGAGCAGCGCATGGAAATGCCGTTTACCTTCTCGCCAAAATGGTACATATTTATCTACTTGCACTTTGATGTGCTTTTGAACTGCTAGGTTGACAGGAGCTGGGACCAAGCAACGGGAGCTCACCCCGTTGCGGGGATTCGAACTGCCGACCTTCTGACCAGCAAGATTGTCCCACAGTATCATCCAACTCAGGTCCTATGATCAGCATGGGGGGCCTTTGGCTGTGGCTCAGTTGGCAAACTGCAAAATCCCTTGGTGGTAGTTCTCCGTTTCCGGAATGGCCCTGCCTGGCAACTTCCTTGTTACTGACTTTCAAGAGAACCTTAAAAACATTCCTGTTTACTTTGGCATTTAATGCCTGCTAGATACTGGCCATGGCAACCGTGAAATGAATAGCTGTGAGAGCATGTGATTGTTTGTAAGTGTTTTGAGATGTTCAATATGTTTTAGATGGGTTTAACTTGTTTTAAAGTGTTTTAAATATGTTTTATTTTGAATTGTACTATTTTGGCGTTTCGATGCTTGCCACCCAGGGCTGCTGGGGGGGGAGGGGGGATACACATTTAATAGATAAATACATAAATTGGCAGAGGTTAAGCTCACTACCGCAAAGTCAGTGGGTGGGAACAGAGTTACTGACCATTCCTCTTTTCAAGTCTAAATCCAGCACATGGCAATGGGATCATCTTCACTTGCCCTGCTCTGCTATACTTGATTATCTTTCTATTAGTCATACAATTCATTTTTGTGAAGCATCTTATTGGCTGAGTTGCTTCATATAGTTGTGGGCTGCATGCAGGCCAACACATATTTCTCCTGTATTTCTTCCACTACAGCATAACAGTTCAATTGCAAGATCAGGATCAGTGGTGAATAACAATAACAGCAAAGTTCTGCGAGCATGCAATCTTCATTGCAATCCTACAAAGTAGGCCGGTACTATTATCCCCAGTACTAGGAGTGTTCATGATTCATATTAAGAGATTTGGCAGCCTCTTGTTGTGTTCAAGGCAGAGTCAAGACTTGAACTCCAGAGTTTACACCCTAATGCAGAGCACAGATAAAATGGATTCAAGGATACAGAGCTTGTTTCGTCTTAGAGGGTGTCTATCAAAACCAACTCTTATCATGAGCACTTGTTGGTTACTTAAGCGCTGCATTTTGAGCTAGCGCTGCTGGAATCTAAACAGTAGCTAAAGAGCTACACTTGAATTTAAATACTCTGTATCTTTGGTTCCCATCAATGCTTCCAACTTAACAATAGACGGCTCTCCTGTAAGCAACTGCGCTGTCAGTAATTCCATTAACAAAGAAACCACTTTATTATCAACATACTGTAGATTCATTTTAATGTGTCATTTGCACTTCAAAGTCGCATAACTTTTATTATGGTAAATCAATTAAAACTATTTCTCATGATAATTTATCTTCTACCGAGTTTATCATATCGGAGAATGCAATATTTCCCAATTTAACTTCTAAGACAAAAGTGATGTAATTTGAATGCCTTTTACTGAGCTTATTAAGCATAAAGATCACAGAAATTTCAAACCCTGAAAGATAACTGTTTCATCTACGTGATAAAGTGGAAGTCGCTTTGTTTTTTTGGCTTTTTTTTAAAAAAATAAAAAATGTAACACAGTAGAGGTAGTGGAAGACAGTATGGTAATTAGCAATATAACCTCATTTACTGATTTGATGTGTCTCTTGTTTCAATTCCTAGCCTATTTCAAGGAGATATCCAGCTTGATAAAATGTAAAAAGGGAAGTCAAGTGAAGCCACTGTATCAAAGCTGTGTGCAAGAGTACCGAAGATGAGTTCTGCTGCATAAAGCCAAAGTTCCATCTAGCTCAGAATCTAGTTCCACACGGCACAATTATGTTCATGCATGGGAGTTTTACATAGTGTCCACACAGTATTATCCTCATCGAAATACCGTATCATTTCCTTGTTTAATCCAGATCTACTGTTCCCATGGAAAACTGGATAAATAAAAACGCCAGTGGAAATTATAAATCCAGAATAAATGGTGGTGGGGAATATGAGATGTCATTTTGGTGATATTGTGTGGACACTGCAAAATGTTTGCATGTGGAAGCTGTACTAAGTCCACAAAGAAGTGCTGTATGGAAGTGCCTGGATATGACCTCCCAGCAAACAAATAAGATTGAATGCTCAATAAGCACATTGTCTCAAAGTGACCCAGCTTCCAACAGCAGCTAACCAGTTGTGTCTGGGAAGCACCAAGCAAGGAATGTGTTTCTCTCCAGCACCCGGACCTTGTCAGCATAGTCTTTGGCAAAAACCTTCTGCTTGTCTTCTCCTGGCAGCTCAACAAGTGGCAAGAAGATACTTTTTGACTGACAGAGGACTAACCCAATAGCAGCTGGAGATCCATTTGAGTACCTGGTCTTGCTATGAAAGGCCAGCTTCTCAGCCAATCACAGCCAGAGGCATAAGCAGTACCATACAATCCTGTAGGACATTACAATGTTTATTTTTCTGTTCAGGGCAGTGCTTCTTTTTGGCTGGAGTGTGCCAGAGTGCAGTTCTGGTACCTCTCAGGTGGGCGCCATTGTGGGCCGGTGCTTCCCCCACCCACTCCTTGCTTTCACATACTTCTGAGAAGCCCAAAATGAACATTTCAAGACAAAATGGAAGCATGTGTGAGTTTACACTTTTTGAAAGATCTATGACTCCAGCTAGCCGCTAGCCGCTCCAAGCGGCTCCAAGCCGCTCCAAACTTGGTCAAGTTACGGGGCAGGGACAATTCAGATTTCCTTTTCTTCAAACTGTCTCCTGTGTAGCAGCGGTGGGCTTGAAGCTTCCAGACAGGCCTCTACCATGGATGCAAACATGTTTACACAAGACCCCTTCCAAGTTGCTCTAGCCATCTACCTGAATCTAAGCGAATGAGGGAGACAGGGGCACCTTCACCAGAACCAGGGTTGACCCCCAAACCAGCTAGGGAGACAACTTGCTGTAGTTTTTAGCACCTCTCTGCAAGTGGTGAATGCAGCTGTTGTAAAACTGGCATCTGTTCAAGGCTGACCCAAGTCACCTGGCGACTTGCTGTAATGACTTCATGGTGATTTCCAGCACCTATTTTTCTTGAGAAAAAGCACTGGTTCAGGGTCCTGTCACTCCAGCTCAGTCAAGTGTCCTTCATTTTTTTTAAAAACAACAACAACTGTGCCCCAATAATATTAATAAATAATTTCCTTCCTTTTTAATACACACATGGGAGTAAGGGAATGCAATGCAATATGGTTATGCATAAATGGTGACAACATGTTAGGTAACACTCGGTGCGTTTAGATTATAAGCAGACTGAGAGAAAGTCAGAGGTGGAAAAAGATAATTCTCCTTGCTTTGCAAAGGGAATAAGGAACACGGTTAAAACTTACTGTTCAGCTTTGTTTCACAAGACTGGTAAATTCAGAGAGAAAGGGCCCCAGGGAGTTATACTCTACATATATATTTAGAAGTTTAAAAAACATGAAGTCTGTACACAGACTAAGTATCTGTGATATCGCTGCCTGAACCTATTATTGAAATATTATGGAAATGCATCTCTTTGATGGTTGTCAGCAACTAGAGTACACTGACTGAAAGACACTAAAGAATTCTAGCTTCATATTATTATTTTCTCAGGGTATTGATTTTCACTCCCCCCCCTGTCCAATACTGCTTCAGAACTACAGTATATGTTGAATTCTATGGGCTTTTCTTTATGTTTTATTTGCTATATTGCCTTCTGTCTATAATGCAGTCCTGGAGAGCTTTTGTGTTAGATTGTGTTATGCTGAAGCCTATGTAAATAACGGGCTGTTTATTAGGTTTCAATATATAGTAGTCTTAAATCAGTGGAAGCTCATAATAAATATGAAACCAGAACATTCCTTTTTGTAAACACATCTGCAAGCCTGACTGCCTCTCACTAAGCATTTTATAGGTTCATTACATGACTTGGCTCACATTGGAGTCACCTCAAATTTTATTTTCTCCCCCTCCCTTTGCCATATCCATCATACAAATAAACTTGAGCTTCTGTTTAGGAGATTTTACTGGAAAAATCCCCTTTGTCTACATGCAATCTACATAATCAGATGTATATATGGGTCACATTGCATTTCTTCTAAACTGTGATTGACATACTGAGAGTTTGTTTTTTGTTTTTTGAAGCAGGATGGGGGTAGGGAGGCAATGCAAAATGGACCAATGCAGAAGCTAACGTTTAATATGGTTCTGCTAAAGATGTGAAGTTAAAAATACTTTGCCTGAATTCATAGAAAAAAACAGCCTGTTGTGGCAATACCATGAAACCTGCTCTAACCCATTGGACATGGAACATTGTTTGCTGGGAACTGTAGACTTCATGGTCCAAATGAAATAAGGTGGCACAGAGTTGATACCTGTTTGGATGTGCACCCAAATTCACACAACGGTGTTTCTCTGGGCCCTCAAAATTAGCTGGGTGCTTCTTTAGGTGTGGTGAAGAATGTGTGTGGCTAGAGTTGAATCAGGGCCCAAATGCTGGAAGAAGAAAGCTTGGGGAAGGGGTGATGGGAAGAGGGAAGAGACCCGAGGTGTAGAACCTCAGGCCTAGAGACCTAATGAGGCTCCCCATGCCTCTATTTCTGACCCCCAAGACTCTACCTAGGCCACCACCCCTCTGTACCCCCCCACTAGTGATTTTGCCTGGATGTGTCCTTGAAAAGAACCCAGCTCCCCAATCTAAGTTTCTGCTGCCCATAATGACTGGGGCTAAATTAATAGTATTCTATGCATTCATTGTTAATTTTGATTTTATTTTTCTGTGAGCCATTTGATGAGCCCCATTTGGGGCAACTAAGCAGGTGCTATACATGGTAGGAGGCCATTTGTAAGTCTGATGGTTTGTTGGTGGTCCAGGATGATTAGCTGATGTTTCATCAACAGAGGTAATGACAGGAGATGTTCTGCGACTCCTTCTCCAGCCTCAGGATGTAATGGGCATCGGCATTTGAAGAGATGGCTCTTTCCATCTATTGGGAAGAGATGAAATAACAGTTTGGAGCCAGTTGGCACAGCTGGCAGAGAACTGTGAGTTGTCTAAAGCACCTTTCTGAGTTTATGATACAGTGCTAATGGATTTGTTGCCTGCTATAGGAGTGCCTCTTTATTTCAACTTGTATAAGTGTAATAGAGCTAATATCAAAAAGATGCTCCGTAGAGTATTGCAGATCACCAACAGAAATTAAATTATCGCTATTGGATTTTTTCAGCACCTGAGTGTGGCTTATATAACATAGAGCAGGGGTCGGCAACCTGCGGCTCCGGAGCCGCATGCGGCTCTTTAACGCCTTTGCCGCGGCTCCGGGGCGGAGGCGAGGGGAGGAGGCGCATTTTCCGCAAAGCCATTTCCGAGCTAGAGAGGAGACGGGGTTGCGAGCTAACCCCTCCCACACTCCACTCGCGGGGGCTGGCCTTTTGCCCCCGCGAGAACAGGGGAATCCCCGGGCGTCCCTGCAACCCTGCCCGCCAATCGGCGGGGCCGGGGAGGCGTGGCCTAGCCCATTTAAGGCCAGGCATGACCGGGGACCGCCCTCTTTGCCCCGTTCCAGCTCGCACCCTCTCCCTTCCTTCCCCTCGCGGTGTGTGGGATTCCACTCCCGGCAGTCCTTCTCTGCCGTCCTCGCTGCTTTCCTCCCCCCCGCTTTTCTCCCTCTCTAGCCTCCTCTAGGCGTGGGTTGAAGCTGCGGCGGCCATTTCTTTAAAGGGCACCGATAAGGGAAAATCGTCGGCGCCATCTTTGTGGGCGCACGTGGGAGTCGCGGGAGCGGCCATTTTGGTTGAGGGCTGTAAGCAGGCTGCATTGAAAGGGGGCATGTAAGCTGGTCACTGTTTTGAAGGGGAGTGAAGAACACACACTCAAAAAAAGGTAACTTGTTAATTTAACGTTTATTTCTATGAGGAGGAGTAATTCTGAGGGGTCAAACAAAAAAATAATTAAAAAGTGTCAAAAAAAGCTATTTTAAAATGACGAGGATGACATTGGGCCCTCATTATTAATTATTATTTACATCAGGCACTGATTATGATTTATGGTACACTGGGGCCCTGATTAATTTTCTATGGCATTTTGGGGCATTGATTATTGGACATAGCAAATTTTGCTATGGGGCCCTCTGATTTCTAGTTACGTCCCTCTTTTGGACCCCCGATAGGCCAGCCATGGATAAAGGCAAGAAAAGAAAAATTTCTGAAGAAAACAGAATGTTTAATGATACATGGACAGAATCATTTGCCTTCTCTACTGACAAGACTGGTTTACCAGTATGCTTAATATATGGTGAGAAATTTGCAAACAACAAAAAGTCAAATATTGCAAGACATTTCCACAATAAACACACAGCCTTTGCTGAAAAATATCCAGATGGAGATGAGAGACGAAAAGCTATTGCAGAACTTATGAGGAAGGTTGATAGGAGCAAAAATAATTTCAAGAATTGGGTGAAGTCTGCAAATTCCACAACATATGCTAGTTTTGTAGCCGCTCAGGAAATAGTCAAGCACAGTAAGCCGTTCACAGTGTTATATTTGTTTTAAATGTCGCAATGGTTTTGCGGCTCCCAGTTGTTGTTTTTTCTTCGGAAACGGGTCCAAGTGGCTCTTTTTGTCTTAAAGGTTGCAGACCCCTGACATAGAGTAACAAAAATGGTATAACACACTATTGATTCCAGACACATAAGATCCCTGAGGCGAGTTTTTTTATAATATCTTGGACACTATGCTTTCCAATGAAATGTAGAGTTGTTTGTAGTAAGAGAGATTGCGAAAAGGAGGTGTGATAATCTGATAGTTCACAAAAGTTTAGGCCAAGTTGTTGATGATCTGTAAAAATTTCCAAATTCTGCCATCATGGTACAGAGATGCAGTTGGTTCAAGAATCCTGGTGAGCGGTGGCAACCTTCTCTAGGTACAGCCAATTCAGAGGTGTCTCCATGATTTTAGTTATTAACCTCTTCTGGGCCCAATTGAACTAGGTGATGTGGTATTTGAAGGAGTTGTCTATCCTCTTCCAGGACTACTGGTTGTTGCACATGTCTGTTTACAAGCAATTGGAAGTTAATCGTGTTTGTTTTATGGATCTAGGATAGATAAAAGGATACAGAGGTTGGGCACATCCATGTGGGAATAGGCAGCCCTTCAAATACCCTGGCTCCAAACCATTCAGGGCTTTACAGGCAACGACTGGCATTTTGAATTGCGATCAGACAATACTGGAAGCTAGCACAGATTGAACAAAATCTGATTTTGCAATAGCTGAGGTTGACAAATGCTACTCAAAGTAGCTCCATATAGCGTGTGCTGCAGTGATCTAAGCTGGTTATGCTAGGGTCACCATATCAGCTGGAATGTAATAGTAATTGTCTGGGATATCTTATGTGTTCCCTGGTGGAAGCTCAACAATTTCGGAGGTTTGCAAAACAAAAACAACAACAACAAAAGAGCTCAGCAACTGTTTCCGGATTTTTACTTCTTGAAATATGGCAACCCTAGGTTATGCTCAAAGCATACTGTATTTTTTGCTCTATAAGACTCACTTTTTCCTTCCTAAAAAGTAAGGGGAAATGTGTGTGCATCTTATGGAGCGAATGCAGGCTGCGCGGCTATCCCAGAAGCCAGAACAGAAAGAGGGATTGCTGCTTTCACTGCGCCGCGATCCCTCTTGCTGTTCCGGCTTCTGAGATTCAGAATATTTTTTTCTTGTTTTCCTCCTCCAAAAACTAGGTGCGTCTTATGGTCTGGTGTGTCTTATAGAGCGAAAAATACAGTAATTTTTTGCACCAGGCAAAATGTACCCTAATAAGGAAGGCAAAACACTTCCTCCATTTCCTGTTAAGAAGACTATTACAGACATCAGATGGGGGCTTTTTCTCATGATCAGCAAGATCCTTTTCTCTTCACCCGTCTCCTCCTCATTTTCCTTAAAAGCCTGAATAAGAGTTCTGGATAACTCAAAACCTTCATGACTTTTTATTTGGGCCTATTAATAGCTTTGCTCCTTGGAGCCTCCATGGAAGCTGTGGCCAGAAGTGCCTTTGTAAAACTTCAGCTAGTGTCCCAGCTGCGTGTTTCCCTGGATGAGGTAGGTCTGCCTTCTGTCACGTATCGTATTTTTCGCTCTATAAGACGGTATTTCCCCATCAGCAAAACATCTTCCTCCAGGTCTATGATGCTGCAGGAGAGCTACGCTGAGTGTTCAAAGCAGCTAAAACCACACACTGTTGATACAGAAGCAGCCACCAAGTTGAAGAAAAGTCTAAGTAATGTTGTTAATAGCCAAATAAGCTGTGTTAACAGGCCATCCATGATCCTTCTGGTGTACATTGGGAGATAACTACAAGGAATATAGAACAACAATAGTTTCTCTGTATCATATAATTGACTTAATGTTGTTAATATGTTAATCACAATTTATTTTCAGCCAATGCTGCCAGTAACCTCAGTTTAATGCCACAGTTGGAAAGATTTTAGATTTTAAAGCTACAGTAAATAGTTTTCTTGGACAGCTTCATGGAAAAATTTTTAATTCATCAGCATGAATGGGGTTGTAAAAAGTCAATACTCTTAAGATCAATCATGTCATATTTATCAAGGCAGATGCAGAACTGTTAGTCTGTTGTGTGTGGGGGGGGGGATTGCAATTAATTTACTTAACTTTGCAAACCCTACAGTAATAATCCTTTATTAAATGTTTATTTGAGGTGAAAATTAGAGGTTAACAATTAAACCAAAAGAGCCAAAGATGCAGGATTCTTAAGGGCTTTGTCTTTACATTTAAACTTTGCTTATCAGTCTATTGAAATGCATATTGTTTCTGAAGGCCTCTAGGGAACAGCATGGAAAATTCATACATATTTAATATTAGTCAAATCACCCAATGCAGTAACCTTGCTAAAATAATAGTTATGCAGACTATTGTGTAAATATAAAATAAGATGTTGTTATTTACGACATCAAGAAAACATGTAAATGAGTTCATACTGGAAGATGATTTTGGAGTGATTTGATTTAACTTTTTAAAGTTATGGAAGATTGTAGTTTGGTTTTTACCTTGTCTACAAGAGCCACATATAGCAAGACAAGGCTTTCTATACTTCTCAGAAACCAGAGTGGCTGAGAATATTATGGATACATCCAAGCTGCGAGAACGAACTTGCTCCCAGCCACAGAACTAGATGTAGGACACACATCCTTGAAGAATGAAGAGGACCGACCCCACCATGGACTGAAGCTAAGGAAGATAGCATCCTTGAGAAACATCTGAAGGTTGCCACTCCAGAGGCTGCAGAATTAGGGGACCTGTTTTTGTTTTTTTGTTTTTAAAAAAGATATTTATTAAAAGTTTTTAAGATATAACAAGAAAAAAGAAAAATAAACATACAAAATAAAAAAACAGTTAAAAACACACATTAATTTTCAATAACATAACTTCCATACACTTATTTCCTCGGACCTCCTCATACCTCCCTTCTTTGTATTCCAGTTTGATTTGTTAGTTCAGCAAATCCTTACCATTAAACTTTTACCATTTGTAAAACCTCTTTTTTCATATCTCTTAAAGCATTACAGCTGGAAACCACTTAGTTTCTATCCAACATCCTTCTAACATTCATTAATTTTACAATATTTCTGTAGATAGTCTTTGAATTTCTTCCAATCTTCTTTCACCGACTCTTCTCCCTGGTCTCGGATTCTGCCAGTCATTTCTGCCAATTCCATGTAGTCCATCACCTTCATCTGCCATTCTTCCCGGGTGGGTAGATCTTGTGTCTTCCAATACTTTGCAATAAGTATTCTTGCTGCTGCTGTTGCATACATAAAGAAAGTTCTGTCCTTCTTTGGCACCAATTGGCCGACAATGCCCAGGAGAAAGGCCTCTGGTTTCTTCAGGAAGGTATACTTAAATACCTTTTTCATTTCATTATATATCATCTCCCAGAAAGCCTTAATCCTTGGGCATGTCCACCAAAGGTGAAAGAATGTACCTTCCGTTTCTTTACATTTCCAACATTTGTTATCAGGCAAATGATAGATTTTTGCGAGCTTGACTGGGGTCATGTACCACCTGTATATCATTTTCATAATATTCTCTCTTAAGGCATTATATGCCATAAACTTCATACCTGTGCTCCATAACTGTTCCCAGTCAGCAAACATAATATTATGTCCAACATCCTGTGCCCATTTAATCATAACAGATTTCACCGTTTCATCCTGAGTATTCCATTTCAACAGCAAATTATACAATCTTGACAAATTCTTAGTTTTGGGTTCTAACAGTTCTGTTTCTAATTTTGACTTTTCCACCTGGAAGCCAATTTTCTTATCCAAACAGAATTAGGGGACCTGTTATAGTCAGACCAAGCACACACCCAAGTCCTGTACCATCTACTGCAGGTCTACCTTGCTGCATCTCCAGGCCTAAAGATGCAACATGAGATCTCCTATCTCTGAGATCCAGTAGAAAGGGGCAGCCCTGCCACAGAGCAGGGTGAAGTGATCTGCTCCAGGTGGCACCCCTGTGTGCCTGTGTGAATATTTGAAGGCAGAAATGGGTGTCGGAACAGTGCAGCAAAGTGTGCATCTAAAAAGTGCGCGATCTAGTGCTGATAAGTGCCAATTTTTTTTTTTTGCCATTTTATTTATTTATTAATGTTCTTATGTTACATCGGCAAAGAATATCATATTACAATACAATGCTTATTACCATATAAATTTCAACATGTATACAAATTTTATATACAGAGTTTATATACCTAAAGATAACAAAAAAGGAAAGGAAAAGAAACAAGGACAAAAAACTATTCCAAAGTCATATCTGTACCAACCCTTTGGACTTCCTGTCTATCCCGTTGTATATTCCTTTTTTACAATTGAATGTACTCTTATTATTGTATACAGTCATACCTTGGGATAAATGTGCTTCAAGTTAAGTATTTTCGGGTTGCGCTCTGCGGCGACCCGGAAGTAACGGAGCACGTTACTTCCGGGTTTTGCCGCGCGCGCATGTGCAGACTGTCAAAATGACTTCACACGCATGCACAGAAGCGACGAAACGTGACCTGCGCACGCGCAGACACGCAGATGCCAGTTGCATTCATTTCAGGATGTGAACGGGGCTCCGGAACGGATCCTGTTTGCATCCCGAGGTACCACTGTATTTCTTTACATTTTGTCTAATACAGTCTTATATCAATATGTACCCTTGGTCTTATTGCTCAACTCTGTCTCTCTCCAATATCAATCAAATGCTAGCATAGATAGCGAACCTTTGCTGTGTTTTTGAACATATATCTTATATCTATCCCACTTTTCCATAAATTTTTGTTTTTAACTGTCTCTCTTGTAGCTTGTTATGCCAATCAGTTATTGTCGGGACTTCTTCTTCCTTCCACCCCTTTGCCACCAAAGTCCGAGCTGCAGCCGTTGCTAATAAGAATACCTCCCTGCCATTTGGGCTTTGCTTTGGGCACAATGATTGACACTGAGTCAGCACCCCAGATGTGGCTCGCCAGGTGACAAGGACATTCCAGGATGGCTTTCATAATTCCAGGATCGTCCCTGGAAAATAGGGACACTGGGAGGGTATTCAGTCTCCACTGTCCCTAATTCCGAAAGAAACAGGACTGCTGGGTAATTGTTTGGTACCTCTGGAGTCAGTGCTGCTTGGAGACAGGGGTGGTTTGCAACTAAATTTTTATCTATGATTATATATAAGCATTTGCTGCTTACCCCCTGCTTACCCCCTTCAAATCTGTGTCCTATTTCCTCCCTCTCATGATGGAGTTCTTGTTTTTTGGCCATGCATATGTGGTCACTCTGCTCCTGTGGGGTTGGCAAAGTCAAGCGGAATTTTGTGCATGTAGAACTGGATCTGGGAAATGGTTTCAGGGTTAATAACAATATATATGCACACTCCACGTTGCTCTCTTGCCCCTTGAGACCTTCAGGGTTTTATAATGGTGTGGTGCTAATTTGTTGTCACTGTACAGCCTCCAAAAGGGCTGGGCAATAATTTGCAAAAGTCCTGTTATTTGTAATCTTAACAGTGAATTAACAGTACATTATAAAAGTACACTGTAAAGAGAGGGAGACAGTGCTGAAAAATAGCCTTTCCACTCAGCAGAGTGAATTTAAAAGTATGACAAAAATATATTATTATTATTATTATTATTATTATTATTATTATTATTATTATTATTATTATTATTATTATTTTGTATCTTTATGCCAAATATTCAAAAATCCCCGTGAATACCCATTGCCAGTAGCACAAGTAACTGATAAAAAGCAATCATTGAAGGGGAAAAGCGCCACCTATTGTTTTAAATGTGTAATTTTTTTAATGTGCAAACCCCACAAGACGGGACAAGGTATGATTTCCATCTCACAATTTGTTACTAAAATAACAATAAAATGTGTAAATCATATTAAACTGAAAACCTGGCTTTAAACCCAGCATGATGCACTATACGATGGTTCTTAACTGTTCATTCAGGGTTCAGCAACCTAATTCCCAAGCCAGATAAACCAGAATAGTTGGATTTAAGATAATTGTGTCACAGAGACATAAACACTGGTGCCAATTGGGCTAAATCATCATAATACAAGCATTAACCGGGTTGTGGATTAGACTCTAAAAAGTGATGTCACAAATTACAAGCATTCCATCTTGTTTTAATAATATTCCCCAAATGGCACATTAACGTAGTGGAGAAAAAATGGGCTATGAAGTATCTTAAATTGCAGTTGCAAAATCTCCATGGTAAATGTACGGGCCATAAATTGTATGGGCCTCATCCAGACACTTAAGCACTGGACAACCCGCACTTACAGAGCTTTCCTCAGAATTTCAATGAAAGAGCACAGTGGAATTCAGAAGTGTTTGTGTTTGATTGTGACGTGTCCTGTAATGTTTTATCTGGAAACCCTGTAATCCAGATCCATTCTAATTTACTGCTAGGTCTTATTTTCTTTCACGTCCTTCTTGTTGCTGGCATCCGTCTGTCTTGAGAGACAATGGAAGACTGTGCAGTTGGGGGAAAGGCAAACTGTTGGAGAGTTACTGCACCTGTTGCAGAGACTGATATAGGAGAGACATGTTTCATTGCAGTTGGGGCAGATGAAGGTGTCCGGTTTTGCTGTTACAGATACACCATGGTGTTTCTTCTCTCTGTGATCCTCTCAGCAGTCATTCCTCCTCTAGTCTCTGCTGTGTTTACATGACCTGACTGTCTGTGGTCATCTGTAAGGGATTCCCATATGGTGGTGTTAATGTTGCCAGCCCTTATGTCATGTTTACAGACATCTTTATAACATAGAGTATACCTGAAGGAGCATCTCCACCTCCATCATTCAGCCTGGACACTGAGGTCCAGTGCCGAGGGCCTTCTGGCGGTTCCCTCATTGCAAGAAGTGAGGTTACAGGGAACCAGACAGAGGGCCTTCTCGGTAGTGGTGCCCGCCCTGTGGAAAGCCCTCCCTTCAGATGTGAAGGAAATAAGCAGCTATCCTATCTTTAAAAGACATCTGAAGCCAGCCCTGTTTAGGGAAGCTTTTAATATTTAATGCTGTACTGTTTTTAACATTTGATTGGGAGCCGCCCAGAGTGGCTGGGGAAACTCAGCCAGATGGGCGGGGTATAAATAATAAATTATTATTATTAGAGTTGATCAAGCCTGGTGCCTGAAGCCAGCTCCTCATAAAGCACTTCCTTGGGGCGCCTGCCATCTTCCATTCTGTGGACATCACCAAGCCAGCGTAGACGCCACTGAGACAGGAGTGTGAACACACTGGGAATGTGGACTTGGGAGAGCACATCTTTGTTTGAGACTTTGCCTTGCCATGTGATGTCCAAAATCTTCCTGACACAGCAAATACACTTTGTGTAGATTGACACTAAGCATGCCAACAGCAAAATCTGTATCTGAACACCTGTCTTAAAACTTTTTAATTTGTATGAAAAGAGAATAAAGGAAGTGTTCATGATAAGTTCCGGCACCTCTTCTTCAAGAAAAATAGCACTGCCCAAGACCTATTTCAAATGCTTGCAAAATGGGTGGCAGATATGAAGTATTGCTGGAAAAGTTGTATTAGCAAAGAAGGCGCATCTCTGATTGTGTAAACTGTATTTTCCCCAGCACTGAGTAGGATTCACAGGGAATGTTTCTCAGAAGTTTCTTCCACACAGGTTTAGAATTTGGTTTCTCCCTTTTAAGAAAATAAGCAAGTAAATGTGCAGTGGCAATTGAGCTCCTTCTTTGCCCATTAACAAATCCATTGCTTTGGATAAGGAAAAATGAGTCCATTATTGCAATCAAGAGGTTTGGCAGTTTCTATGGAAAAATATCTGGACCATTTTTATTATTTGATTTATATATTATGGACATTTCTACACCTTCCATATAAATTTCCAGGGTAGCTTACAAGAAATGGAAAATAAAATATTATAAAACTAAAAAAGGCAGCAAGAGCTCAAAAGCCAAATAAAAGCAATCAGTAGGTATAAAATAAAATACAAAGGCCTGTGAAAAGAAACAGTTTTCTGGCACTGAATGGTCAACAAAATAGATGCCAGGTGGGCATGTGTTTATTGCAGGGGTGGGGAACCTATTTCGTTCCATGGGCCTGATCCTTATCAGGATCAATCTAGTGGGCCTGATTGGACATTATGATATCACATGATAGACAGCTGAGTGACCCTACACATATTCAAAATGTATTGTACAGGCATAGATGTCAACTTACAGATTTGAAAATAAGGGACCAGCGGCCTCGGAAATAAGGGATCAGCAGCCAAAATAAGGGATTTTCAGAGCACATGTATGTTCAACTTCTGAGCCCCTCCGAGCCAAAGGCAGAAAGCCCAGCCAGCAGCCAAACGAAGCCTCAAGCGGTGGTTCCCACAATGCAGCAACCCGGCAAAGGGGATGCAGCAAGGAAAACCACTGTCACCTCTCCGCTGGGAAGTGCTGAGCAAAGGCGAGTCCCCAGGCAACGCGGCCGATTTGATCGGCACAAGGCATGCAAGCCTCACCCCCCAGTCGTTCTTAGACTCCTTATTGGGTGAGTAACACAGCCAAGCAACACAGTTGGCGCCTCCCTCCTCCCTGGCTGGCAGGGAGGGAGGGAGAGGATCTGCTTCCTTTGAAACCAGGAAATTTAAGGGACATAATCAATAAGGGACAGCAGCGGGTCACGGTGCTGGGATAAGGGACTTTCCCGCCAAATAAGGGACGGTTGACAGCTATGTGTACAGGGTTTTCAAGTGCTGGATAGCCAGTTGGCTGTAGAGCACTTGGAAACCTGCAATGGCTTCAAAGCCCTTTTGCTGTTTGCAAAGGGATTTAAGGCAGCCCCTGTGTTCCCATGTTAGCTGCTGGAACCTCAGACAGGAGTGGGGGGGAGGAGGGCTGTGTGAATGTGCTTTGCAGAAGAGCTGTTTGAAGGTGGGGGGAGGCCATTTCAAACAGCCATTTTGCAAAAATGCTTTCAATCTCCACGTTCCTGTCCAAGCAGCCTGTCTTAAAACACTTGGCAAAGGCACTCTTTGAAGTGGCTCCGTGGTTCTTCAAGTGGGTTGTGGGGGACAAGAGATAGAAGGCTGCATTGTACACACTCCTTTGTTCTTTCACTCACCTGCTCGCTTAAAGGAGACGTTCCTGCCCATCAGTTGACATCACCAGTGATATCAGTGGTTGGGTATGGATTGGGGGAAATGGCTTCATGGACCAAACTGGACTCCCTGGCAGGCTGGCTGATGGTTCCCCATCCCTGTTCTAGGGGGAACATTCCATACTTTGAATATGAGAAGGTCCTTTGCCTGGTACCCACAAACCTTGCTTCAGATGGCAAGGGAACCCACAAAAGTCTCTCTCTGCTGAAGATCCTATTATTTATAAGATTTATAAACTGCTTGATCAAAAACAAACAAAGAAACAAAAAACCCCACCCCTCTCCAAATGGTGTAGAAATAAACTTGGAGATAAATTACACCTTAAGTTCAGAGCAGAGATGAAGGCATATGATGCTTCTTAGTTTTGTATTCTCTACAGGCCAGTGGAAAGGCTGCTATTGATTGGCCACACACCAATGTCAGGACATTGGACAAAGCAGATCTAGTAGCTGGGCTTCCTACCTGGGAAATCAGAGCTGCCACTGAATTTCCCCTAAAGCAACATTTTGAAACAAATTTGAAGGTTCTTGCTTGGTCAATTCAAGCAGAGCAAGTAAGTGATGGATAAGACAAGCAAAGTATGTCACTAGCAGGCGGAATATGTGATCAGAAATACTGTCCAACACTAGATACTGTATTACCATGCCATGCCATGCTGTTTAACAGGTCAAAAATATATCCTGTCCCTTTCTCTCATTTCCTGCTTTGGCAGTAGAGCAGGGGTGGCAACCTGTGATCCTACAGATGTTGGATTCTGGCACCCATCATCCCTGACCATGTAACCATGCTGGTTGGAGTTTTAGGGAGTCAGGAGCCAAAGAACATCAGGTTAGGGGCCTAGGTTGCCCACCAATTTAGTATGAAGGCTCAAATTAGCACTTGCACTCCAGTGCTGGGCACACTTGCATAAAAAGAACTGGGTGTGGAGAAATTTCACTAATCTTATTAAAATTATTTAAGCTGTTATCTTGTTATCATTTTACCTGACCAGGTTCTACAAATTCTAGTCAAATGTTAGATGACGTTTATGGGAAATTAATCTACCGTCACGGAAATTCCCTTTGTTCCCTCACAATTGCTTATCCATTTCTCCTGAACATCTTGTCTCAACTTTCCATTTAAGGTGGCAACTTAAATGTACACATAGCCTTTCTGAGAAATTCTGCTAATCTTCACAAACAGTTTTTCTTCCTCCAAATAGTTACACACCTTTGTTCTAATAGAGTCAGAGGTGTTCTCAGGTGCATACGACTTCTTCCTAAATAAACGTAATGTTTTATTTTAGTACAAAACACAACTGAGGCTCAGAGTCTCTAACTGTAGTAGGATAACTTAACAAAAGGGTTTCTTTCCCCACCTTACAGTTATTTGCTCTTCATTCACAGAACTAGTGCTGTGCCTTACTACAGTGGTGCCTCGCAAGACGAAAAGAATCCGTTCTGTGATTCTCTTCGTCTAGCAGTTTTTTCGTCTTGCGAAGCAAGCCCATTGAAGGATTAGCGGATTAGCGCTATTAGCACTATTAGTGCTATTAGCGGCTTTTAGCGGCTTATCTGCTGATCGGATCAGCTGATAAGCGGCTTAGCGGCTTAGAAAAAAGGGGGGGAACCCCGCAGGAACTCGCAAGGCATTGTCGTCTTGCGAAGCAAGCCCATAGGAAATTCGTTTTGCGAAGCACCTCCAAAAGGGAAAACTCTTTCGTCTAGCGAGTTTTCCGTCTTGCGAGGCATTCGTCTTGCGGGGCACCACTGTACAAGCTTGCCTTCAACAAGGGCTCAACTCGAGATGTTTCCTGTGACAGGAATGAAGTCCTGGAAAGGATGTTGTAATAAAAAAACAGAACATGTGCAGAGTGTATTAAAGAAACAACTTCCCCATGTAAAGCCAAAAGTCAGAGACCATGATTTATTTTAGGCATTGTTAAACTATATAATAAATAGCAATAACCAGCTCTTAGGGCTAGTTATTGATACATAATGAGTGCAAAATTAAGTGCTGCCGGCCTACTACTCTTAACGCCTGAAATGTGGTCCTTTTAAGTGGGGTTAGTTCACAGGTGCCCATTCCTCTCAGTTTAGAGAAAGCAAGTGAAATATGTGTATGTGTGAACCAGGTCTGTTGAAATCAAGGGGACAAACACTTCATGAAAAGAAAGGCTGTAGCGTTCCCTTAGTCCCAGTAATGTGCAGAAGAGTGCATCCTGTAACATCTATTTGAAGGGAAATCCTCAAAGAAATCCACGAGACTTACTTCCAAGTAAATGTGTTTAGGAACGCCAGCCGTTTAAATTTACGCGCTGCAGATTAACTCGTTTGAAGATAACGGCCACATACATTATTTGTGAAGGTTATCGTGTGCATACTTTGATATATCCTTAGTATGTTTCAAAGCCCCCCCCTCCCAATGGGCATTAATGACGCACATATTGTGACTTTGATATTGTAGGGTTCAGTAATGAATACTTCATTGCCTGCTGGTTCAATGACTTCTGTGGAAATTCATG
Source organism: Podarcis vaucheri (assembly GCF_965113315.1). NCBI lineage: Eukaryota > Metazoa > Chordata > Lepidosauria > Squamata > Lacertidae > Podarcis > Podarcis vaucheri. Next base: position 105,116,237 of record NC_138762.1, read on the forward strand.
GAGCATGCAGCCAAAGGGAAAAGGTAACTGTTATTATTTCAAATGAAGATTTTATGTCTTAGTGGCATTGTGAAAGATTGACCTTCACATGAGATATTGCTGTTCTTGCATTACCACCCCGGTGTCAATAGAAAACTGCTTTTAATCTACACAAAGGGGGCTGTTATCCTCTCCAACGCATGGGGGATTATCATGCTTAACTCTCCAGCACATCCAGAGGCCAGAAGGGGGGAGAAAAAGGCCCATGGAACGATTGCTGCACCATGGCAGAACAATTTCTTGAACATATATCAAACGTTCTGATTTTTAAAAAGCAAAAAATGTGGTTCCATTTAATGTTCAGCAACACTCCTGGAGAGAGGCATGTTTAGGTATAAGTTTGCTTTTGCAATTTGATTAAAATGTTATCGTGAGACTTGCTATTCAATATTGATGAGCAGGCTCCTAGTCAGAACATGGATTTTTTTTTGGGGGGGCATGCAATGAGCCACCTCACCCCCTTTTCTTCCAGGGCAGCTAACACTTCCCTTCTGTTGAGTGATTTTGAGAGGCACTAGTTAAGCTGCCTTCTGACTGAGGTCTGGATCTCATAAACAACAAAGCCCCATTCATTACATGGAGGGGGAGATCAAGGCCGTGGTCACTGGATCCACTCCTTCTGTCCTATCCTGGTTCTGTTATGCCAGAAGTGGTTTAGTCATGCTGGCCACATGACCCGGAAAGCTGTCTGTGGACAAACGCCAGCTCCCTCGGCCAGCAAAGCGAGATGAGCGCCGCAACCCCAGAGCTGCCTTTGACTGGACTTAACCATCCAGGGGTCCTTTACCTTACCTGGTCCCTCCTTTCCATGTGTTGGAGTCTGGCAGTCTGAAGTGAGCAGCCTTCAGTGATCAAGATTCAAAATTCTTCCGGATGCCTTCATGTGCTGTATTGTTTTTAATATTCAGTTGGAAGCCGCCCAGAGTGGCTGGGGAAACCCAGCCAGATGGGCGGGGAAAAATAAATTATTATTATTATTATTATTATTATTATTATTATTATTATTATTATTATTATCATGAGTACCACAGGCTTCAGCCGGGTAGTAATCAATGGTGCATATGTGTGCCTGAACAGCAGACCTTCCAAGTGTCCCTATTTTCCATGGACTTCCCTGGTTTAAAGAAGCTGCCCCGGTTTCTGATTTGATCCCAGAATGTCCCTCTTTTCCTTAGAATGTCCCTATTTTCACTGGAGAAATGTTGGAGGGTAAGGAGTTATCCCACTCCTGAGCGGTCTGAAGGTAATCCTGTATAGGGAAGATTTTTAAAATGCTTATTGTTTTATTATGTTTTTATATATGTTGCCAATCTGCCCATAGTGGCTGGGGAAACCCAGAAAGATGTGTGGGGTATAAATAGTAAAAATATCATTATGGAATGGGACGTCCCTATTTTCATCAGAGAAATGTTGGAGGGTGTGGAATAGTGCTCTGGAGATGTGGTAGACTTGCCAAGACTGTAAATTTTCAGTTAATGGGTCATACCATACATTTAAAGCTCGCCTCCACAAAGAACCTCGGGCACCCTAGTTTGTTAGGGGTGCTGTGAATTGTAGCACTGTGAAGGGAAAACTACAGTTCCCAAGGTTCTTTCGGAGAAGCCGTGACTGTAAAAGTCCTATAGATGTGCTATGGTGTGGATGTGGTGGAAGATTCCTTCATACAAACACGCACATAAAACTATGCACACCGTATAAAATTAAAACACCCACTATGAAAGTGGAATTTTGCTTTTCTATGAGGCAGCAGTCAGTCACGTGAGACCCCACCTATGGCCTGAAGTGGTACAGCCCAGACACAAATTTACTTTCTCCTCTGTGGTTTGTAAGATAGGTTTGAGAGTGGAGACAGGGTAAACAAAGGACTCAGATAGACTGGTAAAGAAAAAGCGATTGACATGTGTTGTATATGTGATGCAACGTTGTGCCACCAGATGGCGATGTGGAGTCCCGTTTTTCTTGACCTGTTTTCCCTGTTTAAATTTGCAATGCTTTAAACTGAAACGCTTCTTTGTCTAGACCCAGCCAAAGGTAACAGAAGCGAAGGATAACAGAGGCAAAGGACAGGTAGAAAGGGATGAACACTGACAAATGCGTCTACATGTCTTCTTTGTTTCTTGTTGGGGATTTCTTGTTGGGTTTTGAGCTCAGATTTGAAAGAAAAGAAGTGTTCGCCACGAAGGAGTTGCGAGAGAGGACATGAATCAGGAGGGAAATGAATGGAGAACCTGGGCTCGCACAAGAAATGTGCCGGTGTACTGGGGACATTGAGGGCTTTGGATCAGCTATATATTTCGTAATGCTGTCAGCCAGACACAGCCTTATGGATACACCAAGGCATAAATGCAAAGATACAAGGGCATTATACCACTGCAAGACTTAGAACAGAAGCCGGTGTCATTTGTGCAGTGGTGGAGATTTGCATGTGATATTTCAGATGATTCTGTCATCAGGGCACATCGAAAGAGAATAAATCATTATGGTTGCAATTTGCATAACATTATATATTTGAGAAATCTGTAAATGCTACAGTTCTTTTAACAGATCCTACCTTACCGGCTCCCCTCCCCCCCTTTGCATTTCCAGATCAATAAAGCAGCTGTAGATCTCTATTAATATCTATACATTTGCATCTGCCGAGTGAAAAGTTTTAAATATTAAAAAGCTGTATTGCAGGCTATATATCATCTGCTCTTACAAGACAGGAGTGACAGTATTAAGATGCACATTCAGGATAGCACTCTTTCTACTTTGAACGCTGTCAAGAACAAAGTGCTTTACAGACTTAAAATAAATCTAGGTACTAATCCATTGAATTTCTGACAACGGGAGCCCAAGGTTTCCATGCACTTAGCTGAGTACCACATAAGAGCTTGTGCATTATTTATGTCCACTAATGGTGTTGCAATGCTCTCTGCATGAAGCGGTGACAGTGCAATCTGCTAAGATAGCGGCTGCTACGGACAAAGCAATCCATTTTCCTGAACTTGAATTTTTGACAGAATACTCTATTAATGCCAATTCTGCTTAAGTAAATGCTGAGCAGGGGTCAGTTGTTCCTTCTCTCCCTCTCTCCTTTTCCTCCCCACCCCATTTCCTCCAAATCTCTTACTATTTAAGACACCACTGCCATAAAACCAAAAATGATGTTTGCTGGCTTGCCAAATCTGCCGTACAAGCTGCACATGATAAAGGTCAGCCTAGGCTTTCCCCCCTTTCCTTTTCTGAAATCCACTAGCATTTCGCCTGACAGAAAGAGCACTTATCTTGGAAGAGGGAAGCATGGAACACATTGGCTTCAGAGCCATTATACTCTTTAGGGGATCTCAAGATTTAACAGCGCAATCCTATACGTCGGAGTGGGGAACATCCAGCCCACATGCCTGATTAGGCCCACCAATGTCTACTCATTTGGCCTGCCAGGCCACTTTGGCCAAGCCACACTCACCATGCCCATATATGTCAGGCAGTGTGGGGTAGCTACAGCCGTGACTGGGCCAAAATGGGGTTTGCAGGCACTGTTTGTAAGAGGGTCAGCACTGGCTGCAAAGCTAGTCTCTGAATATCAGCTGATTGCCGGGGCTTCAAAGCACAGTGGAAACTTGGTTTTTTGGTGCTTGAAGAGAGCGCCGCTCAACTGAGACGCTGGCAACAAGCTGGGATCAGCTGCGCTAGGGAGCTCCCCTTTGGAACTGGTGGTAGGCAGGTAATAATTTTATTTGGTTAGCTATAAGCCGTATCAAGAGAGGAGAAAAGCCAGAGCTGAGCCACAAATTTAGCTCTTAATTTTCTGGCCGCCAGTGCAAATAAAAACTCATGCTGGGGGGATTGCAGGAAACAACTTAGATTCAAAGGCCTTCTTCCAGTGCTTTAAATACAAGCTGCTTTCCATGGAGAGGAGAGGGGAAAATACATGCTCTGTTAAAACTGAAGTATTTGAGAAAGATTATTTCTAGGAAAGCAGTTTGTATCCCAAACACCTCTTGCAGCTGCTTCTCAGCAGAGGGGAAAGTGTTCCTTTTAAAGAAGCATTTCTCACTCCGCAGAGCCTTCAAAGGGCCTCGCTGAAACCAACAACCAGCTGATCCGCAGCTACAGAGAGTTTTTGGGAAGGCACGCTCCCAGTGCGCTCCTTGGAAGCGCATCTTCAAAAAAGATTTCAAGAATGAGGTTACGAAGTTCCTTTGAAATTTGACTGAGTGGTGGTCCCACTCACTTGTCTAAGGTGGTCCATGAGCTGGGGGATAAATCCATGTTCTGTTAGAGAAGCAGAAATGGGTTTCCCAAACCTAACAAATTTTAGCTTCTGATGGGCTCCACCCCTGGCTCAAAGCAGGAGCTGGAAATGAACCACAAAACCAGGAAGCATCAGCCAGCAGGGGGGAAAGAAGGGAGGAAAACTAATACAGTGGTACAGTGGTGCCTCGCAAGACGAAATTAATTCGTTCCGCAAGTTTTTTCTTTTTGCGAGTTTTTCGTCTTGCGAAGCACGGTTTCCCATAGGAATGCATTGAAAATCAATCAATGCGTTCCTATGGAAATTGCCTTCAGACCAGGTCTGGGGACAGTCTGTCCCCCGACCTCTTCTGAAGGCTGGGGGGGGACAAGGGCTTTTCTTCCCACCGCCAGCCTTCAGAAGGCTGTTCTGAAGGCTGGCGGTGGGAAGAAAAGCCCTTCTCCCCACCTCCCGCCCCGCAAGCTCCGGGGACAGGAGGGCTTTGCTGCCGACCGCCAGCATTTTAAAAGCCCCCGCTGTCCCGGGGCGATTTTAAAATGCTGGCGGGCGGCAGCGAAGCCTCCACTGTCCCGGGGCGATTTTAAAATGCTGGCGGGCAGCAGCGAAGGCTTCGCTGCTGCCCGCCAGCATTTTAAGATCGCCCAGGACAGCGGAGAAGTTTCCGCTGCCCCGGGGGCTTTTAAAATGCTGGGGGTCGGCAGCGAAGGTTTCGCTGCCGCCCGCCAGCATTTTAAGATCGCCCGGGACAGCAGAGAAGTCTCCGCTGTCCCGGGAAGGAAGGCGGGGGGGGGAGCAAAGACTTTTGCCCCCCGCCGGCCTTCAGAAGAGGTCCAAGACCTCTTCTGAAGGCCGGCGGAGGGCGAAAGTCTTTGCTCCCGACCGCCAGCATTTTAAAAGAGGTCCCCGGAGATTTCCCTATGGGCTTTCTTCTTGCGAAGCAAGCCCATAGGGAAATTCGTCTTGCGGAACGACTCAAAAACGGAAAACACTTTCGTCTTGCGAGTTTTTCGTTTTGCGAGGCGTTCGTCTTGCGAGGTACCACTGTACAGTGGTTACAGATGATTCAGGTTACAGACTCCGCTAACTTCAGGTTAAGCACTTTGCTTCAGGATGACAACAGAAATCGTGTGGCGGTGGCGTGGTGGCAGTGGGAGGCCCCATTAGCTAAAGTGGTGTTTCAGGTTAAGAACAGTTTCAGGTTAAGAACGGACCTCTGGAATGAATTAAGTACTTAATCCAAGGTGGCACTGTAATAAAATCATAGAATTGTAGAGGGTCATCTAGTCTAAAGCCCTGCCATGGAGGAATCTCAACTAAAGCATACTTGACAGGTGGCCATCCAACCTCTGCTCAAAAACTTCCAAGGAAGGAGAGTCCACCATCTCTCATGGGAGTCCATTCAACTGTCAAACAGCTCTTACAGCTAGAAAGTTCTTCCTGATGTTTAATAGGAATCTCCTTTCTTGTAACTTGAAGCCATTGTTTTGAGTCCTACCCTCCAGAGAAGGAGAAAACAAGCTTGCTGCACCTTCCTTGTTATGTTGAAACCTATCCTATTTCTTGTAACCTTTCTTCCCCTGCAAAGGAAGCTTCAAGTTTTCCGCATTTTTCTCAGTGCATTAGAATTTCCTTAGAATTTCAGTGGGTGCAATTTTGGGGTTACATATCATTGCAAGGTAGTCCTGGGTGGTGTTCCCCCCTCCGTTCCATGAAATATTTTACTCAGAGTAGACCCATTGAAATTGCTGGCTCTAACTTAGGGCAGCTCCATGTCCAATTATCCTGTGCTGGACCCGGGTGGGGGATGGGGTTACTGTGAGGTGTGGTCAGTGTCTGGTCCTGGGTTGAGGGTCTGGAGACTGTCCACCAAGGGGGAAGCGGGGTCCAAAGCAGGAAGCTGGGCGTGGTCGGGAACTCCGGAAAAAGAGGTCTGGGTGCTGGCAGAAACAGGTTTCCAACGTTGTTGCTCCCGCAACCTGGGACTGGGCTGACTGGCCTTTATCTCCTTTGGGGCATAGGGCGGTCCTGGCCCACAGGTGACCCGCCTCTCCTGGCCTTAAGGCGAGCACTCCTCCTGAGAGAACCCAGTTCCCTCCGCCTCTCTGCCCTGAGCCTCTGCAGCTCAGGAGAGGCTGGAGGGTTACTGGACCCAGAGGCAACCTCACCTTCCCCTGACAGAGCTGGGAGAGGCGCACCTGCAGGCAATGGGTCCTCAATCACCTCCAGAGCCAGAGTGGATACATCTGGTATCTGCTCCTGAGGATCTGGCACAGGTGCAGGCCCTTCAGATTCAAGCCCCTGCCCCGGCTCAGCCGGCCCTGGAGGCAGGGACTCCTGTACAGGCTGGGACTCCTCAGGTTCAGATTCTGAATCAGATTCCCAGGCCACCACATATCCCCTTTTCTGCCCCCTGCAAGAACCTCCTCTTTAAAGTCAAATAGGAACAAACGGAAATCTGCAGAAAACCTGAATGGACGTTTGCTCCAAGTGAGCGCTAAAGAGCAAGGTCCAGCAAGGGCATGCCTCCTCACCACCAGGCAGCCAGTAAACAAAAACTGAAGAAGGGAGGGTGGGAAGTCCAGCACCGACTGCTGCAGAGGCCCCAGAGAACGGAGCAGAGGGAAGAAGTTCTCCCTCATATCTGCTCCCAAGTTCTTCCACTTCACACCCCCATAATGGGCCAGAGGGCCATGCAGGCACGTCCTCAGCAGTTGTTGTGGCAAGGTGGGGCTGAAGCACCTCCTCCCACCATGCCAAAGTTGGGGCGGGGGGAAACCAGCCCCGCAAAGACCAGTGGCCCCTCCGGGTGAGGCCCTGAGGGAACCGGCACTTCCATGCCAGTGCAAATAGCAGCTTATGAGGGGGCAGGTTTTTTTTTTATTATTATCAGGGACACATCAAGGGGGAATTGTGTATTGTCATGTGAACAAACTGCCCTAGTTGGTGGTGTTGCTGTTACTTTCACTACACAGGGATATCAGAAAATGGCAAAGATTTGGCAGAAACATACTTAAAACCTCCCTCCTGAGCCAAATCTTCTCGTCCAGCTCAAATGTATCTCCATATTATCCAAGTCCTTCCCTCCCTCCCTCCCTCCCTCCTTCCTTCCTTCCTTCCTTCCTTCCTTCCTTCCTTCCTTCCTTCCTTCCTTCCTTCCCTTTTTAGCCCTCCCCCCACCAAACACACAAATAAAATGAAGGGAATGAAAATGGAAGATGCCTGCATTAGTGTAGCATATTGCAAATGTGCAGTACCTTCTGTTCAAAATTATCTTGCACAGATTGTATCGTATGCTTAAATACATGGACAGTCGTATTTACAAAAAAAGCATACAAGTCATTTCATTCTGTTGGGGAAATAAGCAGAAGCAAGAGAGAGAGAGAGAGAGAGGAAATATTTAAGATGCTATACACCAGAGCATGCAAAATGGCCTGGCAGCATTCACATTGGTGGATAAATATAAATAAATACATATACAACTCTGCTTACATATCTGAAAGATGAAATATTCACTTCAGGGAGCCAAGGCACACAGCTTGTGAGTAAAGATGGCACTTCTCTTGTGTTTCCAACTAAATGAACCAACCGCTGTGCATTTAGGAAGGGTAAGCACTGCTGCTCTATGTCCCAAACTGACTGAGGTCTTCTGGCCACAGAGTCAACCTCAAACCTGCCCTGGGACCTCACGATGAAGGACAGGTGAGAAATCTTATAAATCATCAGCAGCACACAAGTGAATGGCCAAGAGGCCAGAAAGCAAAGAGGCATTTCTGCTTCATCCCACACAGATCATGAGAACTGGTAGCTTATGGACGATGATGTGGCCATATTTGGGGGCGGAGGGAGTAACCAATCACAGACGACTTGTCCTTATTTTGTGCAAGCAGCTCCTGTTTATCCCTGGCAAAATGCTGTCCCTGTTTCCTCTCAGCTTTGCCTTTGGGGATGCTTTTTGGAAAATGTTTAGTGTGTGCATGTGCATTGAAGTCCAGGAGCTCTTTTCCTCCAACCCCAAAAAACTGTTTATCCAGAGAGTAAATGGGGTATGTGTTTGAACTGCGGTTTTTTCACAAGCACAATCATATCCATTGCAAAACAAAGCTTGATCGAGCAGTTAAGCTGCCCTAAACTATTAAGAAAACAGTTAGAATCAGTTGATTAAAAGGTGTCGCTTCAGAAGCCACAGCTAGGGAGGAGTTTCAGAGTCAATGAATGTGACCTACAGAAGGCCAAGGTGAGCTTTCAGCAGGTTGTGTTTCAGTGGGAGAAGGTCACCAAGATAATGGATGTTGATATGAGGAATAAAAAATGCACAGGATTGTCCCTAATCTTATTTTTGAAATTTTGGAGGCCTTAAAAGGTAAAGGGTAAAGGGACCCCTGACCATTAGGTCCAGTCGTGACCGACCCTGGGGTTGCGGCACTCATCTCGCTTTATTGGCCAAGGGAGCCGGCGTACAGCTTCCAGGTCATGTGGCCAGTATGACTAAGCCGCTTCTGGCAAACCGGAGCAGCACACAGAAACGCCGTTTACCTTCCCGCCGGAGTGGTACCTATTTATCTATTTGCACTTTGACGTGCTTTCGAGCTGCTAGGTTGGCAGGAGCAGGGACCGAACAACGGGCGCTCACCCCGTCGTGGGGATTCGAACCACTCACCTTCTGATCGGCAAGTCCTAGGCTCAGCGGTTTAACCCACAGCGCCACCCGCATCCCATTTTGGAGGCCTTAATTAGGAGTAAATGACACTGGGGCGGAGAAAGCTCCAGAAGCTTGATGTAGCCTGCAAACACCGATTGGGGAACAGTTTGATGCCAATCATGCATCAATGCCAGAACACCACACTCCTTCCCCACTGACCTAACTTGACCAAGGCTGCAAACCTATGCAGAAATAGAATAAGACCCACTGAACTCAATGGGGCTTGCTTCTCAGCAGACATGCATAAGATTGCATTGTAAACGTCAGACCACAAACAGGGAGCAGATGCTAGCCAATGAAATGACATTGCATTTAGCTCCAGGTAGCTCCAGGAAGTGACTCCTCTCCTTTGCTGCTGCATTCACTTGACATGAGCACATTGTTTTAAAAGGCCACCCAGGGCTTCCAAAAATGGTACCATTGGGCTGCCCAACTGAAGCCAACTGCTTTTCTCTAAAATGAACAGAAAAAGCAACACTGCCCGGTTTTTTTTCCTGTGCAACAGATGCTGTAATGTGCCAGGAGATGAATACATTATGGGCAAAGGCATGGTGTTTATTCCCCATCATAATAGCATTTGATTTTGTTCACCTGCTCTTCCTAGCTACACCTGTGGCTGGCTCATTTGACTGGAAACATGGGAGCTTGCCATGTTCACTGCAAGCTGTGCATCATGCTTCCCTGGTGTGAGATTTTCCTTTTATTCACCCTTCACATAGCTTCTGATAAACTACAGTAATTAAATTTCAGTTTAAATACAGTATTTATGGAAAGTTAAGGCTGCATTTAAAATGCTGGTGACTTAAGGGGAGAGGGGTGCTTTTAGCACCCAGGAACTTTTAGAGTAGGTAAATTTACTATTTTTTGCTTCTTGTGCTTTGGCTCTCCACTTCTGCACCTGGGCTGCACCTCTTCTATCTCCATGAATTGCTCAGGGATGCATTAGGATAGATCATGGTGACGCCTTTTAGAACCAAGTCAGATGTAAAACTTACATGTGTATGTATATGTATATGTGATATTTATATTTTGCCCTTCCTCCAAGGAGCTTAGGAGCTCATGGTGTGCCTGGTTTTCTCCATATTCCTTTCCACTATCCATCAACTCTGTGAGGAAGGTAAGGTTAAAAGACAATGAACGTCACAGCTGAGCTGGAATTTGAACATGTTGACCATTGCACTGCATTAGCTCTCAAGACTTATGATTAGATCTCCTGATGCCTTTTATCTTTGCTCAAATGCAGTTGTAGGAGGGCTGGATCAAGGTCACCATGGTGTTTAACTTTCCCCACCCCTTTTTTAGCTGAGTGGCAGAGCACAAGTTAGGGAGGCAGAATGTCCCAGTTTTAGTTCATGGCATTGCTGGTGAAAAGTATCCGGTGATGTGGACAACCTCTTCCTGAGACCTCAGAGAACCACTTCCAGTTAGGCTAGAGGCTTAATGCATCCTGAGCACCATGGCCTCAATTCAAACCCCCTCCCCAAATAGCTTATGTTAAGGAAATTGAAGGACATTGGGCAATCTGACCACAAACCTCTTTGGGTCCCTAGGTCTTCCTCCGCTCCTTGCGCTGTTGTCAGCATGTGTTTCAGATATTGGGCATATACATTTAAAAGCACATCACCACAGTTGCTGTGGAAATGTAAACTCCAAGACCTTCTGCAAGTGAAGGCAAGCAAGGCTAGTCATAGAGAGACTGGTTCTTGTTCAAGCTTGGCATGTGGATGGATGCTGCTAGTAGCAGGCTACAAGAGTACACGCTGTGGTTGTGAGTCTTGGCTTCAGATATTTACACATGTGCAGGTGAATGCATTTTTGAATTATGGTGCTGGAGGAGACTCTTGAGAGTCCCATGGACTGCAAGAAGATCAAACCTATCCTTTCTTAAGGAAATCAGCCCTGAGTGCTCACTGGAAGGACAGATCATGAAGCTGAGGCTCCAATACTTTGCCACCTCGTGAGAAGAGAAGACTCCCTGGAAAAGACCCTGATGTTGGGAAAGATGGAGGGCACAAGGAGAAGGGGACAACAGAGGACGAGATGGTTGGATAGTGTTCTTGAAGCTACCAGCATGAGTTTGACCAAACTGCGGGAGGCAATGGAAGACAGGAGTGCCTGGCATGCTCTGGTCCATGGGGTCACGAAGAGTCGGACACAACTAAACGACTAAACAACAACAGGTGAATGCATGGGTATGGAGTTAACTGAGTCCCTTCAATCATCATGACTTATAATAATGATAACAACAACAACAACAATTTATACTCCACCACTCAGGGCGGCTCCCAACAGAATATGATCAATAATAATAATAAAGCAGCGATAAAACATCAAACATTAAAAACTTCCCTAAACAGGACTCCCTTCAGATGTCGTTTAAAAGTCAGATAGTTGTTTATTTCTTTGACATCTGATGGGAGAGCGTTCCACAGGACGGGCACCACTACTGAGAAGGCCCTCTGCCTGGTTCCCTGTAACCTCACTTCTCACAGTGAGGGAACTGCCAGAAGGCCCTCTGAGCTGGACCTCAGTGTCCGGGCTGAACGATGGGGGTGGAGATGCTCCTTCAGGTATACTGGGCCAAGGTGGTTTAGGCCTTTAAAGGTCAGCACCAACACTTTGAATTGTGCTCAGAAATGTACTGGGAGCCAATGTAGGTCTTTCAGGACTGGTGTTATATGGTCTCGGTTGCCACTCACAGTCACCAGTCTAGCTGCCGCATTCTGGATTAGTTGTAGTTTCTGGGTCACTTTCAAAGGTAGCCCCACGTAGAGCGCATTGCAGTAGTCCAAGCAGGAGATAACCAGAACATGCACCTCTCTGGTGAGACAGTCTATGGGCAGGTAGGGTCTACTTAAAAGAAAGGTAGAGTTGGGTATGCAAAGTATGCAGCAATGCGTGCAAAGTTCCTGCATCTAGAACCATACCTGAGACTTTGCATAACAATTCCCCCCCTGCTAATTTGCTGTTTGCTCTGCTGACCACCAATTCACTATTTTTATGTGTGTGCGCATGTGTGTATGGGGGATACATTGTCTAAAAATAGTTTTTCTATCAAGATTTAAATTCTTTCTTTTTATGTGCCGTAATACAGTATTTAGTACTTCCTTCATAACATACGTTCTTCCTAAGAAACTGTGGTCTGTACAACAGAACCTAAACAATCCACAGAAGGGTAACATTTTAACACCGCTTATTATGACACTCTGCATATAGTTTTACATAATCCACCTTGATAGAGCTGTTTTGGCAAGCACCTTGGCTGGAGCTTCCTTTTTATATGCATGCCACACTGCTGTTTCCTGAGCTTGCCAAATCAAAGAGTTGCAAACTTAACAGAACCATGACCTCCAGAAATTCCACTGATGTTTCTAGCAGTAGTTTAAAAGCCAGGGCTTAACAGGGAGCTGAACAATATTTACTTGGTTTGGTTTGAATTTCAAAAGCAATTGATATGACTGTATTCTATGGCCTTTTGAGTATGTTTGTGGGAGTGAGGGTTATTGTTTGGTTTTTGTTTTATTATGCATTTGCCCCCTGTCTCTTTCGTATCTCCCCCACTACTGAAATCTAGATTGCATTTTCTGCCCTTGGGAAAGGGATCTGTCTGTATTACTCTCTTAAGCGCCATTTACAATGACGGAGCTAACCTAATCGTTATTGCTATGGCACAACCTACAATGTATATTCAAAGCAGTATCATTCCACTTTAAAAAAAATCATAGCTCTTTCCAGAATAACATGGGGACTGTAGCTTGTTAAAGGTACTAAGAGTTGTTTTCCCCTCACAGAGCTACCATTTCCACAGTGGTTTATCAATCAATCAATCAATCAATCAATCAATCAATCAATCAATCCCTCTTCCCAGGGAACTCAGTGATTTGTTGCTCTAGGGGTCTCCTAACATTTCTCACCCCCCTTAGCAAATTTGTGAGAAGGCATGGCTGTTTAAAGTGGTATGATATTGCTTTCAATACATAGTGCAGATAGGGCCTATGGCTCCTACTCCTAAAAAAAACATAGCATTGTCTCTCATGTACAATATGGGGTGTTGTTGGACCCTGAACAGAAAAGAGATCTAAACAGCACTGTATTTTTCTCCCCATAGGACGCACCGCCCCATAAGATGCACCTGTTTTTTTGGGGGGGGGGATAAAGGGAAAAAAATTATCCCCCCCCCGGCATGGGGCTGGCGCGGGGGAAGCCTGAGCTTCCCCCAACCCCAGCCCCCAGAACAGGCTGCTGCCTGCAAGCCTCACGCGCCCGGCAGAACCTTCCGCCAGGCGCGGGAGGCTTGCGGACACTCGCCCGAAGCACAGGGTGTCCTCCGGAGGGCACCCTGTGCTTCGGGATGCAGGCTGCCACCCCAAGCCTCACGAGCCCGGCAGGACCTTCCGCCAGGCGCGGGAGGCTTGCGGACACCTTCCCGAAGCATGGGGCGTCCTCCGGAGGGCACCCCATGCTTCGGGATGCAGGCTGCTGCCCGCAAGCCTTGCGAGCCCGCGGGAACTCCCCCGGGCTTGCAAGGCTTGCGGCTAGCTTCCTGAATTCGCCCCATAGGACGCACACACATTTCCCCTTCATTTCTGGAGGGGGAAAAGTGCGTCCTATAGGGCGAAAAATACGGTATGTTTTGACTACTGTGGATGGGCAAATGAAAAATGCAGGGAAGGAAACAAAATCTGCAGTCAAGATCCCTGTGATGGTGATAGCCAAGGAAATGAAATATGCACAAGTATAGCATATGGGTATGTATTTTCACATAATAACTTACTTGCAGCTTTCCCTCCTATCTTACAGGTCACACTGAGGTACTTGTGGCAACAGTGAGACTTTAAATCTATAAAGGAGAAGCACATCTTCTGATCACTCTGAGCAGGGCCCAGGTTAATACCTCCAGCATCTGTCCTGATCTCTAGTTTTAGCTAACTAATTAAACAGAACCTTTTGGTGTACCAGGATGCATATGCCTGGGATATGAATAAAAGAAACAAACAGCAGAGACCAGCATATGGTCGAAGGCACAGGCATCATCTATTTTTTGTTTTGCTAGCTTATTTTAACATTCATAATCAGTAAGGAAACTTTAAAAAACAACAACCCCAAACAGAAATAGAATTGTCTCATTGGACTTAAACATTTGACTGCTTGGAGAATGCGCTTTTTTCCTTGGTATTTCTTATCTTGCAGGCAAGAATGTTTTAATAACAATGAGTAAAAAATAGAAAAAGAACACACGCTATAGAACTTAATTGTTGCATGCACAATCTGCTATGGTTAAATGGGCCCTGTGGATTTTGGGCCAAACCCAAACCAATCAGTTACGAGCTATTTTTCCTCTTCTGTTAGATGTGCTACTGCGGTATTTGCATAAATGTAACCATGCTGTCCGTCTTTTAACTTTCACTCAATTAATTATGCTCCCAGCCCCCTGCTGATGGACAAAAATGAGACTTCATCTGCAAATAGCTTCTGCAGTTTACGGCTTATTAAATGCCAAAATCTAGTTAAGACTGTTTGAGAATTCTCATGTCAAGCATTTCAACGTGCCAGTTTACCGTGCAAAACTCTTCTTCTTCTTTTTTTTTAAAGTGAAGCCACTCTGCTGAGTTAGGGCAAGATCAAGGCAGATAAGAATTTTAGCCAGAAATTGTGTGTTCAGAGTATGCTGCACTGTCTGTGAGTGATTTAATTGGTTCGTCTAATAATGAAAAACAGGGGGAGAGACTCCCAGTTGACATGCAAGTGGTCTCTGCAAATTGAAAGCAGCTTTAGTCCACTGTATCACCTTTTATAATTTATATAAGAGGCTGTGCACCTTCTCATATAAATAGATTAACTGCAGCCACACATATATGTACACACACTTTTCGATTGCTCTTTCTGACATTTTGCATCATTTTGCATCAAGCATCTGGCTCTTTCATTTGTCTTTACAGAGAGTGTTCTGGTTTATTTTACAGCATGCTTCTTTTTAATATTATTGTTGTCATTATTCAAAACAGAGAAGAGGACTAGCGGCAAAGGGACAAGCAATGTCCAGCATTTTAATGCGAACAGAAAGATTCGCATTGTTAGCCTGGCCAGGCTGCTTAACTTCCCATCTACAAATTGGATACAGTTGCGAGGCTTTGGATAAACAGATGCTATGCCTGAGCTTCAGCCACCTCTAATGAATACTTTTTTAAAAAAAAGAGAGAGAGGCTGGTTTATGATGTAGGCAGACCACTTCACAAGCCAGCAACGCTAAAATACTCAGCTCTGAGTTGATTTAGTTTCATTGACCTCAGCGGAACGTAATTGGCTCAAACCCAAGATGCTGGATTTGGCTGTGCATTGGGCTGTTTCAGTCATATTCTGTTTGCTCTATTAGGGTCTCTCCACGTGATTTAAAAAAAAATATGTAAACTGGACTCACAACTAGTAGATTCCATGGTGAATGGTCTTGAAAGCTCTCGATGCTATGGAATTGTTAATGTTAAATGGTTAGGGTTGCCAGTGTCTGAATCAGGGACCAACAGGCCTTCTGCCAGTGTGGTGTAGTGGTTAAGAGCAGCAGACTCGTAATCTGGTGAACTGGGTTCGCTTCCCCGCTCCTCCACATGCAGCTGCTGGGTGACCTTGGGCCAGTCACACTTCTTTGAAGTCTCTCAGCCCCACTCACCTCACAGGGTGTTTGTTGTGGGGGAGGAAGGGAAAGGAGATTGTTAGCCGCTTTGAGACTCCTTCGGGTAGTAATAAAGTGGGATATCAAATCCAAACTCTTCTTCTTCTTCCATCATAATTTGGAAGGAGGCACTATCAGAATGGGTGATACGTCAGTTGTGGAAAATAAGAGAGGAAGACACATCAGACACATCACTTTGACACCTGATATAGATAGGAATAGACAGTGTGTGGTTTTTTTTCTTGGGGGTACGCAGGGGTACGCATACCCCTAAACGTTTTGTGAATCTAAGTTTGGTCTCATTGAGGGGCAGTATTTCAATAGGAGGAGAAAAATAAGAGCACCCCTAAACATTTTTTTTAAAGAAAAATGCACTGGAAATAGATACATGTTTAGGACCCATCCTGTTCTTCTGATTTTAAATTGTTTTAACTGATTTTAATAGGGGATTTTCATGTTCTTGTAACCTACCTTGGGACCTTATGGTAAAGGGCAGGTCAGATTTTTTTTAAATTGCCATCATCATCAAAGAGTTCAATGATTTTTTACTCAGAGTAGAACCATTAAAATTATGGACCTTACTGCAGCATGTTCATTACTATCTACTCTGAGTAAAACTTAGTAGACTGCTGCCCAATAACAATATCAACAGTGAACTGTGATAGCCAAATGGAACATCCTTGTACAGGCAGTATTGCTCTGAATAACGAATACTGTGGTGACAAATTATAAGGACTGTGATTTTGAGAAGCATCTGGTGGGCTTCCATCAGAAACAGAATGTTGCATTTATGGCCCCTTGGCCTGATGGATTGGTAAAGGTATTGTGGTTGCTCATCTTTTTTTCTTTTACTTTTAAGCAGGGTAGTTATAGGAGGAGCAGGCAGCCTACCACTCAATTGAAAACAAATGGGAAATGGGGGGGGGGAAATTGGGTCAAACAGTTCTTCTGATAATGAATGTACTAATGTGGAAGGGAAGAGGTTACTCTACTCCCCCCCCCACTTGCTGACAGATCATTTTGGTTATTGTGACATTTTGTGTCATGTTTGCTGTCTCATGTTCTAAGCCAATGTGACGGTGCTGAACTTGACATGATGATTTGAGACAGGAATGTCAAGAATTTAAGATAGAGAAATGCAACCCCACAGCTCATCTTGTTGTAATTACCAATTCTCATTACAGTTGTCCCCAAGTTTATCCTTTGTACAATGATTTATTGTACATTCTAGTTTTGTTTGATACTAAATTATGTTATATATGTCTCTAAAACATAACGATGTACGCTAGCATCCACAATTGTGACAACACTGAAGATTTTGAAACAGAAAATTCATTTTGCCTACTCTCTTACTCGATGTCCATGAAAAATATTCCAGGGAGAATATTATTGATGCACTTACACATAAGAACACAGCAATTCTGGATAAGTCAGGAACTGCTTATCATCGCCACCTACAAAAAGATGCTTAGAAGTACTTTGAAGAACCTTGACTTGAGGTAGTTGGCTAGTAAGGAAGTACAACTGGTTGCCCCTGTGGTTGTTTCTCAAATTCTAAACTCAAAGTAACTGTGTATTGGAAATATATGGAAGACCATTGTGATATTGAGGAATTAGTATGTTTTGATGCACTTCCTCCTTCTGTGCTCAGTCTACCTGAATCTCTTAGTGGTCAGTCATGTTTCTTCTTCTGTTGCTCTGTCTATCTATCTATCTATCTATCTATCTATATCTATCTATCTATCTATCTATCTATCTATCTATCTATCTATCTATCTATCATCTATCTATCTATCATCTATCATCTATCTATCTATCTATATCATCTATCTATCATCTATCTATCTATCTATCTATCTATCTATCTATCTATCTATCATCTATCTATCTATCATCTATCTATCTATCTATCTATCATCTATCTATCTATCTATCTATCTATCTATCTATCTATCTATCATCTATCTATCATCATCTATCTTCTATCTATCATCTATCTATCATCTATCAACTATCTATCTATCTATCTATCTATCTATCTATCTATCTATCATCTATCTATCTATCTATCTATCTATCTATCTATCTATCTATCTATCATCTATCTATCATCTAATCTCACCCCCCTGCTGAGTTAACTATGTATCAGTCTATGCCAGTATATGCTGGGAGTCTGTTATTTACCTCGAAATAGTCCTTGGTGAAATCTCAAGTAACTGGGATGGCAACACAGTTATCTATATTGACTGACCGTCACAGCCTAGTACAGCATGGGATCTGTACAATAATATAAACATGTTGTATAACCAACACCGCAGGTGATTCAATCTACTGTGTAAGCATAAGCGTGGTGTAGTGGTTAAGAGCGGTAGTCACGTAATCTGGGAAACCGGGTTCGTGTCTCCGCTCCTCCACATGCAGCTGCTGGGTGACCTTGGGCCAGTCACACTTCTGTGAAGTCTCTCAGCCCCACTCACCTCACAGAGTGTTTGTTGTGGGGGAGGAAGGGAAAGGAGAATGTTAGCCGCTTTGAGACTCCTGAAGGGGAGTGAAAGGCGGGATATCAAATCCAAACTCTTCTTCTTCTTCTTCTGAAATGCAGTATGGTCTCAGGGACTAAGAAAAAGTGGTGGGCCTTCCAATCTCATCCACTATTAATGATCTTCTGACTGAGGATCCCTTGCTTTCCTTCAAAGAACCTGGAAAGCTGACCAAAAACCACTGTGTAAAAATAATACTCTTGTTTTTTGAAAAGGAGAAACAAAAATTTAAGAAGAATTAAATCCCGGTTCAGTGCGACTTAGTTCGTTATGAGTGTTCTTAAGATACAGGGCTAGTACATAGGCCAGTCTCAGTGTTTACAAGATGTTGAATCAGTGAGATGCAAAATAGCCTGATTTGGACATAATGTTAAACATCTAGCATTATGTGAACAAGCTTGCTTGAGCGCTCCCTCTCCCCTCCTCTGGTTTGGCTGCAAAGAAGTGACTGCGGAAGCATTCACTTTCTAGTTTAAACTAAACAGAGTTTATTTGGAAGAAGAAGAGTTTGGATTTGATATCCCTCCTTTCACTCCCCTTCAGGAGTCTCAAAGCGGCTAACATTCTCTTTCCCTTCCTCCCCCACAACAAACACTCTGTGAGGTGAGTGGGGCTGAGAGACTTCAGAGAAGTGTGACTAGCCCAAGGTCACCCAGCAGCTGCAGGTGGAGGAGCGGGGAAGCGAACCCAGTTCACCAGATTACGAGACTACCGCTCTTAACCACTACACCACACTGGCTCTCCGATATTGATGCTGGCATTTTCTACACATTGGCAGGAAAGCCAAGAGGTTGTCATGCCTGATCGGCAGCAGGAGGGAGAGACAAGCACCAGGCACATTAGCCTCCCAGGAGCAGTGGGAACCAGCACTGTTGATAAGATTACAGGATCCAAAACATACATGAATTAGGCCTCTGGCAAGGGTAGCCTACAAGGAGGGGCACTGCCATGCACTTGGCCTCTTGTCAGCTGCATTGTTGCACATATTGGCTGGGGCGAGGCAGCAGCAAGATTTGCAAGGTGCAGCAGAGGAGTGCACTGACCTTCTCACTACCACCCCCTCTTCATAAACACAGTGATGTCACAGATGGAAAGCCAGCCAGATGTGTGGTCCGACCCCTCCCTGTCACTTAGGTCTGGCCTCTGGTCTCTAGACTGCTTAGAAGCACTGACGTCAGATCCGTGGACCGCAAGGGCTCATGCACCATGAATATGCATACTGCCACATCTGGCTGTAAATACAAACCAGGCAGCCAAAAATATAAAGAACTCTTAACAAAAGGACCTAAGTCACTAAATGACAATAATAGCATCTCCAGTTCTTCAAAACAGTCAAGGCCTTTTGTGGAGAGAGGAGGAGAAGGGACCCCATGCTACAAGTTAGAGAAATTATACTTCAGCACTGGCAGAAGAAGAAACCATTTTGCATCTTGACAGCATAAAATAAAAGAGTATATTGAGATACATTACAAGTACCAGTCTATATCCCCCCTCTTTTTCTTTTTTTGCAAATGACTATAGTATAGATTACTTAAGGAGAACCTGGGTAATAAACAGTGTCATCCTTCAAGGTTCAAAACACAGATTACTCCATTAAATTAGAAAATATTGCTTTGTATTTCCCTTGAACCACAAGAAAAGTGCAATTCATAAAACCTTACAGCTTGTTTACTCAACATACAGTGGATAAATATAGGCATACAAATAAAATAGCAGGATCTTTTAGTGGCTTGACCATCTAGCCTTTTTGATGAACAATAAATAGCAACCCAAACCATTAATGCAGAAATCAGCCTTCTTGTCTGACCTTAACAATATTTACTCAGAACTAAGTTCCATGGATTTTGGTGTGATCCACAGACACATAATTAGGTATAGTCATATAAATGAAGCTCTACTGCTTCCAGTTGGGGAGAAGTGTGCATGTAAAGAAAGCACAGCTCTGGAATGACAGCTGGGGTAAAGGATCCGGAGCAGAGGTGTGGTGCTCCTGGGTTGGGGCCAGTATTAAAGACCCATAACTATTTCTGCAATGGAGGCAGTGAGAGATTTTACTTTCTTGGGCTCCATGATTACTGCAGATGGTGACAGCAGCCACGAAATTAAGAGACGCCTGCTTCTTGGGAGAAAAGCAATGACAAACTTAGACAGCATCTTAAAAAGTAGAGACATCACCTTTCCAACAAAGGTCCATATAGTAAAAGCTATGGTTTTCCCAGTAGTGATGTATGGAAGTGAGAGCTGGACCATAAAGAAGGCTGATCGCCTAAGAATGGATGCTTTTGAATTATGGTGCTGGAGGAGACTCTTGAGAGTCCCATGGACTGCAAGAAGATCAAACCTATCCATTCTGAAGGAAATCAGCCCTGAGTGCTCACTGGAAGGACATATTGTGAAGCTGAGGCTCCAATACTTTGGCCACCTCATGAGAAGAGAAGACCCGCTGGAAAAGACCCTGATGTTGGGAAAGATAGAGGGCACAAGGAGAAGGGGACGACAGAGGACGAGATGGTTGGATAGTGTCTTTGAAGCGACCAATATGAGTTTGACCAAACTGTGGGAGGCAGTGGAAGACAGAAGTGCCTGGCGTGCTCTGGTCCATGGGGTCACGAAGAGTTGGACACGACTAAACGACTAAACAACAACAAAACTATTTCTGCAGCAGGGTCCTAGCAAGTTCTTCCATGCCTCCGGTATCTTCGAGCCACCCAATCAACATGAAAAACTAGGTCTTTAGATAAGTTTTTTCACCCTTTATGCTGATTGGAGTCAATCAGAGTGAAATGAAATTAGTTAGCCATTGAGGTTTGACTCATAGGGTCACTCTGGAGAAGACGTGTAGGAAGAACACCTATCATGGGTTATGACCTGTCTCACCTCAGGTGGTCCTGAAATGCAACAAGGCCAGCTAATTTGGAAGGTAGTCGTAAAGTACCTATCTCAAACCATTCATTAATGGTTTCAGAAATTGATAGGGAACCAGTGCTGTTATTTTAAGATTAACAATTTTAACCAATTAGCAGTCTAGCTACCATATTTCATCCTAATTGAAGTTTCTGAGCAATCATCAATGGCAGCACCAGAGTAGTCCAAGGTTGGCACTGAATGAAGTTTTACTCTCAGTAGATTCATTGAAAATAATAAAGCTCAGCCTGTTAATTTCATTAGGTCTACTCTGAGTAAACATAAAACCGTCTCAGTTTTTTTGTTTCTCAAATTTAATTTGTGAATCACTTCCCATGAAAACCCCTGAAGCAATTTTGCAAAAGTAAAATATTTAGGAATGTGGTTTCAGTCCTAAAAACTGGTGTAAAGATATCCACTTAAAAGGTTTGTTGAAAGAGGAATAGGTATCAGGAAGACAGTAAAGATGGCACCTGTCCTATATATAATGGGAGAGACAGCATAAATAACTGTGACTGACTTATCTCTGTCTAAAACAGTCTGCAGCCATAGCTGTTGAAAGTTTCTGTGTGAGACCATGGCTACAGGCCTACCTAGAGAGGACTGCCAGCCTGGTCTTTTAGAGTTAGTACAACCCCATCCAAAATACACTAAAGACAATATCCTATTTCAGGTGAAACACCTGCCAACAGTGTTAGTACAAACAACTACGATCTCTCTCTTGTCAGTATTGCTCTTTGTCTAGTGCATAGCCAATCTCAAGCATGATTTCAATAGCAACATTTGGAGGTCCACAGATTTGCTGCCCTTTACATAAAGCATGACTGTGGGCTGCAGCATTTATTTTCAGCTTAATTATCTCAGCCGAGTAAGAATTGACTACTTACTTACCTGACTTGCAGCACAATCCAAACCATGTCTGCTCAGAAGTACGTCCTAGTGAATTCAATGGGTCTTACTGTCAAAGAAGTGGGGTTAGGACGGCAGTGTGAGTGGTGAAAGTTTGACAGCAAAATCCAAGCTGTTTGTTCCTTGGTTTAAGAACATTTTAAGGTAATGTTAACTATTTTAATTAGCCAAAAGTAATAGCTCTGTGCTGAAGACATAGGCTGCCCTCGTTCGACTCACTTTCATCAAAAATTGTAGTTATTCAAAAACACATAATTAGCTTTTTTTTAATCTTATCATTTTCAGAGGAACACCACAGTAATTGGCTTTCTTTCCTATCCTTTTTAGTCAGAAGTTTGCTAAAGGATCAATGGAAAATACATTTTTCTCTTCTGTGGCATCAATTACTGTGACCCTGGGTGCAAATTTATTGATTTTTCTTATTAGAACATTATCACTAGTTATTCACAGCATGATGTTTATTAATTAGTAAGGAAAATAAAGATTCAGTTCTGACATTATCTCCTTTTAAGTTTTCTACGATTCACATGCACCTAGTACCATTCCACCTTCTTTATTAAGGTGGCATGCAACTATTTTTCATGCTCCCCCCCCCCTTTGGGTTTTTCATCTTGAAATAAGTTTAGCCATGATTCCTCCTACTAAGCATACAAACATGTTTATATTTATGCCATTGAAAATCCTAACTTTGACCGGCAGTCAAACATTTAACCAACAGCTATAAAAGCCCTACCAAATAGAATTTGCAGAATGAACCTTGTTGAAGATATTCATCATTAGCTATGGATATGATTATGGAGATTAAATGATGGTGATGTTTAAGGGGACATGGAGAATACTTTCTGAGCTAAAGACAGAGGTTTATAAATCTCTTCTTCCTCTGTACTCAAATTCTTATCAAAAATATTTTGGCTTTCTGAAAGATTCTTCACATTTCATTTTAGAAGCAACCCTGTTTTATTCTGATATCCAGTCTGGCTGAAATCTGATGGCATCCTAGGAATATGCAAAACAAAGCAAAACTTCTTTTGGCTTCCTTGAAATTCGCTTTCAATTTTAATTTTGGACAAAATGTTGGTGATCAATCTAAGAAAAAAAATCAATATGGCTGTTAGCAATTAGGTAACCCGTTGTAATGTAAGATCGAATCCAAATGTAGTGTCTAATTCAAATATAGCTCTCAGTGTTGGTTTCCTGTAAGAGCTTTCCAGATCACATGGTGACTACCTATTCATTGGCCAACCACAGAGAAGTGCAGAGTTAGTGAAGCTCTTTACCATGCTCATCCAAATTACATAAAAATCAGTTAAGATGTTTGAGTAGTCACATAATGTTGATTAAAGAATTTTAGGCTGCAATTCTATACTCACCTTGGAGTAAGTCGCAATGGGCAGAACCAAGTTCTAAAGGAGGTGGAACAATGAATACAATTTATACCTTTGTATAACATGGTACTTTCTAGCCACGCAAAAGTAAGAAGTTTCTACACATACAGTGGTACCTCGGGTTACATACGCTTCAGGTTACACACTCCGCTAACCCAGAAACAGTGCTTCAGGATAAGAACAGAAATTGGGTTCCGGAGGTGTGGCAGCAGCAGGAGGCCCCATTAGCTAAAGTGGTGCTTCAGGTTAAGAACAGTTTCAGGTTAAATACGGACTCCGGAACGAATTAAGTACTGAACCCGAGGTACCACTGTACTGTACACTTTCATTACATCCTGGCAAATAAGAGGCATTATCACAACTCAATGTTAGAATCCAGCTAGAGCTATTACATGCCTAAAAGCCACAGAATACCAGGATCTGATGGACTGACATCCCAGCCTCAAAAATATTGTGTAGGGTTATTGAACTGATTTTTTTAAAGTGAGGCTCAAATTGTCATTATACCTAAACCAAATGGAAAGATCTGATACACATTGACACTTGAAGACCTCTTTCTCCCATGCAAAATGTTTTCACTACTGCACTTTTGAAATGTCTAATTACATAATCCTTTGCTTGTCTTGGACTTACTCCCAAGTATGTGGGAATACAACTGCAAACAGAGTGTTCTTATTTCAGGTGCTATCCTATCAGAGAATACATATTTTATTCCTAGGGAAACAATATTTGTTCAATATCTCCAAAGTTTTCAATATAGTGCATCACAGATTTGGGGTTTTTAAAAATTGGAACATCACCTGCTCAACTCTCTTCTGAAATTTATAAAGCTTTTGATTGTTTTGAGTGGCCATTCTAAAGAACATTTTCTATAATGTTATGGAACATTTCAAGACTAATAGCAGGCATCTATGTATCTCATACCATGAGAATCCTAACAAATGTGGTCCCTTTTACAGATATTTTTGTTGCGGAGGTGGGAACTCAATTCTTCTCACCGCTTTTTGTCATTGTACAGGGACCATGGGACATAACCATCTTTACATTCAAGGGTTAGAGTCAAGCAACAGCAAATCAGACTGACAGATTGTAAACAAAGTATTTTTTTTTACACCCCCCTCCATGTCTTGTCCTAGTTTCTGGATTTCAAGTAAGAGTGTGCCCAAAATAAACAATTAAATAAAACAAGTTCGGAACTTTGGATAAGGACCTCTTCAGTTTAGAGCTGTGGGTAGGTAGACATGGTGCTTTGATTTGGATCCAACATGAAGCCTCCTATCAGTTCATTTCCCAAAACTTCTAACTAATGCTCAAGTCAGTGAGAAACAACAAGAAGACACACACACACACACACACACATACACACACACGACATGTGGAATTTGGTTTCAGGAAATGATTGAGATAACACTAAAATCTTACACAAATTAGGAGCATTAACAAAATCAGAATGAGAGCAAACGAATTAAGCAGCTGTGATGTAACTACAGGTGTAATAGTCATTAAAATTAATGGGAGATTTGCTTTGGACTTAGACAGGGACTGTACCCAAAGCATCCTGGTAAACTAGCACATTATGTCCTTGCTTGGGAAAAAGTGCTTAGAAATAATTGAATGATTGATTTCTCATTTAATAGGCAAGTTATTTCCACTTTCCATCTCCCTGAACTCTCTTCATTTCCAAACCTGATTTGCTTGAATTGTTCTGAGTTGCCTCTCCCTTTCATAGTTTCTTTGCCGCTTCCTCCACTTATTTAAACAGCTCCTTTGGCTTTGCAACAAACCAAAGCAAATGCTTAAAGTAGATGCTGCACACGCCCTCAGAGGGAAATAACATGGGGAAGAACGACAATAACGGCAGCACAAAGGAGAGAAAAACATTTTATGAATACATGTAAGGGTTTCCTCTTGCTAAGTAAATTTCACAATATTTAAATGTGCCTTTCAGCATCAGCAGTAGACTAATTCCATTATCATAATTTATTAACCACCTCTTTTGTTCTATGTAGTAATACATTGTGTTTCCATGCTGTGTATTTTTTTCCCTGTGACCTAATTTGCTTAAAAGGAAACTCTTATAACTCCCTTGTTGTAATGAATGAAATGTTAATGAAGAACTACAGAGAAATCCCCTTTGCATTAGTTCCTTATTCCCAGGAACATCATCATAAATTTGTTTGCCTGGTTCTGACAATAGTAGCGATGTTCAAACAGTGGCGAAGCCTCGTAACACTAAGTGGTTCTGATGGGAAAGTTAAAGATATTCAAGGCACTGTCATCAGGGATGGACTATGGGAAGTTATCGTTTCGAAGAAGAACTTGATGTGCTTGGCGTCTTTCCAATTTTTTGTATCATCTGCATTGATAACAACAGCGTAAGATGCCTTTTCAGAAAATGTAAATTATAGGAGAAGCATACAGGAAGGTTGTCTTCTCCCCACCAACCCCACAGTCACCATAGCAGCAAATGGAAGTTCAACGACTAGTCCACACACCCTCCGAATATTCGTGGTACAATGTCACTGATTTTGGAGCAAGATGTACAGGGAGGAGTATGAAATTTAATGAAACTGAACATTTCCGTGGGCTGTATAACTGGTGGAGAACTGGGGCACTTGAAGACTCCTTTGTGATATGAGTAATTGCTGACACCTGTGAACTGAGGCTGTTTGCTACACAAACATCCATCTATTAAATGATGGTGTACTGTTTAAATAATGCAGCATTCCCCAAGAAACAAATCATGCTTCAATTACAGGGCACATTCCAACTATGCTACGAATGTTTACGCAGAACTTGGAAAAAGTAAATGGACGTCAATTCCCCAAGGGTAGCTCTGTCTCTTGCAGTAAAACAAGCAAGCCTAGATGGAATTAATAACACCTAAATTCATTGCTTTCAGTGGGCTTAGTTGTGCCTCATTCATCATAGGATTGGACGGAGAGTTTTGGTGGCCTCTTAAAGGAGAACATATTTATTGTGGTCTAACCCTTTGTAGAGGGATGCGGGTGGCGCTGTGGGTTTAACCACAGAGCCTAGGACTTGCCGATCAGAAGGTTGGCAGTTCAAATCCCTGCGACGGGGTGAGCTCCCGTTGCTCGGTCCCAGGTCCTGCCAACCTAGCAGCTCGAAAAGCACATCAAAGTGCAAGTAGATAAATAGGTACCGCTCTGCCGGGAAGGTAAACGGCGTTTCCGTGTGCTGCTTTGGTTTGCCAGAAGCGGCTTAGTCATGCTGGCCACATGACCCGGAAGCTGTACACTGGCTCCCTCGGCCAATAAAGCGAGATGAGCGCCACAACCCCAGAGTCGGTCATGACTGGACCTAATGGTTTACCTTTACCTTTTAACCCTTTGTAGGCAAGACCTTCCCTGCTTCCCTCTCCACCCCACCCTAGATGTCTGTCTCAAAATTGTTCCTTTTGCAGTTGCACCCTCATGTCACACTTTATACCATTTTAACAAATGGGCAATTTTTATGTGAACATCAACAGTTGCTAAGCACTGGGCATACCTGTACATATCATAGTTGTGAAGTTGTGCCTCATTCAGCTAATACCACATCTTTTGTGATAACTTGCTTATTGTTTCCATCTCCCACTAGTTTTCTGGCTGGTTTTTTTAGCTGCTGATTTATTTCTTCATACGTTTATCAGTTAACAAGAAGATGAATGATGCACATTCTGCAGGTTGAAAATCTTAAATGAATTGTTAAAGATGATCTACTCTTTAAAAAGTGATAACTTTTCACAGGCTTTCTCCAGATATTAGTTTAACCTTGATGCATATGCTGAGCTGGAGGCGAAAGGAAGAAAGCGCCCCTATTAAATGACTCTTATTAATCAGCTTTAAATCTAATGAATAATATTTTACAACCTCTCTGACATATGGTAAAGGCTACAGCAAGTGTGGCATAATGGTTTTACTTAATAAACACCTGATTAGCATTGTTTAACAGGTTGGGATTGCATGAAAACAGTAAAATGCCCCCTTTCTGTCTAGTTAATTCCTCATTAGCAGACTTAGACGCAGTGTGTTTGACAGACTGGGTACCAGCCTTGACACAAGGTGACCTCTTGCCTAGGCCTGTTCATCACCTTCACTATGTCATAAAACGAATCAGTATAAATGTCAATATAAATATGCCATCCCAGGTCTAAAAAAAAGAGGAAGAAGAATTAGAATGCTTCACATATCAGAAAGGTTAATCTTTTCATCATTATCCACACGGAGAAATTATATTGCAAATTGGCAAAAATCTAAGAGGACTAATATCATGAATTGTTAGGGAGGATAACTGGGCTGGAACTAGAGTTGTGCCAAATTTTTACCTACAAACATTTTCAAAGTTGAAGCTGGCTGTCATGGCTATGAAATAATCTCCCACCTGAACAGTAATTTATTTTTTGGCTGTTATTTGAATCTCTTTTCTCAACCCCCACTGTTTCTGCTTTGTAGATCTTTTGCTGCCACTCTGTTAGTATCCCCCCCCCCACCCAGGTGATCACAACCAATCAGAGATTGTGCAGGACAACATGATAGCATCATACTGCCACAAAGTCAGCCATATCTCTATTTCTCTGTACACCTGCAGGTGTGGCAGCAGATGTGCTGGACCATTGTCTTGCCTCAGCAATGGAGTGGAGAAGAACCAATAGACTGAAGCTTATTCTAGATAAGACAGAGGCACTGTTAGTGGGTTGTTCCCTAGACCAGATGGATGGGAGACTGCCTGCTCTTGAGAGGGTTACACTCCCTCTAAAGGAGCAGGTTCATCTGGACTCGTTGTCGTCGTTTGAGGCCAGGTGGCCATGGTGGCCATGGGTGCCTTCTGTTAGCTTTGGCTGGTGGTCAGGTTATGCCCCTGTCTGGGCTGGGATAGCCTAACTTTTGTGGCCCATGATCTGGTAACCTCTAGCTTAGATTACTAAAAAAGAGACTAGGGAAAGGTAAAGGGACCCCTGACCATTAGGTCCAGTCACGGACGACTCTGGGGTTGCGGCGCTCATCTCGCTTTATTGGCCAAGGGAGCCGGCATACAGCTTCTGGGTCATGTGGCCTGCATGACTAAGCCGCTTCTGGCGAACCAGAGCAGTGCACAGAAACATCATTTACCTTCCCGCTGGAGTGGTACCTATTTATCTACTTGCCCTTTGACGTGCTTTCGAAGTGCTAGGTTGGCAGGAGCAGGAACCGAGCAACGGGAGCTCACCCCGTCGTGGGGATTCGAACTGCCGACCTTCTGATCGGCAAGCCCAAGAGGCGCTCTGGTTTAACTCACAGCACCACCCACAGACTAAAAGCTAACAAAAAACATATTGCGGAATGCAGAGCTCAAAGGAGACGCAGCCTCTCATCACCATCTCTTGGGTTAGATTACTGCAAAGCATCATACACAGGGCTGCCTCTGAAGAAGAATCGTGACCTTCAGCTGGTGCAAAATTTGATGGCCAGGTTGCTCACCAAGGCAAGACGAGTAGAGCATATAGCGGGCCCATTTCAAAGCGCTGGTGCTGACCTACAAAACCTTACACTGCTCAGGATGCCGATACCTTCAGGACCACCTCTCCCCACTTGAACTGAGCTGGACCATGCACTTGTCATCCCTCCTACCTGGGAAGTTCAGAGGGTGACAAAATGGGAATGGGCCTTTTCTGTTGTGGCTCCCTGTTTGTAGAATGTTCTCCCAAGAGAGGCTCACTTGGCACCACATGGCGCCAGGTGAAAATATTCCTCTTTACCCAGGCCTTTTAAAAGTGGTGGGACTGTTGTTATGATTTTTTTCTGTGATTGATTTATTATGTATATTATGTAAATTATTTTTTTATATTTACACCACCCTGGGATCTTTAGCTAAAGGATTGTATATACATTGAATTGATAGAAAATAAAAAATAAAAATAAAATCCTATTTTGTGAAAGTATCAGTGTTTTGCCCTCCCTCTGAATGAATTGTGGGGGGGATGCTCTCTGCCTTACCATACTATGCTTTCAAGGTCCCTTGAAGAATTCCCCATGTTTTTGAGGATTCCAACATTTGGAACCAACCCTAGTCGCTTAAGAAGAGGATGACCTAAACCAGGGATGGTGATTTTGTACTCAATCTCCCATGAGCCCCAACTAGCATGGCCAAACATCAAGGATGACAGGACTACTTGTCCAACAGCACTGAAGGCCTGATAGGTTTCCTATCCCTGATGTAAGCGGAAGCATCTCTTTCCGTTTTGCTCCATGCATTAAATTTTCACTGGAGACTTTGCTTGATCCATTTGGAGTTGAAGGGTGCCGTTTGCAATTTACTATTTACAAATGTACAGATGGAAAGCAGGCATGTATGCTGGCAGAACTAGTTCTAAAGCAGCATCACCTTCCAAGAGTAACAGCCGCTCCCTACAGATCTGCTTCTTACCAGCCAAATGCCAAAAAACAAAACACAACCCCCCCCCTCTTATCTCCTCTTTCTTTGATGAGGCTTCATTCAGAACATTATGGACAGTTCTGGTCACCCCATCTCAAAGGTGGCATGCAGAAAAGGACAATCAAAGGGATCCAGGATCTATATGATGAAAGGCTGAAGAATTTGGGATTTTCCCCCAATTTATTTTAGAAAAAGAAAAGTTAACTAAGAGAAATGTGATAGGAGTTTCTAAAATTATGTATGGCTTTGGGAAAGTGGATACAGTAGTGCTTATTTCCTATCATGACATCAGGACTGGACATAGATTCTCAAAAGGCAAGAAAAAACATGTGATTGATTTATACAAATTTGCTGGCACAAGGTGTGATGTTTGTCGCTGCTTTAGATGGCTTTCAAAGGAGATTCATGGAGGGTGCAATGAAGAAATAGCAACAGGCAAACTAACCCCATCATAATTTGCTTGCCAAGTTCTGAATCCAACATTATAAACTCCAGTAAAAATTCTGTTGTGGTGAGATTTTGATGCATCTTCTATTTTAAGCTTACGGTAATATGAGGTGGTCGAAAGAGCTTTCTAACCATTCCCCCCTGCCACTTTCATTTAACTTCTTTGAAGGTAAAACAAAAGCTGGGAAATTAGGAAGTGCAGCTTCTGCCATGAACTTTTAAAATAGTGTGGAGCTAGTGTTAAGTGATCATGTTTCTAAGGAGTGTATAAGGTAAAAATGGTGTTTCTCATGGGCCCAGTGAGATCAGCCATTGCCTTAATGCCCTTTCAATGGGCTTCATGGAAGCAACTTGCTGACCCCTGTAGGAATAATAATAATAATAATAATAATAATAATAATAATAATAATAATAATAAATTTTTATTTATACCCCACCCTTCCCAGTTTAAAAACCAGGCTGAGGGCGGCTAACAGCAAATATAAAACATTGATTAAAATGTGACTTATAAACAGCATAAAACAGCATAAAATACAACATAAAATGCAGCATCAATATCAATAAAATAAAATTCAAAAATTCAGGGGTCATTTTTTTGGAGGGGGGACCCCAGTCAGTAGGCATCAAATGATCACCAGGGCTAACTGGCCAAGTTGGTCCTACTAGGGCCAGCAAGGAGACCAGGGAAGAATTTAAATGTGGGGTCCCAGAAAGGGTTTCTTCATAGAAGAGGAAAGGGAGAAGGGAATAGAGGATCAGGCTAATTCAAATTGAAGGCAGGTGGAATAGCTCTGTCTTACAGGCCCTGCGGAAGGAGATCAAAATCAAGATCAAGAATAGGATGCTGAATATTCTTATGCCGTACTTGTTTATCTCTATCGATAGCTTGTGAGTTCATTCCTTTTTTTCTCCTTCTGGATGATTTTTTAAAAATAATAATAAAAAAATATTTGGTTCCTTTTTATGGGCATTTTTTATTTTAAACAAATAAAGAACATTATTTTTATTTCAAATTATTTCAAATTAGTGGACCAAAGATTATATCAGGGTTTTCCAACTGCTAGGATTTGGGCTGGTTCCAACCCCTGAAGCTGTTTATCAGATGCCTGGCAAGCTTACCGGATTTCTAATTGAGGTGTGCTAAAATGTTTGCTCAAAGTTTCACTCAAAAACAGGTGTTAGATTTCTCTTTTGGATTTTGTATGTACAACCATAAGCATGTGAAAGACATATTGCTCCATTACTCTGAAGTATTTGGCAATGAGGATTCTGTTAGTGTAGAAAAGTGTATTTTCGGCCTCAGGTCCAAGGGCAGTGAGGTCAAGCATCTGCCTTCACCCCAGCGCTGGAAAAAAGTTGACTCTGCACCCAACAGCCCCATCATTCTAATTCTGCACAGAAAACAGTAGCAACATGGAAAAATTATTGGTTTGCATGTTGTGTCTCTTATAGGTGAAAGAGGTCTGTTGTAGGTAGTTAGCCCAAAGGTGCCAAAATCCTAGAGTTGGCACTTCCCAAATCACTGTGCTCCCCAAAAATATAAGATTAGGTCATTTCTTTATTATAGAATGACCACTCCCCACATCAAATGGGGGTGCCTTTTGCGTGGTCGTGTGCAGCCCCCCAGATCCCAGTGTGACTCCTGGTAGTTCAGGTTGGCTTCATCCTCCCCAGGCTGGATACCTGGAGGTCTCTGCCTACCTCAGCCAATCGCCCAATCCCGCCTGGGGAGGCGTTGCCAGGGGATCAGCCAGGTAAGGGGAAGGACTGTCCTGACCACACAACAGAAGGTGAATCTTACCTGCGAAGCGGCAGTCATCTCCACAGCTTCTCCCACCCTGCCCTCCCTCAGTTAAGTCTTCTTTTGCAGGTTAACCTCTTCTCCACAGGTACGCGGGCGCTGCTACATCAGGGTCACTGTTGAAGGGCCGGAAAGGGATTTTCCTGCATTGGCAGGTTTTGCCTTTCCCGTAGCAAAATGTCAAAACTTTGGCGGTTTCAGGCCTTGGGTGGAATCCTTTAGTCTATCTTCCTAAATGGGGGAGGTGCATGAAGACATGACCCACGTCCCCCTTGTGGCAGTGATACCAGGTTTCCCCGTTAAAGGGGTCTAGAGGGGAGGCATTGGCCATAGACCGAGAGGTTGTAATGCTCTCCCCTCCAACGGCGGCGAAACGGGGGGCGGGCTCTCTGCTTGAGCATATGTTCTCCAGAGCCAGCCCAGCCCAACATTCTGGATACCCCTGAAGTCTCCCAGATCCTCGGCTGGGGATTGGGAAGGATAAACGCCCAATGCCTGAGCCAAGGTTTTCCGTACATGTGAAACTTAATAAAGTTGTGGCCAATTTTAATCCCATGTTGACTTGAGTCATTATTCCGCTTGGGGGTCGCCTGGGGTTGGGGAGACTCCGCCTGTCCACGCAATGGATTTTTTTTGGGGGGGGGGAGCTTATTCCTTTGTATCCAATGAATTCATCCTTCTGCATGGACTTCTGCTTGCTCAGTGGAACACCCCTTCCCTTCCCTCTCCTCTCCCTGTAACTTCCTGGTACCCCCCAAATCTGTTCTGGAGGACAGGATTTGGCGACATACAAAGGAGGAGAGGGAGGGAAGTTCTCTTGCACAAATGAAAGTCCTTGTGCTAAGGGGATGACTTTGTTTGATACAACACTAAGGAATTATATAGATCAGTCATCTAGTCAGAAAAAGGGTGACAGCTCTATTCAGTCATTATGTATTTTCAAACTTTTTTTTTTTTGGCAGGCAACTGCATTCACTTGAACAAAACTTATCAACTGAGAATGTAAAACTGTATTTATATCAAAATATACACTTTGAGGCCCAGCTGGGATTAACATGGTATTTTCCCTATTGTAAATTCAGTTGTAATTTACAACAGAATGCGTTACCACTTTCAGCACTTCATTAAAACAGAATTCAAATATTCAATGATACTTTTTCCCTCCATGCAGTTTGTGGTCATCCATCTTGAACCCAAAGCATGTAGGAAGACATAGGTAGAAGTATATTAAATCTGACAAATGACCTCCCATGTGCAAAGGAGGAAATAAAGATTCATTCTCCGTGTTTGTGAGATCATTTTGATGAAGGGAAGGCTAATTGGGGATGACATATATTCTAAATCTAATTCAAATCAGCATTTTTACATGAAGACTCATCACATTTCCAATGGTAGGCTCTACCATAAAACAGCTTAGTAAAGACATCCTAAATTTGATTCTGGGAATTTTTTTAAATGCTTCATCAGAAGTGACATTTTTAGTGGTAATGAGTTTCCAATCTTGGTATTAACACAAACTGGATACCTGTAGTGTGAGGTTTTTTCTTCTTCAAAAAAAGAGATCTGTTATATGAGGAAGCATGCCTCCTTTGCATAATTAAGTCTCCTGTTTCAAAGAAAATTGCAACTAATATGTGATTATGCTTAGGAAACATAAGGGAAAAGTGCGAACACAGGGATTTCCATAGCATAAAAGCAAATCACCTTGAAATCTTTATAATGTTACATTATAAATTCCTGGTTGATATCTAAGTACGTTTAATGTCTTGGGAACAAATACCCTTATTTTTTTCTTTAAAAGTATGTAAAACCTTTTCCTTCTTAAATGCATCCATCTCGTTCCTGCCTTCACGCATATCAATGCAGAAGACACACTGCCCAAATCGTAAATAAACTTATTCGAGTATGAATTATCATAGCTTTCTGCAACTGTAGGAATATCAACCAGAGCCTGGAAAAACGATCAGTCGAATTTCATGATTTGTTTTAAACATTAGTCCCCTTCACACATTTTCCACATGAAGTTGTGCTCCATATGTAGAAAGGAGGGCCACCCCCAAGTGTTGCGCATGAGGGTTCTGAGGATAAAGATGGGGGAGTATAAGTTTTTTAAACAAACCAACCAACAAACCACAGATAAAATATTAAACGTTATAATTATAATTATATCAGAGCTTAAAGAGTAAGTGCCATACAAAAAACAAAAACGCCCACAAATTATTTTTCTTTCTATGTGCTTTTTTCAGAAGGAGCATAAGTCCTTTGCATAATTTTATGGCACCCATAATGCAGCCAGAGGGTGGGACACACCTGTCCCCAAGAACTGGGGGTAATCTTTGTCCTGGAATAGTGGCACTGCTATCAGAACTGATTCAGCTCTTGTGTAACAGAAACCAGTAAAACAATCTGGTTAATACGGCTTGGGCCTTTCCCCCCTCTTTCTTCTTTTACGTACACGGGGTCTGACAGTGTTCTTCATTCTATGGGGGCAAAATAAATAAGTTGGGATGCTACCTGAGACACAGCTGAGTAAGAATTTGCAGTTCACTCCAGAAGCTGGAGTTCCTAGGGGGAAGGGACAGGTGCCTCTGAACCCATCTCTTTATTTTCATGTATAGATTCATCAATGGCAGCCGTTTACTTTTATGAGAAATAGTACAGGTTGTACTTGGGAGAAATGGTGCTGTGGTAGCCTTCAGCTCAGACAGTGGATAGCAGCGTCAGCTCAAGAAGTGCTGTGAAAGGTAGCAAAAAGCCATTGCTGTGCAGCAGCTAGTGGATCAGGGAAGCCCCCAGCTCCTGCAACATACTGGCTGGTGTTGTGTGATGGCAGCAGATGGAGGAATTATCTACAGCAGCACTATGCCTATGTTGTTGTTGTTCTCAGCTGTCTGTCTTGGGAGACAATGAAGGAGTGCGCCTTTGGGGATGAAGTCAAATCCTTGAAGAGTTATAGCGCCTGCTGTTGCTATAGAGACCAATGTGGGAAAGTCATGTTTTGTTGCAGCTGGGGCAGATGAAAGCATCCTGTTATGCTGATGTGGACGCGCTGTGGCATTTCTTCTTTCTGCACTCCTCCCAGTGGTCATTCATCCTCTGGTCACTGCTGTGAATACACAACCTGACTGTCTGTCTCCAGGCACTGCAGTCTGCAAGGGATTCTGGCCCAGTGTGATTGGCGTTACAATCCTTCGTGTCATTTTTGCAGATATCTTTGTTATGCAGCTGGCTGACCAGCAGGCCTGGTACCTGAAGCCATCTCCCCAAAGAGCCATCTCCCTAAAGAGGGATCTTGCAGTCTTCCATTCTATGAACATAACCAAGCCAGTGTAATCATCGTAGAGATAGAAGTGCGAACATGCTGGGAATGTTGTCTTGGAAGAGCACATCTTTGAGTCTCTGTCCAGCAGCTGAATGGCCAACTGTGCTTGCCCTTCAATGGGTTCAGCCTATAAGCATGTACTGGCTTCCACTGCAGTCTATGAGGAGATGGCCACGGCAGGGGACGCAATATGTCTTGGTGTTCAGAGCATACAAAGATGTATTGTAGATCCCTGCTCCCACAATGAAAGAAACTGCTAGGTTTCCTGTATGTAGTAAATGCTCAGTCTGTATGTAGGAAATGTTCAGCCTTTTATTCTGTCTTTAATATGTAGCCACAACTTTCTTCCATGCAGTGAGCATCTCCTTGAAAGTGAAATCGAAACCACATAATTATTTTTAATGTGATGAATGCAACGTAATAAAGGTTGTAACTGGGTCCTCCCATGCAGAGGGAAATTATATGGAGGAAATGGATTGCAGCAGCATGTAAGTGTTATTACAGTTCAAATGCACGCATTTTGAGCCACAAGACTTTGGAACTCCCTGTGGTGGTTACACAACATCAAGCAGTTTAATTTGCCTCATGGTTTTCTTATCACTTGCACCTATGTTACCCTCTCCCCTTATTTTGTTTGGTCATTTCCTCATTAAATAGTGCAGTTTATACTTTAGCCTTTGTTCATTTCTCTTGAGATCTTATTTTTTTAAATATATATATATATATTTCTTGATTTTTAAATAACTTAATACAGTGAAATGAAAACTGAAGCAACTATGGCAGGAGGCCACATGCTAATCTGTCAGTGTGAATTTCAAAGCTGCGTCATTTATGATGCCATGCCAAGGCAGAAACACTGGAGCAGAGTCTGAGAGGAAAGTGCTCTGAAGAGAGGGGAGTGGCTTCAAGAGAGGGGTGTGGCTTGAAAAGGAGGCGTGGCCTCCGGAGAGTCCTAAGAGCCACGCAGAGACTTCAAAAAGGTGTGTCTCACCTGCAGGCCTGTGGTTGTCCTCACCACACTTTAAAGGATAAAACCAGCAGCCATGTGCATTCCCATTGAACTCCGAATAAATATTACTAAGGCTCAGCTTAAAAAGTTAAATGGTAAGAACAGGTTGCTGGGCCTATTAAATGCACTCCTATCTAATCATTGAGGACACAATACCAGCATTGACGTAAAAGGTTTGGGCCAAGAGGCCATCACAGG
Organism: Podarcis vaucheri; assembly: GCF_965113315.1. Classification (NCBI taxonomy): domain Eukaryota; kingdom Metazoa; phylum Chordata; class Lepidosauria; order Squamata; family Lacertidae; genus Podarcis; species Podarcis vaucheri. Next base: position 105,152,811 of record NC_138762.1, read on the forward strand.
CCATCACAAAGTCAACAATTGCAAAGGGAGATGCATGTCCATACCTTTAACAGGCTGGAGGGACATGGCTTGTGGGAGACAGCAGACTGAGGAAAGGAGGGAGATGAGAAGGCAGGCAGGCAAGGGGAGAAAATATTGAGGGGGCTGTGCCCCAAGAAGAAAATTATGGGGGAGGCAAGGACACCTGCCCCTAGAGTTGGCGCTTATGTTTTGACATGTCCTCTTAACACTGCTGCAAGTGACCTTTCACTAACTAGGTCATGGCATGACATTAGGGACAGCTGATCACTTAGGCTTTTCTCAGTATTCTGAGCATCTATCAGCTGCAGATGACCCAAGGTGCTTCCTGGTCAGCTAGAAGGCAGAGAGCTGCCAGCATGTTGGCTTTAGGTATATGTCGGCCATTTTACCATGTGTGCTTACAGTTGCATGTAGGTTCTGGCTATCTGTCACTGGATTTTGTGTACTTGTCCAAAGACAGTACTAAAATAGAGAAAATGCTCTGTGGCTAAGCGAGGGTGTGCTTGAGAAGGCTGGTGAGCAGCTAACTGGCAGTGCTCTCTATGAGACGTCTTGGGGGATTGGATACTTAAATCTTAATTACAAAAAACAATCATAATCAGGTATTAAAACTCTATAGGGAAATTGAAAGACTCAGAGAAGAGAGTCCCAACTGTGGAGGTTTGCTCTGTGCAAATTTAATTGACTCATATTATACAAATAAACCAGATAAATTGGAAAACCTGTATCTGTGTTCAGTATTCGTGGTAGCTTCATTTGTAGGACAGATGCTGTTTTAGAAGGTAGTGAGAATAATACTGACCCAGTGAAAAACATGATGGAATGCTGAAGAGTCCTGCAAAACAGCTCTTAAAAAAGGAGGTGATTTCAATTTCTCACTCTTTATACTGAAAGCATGCAGAAATGTGTGTCTGTGGAGTAGCCTCCTAGACAAATCAGCACCTCAACTACTGAAAATAAAGTACTTTGACAGTTGCAAAGGAAGGTGGGCCCAGGGCTTGTAAGATGGGGGAGATAGCATAGAGAAAAAAGAGGCTGAAATGGTGAACCGGTCAAAAAGTGAAGCTGAGCTGTCAGAGATTAACTTTTGTGGCAGCCGTACAGGCAAAGTCAATTTGGAGGAAATCATTTCCTCATTAAACAGAGAGCAATTTTAGTCTTTTCAGCAACAATAAAATAGTTCTGTCACAGAGGATCAGTAATATAAGTAACACTGACAGTTTTGCCTTTGATAATGGCTAACCATTTCCGTTGCATCATACGTGAGTGATCAAGTGCTAAAAATAGCTTGCAGATCCCACTGGACTGAATGCGTTGATTCTCAGAGCACAGTATAACTGAAATCAGAACATGTGGAAAATTATTGCTATTTAGCACTGAGCTGAAAACACTGCCCCCTCCTTTTGTCAGGCCATTTGTCTCCCTTGAAAGTGAAGAGGAGCATTTTGGGGGGCTTTTACAGGGAAGGTGTTGAGTTCCTACCATTTTCAGATGGGGCAGAAGATAAAACTCCCCCCCTCTCTTTCTCTCTCTCTCTTTACAGAACAAGTTTTGCTGTTGCCTCAAGCTGCTATGTAGCTCCAAGAAACAGTCCAGTCTTCAGTTTTTCAGTCTTTTGAAATGCGCTGATGTTGGACCACACTATCCACTAGATGCCCTTCAGGTTGAGGTCTCATGTAACCTTGATCATCACTCTCCATTGTCATTATATGGGCAGTGACATCATGTTGATGCAGACTATTGAGTCACATATCCAGTGTTGCCTCAAGGTCTCAGAGGACGATCTTCCCCATCCCTTCTTCTTGTTTACTGAAGGTGTAAGAAACTGAACCTGACACTTCCTATATGCAAACAATGTTCTCTATGTTGTTATAATGCTCTGCCACACATCTGATGGGACACACATCATTTCAACATGGGTATGTGGGTGGTGCTGTGGTCTAAACCACAGAGCCTAGGGCTTTCCGGTCGGAAGGTCGGCGGTTCGAATCCCCGTGATGGGGTGAGCTCCCGTTGCTCAGTACCTGCTCCTGCCAATCTAGCAGTTCGAAAGCACGTCAAAGTGCAAGTAGATAAATAGCTACTGCTCCGGTGGGAAGGTAAACAGTGTTTCCGTGCGCTGCTCTGGTTCGCCAGAAGCAGCTTAGTCATGCTGGCCACGTGACCCGGAAGCTGTCTGCGGACAAACGCCGGCTCCCTCAGCCTATAGAGCGAGATGAGTGCTGCAACCCCAGAATCGTCTGCAACTGGACCTAACGGTCAGGGGTCCCTTTACCTTTACCTTTACATACACTCCTGATTACAAAAAAAGAGGGAAAGCGAGAGAACCTGCCTTTGATTAATTAGCTACATAGAGCCACAGAAATATGTAACGTCCTTCGTTTTTTCATTTGGTAAGTCTATATGTGAATTACTTAGTTTAAGGATTTCCCTATTTGCAATGGAAAATGTTGTAACTTTCGCATTCTCCTGCTGGGTCTTACGTTAAATATTATTTCACAGCTCCCCCGCTGTTATTTCCTTTTGTTTGTATGTAAATTTTTTTGTCAAAATTTACAAATTTTAATAATGACATTTTTAAAAAGAAAGAAATATGCAGCGTTATGATCAGCCATGGCAAACTTAAGTATCTCCCTCATTGAACATTTAAAAAGAAATCTACATACACAGATCTGAAACGATGCCCAGTACCACTGAGGCTTGGCACAGACGATGAAAAAAGGTCAAACCAATTTGCACCGGAAACATACTGAGCAAACAGCAAATGCTATTTTTTGGGAGTGGGGGGAGAACTAAATGTTCTCGAAGTTTAGAACATCACAGAGTCATTAAAAAGGCCACCTGCTGATGTAAATCCTAAATAAAATTAAGAATTCAATTATTCTTTAAAAAAAGAAACCTCCAAGAACATATTGCAGATATGTTCTGCAGCACACAAACAAATCACAATACCTCTGAAGAAATAGACTAAGCCAGACATATAAGTAGGAAACTACATTTTTGAAGGGTTAAGGCCCTACTGGATAGGAATTCAAAGACTCTACTGGATAGGAATTGTTTTGTTTGTCTGAAATTCATATGCATCCTTGTTTGCCTTAATTGGCTTGCACCAGTTTTATATATCTGTTGAATGTTTTCTAAAGTATATTTTTAAAGTGTCTCATTTTAGGCCATGCTGCAATCATGAGAGTAAATTCACATTTTAGTCTGAAGCTGCAGACCTCTATAACTTAAGACCTAGAGTTTACTGATTTCCTAAAAAGAAGCAACTAAACATATTGATATTTCCCTCGTCAAGTATTTCTGTTATTTGCTTCCCCCCTACTAACTTATTTGTTCAAACCTTTTGGTACCTCACTGTTGCTTTTTTAAAAACAATCCCTTTCCAATGAAAAACTCAGAAGTTGCAGGGTAAGCAAGTAATTAATACAGAGTAACCAGTTAACTAGGCAACTAACTCATTTCCTTCTGCTTCCTCGCCTTTTCCTTCTTCTGAAAGGATAACTGACACAATGTTCCGAATGGGCATTTAGTCATCTTAGGCTCGTGGTCCAATTAAGAGTGTGAGAATGCTGTTCCAAGTTTGAATGGCAGTTCTTGTGAACTGCCCTACAACTGACCCTTCTTGTGGAACAGAGAAGGGTCCTTACAGCCCCCCACCCCTTCTTCTTCTTTGGCGATCACTCGTAGCTGAGTAAGATTGTCTTCCATAAACTTGGTTTTAACAATGAGTCTGTAAGTGACTGTGGAGGCCACTTATAGAATCATAGAATCATAGAGTTGGAAGAGACCACAAGGGCCATCGGGTCCAACCCCCTGATCCACAAATCTTTCCACAGTGGGGACATTGGTTTTTGGGTGGGAGTTGATCACGGTGTGGATTTGCCAAGCATGCCTTTCTCTTAGCACGCTTCTCCCTTGTGTCCTGAGTTTGAGTGTCTTCAAAGCCCATGACACCTTTGGTAAAGGCTGTTCTCCAGTTGGAGTGCAAGTGTTTCCCAATTGTTGGTGTTTATACTACTTTTTTAAGATTTGCCTTGAGACAGTCTTTAAACCTCTTTTGTTGACCACCAGCATTACAGTTTCCATTTTTAAGTTCGGAATAGAGTAGTTGCTTTGGAAGACGATAATCATGTTGGCTTTTTGCAGTATGATAGCGCTGCAGAGAGCTTGCTGGGGAGACCATGCATTAAAAAGGGACTCAAAAATAACTTAAAGAAGGTTTTAATAAGAAAAACAAAAACTCCATTTACACTAAATACATCAGCAAACCAGACCCAACCACCAACCCATCCCCCAGGGAAATGGGAGAGCTAGGTGCTGCTCCTTATATACTCTACCCAGATGCTGACACACCTTAATCAAATACAACTCAGCAGCACCTGCTATGTTTCACAGCTGTAAAGCTGGGTCTCGTTATCTTGCTCTGGCCCTTGCTCCGGCCCCTTAAAGTCATATACATGGAGTGGAACAATGATGAACCTTTACATTTAAAGAAACCATTCAACAAATCAGGCATCTACACAACATGACCAGTCCAACGAAGTTGATGTTGAAGAATAATTGCTTCAACACTGGTGATCTTTGCTTCTTCCAGTACACTGGTATTAGTTCACCTGTCTTCCCAAGTGATGTGTAAATTTTTTCATAGACACTGTTGATGGAATCTTTTGAGGAGTTGGAGATAGCGTTTATAAGTGGTCCATGTTTCACAAGCATACAGTAAGGTTGGTAGTATAATAGCTTTGTAAACAAGCATTTTGGTTTCTCTGCGAATGTCCCGGTCCTCAAACACTCTGCACTTCAATCAGGAGAAAGCCGTATTTGCAGAGCTCAGGCGATGCTGGATTTTGGCATCAATGTCAGCCCTTGTGGAACATATACAGGTTTTTTTATATACATACATAACTACTTCTTGACTTCCCACCCTTCCTTTCCTGATGCTTATTTTTATTATTTCTTTTTATTAGCTGTTTTAAAACACAAATGTTTTTATTATCTAAGCCCCAATGTAGTTGATTCTTTCAATGATCAGCTGCTTATATTTCAAATCCTGCCTGTGACTTCATGTATGGGACAAGAAAGGATATTCCAGCTAAACATCAGGAAGAACTTTCTGATAGTAAGAGCTGTTCAACAGCAGAACAGACTCCATAGGAAGATGGTGGACTGTCATTTCTGGGAGGTTTTTAAGCAGAGCTTGGATGGGCATCTCTCATGGATGCTTTAGCTGAGATTCCTACATTGCAGGGGCTTGGACTAGATGATCCTTGGGGTCCCTTCCAACTCTAAGATTCTATGATAAAGTAACAAATAGGTTCACTTAATTCCTCACACCTTGCCACAGTATGTAGCAGCAACTTAGCTGGAGGAAAGACAGGTGAGTGGCACCTCCCACATCAGCCCTCCCACATCACCTGCTATTGTTTATTTCACACTAAGATCAATGTATTTTAAATTTTGCAAACCCTCTGATGGATTGTGGCCAGTGTAAAAAGCCCAGTGACTTTCGTGAATAGGACTTGTATCATTTAATAAAACACGCACAGACATTTCTAACAAAGCTTTTTCCTTCTCATTTTTAAATAGCTCCTCATTCTAAATAGTTTTTAAATATATAGTGCTTTTAAAAATTGAAGTAATTTTTCTCAATTTCAACAGGAGATAATCATACTTGTGGTTTTATAGGGGGAAAAATTCTATCAATTAACATGCCAGTTTTAATAATAATAAAATAAAATGATGGACAGAATGGAAGACCTTTGACTACAGGTGAACAATTTATTATTAAAATAAATGGCAGATAAAACATCAAGCAGAAACATTGCAGAGGAAAGCTGCAGAGGGTTAAAATTAAAAACGCACACTAGCTCGTGTTAATGTTTTAAATAGCGGCCTAAGATTTATTAAGCCTTTTAACATTAGTGCAAACTAGCAGCAGAAATAGTTTTAAACCATCAGGGGAAATATGACTTAATGAGTTCACCTCCTGTAGTATTCTGAGCCAAATGTAATGGTGATGTAATTGGTGGCAGATGACATATTGGATGACAGAGGAGTCAAAACTGACAAAATAGCATAACTCACCCTAAGCAGACATTTGCTAGGTATGGTCAGGTTAACAAAAGATGTAACCCAAATTGTTTCTCACCTTCATTTCATTCAGTTCATCCACATATCCCTTTAACATGTTCTCACTGCATTCGTATGTCATGAGAGTATACGTTCCTAAAATTATTCATCAGAACCTTATCAGATCCTTCATTGCCATATTTGACATTAGCCTAATTGCAACTATAATCTCTCGGCATAAGTGATATAGTTTTTGCTGTACTGTTAAACAGCAAACTTTTGAGAGACTGACAGTTGCACTCTTACACATGGCTGCTCATTTGGTTCAGCTGGGCTTAGGAGAGCAGGGTCTGTTTTGTAGGAATTTACAGACAACACCCAGTGGGTTGAGGAAGGAGATACCAGCCAACATTTCCTCCAAGGAAAACAGAGTGATCACACCTGCTCACCCAATCCGCCAGGCACATTTGTCCTGTCTGTAGGCCTGTCAGTAAGCTGTGCATGGATATTGCATTTTACATAGGGTTCACATCCCAAAACCTGACTCAAGAGGGCTAGTGGGCTCGTGTCTTGCTTCCCATAGGCATCTAGACTAGATGGGCTTGATGTGCCTTTGGTCTAACCCAGCTGGGCTCTTGCGTTCTTATGGATGCTGAATCAAACCATTATGTTTCACAGGAACTTGATTCAGGTCAACACATGTGAGCAACTGCACCCAGACTTAGTTGATGGCATAGCTATATATGATTGGTCTCCTCCACCAGCCTATATGTTTATCTGAACCAGCCCACTGAAAACCTGTGGAGGAACAATAGCTATGCATCCCTCCCTAACTGTTGTACAGAAGAAGAAGAAAATAAAATTAGAAGTGTTATAGAAAAAGGGTACTGCTAGGCCAAATGGATTGGTTTAAATATTTTTTGACACATGGCACAAAGTTCATATACATTGCTTCAGGCAGTAGGAAACTTAAAAGCTAGTCTGATGGTAAAGTTTTTGAGGGTGTTTTTATTAAAAAAAAAACAAATATTCTTTGAATTTTATGGCTTGTCTCCCACATGAGGCGTAATAGTTTCAATGTTCTAATTAGTACTTGTGTATATTGCCATTACTTTGTCTCTTTAATCACATTATTAAGTCTGTTATGGAGATTCCTTATAGAATCACACTTTATAATAGTGGTTCTAATTTGAATATGTCCTTTTTATGTTGTCTGAATCTGAAACATCATAAACTCTTTTTATGGGCCCTTTGATAGTAGACACTTTCCTGCTTTATGCTTGATTAGAACATACAGTACTAAGTAATAAAGAAACTTCCTGAAGCTTTGGAATTTTACGGCTAGAAAATATCTCCGCTTCCTCAGGCTTCGGTTTCCCCTCTGACACTATGACATTCAGTCAGGGAAAGATAGCCCCCAGTTCTTCAGAGACTGTTCCGCAGGAAATTTAAAACGAGGGGGAAAAACATATTTCTTCTTCTCTCTTCTGAAGAGAGTTGGCCAGCACTGCTTGTGACCCATGAAATCAAAGGCTCTCTCCACCAGCCGTGCAGGGTCCCTCAAAGACTCAATCTCCTGGTTTCTTTGAGACAACAAAAAGTGGGTGGGTTTCACCCTGCTCCCAACGGGCCACCATTACAAAGTTCAGTAGTTACAGATAGGTAGCTGTGTTGGTCTGCCATAGTCAAAATAAAAAAATTCCTTCAGATACTGAAGAAGTGTGCATGCACACGAAAGCTCATACCAAGAACTAACTTAGTTGGTCTTTAAGGTGCTACTGGAAGGAATTTTTAAAGTTCAGTAGTGTTGGTGTGACATATCCATAGCTATATCTATATCTAGAAAGGAGAATTCCTGGAAGCCATGAACTAGGTTTGGGGAAAACACTCTTGAAAACCTCAGCAGAGATTTAAAATCACAAAAATATACATAAATATGGGCTGTTAGACCTTCCAGATATGCCCTTCCAAAGTTTGCCACCTCCCCTAGCATATAAAGACCACGTGTTTGGTAAGTTAAAAATGGTTTACTTACAAACTCTCCAAATGTCTGGTTCATGTGCTTTTCCTAGTGTATCCATCACTAGGAAAGGTTGTACGGGCGGTAAAACTTAGCTTAGTTACAAAGTGGTAAAAGTTCCTAGATTATTAGAATAGGAATTTAATGTTGAGAGCCATGTGGTTGAGGTGCAGCAACCAGCTCAAATCTCTTCATACCTTTTCAGACAATAAACTTGAATACCTATTTCCTCCCAAGGTGAGGGGAAGTGACACAGCTAAGCCTGTCAGGACAGCTTACTCTATGGTATTAACCCCTTCATGTGTTAATTAGACTTAAGCATGTTGGTTGGATGATGCTGGCTATCCCACAAGTAGCAGAGCATCTACTTTGCATTCAGAATGTCCTAGATTAAATTCCTGGGCATCTCCAACTAGGGCTGGGAGAGAACCCTATCTGAAATCTTGGAGAGCTGTAGTCAGTCTGCGTAGATAATGCTAATACTTCCTCGCTTCCTGTGTTGCTGCTAGTGATGCTACTGAATTTTGGGGCAGTTCAGTTTGGAACAGGCATTTGACTCATGATGCTCAGTTATATACTGAACCAAAGGCCATGCCTGTCCCTCAAGTTTCTCTCTTGCTCAGATCACAGTATGCAGGGCTTGCTGAGGTTCAAATCCAGACTGGAAATTACAGAAGTGAGCTGGGTCCAAATTAAGTTAGCTGCACAGCTTGCAGTGAAGTCAAGGGGATTTAAATTGTGACTAATGTGTACCATCGGTTTCAAGGGGACATTCTATACATGTCGACACCGAAGTAAGCCCTATTGAGTTCAGTGCAACACCTCCAAGTTGCAGCCAGCATTCATCCTTAAAGGGCTTTGTCAGACCCCAAATGCAGCTTATGACATAGATCTATTATCTTGGTTATTCCCTGCAGAGAATAAGTATACTCCCTGCCTTTTACAGTGGCATCATTCCTAGGCAAGCATTGCAGCCTTATCAGGGGAAGCATGTAAGCTTCTGATAGGATGAAAAACGTATCCATGTCATTTTTATAAGCCTGTTCCAAGAGTCCTGTTTTTGTTAGTTCAATGTGCAAAAATGCAGAGCAGTTCCAGCCCAGGTTTTCACAATTGCACAGTTTATGCAAGCTAGACCTGGCAAGGCAATCATTAAATCTCCTTTTAGACTTAATTCCCACCCTTCCAGTTTGTGGATTGGTTTGTAACATAAATTTGAAATAAACAAGTGTCTGTCTGTCTGTCATCTATCTATCTATCATCTATCTATCATCTATCATCTATCTATCTATCTATCTATCTATCTATCTATCTATCTATCTATCTATCTATCATCTATCTATCTATCTATCTATCTATCATCTATCTATATCTATCTATCTATCTATCATCTATCTATATCTATCTATCTATCTATCATCTATCTATCTATCTATCTATCTATCTATCTATCTATCTATCTATCTATCTATCTATTATCTATCTCTATCTATCTATCTATCTATCTATCTATCTATCTATCTATCTATCTATCTATCTATCTATCATCTATCTATCTATCATCATCTATCATCATCTATCTATATCATCTATCTATCTATCTATCTATCTATCTATCTATCTATCTATCTATCATCATCTCTATCGTCTATCTATTTTCAGCATTTTAAATACTTTTGAACTCTGAAGCTTTTTCAGTACAGTCAACACTTTGGCTTCCTTTTTGTGATGGAAATAAGATAGAAACGAATGAAAAAAAACACCATAGAAATGATATTTAAATATTTTAACAGCTCAAAATTTCTTAGATGGTTGTAACTTTCATAATTTAAACTTGGCACAAACTATAGGATCTCCCACTTCATAGCACTGTCCAGTTTCTGTGCTGGTGGGCACAGGGATAAAATTAATAAAACTGTTCTGGAAAGCCTTCTTTGCAGAATTTCTCATCTTTTCTAAAGTTCTGTTCAAAAAGGTCTCCTGACTCTATTCTTTGCTTTTTTTAATGGTTTCTGGGGGAATAGATGCATCCAAATGACAGCATTGTTTTCGGACTTTCCTTCCTGATTTGGTTCTTGGAAACAAAACATTTCCAGGATTAGCCTCTGGTATGAAATCCAGTTTCTCTTTTTAAATGGATGAGTTTGATCTGCCAGGAACTTCTCTGGTGCAAGTACAAGTGAGGCCAGATCTTAGATCTTAACATGATGCTCTATTCCATTCAACACACTTTTTTTCATTCACTGCCCTGCTCTGCACCCCTTCTACACAGAACAGCCTTTTGAAAAAAAGAAAGAAAGAAAGAAAGAAAGAAAGAAAGAAAGAAAGAAAGAAAATGAAAAATATATGCACCTGACCAGGCTCTGCTTTGGGCTGCTGGCAGCCAGCATGGAACCCACTGCTCTGCTTATCTCCATCTGCTGCATTCGTTGTGCCTTCTCCAGTAATCAGATATCAGCTGATTTTCCTAGTTCTGCACTATTGCTACTCTGCTCTCATTCTCTGGAGGCAAATGTGTGGGGCATTGTGCCCTGCAAGGTCCCCACTCACCTTGGTTGAGCTCCATATGTGCACAGAGAAGCGGACATGGAGCAATGGATCCAAACTACAAGAAAGAAGATTCCACCTAAACATTAGGAAGAACTTCCTGACAGTAAGAGCTGTTCGACAGTGGAATTTGCTGCCAAGGAGTGTGGTGGAGTCTCCTACTTTGGAGGTCTTTAAGCAGAGGCTTGACAACCATATGTCAGGAGTGCTCTGATGGTGTTTCCTGCTTGGCAGGGGGTTGGACTCGATGGCCCTTGTGGTCTCTTCCAACTCTATGATTCTATGATTCTATGATTCTATGATTCTATATGCTGTATGGAGCCATTCTGACATGAGTTTTTACATGAGTGCCATGGTTCAGGAAATTTTGCCCTTCGGTGGGAACTGGCTATACATTGTTTTTCTATATTGTACTCATGGAGGGAAGAACTATTGTCTTCTTTTTTAAAAGATTGTAGATCGTTTTGCTAGTGGTAGATTTCTTATTATTGGGATATTAAATTCTGCTTCCCTCCCTGGTTGGGCCATAATGAATACTCCCCCCCCAATTTTTTTTTGCTATGTTAACCAGTCTTTGGCTGGATCTAGACACATCAAAAAAGTGTTTCAGGAAAACACATTGTAAACTTTATAATGGGAAATCATGTTGGCGAAAGACAGGACTCCACAGCGCCACTTGGTGCCACAGTGTTATAACCCATATTAAACACTTTTTATTTACTAATGTAGCTGAGTTCCTCGACTAAGAAGTGGGTTGAATGCATATGGAGCGTGCAGTAGCAGCTCAGGATCTTCAACAAGTCTCTTTTTTTATTTATTTCACACAGCTCTTGAGTAACCGGTCAACGCAAACTGTGACTGTAGGCACAGATAACAGCCCTGGATCTCTGTTCATGAATTTGATGAAGTGAGTCATTTGAATTCAGGTGTGTCATTTATGTTCACAACAACTGAAATAAGGAAACATTGTTGGATCTTCACCCAGAGTGGCAATTTGATTCTGTTATTTTAGCCACAGCTCATTTTGGTTCACACTAAAGGCCCTCCATTGTTCTTACAGCAAAAACAACAATCCCCCACTGTGTTCTGGTGGGCTACCCAGAGCCCACCTGCCATAACCTGTAAGCTTAGCACATGGGCTTCAGAGAACATTCCACCTGTCCCTTTCCCAGATCTTTTCTGGAAGCAAAGTATGTCATTGGCATCTTTACTGGGGCAGCCATAATTTGACCTAAAGGACTTATTTATTATAGATCTTGCTTGTGTATACACTTTATTGAACATGTAAAACACCAGATTAGTCCATAAAAGGGCTAAATTATTAGAGCAGGAACTAGCCACTGAGGTTAATGAAAATATAATTAGTACTGCTTGAGCTACATGCTGTTGAAAGAAGGGTCATAAATCCTATTAATCTCTTTTTCACTCAAAAATTATTGACCTGACAGGCCACAATGGTGTGGTCTATGTGTCCATATAGAGTTGAAGGCTCTTTCTTTCTTTCTTTCTTTCTTTCTTTCTTTCTTTCTTTCTTCCTCTCTCTCTCCCTCCCTCCCTCCCTCCCTCCCTCCCTCCCTTCCTTCCTTCCTTCCTTTCTTTTCCTCCCTTTTGAATCACATTTTCAGTTTGTGTCAAAACAACAGGAGGATCTGTTCTTGATACATATACTGTGTCATATAACTGTAACGCCACAGGCTGGATGTGATGCAGGTTAAAAATATATGTTTGCTTGAGAACAACCAAGAAGAGGCACCCACACTCTGCAATGGCCTCTGACCAGGCAAAAGCACACGCCACTGAAAGAAATGTGCAGGCCAGGAGCCTGATGGCTGAGATGTTCCTGGAGAAGAATGTCCTGGGAGCTCCTGGGATTTAGGACAGTCTCTCCCAGAGTCATCATGCCTGATAGTTCCTTATGTTGACTGAAGGAAAGTGATCTAGGCTTTCCAACCTACCAATCCCTAAGTTCAAAGCTATTGCCTATTCACTGCTGGGAATTTCCTGGATGCCTTAGGCATGTTGCCCCATACACTTAAGCATGCATTTGGGTATGTTACTGATCATTAAATTGCAACTTAATTTTCTTTGTGAACCAGTAGTGGTTTTTTATTGTAGTATATTAATTAGTACTCATTAATGATCTTTTAATCGAAATCAGGAAATGTGATGCTAAAATCATTCAACAGCCAATCTTCAAATCAAATTGGGCTGTTAATGGTGGGGGTGGAAGGAGCTGTGGCTTGAGGAAACTTCTGAAATTTCAAAGAACTCCATAAAACGACTTACCCCTTCTACAAAAATGAACTCTTACCATTGAATAGGTTTCAAATGAGTTCTAAATACTTTGTGTTATCAGAAGGCAATTTGCAGAATTAAATGTAGTTAATATTCAGAGCCAAGGCAGGTTGCTTCTTTGTTTACAACAAGATTGGGATTAAGAATAAAGTAAAATGAAATGCAATGGTCATCGAAAATATCTAAAATCAGTGACACAGGCACTAAGGGACGAGATTCCAGGGAGCAGACAGTGGGTCAAGGGAGAAACCTTCAGTTCTGCTCTGGGGTTACTAGTTGGAAACTATGGTGGCAACTTTGTATATGCATGAAGAGAAACATGCTTCACGTTGCACTTCTCTCCCATTAACTCTGGTCAGTATGGCCAATGGTCAGGGATAAAGAGGGTTGGGATCAAAAAATGGGGGGGCAGTTTGGGGAATTTTACTCTGTGTCTTTTATGGCAAAGATAACTTCTGTACTGGAAGAGACCAAGAAACTCACAGTCAGGCCATAGAATATCCAATTACTATTGCTTAGCATCTCCCCTGGCACATCAATTGCAGCATGTGCCCATTCTTCCACTCCGGAATACAACCTCCAGTTGCATTCCCCCTTTTTTAAAATGTCCAATTTCTTTATTTTTTCTCCTTTTGCATGAACAGGAGCCTCCACATCACCTTGTCAGTGATAGCTCCCGATATTATTTGGGGTTCATAGTGCCACCCTTTCTTTAAAGTCCATTACAACTGTTAGGTCTCTGCTTTCTCTTTCCCATGTGCAAGAAATTTCACTCTATTTCACTCTATTCTTCAGCATACCTGAAGGAGCGTCTCCACCTCCATCGTTCAACCCAAACACTGAGATCCAGCACTGAGGGCCTTCTGGCAGTTCCCTCACTGCAAGATGTGAGGTTACAGGGAACCAGGCAGAGGGCCTTCTCGGTAGTGGTGCCCGCCCTGTGGCACGCCCTCCCATCAGATGTCAAGGGGATAAACCACTATCTGACTTTTAGAAGACATCTGAAGGCAGCCCTCTTTAGGGAAGTTTAATGCATTTTTAATCTTTTGTTGGAAGCCGCCCAGAGTGTCTGGTTAAACCCAGCCAGATGGGTGGGGTATAAATTATTATTATTATTATTATTATTATTATTATTATTATTATTATTACCCTAGGGTTTTTGAAGCAATCCTATGCATATTTAGATGGAATCAAATCCCCTTATATTCACTGGGGCTTGTTCCCAGGTAAGAGTGCATAGGATTGAGTAAGTAGCACTGCAATCTGCAGTGCATTCTGACAACTAGTGAAGCTTAACAGTCAGAAAAATGGCACATGAATATTTTTCTGAAGGAGGGATAACGTTCAGAGATAAATAGATTTTTCTCCAATGTCAGCTTGGTAGAAATTGGCCATGTACCTGCTCTCCAGTATTTTTTATAGGAATTACTGTTTTGTGCTCCTGGCTGAATTTCCCACGGCACCTGGCACACACAAGCCCTAGAGAAAACCAATACTGCATTACGTGTGGGTGATGTGGAGCTACAGTCCAGAGTTGTTGCAAGGTCATTAGGCTATTCGTCAATCTGCCTAATGAGCTACTCAGCTTTCCAGTATTCAGGTATACAGTTGCTGACAAAGGTCTCTTGCATCATAGTTAGTCACAATTGCTATTCTCACCTGACTTGAAGTGTTCCAGCCATCTGTACTCTTTTATCAGCTTAGTGCCTTCCTCAATTTACAGTTTTCCTGTACTATTAATGTTTTCACGGCCTAGTAAAGCTATCATGACAATGGTTGAATGTACTGTTTCACTACATGATGATGATGATGATGATGATGATGAAGAAGTTGATATGGTTTCTTGGCATCATGAAATATTCTTGCAACGAGTTAGTAGCTTCGTTGTGCATTGTGCAAACAAAGTTTAAGCAAAACAGCAGGTATGCATCCCTTCTTTGGGCCTTTGGCATTCCCAACTGTGCAGCAGGCTTGGCACATACAGTTCTGTGTGCATGAAGGTCTCTCTGCTACAGATGTTGGTGCTGTACACATGGAAGCCAGATGCTGGAATTGGTCCATGCTCCCTGCTCATTCTCTGACTGAGCATGTGGGCAGAATTTGCAAAGAGAGCTTAGTCCATAGGCGGATGTCTAGATTTTATGCCGCTGTCAGAACCACTTCACCCAGTTGTGGATTTATTTATTTTCCAGAAAACCAGGCAGCCGTCTGAGCTCCACAGCACTGGAGACGATACTTTGAGGCAACTGTGTCAAAGCCTCTTTCCTGTTTCACAGAAAGGCAAAGGCTGCTTCCATGCCTCCTGGAAAACCCACCAGAGAGTTCATAAGACGCCAGCCCTGTGAGGTAGGCTAGGCTGAGAGCTGGTAGTTCAGAGACCAAAACTGTGAAACTGCACATATTTAGAATATTTGCTGCTTGTTACTTATTAGGGTTGGCAATTTTGGGGGGGGGTCTGCTTATTTGGAGGTTTTGCTGTAAATATCAGAACTGTAGCTTCTTCCCTGTGAATGACATTGCATAAGGACATAAGAAGAGCTCTGCTTGACCAGGCTAAGGACCCATCTAGTCCAGCAGCCCCCCAGATGTCTGTGGGAAACCAGTAAACAGGACCTGAGCACACCAGCACTCTGCCCCCCCCCGTGCTTTCCAGGAACTGGTATTCAGATACATACCATTGGCACATTTAGGGCAGGACGACTGGTTCCTCTTCACTGGGCCCAGGAGATGTAAAAAATCACCCCAGAAATCTGTAAAGGAACATGTCAAGAAGCTGTCCCCCAAAGTCACCTCCACTCTGGGCAGGCTGCTGAGTTTTCCCTAAGGCAACTAGGCTCCAAGAGCTGCAACCATGTCAGCCTTCAGCCCCAAATTACACCCCCACTGACCTCTGCCTTCGGTTCAGAAACGGATCCGCAGCACCCCCTGTCGTCCTCCACCATCACCCCATGCTGCTCTGCAGGTGCCTGCCTGGTCCTGGTGGCACCAGCAGATGCTTCAACTGCTCTGACTCCTCCTTCTCCACACCAACCACTGGGCCCCACACCTGCAGGTAAGCAGCACAGCCTCGGCCTGCCCTCTGGACCATGAGTGCTCCACAGGGAGTATAAGCCCCCTCAGGCAGGGATTTTGCTTGTGCAGCACCACTTGGCTCTACCCAAAGGAGGGAACTGAAGAAAGACCAGCTGCCCTTCTTTAACTGAGCATTGCTAGTTACTTTAGGGACTCGGGGCACAGTTTTGCATATGCTAATCTATATACCTAGATAAGGTAAAGGTAAAGGGACCCCTGACCATTATGTCCAGTCATGGCCGACTCTGGGGTTGTGGCGCTCATCTCACTTTATTGGCTGAGGGAGCCGGCTGGTCATGTGGCCAGCATGACTGAGCCACTTCTGGCAAACCAGAGCAGCGCACGGAAACGCCGTTTACCTTCCCACCGGAGCGGAACCTATTTATCTACTTGCACTTTGACGTGCTTTCGAACTGCTAGGTGGGCAGGAGCAGGGACCGAGCAATGGGAGCTCACCCCGTTGCGGGGATTCGAACCGCCGCCCTTCTGATCGGCAAGTCCTAGGTTCTGTTTGTTTAACTCACAGCGCCACCCGCGTCCCTCAGATATACCTAGATACTTCTGGTCAAATTATAGTAGTGGCTCAGATGTCACCAGCCTTGCATTTTGTAGTGCGTCCAGCCACCTGTCAGAGACTGGCTGGATGACAAGGAGTGGTGGGAAGCGCCAGCCGGGGAACCCCCAAGGGAAATCCCAGAGGAGGAAGGCTCAGAAATCTGGGATTGGTAGTGGGACACGGAGGAGAGGTCAGAGAGGGAAGATTGGGAGGAGGTGGTAGATACCGAAGGGACAAGAGGATTTAGTGAACAGGAGGAACCTGTGACAGGGAGCAGTTCAGACTCCAAGGCTGAAGCAGAGGAGGGAGGTAAAGAGATTCTGAAGCATCCCAGGAATCGTCTTCTCCTGCTGCAACAATTTTCCCTAGCCCCCAATCTCCAAGAAAGTGCAAGATAACAAGGAGGGAGGAACAGAGGTCAGAGGTGGGCAGAAATAGTTTGAGACTGCTTGGGAAACATCTGGGAGAGGAGGGAAGGGAAGCAGGGACCTTCAGTCCTGGCAACTGCTCTGTGGAGGCAAGACCTACTGGGAAGTGTTGCTGAGTCGTTTGCCATTTCCTTGAATAAAGAGGTAATTTCACTGACAACTGACTCTGCCTCTTCATTCTGAGCTGCATCTGACTCCAGCCCTGAAAGCACCTTGTTAGCAAAAGTGATTTACAGTGGCACCTCGGGTTACATACGCTTCAGGTTACAGACTCTTCAGGTTACACACTCCGCTAACCCAGAAATAGTGGTTCAGGTTAAGAACTTTGCTTCAGGATAAGAACAGAAATCGGCTCCGACGGCGGCAGCAGGAGGCCCCATTAGCTAAAGTGGTGCTTGAGGTTAAGAACAGTTTCAGGATACGTACGGACCTCCAGAACGAATTAAGTACTTAACCTGAGGTACCACTGTAGAAACAAACAAACAAAAACTTTTCGAACTTTTTGAAAAGGTAGGAGATCCAAGGCTTGGTACAAAAGACCAGTGACTTGAGCCTCCTGGAGACGACCCCCGAAAGCATCCCTGCATCTTCATAGAAATTAGCCAGATCATGTTTCTTGCATCCAATAAGAGCGTCTGGGTCACTCAGAGGCCTGTTCTTCCTGACTAGTATCTGCCCTTACTTTCTTTGGAGCCAGGTCTACTTGTTTATACCCACAGAAGAGAAAGAAATCCACACATCAATTTTCTTTCTTCCACTAGGTTCTGGATCTGAGGGCGTTGTCCTTCATGTTTCAGCATGTTCTTAGAGGGAGGTGTAACACTCTAAGTAGTTCAAGTCCCTACAAATAATTTTCTTAGCATATTTTCAACAAAAACACAGCATAACGTACTCTTTCAAGCATCCACAACACTCTGTTTTCAATACAGGGGCAGAGCGCAACATAACCTTGAGGTATGCTTATTCAGAAACCAATCTCATTTTCTAGTAGCACAGCCCCAGTCATTTAAATTTGTGCATGCCATTCAGCTACAGTGTGAGAACAGAAAAAAAGGGAGAAAGATATTCTGCTTACAAATAGGTTATCTCAAGTAAGATGGGGTGGGGTGGGGGACACCATTTGATTTGGGGGCAAAAGGCTCATATCAGCTCTCTATATGACAAATGTCAAGCTCTCAACGGCCAACAAAACTTGTATAATTTCAACACCTCCACTTCTGTCTGGCAGAAGTGATCCTTCCTAGGGTGTGTTTTCCCTTCCTATTCTAGCAGAAGACAGGCATGACTAGCCTGCAGCCAGGGTATTTTGAAGTCTTAGCTAGAATCAAGGAATGGATCCATCATAAACATTATATTGAAGGAGGAGGAGGAGGAAGCCTTCAGAACTAGCTTAGCAGATGCACACCAACAGCTGGGCGTACGCACTGATGGCCAAGCAGAAGACAACCTGCAACATTAATTTGAGTTGTGAAAATAAAGCCGATTTCACTTTCCTCCAGAGACAGGCATGACTGATAAAAATTGTATATCTTTAGAATCTCTGTTCCCTGCAGTCAACGCCACCTGTGACATGGGAACCACAAGGATATGATTGGTGGATGCTGTTCCTGCAGATTATTCTAATGGTTCAAATCAAATGTATTTGAATTTGTAAATTTTTATTGCACATCTTGGAATGCATTTTTCGACCACATGTTGGAACATTTGTGCTCCAAAAAAAGGGAGAAAGAAATGAAATTCCATCTTTATGTTTGAAATTTATGGGAACACAATTAAAATGAGAGGGGTCCAAAGGTATCAAGATAATTACATTTTTCTAATCTTACTAAACAAGATAAATTACCTGCAGGCCCTCTTATAAAAGATGAAATCTTCATAATAAGTGAATTAATCAAGCAGCAGCTTGCTACTGCACATGCATTTATAACGGGAATGATTCAAAGAGTTATTTTATGGGGAAATTAATGGAAGCCGGCTTTTCATTCTTCTGCACCAATTGAAAACCTCAGCAGCCAGCTGCCCACTTGTCAAGAAAACAGAAAGAAGCTGGGAACAAAGATAAATAAAAACACCTTTTCCCTGGCACTTTTGAAGAGAAAAAACAGCTCTCATTTACAGCAGCCATCTGTTTGTTATTTAATATGGGTGAATTACATGCTGTAATGAGTTTGTTTCTGCATCACTCAGTGCAATGGAACACAAGTTCACTCTCATAATGTGCCGCAGTTTTTAAAAGCTAATCATTTAATTGGACACAATAGTCAATGACAAATGGAGATGTAAAAACTCAGCCAGCTGTAGAGTGAATATGTAATCATTGTGAAATCATATTATTTTACACGCATGAAAAGTCCTTAATAGTAGCTGATGTTGGCCTGCACAACGGGAACTAGGAAGGCCACAGTGGCATGATGGAAAACAGCAGTTTGGAAATGGGGGGCGGGGGGAGCCAGCCTTTAATATAATTGGGCCATATTGGGACCCAGACTTGAGCTTCCATTAGGCGAAGGCGCTTAAATAATATCTAAATCGTTTTCATCGCCTCCCTCAATTTCTGTTTACATTTGTTTTTAACGTTCATGGTTCAGTAGGTGCGATCCACTGTTTGCTGAGCTTGAAATTATCTGCTCTGTTTTGATACGATGTACTGGGCAATTTCCACTGAGCTGCTGATTTTGAACAGAACATTGTGCCCAGATGAGAGGCCAGGCATTCCCAAAGCAATATATCAGTCAGGTATCTTAGGCCTAAAGAGCTTGAGAACCTGCATCACACAGTATGCACGACTTTTTAGGAGGTTAGAACTTGAGATTTGTGCTGCATCAAAATTAAGCGTTTTATGGAAGGCCTAAAGATGATGGGAGACTTTTTTCCCTCGTCCTGTCCAGTGAAACTCACTTCCTGAGTCTTCACTTTATACCATCAACATCCAACTACATGGAGCAACTACAGGGAAACTCAGAGTGTGGTGAGCTCAGAACACACGTCAATTGTTCTCACGCTTTATGGGGGGGCAGTGTGGGGTTTCAGCTGGCCATTCCATTTTGTAGGATGTTATATCATTCCCCTTCAAGTGAAATCTAGCATTCTGTGACAAATGAGAATGCTCAGTCCTCATCAGGCTATTTTGGGGTCCTCCCTTAAGATTCTTCTGCCCCCTCCCCAAATCCTATCCTTTAAAACCCTTCCAACAGTAGCAGATGGAGTGGTGGGAGAGACTTTCACCTAAGTAATTACCAGTTGCCATTCTCCCCTTCTTGGGTAAGGCTCTGGAGTGGTTGGTTGCAGACCAGTTCCAGGTTCCCTTGGAGGAAAATGATTTTCTAGATGAACTTCAATCAGGGTTTGGACCCAGTTTTGGCACAGAAACTGCTTTGGTCACCCTGCATGATGATCTCTGTCAGGAGAGAGACAGGGGAAATATTTCCTTCTTAATTCTCCTTGAGTTCTTAGTGGGTTTCAATACCATGAACCATGGTAGCCTTCTGGAGCGGATGTCCAAGTTAGGGGTGGCACCACATTGCAGTGGTTCTGGTCCTGCTTCGATGGTTGTTTCTAGAGGGTGATGCTTGAGGAGTACTTTTTGGCCTTGTGGAGTCTTCTATGTAGGGTTCCTCGGGGTTCAGTGTTATCCCCTATG
The DNA here is from genome assembly GCF_965113315.1 of Podarcis vaucheri. Classification (NCBI taxonomy): domain Eukaryota; kingdom Metazoa; phylum Chordata; class Lepidosauria; order Squamata; family Lacertidae; genus Podarcis; species Podarcis vaucheri. The sequence goes on from NC_138762.1 coordinate 105,173,462, forward strand.
CTGTTTAACTTCTGCATGAAACCGCAGAGTGGGATCATCTGGAGTTTTGGAGTGTTTTGTCAACAACATGCTGACGACACAGCCCTCTGTCTCTCCTTTACATCTGTAGGTGAGGCAGTGGATGTGCTGGACCATTTTCTTGCCTCGGTAATGGACTGGATGAGAGCCAATAAACTGAAGCTCAATTCAGATAAGACTGTTAGTGGGTGGATCCCTAGACCAGTAGCCCAGCAGCACCTTTGTCTGGCCAGGGATAGCCGAAATTTTGTCATCTGTGGCCTAATTTTTTTGTTGTCTAACCTCTGTTAACCTCCCAGGTTCAATCCCTTATATCTCCAAGTGAAGCTGGGAATGTCGCTTGCCTGAAATCCTGGATAGCTGCTGCCAGGTAGTGTAGAAAAAAGTGGACTAGATGGACCAATGGCAGCCAGTGTGGTGTAGTGGTTAAGAGTGGTAGACTTGCAATCTGGTGAACCGGGTTCGCTTCCCCGCTCCTCCACGTGCAGCTGCTGGGTGACCTTGGGCCAGTCACACTTCTCTGAAGTCTCTCAGCCCCACTCACCTCACAGAGTGTTTGTTGTGGGGGAGGAAGGGAAAGGAGAATGTTAGCCGTTTTGGGACTCCTTCGGGTAGTGATAAAGCGGGATATCAAATCCAAACTCTTCTTCTTCTTCCTATGTTTCTAAGAGTCATGGCTTCCATTTCAATTTCATGCATTGCCCAATGTATGCATCATTCCAAACAAAGAATACATCTGTTGACTGCATTTCCCAACTGACATTACCCTTTTGAATGCATTCTGCAATAATCTTTGGGAGACTATGGTTTAGATTTAGGGTTTCTTAAACTCAAGTGAAGTCTGTTACGAATTGTATGGCTCATAATTTTTTAATGAAGTCTGACTACTACATCAGAGGAAGAAGAAAAAAACCAACCTGTGTTGATTAAACGTTTCAGAGGCAGCAAACAGAGTGGAATGATTTGGTATTACCTAGAATTAAAAGACATCCAGGAGTTTTCCTGTAAAGCGACATACCAAAAGCAATATATATTAGAAAAAAGGCATTTGAGAAAAGATTTATATGTGCAGAGAGAGCAACTTGAACATGCCAGACCGCCACCCAGGAAAGAAGATAAAGAAAAAATATGCTGTAAATTAAGAAAACATTCCAAACATACTTCACAAGTACAATCTGGTGGAAACAAATTGTGCTGTGTGTTTCCAGCAGTTGATTAACTGCGAAGTAAGCAAAGTAAATCATATGATGCTCACCTCTAGAAAAGCGAGAAATTAACCAGAGGACAGAAAAACAAACAGGGAGGTTGAAAATACACATAAAGCACAAAATTAGTAAAATATAATGTAATAAATGTAGTTAAAAGACAACATGAACTGAGCAATATGAAAGTCACACCATCATGTATGCTCATGGAGACCAATAAAATATTTGGGTGTTTCATAAACAAATATGTTTCCCCCATCAATTCATTCTTGATGTGTAGGGCTCATGAGAAAGAGAATTAGGCCACTGCAAATGAGCTTGGATAGCTAATATCACAATGGTAAAATTTATCAGTTGTGATTTTATTAGTTGTATTTCCCCCCTGCCTTTTCTCTAAGGAGATCCAGGAGGGTTGTGAGGGTCACTCCCATTATTTTATCCTAACAACAACCCTGTGAGTAGGTCATGCTGAGAGAGAGAGATTGGCTCAAGGTCACCCAGTGAACTTCATGGATAAGTGGAGATTTGAATTTGAGTCTCCAAATCCTACAGGTTTGTTCACACATTATGCTGACCACAGGTACAAGCTGTCTCTGTGCATGTGCAGAGGGTGTACTTGTTTACATGTACCATTTATTTCTATCGGGTACACAGACTGTACATGCAAACATAACATGTATGTTATTTGTGCACCCAGGTACACATTTTTTATTATTCTGTTGCTTTCCTCACAAAAGTGATTCAAAGCAACTTGTAAAAACACCAAAACACTAAAACAAAGTATAACAAACAAGCAAACACCCCCCCCCCTAAAAACAGGGGTATACAGATAAAAGACCACACCACTAAAGGCAGCCACAGATTGACTAGAGAAACACAAAAATGTTGTGTTAAATGTTAAAAATACAAAATTGGTAAAACGCAATGTAATAAACACTTGTTGAACACTGGTTTAGATTGCCCTGGTCCTGATTCATACATAGACATAACATTGCACAATTTGTAATGTATAATGCTCTTTATTATTTTTAAAAATCACTAAGTGGTATACATAAAACATTGATATACATTATCAATAATCCATTCCCTCCCCTTGTGCCTTTCCCCTTTCTGTTGAATATATGCTATTAAAGTGACAGAACAATCACAACCACAACTGCTTGTGCAACAAATATCCCTGCTTTGAATTCTTGTTTTATCTCTAATGTGAGCAAGTATATAAAGGCTAAGTGTTGAGCACTGTTGAATCAGAAATGTTGGACTGTGTTACATGAAGGGGCTAGAGGCTTCTTCAGAAACTGAAGGGAAGAGCAGTGGGCATCACTAATCACTGCTACTGGGAAGCAGTAGAAGTCTCTTGACAGGCCAGGGCTGCAAAAATACTAGGAACTTTGGATTCTGCCTTAGCATGGTCAACAAATGCAAAGAAGTCCTCTAAAGGGACTCTTGAGATAGAGAACAGGTGCTCTGGGGTGGCATTTAGGTAGAGCTGCCCACAGCCCCGTTGTCTTTGTCCATGGAGTTTTCTTGGCAGGGATACTGGAGTGGCTTGCCGGTTCCTACTCCAGGTGGATCACGTTTGGTCAAAACTCTCCACTATGACCTGTTCATCTTGGGTGCCCTGCTCAGCATAGTTCATAGCTTCTCTGAGTTCTTCAAGCCCCTTCGCCACGGCAAGGCAGTGATCCATGAAGGGGATCCACCTCATGAGAAGACTCCCTGGAAAAGACCCTGATGTTGGGAAAGATGGAGGGCATAAGGAGAAGGGGACGACAGAGGATGAGATGGTTGGATGGTGTTCTTGAAGCTACCAGCATGAGTCTGATCAAACTGCGGGAGGCAGTGGAGGACAGAAGTGCCTGGCGTGCTCTGGTCCATGGGGTCACGAAGAGTCAGATACGACTAAACGACTAAACAACAACAAGCCCACAGCCCCTGCTTAAATTTGATATACTGGTCAACTTTGCTCCACTAAACATTTCTGTCCCAAGAGGTGTAAATGGGCAAAACAGTAAATTATGGCAGCTTCTCCCTGGAACAAATACAGAATTGGGAAACTTAGTTTGGGCTCAGTGCTGAGTAATCATAAGAGGCAATCTTTAAAATAAATAAATCATTTATTTTTTGCAAACGTGGGTTAAAACAATGCTGCGTCATAAAATGTGTTTTGTGCTCAGGAACTAATTCCAATGAATACAATGTGTATATATCATATACACATTCGGTACACAGTGAGCAGGGACCAGATTCATTTCTGTACCGTGCTACCTCGGGTTACAAACACCTCGGGTTACAGACTCTGCTAAGTCAGAAGTAGTACCTCACATGAAGAACTTTGCCTCAGGATGAGAACAGAAATCGCACGGCAGCAGCGTGGGGGCAGCGGGAGGCCCCATTAGCTAAAGTGGTACTATACCTGAGGTTAATAATAATAATAATAATAATAATAATAATAATAATAATAAAAATTTTTATTTATATCCCGCCCTCCCCAGCTGAAGCCGGGCTCAGGGCGGCTAACAACAATCAAATAATCAGTCAAATAATCACACAATCTAAAAATATTTCATTATAAAAATTAATTAAAATCAAATTGATGGCAACCAATTAAGCAAAATTCTGTGCAGGTTGCCAGAGGAGGGAGTCAGGCTGCGCCCTGACCAAAGGCCTGGCGGAACAGCTCTGTCTTGCAGGCCCTGCGGAAAGATGTCAGGTCCCGCAGGGCCCTAGTCTCTTGTGACAGAGCGTTCCACCAGATCGGAGCCACAGCCAAAAAAGCCCTGGCTCTAGTTGAGGCCAGCCTAACCTCTCTGAGGCCTGGGACCTTCAGGATGTTATTATTTGCAGACCGTAGGTTCCTCTGTGGGGCATACCAGGAGAGGCGGTCCCGTAGATACGAGGGTCCTAGGCTACGGTATATGGCTTTAAAGGTTAAGACCAGCACCTTAAACCTGATCCTGTACTCCACCGGGAGCCAGTGCAGCTGGTATAGCACTGGATGAATGTGATCTCGCAGCGAAGACCCCATAAGGAGTCTCGCTGCGGCATTCTGCACCCGCTGGAGTTTCTGGGTCAGTCTCAAGGGCAGCCCCACGTAGAGCGAGTTACAATAATCCAGTCTGGAGGTGACTGTCGCATGGATCACAGTGGCTAGGTCAGGACGAGAGAGGTAAGGGGCCAACCGCTTAGCTTGGCGGAGATGGAAAAATGCCGCCTTTGTTATAGCTGCAATCTGTGCCTCCATAGAGAGGGAGGTATCGAAGATTACACCCAAACTCTTAACGGACGGTGCTGGCACTAATTGCACCCCCACAAGAGACAGGAGTTGCCCCCTCAATCCCATATCGCTCCGTCCCAGCCAGAGGACCTCTGTCTTCGAAGGATTTAACTTCAACCGGCTCCCACGTAACCATCCAGCCACAGCTTCCAAGCATCTGATCAGTGTGTCTGGGGCCGAGTCAGGATGGCCATCCATCAACAGATAGAGTTGGGTGTCATCGGCATACTGATGGCAGCCCAGCCCAAAACTCCGGACAAGCTGGGCGAGGGGGCGCATAAAGATGTTAAAAAGCATCGGGGAGAGAATCGCACCCTGAGGCACTCCACACACCAAGGAGTGGCGTGATGAAAATTCCCCCCCAAGCGCCACCCTCTGTCCCCGACCAGAGAGAAACGAGCGCAGCCATTGAAGGACTGTGCCCTGGATCCCCACGTCGGCAAGGCGGTGGTCCAGGAGTTCGTGATCGACCATGTCAAAGGCTGCTGACAGATCTAGAAGAATCAGCAGCCCCGACCCGCCTCGATCCAGCTGCCTGCGGAGATCATCTGTTAGGGCGACCAGAGCTGTCTCGGTCCCATGACCAGCGCGGAAGCCGGACTGGAATGGATCCAGAGCAGATGGTTTCAGCTTAAGAACGGACCTCCAGAACGAATTAAGTCCGCAACCAGACGTACCATTGTATTTTGAAGGGCAAAGCCACAATGGATATACCATATTTTTTGCTCTATAAGACTCACTTTTTCCCTCCTAAAAAGTAAGGAGAAATGTGTGTGCGTCTTATGGAGCGAATGCAGACTGCACAGCTATCCCAGAAGCCAGAACAGCAAGAGGGATTGCTGCTTTCGCTGCACAGCGATCCCTCTTGCTGTTCTGGCTTCTGAGATTCAGAATTTTTTTTTTTCTTGTTTTCCTCCTCCAAAAACTATGTGCGTCTTGTGCTCTGGTGCGTCTTATAGAGCGAAAAATACGGTACACTGTTGTTCCCATGGTCAGTGCCGATGCTGCTCATAGGCAGTGCAACATGTGGCTGGATGAGGGAGGAGGCAATATACACTGCTTTCGGTCATTCAGATTTATGCAGTCATCAGGGCAGGAGCAGGCATCCACATGGACCCCTTTCGCCCTCTTCAGATTTCCAGCAGTTGCACAGCCCATCCTTGGCCTGGTGATGTTGGGTTGATGTAAACTTAACTCAAAATTGGATTTAAGATTTCTCTGGCTTATAAATAAAAAGAAGAGTTGTATTTTATTGTGCAGAAGGAGATGGGGCAGATGATTCCTTTCAAGATTAATATATACCAGTTAAACACAGTCATATTTAAAACTAGACATTTCTACATCTGCTGGAAGTATTGCCCATTATTTCAAACTTAAACCCATCATATTCATGAGAACAAAGAAAACAAAATTCAGCTTTTCTCTCTCCTATAGATAAAGTGATACTAACACCCAGACTGGTACAAAATCCGATTTGCTCTCATTTGGTAAGTTGTATGATTGATGTTGAAGAGTGTGAACTGAATTTCAGCCATTTCATTTGTCCCTAGCTATAATGAAGTAATGATATAGACTCCAGTAACTTACAGGCTTTCTCGTATATTTGAACATCCCATAACTTACTAGCTCCAGAGGCTACCATGAATTATATCACAGTTCTGTCCTATAGTCTCCAGAACTTGTAACTCACTATCAGCTACAAGCAATTTCATTTATTTAATGTTTTTGTAGTCTTTTGTAGTTCTTCCCCCACCTTTTTTTTACTTTCTCTTTCCCTCCTCTCTCTGTCAAACACACACACACACACACACACACACACACACACACACAGGCTTATGAAAAGTGTGATTAACAGAAATATGTTTAATAGGTTGCAGAAATGGATGTCAGTTGACAAAACCAGAACCTGCAAATGATTCAGTAGCATGGGTTCAAATTAAATAGTAACTTTAATTGTTCTAAAGCCCTTCTCATGGTTCTTTATTTGGACTTGGAACAGAGAGCCCTTCAAATGGAATATTCTTTCAAACAGGCCTTGAAACAGAAGACTGTTCTCTATAAAGTAGGACATGATACATGAGCACCCTAATGTCAAAACATTTGCAGAACCAGATTACCTTGCGCATTTAGCCTTGTTTGGGGGGGGGGAATATCCAAACTACAAGCCTAAAACAGGTCGCTAGCCATTTTAACTTGCGTTATTCCATATTACAATGTTTTTAAAAAGAATTCCATATTGTGAACTCTAGTTTATAGCGGGATGTAGTAATGGATCTTTTTTCTAGGAGAGAAATTGTATGAAATTTTGCTAGGTGAGCAAATTTGCATTCCCCCCACTTAATAAAAGCTTGCCAAATCTGTGAACCGTGATGGAAGATATTAATTAAAGTCCATGCACAAATTAAGATGGGGAGGGGGGAAATCAGAGCACCAAGAAATAAATTAAGGAATCCTGTAACATAAAAGCAGCTAGGAAGCCCTGGAGTATTGTGGGAGTAATAAGCACAAGAAAAGATGACCATCACACAGGAGGAGGAGTGAGTGAACCAATGTGTAACAGACAAGCTGGCTCTAAAGGAGAAAAGCTTGAAATGCTGATTTCAGGGTCAGTACAAACTCCTCCTGAACTGGGTGGAAGTGGGGCTCCTGTATCTTTTGTGCCTTTGCATTTGTGAATTGAAGACTATTTCTTCTTGAAGGTGTTCGGTAAAGAGAAAGGAAAGGGTCAGGCAATTGACCTCACACCTCAGGTACTGTTATCCCAGTGGTGTGCAATAGGTAATATATATTTTCCCAGAGCGAAGATGACAACTTCTTATTTTCAGGGTCTACACTATTCTCTGGACAGTGATCCATGAGACAGAAATTCAGTTTTTGCCGATTCCAATATGAACTGATCTGATTTGTATCTCCTGGATGAATGTGGAAGCTGTAATGCAGTTGTTCGCTGGCTTTCATAATTCTCAAATAACCCAGTGCTGCTATGTTCTCTTTCTCTTTCTCTCTCCCCCCCCATCCCCCATCCCCCTTATGTTGAAATGGAATGGAATGGCATGCATGCAAAAGGTGACATGGCTTGGAAATCAATCTTTCCACCCACCTGTATAATAAAGTTTGCACCACCCTGCAGCAAGAGCTTCACATCTATGGAAAACACACACACAGAGTGCATAGTTGGCATGACATTTGAAATCCCACAAAGGTTTAGTAAAAATATGTGAATGATTCCTATTGCATGCAACTTGAAAATATTTTTTCCCCCTTGGATGCAAACATTTTACCATACCCTTGATTAAAATTTGGAAGGCTTGCCAGATATGCAATACCTTTAGGCTAAATCTAGCTCCCAGACTTCCAGCTGATCGTTCCCACCCTATAGGATTTTCCAGATCAGCCTGGACAGCCAGTTAGTCTGCTACCTTAGGCAACTGTTTTCTACGCACTGCCTCTATGCTTGGGGAAACCCTGGTTGGCCTTGGAACATTATTTTTTAAAAAATGCAGTGATGGAAGCAATTATTCAAAATGATTTGCAAAGTCTCTGTTTTTGCCATGTAGGAACAGTGCTTTTGAAATTTTTGGATTTTCTAAATGATTAGAAAGGTTTCTTTGTTTTTTTAAAAGTGCATCCTGATTCAAAGCACATTTAATTGATGGATTTCAAGTAGAAAATTCCAAGATTGGGCATGCAAGATCACCCACATTTAGTAAACTCGCATTGTTATTTGAATTCAGTACAGCACCACCTATGGATCATTGGAACCATTAAAGCACTTTTGAATATGATTCATTTGAATGTTTAACTTTAGTAGCTCAAAGAGTGATGATCATTCTCACTGACGTCCACAGCTCCTCAGATATTCAAATCAGAATTTTTACTTGTTATGCAAATCTGAAAACTTTTTGTACCACATGGTTCATGCCCATTAAATAGTGCTTTCTGTAAGAAAACACAGAAATAGAGATGTACAACCAAGGTGCACATTTTTAGTGCTTTGAATTACCACCAGAACATAAAAATAGTGTGTATTGCTTTACTCTAATCAGACTCATTTTTATGTGACTGTTGAAAGCCCTTTTACATTCCTTTCTAAGTCTGGAAGTCTGTGTATAAAACTGGTTGGGGGGGGGAGCAAAGTGAAGACACCTGCTGGCTTATAACACAAATACTAAAATATCTTAGAGCCTGCTGAAAGGCGAATTGGAACAATATGTCATTACTGAAGGCTCACTTGCAAGTTCTAATGTATTATAATGAAAACAGTATGACAAACCTAATGAGACAGTGAAGATTTGGGTAATTGTTCCTACAATGTATGGTAACTTTTCCAGCCATTATTGGCAAACATAAAACCTAATGAGATTTTATTAATTTAAATGCAGTACATCTGCAAAACATTTCCTTAGCTGCATTCTCCTCTGATAATCGTCCTTTCCACAAAAGCATGATCCTTTTAAGTTAATTGTTCTCTGTTGTATATTTTGTCTAAACAAAATGTACAGAAGACCTGCTACAAATACACATTAAGCACAATGTTTACTTTTGGGATAGATATTCCTCCCAATTTGATCTTCCCTTCTTCTTTCCAGAAACATTTCACAGATCAGTCATTATGAATAGTATGGCCTTGCTGTATGTATATATAGTGGATGGGGAAAAATCTGTTTCTAGAAGGGGTCTGCAAATCATTTTATTTCCAGTCCACATCACCTCACATGTTCACTCACAAGCCCACTTCATTTCCACATTAATCTTCAATTTTTAAAGAAATCAATGCATTCATAGGTGCATTTAATACTTTTAAAAATGTCTACGCAGAACTAAGTCCTGATGAATTAAACGTGCCTTACCTATCCCTGGTAAATTGAGTTATGATTGCAGCTTAAATATATTTTCCCTTAAAATACTCCTTCCTAAGTACTATTCTGGAATTCATTTGGCTTGTGCTTAATTGATATGAAGGACCTTGTGTGTGTTTTGTGAGTGTAAATGACATGTTCCATTATATCGAAGTCACTTGAGATTCCCTCAAAATTCCTTGGATGATGATGATGATGATTTATTGAATTTATACACCACCCTATGCCGCAAAACTTGCTCCCGAAGGGGGACAAGGAGAGATGTCCTCCAAGCATTCTTTTGGGTTTTGGCCTCAAAAAGCCTCAGGAACTTCAGCTGAGGAGAAAAACCCGTATCTCACATGAGTTTCGAATTTAAACATCTCAGTAATGAGCCACTACCCAAATTATGCCTAGCATAAAATATCAGCAGGATCTATAACGTTTTTGAGGAACAAGAGATCCTTCAGGGTATTATATCCCTGGGTAAGCATATGCATTGATTCTGAAGAATGACAAAAATATTTAAATACAGAATCAATTTGACCACCAATAACATAATCATGCTGGCACGTCAGCTTTTAACATCAGTACTGACATATTGGCCTCCCATGTCAGCTGCGTCAGCAGCACAGACAAAGCCTCTTGTTCATCACACCACGTTGGTTGATGTGTTGGTAAATCTCATCCTTATAATTTATTGAGTGAGAAGAGTTACAGCCTGCCGTTCAATCAAATGATCCTTAAGGCAGCTTTGGACCAAGTCAGAATTTTGGGTCAGCTGGCTGTTTGGCTAGAGAGGACGGCCTTATTGTCTGCTCCAAACTGCATAGAATGGGACGATGGCTTGTTAAACAGGTGAATTGGTACGACTGGTCCCTTTGGCAGGTAGGTCCATGGATGGAAACAGGGCAGCTTGGTGACCTCCTTAAGCACCTTGCGGGTGATGGGTGGCTCCTGAGACCTGCAGCTCAGGGTTTTAGGACCAGGGCAGGCACAGGCTGCCCTTGAGACAACTCACCTTCAGTGTGAGGATGGTTTTGGAGGCGTGGTGAATTGCCTCTCCTTATCCCAGCAGTGACTTCTTGCCCTTACAGTTGCAAGCATTTGCCTGGAATTTGGTTTTTTAGTTCCAGCACAAATAACTTTCCTTTTCACCTCTGCACCCAGGGCAACTTATAATTACCCAGTACTGCAAATCTTAAGGATGGCCCGTGAAACAGATTCTTCAGTTGCCATACTCATTAGGTGCAAATGTAAATACTACGCATGTGGTTTCCTGGGTGAAATAGATCCGTGACGGAGCCTTGGTCCAGCTGCAGAATTGTGCTTGTCTGCACACAGCACCTGTTTGCATTAACATTTCCTCTTGTCAGCAGGGCTGGCCATGTCAGTGCAACTTGCTTCAGGTGGCAACATGGTGTGTGTTTGTGTGCGTGGTGGCAGTGGAACATGATTGCAGTAACTGGTGTTTGAATGGCACGGGAAGGCTTATTAAAGTGTTGGCCATAGCAAGGGTGAAGGGGTAATCATTTGGGATCTGCATCAGGCAGCAAAATGTCCTGAGGGGGCAGAGCTTTTTTGGATTGGGGTGACAATTTCTGGGGTAACCCATGTAGTGCACTCCAGGCAGGCCTGTGCAGAAGTGAGGGGCAGTCGGGGACACTTGCCCTGGGCATCAGAGGGTTAAGTTGGATGGAGGCCCCTGCTAGGGACTTGTTGCTTTTTTGTTTGAGTTTATAACTTTATTCTAACAAGCCTCCCACTCCCATCAGTCCCAGGCAACATGGCAAATGGCCTGGAGTGATGGGAGTGGTAGTCTGGCAAAATCTGAAAGGTCCTATGTTGGCTCCCCTATTATCATAATTGGGCCGTATTTCTCAAATATTTCTGAAAACAGGTAGAATTCCTGAAATATTTCAAAGTGTGTTAAGTGCCCCATCCTTAAACATTCACTTAACAAAGTCCATTTCTGGGAAACTCAATCTTACTATAATCACTGTCAAATTTATGATAGGACACTCATACACTCTTGCTAACATTTATCTGAAAACCCACTCACCCAACTAACTTTTATTTGTACCTAATTTTCTTCCTCGGTATCTTTCATTTCTGGTCAGCATGTCATAAAGGGATGGCAGGAAAAGCTTTGACTTTGTGAGCCTAGATGAAAGAACATTTCTATTTTTTTTTAAATAATATTTTATTGTTTTTTTTCCAGATAGAGATTATTCAACAAGTTATACAGAAAACTTATGCATTTACAGAAAGAAAAAGAAAAAAGAAAAAAAAGAAAAGAAATTGGTTATTTCCAAGCTTGTTCCAGTCCATTATCGAACTTCCCCACGTCTCCCCTGCATTGCATTCTTAACAAATAAAATTTCAACAAATTATATCCTTGTTTCATACGTTTCTTTCTTTTACCTTAAAGCTTACTTTTTGGTTTAAATTACTTATTGTCATATTACTTTAATCAGCCAATATACTTATCTTTCCACCCTTTAAACATTTATTCCTTTCATTAATTCATTATTTATTTTCATTGTCCTTCACTCTCATTGCTGGAGCTGTTTTTTTCCCAGTCGTGCGAAATCTTATAATTCATATAATTTGTAAAACTTTTGCAAATAGTCCTTAAATTTTTTCCACTCCTCCTCCGTTACTTCTTCTCCCAAGTCTCGGATCCTGGCAGTCATCTCAGCCAATTCCATGTAGTCCATCAGCTGCGTTTGCCATTCTTCCAGTGTGGGCAAGTCTTGAGTCTTCCAGTGTTTTGCAATAAGAATCCTTGCTGCTGTAGTTGCGTACATAAAAAACGTTCTATCCTTCTTTGACACCTTTTGGCCGACGATGCCCAAGAGGAAGGCCTCTGGTTTCTTAGGGAAGGTGTACTTAAACACCTTTTTTAGTTCATTATAGATCATTTCCCAGAAGGCCTTCACCCTAGGGCATGTCCACCACAGGTGAAAGAATGTCCCTTCGGCCTCTTTACACTTCCAACATCTATTGTCAGACAAATGGTATATCTTTGCTAGTTTGACTGGGGTCATGTACCACCTGTATATCATTTTCATAATGTTTTCTTTCAGGGCATTGCATGCCGTAAATTTCATACCGGTGGTCCATAACCTTTCCCAGTCTTCAAACATGATGTTGTGCCCAATATCTTGAGCCCACTTTATCATGGCCGATTTAACTGTCTCGTCCTGAGTATTCCATTTAAGCAGCAAGTTATACATTCTAGACAATAACTTAGTCCTAGGTTCTAACAATTCTGTCTCTAGTTTCGATTTTTCCACCTGAAAACCTGTATTTTTTTTATCCGTCTTAAATACCTCTTGAATTTGGGCATAATGAAACCAATCTTGCACCTTGTCTTTTAATTTTTCAAAACTCTGTAATCTCCAGTTGTCTCCAATTTTTTCTATTATTTCGCCATATGTCGGCCATCCGGCCTCCATATTGAATCTTTTCCGCGCCTTGGCCTCCACTGGTGAAAGCCACCTCGGGGTCTTACTTTCTAGCAAGTCCTTATATTTTATCCAGACTATAAAGATTGCTTTTCTGACAATATGGTTTTTGAACATTTTATGTGTTTTTACCTTGTCATACCACAAATAGGCGTGCCATCCTAAAGAATTATTAAACCCTTCCAGATCTAGGACATCAGTGTTCTTAAGTAAAAGCCAATCTTTCATCCAGCAGAAGGCTGCAGCTTCATAATATAACCTTAAGTCTGGCAGGGCAAACCCCCCTCTTTCTTTTGCGTCAGTTAATATTTTAAATTTTATTCGGGGCTTTTTGCCCTGCCAAACAAACTTCGAGATATCCTTCTGCCACTTCCCAAAACATTCCACTCTGTCCACGATCTGTAAGGTTTGAAACAAAAATAACATCTTTGGCAACACATTCATTTTTATCGCTGCTATTCGGCCCAACAAGGAAAGTTTCAATCTTGTCCAGATTTCTAGATCTTTTTTCACCTCTGTCCAACATTTTTCGTAATTATCTTTAAACAAATTCAAGTTTTTTGAAGACAAGTTAATCCCCAGGTATTTCACCTTTTTTACCACATTTAATTCTGTTTCCCTCTGAAACCCAAGAACATTTCTAAATGAACTCACCCAGAAGATGGTCGTTTCATAGTGCTAAAAGCAATGGAGCTGTCATGAAGTTCAAAAATTATATTGGCTACCCTCACAATAACTAGAATGAGAGCCTAACCACTTACCCCTCAAATTGTACAGGACACATGGAATTTACTGTGCTTTACCAATGACTGTAGCAAACAATCTGGCCAAAATTTAAGTTCTCTTAGTCTCTTACTCTAACCTAGAGGCGAATTTAAGGGAGTGTGGGCAGGTTGCCTGCACTGGGCGTCAAGCTGAAAGAGTACTGCAGGAGGCGCCGCAATAATTTCAAACAATGGAAAGCAAGAGGCAGGGGGGTGCCAAATTTTGGTGTTGCACAGGGTGTTGCTAAAATTTTAAAGTCCAAAGTCTACTACTGCTCTAACCTACCTTTCAGGGCTTCTGTGAGGATAAAATGGGGAGAAAGGAACATATACATTGTCGTGAGCTCATTACAGGAAAGGCAGGATAGAAATAGAATAAATAACTAAATTTCAATGACTCAGAAAGAGTTTTTGCTTTATCTTCTTCTTCTTCAATCACTTGTAGTCGAGTAAGATTGTCTTCCATGAACACAGTCTTAACAGTGAGTCCGTAAGTGACTGTGGAGACCAATTCTGGAGCCACACAGCTTTACACAGTGGGGACATAGGGTTCTGGGGGGGGGGGAGTTGATCACAGTGAGGGTTTGCCAAAACATGTCTTCTTCTTGGCACGTTTCTCCCTTTCATCCTGAGTTTGAGCGTCTTCAAAGTCCATGATGCCTTTGGTAAAGGCTGTTCTCCAATTGGAACGCTCGCAGGCCAGTGTTTCCCAATTGTCAGTGTTTATACCACATTCTTTTAGATTTGCCTTGAAAGAGTCTTTAAACCTCTTTTGCTGACCACCAGCATTATGCTTTCCATTTTTAAGTTTGGAATAGAGCAGTTGTTTTGGGGGATCCTGAGCTGACTCAGTCCTGCCCCCGCCATTTCCTTGAAATGACCCATTTCCAGGCTGTCTGCCAGATTCACCACCCAGCAAGCAGAGGAATGACTTTGCTTAATTCATCCCCCATACCCCATAGCACCACATAACCAGAGTTTGGACGAAAGCCTTAGATCATGTAGCAGTTATGATTCATTCATTTATTTAAGCTATTTATTTACAGTGTCTTTCATAAAGCAAGGACACTCTCCAGCAGCTAACCATTATAACATGGATATATGAAGCTATGGCTGCCTAACTGAGTAGCATGTATTGCTCTTTTGCCAAATTGTTCAGTTCCTGTTTTAACTTCTCTTGTTGACTAGGGCTATTTGAAGAAAGACCCCCTAGGGTATACGGTACATGTTTTCTTAATAAATACATAAGTAAAATTAATACAACCTATATTAAAAACACCCATGGTGGCATCCAATATCATGGAAGTGGACTTACTTCCATGCAACAAAACTTCTCCTCGACCTGCATATATCTTGTGCCCCCTACAAATCTGCTCTGGAGGATTGTCCATGGATTTTTCTGGGGGGTGGGGGCAGTGGCGTAGCGTGGGTTGTCAGCACCCGGGGCAAGGCAAGTAATTTGCGCCCCCTAACCCATGGATTTTAGCAGGGGGCAGAGAGCTGCAAATGCGAGCGCCCCCCCCCCACTGTTGTGCCCGGTGCGGACGGCACCCCCGGCACCCCCACGCTACGCCACTGGGTGGGGGTGGGGCTGCAGGCCATTCCACCAATGGTGTGCATGTTGGGATTTTTGACTATGCACAATCTGATGTAGCTTCCCACAGAAGCAATTAAGGAGTTGGCCGAAGGCCAAGAAGACTGACCAGAGGGAGTTATTCTGCCTCGAGATATGGGACCTTGGATACAACTCTGCTATTGGTTGAGGTCTCCCTGTAGGCATGATAACTCATGACCTTCCTTGTTGGTTAGTCGGTTGGATAGTGTGTGTTCTGAGAGTCGTTTGGAGTTTGTTCAGTGAGAGAGTTAAGATCCGTGTCTGTATCCTGTATATAGTAACTTGTGAGTCTGCTGTAAATAATAAACACCTGTAAGTAACCAAGTTACTGGAAGCAGCGTCTTGCTCCTGCTTCATCCTACCTGCCTGCAACTGATTGCTTCTGGAAGTCTGTGTATGTTCTGCTATATTCCACTGGGTCTGGCTAAGATCCTGCAACATGTTAAGGTTGTGAAACATCAATAGTGCATTCAACTGCTAAATGGACACCTTTGGATTTCACCCCCTTAAGCTTTAGTTTTCTTAACAGTGCCTAACTCTTTAGGATTATGGCCACTAACCATAAAGCAGTTATCCCACCCACAGAGATGCAATTCTCAGAGTTCCCAGTGTCAAGGGATTGATTGTGAAAACACTCTTGAAATTGTAGCTCAGGGAGGGGAATAAGAGTTGCCTAATAACTTTCAGCAATCCTAGGAAACAACAGGATCAGTGATTATTTGCCATGGGAAACCATGGCTATTTAAAATGGTATGATACTGCTTTAAATAGATAATGTAGATGGGGGAAGAGTTAGCTGATGTCCCTGTTCAGCAAACTGGTGGACTTTTTTGTAAACCACTTTGAGTTTTTGTTTGTTTGTTTTTAACAATCAAGCAGTGTTTAAATTTTATGAAATAAAAAATAAAATAAAAATAAAATAAAATATGTGGTGGGCAGCACTGTTAATTATGGGATGCTAATTGGCCTGTATGCAGGGCACACATTCCTACACTAGTTGTATTACCCTTCAGAATCCCATGGTGCCATATTACAAATTGATTTTAAAAGTTCCCTAAGTTTCAAAAATGGTTTGTCACGTGGTATAGGAGGTGGTTTTTGAGATGAGGGTCACAGTTTAAGAAATCACAGTTGCCAGCTCCTTTGCTGAGCTGAACTACCATCTTGATGAATCGGAAATAATGGATATTTATCTCATAAATACCATTGCTGATCCACATAGTTAATCCTTACTGGTAAATGTATGTTTCGCTCCATATCCCTGTAGACAAATTCTACAATGATAGCTAAACACTGTAACATGGGCATGTCTTTTGATAGAATAATATTTGGTAATACTTATTTCCATGACCTTTAATAGAAAGTTATATAGTTTGGTGCTGAATAGATTTAACCCACCTAAATCAAGAGCAGATGGTTGCTTGCCTCAACCAAGACTTCAAAAGGGAAGAAAAATTCTTTCCCCATTTACTGTGAGACCTCTCATTCCTAATCCACATGCTGTTTTTATAGTAGTAGAATAATGTGTAATAAATTCATAGATTAAACAGCACTCTATCCAAGTATAATCAATCAAAAATGACAGCTGATTGATTTCTTTTGTAAATGAGAATATACTTATTGTTTAATTGATTTCAGCATTCTCCAAAAGGTGATTTGAAAGTCATAATTCAAATGCAGCTTAGCTGTAGTTTTAGTAAGATTTTTACATAAATAAAAAATGTTACTTTTGACAATGATGATCGTTTCTTCCTTTCTCTTTTTTTAAACTCTGTGACAAGGACATTTATAAGACTCATTTTGTCTAGAAAGGATACTACAATTTGCATGTTCATCAAGAGGTTTATGTTTTAAAACTCTAGGAACATTTCCCCACTTAGATACATCCTGTTAAAGCATAACTTTGAATGAACATCTGAGTGTAAGTTATATCGTTAGGAAAAGGAATCTCCCTTGGGTCTTGTGACTGTAGAATTTAGGTACCATAAAAAGCAAGAAACAGATGGCAAAGCAACACAAAAGCATTTTAAAATAAACATTAATACAAGTTGGGATACACATCTTATTAGGAATGCAGTTTTAATCATATTAACTGTTGTTGACATTGCTACTTCAACTGCTTCATGGGGCTTGATGGAGAAAAATCCCTAATTAATGTGGAATATGATGCATGTACAATATTAACATATATTATTTACTTTAAAAGAGTCCTTTTTTAAAAAAAAGATAGTACTACATTGCGTTCAGAAAACAAACTCAATAAATATTTCGAATTACTCCCATATCTTCCATCTGTTTGTTGCAAATGCTTTGCCATTTTCTTATTCAAAAATATTCTAGCATATAACAAGGTAGTCTTTAATTCTTTTTCAGGGTAGAATGCTACCATTCAAGTCAATGAATAACCATTTTAACTGACAATCTAAGCATGCCACAACAAATATCCTGACCTGAGAGACACTGGACTCAGACCTTTACACCTGGAGCTCTGGTATGCTCTCCACAGCATGTCTTTGCAAAATGGTTTCCCTCATTTATTTCAGTGACATAAAGACTGCATCACTTGTCAGCAACAGACTCTAAAGTCAGCCCTCATTTTCTGTCAGATTTTTATGACTGTTGGCATTGTAAAATTCTTTTCTTTACAACAATCACTTTGCATTGACTTATGGCACACTGGTTTCGTTACCCATTTTGAATAAACCAGTGGAAAGGCAAGATATAATTTTTTTAAAGAAATAACTTATAAGCATTGAAACTAATGAGCACATGAGTTACTCCATCATCCGTGTGATGGAGGAACACTTTACATGCATGTGAAAGACTCGATGTATGGATATTGAAGTCCAGGGGGATTCAGTTGATTTGTTTTCAACATTACCCTCAGCTTCATGTGGTAAGGAAGTAAGGCCTCGTTTTCTTTCCTCCATCAAAGCTTCTAGTGGGGTTGCAGTTTTGTAGATATCACCTGGGAAGCTTCAGCAACCCTCTCTGTGCCAAGTGAAGAGAGTTAGGCCATGACAGACTAACAACACAAAAATGGCTCTTGGGCATCTCAAGTAACATATAAAGCCCCCTTAATTCTGCAGAACATAGATCAGCAGTGAGACCCATTGAGCTGAGAGGGGCTTACTTCTGCATGTACATGCAGCCCCTATTCATCTATATCTATCTAAATATAAAATAATTGAGATAGTTAACACTTAAATCATAAACTTTGTCACAACTCATATCAAGTTGGTATTGGTCAACTCATCATATTAATACTTTTGTCACTAATGGCTTTCCATATATTCAGGAAAAAAAATGTGTTCTGGGATATATAGATTAGATTAGATGACACTCATGGTGCTTCACAATGAATTACGGGGGAGGCTGAGATTTGAATTTAGTATATCAGAATGGGAAGATAGTGTATGTTTGCAATCTATTTCTCCAAGCTGCAACAAGATTAAGATTACAATTTTTATGAAATATTGATGCCATTGCTGAGACACTTTTGGACAATTCAGAGTTAAAAATGAGCATGTTATTTGCATTAAAAAACATCTGTATACATCTCGGAGTGACAGGTGTGCTTATGCACTGCAGAAATGTGCCTCTGAGTGACAGGAGCCTTGAAACGTTGTTTATGTGTTTAGCTCCCAGTATCAAGGACATGATTTAGTAGGAAGCTCTCATGTTAACACCATTAATAGCATCTTCACCAACATTTATAATCCCATCCTAAAGAGCATCATTTCCTTCTTTTTTTGAAGTGAGAGCAAGGTTCCCTTAGCCTTAGCGCATGACTTTCTGCTCATGCTATTGAAAGTTAAAAGGTATCTGGTTAAAACAGTGATTCCCAAGTTAAAGAAACAGATTAATTGATGAGAAGTTCTGCATTGAAAACATGAAGGAGTATACTTTTTCTTTGTTTCTTTCCTATGGTAGTTGTTGTCATTGTCGCAAAATCCTGCTTGCATTTTTCTATTATTAAAAAATGAATGTCAACACACAGAAAGGTATGTTCACGCTGTCACATCGCATCTGAACTTTGTTTTGCAGGGAGAAGCCTTCGGTGATTTGATCACCTGTCAGAAGTGTCTCTGTGAAATGTCTTGTAGAGCCTTCAGTTCTTTTTCCGTTACCATCTGTGAAGCAAAAGAACAAAGCCCCCCTTGCCAACAAAGTATGCCGGAATAGAAGAATTCAACAGACATTCAGGTGGGGGCTTTGCTGTCCATGTGGAAATCTTCTGCTATCAATGCTTCCCCCTTCCCCATACAGCCATTATCATTACTTGTAAATCTGTGATTATACAGTCAATATGTCTGAATTAAACACAGCTTTCCAATGTTTTTCCATATTTATCCTCCCCTGCTTCCTTTTCATAGATGGATAACAGTCTGGATCTCTCTACAACAACAGCCTGCCTGTTGTTGTTGTTGTTGTTGTTGTTGTTGTAGAGAGATATTTTAAATCAAACCATATGGTGACATCTTCTAACCTGCCTTTCAGCACATGCATGGTCAATATAGGCATAACAATGTTCTGAAGTGTTCTGTTACTTAGGTATCTTCTTGCCAGGCCCCAGGAGGTCCTCTCAGATGCAGAGGGTAGTGCCAGTCCCAGCTGAGACTCAAACTGGAGGCTTCCTGATGCCCATGGTGGCAACTCACCTGAAGACAGAGAATCGAGGGGAAAGGAGCAGTATGGTTTCACTCCCCCTCTGCCTCCAATCTACATTATGAATTATTTCGGGTCAGCATAGGGCTTTGCCTTTGAAACAGATGATTGTCTTGCTTCTGTGCTTCCTTAGTCACTTACCAGAAGCAACCTGGCAGCCAGTGTGATCTTCTTCTACCTCCCTGACTTCAGCTTGCCTCTCTCCATTTGCCCACATCATGCAGTTCCCCAGCCCTGACATCCTCATGTATGCATTGAGTGTATCTGTAGGGGAAGCTATGTTTGGCTGTGTGTGCGATTATGCTATGTGTTTGGGGGGTTTTGTATTGTAAAACGCCCTGTGATCCTCGGATGAAGAGCATTATAGAAATTTAACAACAACAGCAGCATGAATAGTGATATGTGTGCATAGATCCTCCCCATCTTTCTGTGTCCATGTGCGGATGGGGCTAGTTGGAGTGTGTGATATTCGGGCAGGGGCAGGAGGTGTGGCTTTACCTGCCATTCAATGTGTAGATTCCCTTTAACCTGTGTCAGGCACAGGTGCATAAAAAGACAGAATAGCATTTTCTGGGTGATATAATACTGCTGTTTGCATAATGATGAGGGCACTTTGCTGTGATATGTGCTTCTCTGAGCAACAAATGAGTAACAGCTGCCCCCCCCTTTTCGCCTAAATGTTCTACAGCCAAATGAGCCCCACATTTGGATATTTAAAGGTAGAGCTTGATTTGTCAAAATGGCAGCCCTCTGCTGAGCTCCCTTCTCCTTTTCCCATTATGTGAAGCAATGGAAGCATGTGATGTGACATCATCACATTGTCCATTTCCCTGCCTACACCCTCTGGAAATGAATAAGGAAGAGCATCACCAATTTGGTGATGCCACATCATACATTTCCATTCTAACACTTCATGGTGGACAAGAGGGGAAACTTGACATAGTTTGCTCTTTTGCAGGGTGGTTGACCTGTATTTGTTAAACAGAAACTTGCACCCAGCTTGGTGCATTCTTATCTTTAGGTTATAGTAAAATACAGTAGTGGGTTGCTTAAAAGAAATGTGTTCATTGAAAGAGCTCGTGCCAAATGCCTTGACTGTGCATCTACAGCCACCTTCCGGATTTTTTAATGTGAAATCAACATTCAAATAGGATTCTCTTTATTTAAATTAGACTTATTAGAAATTTAAAGCAGATGAAGACACTTTCAATAAAATGAATAAATAATTAAGGCAAATCTGTATACTTGTCAGAAGTTCCATATTAAGAATTAGGAGAAGAGAGACAGCTTCCTGACAGTTCTGTCCCATTTTTTTTTTAAATCAAGAAAGGTAAATTTAAAGAGAGAGAGCGAAAGAAATAGTGTGTGTATGAGAGAAGCTTGATGTTCTTTTCAAGTTTGCTTGATCAAACCCCAAAATGGTGCCAGATAACTTCGCTGATAATAATCATAGCCTTTAATCACAGATAAAAAAAGAGAGTGAAGCGATGCAACTTTATTTATTTATTTGCTTGCTTATTTATTTATTTTATCAGGCAGGAGGGAAGGAAAGAGTGAGAGCGAGAGTGAGTCAAGACTTTATGCTTCAAGCAGTTTTAAGCATTGATCTGGTTTGTGAAATACAATAACAGATTGCATGTTAGAAACTGGTCAGTAGGCAATGCATTGTCAGCAAACTTAGACAATAATCCTTTGAGTGTTGGAGCACTGCAGCCGTTAATAACAGAGCTTGTTAGCTAAAAGCTGGCAAAGCCTCAAGTATTTAAGAGGATTACTGCTATAAACCATATTAATTTTTTTTCCAAAAAAAATTCTCCCTCTTTAACATTCAGAGCCATTGTCATACTTTGTGACGAGCTCCATTTTTTTATTTCAATATTTTTTAAAAATTAGTTTCTGTGTGTTGTTTTTAAAGAAATTAGGTATCTGGTTCTCCTTGAATGGCAATGGAAATCAAAGACCTAACTCACTTTCAACTCAGGGCCAGCAACTGAAGCTGATCTAGAAGTGCTCACTTTTCTTGAGATTTGTTTTCTCTGTTCTGAGCATTTGTTTGGGGGTGCACCAAACTGCTTGCCCATAAACCATAGTTACAACATATTGGAGAACATGAAGCATACTGGGACACTGTTGAGCCACATTGCCAAAAGTTAATATGTGGTCTGGCTTATCATTACATCTAAATATTGGCTTGTGGTTTCTTCCACCAAAACAAGCCATGAGAACAAACCTTGGATACTACCTGGGGGTTGTTTGGGGAGAACAATCCATGAGCCCAGATTCAGATGCTCAGGAAAAGGGCTCTAAGTCAGTGCCAGCTCATGCTTTGAATGCAAAGTCTCCCAGTTTCAATCTTAGGTATCCCTTGGTAGGACTAGGAAAGATTCCATTCTGAAACCCTAGAAAATGACTACCAGTCCGTCTCAGTGTAGACCAGAGCTTGGCAGCCTTTAGGCTTGTGCAATCTACCTTTCTTTCATTACAGCCACAAGGTCCACCAAGCAGTTGTCGTTGTTGTTTAGTCGTGTCCGACTCTTCGTGACCCCATAGACCAGAGCATGCCAGGCACTCCTGTCTTCCACTGTCTCCTGCAGTTTGGTTAAACTCATGCTGGTAGCTTTGAGAACACTATCCAACCATCTCATCCTCTGTCGTCCCCTTCTCCTTGTGCCCTCCATCTTTCCCAACATCAGGGTCTTTTCCAGGGAGTCTTCTCTTCTCATGAGGTGGCCAAAGTATTGGAGCCTCAGCTTCAGGATCTGTCCTTCCAGTGAGCACTCAGGGCTGATTTCCTTCAGAATGGATAGGTTTGATCTTCTTGCAGTCCATGGGACTCTCAAGAGTCTCCTCCAGCATCATAATTCAAAAGCATCAATTCTTTGGCGATCAGCCTTCTTTATGGTCCAGCTCTCACTTCCATACATCACTACTGGGAAAATCATAGCTTTTACTATACGGACCTTTGTTGGCAAGGTGATGTCTCTGCTTTGTAAGATGCTGTCTAGGTTTCTCAAGCAGAGAGATGTGCAAAATAATGGCCCTGATGAGAGGACACATAGAAGAATTGAGGAAAGTTCGTTTTTGAGCACATGCTCCGCTCAGCTTTGGACAAAAATCCACTCCTCATTTTCCACCAAGCTTTTTTTGCTTCGACAGCCTGATTTAGAGAGGTAGGTGGGAACCTTTTCGTTGTAGCCACTGTTAGACCATGGGGAGTCAGAAACCCCAGACTCCCTACTTCAGATCACCCAGAGTTCTACTGGCTGATCCAAATCTACCTTCTCTTTGCTCCTGATGTGGACAAAGCTGAGTGAGATGGATCAATGGCCTTACAAAGCACCTTCCTATGCTACAGCGGTCAACGGGTTGCCACCTTTGCCTGGGCAAAATAAGGGACCGGTTGGGCAAAGTACGGGAGAAGTAGGGGGAAATCTTTTAGATATTCTCTGCCACTGGCAGGATAATGATGACTTCAAAAATGTATCAAATGGGTAGGGGACTCTTTGCCCCCCAAAATGAGACAATCCCGTATTTTAAGGGATGGGTGGCAACCCTACACCAGTATCCTCTGAAACCCTTAGAGGTTCGCTCCATGGCAGATGCTCTGGGGTTCCTTGACTGTGGAAAGACTTCTCTGCTGGTAGAATGTTCTAAAGCTGCTGCTATATTAATTGGTCTCCAGGGCATCCATGATATGAAACTATCGTATGTGAAACTCCTGCAGCCAACAATTAGAACTGATTTTTAAAAGACTTGCTATGCTTTGTGTGAGTGGTTTTTTTAAAAAGTCACTTGTTTTAAGAAATATATATATATAGAGCGCAATCTTGGTAATAATTTAAAGGATTCCGCCTTTGTTCAATTACTTCACAGACAAGGAACTTAATTGCTGCAGGGGGCTATGGGATTCATTAAAAAATGAAGCCCACCTTATCGTGTGATTTATGCAGCTGCTACATGTTACATTGGGGACATGTTACATTGGGGACATGGGTGGCACTGTGGGTTAAACCACAGAGCCTAGGGCTTGCCAATCAGAAGGTCGGTGGTTCGAATCCCTGCAACAGGGTGAGCTCCCGTTGCTCGGTCCCTGCTCCTGCCAACCTAGCAGTTCGAAAGCACGTCAAAGTGCAAGTAGATAAATAGGCAGGAAGGTAAACGGCGTTTCCGTGTGCTGCTCTGGTTCGCCAGAAGTGGCTTAGTCATGTTGGCCACATGACCCAGAAGCTGTACACCGGCTCCCTCGGCCTATAGAGTGAGATGAGCGCACAACCCCAGAGTCAGTCATTACTGGACCTAATGGTCAGGGGTCCCTTTACCTTTACCTTTACATGTTACATTGCATGATTGGCAGTTAAAGTTTTTGCCATCTGCACTTTAATACTTAAATGTTCTCCTTCTAACCTTTACCTAAATGTAGAATGCTAGCAGGTCACGGAGAAAGCCCCTTTCCTGACTCCCTATGTTTCTATGTCCTGGGATATTTTTCTTTTCTTTTCATGGGAATGAGGAACAGCTTTATCACTTGAGTCTGCTGATTAGTATAAATCACCAGAAGTTCTTCCTATTCACTAAAGACAACTTAAATAAAGATGTAAAGGCAGGCACAGTTTCTTCTTTCTTTTTGATAGCAAGTGAAACTTGCCTCTTAACTGTGCCTTCAGAGATTAGGTTATAGGGTTGGCTTTTGAATAGATATCTATAGGACTGTGCTTTAACAACGCAGTTATCCTACACTTGTCTACCCAGAAATAAGTTCTATTAAGTTCAATGGGCTTACTCCCAGGTAAGTGGGTAGAGGATTTCACTGTAAGTGAGCAATTCTTGCTATTTGGGGGATTGTGGGTTTATGAGAGTGCTTTGTTTTAATTATCTTGCTGTTGCTAATATTTTGTTAAGATTTCTGGTTATTTTTTTGGGGGGTGTTATTTTTTAGATGGTGGTTTTCATGGTGATTTGTTTTGAATGTAAATCAATCTTAAATTCACTTTTCAACATTTCTATGTCTGTTAGTGTATGTGTATGTGTGTGTGTGTGTTTAAAAATCCTCATGAAAATTCAGCAGCATTTTAGTTTTTTACACAATTTGGGATGCAATTTTTCCCAATTGACACAATTGCACAAAGCAATTTCCCCAATATAATACACTTTGCAGGCTGTTTTCACCAATCTATCCATTTTTATGCACACTTAATGCTAGTATATGTATCTTATTTATTTATTTATTTTTACTTTTTTACATTGCTTGGCTGGAGATCTCCTATGCAACAATTCAGAGCAGTGAATTTTTTGTAGAATGTTTCGGCCTCACACCTTGTTTTGGAAAGCACAGATTAAGTAGGTTTACTTTTTAAATGCAAAGGGAGTCGACTCTTTTCACCACCCTAACGATGGTCCACCCATGATTTGGGTACACTCTGCATGAGCAAAATAGTTTTACCTTCTTCAGGATGAGAAATTATATTTCTCCAAATTAGCATAATCATAAAGATATTAAAACCCAGCTCTTGTTAATGCCTACAATACCTCAGGGGGAAAAAAGACAATAAAAGATGAAGCTTCATATTATGAATATGATTGTGTTGTCAGCCATTTCATGCTTTCCATGGCTCTATTGGCTCTGCTCTTGAATTCAGACAATGCCATTGGCAGCCAGGGTAATTTTCAGCTCACTCTTCATGACAAATGGAAGCAGAGAACAGCAGTGAGACACCTTTGTGTAAGTGCTAAAATTGATTGTGAAAGACTCGCCTCCCTTCTCGCCAAACAAGGAAAGGGGTGTTTATGTAAAGCTGCAACTCGAAATGAATCTTCATTAACAGAATTGAGATAGAAAGCGGCATAAAGGGATTCCCTTCCCCCTCTTTCACCTGCAGAAATGAACTGGGGAGTGTATTGATGGATATAGCTGAACAAACAAGTAAAAAGCACCTGGTTTTTCTGATCGACATCTATTTTGAGATACTATTGATAACTAAATTGAAAGCAATAGTGAATACATCAGGAAAAAGGAAGGAAGGAAGAAGTCATGGCTGAGTAGGGTGGATTGATAATACTTTTCACTTTTATACCGAGGTCAAAACGGATTTATCCACCAGCTTGAATAAGATAGATGAGGGCAGCTCAATTTAATCTAGAATGTTAATTGTTCAATGCATTTGCAAAGGCAGAAACTGTAGGCTTGTACAGACAGTCAAACAGGGTAGAAATTAATGTTTGTGGGGGCGGGGTGGAGAAAATAGGATTGAGTCTGGTGATTCCACCCGAACCTTCACACATTGATCAGGACTTGAGCTCAATAAATGATGTGCATCTGTAACCTTGAGGACAGGCCCTTTAAATACAGAAAGGCGTAACATGGAACCTGGCATTCAAAATAAGTGTGTCATTACTGCCCCGTCTGTGCTTTTGCCCCTCAAATGACAGCAGTCTTGCTCAGCCTCCATGTGGGTTTTGCAAGGTGTGTTGATTCGTTTACTTCAAAAACCCATCTCTCCTGCTCATTCTGCTGACTTGGGACCCAGACATTTGTCCTAAAGTCCCGAGAGCACCCCTGGGTAGCAGGCCCTCTAAGTCTGCACTGTTGAGTAAAGTGCTGTGTTGCAGAGGAGTGAAAGTCTGAATCACAGCAATGGCCAGTTCAGTTAGGGACAGGGTGTGTGTGTGTGTGTATGTGTGTTAGAAAGGTATATAAGGGCTTTTTTCCTCTTTCACCTGTGGAAAAGAACTGGGAGTGTATTGATTGATATAGCTAGACAAGCAAGTGCATCTGGATTTTCTGATCAACATCTGTTTTGAGATACTATTGATACTTAATTAAAAGCAATAGTGAATGTGTGTGTGTGTGTGTGTGTGTGTGTGTGTGAGAGAGAGAGAGAGAGAGAGAGAGAGAGAGAGAGAGGAGGGGCTGCATATGAATGACAGCAAGAGAGAGGGTGTTTGGGGTTAATGGCTGTGTGTGAATTAGAGTCTGGCAGAGAGGATCTAGTGAGTAGCTAAGTGGGAAGGGGAGAGCTGAGATTGTCGGGAAAGAGGACGCTGCTCTGTGTGAATTAGAAAATGAGAGAGTTGGATGTGCACATGCGGGGCTGGCTGAAGCCATTTTGCTGCTTGAAACGAAGGACTTGGTGGTATCACCAACCAGATTTGATGCCAAAGTTGTCCGAATTGCCCACTGAATCATATTTCCACACTGATGAGGACAGGACATCACCTAGGATCAGCCAAGTTAGCACACACAGTTCTGTCCTCCAACATTGTTCTATTGCTCCCTGCCCTCCATCCACATCTGCTGCCTAAGGCACCTGTATTATTCTCTTAATGGTAGGGCAAAATAGTAGGACTGCAGGGGAATCAAATAGTTAATACTTGGCCTATACATGCATTGAATCAACATGTAGAAGAGAGTGGACGAGTTCTGGATGACCCACAACCAGCGTCTATGTATCTGACAGCCCTGCTCCCTCACTCCGGTATGTTGGGTGTAACGTTAGGTAGGATCCCACATGCGTACAACTGTGTGTACAGGCTCTACTCACAATTAGGAACCACACATATGTGCATGTTGTATATCTCTAGAGCCCATTTTTATTTTCCTTCCAGACCACCAAAATTGGCACAGATCTCAAGGGTGATGGCCACAACCATACTTCACACCATAGACTGATGTACTGTGGAGTTTCAGCTACATCTTCCTGGTAGCAGACTGATGCTCATCCATCAGTTTCCTGTACAAGTGCAATTGTCATCCAGCAGAGACAGCAATGCTGCTATTATTATCATACAACAGAGGCTAGACAAAGACATCCACTTCCGCCCACTATAACAATCTGGGAGAATGAGATATAACAATCTCATTCAGTTCTGTTTGACCTCTGATTCTTCTTGAATGGATATCCAAATGGATGGATATCCAAATCAAAAGCCAAAGTGAGGAGGCTTGTTACTGCATGTAAGCAATATCTTAATTCATAGGAATCATGTTCCAAATCCAAATAATTTACTGTTACTGAATATGTGGGTCCTTCCCATTGATATTCTCACTTATTGGCATGGGTATTGATTGCCATGTTCGCAGGTATTGGTATTGGCACCATGGTTGGAACATTTTAAATGAAACACAGAATACATGGAAAGGCTAGACCTGAAATGCCGAAATAATTTTTGTACAGGATGTGTGCATCACAATCACAAAAGTGTAGACATGGCTTATTTTGCACCATTTCCCGTTCAGAAACACAGACTTTTCACTTTGTTGTGCACTGGCTTAATTGCAAATTGTCCCCCCATTAAACAAGCACGCGCGTGCACACACACACACACACACACACACACAACCACTGACCTGAGCAGCGTAAAGTTGCCCTTGGGCCTGAAACATAATGATTGTACAGTTTTGGCTTAAATGCATAAGAACTTGTGCCATGCATCACTCCTGTTTTTCCATGGCTCCAGCAATGCTCTTGGTTGTTTTTCAAGATTTTTCTGCAACAGCAAACATTATTTTTGCTTCAAGAGCACAGCAGATATTTATGGCTTCCCTACTACTGTGATTTCTGCCTCCTTCTTTCTTCCACCTTCTACTATCTGAGACATTAAACATTTCTTTATAATTAGTGAGTCTTGTCAGGCTGGTGCAAAGTAGCGGAGCAGTTGGCAGGCAGCCTAAGAGCAGAAGCAAGAATAGCTGGTTCTTGGAAGCAGAGATAGAAGCAGAAGTTGAACCAAGAGACAAATCCCTTACAGTTGGCTCATTCTCATCTTGGCAAACCTGAAATGTACACAGAGAAAATAATAAAGAAAGTAAGGACAGGAAATGTGTGGGAGAATATGGATAATAAACACATAAATTAAGCAAACTCCAGATAGCTGTCAGTGTATATTAATGACCAAAAGGCGTATTCCCCCACTTGATCTTCAAAATGTGATTAAACATCTGAGGCAACTTTTTCTTGAA
Source organism: Podarcis vaucheri (assembly GCF_965113315.1). Taxonomy (NCBI): domain Eukaryota; kingdom Metazoa; phylum Chordata; class Lepidosauria; order Squamata; family Lacertidae; genus Podarcis; species Podarcis vaucheri. The sequence continues at coordinate 105,202,273 of NC_138762.1, forward strand.
TGAAGCAGAATTACAGGGGACTGCAACACCCCTACCATAACCTGATGCATTTTAGCTCTTACAAATAAACATAAGTTACACACACACACAACCTGTGCAGGGGGGCGGGCAGTGCAGCATAGCCCCACTTGGCTCCAGTGGGAGGATCACTGGTGGCATCAGTGGCTAGGGCTGGGTGGGCTCTGTTCACCCTCCATGCTGTGGCACCCTGGCACATGCATTCCCCAGTGCCCACCGGGCACCAGCAACCCACGGTATGCCACTAATTGATTTTAATTGTTTTACTGATGATTTGTTAATTATTTTATATGATGATGCTGTATTTGTGATGTTCTGTTATTGTTATGTATTGTTTGCAAGCCGCTTTGAAATTCATTTGAATGAAAAGCGGCATTAAAAAATACAATCAATCAGTCTGACCACAATCTGTGCCATCACCCAAAGGGAAAATGCAGAGCACTAGGAGGAGAATGCTCCAATCTCCCCACCCAGGGCCGTCTTACCCATAGGCGCTAGGGGTGCGGGGCACCCAGGCACCGGTCCGTCAGAGGCACCAGGCTGAGAGTCCAGGGCCCGAGAGTTGAGTCTGGGGAAGAGCCCGCCCGTCAGTCGGAGCACCGTGGTAGGCTCTTCTGCTGTGGCCGGCTCTGTGCCGCGAGTCCGGGGGCAACCGAGCCAGTGAGACACTGAGGCGGCCAGCTGGCTCTGCCCTCCTGCACACCTGGGACTGGGCAACCTGGGGGGGGGGGCTTTGCACCCTGGCGCTGCATATGCTTAAGATAGCCCTGTCCCCACCCCTTGTCATTGCTTACATGGAGAGGGGACATGAGCCGTCTGTGACAAGAAGAGAAGGAGTAGAAGCAGGTCCAGGAGGTTCCAGCCATTAGCAGTGAGTCTCTTGAACTGGGGTGAGCCTTGCCAGAAGTCCAGTACAGTGGTGCCCTGCAAGACGAATGCCTCGCAAGACGGAAAACTCGCTAGACGAAAGAGGTTTCCGTTTTGGAGGTGCTTCGCAAAATGAATTTCCTATGGGCTTGCTTCGCAAGACGACAATGTCTTGCGAGTTCCTGCTGGTTTTTTCCCTTCTCCCCCCCTTTTCTAAGCCGCTAAGCCGCTTATCAGCTGATCCGATCAGCAGATAAGCCGCTAATAGCGCTAATCCGCTAATCTGTCAATGAGCTTGCTTCGCAAGACAAAAAAACCGCTAGACGAAGAGAATCACAGAACGGATTCTTTTCGTCTTGCGAGGCACCACTGTATTGCTAAGCTCTGACGCTTGGCCCTGTCTGTGTGAACGGCCCTCTTCCTGTTTTCTACGTGACAGAAATGGAGGGAGATACGATCCATGTAGCAGTCACTTCTGCATTTGCAGGGTTTTGATAATTGCCTTTCCCAACCGTTTGCACTTTGTCTGAATTTATTCCGGATTTGTTTTCTGTTATTCCTTTTTAAAATAATGACCATGGAAAAAGAAATCTGAAGGGCTGCTTTGGGTAATATTTGGCAGCTGCTGCCTTTGAAGGCCTTTTTATGGCTCGACTAGGACAAACAAAAGTAGTTAGCAGCCAGTATTTTCTTACAATAAATTTCAGCATAAATCCAAGCTGCTAACAGCTACAAATGTATCTCCATAGGCAAAAAATGCACAGGCTATCCTTCCTATTGCCGCTTTCAAAACCACACTCACAGACTGCTAACCACCTCTGTAAATCAGATTTCCCTGTGTGTGTCAGCTGCTCTTGGAATCTGCAGCCAACAGGTAGATTTATTTTTAAAAAACAAAGAACAGCAGAATGTAATAAGCCTTTTCTTTAAAGCCAGGTTTCCTTGTCTGAAATGGAACTGATGTTATTCCATTTTTAACTCTCTAATTGCATCTACATACTGTAATTAGAAATCTATGGCTGTGATCCATAGGCCTATTTATTCTAAGCACTCTGCTCCTGCACAATTTATCCTCTTTGAAGAAACTTGGATTAAATAGACAAATCCAAACTTCACCGTGCAACATTTTTATAAATGGCACCAGTTCCCCCATTTAACAACAAAAACAGATCCTTGAAATTGTCCTTTGCTTTCCTGCTTTCTAGGTATTTAATTCTGAGCAAATATTCAGTATTTCCCCAAAGAACCACAGCTTCCGATTTATAGGCTTTGCAACTCCTTCAGTTAGTCATGTGTCTCCCCCTCCCCAAAATAGCATGTTCTGGTTCTCCTTAGCCATGTTCTGATGACAAAACATCAATTTCTCCATCCTCCTCCATGTCAGTGGAGAAACAGATGCCATGATGAGGTCAGAACAGTGATAAGTTGCAGCAAAAACATTATTGAAGAGGGATGGAGGAGACATTAGACACATGGTTGCTGAATCTGGTGGCAGATGAGTGTAATAATGTCTAGCTTCCCCCAGAATCATATTCCAAGACCTAGTCCAACTAATCCTTCCCAAATCATGGAAGTTACAGGCTGCTGTGTGTCATTTGTTCAGTATCATTTGTTCTGAAATTCCTCTAGGGACTCTGGATTGCAACCCTTATTGTGCTCTGTTTAACACTGGAGGTCTTGCATTGTGTGCCTGCACCAACTGATGTTTGGTGGGTATCCACTGGAACAAGGGTGGGAAACGCTTTTCAGCCTTAAGGCCACAATCCATTGTGTCTGACGTTTCAGGGACTGCATGACTGTGTTGGGTAGGGAGGTTTACATTTACGCAAGCCCATTCATGAATATCTACAGTAACTCCCACATAGATCTATTATTACACATTCAGTCATTCATTCATTTCATACCCATCCATCCTCCCATAGCAATTAGGTTTGAGAAAACACTGAAGTTTTCCCCCAAGTCTAATTGCTATAGAGAGGTGATCTTCACGGAGTGCAAAGGGATGACAGGGTTAACCGTTTCCTCATCAGCTGCAGTCTCATTGAAGAGTCCACCCCCCCCCCACCCCCATTCAACAATTAAACTTGAAAACAGCTGCCCATTGGAATCAGTGAGAGCTTGCTTAAAGGCCTAATTGCTGCATGGGAAGTGATTTTTGGCAGAGGAGTCACAGCATGGGAGGAAAGGAGGCTTAATCCATTCCTCCATAGTTGTGATTTCACCCTTCCCTAGAAAGTACTCCTTGCACAGCAATTAACTCTGAAAAGTGAGCTCCAATAGGAAGCTTATTTTCAAACCTACGGTAATCGCCATGCAGTGGAGAGATGGGGGTGGGGTCTATGTGCTGGATGAGCAGGTTCTATGGGCCACATCCAGCATATGGATTGGGAATTTCCAACCTTTACATCAGAAGTAGGAATGCCAGATTGATAGGAATTTGCCCTTTCTGCAGACGCTTGCCCAGTTCCACCGTTCTGGTCCTTTCAGCGCCAGATTAAGACCTAGCTTTTCAGGATGTCCTTTCAGCCACAGTTTTCTCCTTGAATGACACTATCAGCCAGCCATCAGCTCCTGAGAAAAATGGCACCTTGTCCATACTGACACCATGCAAACTCCTGCCTTGCATACCTTTGAAGAATTTCACCCCCTCATACACAAAAAAACCCTGTGTTTGGGGAGGCAGTAGCTGAATTTCACCACTCTCAATATCTAAGGGAAAGTTCTTAATGCCAGAACTTTCACCTTAGCCTCAGTTTAACCCTCCCCCCCTTCATTTTTTGAGAAAGTCAGCATAACAGCTTAAAACAAAATTAAAAAATTCCTTCCAGTAGCACCTTAAAGACCAACTAAGTTAGTTCTTGGTATGAGCTTTCGTGTGCATGCACACTTCTTCAGATACGCTGAAACAGAAGTTGCCAGATCCTTCTATATAGTGAGAAGGTGGGGAGGGGTATTACTCAGAAGGGTGGTGGGAATGGGAGATTGGCAGATAGCTGAGATGAGCCTGTTGACGACTCTTAACGACTGCAATAGGTCTTACAGGAAAAGGCAAGGGGTGAGAAGGTGAAAAATGGCTTAGTCATGTATAATGAGATAAGAATCTGATGTCATTTTTCACCTTCTGGCAACTTCTGGCAACTTCTGTTTCAGTGTATCTGAAGAAGTGTGCATGCACACAAAAGCTCATACCAAGAACTAACTTGGTCTTTAAGGTGCTACTGGAAGGAATTTTTTTATTTTGACTATGGCAGACCAACACGGCTACCTATCTGTAGCTTAAAACAACAATATGCTTGTAATGTTTTCCAACAGAAGCCACTTTTACACTGGGCAGCAATACAATATAGAGATATTTTATTTTGTTCATTATTTAAACTCCCTCCTTGATCAGACCACAGGCCCATCTAGTCTAACGTTCTGTTTCCCTCAGTGGCCAAGCAGATGCTTCTGGCAATACCACAAGGAGAACAAGACAGCGCACAGGAGGCAGCCATTTATTTTCTTTGGTTTGAACCCCCATTTCAAGTTACAGATTAAAACTAAAATAAAATGTGTGTACGTATGCGCTTCACATTCTATAGTTACCTTAACATTTAACCCAAAGCGACATTTGAAACAAATTTAGAGAGGTCTCTATGAAGACAAAATATCTGAGGGAATTCTGAGGGAACTTAAAATAATTTCTTTAAATTTAGGAGTTTTTTTTTTTTATAATGACTCATGTTTCCTACTAGTAAACATGCAAGCAGGCAGTTGTGGATTTTGTGCATGTTTGACAAAGCAAAAGATAATAGCAGGAGAAAATCAAAATCAGATTTGCATCCCCGCTTCTCAGTTCTCTACAGCCTGTAGGCTTGTAGGCTTTGATTTTACGGTTTACGAGTTCAGGACCAGAAGTGAAGTTCACATTTCTGCCGTCCCCTCCGAGGAATAGCAAAAGGCTTGGCCATCAATCTGGGCTATTATTCTGGTGTGATGTATAGCTTTTGTCAAGAAACTAAGAAAAGAACACCCATTTCGAAATGCTCTTGTCAGTAAAAACCTTAGGAACCTCACATCTATGGGCACTTTGTGTTTTCATCACAGTTTCAAATTAATTAGTGAGAGACTGCTTCAAAAGCCTTAATCTGAGCGAGTGTATTAAGACACATGCATTAGCAGTTTCCTGTTTTCGTTTCGACATTGCATGGTTTAAAGAGTTCTTTTTACGTTCATTGAAGACTATTGAGGGCCTTAATGCACAATATTGACAGAGTAATAAAAATAGCAAATTACATTGCAGGCTTTGTGCCAACTTCATTAAAATCCCAGTCATACAAATATATATATATATATATATATATATATATATATATATATATATATATGCAGGTTTTGGTGTCTTCGGGTGTCTTCCCGTGTAAGAGTCGGGGTGTTCCCGTGTGAGACCTCGTCGAAACGTCGCACAGACACCCCGACTCTTACACGGGAAGACACCCGAAGACACCAAAACCTGCATTCCTGTACCCGTGAAAATCTACGAAAGCATATATATATATATATATATGCAGGTTTTGGTGTCTTCGGGTGTCTTCCCGTGTAAGAGTCGGGGTGTCTGGGCGACGTTTCGACGAGGTCTCACTCGTCATCTTCAGGCTGGTGCTTTCGGCTTCTTGTTACTGGAACAGAGCAGAATCTGGTGTTTGAGTTCCTATAAATACTGTTGAGGGGTGTGGTGTATAGCCTCCAACGTTCTGGGCAGAGAGGAAGTTCCTAGATTAGTGTGCCTTTTCTTCTTTTGTTCCTTAATTACTTGAGGGATATCTTGAGTGATTTCATGAGTGATATTCTGAATACCACTGGGTGGGTCATTAAGTGTAGATTAGTTGCTAAAGCTTTCGTGTCTTGACCTCTTGAGCTTGTGAAGAGTTTTTCTGAGAAGATGGCTGTGCTGCATTTAGTTGTGCTCTGGCTTGGCTTCGTGTATAGGGGCGAGCTGTGGTTTTGTGCCTTGTGCCAGCCAGATCTGTGTAGGGATTGCAGGGGGGTGCAGCATCCGGAGGTGCCATTATAGTTTGGCTACTGGATGGAGTCTGTAATATGTCTGTGGAGAGGGTCTGGGTTTGGGTCTGGTGTGGTTGATTGGTGACGGCGTTCTGTGTGCCTCTGGTTCTGGTGTCGGTTTTTGTGGGGAGGGCTAATTTCCAGATGTCTGGCAGGCGGGACGTGTCGTCACGCTTGTTCATGTTGTGAGGGTGTTTCTCTATCTCGATGGCTTCCATGATTATTCTCTTGTGGTGATGTTCCATGTTAAAGAGCAATTTGGAATCTGCAAAATTAATTTCGTGTCCTGTTTCTTTCATGTGTTGGAAAAGAGAGGAAGTTTTTTCTTCTTTTTTGACGGCATTCTTGTGTTCTGCGATACGTGCATTTATTCGTCTGTTTGTTTGTCCAATGTACGTGGCTGGGCAGACTTTGCAGGGTATTTCATAGACCCCTTGGTTTTCCAGCTGGATTTTGTCTTTTGGGTTTCTGAGGATATTGGCTATTTTTTGGTTGGTGCAGAAGGCTGTTTTGATATTGTGTTTATGGAGGATTTTGCTAATTTTGTCTGTAGTGCCCTTGATATAAGGAAGGAGGGCCATGACATTGTTTTCTTCTGTGTCTTGGTTTTTGGGGGGTGTTTCTTTTTGGATTAGCTTCGTAACCCTGTTTTTCTGGTATCCATTGGCGATTAACACATTTGAGAGATTCTGTAACTCAGTTGTCAAGTGGTCTTTGTCAGCCAGGCGTTTGGTTCTGGAGATGAGAGTCTTGGCTACGGAGTTTATTTGTGCAGGGTGGTGGTGTGATTGTGCATGTAAGTAGCGGTTGGTGTGTGTTTTTTTCCGGTAGATAGTGTGTCCTAGGGAGCCATCAGGTTTTTTGTAGATTAGGACGTCAAGAAAGGGGAGTTGGTTGTTGTCTTCTATTTCCATAGTGAATTGTATTTTGGGGTGTAGGCTGTTGAGATGTGTGAGGAAGCTATCTAGTTTTTCTTTCCCGTGTGGCCAAATTACAAAGGTGTCGTCAACATATCTGAGCCAAAGTTTGGGTTTGTGTTCTGACTTGTCTAAAGCATTGGTTTCAAAGTGTTCCATGTACAAATTTGCGATGACCGGTGAGAGGGGTGATCCCATAGGTGCTCCTTCTATCTGTTTGTATCTTTGTCCATTGTGGATGAAGTACGTGTTGGTTAGGCAGTGGTTGGTCAGGTCCAGGATGTGTTTGGGGGGGTTGTATTTGTTTTGAATGGCTGTCAAGGCTTCATTAATGGGCACTTGAGTGAAGAGAGATACAACATCGAAGCTCACAAGTAGGTCATCGGGATGTAGGTATTGCTTTTTTATTGTTTCTATGAACTGGAAGGAGTTAGTAACGTGTGAAGCGATGGATTCTGCATAGGGCTGAAGTTGCTTAGCGAGAAATTTAGCGAGATTTTGTAGAGGTGAGCCTATGGAGCTGACTATTGGTCTGAGTGGTGTTCCTTCTTTGTGTATCTTGGGGAGACCGTAGAGTTTGGGGCATCTGGATGATTTTTCTCTGGGGATGATTCTTAGCTGGATTTCTTCACTGATAGGAGAGGCTTTTATTTTGGATTTGGTGGTTTTTTCCAGATAGGTGGTGGGATCTGTTTTTATAGGTTGGTAGGTAGGGTCTTGGAGTAGATTTGATAGTTTTGCTTGGTAGTCCGATGTGTTCATCACAACAGTGGCGTTGCCTTTGTCTGCTGGGAGAATGATTATGTTGTTGTCTTTCCTCAGGTTGGTGAGTGCTTTCTGTTCTTCTTTGTGTAAATTGCTTCTGGGTGGTTTGCTGGAGCAGAGGATGTTGGTGACTTCAAGTCTGATTTTATTGGCTTCATCTGGGTCGATTTTGGTCAGGCTAGCTTCGACTCCGCATATGATGTTTTCCGTGGGGATGCGTCTCGGGGCGACTGCAAAGTTGAAACCTTTGGAGAGTACTTTGGTTTCAGTTGGGGTGAGGATCCTGTCTGATATGTTATGTACTGTTTGTTTCATGGGTTGTTGTGGAGGGTGGCTGGGCTTCTGGCGTTTCTCTAGTTTGTAGAGTTTGTTGGTGTGTCTGTCTGTCTTATGTGAGGTCTCAGTTTCAGCTCTCCAGACGGCTAGTTGTTTGCATTTGTCCCAGAGTGCAGGGTGGATTTTGTTACATAGTTTGAGGTGAAGAGTGAGCAGATCTTTGTTGGTGCCCATTAATGAAGCCTTGACAGCCATTCAAAACAAATACAACCCCCCCAAACACATCCTGGACCTGACCAACCACTGCCTAACCAACACGTACTTCATCCACAATGGACAAAGATACAAACAGATAGAAGGAGCACCTATGGGATCACCCCTCTCACCGGTCATCGCAAATTTGTACATGGAACACTTTGAAACCAATGCTTTAGACAAGTCAGAACACAAACCCAAACTTTGGCTCAGATATGTTGACGACACCTTTGTAATTTGGCCACACGGGAAAGAAAAACTAGATAGCTTCCTCACACATCTCAACAGCCTACACCCCAAAATACAATTCACTATGGAAATAGAAGACAACAACCAACTCCCCTTTCTTGACGTCCTAATCTACAAAAAACCTGATGGCTCCCTAGGACACACTATCTACCGGAAAAAAACACACACCAACCGCTACTTACATGCACAATCACACCACCACCCTGCACAAATAAACTCCGTAGCCAAGACTCTCATCTCCAGAACCAAACGCCTGGCTGACAAAGACCACTTGACAACTGAGTTACAGAATCTCTCAAATGTGTTAATCGCCAATGGATACCAGAAAAACAGGGTTACGAAGCTAATCCAAAAAGAAACACCCCCCAAAAACCAAGACACAGAAGAAAACAATGGCATGGCCCTCCTTCCTTATATCAAGGGCACTACAGACAAAATTAGCAAAATCCTCCATAAACACAATATCAAAACAGCCTTCTGCACCAACCAAAAAATAGCCAATATCCTCAGAAACCCAAAAGACAAAATCCAGCTGGAAAACCAAGGGGTCTATGAAATACCCTGCAAAGTCTGCCCAGCCACGTACATTGGACAAACAAACAGACGAATAAATGCACGTATCGCAGAACACAAGAATGCCGTCAAAAAAGAAGAAAAAACTTCCTCTCTTTTCCAACACATGAAAGAAACAGGACACGAAATTAATTTTGCAGATTCCAAATTGCTCTTTAACATGGAACATCACCACAAGAGAATAATCATGGAAGCCATCGAGATAGAGAAACACCCTCACAACATGAACAAGCGTGACGACACGTCCCGCCTGCCAGACATCTGGAAATTAGCCCTCCCCACAAAAACCGACACCAGAACCAGAGGCACACAGAACGCCGTCACCAATCAACCACACCAGACCCAAACCCAGACCCTCTCCACAGACATATTACAGACTCCATCCAGTAGCCAAACTATAGTGGCACCTCCGGATGCTGCACCCCCCTGCAATCCCTACACAGATCTGGCTGGCACAAGGCACAAAACCACAGCTCGCCCCTATACACGAAGCCAAGCCAGAGCACAACTAAATGCAGCACAGCCATCTTCTCAGAAAAACTCTTCACAAGCTCAAGAGGTCAAGACACGAAAGCTTTAGCAACTAATCTACACTTAATGACCCACCCAGTGGTATTCAGAATATCACTCATGAAATCACCCAAGATATCCCTCAAGTAATTAAGGAACAAAAGAAGAAAAGGCACACTAATCTAGGAACTTCCTCTCTGCCCAGAACGTTGGAGGCTATACACCACACCCCTCAACAGTATTTATAGGAACTCAAACACCAGACTCTGCTCTGTTCCAGTAACAAGAAGCCGAAAGCACCAGCCTGAGGATGACGAGTGAGACCTCGTCGAAACGTCGCACAGACACCCCGACTCTTACACGGGAAGACACCCGAAGACACCAAAACCTGCATTCCTGTACCCGTGAAAATCTACGAAAGCATATATATATATATATATATATATATATATATATATGGAAGCAACAGCATGACTGCATAGAGTCCATTGCAAAAGCTACAGATTTACTTTAAGGCAGCAATTCTATAGCTGCTTACCTGGGAGTAAATCTCATTGAACTGCAAGACTGCAAACCTATATACCTATATACCTACTGTCTTCTGAGCAGAATTGTATAGGATTGTGCCATAAATCATGAAGGGTGGTGGTGGTAACGGTAGTGTGGTCCCTTAACACCCACAGACCCATACACCATGTTTCAAAAAAGGGCACTTTGCCCATATATAAGAATTACATCAGAGCAGGGAAACTGTGGTGGGAATATTTAGGCACCAGTAATGACTGCAACCCAGATAGATCCCTCTGGTAATAGCTACAACTATTAGATGAACAAAACAATCTCATATTTAAGAGCCATAAAACCCAGGAAAATAAGCAGTTCAGCATTAAGGCTGGAAGGAATATATAAATGATGAAGCTGTGGACTGTAGGCCTGTCTCCCAGTTATAAACAAGCCACTTCCATTGTTTTAGCTCACACATTTAAAATATTTGTTATTCCATAAAACGAGCTGAAATAAAGGAATCTACCCAAGGAGAAGGGAGGTGCTTATGAAAATAATGGCACGAGGCAGTCAAAGCGAAGTATTTGAAAGTCCACTTCATTTTAGTAGCAGATGAAATCAATGGGGATTTAAACTGTGCTGAACATTGACTGAGTTATACCTGAAATTGTGGTTCTAAACCATTTTGGGCTCTACTTCGATTGCCTTCAAATCCAAATTATAATTACTACTATTATCCAATAACCCAAAGAAAGGCAATATGCTATTGGGATCACATTCTCCACTACGTTGAGTTGTTTAAGGAGAAAATTACTTGACTTAGCAAAATGCAGTAGCAGGGAACATGGTGGGGCAACTGCATCTCTGGACCATTCCTGTGTACCAAGACAGAGAAGGGTGAGGCAGTGACAAGGTCAGTGCCATACAGATGTGCCAGCAGCAGATTACCTCTGCCAGCATGTTTTCACTGCACCAATCTCTCTGCTGCCTTCCCCATTCCCCTCTCCTTTCCACTATGTAGCAGTGACAAAACCACTAAGTGGTGCTGACTCTCCAAACCATCGGTTTGGAGGTTTGTGTGTGTGCATCCCTAGGTGGGTGAGGAATTATGCATGCAGCAAATGGCTGTCAATGTGTGTAGATCCTCCTCAAAATCAGTTGTTAGGGCTCTGCATGTATAGCTCTGTGGGAAGATGGGTGATTGCACCATTCTGGTATTTGAGAGGTGGACTTTGAAGGCTATATTGCCCATTCTGGTATTTGAAGGCTGTATTAGCCTTTTCAGATGGAGTTAGCCCTGCCATGCAGTTAGTGGTTCAAGTGCAACTGTGTGTGTGTGTGTGGATAGATGAAGACAAGAGGTGGTGTCGGAATAGCGCAGTAAGGTATGTGTTGTCTCTAAGAGGGTTGGGACATCATTTGGGGTCCTCCTCTGGCAGAAAAATGGTTTGAGCCAGCACTGCTTTCAAGCAGGTAATTAGTGTGACTGCCAGCTGTTTAACAGGACAGTTGGATCAGGCCAGATTGTCCAGTTCACAAACCTCTTATGCAAGATTATTGTGAATTATACCTTAGTACAATAGCTGACAAAGGTCCGTATAGTTAAAGCTATGGTTTTCCCAGTAGTGATGTATGGAAGTGAGAGCTGGACCATAAAGAAGGCTGAACGTCGAAGAATTGATGCTTTTGAATTATGGTGCTAGAGAAGACTCTTGAGAGTCCCATGGATGGCAAGAAGTTCAAACCTCTCCATTCTGAAGGAAATCAGCCCTGAGTGCTCACTGGAAGGACAGATCCTGAAGCTGAGGCTCCAATACTATGGCCACCTCATGAGAAGAGAAGACTTCCTGGAAAAGACCCTGATGTTGGGAAAGATGGAGGGCACAAGGAGAAGGGGACAACAGAGGACGAGATGGTTGGGAAGTGTTCTCAAAGCTACTAACATGAGTTTGACCAAACTGCGGGAGGCAGTGGAAGACAGGAGTGCCTGGCGTGCTCTGGTCCATGGGGTCACAAAGGGTCGGACATGACTAAACGACTAAACAACAACAACACAATAGTCTAGTATCTATACACTTTCACACAGTCGTCTCTATTCTCCATACAGTGATGCAAGAGACGTTTGAGGGCATCTTCCAGCCCGGGGGTGGGGGGAGGAGGGATGAAGGAGGGTGTGAATGAGGACCATGAGGAAGAAAGGCTGTGGCTTGGAAATGGTGTAGCTCAAATTCAGGAAAGTGGATGAAGGACTGCAGACAGCCTAATGCAGCAGGTCATACAGTGTGCTTCATAAGGGTTGGATCCCACCAGCATGAGTGATGGCATGGTACCTACCAACTTTCTGAACCCAAACTGTGCATTCTGTTTTGTGACTGTTTCTGCATTAAGGGATGACTATGAAAATTACCGTAACATGGTTGCCTCAATTTTTTTTTTGGTCCGGTCAGGCTGGTTCCTCCTCACAAGTGCAGAATACATTTCCATTTTGAAGGGAAGCTGACATTCAAAAAAATACATTTTAAAAAGAGAATGAATAGAGAGCTTCATCTTCTTCCTCTCTTTCTTTTTAAAGTTACACTGATATAGATTAGGGAACTAACACGAAGACTGAGCATTCAGTGGGTTATTGGGCTTGACATCTCCCTGTGGGAACAAATGACTAAGCGGGAGAACTTCTGGCCAGGCCAAACATTCACTGGTGGGCTGGAAACTGTAACAGAAATATTAGCAGTGGTTTACGTATCGACCTGTCACACAGAAAGGTATCTTGGCAATGGGCAAAACATAAATGCTTGCAACTTTAAGACGACGTGTGTTTAGAACAAGATTGGTTTGTCTGGGGAGGGATAAATAATTAAGAATGCCTGGTATAACGTTGCATCGTGTACCCTTAGAGAATTGTTCTATAATGCATTGATTTATCTATCATTTTAGAGCAGCTTATCTTGGTTTGTAGAAGTCTGACAGAGGGTTTGTGTATGAAGAAGTGTGAACAGGCAGATGGGGCAGATGCTACATATTTGAAAAAGCTGGAAGAAAGAAACACATTTCCAGCAGGATGATAATTGTGATGGTATCAAGTAATAGTAGCAGTAGTAACAACAACAGTAGCACTATATTGGTGGTGAAGGAGGTAGCAAGGAAGTGATACTAGATGCAGTAATGGTTTCCTGGTGAAATATGTGATGTTACACAAGACAACCATGATGTGGGTCCACTTAAATTAACTAAAATTTCATCTAAATAGGCAAAACCTTTGACCTTGTGGAGTCAATTTGTTAGGAATTCAACTCTGCAGCTCCATTTGTGCAGGGACTTCTTTCCCTGCAATGAACTTCCTCTTCTTCTATCCCCTCTACTCCCTCAAAATGGCTGGTGCAAAAAACCTCCACCATATATATAATATAAAAGATGCCAAGATCCAAGTTTGGGGCAAGTACCCTTTGGTGAAAGGACCCCAGCAGAGATTCCAAAATGTCCCTTAAAAAGTTTTCCCCAAAGCTTTCCTCTTCCCCAAGCACGGGGAAAAGACCATACATTTGGTATGTTAAAAATGGCCTACTTAAAAACTCTCCAAAGGTCTGATTTGTGTGCTTCAGAAGGTTGCACAGGCTGTAAAACCTGGCTTAGTTACAAAGACGTGAAAGTTCCGAAATTATTGGTATAGGAACTCAATAATGGGGTTGAGTCATGGGGTTGAGCTGGAGCAGCCAACTCTAACCTCATCATCCATTGAGCTTCTTAGGTATACTGGAAGAAAACAAAGGCTTGATGACCCAAGTTCCTTCCAAGGTGCGAGGAAGTAGACATAACTAAGCCTGGCAGGGCAGCATGTTCTATGATATTAACTTCTTCATGCGTTAATTAGACTTAAGCATGTTGGCTATATTAGACTGCTTGTGTCACAAAAAGCAACTCTGGAGAGTATTGGGACCTTCTGGATCAGATATAGGGGGTGGACACTTCATCTACTGGAGGACAGTTTCGATGATCTTGTAGGGAAGCGCATATTCAGAGAACTCTTTGCATAGGGCCACCATTTGCAAACCACTTATCCCATAATAGTGTCATTTTATGTCTAAAGCTTTCTTGCTAGCTACTTGTTCAGGTAGTTAAATGAAGTACCATCCAAACCCTAACACAAATTTCATTTAAATCAGGTCAGAAGTATGACAGCAGGAAAGAGAAATCTGTATGAAAGCCCAAGACAATGGGACACCTTATGGTGTGCTCAAACAATCCACTACAAAACTTCTGGAGAGAATACTGTTGAATATTGTTTTCCTTTGGGTACATTTTTAATTAAACTAACAGCATGGATGCAAGTTTTAGATCTCTACTATTCAACTGGCAGAGAAAGCTATTTGAATTTTAACATCTTCAACTGTTTCATTTTTGTTAAATGAGAAGAAAAAATGCTGCTTTTATTTGCACGAACATAGAAAATTTTTAATACAAGCAGGCAATCATTTATAAGTCAAGCATTCCCTGGAGTGCACTGCAAAAAAAGGCAAAAAGTATTAGTCATAGGATCCTAAGGAGGTGCTATTCACCAAGGACCACTGTCCCAGCCTTATTAAAATAGATGTAGGAAGAACGACATTCTGCTTTGAGCAACTTATGCTTCAGCTGAAAATATATTATTTGTTAAGCAAAAAAGAAAAAAGATCCCATTAAAGAAAACAAAAGTCTTTAAGCCAACAGTACATTCAATATAAAGGTAGTGCTGAATAAATTGTTGCATCTGCATGTGACTCTCCACTGTGGGCTCATGACCAATGGGCTATGCAGTTATTATGCAACAAGACGCCCACTGACTCACCCAAGAGCAATTTCAGAGAGTCAATATTATGGCATTTCCACAAAGGATGTTGAGAGGTTAGAGGAATGGGTTCAGTCAACATTTGGTGCTATATTTCCTTATTCATTCATTCAGCCAGCCAGCCATAGCTCTCTTACAAAATAAATATAAAAGTAAAACAAAATCCAGAAAAATAATAATATCATTAGCATTGTATATGCATGGAATATTTATTGGAATGGGGTATATTTGGGTTGTATACCCCATTCCAATAAATATTCCATGCATATACAATGCAAATAATGTAGTCAAACATGAAGTCTACAAACAGTTTAGAACTGACAGGCAACTTAAGAAAAACTGAGCATAAAATAAACACAGAATAAAAATACCTGGACAAATAATTTTTTAAAAAAAGATTTCTTCTGGCACCAAACAGAAAATAAAGATGGCGCCAAGTGACTCTCCCTGTAAAGGAAGTGATGCCAACAGGTGCCACAACTGAGAAGGCCCTGTCTCCAGATGTCAGAGTGACATGGAACATGGTCTTTAGATGCTCTGGTCCTCAGGGTTGGCCCAAAACATTTTGTTCCCGAGCCAGAACATCAACTGAGGCCAAAGCCCAAGACCAGCCAAGTTATCTTAGCACGTGAGGCAATAAACCAGTAAGTACCCCAACCTGGCAGTAAAAATATAATCACAATAAATTAAATTACTTTTTATAGTACCCAAAGTTAGCTGCCAAGGTGTCTGTCTCACTCTACCTAATGGTAGTTAGGATGTTTGACTCCAGTCATTTATTTTCTGCAGTTATATAGCAGCCCCATAACACGAGCCGTAACAGGAGTGTCCTGAAATAATTCAGTCCACACTGTTGAATTCAACATATTTTTGTATTAGCCTAGTGCAGAAAGCAGAGGCCCAGTTGTGGTGAATAGTTTATCCGGCAGTTCATAAGTTATTTATGTACATACTTGGTTTTTGGATCAAATGAGCCTCAAAATTCCTTGCATTAGCAACAAAACAAGATAGTTGTTTGCAGTTCAAAAACTAGCTCCTGGTTTTGAAGGTATGTTTTTAGATGTTTCTAGCATTATTTCAAAGAAATTGAGATTTTACAACCGTTATCTTTCCTTCCTTCTTTTACTCATCCCAAAACAGGCTCTATTGTTATGTCAGCCTGAAACTGATTGTATGAAGTTTGATGGTATAGAAAGGTTGAAGGACAGGTTGAATTTTAAGAGCTCTTCTGTTTGTAGTTTTTGAAAATTACTTCAATGGATCAGAATATTTTGTTCTAGGATATACAGACCTGCACATTTAGACTCTTTCTAACTTTTATAATAAATAACAATGGATCTTTGAATATCCTTTTGGTATATGTTCCATTCAGGTATAGAAAAATAGAAAATCCACTGTAAATCTTACTTGTTATTCATTTAAACTGTGCCCTTAACAAAAGCATTTCCCCCCACAATGGAACGCCTACCTTTTCAGAACTTTGTCTGTTATTATAAATTATACATATACATAAACTAGGCTTGGAGATTTATGCTTGGTGTGACCCTTTTAATGCTCTGTACTTGCTGTTAAGTTGCATATTTTGCTACCAAAGCATTGTAACTCACCACAAAATAACTAACGCTGAAAATTCAGTTAAGTCTCAAAAAAAACAAAAACCTAGGCATCCGTTCTCAGACTTGGCACTCCTTTTGGGAAATCAAAATTTTTATTGCCAGATAAATTAATGTTTCAAATGTGTGAATACAGATGCTGTTTGCAAATTTGCACAATCTGTCTTCCAGGGGAAAGAATTTATACTGTATACAGTAATGGAAAACAGAAAACTGCATATTTCACTAAATTGCATCTGTAGAGAGAAAGATTTATATGGTTGGTTTTGTCACTGAAACATGTGGCTCTAAAGCATTTCACTCGAGTGCTGGAAATGGGCATTCTGTGTTGCTATTCCAGTTATTCTCTGTTGTGCTCAAAGAATGGATCCTCTATATCATATGCTGAAAAAATGCACAACTCTTTACTGTTTATTTGGAAAAGGTGAGTGTCTTTGTATGAGTGAGGAATTGGTGTCCATCTTGACTTCTCTTAATCTGGGGGGGGGGGGGAATCATTGGAATGCAGAATACTCCAAACCAAATACCTGGTGAGATGGCTTATTCAGTTACCAGAAAAATAACTTCTGGCAACTTCACTGGTACTCAGTCCAGTTTGGGGATGGTGACAGGGCCGGCCCACCCATGAAGCAAGGTGAGGCAACTGCCTCAGGTGGCAGCATACACCAGGTTAGAAGTTCCCAATGTAGATCTTTCTTCGCTCAACCCATCTTCCCAGGGTGGAAGTAGGTGCCAAAATGTCTTGGGCCAGCCTTGGATGGAGGAATGTTTTGCAAAGATAACTCCACCATAACCGAAACCCCAGTCATGAGAAGAAAGCTGCAAGCCAAGGCAAACACAGGTTAAAGAATACCTGCTTGGTGCTCTGCCCTTACTTTCAACTTGACTGTTCTTTTCTGCCACTTCCTGAGGTCAGTGAAGCTTTGACAGACCCTTCTGCCTGCTACTGGATACATCTAATCATCTCATTTTAGGGGTTTGGTTTCTCAGTTGAATGGTAGTTGAGGGGAGGTGGCCCTTGACAGGCACGAGTGGTTCCATTTTGTTGGTCATAGAATACTTCTCATCCTCCAATAATGACATTACTTGCCCATTTACCTGGTGGCCTTTTGCAATCTGTCTGCTCGTTTTACTTGACCTTTTCTTTGCTCAGGGGTGTCAGTAATGGAGAATGGAGCCATACCACGTGGGAGTTTTAAAAATTGTTTTTGAAATAATAGTTCTCTTTAGGTGTTTACTATCTGGGTTTAAGGGATGCAGGTGGCGCTGTGGTCTAAACCACCAAGCCTCATGGGCTTGCCGATCAGAAGGCCAGCGGTTCGAATCCCCGTGACAGGGTGAGCTCCTGTTTCTCAGCCCCAGCTCCTGCCAACCTAGCAGTTCGAAAGCACGTCAAAGTGCAAGTAGATAAATAGGTATTGCTCCAGTGGGAAAGTAAATGGCATTTCCATGCGCTGCTCTGGTTTTGGTGTTCCGTTGCACCAGAAGCGGCTTAGTCATGCTGGCCACATGACCTGGAAAAACTGTCTGCGGACCAACACCGGCTCCCTTGGCCTGTAAAGCGAAATGAGTGCCGCAACCCCAGAGTCGTCTGCAACTGGACTTAACTCTCAGGGGTCCTTTACCTTTATCTGGGTTTAGTGAACACATGACAGGAGTCATGGATGGGTATGCTAGATCCCCCAACTTCACCGTTGTGGTTACTCTCAATAGTTGGAGCACAACTGTCTGTAGTCAGAAGACTCCTGTGCTCATGGAGGCTTTGTGAACATTTTAGAACCTTGAAAGATCTGGGTTTGAAGCTTCAGATAGTTGACCTTTGACTCATGGGCTGCACCTGTAGTGGTCACAACATCCTTACCCCATGGCTCCCCTCATGTGACAACAGTGAATGTCTGAGGAGGAATATAAGAATGTAAGCTGAGCCCTGCTGGATCCGTTGAAAGGCCCATCTAGTCCAGCAACCTGTTCTCACAATGGTCAGATAGATGCCTATGGGAAGTCTGCAAGAAGAACCTGGGCATAAGAGCACTTGCCTTGCTTGGGATTCCCAGCAAATGCTTCCGATAGTGGAGGTAGAATATAGCCATTGTAGATACACACAGTCACACACACACACACACAAACATAGAAAGTGACAGAACCACAATAGAACACTTTAGCCAAGTACGTTGATGGTAGTTTCTCACAATAGTCTTTTGTGTTATCGTATATATTTCCACATAACAGAATCTTCTCCTGCTGCCATTCCACACATCCCTCCTGCAACCACTGCCAATTCCCCTTTTGCTAAAAGGCTTCAAAACAGGAGCGAACTTTTTTTTTTCAGCTGTGAAGTATTGGATCCAATTACTCCCAGCATCTAACAACAGAGTTTATTTTAATAGGATTTGCAGTAAAACAAGGCATATAAAAATCAGATGCATAGGCAAAGAATTTTTCATCTTTAATCATTAAGCTACCAGTACAAATTGAGCCCTGCAGTTATTTCGTTCCCAAAGGAGATCAGAGATTTAAAGAATTCAAGGGATTAAACATTTGTGTTTGAGTGAACATGCTAAGTGTTTTTTGTGCCCGATATCATTAAAAATGTATTTCTTTCAATACTTTATTTTAAGTGAATACAATACACTTGCTTTCCGGGCTGCCATTCTTGCCAGACACTAAACTCCGATAGCATATATTTTCCGCTGATGTCTTTTGAATATCTAATTTCTAAAACAACATTACTTTGTGTGTCATTTTGAACTTCCAGATTACATGAAGTGCAGGCCACCTTTTATTTACACACCCACACCCCAAACCTTATTTGTTCACACATAGAGCTGGTCATCTACATATACACAAGCTCCTCATAATCTACAAATCAGTTATTCCATTCATATGCTGAAAAATCTCCTTTACTCACTCCTCACCCCATATTCAGGATGCCAAAAGATTGCTGTTCATGATGAGCTGCAATGGGAGAGGAGTGGGGCTCTAAACACCTACGCCTGGTCCCCCCCCCATTTCTTCTGCTAGACCTGCAAGTACAGGTCTATTTGCCACTCACCATCAGGCAAGCCAGCCCACGATCTGAGGGTGGTGGTGTTTGTGGAAAGCTCCAGGTGCCACTACTTCCAACCTACGGTTAGCAGAGCTATGAAGCAGGGATTTAGATGGCACAGTGGAATGCCACCTGGCAGGCCAACCCCCAAAAACTGACTCCGAAGAAAAAACACCAAAGGGGGTTTTAACTTTGGGAAAATATAATAGATTTCTTTCATTGTATGTAGTATGAATTGAAATAAGAGGGAGGGTGAATGTATGGCATACTGTACATAGGTTTTGTGTTTTTGGGGTGCCCAATGTGAAAGACCCCCTGGGTTTGAGATAGGGAAGAGGTTGTTTTTTGTCCCAGGTTAGTTTTGGGGTGGAATGCGTGTATAATATACTGTACACTATGCTCAGATTGATCATAGGAATATTTATGTTGGGCTCTAGGAAATCAGCCTATGGTGGGCTGATGCCTTCAAAGCCACATGGTATAATTTGTTTCTTTGAATTATTTTAGCAGGATTATCTGGATACAGGATGTGGCTTGGAGGAAGATTGGTGGGAGGGTGTTGTAGAACGACCTGTTTTAGTGATCAATGGGAAGGATAGGCATGGCAGAGGTGCGATGAAAGGTGTACTATCCCTGGTACTGCTGGAAGCTCTACCACTGTATCTAACAATCTGCTGGTTCTGCTGTTGAATGTCAGGTTGGTCCACAACCATTCCGAGTCATGATTTGATTGTGGACAAAAGAGCTGACCTGATGTGTATCACAGAGACCTAACTAAGGGAGCTGGGTGAATCAGAGCTGACTCAGCTCTGTCTGCCCAGATACTTAGTGCAACACCAGCCCATACTGAAGGGCGGGGAAAATTAGTGCTGTGGTACGTAGGAGTTCCCTTCCTAATACCAGGACATCCCTCTCTTTTGGAGAAGGACTGGACCACCTGAATTTGGTGATGCACCAAAGAGACAGCTTAGGGATGCAAAGCTTAGTGCTCCCCACCTGGCTGCTCAACAGCCTCCCTGACTGAGGTTGTTGTTAGTATGGGCAGAACATTAATTTGGGAAAAACCTTAAGTTTGGTTTGGGATTTCATGCTCTCTGTGGCAATAATAGTACCATCTCAAATGGTCATCAGTCCAATGCACAGAGCGGGGCATCCTCTTGGTTAGTAGTTGCTTAATGCGGGAGAAAGGGTGGTCTGGTCTGGAAATAGGTGGGGTGGACATCACCCCATTGCCATTGTCAAACCACTTGCCAATGAGGTTTTGACTTGTGGAGGTGAGGAACCAGTTAGGATGCTAGATAGATTCCCATCTTCTCTGGATGATTTTCAAGTGGGTTATAGCAGGTGATCCTCTCCATACCGTCATGTCAGTATGGAATAGTGAGACACATATGGCCATTGACACCATTGATCCTGCTGGTTCTCTCTGGCCCACTGTGAAGCCCATTTTGCTCCTTGGTATATTAAGGAACTGTGGTCAGTGAAGTGGACTAGGTGCAGAAGAAGAAGAAGAAGAAGAAGAAGAAGAAGAAGAAGAAGAAGAAGAGGAGGAGGAGGAAGAGGAGGAGTTTGGATTTGATATCCCGCCTTTCACTCCCCTTCAGGAGTCTCAAAGCGGCTAACATTCTCCTTTCCCTTCCTCCCCCACAACAAACACTCTGTGAGGTGAGTGGGGCTGAGAGACTTCAGAGAAGTGTGACTAGCCCAAGGTCACCCAGCAGCTGCAGGTGGAGGAGCGGAGACGCGAACCCGGTTCCCCAGATTACGAGACTACCGCTCTTAACCACTACACCACTACACCACTAAGGGGCATAAATCTCACTCCAGAACAATGTGGGCTCCTAATTTGGGCTCATAGTTGGGGCCTTCCATGTGGTTCTGAGGGCAGTGAAGAGATCCTACATCACTGCCTCCATTGCATCTGCAAAGAGCTGCCCAGAGTTGTCCCATGTGGTCCAGAGCTTGGTCAATGAGTCACACATGGACTTATGTGGAGAGTGTTAAACCCTTTTCTGTATGTGAAACATTACTCATCTCCTAATATTGATCAAATTATCCATATTATTTTCTGTACTTTTTTTTAAAAAAAGAAAGAGGTATCCAGATGAGACACAATGTGTGGCAGAGCATGTTTAGGCATATGTCAGAGAGAAGGTGAAGGAGGGAGAGAAGTTGCAGATGACATTTGACTGTTGAACTGAGAATATGTATCTATAATTCATCTGGAAAATAAGAAGTAAACAGCACATTAATTAAAAGTGAAGATAATATCAAACTGCAATAGGTTGGGAGTACCGCTGAGAAGGGATACAAAGGAAAGTGACCTAGAAAGGTTGTGGGGGAAAGAGGAAAGGGAAAATAACTTGGAAAAATGTACTATGGAAAAAATGCAGAAGCATAAGTAAACAAGGGCTGCTGTACACAGAAGGGTGGAACAGAGTTGGAGGAAAGACAAGTTCATTCACAGCTTGCATGTGAAGTTTGGATGTGAAGGAAAGTTATTGTACGAAATGAAGGTATTGCTAATTTTTGTAGAATTCGATTGCTTACTAATGCTCAATCAATGGTCATTAGATACTACTAGAGTTGGGTGGAGATGCCTACGCAATGTTTTTGCTTTTTCTGAGGACCGGAACATCTTTCTCTAATAAGCATAGATGGTGAGTACAGATGCTTGGATGGTGTCTGGAGAGAAAGCATTTTGGGAATTTGTATGTATTTGTATCCAGCAAAGGAAACAGAAATTAGATGCTCCAATTGTTTGTCACATGTTTTGAGGTAGCAGATAGTGCTTTTGAGGGAATTTATGCAGATTAGCACTGTCTAGTACTAAGACCAAGGGATGCGGGTGGCTGTGGGTTAAACCACAGAGCCTAGGACTTGCCGATCAGAAGGTCGGCAGTTCAAATCCCCGTGACGGGGTGAGCTCCCGTTGCTCAGTCCCTGCTCCTGCCAACCTAGCAGTTCGAAAGCACATCAGAGTGCAAGTAGATAAATAGGTACTGCTCCGGCGGGAAGGTAAACAGTGTTTCGGTGCACTGCTCTGTTTCGCCAGAAGCAGCTTAGTCCTGCTGGCCACATGACCTGGAAGCTGTACGCTGGCTCCCTCGGCCAATAAAGCGAGATGAGCGCTGCAACCCCAGAGTCGTCCACGACTGGACCTAACGGTCAGGGGTCCCTTTACCTTTTAGTACCAGGACTGTATGCATTTGCCTTTATGATATGCACACGCGGACACACACACACTCTTCCAGGTCACTTGGAGTATAGAGTCATAGTCAGAGTGGCTCAGTGGTAGAGCAGCTGTCTTGCATGCAAAAGGTTGAAGGTTCACTCCCCAGCATCTCCAACTAGGACTGGGAGAGACCCCTGTCTGAAACCCAGGATAGCTGCTGGCAGTCAGTACCAGATAAGGCAGCTTCCTGTATTCATTTTTTGGTCTCCAAGTCATCTCAAACAGATAAATATCATCACTTTTTTTGCCTTGCAATGCCAGAGTTCAGCACAGCAGCAGAAAAGGGAAGGCAGTGGACATGTGTAATTTGCCAATTTTCCATTAAAAACATAAATCCATGGCAACCTCATTAAGATCATGATTCCTGAGTTGTACAGATGAAATACATTCACTCATAGCTTTGCGAATGGCAAAAGTATATCTGGATGCGTTAAAAAAAGCTCTTCAGTCATATTCAGAGGTATTCAATGCCAAATAGACAAAGCTTTGTCAGTTTAAAGAAAGAGAGAGAGAGAGAGAGGAGAGAGAGACAGATTTTGAACAAAGATGAAGGATAGAGAAATAGTAAAAAGATAATATTCTCACCGATATCTAACACTTTCATATTTTAATAAAAGTATTATCTGAGCTGTGAGATAATGACTGAAAGGTTTGATCAGGATAAGTAATTTAGCATCTTGGTTGAAGCTGTGCTATCAGTTTCAGAGTGAGGCAATTTAAAATGATTTTCTCTCGAGCAGCTAAACATCCCAAGTGCTTTTGTCATGTCTGATGGCAACATTTTGCATGAGAAATATTATTCCTGTAACAGACAAGTCTTATACAGCTTAAATGGTGGTTTGTTTGTTTTCAAAGCCTTAAAACATTCTTAGTTGTTGGCTCAGCACATCATAGGAACAGAGTAGACCATAAATGTAACTTAGGCCCTATGCATTGAAAGCACTGGCATGCAACTTTAAATGTCCATCTCTCTCCCCCCCCCCCAAAGTATCCTCAGAACTGAATTCAATGGGACTTAGGTATCTATAGCCATGTATAGGAATGCACTGTGAACTGCATTTTCAAATGTATTTGTAAGGTGCTGGAGTGCCCATCACCGCCAAGCCTAACTATCAAATACACATTAGGATTTTTATTAATATGTATACATATTCTACTATGTTAAGAAGTAGACAAAGAGGTAGGTAAAGAACCAGTTCTCAATATTTTGCTGAGGGATTGTAAATGTCAACTTTGTTTTGAGGAAATGTTTGGTTTTCGTTTTGGTTCTTTTTGAGCATTCTAAACAGTAACAAATGCCTTTTGATTCACTTACAAATTATAAGAGAAGAGGCATGAAATTTTCCTAACCTTTCTTGCAGCTCTATAAATCACAAACAGACAAGAAAGTTAAGCACTGCTTCACTGGAAAAACAACAACGCAGCAGACAGATGTAGCACGCATTCCCCTCAAAATAATTCAGAACCAGTTTCAATTTATCAAATGCCTACTTTATCTGTCAAAACAATGTCCTTTCTCAACTAAAGGGCATTGTTTCTGCAGCAAAGGGAAAAAAAGTTCTGATGCATTGTTATCTGCAAATGGATGTTGGAATAATGGAACAACAGGCAGTGTTTCAAACGAGATCAAAGGGCAAACCGCACTGCAAATCTTGTTAAAATAAATTTAGTCAAAAATGTTAATTTCCCATGAAGGCACATCACCTAACTAACTTCTCCACATTGGTCTAAGAAAGTAAATATATAAGGTGACATTTGTTTAATTTAGACACAGGGCACATATGTACATACCCATGATTATTCGGGGAGAACAGAATGGTGGAGCGGAACATGCCTGTTCTAAGATCTGCCAGCAGCTTTGGCTGGGGGAAATGTTTGCAATTGCTTTATTTGAATCTGCCACAAATTTCTGTGCAATGAGTAGACCATAATGGGCCCATGTGGCTAAATGAATTGTTAATATTGAAAGCATTCTGTTTATCTCAATGTTGAACGTTTGAAACCAATCTTCTTTTCACCTAGGTTCTAAAATTAAACTAATAATAATCAAGAAATGTTTTAATAAGGACTTGCTGAGTTAATAATTTGAATTGGAATACAAGAAGGGAAGGTGTGAGGAGGTCTGAGAAATAAGTTAAAAGAAATAAGCAATTGAAACTCTATGTGTTTTTAATTGTTTTTAAGTTTTATATTTTTGTATGTTTGATATATTTTTTTTTCTTCTTTTTTGTTGTGGTTGTTTATTTTTGTTTTTGTTTCATTATAGAAAATGCTAATAAATATATATTTAAAAAAGAAATGTTTTGAGCATGATGTCAAATCCAACTGATTTAAGTGGGAGAATTAAGTTAAAGGTAATGGAGCTTCTTTTAACCTGTGACTCTCCAGATTTTCTTGAACTACAAGTCCCATCATTCCTGATCATTGGCCATGCTGGCTGGGTGAATAGAAGTTGGAGTTCCTTGTTTTAACTAACATACATACATACATACATACATACATACATACATACAATGTATTTTATGGTAAGAGGGACACTTACACTAGGTGCAACTTGGTCAGTGTTGCAAAATGACTGTTGAAGACAATGACCCCCAGGATTAGCTTTTTAAAGCAATGCTGGAGGAGGAGAAAAGTCACGACTACAACACGCCTGTGGTTCTTCAGATCAATTCCATCAATTCCATTTCTCTCTGTGTGTCTCTGTCTATGTCTCTCTCTCTCTCTCTCTCTCTCTCTCTCTCTCTCTCTCCAATGATTAGAACACTTTCATGCTTTAATATACAGAATAATTAAGCATGACTCTAAGATGATGTACAAAAAAATCAGACACCAGTTTGCTCAGAGATTTAATGGCAGCAGTGAACCAGGCAGAGTGACCATACTTGCAGCTTCTTGTTGCTTCTGTGTTCTATATAGTAAAAGCTGCTGGATTTTGCTGGTGGGCTGAAGGAAAGCTGAGGACAATGCCATACAGGGTACTGGCAGCAAGCAAGTTTCTGTTCAGGATTTTAGGCATCGCTTCCATATAAAGACAAGAAAATGTTTCTAAGTTACTTTCAGACAATTTGTTTCACATCGTGCAAGTTTTTGTTGTTGTTTTGCAGCTTTTATCCACTGTTTTGTTGTTGTTAGTCATGTTTGACTCTCCGTGACCCATGAACCAGAGCATGCCTTGGAAACTCTCTCTTTCTTCTCAAAGCTCCTCCTTTTTTATGTTCATGGAGTTTTCTTGGCAAAATACTGGAGTGGATTGCCAGTTCCTTCTCCAAGTGGATCACATTTAGTCTAAACTCTCGGCTATGAGTCTTGGGTATAGCTCATCGCTTCTTGGAGCTATTCAAGCCCCTTTGCCACAGCAGGGCAGTGATCCATGAAGGGGTTATCCACTGTTACTCTGGTTGCTAATATTTGCGTTTGATTGTATTATACTAAGTTTGAATTCATTTTTATCAATGATTTTGAACACTGCCCTGAGATGTGTTTTGAGGAAGCGTGGTATAGAAACGTTTTAAAGAAGCAAGCAAATGTTTCCTATGTGAACTGGGCTTTTTGCCTAGGCAGTGGCAGACTTTGAGCTCCCGAATTTCAGCGGCGCCTTGTTTGACGCTAAAATTTGATAACCCCCCCCAGCTCTTGCTCTCTGTTCCACAGTATTGTTTTGGCTCCCCCTGCAGCATGGCACCCCTGCACCAGTCATGCAACCCCAAAAGTACCTCTGGCCTAGGTTAGGGGGTGCCTAGGTCCAGGTATCGCTGGTAAGGAAGGGACTTTAAGCTCTGTTCAACCCAAACGCTCGAGCGCCTGGAGGGATAAATTACAATTAATCATGGAATCATAGAATTATAAAGTTAGAAGGAACCCTAAGGATCATCTAGCCAAACTCCCTGCAATGTTGTCTCATACGGGGATCAAACCTGCGAACTTGGCGTTATCAGCACCATGCTCTAACCAACTGAGCTGGTCAGCAAGTGTTATATCCTCTCCTACCTATGAAAACCCATCCTATACATCTACATCTGGGGTCCCAAAGTTGAAGGACAAGGATCTAAGCCTACATGGGTCCTACATAGACAAGACTTTCAAAGGCACTACCCTAGACTTCGCTGTTTGATAGCCCTTTATTATGCTTGCTATTTCGATCAGAAAGATATAGATGTAACACACCTTATAGATACTTCAGTGCTCTTCTTGATGTACATCAATATTGGCTTCTACCCCTGCATATACACCTCAACAACTATATTGTATTTGAAATTGTGGTGGAGCTTCATTTGATGGACCATTATAATAATGCAAGGACTTGAAGAATAACCATTAATCAAAATTTCTTGATAATGGATTATCTTAAAAGGCATCATCTCATGCTTTTCAATAAACATTTTCTTCATAGGGCTCACTACAAAATGCAAATAATTTGTTTTACTGCTCTCTCTTAAGCAACCCACTCTCTCTGTAACTTTAAGTGCCCGAGTAATAGCATCTCCTCAGGGTGGGGGCACCAAATCATGAAGCTGTATTTGTCTTTTACCTGAAAGTAAAATGGCTGGATTTAAGAATGCATCTACTTTATGGTCTTGCCTCAAGAGCTTTTGTCTGTTCTGGCCCTCTGCATCTGATTGATTGATCTACATCAGTCCACCTGCTAATGTGTTACTGCAGAAGCAAATGTGAGCAGAAAGCATGCAAAACTCAGCATAATGACATATTAAAAAGACTTTCAAGTGGACCTTGACATATTTCAATGACTTCCTTAGATGTAAAGTCCTGATGGAGTTCTGTATGTTGGCTATTTGCAGCAGCCAGGAAACCCTGAGCAGAATCCACCAACACATTGGTGAGTGAGGAGTGAGTGCACTTTCCTATGGATTCTCGAAAAGTTGTGATTCCATCACAGCAGCAAGGCCAGTTCACATCAATGGTTTGGTGTGTGGAGCTGAACATGGCAGAGTCATGCTAGAACCTACCTGTGCCAGTATATGGCATAGTCTGGGTGTCCTTGTCGTCCCACTTGGGCTAATTTGTGATTGGCACTTTATAGATTATTTTTTATATAGCAGTGATGGAGAACCTGTTGTTGTTTAGTTGTTTAATTGTGTCCGACTCTTCGTGACCCCATGGACCAGAGCACACCAGGCACTCCTGTCTTCCACTGTCTCCCGCAGTTTGGTCAGGCTCATGTTTGTAGCTTCGAGAACACTGTCCAACCATCTCGTCCTCTGTCATCCCCTTCTCCTTGTGCCCTCCATCTTTCCCAACATCAGGGTCTTTTCCAGGGAGTCTTCTCTTCTCATGAGGTGGCCAAAGTCTTGGAGCCTAAGTTTTAGGATTTGTCCTTCCAGTGAGCACTCAGGTCTGATTTCCTTCAGAATAGATCGGTTTGATCTTCTTGCAGTCCATGGGACTCTCCAGCACCATGATTCGAAAGTATCAATTCTTCTGCGATTGGCCTTCTTTATGGTCCAGCTCTCACTTCCATACATCACTACTGGGAAAACCATAGCTTTAACTATATGGACCTTTGTCGGCAAGGTGATGGCTCTCCAAATAGTGTTGGACTACAACTCCCATCATTCCTGGCAACTGACCATGCTGGCTGGAGCTCTTGGGAGTTAGGAGTCCCACCCTGCTATTTTAGCACCAATGTAACCATGATAACGGTAATTAAAATAGTTCCATTTTATTTTAATTAAGGGTAATTCTGACAATACTTGAAGTTGATGCTCAGTTGTCTGATGCAAAACTGTTTTGCAAAGGTTAAATTAACTGTGACGTGAAGTAGATATCTAAATAAATAAATCAGAAACCAGTGCAAATATTAAAATGAAATACTGAACGAATACATGTTTTGCTTAAAAATGGTATTGATGCTGTCCACTTTGAAATAGATTAAACTCATGTACACATAAAAGTTAACTGACAGCATTTGAGCCAACTGCTTTGATTATAGCAAATGGACAAATTTTAAACACAAATATCAACGCTGCCTGATTTTTGTCTCTTCTGTATTGTTTAACTACATCAATGCAATTTGGATTCCATTTGTTTTTAATATACAAATCAATATCCCCTCGCATCTCTTTACCTTTACTTTGAAATAAGCATGCTTCATAAGAATCCAAGGTGCTTTGGATTGTGTAACTTCAAAGGGGGAACTTGCACAGAAAGTAAATCTTCATCTTACCCTTCTAGATGGGACTCACATGTGTTGCAGTGGGAGATGGGGGTGGGTGCTCAGCCGCCCGCCCTCTGGTTGCATCACAAGGTGGGGAGATGGTGGCAGCAGCAAGGGCGGCACTGTTCAATGTGCTGGTGGAGTCAGTTTGGGATTTATGCTTGTGCATTTGCCGCACTGAATTTGGCACCATCTCCACCTCTACCCTCCATCTTGGTATGTGGCAGCAACACAAATGGAGGGAGTTTAGGTGAGTGGCTCAGCCCTACTTTGCTATCCACTACTGGCGATTTGCTTATCAAACACAACTGTAGAAACATGAAGAAGAGAAGAAGAAGAGTTTGGATTTGATATCCCGCCTTTCACTCCCCTTCAGGAGTCTCAAAGCGGCTAACATTCTCCTTTCCCTTCCTCCCCCACAACAAACACTCTGTGAGGTGAGTGGGGCTGAGAGACTTCACAGAAGTGTGACTGGCCCAAGGTCACCCAGCAGCTGCATGTGGAGGAGCGGAGACTCGAACCCGGTTTCCCAGATTAACCACTACACCACACTGGCTCAAGGAATGTGACCTGACTCATCCATTTGTTTATGGGTTAATTTTGTAACATTTCAAGGCTATCAGAGAACATGCAGTACAGTGGTACCTCAGGTTAAGAACTTAATTCATTCTGGAGGTCCATTCTTAATCTGAAATTGTTCTTAACCTGAAGCACCACTTTAGCTAATGGGGCCTCCTGCTGCTGCCACGCTGCTGCTGTGCAATTTCTGTTCTCATCCTGAAGCAAAGTTCTTAACCCGAGGTACTATTTCTGGGTTAGTGGAGTCTGTAACCTGAAGCGTCTGTAACCTGAAGCGTCTGTAACCCAAGGTACAACTGTATGACATTCTGCACAATGTCCGGACTAGGCATCTCAAATAGAATAGAATATGTTTCTGTATGCAAGTATACTTTTGTATGCAAATTTCATAGACGTAATGATGTTTGAGGGGCATGGAGAAATGCTTACAGGCCTACAATGTTTTAGTGCTGGAGGCGGATGATGATGATGATCATTAAAAATGTTGTTGCTTCCTATCAACAAGCATTCTCTAAGCAGATCACATGGACCTGACGGTGCAAACAAATGCGTATGTTGGTCTTGTTCTGCCGCAGCGCATTGTTAATGTCGTTTGTTTATGCCACATCACCTTTATACTAAACTGAAAGTTAGGACATATACACATTGTAAAAATAATAATTAAGTGGCAATTGCCTGCCTTTTAATGGTGCCCAAATCCTGGTGCTTGAAGTCCTCGCCAAACTCTAGTTCATAATTAATACTTGGCTCTTCTCTCTAAATAGGACATTTCTCTTTAAGTGATTATCATATCTTCTTGGATAGAGCCATTTTTAAAGATTTTTTATGAAGAATAGTGACAGGGTTATTTATAGGTTCTTGAAGCAGATTAGGTTAAGCTTTCCCAAAATGATAATTCAAGAAGACTAAAGTCAGCAGTAAAATCATGCCACCAGAGCCGAATAACAGTTGTCAATATCAGTTTGCAGTGATTCACGTTAAACTGTTTTGATAATCTCAACGGCATTCCCCCGAGTTTTGAATCAAACCTTGGGTACTATTAAATCATAACTCTCCGAGAAAATTAATTTGAAATGGCCATGTTACGCTTAGCTTCCATTGAAATGGCTCCCTCTAGCCAACCATATACCATTCCTCAAGGAATCTTCCGATTGCAGATAACCGGTTTTAAAAGGCTACGACCTAGTCTAAGCCTTTAGGGAGAAGGGCAAGCTATCAATCCAAATCAATGAATGAAATAAATAACTAAATGCGTGCTTGTATTTTTTTCTCAAATTGGAACTGTGTTTTTTTTAAACAACAACAACACATGACTTAAATTTGCATAAAATGTATTGATATTGCATAAATATACTGATATTCATTACATTACATGGCATCTGTAGAACTACTCTGTCTCTTGCTTTTCTTGAATTAATTAATTACAGCCCCCCCGGGGGGGGGGAGGGTTGTTATCAGGACCACAGCGTATAGAGAGGGGAAGTTAGCACTAATGTGAACTTTCCGCCCCTAAATCTTGTAGCAATGGGGTACGTGTGTGATTCGGGAGGACTGGGGTCCTGTCCATTGCAATCTCAATAACACATCTGTAATTAAAGAAAAATGAGCATGATACCTTAACTTGCTATTTAACTTGTAAAGTATTCTATGAGGTGTTGCTATGATGTCATTAACTAAAATGGGCACTGTCTTAAGAAGGGGGTGGCCGGGATGGATTTTAATAAATATTGAACTCCCTTTTACGTTAATCAGTAATAATACTTATAAATATGACACAGTACTTTCTACTGTTCTAAGCATTTCACTCATTGTCACAGTTAATCTATAGAAGAACATTTTCAAGTAGATCAGGTTTTTTGTTCCCTTATTGTGAACTGGGGCTGAAACCCTTTTGTCCGTTCGTTTGGCCTAGTAAATTCATAAAGCAAAGTTGAAATTTGAACCAGACACTGCTCATAGTTCCCATCCAATCTCTTAGCCACTATTCTGTGGGATTTGGCACCCATCCAGTAACATAACATGACTCACAAGTTATCAGTTCATGTAACTTAATGGTCATCTGATGTGTGTGTGTATTCTATTACATTTTGACATTGCAGTAAAAAATATCTATAATCCAAATATTATTTTGAATTTCACTAAGTGCGCAAATGTAAGAAACTAAGAACAAAGTCAATATATTACATGAACAGCAGGTCCCCAGTATTTTTTTCTTTAAAAAATGTAAGTGGCTATACACAGTTGGACTGATTGCTTGTTTCCTTATTTTGAGAACAATCCAGACAAGTGGCAAGATACTCCATCTAATTCTTTCTATAATGCTGCTATATATCAGTAGGTACTGTATATTATCTGAGTTTATAATGAGTTGTATTAAGTGAAAGATTCTTTTCTTGTATTTCTATGTTGTTCTTCACTCTAGGATTTTGTGAACAGTGAAGAGCAGGTTGCAATTTTTAAAATAATACATAAATAATAGGTAGTCCAAGGTGGAGTTATGTGCCTGTCATTAATTCACTTTAAACTCACCGTAATTATCTTCCAAGGGCCTTGCAACAACAACCCCCATTTTATTTTCACAATAGCCCTGTGAAAGTGGGTCTGTACCCTGCTTTCCGACATAAAGTCTTCAACATCTGTATACCCCCCCCAAGTTAGATAGACAGAGCCATCTATTTGGCAGGAATGCCAGTTTTCACCAAAATTGTGTCTATTAAGAGATGTCAAAAGTAATCTAAAGCTAGATTCGTTCATTCATCTATTGATTGATTTATTTAGATTTAGATTTAGATTTAGATTTAGATAAATTTATTGTCATTGTCCGTATATACACAGTATACACAACAACGAAAATCAAACACCCACCCAAAGACCGGGTTCACATATACATTTGCACGTATCTCCGAACTCTCATCCTATTTAAACATAATCTATAAAACATAACATAATCCGGAATATAGCATGACCTATTAAAAGCATAACATAACCTAAAACCTATCTCATTCCTTCTACTCCCTACTTACTAAACCTTGCAACTGGCCCTGAGATCGTTATTTAGTGCAATCAGAGCTCTTGGATAGAAACTATTCAGAAGGCGTGTGGTTCGTGTTTTCATTGTCCTATATCTTCTGCCCGAAGGCAATAGTTCAAAGAAGTTGTGAGCAGGGTGGGTGGGATCTCTCAGAATATTATGTGACTTCTTCAAGATGCGAGACGTGAAGATCTCATCCAGGGTTGGTAGTCGGAGCCCAATAACGTTCTGGGCAATTTTAATTGTTCGCTGTAAAGCTTTTTTATCCGTTTCAGAGCTGCTCCCATACCACGATAATATACTATAGGTTAAGACACTCTCGATGGTACTATGATAATAGGACAGAAGGAGGTGCTGGGATAGATTCAGTCCCCTGAGCATTCTCAGGAAATACAACCTCCCCTGCACCTTCCTCCCAACCATATTAATATTTGCAGTCCATGAGAGGTCCTCCGAGATATAAATGCCCAGGTATTTAAAACTACCAACCCTCTCCACTTCCTCGCCATTTATGTGCAATGGTAAAAATACACTTTTCTTTCTCCTAAAGTCAATTATGAGTATATACCACTGTTTGGCACAAAGACCCCCAAAGCGGTGGGCATCACCAAGTTTTCCCACTGCATTTATTTGTATTAAGATTGCAGACATGAAGCATATAAGACTTTTCGAGGTTCATTACCCACTTGGCATGGTCTTGGTTCGCCATGACGGCCTCTCATGCTGCTCTGTTCAGTTTCGTCTGAAGGAATCCTCTGGATGTGTGGGTCATACAGGAAATAAGTGTAATGGCTCTGTTGCCAAAACTCTTTCACCTACATCACAAGAGTGGTGTGAGATTCATCCATGAGAAATAACTCCTGTCCAGCACCATTAATGTATTAATCAAGCTTGAGAATGCTGGGAATCTGTGTATGACAAAAACTCAAAGTGCAAAGTAAAAGAACTCAACACTTAAATCAGAAAGCCAGGTGACATTACGGCTAGCCAATGTAATCTATGTCGTTCTGATGACTCACATTCAGATGGGAATATCTGTCATGTTGCTGAATGATACATAGTGGGCAGATCCTAAAGGAAATGTGAAGGAACTTCTTACCTCTATAAAGTAACTACTAATTTATAATAACTATAAATCTTTAGCTATTGTATCATATAATCTGAAATAGGTTTTTTTTTTAAAAAAGTTGCTAATCACATGCACTGAATGCTTTTCTTCAAATTCCAAATTTTTAACACTTCCAGGGCAGTTTTGCATATGTTCAATCATTTTGTCCTTTTTTTGCATTTTTGGGGGGGAAATGGATGAAAATTTCGCATTGCATTTCTTTCCTCACCTTCCTGTAAAATATGCACATTGTGTGCTTTTTTTTTTAAAGTACATTTGCCCCAAAGGCACATTTCGGACACATTTTCCCTCACAACACACATTCCTTCCTCACAAGAAATGATTTAATGATACGTTTTTCAGTTGAAGTTGCATCACAACACTCAGAGAAGTGCCTAACCTTAATGGTTAACTTCTGTTCCAATCCACACTTAAGTTGGGGGTCGGGGAGGTCTGCAAATTAGCAGACTGGTATTCAAGCAAAGATGTGTTCTCCCAAGTCCACATTCCCAGCATGTTCACACTCCGGTCTCAGTGACATCTGCGCTAGCTTGGTGATGTAATGTCCACAGAATGGAAGAAGGCAGGGTCCCCAAGGAGGTGCTCTCCAGGGAGCTGGTTTCAGGCACCAGGCCCGTTGGCAGACCAACTGTGTGTTACAACGATGGCTGTGAATGAGACATGAAGGCTGGCAAGATCAACCCTGCCTTGTGAGAAGTGCTGGGCCCGGGGGTAACCCGTGAAACGCAGTCCAGGACCAGTCCAGAATCTGAAGTTTCCATGGGAGTCAGTTCGGCAGGACACGAGGCAGGAAGCCAGGCAAGGACAGGTACAGGATCTCAGGCAGGATCTAGCATACAGCAATGTTGCTCCTGCAACCTGGGGCAGGGCCCGACAGCCTTTTATCTTTGTCAGGGTAGCGGCCGGTCCTGATCCCCCGGTGACTCACCTCCCTGTCTCGCCCGAAGGCGAGCACTCCTCATGCGAGTACTCAGGTCTCTCCAGCTCTCAGACCTTAGTCTCTGCAGCTCGGGAGACGTCGGTGGGTTACTAGACCCAGGGGCCGCCTCAGCCTCCCCTGACCAAACTGGTAGTGGAGCAGCTGTATGTGATTGCCCAGCTGAAGGTAACGAGGTAATCCCCACATCTGGAGCCAGGGCAGGCTCAAGCCCCTGACTCGGCCCAGCTGGTGCTTGCTGCAGGGGAACCTGTGCAGACTCGGACTCTTCAGGATCAGGCCCCAGGCTTGGTTCAGATGATGCCTGAGGCAAAGGATCCAGTGCAGACTGAGTCTCCTCTGGTTCCGAGTCCGAGCCCGAGTCCCAGGCCATCACATAAGAATCCCTTGCAGATTACTGCAGTGCCTGGAGACAGACAATCAGGTGGTACATTCGTGGCATTGATCAGAGGAGGAATGACTGCTGGGGGAGAGAAGAAACAGCCTGGTACACCAGTAGCCGCCTTCATCTGCCCCAGCTGCAACAAAACATGCCTCTCCTGTATCGGTCTCTACAGCCACAGCAGGCGCTGTAACTCCCCAACAGTTCAACTTCACCCCTGAAGGTGCACTCCTCCATTGCCTCCTAATACAGACAGATGCCAACTATTTAACTGTAACTAGTTGAATAGCAGTTTCTGCTTGTGCAGTGGAACATTCCTACCCCCCCGCACTTGCCTTCCTCTATGTGCCCCCTAAATATGTTCTAAGCTTTTCTCCAACCCTCTGGAGCAGATTGGGAGATGGCGCATGGGGAGGAGAGGGGGTGAGAAAGCCCCATAGCACACATGGAAGTTTCACTTGCACAATTATTTAGTTAAACACCGCCCTTGCTTTTTATTAACTGAAAGCAGGAATCTTGACAGTCTAATTAAGCAAACATGTGACTCTTTCCAAGAGCCTTTCTACAAATTCAGTTAAAATTTGGTTTATGATGTGAAAAAGAGGTACTACTAATAGACAAGGAACATTACAAATTTTTATAAAATATTTGATATACAATAATCATATTTTCTATTAGAAATAGATTTCCCTTTCTGTTAAATCTAATCTGTTTTCCCCAAACTGCTACTTTAATCACTCTAGTGATGAGTCTACTATTTGGGAGAAAATCTAGCCTTTTGATGCCACTCAGCTATCATGGCTTTTTGTTAATCCAAATATATTTGGGAGATTATCGAAAAAGAATGTATGGAAGCCTGGGTCACATTGTAGCATGTGTGGAAGCAAGACTTGCATGGACATCTCACTTGCTGGACCAGGAAAGAAATTCTGAGTGTATATTAGATAAACATTCAGATGTGCATCTGAATGCAGACATCATCTGTCCGCACTGTATTGCTTTCAATTAGATGCTTATCCGCAGCCAAATAAGGATGCAGATAGTCACATGTGAGAGATGCGGGTGGCGCTGTGGGTTAAACCACAAAGCCTAGGACTTGCTGATCAGAAGGTCGGCGGTTCGACTCCCCATGACGGGATGAGCTCCCACCAACCTAGCAGTACAAAAGCACGCCAAAAAGTGTAAGTAGATAAATAGGTACCACTCCAGTGGGAAGGTAAACGGCGTTTCTGTGTGCTGCTCTGGTTCGCCAGAAGCGGCTTAGTCATGCTGGCCACATAACCCGGAAGCTGTACGCCGGCTCCCTCGGCCAGTAAAGCGAGATGAGCACCGCAATCCCAGAGTCGGTCACGACTGGACCTAATGGTCAGGGGTCCCTTTACCTTTACTAGTCACATGTGACAATGTTTGGCCAGAGCTCGATTGGGCTGATAGCAGCTTGGGTGCAGTAATGGAAACACACACATTTGTGTTTGAAGTATCCCACTTAATCTTAATATTAGATTATTATTTTCATTTTATATAGAGTTTAAAGCCTTGTTTTTGTTTTATTGGAAGAACACAGAACAGGGTTGATATGTTGAAAAAATAGCTCTTACCCAACCTTCATATTTAATTAATTAAAAGTTCCTTGGCAGTGATTGCAAACTGAGGGAAGCAGGAAGCTCAATTGAATATGAATGAAGGGGGGGGGGAAAGAAAAATAGACAACTGTATGGTTTTATATCCTTAAATCATTCTTGCTGATTTTGAGAGAGGCAGACAGCTCGTGAGGGACTTTCCAAATGGAATTTTGTTTCCTATTTTACAAATTTGGGCTATGCTGGGGGTAATGTGCTGATATATAGAGATGAAGTGCCACAGCATTCCAATTAACATTCTAATTAAGCAATCTTAAGGTAAAAGGAATCACCAGGCATATCATGAATTTTTAGTGGGCCATTTTCTGTGCTATCACTCTCATTCTCCCACATACACATGTCCGCACAAACATACCCCGTCATCAAAAGGTATGATAAAATTAACTTTCACCATCACTGTGTCATATCCAACTAAATCCTTCTCCAAGTAGACACACTGAAATTAATGGACCTAAGCTAGTCATATCCATTAACTTCAGTGGGTCTTCTCTGAGTAGAATTAGCAAGGTACAGATTCCTCATAGACCTGAAAAAATTTAAACCAGCAATTGTGCTGAGCTGAAAGTGAATATAGTGATACTTCGGGTTAAGTACTTAATTCGTTCTGGAGGTCCGTTCTTAACCTGAAACTGTTCTTAACCTGAAGCACCACTTTAGCTAATGGGGCCTCCTGCTGCTGCCGCGCCGCTGGAGCACGATTTCTGTTCTCATCCTGAAGCAAAGTTCTTAACCCGAGGTACTATTTCTGGGTTAGCGGAGTCTGTAACCTGAAGCTTATGTAACCTGAAGCATATGTAACCCGAGGTACCACTGTATATGCTGTAAGACATTGTATAATTTTACTCCACAGCATCTGTTGTCTGAGGTGGCTGCCTCACTTTGCCTAATGGTAGGGCCAGCCCTGACTCCAGCCCTTTATTACTCAACTGTACCTCAGATGCAAGCACAATCCATTCTCTGCTCTGGGTTTGACCTAGTTCAGGTTCCCCTTCCATATTCTGCTCTTGAACTGAGACTTCCGTGGAGGAGAGATGACTGACTAGCTATTGGCTGTTGGGACTCTGCCAATAGAGATAATTATGCAGTTATTTATGATAGCCAGGGTGAATCTTGATATCACACTCTCCCTCTGAAGATAGGGATTAACCTCACTTGCTCATCACACAGAGACTGGAACCAGTGAGTATAGCCTTATCTTTCCCATCATGTAATGGTAACAACATGAACACTTCTGTTGAGTTTGCAACTTGCTGGATTCTACCAGCACTCCAAAACGGTTCTAGGTTTATCAAGTGGTGGCTTGTGCTCATTGAGACTGGTAGGGGAGGAGACAGTAGGTGAAGCAGAAGCCAATGAAAGGCAGAGCTGGCTAATTCTAGTCTCAATCCCATTCTCCTCCATGCTGAGTTGCACAAGGGCAACAGAAGGAGGCAGACAGGTGTGGCTTGGCAGACTGAGATATGTGGAGTCTATTGGACCAGATGGCCGTCATGGATCAGCTTCCCCTGGATTTATCAAAACCTTCTTGGAAGTATGCATGCCACAAGATGTGGTGTTGGTCACTGCCATAGATCAAAAAAGCATAAGGCATGGTATCCTTCAAATGTGGTTGAATTACAACTCCTATTGGCCTTAGCCAGCATGGCCAGTGGTTAAGGATGATGGGAATTGTAGTCCAACCACATCTCAAGGGCCTCATGTTGGCCATCCCACATGAGATGTGTTGAGCCAGTTTGCCACTAAACGAGAGTGGTCCATTTTGTTATCTACCTCAGAGTACTGAGTACACATATGGAACTAATGGAAATTACTACAGAATGATGCAAAACTATGCAAATGTAAAGTTTGCAAAGCACCAAAGGTATGGCATAAGAGTAACACAAAGTCCAGCGTGATAGTATACTGTCAAAGCAGTCCTGGAAAAACGTTGAAACTCACAAGCACAAGATTAAAAAAGGAGAGTTGACTTATGTGTGTTTAGTTGTGTTTTAAAGGATTATGTCTTATTCTAATTATCTTCTGAATTGCATCTGGCATAATTCTAAGCACTACTATACTCTGTATCCTTTGATAAATGTGAGATATTTTGAATATCTGCCTGCTTTCCTTAAAGATACGGCAACAAGCAACTAGCTTCATCGAAAAACATAATTCCATAGATCTAGTGGTGCAAGCTGAGTGTTAATGCATTCATCTTTCTGAGAGGCTCCATCATTCCCACTAATGGAGAGATTTTTTGTGTGTTTTTTTGGTTCAGTCATCATTTTTGTGGTCTGATCTCTGGCTAACTGCAGTACAAGGACATTTGGTTAGATGGGCTACTGTACATTCTTTGTAGCGCATGTTATTATTCATTAAATGGGAGAGGATATTTTCCCTCTAATAGGGTGATAAAATAAAACACTTCTATTTGGGGGCTGAATTTCACAGGCATCACAAAAGTAATTGCCATCAGGTAACTGTGCCACCGAGGGTCTAGAGTGATTAACAATGCATGCTGAGCACACTTTTGTCTTTTAAGTTGGGCTTCTTCCATAAACCATCAGGAGGAGATCTTTAAACAAGTTATTAAGGTCAGGGTTGTTTTGAAGAATGTTCAGACATTTCCTGATAATAGCCTCGATTCCACCTCACAGTTATTTATCCTGCTGACACGGCTAATAGAAAATTATTTGTATTTTTGATGCAGGGCATTCCAATAAGAGCTCCCTTACTCTCGGTTTTATTCCAGATATCAGAAAGAGCTGCACTTAAGAAACATTAACCTCCACAGGTAAAACTTTTCTTTGTCAGACTTTCCCTCCGAGGGGATTTTACCACAGATGCTGACTCTTCCACCCCAAGCGGATCAGTCGCTTGCTTCAGAGAGCACAGCCCCAGGTACCCAGAGCCACTATGTATGAAACTCACCTCCGGTATCCATTAGGGTGAATGGGGCACTGTGTACTCGCTTGGGCTGACACTCGTGGTCAGCTTCATCCACCTTAGTCCTTGTAGAACTCAGTAGGGAAGGATGTTGGGAACAACACTGCAATGAGTTGGCTCCCTCTGTCACTGCCTCTGGTTCCATCTACTGTTAGCCACCCAAACCTCAGTCCCACCAGTCCCAATCCACACCAGCGACTTTTCTCATGAGTGAATACAACAAGGGATGAACAGCTGAGGCCTTCTTCCTACTACTTGTGGCGAAGAGGAGACACTGGGACTGATGGAGATGTTGTACTGCCACAGTTGCACTCTCTTTCCCAGTGGCTAGGTGGCTTCTGAGTCCATCTCTCTCTCTCTCCTGTCTTCTGCGGCTGAATGCCCCTTTCCTTTCTACTTCCCCTGCCAGAATGGAATTCAGCAGGTGGGGAAGAAGATCTCTGAAACACAGCATTTTGCAGTACAAAACCCAAGGGTATTGGTTCTCGATAAATCTAGTAATGACTGCACTTGGAGAGGGAATTGTACCATCACACCCGGATGGCTCCATTTCTATTTCTGTAAAATAGTCTTCTACTATGTAGGCTAAATATATTTTATCCCTTTTGCCCATCCCACTGAATCTTCAGAATTTTTCACAATATTTACTAAAATGAACAAACATAATTGCTAGCATAATAATAAACTGATATGTAGTAATAATTGACAACTGAATAGCACTTTCAACTGTGCATCACATATATGTACATTGCAACAACCCTGTAACCACATAGGGAACAGACTATGTTTATGGGTGTACTTTCAAATTAAAGTCCCATTTTGTGAAAACGAAAGACGAACCAGTTGTATCTCTCTCTATAAGTCTAGTAAAAACCCTCCCTGTATGGCAAAACTACATTTAGCACATGTGAAATGTTGCTATAATAACCAGAGACTTGGATAATAAAGAAAGCACTATTATTCCTAAATCAGAATGATAAGATTTGAATGAAATTGAAATGATGGAAAAGTAAGTGTTAGACTTTGATAAATCAAGGCACTATAAACATAGTCTAGATTTTAGTCTCTGAGAATATGAAATTATGGGTTTGAGTTTATTAATGTAAACTAATGTCAGATAACAGTTAGAAGCTAAAACATGTATTTAGAACTGAATGGCGAATTTCACAAAATTTTTGAAGGACTACAAATGACAAAATAAGTTATATCAAAGCTGTACAGTGTTTATTTATGTGATGGGAGTGATGTTTTGGGAAGACAAGAAGGTAGTAGAACAAGGAGATTGTCTACAACTGCTCAAGATTGCTCAGAGATGAGGGTCAGAAGCTTTGTAGGGCCACAAAGTGAAACTCTATTGATTCCTTGTGCTACCTGACTGTGGTTGAATTGATAGCGCTGTCTGCTACACCACTGTTTATATACAGTTAGTGCCAAAGTACAGCAAAGGCAAAGTGCAGGCTAAGAGTTCCTTCTTTTGGCAAGCTACCTTTGTGGTGCAGCAAATAGGCTACCTGAATCTCAGACCTTCAGTCCTCCGGTATGAAACTTCTGATGCATTTCAGAAGCAAAATCAACTGGGTTTCTTCTGCCCAGGTGAAAATATCATGGGCAGAAACAGGTGCCAGTTGCCAGCCTTGAAAACGTCAGTTTCTTTGAATGCTTCAAGGCAGCATAAACTGATATATTTGTTGTTCCACTTCCCCACTGGCTTTCACCTGTTCTCTTTCTCCACCATTTGCTGTGGTGTAAAGCTTTGCTTTGTGCAGCAGGGAGGGGAAGTGGAAGGCCAGGTGAACAAGGAGAGCAGAGGGCTCAGCTGAACTTCTTCCGCTGCTTTCATACTGGATTCAGAGACGTCTTGTGAGAGCACAAGGCAACCCCACTAAATTCTCCTTAATTTCCCTGTCCCGCTGCAGCCCCAAAACAGGATATTCCAATTTTCAGGAGTGGCTTTTAGAAAGTGCAGGGGGAGATACCAGGAAAGTCTTGTTAGGTGAGTGGAATTTCCACTCATTTATATCTGGAAGATCATGCACATTCTCCACCCTCTTCGGGGAAATTGGGGGCACAAATTTCACCTCTTATCTCCAGGGAGAGGAGAAAAGGTTCCAATTTTCTTGGGCATACGGCATGCCATGAACAGTATCAAGACCAGCAACTGTGTTAGCAACTTGGCCACCATTTTGTACCCACCATAATGCCTGGTGTTTGGGAGGCATTGTGTGTGTGTGTTTGCTTCTTTGTGGGTATGTATGTGTCTTGAAGGTGGGGGGGGGCAGCTGAGGGAGAATAGCAATTGTCACCAAAATTTAGAGAAAATTCTGGAAAGTGGCCTTTTTTCTAGGGGTGAGAATCTCAGGGATTTTCTTAGAAAGAGACACTTTTGCTCAGCTCTACTCTCTGGACACAAATGAGGGACAAACAAACGCTACTGTAATTCGAAGGGCTGTACTTCAGTGATGGGCCACAAATTTAGCCTGAAGAAGGTCTTAGGGAGAACCTTTCAGAAGTTGGGTCACTGTTGCTTACTGGGATGAGGAGGGTGGGTGGGTTGGTGCAGACTCTGTGACTCAATATAAGGCAGTTTAATGAGATCAAATGAAGTCCATCAAACGTAGCCCACTTTTTGTTTTTGTTTAAATCAAATATACTGCTATAACTCAAATGTTGCACAGTGAATCATCCCTCTGAAATACTGGATGGAGAGACCTGCTTAGCATTTAAGTGGGATCAGCCAGGGCACTTAACATTGCCTGACCCTTTGTGGGAAGGTTTAGTGCAGCTTTGGCACTGTGGCTGGCAGAACTTGCAAGAAAGGAGAAGCATGTCTGTGGGTTAAAAAATAGGAAAGAATTCACCAAGGGAAGGAAGTATCTTTAAAAAAAAGTGAATGAGAAAGGAAGGAAGAAAGCAGAGAGAGAAAGAGAGCTGATATATGAATAACCACATTGCTAACATTGAGCCACTATTACATGCCTGATCTTCAAAGGGCTAAAACCAAGTCATTAAAATAAGAGGTTAGTTTTTAATGAGAAGGTATACAGGATGCCCAACATAATTAGACAGTGAGCTCTGGAGGATTTACAGGACTTAGATGCATTTTTGAAAGGGTGGAAACAGCTCAGCAAAGTGAGTTTTGAAGGCACCCGACTTAATATTTTGCACAAACTACATCTGTAAGTTGTTTTAATATGTCTGCTTGGAACCCTGCAAGGCACTGTAAAACAACAGTTCCTTCCTCACTTGCTGGCTTCATCAGAAAATTCTTGCAGCAGATGATATTCTTCTCTTTAATCTTAGATTCTCTGCACATGCTCACCATTCTCCCGAAATGAGTCAAAGCCTTCCTTTGTTTCCATTTGAGATTTAAAAAATGTGTTGTGTGTGAGTGGAGGGGGGGGGGAGTGGAGGATAGCCTACAGATTTATTTGCCAGCCTGCAAACAACTTTTAACTAGGGAAATTAGTTGCAAGAGATATGGACTGAACATGTTTTTTTGGGGAAGAACAGGGACTGCTGATTTTAATTCCCCAAACGTCTAGTACTGCCATTTCTGTACTTTTCTGATAAAGGCTTTGATTCTGTTCCGCTTACTTAGGAGGTGCAGTATGGCCCTGCACATGTTTACTCAGAAGTATGTCACATTGTGTTCGCTAAGCGTTCTTGGGAGAGCAGCCTAAATCAACAGGACTTGATTCCAAGGATTAAACTGCAAACATGGGTAGATCTTTTTTGCTGTACAGTACAGTGAATCCTGGAAAAGTAAATGTGCCCTGAGTGATTCCGAAAGGGTGACTGGAGAATTTTATATGCAGACGCTTCTGGCGATATTTTGCACAGAGTCATAGGACTTTTGTGGCATTGTTTCGAATGATTATTTATGTTTCTCCTTCTGGCTCAACCCAGCAGCCAT
Source organism: Podarcis vaucheri (assembly GCF_965113315.1). Classification (NCBI taxonomy): domain Eukaryota; kingdom Metazoa; phylum Chordata; class Lepidosauria; order Squamata; family Lacertidae; genus Podarcis; species Podarcis vaucheri. Next base: position 105,245,677 of record NC_138762.1, read on the forward strand.
TGAGCTTTTATTTTGTCTCAAAGGCCCTCTCCCTTTATTTTCATTTCTCTCCCGTGTCTAAATCTGGTGGCCTCCTTCTGGCACTCCTTTTATTTCTCTCCTTTTAGAAGGATTTTGCATGTAAGCACTTACCAACCTTTTATTGTTATCATTGTAAGGAATAAAAGAGCGGAATGCATGTTTTAATACATTTTTAATGGCCATCACCAATTCTCCACTTTCTTGCTATTGTCTTGCTTTGCTATTATGCTAAAAGACTTTTATTTTTATCAATATCTATTGTGCCATCCTGTTCAAATGACAAAGACTCCCACGCTGAGCAAATTGAACGAGCCCTTCACTTCATCAAAGAGGGAGGCTCGTTCTGGCTGTTGAGACTTTTTGGGGTGGGGGAGTGGTTGAGAGAACCATTGTTTAGATTCTACTGACACCCTCACTCCCATTAAATAATGCCCATGTATTATTAAGAGAACATCGCTCTTTAGGATACAGATAACTTTCTGAAGAGACCACTTCATTTTGAGATCGTCTCCTGTGAGTTTCAGGCAGTTGCTGCCACCTACAGGCCCAAGACTGCCACCGTTTCATCTTACGAGGATAGTCATGGACTTTTCTTGGGGATGCGTTGAATATTCCCAGTTTTCAGCAGTTGCTAAAACCCTTCCCCACCTAGTGCAACTGAACGCTACTGAAAATAATTCTTGAGGTTTATTTCAGTTGGATACAAGTTCTACTGAGAATACACCCACTGACACTGATGAACCTAATCTAGTTAGGTCCGTTAATTTCAATGTGTCCGCTTTGAGTATGACCAACTTTGGATACAACCCTGAACTTGCTGAAATTTCCACAAAATTTTAATGATATTTCAGGCTCTTTTGTCCTCAGCCTCCTTTGCTCACATAGCCAATTAATCTGACTTGGATTCTTACGTTTACAAGCATCCATTGCGCTCAATATAGCATCAGGAACAGAATTGAAAGGCTATGTGGGCAAATAGGACCAATGAGGCTGCAATGAGGAAAATGCTACTGAGAAGGATGCTGAAAAAATGTCACCCAGTCCAGGAGGCTGAGTTCAACATGCACAAAAACAGACACGAAATGAGGCTGGTAGTTTTAACTGAGCCATGCGCATAAATGAGTTATTTGTTTAATATATGGAAACAGAGCTTAGAAGATTATTGTTTGTTTGTTTGTTTTTAAAGGAAGAACATGGAGCTGACAGATTAGCAGGGATGGGGGAGAAAATCAATTCAGTTTGCATTTTGGAGTGGATTTGAAGCAACACAAGAACTGAAACGCAGCCATCCTTCAAAATGCAAAATGCAAAGTGAATTTTGCAGTGCAGTTCTCCAACTAAGGTAAAGGCAAAGGACCCCTGGAGGGTTAAGTCCAGTCAAAGGGGGTTGCAGCGCTCATCTCACTTTTCAGGCTGATAGAGTCACCATTTGTCTTCCAACTAAACATTGCTTACAAAAATGCCTATTCTAGGGAGAAGTGTACATAAAAATGAAAAAAAATACTGAGAATGACATATCAAAATGCATTATATTAGGGGAAAGTGTTTGCAAAAATGTGTACATTAGTCAACACGGCATACAAAAATATGTTTCTTGGAAGAAATTTGCACTAAAGCGCTGGTGAATTTTCGTGAGGACTTTTTAAAAGAAGAACTAAGCAAATGACTGCAGAAATGTAGAGAACTGAATTTAAGATTGGAAAAATGAGAAACCGAGAGCAGCAAAATTAACAGATATTTTCATCCCTACAAATCAGTTTGAAACCTAAGCCACAACTTAAATGAGCTGAAAAGTGTCTTTGAAGAAGCCTACAATGTTCAGATCAACATGGTTTTGATTTAAGCAACTGCTCCATCAAGACTGTTTTTAACATTCACAAATATTGGGAAAGTCCTTGAAAGAACTTGAATTTCACACGTCTGACTCAGGCAGTACTATGGGTCTTTGTTAAGTGTTTTGAGGTTTTTGCACATGGAGCTGCCTCATGCTCATGTTGTGCATTAAAATGATGCTTAGGAAGGAATGTGTTGAATTTACATGTTCAATCAAATCCTACTTTCAGCAAATAAATGTTTAAACACAGATAATTTAGATTAGAATTATGTCAGATTTTAACCAACATAATTTTCAGGGCACAAACTTCCCTGTTTCCCACTGGTTCCACTTCCCCCCTCCTTTTATTGCCATTATTTCCCTTATATGCCCCTGTTTTGGTGCCATTATGGTGTGTTCCCAGCCACTGAAGGACTACATCATAAAGTGGATATTAGACAGGCACCTCAAGGTAGTATTCCTGAACTCAATCCATGATCATTTGGACAAGTGTTTCGCAACTATTCCATCCTTTTTTGTGTGTCTCCTTTCCCTTCCCTGATGCTAAGTCCCATTTAGCTCAATGAAGCTAACTCCCATTATAGCCTTATTCTGTGATCTTCAGTACGGACTCATTTTAAATGCTTTCCATACATCTGTTTTGTTTGCTACTTTGCACAAGCCTGGCTGTTTTACAAACTCTCCGGCCATTTTTATTTTGTGCACCAAAAATTAGCTGTGTCTTACAATCATACTAATATAGCTGACATGATTTTTGTATTATTTGGAGTTTGAGCCACGTACCACAGAGGAATTTTCAAAACATGCTAAGCAGAGCTAACAAAACATTAATTTACAAAAGTTAAGGGCAGTACACTGGGTTCTGGTTCAGCAAAAAAGAACAACTGTGGTCCAGTGGATCTGAAATAATATGAACAGCTGTTTATATCAGCATTTCACCAATCTGCCAAGACATTGAGAGATTTGGACTGCAATCCTAGGCTTCCTTATATATTTGTTGGATTTCCTTATTTCTGGATAGTGTAGCTTATTTGGGACTGTGCCCCATTGAACTTGGAGGCAGTTTCTTTCAGCGTGAATGTGCATGTGAGCAGATAACAGAAAGGATATGTGAAGCATCTGTAACTCATTCAATAAAAAAGAAAGTAGAATCATCCCCAGCCTGGCGATGAACTCTCTGATGTCTGCTCCACATGGCACTCTGGGTAGCAATAAACAGCTACTGTACTTGAAGATTTAGATTTATTTTACACAAGAAGGACATTATTTTCACACTTGGCCTTCAAGGACTTTTCCCTTCCAGCATCCAAAACGTTTCATCAAAACAATGCAGCATATGTTAAAATTATAATCACTCTTCTCAAAAATTCGTATGAAAGGAGAAACCACCCTTTGCTTTCTTTGTACTTATAAAGTAGAAACAGGGAACTGTCTGAGGCATCAGGCATATTTGGGGCAAGAGGGTTTCCCGCCAGGAAGTTAGTTGCAACTTCAGAAGCACATAAGTTTAAGGTGGTGTTGTAGAAACAAAAATTAAAACAAAAGAGCAATTGGAGTTTTATTTTCTCAACATGAGTCAGACTGCACAGGCCTTTCTTCTGTTTTCATCGGGTTGGATCCAGAGTCCACCTTCTGAGATGGAAAGTCCACAGGAGGGATTTGACCCATTTGGGGGAGGCAGAGGCAACTCTTGCTGATTCTCCCTGTAGCCCACAGTGCCAGCTTCAAGAGGGTGCAACAAATCACCTCCTCCCTCTCTGCCAGGAGAAGTGTCCCCTCAGCTCAGGAAATGCTCCCGCTGGTAGGAGCAAATTTTGGATCCAACCCTTCAACTAGAATTCAAGGAGATGCCTTTTGAAACTGAATGAACAGTCCCTTTAAAACCACCACCTATCCTATATTTACAGGGAACAGTGTGCAACATCATTAACTCATCTGGAATTTAGTGGCAAAAATTATTGTTTCTCCATCATTAAAATACTAGCTATCTGTAACATGGAATACAGAGGAATTGTGCAAAATGACTGAAGCATGAGAAAACTTCACATTTTATAGCCTTATATGGACTTTCTAAAGAATAGATATACTGTAATTTAGATGTTCATCATTATCATTCTGATTAATATGAAATGAACCTGCTATGTGATGACACTTGATGTTTGATTTTTATTTGATTCTCTGTCTGCAAGTTGCTTTCTTTTGTATGAAGATACCTTATATATTGCATGAATAACTTGCATGTTTTATGTTTAGCTGGTTTAAGAATACTGCAGTGGGATAGAGGTTTTCTAGTCGTAACATTCAGTTGTGGTTCGAGGACCCGATCCCCGCTTAGTGGAATGAAGACACACGGACACGTAATATAAGGTTAATGGGCAAGAAAAGACCACAACTTTATTGATTACAGCAAGTGAAAAGGTATTGGCTTAGGCATTGGATCACGTCACTTGACTCCACCCACTCGGAGAGAGGTGAGTCTAAAAGGGGGGTTTATTCACCAGTAGTTGGAGCCTGTTGATTCTAATCCAACTATAAGCTCTCCCCTGATGTCACCGAGGGTCATAGAATCATAGAGTTGGAAGAGACCACAAGGGCCATCGAGTCCAACCCCCTGCCAAGCAGGAAACACCATCAGAGCACTCCTGACATATGGTTGTCAAGCCTCTGCTTAAAGACCTCCAAAGTAGGAGACTCCACCACACTCCTTGGCAGCAAATTCCACTGTCGAACAGCTCTTACTGTCAGGAAGTTCTTCCTAATGTTTAGGTGGAATCTGCTTTCTTGTAGTTTGGATCCATTGCTCTGTGTCCGCTTCTCTGGAGCAGCAGAAAACATATATATTTGAACATGGCTATCATATCACCCCTTAACCTCCTCTTCTCCAGGCTAAACATGCCCAGCTCCCTTAGCCGTTCCTCATAAGGCATCGTTTCCAGGCCTTTGACCATTTTGGTTGCCCTCCTCTGGACACGTTCCAGTTTGTCAGTGTCCTTCTTGAACTGTGGTGCCCAGAACTGGATACAGTACTCCAGGTGAGGTCTGAACAGAGCAGAATACAGTGGCACTATTACTTCCCTTGATCTAGATGCTATACTCCTATTGATGCAGCCCAGGATTGCATTGGCTTTTTTAGCTGCCGCGTCACACTGTTGGCTCATGTCAAGTTCGTGGTCAACCAAGACTCCTAGATCCTTTTCACATGTACTGCTCTCAAGCCAGGTGTCCCCCATCTTGCATTTGTGCCTCTCATTTTTTTTGCCCAAGTGCAGTACTTTACATTTCTCCCTGTTAAAGTTCATCTTGTTTGTTTTGGCCCAGTTCTCAAATCTGTCAAGGTCGTTTTGAAGTGTGATCCTGTCCTCTGGGGTGTTAGCCACCCCTCCCAGTGAAGCAAGCCCATAGGGAAATTCGTCTTGCGAAGCAACTCAAAAAACGAAAAACTCTTTCGTCTTGCGAGTTTTTCACCTTGCGAGGCATTCGTCTTGCGAGGTACCACTGTAATAATAAAATAAATAATAATAATAATACCCCCTACCAGGGCTGTATGAAACACCCTTGAGAAAGTCTGATAGCCTTATCAAACCCTTTTCAACTTCCTTTCAGGTTTTCTCAGATGCTTTGTTGAAGTAGGAATCTTTATTTTTATCTTGAAATTTGCTTCATGGTGAACTTAAGCAGAAACCATAGGATTTGCACAGATTTCTTTTGTTAGTCCCAATGGTTAAAAGGAGAGGCTCTGATGTGCAAGGGGAATGGAATGGGAGCCGCCACACTAAAGGCCTGATTATATTGTACAGAAGAGGCCTCGCACACACTAAGTAGAATAATAGAAGCATAACCACCCTCACCCCACTCACCACTCCCCCTCTCCCCCTTTTTTCCTCCTCCTCCTCCTCCTCCTCCTCCTCCTAATTTTTTAGACCAACTCATAAACCCAAAACTTATACATTGATCACTAATGATGAAACATATCTAACATTGTGTATGCCATCAAATGCCAACAGTGTCCTTCAGCTCTCTATATTGGACAAACAGGCCAAACCTTACGCCAAAGAATAAACGGACATAAATCTGACATCAAGAATCACAAAACAGAGAAACCAGTAGGAGAACACTTCAATCTCCCAGGACATTCTATACAAGATCTCAAAGTAGCTGTTTTACTACAAAGGAATTTCAGAAATAGACTGGAAAGAGAAGCTGCTGAATTGCAACTCATTACCAAACTTAAAACCATGGAGAGACCTGGTCTGAACAGAGACATTGGATTCTTATCTCATTATACATGACTAAGCCATCTTTCACCTTCTCACCCCTTGCCTCTTCCTGTAGACCTATTGCAGTTGTTAAGAGTCGTCAACAGGCTCATCTCAGCTATCTGCCAATCTCCCATTCCCACCACCCTTCTGAGTAATACCCCGCCCCACCTTCTCACTATATAGAAGGATCTGGCAACTTCTGTTTCAGTGTATCTGAAGAAGTGTGCATGCACACGAAAGCTCACACCAAGAACAAACTTAGTTGGTCTTTAAGGTGCTACTGGAAGGAATTTTTTTATTTTGATGAAACATATGTTGTAGATATTTCCCCACATTTATTATGCTATTTTTGTGGTATACAAATGACAGGAGAAAACTTGGTATACTTGTTTGTATAACATCCTTCTTGTTTATAAAACCCAATAATTAAAAAATAAAATAAAAAAGAAGAGGCATCCTAATCTGGTGGTATCTGCAGCTTTCCTGTGGAGCTCAGTGATTCTGCGTATAAGGGGTGAGGCGAACTTTTATATCTTGCCCTTCCAGGGAATACAGTGTGGCAAACATGGTTGTGCCCCTTTTATCCTCACTGCAGGTGGTGAGGTAGTTTAGACTAAGTTTCATGGCTGAGTGGGAATTTGGATTTGGTCACCCTGGAACTAGCCCTAGTCTGGCACTCTAAACCCAACACCACACTAGATTATACCTTAGTCACCCATAAAAGGGGGGGGGAATGCAGATAATGGGCCAGGGCAAATAAAGTTGTGAGCTTGCGTCTGCGCCCAGATTCCAATCAACGTTTTTCTGACAACTCATAGGCTTAGCCACTATGCTAGATTAGTCATTTCTAGAGATGGAGGAGGAATTTATTTGTTCTGCTTTTCTTAGCCGACCAAGCCAGACCAGAATATTCCCAAACTTGCTTGCAATTAGGAATGGAATTATTGGTGGTGTTGTGGTCTCCTCTGAATTTTGGGATGCCGTTTCAGTCCCAAAAAAGTATGCAAATAATAATAATACACATATTACATACAAATGTCTGTGATAAGTGTATTTAGGGGGTGATGGGATGCCTTCAGAAGCATTGCTTTGAAAGCCGTGTACGTTGCAGGAAGCCTGCATACAAAATGCACACAAAACATGTACCGTTTACCTGCAGATTTTCCATGCATTCTCTGGGAAGGTCTGCAAAGGATGGGATGGAGAAAAGGAGCAAAGCTGGCACCTAGGAGACTACTGGGGCAATCTTACGACAAGATCCACTAGCATGAGCAGGTCAGGGTGCAGTGGGCCTTTGTCTCAGCTGGCTAATTCTCAGATCAGCCAGGTTTAGTTTGCAGAGCCATCTTTCCCATAGGACTTACTGACGCCTTGCGCCAGGGCACTGGCCTCTCAGGGGTGCCCTGGCGAGTAGGGGAGCTGCGCGGCCTCCCCTTTCCCTGCACGCACGCAGCTGTGCCCCATCAACCATATGGCTGGCGGGCATGCAGCTTCCCTCCCAAGCCTCTGTGGGTATTGCTCTCCTGCAGTGGCGTGGGGGAGAGTTGTGCCCCCCCCCCCATGGCTGGCAGTGCACAGATTCCCCCCCCCATCTGTGGTAATTTGGGGGCGCTGGGAGGATATTTGCACCACATCTGCTAAAGACGGCCCTGTTTAATTGGTGCTGAATTCCTAATCCCAGCTCAACCCAGTATGGCCTGGTGTAACCTGCTCATCCTGGCACAGGATGAGTGTGGCAGAGGTGGCACCAGAAAGGAGTGACTTCAGCTTGATCCCAAGCCTGTTCAGCTTGGGCAAATAACTTGGCATCCTGGCACAGAATACTATTTTAAAGGCTTGATTTCCCTCTACCAGGCTTAGGCAGAACAGCAACAGTTGCCGCCTCACTGCTGAAAAATAGGGTTTGGATCAGGTGTAACTTTTTACCTTGGCGTAACTTACCTTGGCTTTCTTTATGCCAGCTTCTTTACGCATAGGATTGCTACTTTAGGCTGCTTCACCCATCGCTATCCATTTCCCTCCATGCCGAGGCGAACAGATTATTGTGCGGGGACAGATGTGACGAGAAGCTTTCGACATGCCCACTAGCCATAGATTCCAGTGGAAATGAAGCTGCCATAAGGAAATGGAAACATGTGCGGCTTTTCACACGACGACTAATGTTGGGCTGCTGAGTACTTTGAAAATACGGTGCGCAGCCTGGGAGTCATTTTGGACTCACAGCTGTCCATGGAGGCGCCGGTCAATTCTGTGTCCAGGGCAGCTGTTTATCAGCTCCATCTGGTACGCAGGCTGAGACCCTACCTGCCTGCAGACTGTCTCGCCAGAGTGGTGCATGCTCTGGTTATCTCCCGCTTGGACTACTGCAATGCGCTCTATGTGGGGCTACATTTGAAGGTGACCCGGAAACTACAACTAATCCAGAATGCGGCAGCTAGACTGGTGACTGGGAGCGGCCACCAAGACCACATAACTCCAGTCTTGAAAGACCTACATTGGCTCCCGGTATGTTTCTGAGCACAATTCAAAGTGTTGGTGCTGACCTTTAAAACCCTAAACAGCCTCGGTCCAGTATACCTGAAGGAGCATCTCCACCTCCATCGTTCTACCCGGACACTGAGGTCCAGCGCCGAGGGCCTTCTGGCGGTTCCCTCACTGTGAGAAGCCAAGTTACAGGGAACCAAGCAGAGGACCTTCTGGGTGGTGGCGCCCGCCCTGTGGAATGCCCTCCCATCAGATATCAAAGAGAACATCAACTACCAGATTTTTAGAAGACATCTGAAGGCAGCTCTCTTTAGGGAAGCTTTTAATGTTAAATAGGTTATTGTATTTTAGTGTTCTGTTGGAAGTCACCCAGAGTGGCGGGGTATAAATAATAATAATAATAATAATAATAATAATAATAATAATAATAATAATAATGTCTCCTGGCCCAATTCAAAAGCCGCATTCTAAAGGAAGCAGAGAGAGAGAAGGAGTCCTTAGAGAAAAACACTTTGGAACTAAAGGGAATGTTGAAGCCATTAGGTGGTAATGAGCTACGCTTGCTCACCAAAACACGTTTTTTCAATTCTTTATTTGGCCTTTAAGATCTGCATCACACTACTAAAAATGTAATGTGTGTTTATTAATATTGACATGAAAACATCAGGCTTTTTCTGTCTATTTATTTTAGCACTATCTCTAATCAGAAGCTGAAGTTGCTGAAGCAAGTTTGCAGGCAGAATCTCAATGCAGAAGCAATAATATCAACCGTGTGAAGAAAAACACACAGGAGGAATAAAAAGTTCGATGTCTTCAACAAAGTGCACGTCTGACCTCTAGTGGCCAGCGGCTGTTATTTCAAGCCTAGAGAAAAGTGGACACTTGTGTTACTGTGTAAACAGGAGCATCTTCAAAAGCCAGCTGAGGGCGCGTCATACTTCTGTTTGGTCTGTGATTTATTCTGTTTGTCCCATGACTTCTAGGCATGGGTCCGAAAGGCTTTTCACCAGAATCGGAACAAATGTCTACTGGGTTTTCTGCAGATTGACGCTTGTTCCAATTTAGCGGTAAACAGCAGCTTTTGCTAGGGAAAGCAACAACACAAAATAAAAACATATTGGATGTAGAAATCAAGGGGCAAATGGAAGAACCGCCCTGAGACCTCCAGGTAAAGGGCAGTATAATAATAATAATAATAATAATAATAATAATAATAATAATAATAAATCATACACCAACAGAATTGTGGATGAGTTTCAATAGGCGGGAAGAATCTTCTGCACAAATATAAGATGGGGGGGACACCTGGCTTGCCAGTAATACATGTGAAAGGGATCTAGGAGTCTAAATGGATGATATAATAATAATAATAATAATAATAATAATAATAATAATAATAATATTTTATTTATACCCCACCCTCCCCAGCAATCTCATCATAGGAGGAGAAAGGAAAAAGAAAAACGGGGAGGGAGTCAAACTGATTCTGAGCCAAAGGCCAGGCGGAATAACTCTGTCTTACAGACCCTGTGGAAAGAGATCAGATCCTGCAGGACCCTGGTCTCATGAGGCAGAGTGTTCCACCAGGCCGGAGCCAGTGTTGGAAAGGCTCTGGTTGAGGCTAATCTAACTTCCTTGGGGCCTGGGGCCTCTAGGGTGATGCTATATATGGACCTTAAGGTCCTCCATGGGGCATACCAGGAGAGGCAGTCCCGTAGGTACAAGGGTCGTAGGCCGTGAAGGGTTTTAAAAGTCAAAACCAGCACCTTAAATCTGACCCTGCACTCCACTGGGAGCCAATGCAGCTGGAAAAGCACTGGGTGAATATGCTCCCATGGCAGAGACCCTGTGAGGAGCCTCGCTGCAGCATTCTGCACCCGCTGGAGTTTCTGGGACAGCTTCAAGGGCAGCCCCGCGTAGAGCGAATTACAGTAGTCAAGCCTGGAGGTGACCATTTAGGAGGATTTGGTCCGGAATCACTTTCGCTCTCTCTCTCTCTGTGTGTGTGTGTGTGTGTGTGTGTGATCCATACTCAGCAGAGTTACATCTCAACACAGCTCCTTCCTTGGAAGTGTCTTGAGGGTTGAAGGTACACACAGTAGGCAATAAACACTCATGGATGCCATAAAGATTCAGTCAAGTGTAGAGGTTTACTTGACAGGCATAAAAGCATATTGGTAGCAAATATATACAGCCATTCACCACTGGCATGGTCAAGGCATGTTTAGAGTCCAACAAGAGTCCAAGACACTCTCTCTGCTTCTCTCTGCAAGAGACTCACAACAACTTACAACAAGTTACACAGAACCATGGTTATCAGTTGTCACACTGTGCATGTCCAAAGAACAGTTCCCACATAAAATGTTCTTGCAGAGACAAAACAATCTCAGCCTTCTGGTTCTTCTTGAAACTTCTTCTCTGTTTCTGGAACAAATGATTCTGTCTCACACACAGAGAATATCTAACAGAGTCTAACATGAGCCAGCAGTGTGATGCAGCAGCAAAAAAGGCGAATGCTGTTCTGGGCTGCATCCACAGAAATATAGCATCCAGTTCAAGGGAAGTAACAGTATCACTCTATTCTGCCTTGGTCAGACCACACCTGGAATACTGTGTCCAGTTCTGGGCGCCATGATTTAGGAAGGATATTGACAAGCTGGAATGTGGGCAGAGGAGGGACTGGAAACCGAGCCTTATATGGATTGGTTGAGGAAGTTGAGTATGCTTACTTAGCCTGGATAAAAAAACTGGGAGGAGATCTGATATCAATCTTGAAATATCTAAAGAGCTGTCAAATGGAAGATGGAGCAAGCTTGTTTTCTTTTGCTCCACACGGTAGGATCAGAACCAATGGCTTCAAGTTATATGAAAGGGATTCCAACTAAACATAAGGAGGAATTTTCTGACTGTAAGAGCTGTTTTGACAGTGGAACAGGCTCTCTTGGATGGTGGTGGACATTGCAAGATGTTGGACTAGATGACCCTCAGGGTCCTTTCTACAATTCTACAACTCTATGATTCTACGATCTGGGTCTAAACCACTGAGCCTAGGGCTTGCAGGTCGGAAGGTCGGTGGTTCAAATCCCCGCGATGGAATGAGCTCCTGTTGCTTGGTCTCAGCTGCTGCCAACCTAGCAGTCCGAAAGCACATCAAAGTGCAAGTAGATAAATAGGTACTGCTCCAACGGGAAGGTAAACAGCGTTTCCGTGCGCAGCTCTGGTTCGCCAGAAGCGGCTTTTTTTATATAAAATTTTTATTGGTTTTTCACAATTTTTATAAACACAAACATTACACAATAACAACAAACAAACACATAAACAAACATGTATAATTTCAAATCCTTATTTCTTAAACCTTACTTCACTGACTTCCCCATACCTCCCCTTTCTGCATCCCAATTTCCAAATTCGTTTCAGCAAATCCTACCCCTTAATTTTATCAAATTTTGCCTTATTCTTTCCCTTTACTTGATCTTTTGCAGCTGTAATCCCCCTTTTTCAAAAACTTCAACATTTTAACATTCATTAATTTTACGATGTTTCTTAAGATAAATTTTAAATTTCTTCCAGTCTTCATCCGCCGTCTCTTTCCCCTGATCACGGATTCTGCCGGTCATTTCAGCCAGTCCCATGTAGTCAATCACCTTCATCTGCCATTCTTCCAGAGTGGGTAGATCTTGTGTCTTCCAATACTTGAGTATTCTTGCTGCTGTTGTGGCATACATAAAAAAAGTTCTATCTTTCTTTGGCACCAATTGGCCGACAATGCCCAAGAGAAAGGCCTCTGGTTTCTTAGGAAAAGTACATTTAAGTACCTTTTTCATTTCATTATATATCATTTCCCAAAAAGCCTTAATCTTCGGGCACGTCCACCAAAGGTGAAAGAAAGTACCTTCAGATTCTTTACATTTCCAACATTTATTGTTGGGCAAATGATAGATCTTTGCAAGCTTGACTTGGGTCATGTACCACCTGTAAATCATTTTCATAATATTTTCTCTTAAGACATTACATGCCGTAAACTTTATACCGGTGATCCACAACTTTTCCCAGTCAGCAAACATGATGTTATGACCAATGTCTTGTGCCCACTTAATCATAGCTGATTTCACTGTTTCATCTTGCGTATTCCATTTCAGCAACAAGTTACACATTCTTGACAGATTCTTAGTATTGGGTTCTAACAATTCTGTTTCTAATTTTGTTTTCTCCACCTGAAAGCCAATTTTCCTGTCTTGTTTGTAAACCTCCATTATTTGATAATAATGGAGCCAGTCACGTACTTTAAACTTCAACTTCTCATAACTCTGTAATTTCAGTTTATCCCCCTCTTGTTCCAAAATCTCCCAATATTTTGGCCATTTGGCCTCCATATTAATCTTTTTCACTGCCTTCGCCTCCATCGGCGACAGCCACCTTGGGGTTTTGTTTTCCAACAGATCTTTATATCTAATCCAGACATCGCCACATGACCTGGAAAAACCGTCTGCAGACAAACGCCGGCTCCCTCGGCCTATAGAGCGAGATGAGCACGCAGCCCCAGAGTCGGCCACAACTGGACTTAACTGTCAGGGGTCCTTTACCTTTACGTTTTATGATTCTACGATCTGGCTCATGTAGTATTGATGCAGACAATACTAAACCAGGTGGGCCTAGGGTCTGATTTGCTGTGAGTCAGCACCCTAAGTCTGCAGAAAGTCTCCAGTAGCCTTTACTTGAGAAACTGAGAAAAACAACAACACTTCTCTGAATTTGCAATGCAGTTTCCTCCAACCAAGCAATATTTACAAAAATGCATGTATTGAGGAAGATACGCAGAAACTGCATATATTAGTGAAGATATCATACAGAAATATATTATATTAGAACATGGCAGTTGCAAAAACGTATGGTAGTTAAAACTGAATACAAATATGTGTTTATTTGATGAAAGCTGCCCTAAAATTCTGAGGATTTCTTTTTAATTGCAAATCACTGTGGATATATGAAGAGCTGAATTTAGGATTGGAAAAATGAGAAACTTAGAGAAGCACAACTGACAGATTTGTCCATCCCTGGTGGGATACAGAAAAATAATAATTTGCATTGCAATTGGTTGCTAATTTGCAATCACAATTATCCTGACAGTGCTCATTTGCTTGAGCTGTTTAATTAACCTGTTGGTTGCAGTCCCAAAGATACTTTGGGATCAAGTCCCACTGAATTCAGTGGGACTTACTTCAGAGTAGAGATGCCTGAGATTGAGCTGCAACTGATCTGTTTCTTGATTAATGTTGTCACTCCAAGGCCAAAGCTGATTTGGGAACGCCACCTCGAGACACAAACATATTTCGTATGAATTCTGCTCCAGAGGAAAGGTTTACAGCCCTGTATGCTGGACCACCAAGTAATAGGATTTGATAAGGAAGTTCCTACCTATAGGAAAGCACTTTAAGGCAAGCGGTGTAAATTCACTGCACATAAACCTTAAAAGGCCCTTTCTCTTAAGTTATAGTTGTACGTCACTCAATATCTATTAGTTTAAAAGCACCAGGATATTGAAAGTGCCTGTGATACTTCATTTGAAACAATAAACAATGAGGATTAAGGGTGAATACCGGTAGTTCTTGCTGAGTTTGAAAGCACCTAGTCTAAAACTTTGCCTATTCTTTCCCAGTCGGTAATGTTATTGGCACCATGCAGCTAAATTCATGCCTGTCAGACGTTTGCAGCCTTGGGAGACTGTTTACTCACGGAATAATAAGCTCATTTTTTAATCAGGCCCCGTATCCGCAACACATTTCAAGCAGTATCATACCACTTTAGGCAGTCATGGTATTGTTGTTTAGTCGACTTAGTCGTGTTCGACTCTCCGTGACCCCATGAACCAGAGCATGCCTTGGAAACTCTCAGTTTCTTCTCAAAGCTTCTCCTTTTTTATGTCCATGGAGTTTTCTTGGCAAAATACTGGCGTGGATTGCCAGTTCCTTCTGCAGGTGGATCACATTTAGTTTAAACTTTCGGCTATCACCTGTCTGTCTTGGGTGACCCTGCATGGCATTCTTGGAGATATTCAAGCCCCTTCACCACAACAAGTCAGTGATCCACGAAGGGGTTAGGCCATGGGTAGGCAAACTAAGGCCGGGGGCCAGATCCGGCCCAATCGCCTTCTAAATCCAGCCCAGGTACGGTCCATGAATCAGTGTGTTTTTACATGAGTAGAACGTACCCTTTTATTTAAAATGAATTTCTGGGTTATTTGTGGGACCTGCCTGGTGTTTCTACATGAGTAGAATGCGTGTTTTTATTTAAAATGCACCTCTAAGTTATTTGTGGGGCATAGGAAGTCATTCATCCCCCCCATATAGTCCCGCCCCCCACAAGGTCTGAGGGACAGTGGACCAGCCCCCTTCTGAAAAAGTGTGCTGACCCCTGGGTTAGGCAGTCATTTGTTAAGGGGACTAAAGGTTGTTAGGAGACCCCCTTATTCCCTTCACAGAGCTACAATTCCCAGAGTTCCCCAGGAAGAGGGGCTGACCGTATACCACTCTGAGAATGGTAGCTCTGGGGAATGAACAGAGGTCTTCCAGCTACACTCAGAACCCTTAACAAGCTACGGTTTCAAGGATTCTTCAGTGGAAGCCATGGCTGTTTAAAGTGGTATGATACTGCTTTAAATGTAGAGTGCAGATGGAGCCTTGGCTGTGGTGGGAATTACTTTGGAAGGTGCCACCAGTGGTACTAGAAACTGAGGGGCTACTGGATCCTCTATGTTTGTTGCATGGCATCCTTTGTGCGGAAACAGCCCATAGTGTGCTAGGGCAGAAACTGCCGCAGCCTCGCCACACCTGGAAGGCAGAAGACTGGAGTCAGGAAATCAGGAAGAGGAGAAAGGGATTTGTGCACATGTGTAAATCACCTGTACAGTGGTACCTCGGCTTAAGAACTTAATTTGTTCCAGAGGTCCGTTCTTAACCTGAAACTGCTCTTAACCTGAAGCACCACTTTAGCTAATGGGGCGTCCTGCTGCTGCTGCGCCGCCGGAGCATGATTTCTGTTCTCATCCTGAAGCAAAGTTCTTAACCCAAGGTACTATTTCTGGGTTAGTGGAGTTTGTAACATGAAGTGTCTGTAACCTGAAGTGCCTGTAACCCTAGGTACAGTGGTGAAATCCCCAATGGGGAAACTGAGGCAGGGAATGAGAGACCCTCCAAGTGCCCCTATTTTCCAGGGATTTAGAGAAGCCGTCCCAGTTTCTGATATGATCCCGGAATGTCCCGCTTTTCCTTAGAATGTCCCCATTTTCTTTGGAGGTTATGGAGTTATCCGACCCCTGAGCCTTCTGACGGCAATCCTGTATATGGAAGGGGTTTTTTTATGTTTAATGTTTGTTATGTTGGAAGCTGCCCATAGTGGCTGGGGCAACCCAATAAGATGTGTGGGGTATAAATAGCAAAAATATCATTATGGAATGGGACATCCCTGTTTTCATCAGAGAAATGTTGGAGGGTATGGAATGACCACCATTTTTTTTCTTATGTTTTTAGCTTTTTCTTATTTTTATCAGGAATCCACCTTGAGAAAAGGGCAGGGTATAAAGAAATTTATATTAATAATTATTATTGATATGGGCAACCAGTTCATTACCTCAGAACAGTTGGGATGGTGTCTTTTGTCTCTTTTCTTTGAGGCCCTGAACCCTTAAGGACTAATTAGTAGTGAGGTTTCCCTAAAGTCTGAAAACGGGTTAATGAATTTCCCCAATGCTATACATTCCTTGTTTGTTGGATGTGCTTATGTTACAAAGGGCTATAAAGACTCCTCCCTGGAAGAGAGGGGAGTGGTTGTGGGCGGGAGCCCGAGCTCCGCCTCCTCCTCTCACCTGGCTGGCGCCTGCCCCCATTGGCGGGCATCCAACCAGGTGCCTCCGAGGGGGCGTTGCCAGCATCCTAAATACTGCGGCGCCAGCCCTTCCTCGGCCTCATTCTTCTCCATCCTCTCATCGCGAGTCACCCACCCTCCACTCCCTTTGAGCTCAGGGTCTTTGTTCTTTGACCTTGCTATGGACCTTAGGTTGGTCGCCCTGGTTGTCTAGGGGGCCTGGTAGGAGTTTTTCCATTTGGCATTAGGCTTTTTGGTTTTTTCGCCTACCTCGTAGCAATCGTCACAACTTTTGTGGTATTGATGGGTAGGTTAGGCATTGGAATAATGTGTTGTGGTGTGTCGAAGGGCTGGGTGTGGCCATCGCCTATGCCTTCAATTTTTGGGTATTTCGTTAAAGGAATCTGGTGGTCGTGTACTCTGTCCGATGCCTGCTTGGCGGGAGGCCATGGCACGACCCCCGGTGACATCAGGGGAGAGCCTATAGTTGGATGAGCATCAACAGGCTCCACCTACTGGTGAATAAACCCCCTTGTTTTAGACATCCAATGCCTAAGCCAATACCTTTTCACTGCTGTAATCAATAAAGTTGTGGCCTTTTCTTGCCCATTAACCTTATATCTCGTGTCCTTGTGTATTCTTTCACATTGCGGGGGTCGGGTCCTCGAACCACAAATTATATTTCCTGAGCACCAATCTGGTTGAGAGAACTGCCGTGGAGCTGAAGTGAAGAAGAGGCCATTCTCCCTCCAGACACAACTTTGGGAGGATATTGCTCTGTTTTGTTAATTGCTTAACACTTCTGTAAATAATATCATTGATGTAAAACCCCTTAATTGTGTGCTGCTGTTTGCTGTTTGCGAGTTTTATGTTATATACCCTCTGTATAAATCCTTTCTTGTGAGCCCCTTCGGAGACCTTTAATAAAGACATTTGGTAAACAAAACTAATAAAGGAAAAATAGTTGCATATGCACACACACACACACACACACACACACACACACACACACAATTTCAGATCAGAAATTAATATTCCTCTGGAGCAACTGAAGTTACCAACACTTGAAAGTACAGATTTGGGTACATGAAATAAACTGGTGTAGTAAGAGCACCGAGCAAATCTGGTGCTTTTGTTTGTGTTGCGGGGGGGGGGGGTCAGAGAGAGAAAGAGAAAGAGATAGAGAAAGAGAGAGAGCGCACAGGTATTTTTGCCTGATGCAGGAACGGAGTCCGGTGACAAATTTGTGTCTTCACCTAAAATGCAGGTGGACAACTTCTGCCCCAGCTGCATTTTCTGTACGTCCTGGCACTGCCTAAAACATTCCCATTCTTCTATCCCAACAGAGTTTTATTTTTCCTGCCTTAAACATGCCCTCTCTTCTTTTCACATAGTTTCAGATCAGGAGGAAGACATAGTGTTTTATCTGATAAAAATACATGTTTCAATTTTTCTATTTTTCCGCATTTGTGTGCCTTACAAATTAAGTTGTCTGAAAACAAATTGGTAGGAAGTATGTTGGTTGGGGACTGATGTCTCTAAAGTATACTGTAGTCTGGGCATGTCACACTTTAAGCAAAATGAAAGTAGATGTTGTGTTCCCTTTTTGTTACAGATTTAAATGAAAAGTGTTTATGCAAAAAATTAGAATAGTATCCGGAAGTTTTATTTTTGTATTTAGATATACGACTTGGTATCTACAATATTTTGTGTGTTGTAAGCAAATTTTAACCACCTAATTGTGTAAATACTACTGAGGGAGCTCTGGTTGTAGAATCCAATGTGTTCATTTTATTAGCCTTGCAGAGAAGCCTCCCCCGCCCCCATTTGACATTCGTAAGTATCTCCATCTTACAGTAGGTTATTCAATAAACACAGTGCAACAAAATGGTAGGCTACCATTGTGTGTGTGTGTGTGCAAGTTTCCAGTAGCTGCAAGAACTCACTTATGAGCGATAGCTCAGTTGGTAGAGCATGAGACTCTTAATCACAGGGTTGTGGGTTCAAGCCCCATGTTGGGTGAAAGATTCCTGGATTGCAGGGGGTCAGACTAAATATTCTTGTGATACCTTCCATTTCTATACTCTATTCATAGCCAGGAACATTTCCCCCGAACCTCCGCAACACACACAGGAAAAGTAAATGCGAAGAGAGTTCCCTGAAGGTCAGAAGTTCCCTGAAGGTAGAAAGTTCAGCATAGTATTTTAATCCATGAATCTTGGACCTCCGTTGACTAATTAAAATTAAGATTTGACTTTTGCCTTGAATGGCAACATCAGAATAATAATGCTCTATGCCGATAATATTTCATAGATAGTACTCGGAAATAACCGTGCTGCAAAAATGAATGGGTAGACTTCAAAGGTTATGACATTCCCAGGGATCTTAACCACACAGAAGGTTTCTTTAAAAAAAACCCCCATGGTAGCAGAAACTGTGAAAGGAAAGGAATATTTTCTTATTTGACCTTTGCCAGATCGAAACAGTGAATCCTTGGGCAAAAGGTTTTGTCTAACGGGTCCCCAACAGACTTTGTTAAATTGAAAAATGTTTGGTGGATATCTAAGCCTAGAAATGTGGGTCTCTACAGAACAACTGGAAAACAGTTCCAAACGGAGATATTGAGTGCCTAACACTTGCAAAGTGCAAACCACTTGATTCTTGAGCACCTGGTTTTTGGAGCGGTCTGTGTGATGATGGGGTGGTAAGGCAGAGCCACTTACAACACTTACCTTGGTGGGGCAGGGTGGTAACAAGGTTAAGGCTGCTTAGGTGCTCTGGTGGGGCCCATCCTGCACTCTCACCAATGGGTCCATGCTGTACCACTTTAAGGACTGCCTGCTGCACCCCTGCACAATCCCGGTAAGCTGCAGGGATGCAAGTTTTGGGAGGGCTCTCTGTGCATGCAACTGCACATGCATGGAAGTCTTGCCCACAATCAGGAAGCATGATCACACCAGGATCCACAACCACAGTTGTACAGATACAGAGCCCTTTCTTAAAAGGTAAAGTAAAGGTAAAGGGAAGGACACAGGTGGCGCTGTAGGTTAAACCACAGAGCCTAGGACTTGCCGATCAGAAGGTCGGCGGTTCGAATCCCCGCGACGGGGTGAACTCCCGTTGCTCGGTCCCTGCTCCTGCCAACCTAGCAGTTCAAAAGCACCTCAAAATGCAAGTAGATAAATAGGTACCGCTCTGGTAGGAAGGTAAACGGCGTTTCCGTGCGCTGCTCTGGTTCGCCAGAAGCAGCTTAGTCATGCTGGCCACATGACCCGGAAGCTGTACTCCGGCTCCCTCAGCCAATAAAGCGAGATGAGCGCCACAACCCCAGAATTGGCCACGACTGGACCTAATGGTCAGGGGTCCCTTTACCTTAAAGGTAAAGGACCCCTGACAGTTAAGTCCAGTTGCAGGCAACTCTGGGGTTGCGGCGCTCATCTCACTTTACAGGCAGAGTTAGCCGGCGTTTGTCCACAGACAGCTTCCGGGTCATGTGGCCTGACTAGGAGATTTAGGGGGTTTGAAATTCCTGGGCCGTAGGTTTGGGGTGGGTTTTTTGATCCAGTTCCTTGCCATAGCTGGTTTATGCTGCAGGTAGCTGCTGCGCACCTCTATTAGTGCTGCTGTATCACCCGAATCTCCTGATTGGTTGGCTGAGTGTATAATAGCATCATTTAAATATCTCCTTTGAGGAAGGGAATAGTCCCCTTAGCGCTGGTCCTTGTGTGCCATTAGCTTCAAATTCACAGCAGTGCAGGCAGTTTCCCCACATGGGGCACTGAGCCAAGGGGGTGCAAAATTGAGAAGATCCGTAATTCAGAAGATGCATTTGGGAGTGCCATATTACAAAAGATTACCGAAGTCTGCCCCTACTCCTATCATAGTGGCAGCTTCTCTCTCACTCAGTCAGCCAATTTCAATACAGTCATTTCTCCCAATTGCAGAGCAAGAGAGCAGGATATTAGACTATATGGGCCTTTGACCTGATCCAGCCAGGCTTTTCTTATGGTCTTAGGCACTAATCCTGAGATCCACATTATGGTGCCCTTGGATATTCCTCTTTGATGACAGCAAGGCACCCTGCCAAATCTGATGACAGCAAGGCAACCCAATCTTTTACTTACTCTTTTATTTAATTGTTGTTTGGTTGGTTGGCTTTTGTGGTTATCTGCCTTTTTTTTGTCTGTGTTTTGTTTTTTTGGGTTGGGTATAGCTGTTTTTCTCATGAGTTTTTTGGTGGGGAGGTTCTGAGCATCCCTATTATTATTTTTTCATTTGTGAAAGGAGTATTTTGTGGCACCCATGACAACTTCTTCGCGATCACACACCAATTTGAGTATCGTCACAATCACCACCTAGTTGCTTTGCTCAGAAAAGTGGCTTTCAATACAATATAAACACTAAAACCGTTTATGACAAGCAAATCAGTGAAAAGCTAAAAACACATTTATACAAACAAAACACAGAACACCTTTCCTTTTGTCTCAGCAATCTCTGAAATTGCAAATTAAATAGGAATGTCCAGTTTTAGAGGATCAAACTACCAACTGCTATGATTTTGTAGCAAGCATCTCTTCACTTTTAATCTGTCCACAAGATGGCACTAGAAGTTTGTCAGAAAGGGTTATTCTTGAAAGCTTACATCAGTTTACTATATTCTCTAATCACATTCAGTTGCTGGAATGGGAACCACAGGAAGTTTCCCACAAGTATCCAATTGGCCATTGGCTTGATTCAGCAGCCTCTTCGTATTTTCTTATGCACACAATAATCCAGAAGTTTTAGTAGTTCATATCTGCAAAAATGTGCAAAATGATCCAAGCATGTTTTTGTCGTACAAAGTGTATGCTTCAGTCTCAGAAAGCTTATGCCACCATGAACTAGTTAGCCTTTAATAAAATGCTACAAGCATTTTTAATCCAGCTAACATAGATTAACTCTGCACATGAGGAGAATGGGTCTTGAGACTTTTAAAGCATTGCTTTGAAATAATAGAGAAATTGATCATTATAACCCTACACTTAAATAAGCCTTGCTTAGTTGAGTTGGAGCTGCTCTCAGGTAAGTACTTTGGAAATGCAGCCTTAAAAACTCTGCTCATGTCTTGAAAAGCCTCTTCTGTTCTGAAAGATGCTGCTGAATTGCATATTTACCAATACTACTTTTTTAAAGAAGAAGTGGAGTGCAGTCGACATGCTGCAAAAGCTGCCGCCCCACTTTGCGCCTGGCAGTGATGCCAGCCAACCAGAAGAGAATTAAACTGATAAAACCCACCTCTTCCTTCCTGGATATACAAAAAGCCCAAGCCACCCAGTTTCAAAGTCAGTCCTGAAGCTACTGACAACTACTTTGGTGAACCTGAATTATACTTTTATGAGGGGGGGGGGGGAATCTATCCACATGCCTATCATTTCATATTTTTATTTATTTCGAAGCTGAAAAGCACCTTTCTCTATACCTTCCATGTCCAATGATATGTTGTTGTTGTGGTTGTTGTTTAGTCGTGTCCGACTCTTCGTGACCCCCTGGACCAGAGCACGCCAGGCACTCCCGGCTTCCACTGCCTCCCGCAGTTTAGTCAAACTCATGCTGGTAGCTTCGAGAACACAATCCAACCATCTCGTCCTCTGTCGTCCCCTTCTCCTTGTGCCCTCCATCTTTCATGGTTCTTACATTCCAGGTTCCTATGCAATATTTTTCTTCACAGCATTGGACTTTCCTTTTGCTTCCATGCATATCCGCAACTGAGCGACCTTTCAGCTTTGGCCCAGCCGCTTCATCAGCTCTGAATCTATTTGTACTTCTCCTCCGCTCTTCCTCAGTAGCATGTTGGACGCCTTCCAACCTGAGGGGCTCATCTTCCAGCGTCATAACTTTTATATGCCTGTTGTCTTTGTCCATGGAGTTTTCTTGGCAGGGATACTGGGGTGGCTTGCCGGTTCCTCCTCCAGGTGGATCACGTTTGGTCAAAACTCTCCACTATGACCTGTCCATCTTGGGTGGCACTGCTCAGCATAGCTCATAGTTTCTCTGAGTTATTCAAGCCCCTTCGCCATGGCAAGGCAGTGATCCATGAAGGGGGTCCAATGATATACTTCTTTGAAAAAAAGAAAGGGGGGAAGGCTGTATCAGTCCCTTTCCTAATAGTTTCTAACACTTTCCTAAATAGATTGGCATGTTATGCATTTGGCAGTGTGTACTTTTTGTGTTTGTGTGTCCAGCCATCTCCACCCTCCCCTGTTACCAAGCACACAGCATAACCTGTTCTATTGCCTTGAATTCTTCTTTCAAGGCTAATTTTGGGGTGGGGGCAGAGTTCCTCTGGGATCCAGGGAAGGCCTTTGTGGGCACGTGGGGACATTTGGCAACCCCTGCTCTAGAGGACAGTTGCTTCTGCATGCTAACAGGAAATTGGGGGGGGGGGAGGACAGGGACCAATGCAGAACAATGAAAATTTTAAAAACATCAAACATTTAAAATGCTGTTGAACGTGAAACCCTGAAGAAGCACATGCTTTTCTTGCACACAGATTGTACATAAATAGGTTCTAGTTTTATATTTTAAGTGATTTGGGGGGAATTTCGTGGATCTTAACCCTCCCCCTCCCTTCTTGCTATCTCTGCCCCCCCCTTTCTTCCTCTTTTTATTTTCAACGAAAAGTTCTATTTCATCAAAGGGAGATTTTATGTAAAACTCAAGTGCTCCGGTAGTATGACTGGGTCCTAGAATCTTCTAGCTTGAGTCAACACAATTCTAGCCTTTGGTAGAACCATTTTCTTTATTTATTTTTAATATTTCCCTTACTGTTGAACTACTAACACCCACAGCGTGTTAAGTGCATATTTTCTTCTTTGTGCATAACTGAAGCCATATTCCATTAACATTTACACTTCAAGCCTCTTTAGTCTGCTTTATGGATAGCTTTCAAGGTTGGGCACGTCGGGAATTTAATGTGCAAACATTGTTTCATGTTTAAAGAGCATGTGTCAGACGTGTTAGCAAGTAGCTTCTAGCTGTTCTGATTCTGCAGCGCTGAATTTCTCATGTTAACTACTCAGGTCCAGACAAACTCATGAGACAAACTTACCCACGTGGCTCAGGAGGAGCCGTGGATTGTGTGCCCTTCTGCTTGCCACCTGCAGAACCCAGCAGTTCCTGGGTGCTAAAGAGCTGGTGTTTCTCCTATTCCTGCTTCTTTCTCATTTTCTAGTTCTTGACTCTACCACTTTGCTTCTCTCTCTCCCTTTTCCCTGCCTGCCAGTGACTTTGCACAGTTGGCAGGCAGCTATTCGAGAGGCTTTTTGAAAAACATGTTTGTTGATGTGGAGGAAGAAGTGTGGGAGTTCCCCATCACCCATTTTACTGCCAGCTGACCATGCAGAATAGTTAGTGGGCAGTTGCTTAAGAAACCTGTTGAAAATGTGAGTGTGGGGAAAGAAATGTGGGAGTTTTATGAAAAAGAATCTTCATGGGATGGGGGTAGGACAAGGATTTGAGAATGGTATGGGTGCAATATATTCCGAACAAAAAGCTAAGTTGATTGTAAATAATGTAATAACTGAGGAACTTAAGATAGAAAAAGGAACACGACAGGGGTGCCCAATTTCCC
Organism: Podarcis vaucheri; assembly: GCF_965113315.1. Classification (NCBI taxonomy): domain Eukaryota; kingdom Metazoa; phylum Chordata; class Lepidosauria; order Squamata; family Lacertidae; genus Podarcis; species Podarcis vaucheri. The sequence continues at coordinate 105,269,744 of NC_138762.1, forward strand.
CATTGCTTTTTATTTCGGTCCTGGAGGTGTTGCTGAACATGATTAGAGACGACCAGCAGGTTAAAGGTGTAAAGGTCGGAACCAAACACTATAAGTTAAGAGCGTTCGCAGATGACCTTGTTTTGACCTTGCAGGAGCCAAACACTAGTACAAAAAGAGTGTTGGAAATAATCCAACAATTTGGACAGGTAGCTGGCTTTAAATTGAATAAACAAAAAACTAAAGTCTTAGGGAAAAACCTAACAGATATGGAAAAGAATAAGTTTCAAGAAGAGACAGGTCTGACGGTGGTTAAGAAGGTGAAATATCTAGGGGTTAATTTAACATCTAAAAATTTGAATCTGTATAAGGACAATTATGAAAAATGTTGGTCAGAAATTAAAAAAGATTTAGAAATATGGTCAAATCTGAGATTGTCAATGTTAGGCCGAATTGCAGTGATTAAGATGAATGTACTGCCTAGAATGTTATTTTTATTTCAAACTTTGCAGATTATTGACAAGATGGACTGTTTCAAGAGGTGGCAGAAAGACATTGCGAAATTTGTCTGGCAGGGCAAAAAGCCCAGAATAAAATATAAAATTTTAACAGATGCAAAAGAAAGAGGGGGATTTGCCCTGCCGGACTTAAAATTGTACTATGAAGCAGCAGCATTCTGCTGGCTGAAAGAGTGGATGCTCCTCGAGAATACAGATATCTTGGACTTAGAAGGTTTCAATAATGCATTTGGCTGGCATGCATATCTATGGTATGACAAAATCAAAGTGCATAGTGCCTTTAAAAATCATATTGTAAGGAAAGCGTTGTTTAATGTTTGGATGAGATATAAAGATCTGTTGGAAAACAAAACCCCTAGATGGTTGTCACCCTTAGAGGCTAAGGCCCACAAGAAAGTTAATATGGAGGTCGGATGGCCAAAGTATTGTGAGATCTTAGAACAGGATGGAGAGAAACTGAAATTAAAGAGCCATGAAAAATTAAAACCCAAAGTACAAGATTGGCTCCACTATTATCAAATAATGGAGGTTTTTAAACAAGACAGGAAAATTGGCTTCCAGGTGGAAAAATCAAAACTTGAGACAGAATTGTTAGAACCCAATACTAAGAATTTGTCAAGAATGTATAACTTGCTGTTGAAATGGAATACACAAGACGAAACAGTTAAATCAGTTATGATTAAGTGGGCACAGGACATTGGTCATAATATTATGTCTGCTGACTGGGAAAGGTTGTGGAACACTGGTATTAAATTTACGGCATGTAGTGCTTTAAAGGAAAATGTGATGAAAATGGTCTATAGGTGGTACATGACTCCAGTTAAGCTAGCAAAAATTTACCATTTGCCTGATAACAAATGTTGGAAATGTAAGGAAACTGAAGGTAATTTTTATCATCTTTGGTGGACATGCCCGAAGATTAAGGTTTTCTGGGAGAAGATATATAATGAAATGAAAAAGGTATTTAAATATACCTTTCTTAAGAAACCAGAGGCCTTTCTCTTGGGCATTGTCGGCCAACTGGTGCCAAAAAAGGATAGAACTTTTTTCATGTATGCAACAACAGCAGCAAGAATACTGATCGCAAAGTATTGGAAGACACAAGATTTACCCACCTTGGAAGAATGGCAGATGAAAGTGATTGACTATATGACATTGGCGGAAATGACGAGCAGAATTCGTGACCAGGGAAAGGAGACTGCGGAAGAAGACTGGAAGAAATTTAAGATTTATCTTAAGAACTATTATAAACTTGATGAAGTTTAGAATGTCGAGATTTTACAGAGAGAAAGGGTTGCAGTAATATAAGATTAGATTAAGAAAGGACTATGATGAATTAAGATCGGAAAAAACATTTATAAGTTGCTATAAAATTTGGACATGAGGATGCAGAAAGGGGAGGTATGGGGAAGTCCGAGGAAAGAAGTTTATGAAAGGACATTTTGAAATTATATTTGCTTGTTTGTCTGTTTTTCTTTTATGTTTGTTTGTTATAAAAACTCTTGTAAAACCAATAAAAAATTTTATATATATATAAAAAAAAGAAATGTGGGAACTCTCTCCCGTTGCTGCTGTATTTGTTTTGCTGCCTGCAGACAAATGGAGCAGGCAGCTGCTTGAGAGCAGCCTCAGATGAATGTAGGGCCAACATGATATATTTTTATTTGTGACTAAGGCTGGATCTGCACTGATTTGTTTAACATAATTTCTCCCTAAATAGAAATGTCGTTCTAAAATGACACAGGGCATACTTGTTAATTAAAACTGTTTTACCTTGAATTTGTGTGTGCGTGTGTGAAATGTAAGTAATACCCGGCCACATTTTCCAAAACGCTGTTTCTTTCCCTGCTGGTTGCTGGTTGCTCTGTTCCACCCTCTGGTGTGACATTTTACTTCTTCCTCCCTCGCTCCCTGAACACTGCCCCTCAAATACCATGGGGGGGTGTCAGACAGTTTTTCACCAATAAAGGTAAAGGTAAAGGGACCCCTGACCATTAGGTCCAGTCGTGGCCGACTCTGGGGTTGCGGCACTCATCTCACTTTATTGGCCGAGGGAGCCGGCGTACAGCTTCTGGATCATGTGGCCAGCATGACTAAGCTGCTTCTGGCGAACCAGAGCAGCACACAGAAATGCCGTTTACCTTCCCGCCGGAGCGGTACCTAATTATCTACTTGCACTTTGAGGTGCTTTCGAACTGCTAGGTTGGCAGGAGCAGGGACCAAGCAACGGGAGCTCACCCCGTCGCGGGGATTCGAACCGCCGACCTTTTGATCAAAGTGCAAGTAGATAAATAGGTACCGCTCCGGTGGGAAGGTAAATGGTGTTTCTGTGCGCTGCTCTGGTTCACCAGAAGTGGCTTAGTCATGCTGGCCACATGACCAATGCTGGCTCCCTCAGCCAATAAAGCAAGATGAGTGCCGCAACCCCAGAGTTGGTCATGACTGGACCTAATGGTCAGGGGTCCCTTTGCCTTTACCTTTAATGATCAGTAGAGTTGTAGCGGATTATTCCATGGTGAATCTGGTGCAATATTGGCAGCTGATCCATTCTCCTGGTTTCGCCCTAGGACTCCTGCACCTTTTTGCCTTCCAGACTTCCTGAATTAAGCAATTAACTACATTAGTGTGGTTGATGGCCTCGTCTAAAGAAGCAGTAACAGGTTCCTACAAGATTAATAGCGTCAAGAAAATTTTATCATAGAACAGCTGCAAAATAACCATTAAACATATTTGTCATGGTAATATTATTTGTAGTTCCTGAATTGGAGCCTTCCACAATCTGCTTATTTAGTTGCTGTTGTTTCTAGAGAGCCAAGAGTGGATCTGGCAAGCAGGAAGTGTAGTATCATAGATATGAATTCAATTACAAGGTCTGGTTTGTTATTTTAACCAGGATTGTTATTTTACAGCCCTGACATTTTATTATAGAATTTACCATGCAATCTTGTATATGTCTCCGCAAAGTAAGCCCCACCAACCCCATTGAATTCAATGGGACTTTCACCCAGGTAAGAGTCTATAGTTCACATAACTGAAGCAAAACCAAAATAAACAAAGTTTCCATGTTTCAGATAGCGTTGTTCAAGTTGTGTTCTGACTGAGCAACTTAAAAAATAATTCACCAAACCACAGACTCTCAAATTGCAGATAATATCTAGTGTAATTTGACAAATATGCGTGTTGCCATTTCTTATCATTGTAATTACATTGCAAATAACTGGACACCCCTTGTAGGAAATTACTCTTCACAATGCTAATTAGCAGACTGATCAGGGATCACAGACCAGCTGGTCACCGAAAAGCACATAATTAGAAAGGCAAAATGAAGCCAAAAAATAAGGTTGGGACAATGTGGCAGGTCTTAATGTTAGTTTAAAAGGACAGTGACTTTGCTTGTCCTTGGCTATTTTGTCTCTCTGCCTTAGAGGCACAGAGGTAACACCACAATCTTGTGCACTGCCTGGGTGTGGATGAATCTGTGTAATAGCTGCAGGTACTATATTTTCCCAATCAATAGATCAAAGGAGAATCATTCAAAGATATGCACATCCATGGGGTGGGAAATGCAAGCTTGCCATATGTTTTAAAATAGAAGCTCCACTTTCAAGCAAACCCAAACTACGCTTTAGTATTATGGACAGACAGACAGACAGATAGATCCCTCAAGCATATTAGGGTTATGATGTTAGTAGGCTCATGGCATTCAAAGGGCCACAGGGTGTGGGGCTGATACTGGTGCATTGTCTTCTTTGGTTGATGGCCCCAGCAGGGCCTGGAAGCACCCTTCCTATGCATGTATAAAGTGTTGGTGAAGAACACATGGGTTGCCAAAAGGACAACTGGCTGATAATTCTTCTTCAGCAGCGGGCAGGCCTTCCCCACTGCCTTATCTGGCTGAATGCCAACCCCCCCCCAATGTAGTAGAACAGGCACGTCCAACTTTATACAGACTGTGATCTGCTCCCAGTATAATAAAACTGGCCATGATCTACACATTTTCATTGCCCATAATTGTCGAGCTTTTCTTAGGGGGACAGACCAGAGTTGTTGAGCTTTCTTTAAGAAACATTGGCAGGAGTTGTTGAGCATTAAAGCACGCATCCATCAGTCCACAGCCGCAGTGAGTAAACACAGGAGCGTCAACGGAGACAATGGGGCATAGTGGGGTGTGTCAAGATTGCTCAAGAGCTAGCGGGTGGTCTCTTTTTTTACTCCCACAAATGACATGGAGAACCCTGGTGATCAACCTGTGAATTGTGGTTGACCGGTTGGACATTGCTATAGTAGAACAATAGCCAAGAGCTAGTCTTTTGTCTTAGTATAGTCTGAGGCTGGAAACAGGAAAGAGACCCAGGAACCTGACATGTTGTGTGTGCTGAATCCTAAGCTATGGCTTTGAGGATCCCCTAGGAAGCCAATGGGGAAGCAAGATCCAGTGGCGTAGCGTGGGGCGTGCAGGGGGGCCCGGCCGCACCAGGCGCAACATCTGGGGGTTAGGGTTAGGGGCCGCAAATCCACGGGTTAGGGGGCGCAAATTACTTGCCTTGCCCCGGGTGCTGACAACCCACGCTACGCCACTGGCAAGATCTACTGGGGTTGTTAATGCAGTGAGCCCTTTCATCTTGCACTCAGATTGCATATATGTGCAAATAAAACCATGTATCCTAAAAGCACCATAGTTACCTTCCACCTTCATTCCAAGGTAGTCAAACCCTGGAAAATTGCTGGCACAGCGGAAGTCTCTTGCCTCTCTGAGAATGGGATGTGTACAATGGTACTATTGCTTATTCATTTATGTAGCAGTTTGGAGCATTTCACATCTCAATAACCCCTACCTCTTTAAAGTTCTTTACTTTTATTGCCTCGTCCTGCAGATCTGAGGGTGGGCAGAGGCATCTGTTACTTGGCTAAGGCCATCTAGCTGAATCTGTGAATGAGATGCCAATGAGATGTGTCCAACGAGGGACACAGCTGTCCACTGTACAGGAAAACATTTTGAAAACCACTGGAAAGTGCACACATGCCACTGTTGTAAACATATAAGCAATGCAGGCCTGAGTCTGCAGATCCTTCAAGAAATTGCCCTTCATGGTGCCGCCTCTTTTTGCCAGCCCTTCGGACTGCGGGCTTACCTGAGTGTAATAGTGTGAGCTGGCAATTGCATTGGCATCCAATGTTCCAGGATGTTGTGGGGAATTAAAAATGGTTGTTTGCAGTTTGCCAGTGGTGCTGATGGCAGAGACGGCAGAACAGGCAACAACACTGGTGAACACAGCAGTTACCCTGAGGGACTAGGTGCTGAGGCTCAGCAAGTATGTTTGTGCAAATTTAGGGAAAGGTAAAAGGTAAAGGACCCCTGGATCGTTAAGTGCGGTTCAATTTGACTATGGTGTGCAATGTTCATCTCCACTTTCAGGCCGAGGGAGCCAGTATTTGTCATTCAAGAGGCTCAGTGGTTTAGTCACTAGCCATTTCTGATGTCCCCTGTTGTTCTGTTTTGCTAATTCCCCCCTCACATATATGTTCAGTGCATGAGCATGACACTATAGTCATGCTTGTTTCCACTCATTTTGTTGGTCTGAATAGAGCAGGCATCCCCAAACTTTGGCCCTCCAGATGTTTTGGCCTACAACTCCCATGATCCCTGGCTAACAGGACCAGTGGTCAGGGATGATGGGAATTGTAGTCCAAAACATCTGGAGGGCCAAAGGTTGGGGATGCAGAGATTTCACTCCAGGACCCATGCAAAAGGCAGCCCCCCTGATTTTGCTTGTGTTAATATTTGTGTAGGCCGCATTTGGACCTGATGAACATGTAGAGATTGAGCTCCTGTACAATGGTCCCAATCCACTCCCCTTCCATACATACAGAATACATGAAAAGGGTGTCTGTTTCCCTTGTTAAGGATGGGTAGCAGCAGGAATTTGTTTCAGATTGCTTTTTAATTTGAACCCATATAATTCATCCTTTCCAAATCAATAGGTAGACTGAAACACAGCAATCCTTCAAAATGAGCACTTTTCCAAATTTTGTGATGCTATTCTCTAACTAAGAAATATGTGCAAATAAGTGCATGTTGTGGAAATAAAGGACTGCATAAAAAATGCACGTATGACTGACAATCACACAAATTGTGAAATATTGGGGGAAATTGCTTGCAAAAATGTATACAGGTAGGTAGCCGTGTTGGTCTGCCGTAGTCGAAACAAAATAAAAAAAATCCTTCAGTAGCACCTTAGAGATCAACTAAGTTTGTTATTGGTATGAGCTTTCATGTGCATGCACATTTCTTCAGATACCTAGTAGGTCTCTAAGGTGCGACTGGAAGGAATTTTTTTATTTTGTTTTGAAAAATGTATACGTTAGGCGAAATTGCATACAGTTTTGCAATTTAAGGAAAACTGTGCACTAAAACGGTGATGAATTTTCATGAGGACTTTGGGAGGGAAATGCATTCTAATGCAGAAATATGGCAAACAGAATTTAAAACCGGGGAAAACGAGAAATTGAGAGAAGCCAAAATTGACAAATTTGTCCATCCCTTCAAACCAGGAACACATACAATGCCTTCAAGTACATCAATATTCAATATGCACGGTTTGATATTAAACTGAGTCTCTCATTTCTCAGGAGGAGCACACCTCTTTCAATAGTCAAATCACATTGTGTCAGGGACGGAAGGGATCTGGTTCATAGCAGGCTTTCTAGTTCTGATTTAATACAACCCTCCCGTGTCGTCTCCCTTGCAGATAGCTAGACAGCTAAGTATATAATATATGTGTTTTTCTGTTATTACTTTTCTGCCTTACTGATATCAGTAAGATAAGAATATGCAGCACTTCACAGGATGTGCTTTGCAACCTTAAACGAAAGGTTATAAATGAGGTGGGTTGTTTTTTCCTTTTATCAGAACGAGGAAAATTATAGTTAGAAATTCTTAGTGCTCTAGCAGCAAGAGAGAAAGAGACCCTTGTCTCCAGCTGTTTCTCTCTCCACTTTACCATATTAGCCAAAGGACACCTCCAGCAAACGTATACTTTTAATTTTGACCATGTTGCTTCTGTTGCTGCTACAATTGTACTAATTTGCATCCTGATCTTTAAGGGCTTATTTCAAGTACCCTCACACAAGCCTGCTGCACTAGAAGATTAGTGGTTTAATATTTTACAGGGAGTTTTATATTTTTGTTGACATTTGCGTCTCCTGCTGACACTGATTATTATTTGGAATCATTCCCAGAATCATGATTTGGTTCTTTGCAGACATAGTTTTAGAAAGTACTTTATGTATTAAAAAATCCAATTTGAAGTCTTTAAATGATTCAAGTGTAAACTAACGTTAGCACTTGAGGACGTTCCTGCCCTGTGGCCTCATTCCATAAGCTACTATGTTTTAATATATATATTTTTCCATTCAGACAAGTTTTTGTTTTACAAAGCATGTTCTCCTTCATGTTCAACCTTCGTGTTGTGGTGGGGTCTGCTGAGTCACCCCTCTGTTACCAGGCAGGGTCTCGAAAGATGGCCTGGGGCAGTGATTGGTTCACTGGGTTGCTGGGGTAAAAGTTATGTTGCAATTTTGGTGGGAGGGGTAAAAGATACGGCGGGCGGACAGTTTGGGGCAGCGCGGAGCCGGCGGGCACCCAAGCCACCACATCACTCCCAGGAGAGAGGAGTGGCTCACTGCAGGCCCCGCAGTGAGTGCCACTTGACATTTTGTCACCCCCCTCAGTGGTGACACCTGGGGCGGACCGCCCCCACTGCGCCCACCATCCCCCTTCATCCCCCTTCCTCCTCAGATCTGGCCTCCAAGGAATGCAGTCGTTGGCTGTCTTCCTATGCCATCTGCCATCTCAGCAAATAGGAGACACTGCTGGTCTCCTGCCGTTCCTTGGCACTAGCCATTGTGGTGAGAAGGGTGCCTCCTGTGAGCTATTTGCATAGCATCCTGTTTCAGCTTTATTCAGGCCCACCAGAACCACAGTGAAAAATCAGACAACCCTTTAGAACAGTCTCCAATAAAATTCTCCTTTGAATCTGAAAGCTGGAGAGTTTTGGTGCATGTATAGAAAACATTGGGCACAAAGAGGTGTTTTTTGTTAAATCCCAGCTATGGCCCTGATCAGTTCAGATAAATTGATGTGAGGTGTGAAAACAACTGCTCTAATAGCTCACTAATGATGGTATATCTGGGTACTTAGCAAATATACATCTAACATTTAGCCAGTGTGGTGTAGTGGTTAAGAGCGGTAGACTCGTAATCTGGTGAACTGGGTTCGCGTCTCCGCTCCTCCACCTGCAGCTGCTGGGTGACCTTGGGCCAGTCACACTTCTTTGAAGTCTCTCAGCCCCACTCACCTCACAGAGTGTTTGTTGTGGGGGAGGAAGGGGAAGGAGATTGTTAGCCGCTTTGAGACTCCTTAAAGGGAGTTGTAATGGGTATGAGTTACTCGTGCGTAAACTGGTGCCTTTCTCGGTTAATTTGCCTTGTTAAAACTTTCTGACTGCGCAGCCCCTTCTCATGGTGGCTGCCTCAGTCACTGGCAGAATCCGTCAGTGGGCGTTTCTTGAACCTCTTCCAACATAAAAGTTGTTTGACACCCAGTCTCCTCCTCCTCTCACTGCGCGGGAGTCTTCTGCGCAGGGAAGGCATGGGTAGCGGAGGACCTGGGCTCTCCTCACTGATGTCCAGTGAAGAGTCCTGGAGCCCTCTCTCCACTTCCCCTGTCTGCCTCCCTTTATCCCTGGTGTTGCGCTGATTGGCTTCCTCCTCTCCTGAGCTGTTTCTCCCCCTGCTGCTGGGTCCTTCGCCAGCATCATCTGGGAGCCTCCCCTTCGCCTCTTGCTCCGATGTCAGTTCCCTGACAGGAGTGAAAGGCAGAATATCAAATCCAAACAACAACTCCTCCTCCTCCTCCTCCTCCTCTTCTTCTTCTAACATTTTCCTAAACATGCCATACCTATCAAGGAAGTGGCCTTAGTGCACTTCTGACCAAAGGCAAATGCTACCCTAGGCTAGCTGTCGTTGCACCAGAGGTAACTCCAAGTGGCCCTTGAGCTCAGGGCTAGCCTGAGATGTTTTGCCACTGTAGACAAAACTCCCCAATATGTCCCAACAGATCTGGGTCCCCACCCTAGCCACTGCCTGTCCCCAGCATCACAACTGCCTTGTTGCCTGCCCTGCCACTGCAACTGTAGTAGTAGCAACAGGGCCACTACTGGGTTGGCGGCACAGGTGAAGCCGCAGTGGAGTGCGCAGTGGTGGGGTGGGGCCCCCAGACTAACAGCCCAGACACTCAGCTGCCTTGGGGTTGTGACCATTGTCTGCTGTGCTGCACACAATTCAGCTGCCCCAATCCCATTTTCTTTAGCTGCATTCATAATTTATGTATTGCTTGACACTTCCCCAAAATGTTAGCAAACTGTGTCTCTGTTAATAAAGGGAACACTAAGAGTCATTAACTCACTTCCTAAATAATGATAGTCTTCCAATTATGATTAAGCCTCATTGCCATGTGCTAATGAATATCTTTGAATATTCACACAGAGAAAATGGTTCAAGTCATAAACTTTTAATATGACAGTATGGTCTAGGAAAGTTCTGAATGTCTAATGTTGGAGCAAAAGAGCTAGGGTGTCAGAATAAATCTAATGAACGTAATGTTTGTGTGTGTGTGTGTTTTAATTTCATGAATCAAATGTTTTCAATCAAGGTTGCTTACAAATAATCTGAAGGCCAAGAAAGGTTTGCATTAACATCATTTCATGAATACTGTCAAATAACAAATAAATCTGAGGCCATTGTAATCTGATCACACAGAATTCATGAGCAGGAAGGGAGAAAATTCAATGAATAAATTAGAATGATTCATTCTGCTCCCCTTAATACACGCAGAACACGGGGATACAGGGACTTTCTATCCAGTGATTAACAGCAAAATGTCATTCCCCCAAATTTCCCTAGGTTTGTGCAGTCTCAGGAGAAACATCTGTAATTACTGGTATGTATCAAGCATCCCCATGCTAAACACACCCTGCGGCCACTCAGCTCATCCTCCTCTAGGAGGGCTCAACTAATCCATTCATGAATATATTCAGAGATAGCATTTCTGAACACTGTGTCACAGCGTTCATTGTATACATACATTTTTATTACCAATAAAGATATTGTTACAACGCACTGTTGCATTTCCATGTTAGAAAGAGGACGAACACTAGCTGACAAAAAATCAGCAGGTACGTTATGATTCGTCTTCGTCCTCAGCCCTTTTAACAAGCGGCCCCCATTGAAGGTATGAAGGAGAAACAGATTTGCACCCACACTGGTCCTACCCTCAAAGTCAAGGAGCCCACAGAATGCTGAAAAGAGGTGCCAGGAGTTAGGAAAACTAAGGGTGGATTTACACCTGGGGGGGGGGACACACACACACATGATATAAATAACTCAGAAATTAAATTGTTATAACCAAAGGGGGGAGGAATCACTATGTAAAAATTGCATAGAATTTCTTTGCTCTCTGGCGCCATCTGGTGTTGCATGTTTATAACGCATTCAGAATGTTGTTTTTTGACTAATGTAGCTGAGTCCTAAGAGGCAAGAAACTCAGGTGAAAGAAATGTGCATGATAGGTAACAGGATGAGAAGGATAAACCTCAAGGAGGGCCTCCAGACTTTCCATCTTCACTCAAAGAGGATCTCAAGTTGGAAGCCGAGGAGCAATCTCTGCTTGAGAACCTGGAAAATCATTGCCAGTCAGAATATAAAGTGCTTTATATTCTGACTGGCAATATATAAGTATAAAGCCATTTCATACTTATGCTTCCCCTTTGTTTCCCCCTTGTCTTTTAAAACACACGCAATGTGGATGTAACTGAAGGCATATAAAATACAGTTTGTCTCAGCATCACGATAGTGTGGCTTTGCACCCCACAACCCTCTCTAGCTTCAAGGTGAACTGACTGTCATGGCCTGAGAGAAGAGGCTCTCAAAGAAGAGAGAAGAGGCTGGCTGAAAGCTCCTGTTGCTGCTTCCCTTTCTTTTTACTAGGTCAGGAACAGCCAGGTGTTTTTGGACTACAACTCCCAGGCGACGATGGCTGCGGCTGGTGAGGACTGTAGTCCAACAATATGGTGGGTACCATGTTGGCTAGCCCTGCACTAAAGGGCTGCATAGAAGGCCATTTATGAAAGGGAAAGGTGCAGGATGAATGGCCATCCAAACTAGTTGATGGACCTCTGAGTACTAGCTAGTTTTTATGGCAGCTCAGAAGTTTAACTTGGGTCACATTAAGGTTGCTCACAATTCATCATTCTTCAGTGGCTTCAACTGAGGCATAAAATGGAATAATAATAATAATAATAATAATAATAATTTATTATTTGTACCCCGCCCATCTGGCTGGGTTTCCCCAGCCACTCTGGGCGGCTTCCACAGAAACCAAAAAACACTAAAATATCATACATTAAAAGCTTCCCTGAATAGGGCCGCCTTAAGATGTCTTCTGAATGTCAGGTAGTTGTCCATCACCTTGACATCCAATGGGAGGGCATTCCACAGGGCGGGCGCCACCACCGAAAAGGCCCTCTGCCTGGTTCCCTGTAGCTTCGCTTCTCGTAATGAGGGAACCGCCAGAAGGCCCTCGGCGCTGGACCTCAGTGTCCGGGCAGAACGATGGGGGTGGAGACGCTCCTTCAGGTATACTGGGCCGAAGCCGTTTAGGGCTTTAAAGGCCAACACCAGCACTTTGAATTGTGCTCGGAAACGTACTGGGAGCCAATGTAGGTCTTTCAAGACCGGTGTTATGTGGTCTCGGCGGCCGCCCCCAGTCACCAGTCTAGCTGCCGCATTCTGGATTAGCTGTAGTTTCCGAGTCACCTTCAAAGGTAGCCCCACGTAGAGCGCATTGCAGTAGTCCAAGCGGGAGATAACTAGAGCATGCACCACTCTGGCCAGACAGTCCGCGGGCAGGTAGGGTCTCAGCCTGCGTACCAGGTGGAGTTGGTAGACAGCTGCCCTGGATACAGAATTGACCTGCGCCTCCATGGACAGCTGTGAGTCCAAAATGACTCCCAGGCTACGCACCTGGTCCTTCAGGGGCACAGTTACCCTATTCAGGACCAGGGAGTCCTCCACACCAGCCCGCCCCCTGTCCCCCAAAAACAGTACTTCTGTCTTGTCAGGATTCAACTTCAATCCATTAGCCGCCATCCATCCTCCAACCGCCTCCAGGCACTCACACAGGACCTTCACCGCCTTCACTGGTTCTGATTTGAAAGAAAGGTAGAGCTGGGTATCATCTGCATATTGATGGACACCCAGTCCAAACCCCCTGATGATCTCTCCCAGCGGCTTCATATAGATGTTAAAAAGCATGGGGGAGAGGACGGAACCCTGAGGCACCCCACAAGTGAGGGCCCAAGGGTCTGAACACTCATCCCCCACCACCACTTTCTGAACACGGCCCAGGAGGAAGGAGCGGAACCACTGTATAACAGTGCCCCCAGCTCCCAGCCCCTCAAGACGGTCCAGAAGGATGTTATGGTCGATGGTATCGAACGCCGCTGAGAGATCCAGCAGAACTAGGAAACAGCTCTCACCTTTGTTCCTAGCCCGCCGGAGATCATCAACCAGTGCGACCAAGGCAGTTTCAGTCCCATGATGAGGCCTGAACCCTGATTGGAAGGGATCCAAATAATAATAATAATAATAATTTTATTATTTATACCCCACCCATCTGGCTGGGCTTTCCCTCCCAGCAGAACACTAAAAACAGAATAAAACACCAAACATTTAAAAGTCAGAGAGTTGTTTATCTGTTTGACATCTGGTGGGAGGGCGTTCCACAGGGCAGGCACCATTACCAAGAAGGCCCTCTGCCTGGTTCCCTGTAACTTTGCTTCTCGCAATGAGGGAACTGCCAGAAGGCCCTCGGCGCTGGACCTCAGTGTCCGGGCAGAACGATGGGGGTGGAGACGCTCCTTCAGGTATACTGGGCCGAGGCCGTTTAGGGATTTAAAGATCAGCACCAAATTTTGAATTGTGCTTGGAAACATACTGGGAGCCAATTTGGACTTCAGCTGGCTGCAACAGAGAGAGACACTCCATCAGCTTGGGTCAGTAACCAGCTGCCTTTATTTCCTCCTCTTCTTGAGCTGCTTCCATTACGGGTGGTCATTATACAAAATGTCTGCCTGTATATGAGTTTGCTTCTTTCTGCTTCCTAATCCCCCTTCCTTTTTACCTTTTGTGTCATGTTTTTCAGACTGTCTTGCTGTTTCCTTATGTAAGAAGGACTCTGGGAGTCTTTTTGGTTGAAGAGCAGATCAATATGCTTTAAAGCAACAAAGACTGGCTTGCTGTCGTCCAAGCATTGTGAAAAAGACCTTGCTGTTAATGACCTGGATCCGATGAATCAAAACAACAGTCTTCTCATTCTTGATCCTGTGGACCCACGGCATTACCATAAGCAAGGCAGAAAAGGCCGAAGTGATTCATGCATCCTGTTCTTACACTCTTGCTGGAATGAGTAAAGCAGAAACTCACCTCTGAAGGAACTTCCCTCCCACAAACTGGGAATCAGAAAATGAGAAGTTGAAATTAATAGCGCGGCCTTGTATGACCCGTGGACACTTGCCATTTCCAAAGCTGAATTTGGAAGACTAGTGGGAGGAGTAGGGAAAAGGTCTGTGGTGTCCTATTTGACACTGCTGCATTGCAAAGAATTACATTTAAATTGTCCACCCAAATAGTTTTGCAGACAAGACAGAAATGAGCATGCAGCACTTCACCTTGTCTACCACCAGGTGGTGAGATCCAACACTACTACATTGCCAAAACATTGCCTTCTGGGAAATACACAGAACTTCCTTCTTCCATTGGGAATGGGTACATGCGCAGCTCCAATTCTTTGCTTACTCTGAAAGCCAGGAATCAATTATACTGAGGCTGGAAAGATCTAAAAAGAATTTGCCCTGAATGTATTCCACAAGGAAAGTTTTTTAGCTGATTTAGCAGCATGGCTCTAGTGTCAACTGAGAAATATGACTATTAGGGGAGGCTCTGTGATAAATGGAAAGAACCAGTTACTTAAAGGAGGATACATATGATTATAGTGGAGGAAATTGTAAATTCATGAGCACCCATGGGTACTATCTTACTTGGTAAAATTTATGTGAATATTGTGTTGTCCACAGGCAATGATAAGTGGCGTCTGAAAAGCTGACTTGCCATTCTGTCCAGTTTTCTTGTGCAAGGCTGTATTAATCTTGGCTACAGAAGGGTATTAATCCTCCTTATACGCTTCTCAGCAAAAACGAAGCGTGTCATGCGCAACATGAATATGTGAAATAGATTGGCAGGAAATATGAGACCGGGTTGATGTAAACAAGGAAGAACATGTAAAAAATAGTAATGAATAAAAACCCTCAGAACATCAGGAGTTATTGTGCCAAGATCAAAAGTTAAGCCAGCGAGTGAAATGAGTTTCCCCTCAGTTGGTTTGCAAATGTACAAGGAATAATAGTTTTATAAGCAGTAGCATCACTTTCTGCATAATATTCTAATGCAACACCCCTTCACGATTTAGCTCATTTCTCCGACAATTCCAAATATCCAATCTTTTCTTTTTTATCTGTATGCCCACAGACCTAACTCTGATTAGACATCGGACTCTTGTCAGTCATCTTCCAGCACAGTAATTTGTGATTTGTTTATTTAGACATCAGATCATCACGACTATGAACAATATGAAAAGTCACACAAGTTCACACCAATAGAATTTAACTCAGACCCAAATAAACTACACCTTAAACAAACTTAAAACACTGAATTTCTGGCTTTTCTGAGTGGCTTTGATTCTTGACAAGACAAAGTCCTGGTGCACTGGGCCCTAAAACAACTGCATAAAAATAAAAACATAAACACACTTTCTCGGGAGTGAATCCTATTGAACTCTGTGGGACTTACTTCTGAATAAACACGCATGCCTTAGAGAAAAGTAGTGTCAATCTCAGCTCAGCTGAGGAAGATTGATTTCATACAGCCTTCTATGAAAATTTGCGCTGTTCTGAACCCCACATTCCACTTTGTGAAAAATTTCACACATACACACGGCAGGTGTCTGCCTCTTTCCTAGAGGAGAACTTCAGTACAATTGTTGAATAAGAGTTTGTAACTTATCTTAAGGCTTAAGAATATTACCAAGAGGGGTGTGGTGTGTGTGTGTGTGTGTGTGTGTGTGTGTGTGTGTGTGTGTTTGCTTAAAGAAATTCTTGTGGGCTTCCTGGTCACCCCTGGGAGGATGTCAAAGAACAGGTGAGTGCCTGAGACTGGGGCTGTGTGCAAATCATACATTTAAAGCACATTTATGCTGCTTGGATTCCCCCAAAGAGTCCTGGGAACTGTAGCTTACCCCTCGCAGAACTATAATTCCCAGCACTCTTAACAGTTATCAGGACATTTGGAGGGAGTTCTTTAAATGTGCCTTAAATGAATGATGTGGAAGCAGTCAGGTGTACCCCTTCCAAAAAAACACCAAATCCTCAAAAGCAGGTGGGATGGGGTCACTCTGATGGCTTCCCAGTGGGTGGGTTGCTCTTGCTCACCAGGAGGGGTCACTGTGGTGCAATTGCAACAGAAGGAGCACCTGAATGGCTCTCCCAGTGTATTTGCATTGCACCAACTGCCTTGCCAGCTCTCCTTTCCCTGTGCGGACTGGTCCATTTGCCAGGAAGCTAGCATAAGAACTCTCTCACCCAGAGAGTCACTTCTGCTGAAAGGTTCTTCTTCCTTTTACCTTAAAAGCAACAACAAAATCCTGAGGCAATCCTGTATTGAGAAAGTTCTAAGGCAGCCAAGGTGGAGCTGGACTTCAGTGCAAGCTTCAAGGGCTCCCTTTGAAGGTTTACCATCATCATCTGCACCCGCTGTGTCTCCTTTCAGAAGCCGCCTCTTCACATATTACAAGACAGTGTTTCTGCCTACCTGTTCTTTGGAGTCACTGCTACAGAGGCTCTCCATTTGACCCATGCCACATTACCTACAACATACAGGAAACCACAATACCCTTTAAATTAAGGCTGTGTACACAGCACATTTGAAGTACCCCCCCCCCCAAAAAAAAATACAAAGTCGTTTGTAATGGGTTGCTGGGAATGTAGCTCTGTGAGGGGTGAATTATGATGGACAGAATTCTTTGAGGGAAAGGAAATGCTCAGGATGCACTTTAAAGGTAATGTAGCCTTACTGAACCTTTTGCAAAATTTGCTTCTAATTCGCATTTGCTTGTATAAGTGGCAAAGCTGTAATATCCCTGTAGCAGATGTGCTTCACAGTCAGGGATTTCTCTCTCAAAAATTTGGATGACATTTGGCAGAAAAAAATCTAATAGATGCTTGATATATCGCTGGCAATACTTTCTTCCTTTGGGCCATTTTTAAAAACAAACTTTTATTAAAACCGTAAGAGAAAGAAGACACATATGCTACATTAGACCAAGGCAAGAGGGTTGTGTATTGAGTTTCTAAAAGTGAGCCCTGATGATATCTGTGTGTTCGGTTAGAAGTGCCAGATTGTTTATCTCAAGCTTTTCATGCAGGGATGAGACTGCAGTTACAGGAAATATTGAATCTGAAAGCTTAAAGTCATAATGTGACTTCAGGAGCATTTATGTTCTTCATTTTGATCATAATTTTATTAATTTATGGTTCCCATACCAGTTAAAATCCATATCAAGGTCACTCAGGTAGCATAAACAGAATAGAGTGATCCCCCATTTTTTGATCCTCACCGGTTTCAATCAACATTATTCATTGTTTTGAGATTCAGTGGGTTGAACTGCATGGAGAGAGAAATTTCAGTAATTACACTTCGTGCAAAATTGCAAGCCCATGGATCTTAAGGTATTGCAAGAGGTTTCAAATCAAGTCATGGTAAAAGTTTAGTAGGAAACAGAGAGCAGCTCATGCAACGCTTTAATTGACTGTTTGTTTATTAGGACCTCGAACAAGAGAATGACAATAGGAAGTATATCTTAAAGAAATGTTGACCTTTTAAGTACAGTGGTACCTCGGGCTACAGATGCTTCAGGTTACAGACGCCGCTAACCCAGAAATAGTACCTCGGGTTAAGAACTTTGCTTCAGGATGAGAACAGAAATCGCGTGGTAGAAGAAGGCCCCATTAGCTAAAGTGGTACCTCAGGTTAAGAACTGTTTCAGGTTAAGACCGGACCTCCAGAACAAATTAAGTTCTTAACCTGAGGTACCACTGTACAAACCTACTGACTACATGTATAAAGCAAATTCTTCTTCCTCCTCCTCTTCTTTTTTTTATAAAAAAATTGAATACATACAATTCATTTGACTACATCAACTGCCATGCAACATTCAACAAATGAGAGCCAAACTAGATGCAATATTATTTATGCTTTTAGCCCTGAAACGCCTGCACACCTAGCTGGTGACGTGTGAGAGCTGGATGGGGAAAGCGGCACGAGGGTAGGAGAATACAAGACTTTCCTCTCATTGTGGTTTTGATCAGAAATGCCTCTTCAGCGCCTGCCATTCACAACTGGGAAGACCACTGTCATCTGCACCACCGGAAGCTTTCCTTGTATTGCGGCTGCACCAGGAAATAAAAAGGCAAGACATCGAAGGTTGGGCAAACTAGGACAAATTTATTTAAATGCAAAACCAATCTGCATAGAGGAACAAGGTGAAGGACCTAAATAATATCTGCAGCTGTTTGCCTGTCCTCCCTCATTCCCTGAGTGGCTGCAAGAGCTCTTACTTCAGGTGCACCAGGCATGGGACTGTGAAAAGCAGACATGATTCTGAGTGGGATCACAGCAAGTGCCACGGGTCTGATTAGATCTGGGTCCTTGGCAGCAGTTATTTCGCTTCTCCAAACATCCCAATACTCCAGGGACAGTCCCGGAATTACAGAAACCATCCCTGTTTATTATTTGATCCCAGAATGTCCTGGTTTTTCTTTATCCTGCCCTTCATGTCTCAGAGAACAATTAAAAGGTGTGTCTGTATGGGCAGAAATGGGGTCCTGTTCATACTGAAAATTAAAGATCTGCACCGAATGAAGGAAATGGTATTCTCTTCCTATAATTTTAAAGGAAAATGTAACTAATCCACTTAAAATTCTTAATTGCAATGCTTCAGCAGCCATCAATTTTTAAAGGAAAAATGTGGAGTGTTTATTTCTTTATAGCAGTGGCGTAGCGTGGGGGGTGCCAGGGGTGCCAGCCGCACCGGGCGCAACATTTTGGGGGGGCGCGCTCGCTGCCTCCGGAGTCGCCGAAGAGCCTCGGGCGCAGGCTGTAGCGGAGCCGCATGTCTCGCGGAACCGCCGAGCTGTGCGCGCGTCCGGGCTGAAGGCGCCCGGCAGGCAGCGGCTCTCTGCGCTCGCCGCGGAGGACGCGCCAGGCACCCCTCCTCACAGCCCCGCCTCCGCCGGTGCTGCTGCAGCTGCTGGGCCGCTGCATTTTCCTCGCCTCTCTGCCCCCCTCCTCCTCCGGGCAAGCGGCGTCGTTTGGGCGGCAGCGGGGGGCGCAAATTACTTGCCTTGCCCCGGGTTAGGGGGCGCAAATTACTTGCATTGCCCCAGGTGCTGACAACTCACGCTACGCCGCTGCTTTATGGTAATATGTGCCTTGCACTGCAAGCCTTTACATGTCTGCTTATATGATGTAAATGTTTGTGGGAGATCAAACATGAGAGAAGCTTCCTGATGTAGAATAGGATGTCCCTATTTTCACCTGAGAAATGTTGGAGGGTGTGTTATTTAGGTTTCCGTAAAAGGAGGCATAAGGGACATGGGTGGAGCTGTGGTCTAAACCACAGAGCCAAGGGCTTACCAATCAGAAGGTCGGCGGTTCGAATCCCCGTGACAGCATGAGCTCCCGTTGCTCAGTCCCTGCTCCTGCCCACCTAGCAGTTCGAAAGCACGTCAAAGTGCAAGTAGATAAATAGGTACCGCTCTGGCAGGGAGGTAAACGGCATTTCCATGCACTGCTCTGGTTCGCCAGAAGCGGCTTAGTCATGCTAGTCATGACCCAGAAGCTGTACGCCGGCTCCCTCGGCCAATAAAGCGAGATGAGCGCCACAACCCCAGAGTCGTCCGCAACTGGACTGAACGATCAGGGGTACCTTTACCTTTAAAAGGTGGCATGCCAGGGCTAAAGCTGTGAATAGCATTGCCTCTAGTTTTTCCCTGAGATGAATCATAGCATAGAATCATAGAATCTTAAAGTTCTATGGATGACCCAAGGGTGATCCAGTTCAACCGCCTGCAACGCAGGAATCTCAGCTAAAGCATCCATAACAGATGGTCTTCCAGCCTCTGCTTAAAAGAAAGAGAGGCTCAGTAAATATAAAGTTGCTTTGAGAATCACATCTTCATTTTTAATATTAACTCCAATCCTTGATAGCAACATATTTTTAGTAATAATAATAAGTATTCTATTCTTAAGCGTTAACACTTAAAGTTTTGTAACATCTTATTGCATTAGCTAGTACAGTTTAGCTCCCCTCTACAGTCATTTGTAGCAGAGAGGACAGCTTATAAGTGATCTGAAATGAAGGATAAGATGAGGGCTAGCCAATATGATGTCATTTAGCTGTTGTGGACTACAATCCCCAACAGTGTCAGTCAGCACTGCCAATGGTCAAGGATGATGGGAGATGTAGTCCAGCAACATTTTGCAAGCACAACTTTGGCTGCTCCTGATTAGACAGACAGTGTTGTCCCACAAGCACACATCTCCTATTTGCAGAGCCCTCCATTTGAGACGTTCAGCACATTAGGAATGCATTTAAGGGACAGGTTTCCTAATGATAAGACGATTTTGCGTATTTTTATCCCCTTCTTTTTTAAGGTATTATGGTAGCAGCAGCTCCACTTGATTGGCATTTCACAGCATACTTTCTGGAAAACTGGCTGAAGATGCCCAGCACTGCCCCCAGGAGCTTGAAGTTGATTAATCAGAGAGACTGCAGCTTGGTGAGTAAAGTCCACCTCTTGTCAGTCTGGTGACAGTCAGAGTGAAGTTACTGACAGTTTGAAAGACACAGAGATCAAATTCCAGGAGGCAGTCATTTT
Source organism: Podarcis vaucheri (assembly GCF_965113315.1). Lineage (NCBI taxonomy): Eukaryota > Metazoa > Chordata > Lepidosauria > Squamata > Lacertidae > Podarcis > Podarcis vaucheri. The sequence goes on from NC_138762.1 coordinate 105,290,349, forward strand.
AATTTCACACACCACTACGGTGTGTCAAGTAATGTCATTAATAAAACCATTCAAATCATTAGTGGCATATCTTAGAAAGAAAATAGTTTTCCCTCCTTTCCCTAAAAGTAAACTTCGGTGTGAAGTTGATACGTAAAATTAAGACAATGCCATCAGTGGCATTCTAGAGCTGCCTGAGGGGTAGAAATGAGACTTCTCATTATCTTCACAATTTATTGAAAAAGAAGGGCTGATGGACTGTGTGACTTCAGCACCGCTAGCAGGATTCAGCTGCACACAGTTCTTCTTTCATTTTCTTTTTTTCTGTCTCTTTTGTCTTTAATAACCTTCCATGAAGAATAGCAAGCAAAATGTATCAAGGATACACATTAATTAAAACTACACTTTATCCTCGGGGTTCAGGTAAAAAGAGAAGGTGGTGTGAACATTGCTAGATGGGTATATTGGAATGCTATGACCACCACCCACCCCAAAATTAAGAACTTGGTTAACGGTTTCCTCCATGTTTCCCTTTGTTCTTCTCCTGATTCACTGACATGAAGTATTATGACATCAGACGACTGGCCAAATATGTCAACATTTGCTTGGTTTCAATATTTTGCCTAGCGGATTAGTCATATTATTTGCTTCATAATTAGCCATAGATGTCCAGGCCACTCAGCAGAAGAGTGTCTATAAACATCTCCTGGAGACCTGAGAGAGAAAGTAAGAAATGTAAGGAGTAATGGCAAAAGTGCCCAGTTATTAATCGTTTTGTTTGTAGTAGCTGTGACAGAGCCCTGCCCCTTCATGGTTGTATTCAGTAGTAATCCTACCCAGAACAGACCCATTGCAATTAATAGGCATGGGCAACTTAGGTCCATTAATTTCAGTGGGACTTCTGAGCATATGTGGCTTGACTACAACCCTCAGTCAATAAGTGCTGGGGTTAATTTAGATAAATGTGGGCAATGTTATGCTGAAAACACCTTAAAAATATGATGTGAGCATGTCTTGTGGTGTCTTCTTTCCGGTCAGAAAGTATTATCTGTATTAACAATAATCTGAGACATAGCCTCCTTCCCTACAGACTCTCCCAGGTGTTTAAAACTGTCAGGGATGTGGATATTTCCCCTGACACACACACACACACACACACACACACACACACACACACACACACACTGACATCTTGGCACAGTGCCAGTCAACATTAAAAAAAAAATTCCTTCGGCAAATCAGCAGCAACAGCAGAAAAGGGGGGGGACTAAGGGAAACTAAAGTGAATATGCAATTTTTGAAGAAGACAGTGAAAAAGGGGAATTGGAAAGAATTGGGAAGGGTTTTGTTTCTAGTCCCTTTTCACCAGCTTCTGCAAGGTCAACCCAGAAAGTCAGCAGATAGGAGCAAGTTATACATAAACCTATCTTTGTTATCCCCTTTACCAAACCTGTCCAGGAGTTTCAATTTATTCACAATCTCGGCATACTTCGGAGCTCATTTGAACTTATTGTTTGCGTGTTGAGTCACAGTAGCCCCCCAATAATTCACACTTCACACATCAATTTTTTGTTTAAGGTTTTTGGCATAATTTTGGCCACAACTTTATTCAAATACAAAAATGTGAGTGGTTGCTTAGGCACTGGTTCCGACTATCTGTCCTTGCCCTCAGGGACAGTGCTGGCCTTCCGGATACCAGCGGAAGCCAGCGTGGGAAACAAGTATTGGGTGAGAAATAAAGCTGGGCACCAGACCATTACTTCTCACCCTCATGTTCCTGTGGGGCTTGCACGGCCCAAGTCCGACTCCGGGGACAAGGACGAAAGAATGGCAAGCCCCTGGATTTCCTTTAACGGAATTCCCATTCGCATCATTTGGAGGGGTAGGCACTTACCCCTCCAAGCACCAATTTAACCAGTGCCTAACCGCCAACCTTACAAGTTGTGACGATTTGCTACGCAGTAGGCAAAAACCAAATGGCACCAGCCAATCAGCCAGATGGCAAAATTCCTACCAGGCCCTCGCACCAAGGCGAACGACCCCATGACAGGCATAGCAAGGTCAAGCAATCCTTCTATACCCCCCTTAAACAAGGGAGGGAGGGCGGGTGATCCGATGCAAAACGGCCAAGAGGCCATGCCAACGTCTGGCCCCTGTATATATAGACTCTGACCCCTCCTCTGAATTGGCAACAATCAAAACACCCCAGCAACCCAGTTTAACCATTTAAATGGTCGGGATTCAACTAAATTTGCCTAGTCACTGGAGGGTGGCCTGTTCCCAACCGCAACACGTGCTCTCTGCTAGGGAGAACACGCTTTGCGTGTTGAGTCACAGTAGCCCCCCAATAATTCACACTTCACACATCAATTTTTTGTTTAAGGTTTTTGGCATAATTTTGGCCACAACTTTATTCAAATACAAAAATGTGAGTGGTTGCTTAGGCACTGGTTCCGACTATCTGTCCTTGCCCTCAGGGACAGAGCTGGCCTTCCGGATACCAGCGGAAGCCAGTGTGGGAAACAAGTATTGGGTGAGAAATAAAGCTGGGCACCAGACCATTACTTCTCACCCTCATGTTCCTGTGGGGCTTGCACGGCCCAAGTCCGACTCCGGGGACAAGGACGAAAGAATGGCAAGCCCCTGGATTTCCTTTAACGGAATTCCCATTCGCATCATTTGGAGGGGTAGGCACTTACCCCTCCAAGCACCAATTTAACCAGTGCCTAACCGCCATGGAGCCCTCAGCTCACCGCCAAACCACTCACAGCCCCAACCAAGACCTCAGCTTGGTCACCACCGCACCTATCCAATCCTCATTCCCTGAAGCGGAAAGGTGCATGCCATCAGCTTGGAAAAAGGATGGCCTCTCAAAAAGAATCTCGGGGTGGGAAATTGCATCGCCACCAGCTCCAAAACTTTTTTGACCACAGCAGAATTGATGCGTTTTCGGGCCTTCAGTGGCAGCCGGGCAACGACTGCCCTTCCAAACGCAGCGTTGCAAAAGCTTTGACCAAAAAAAATTTCGCTGTCGGCACCATTGCACGCAGCGTCTCCAGGTCACCCAAAATTGCAGCACGTAGTGACAAACAGTCCATGGGCACCAGGTCGTTCTCACCAATCTGCACCACAATAGCAGCTGGCGGCCCCTCCAGGGGCAACTGCCTCCGGATACTTGGCAGGAACTCCGACCAGCGCATCCCACGTCTGGACAGCCAAGACAAGCGAATATGTGGAGGAAAGCCGAAATCTGGACCCAATCCAGATTGCCGTGCTGCGATGCCAGCCCAATGGACGATACTGTGCCCCACAATCCAAACACGGGTCACCGCTAAACCTGATAAATAAGATGAAACAAGCAAAAATTGTAAGACACCAATAATGTTAACGAACATAATCTTTGAATGCATTCGATTTCCAACGACCTGTATTTTATTTCCACTGCCTTATTAACATGCTTTCCGGCCTTCTTGGTGGTACGTTTGTCTAGGCATAGGTTCCCGACTAGCTGCACCTGACCTCAGCAGGGCAGCACTGACGACTCGGCCCCACCATATCGTCAGTACCAGCAAACATTGTGGGGGAGCAATGAATCCCAAGGCAATCGCATCCCGCCAGGTGTCGTTCCCCATAGGGGAAAGATGCACCCCATCTGCCCTAAAGAGGGCAATAGCCTTGAAGAAAATTAGGAGGGTGCAATATTACAGAACCACCTAAAGCAAGGACCTATTTTATTTTATTTGTTATTTTATTTACTTTATTTATTTTATTCTATTATCCACCGCCTTATTAACATGCTTTCTGGCCTGCTCGGTGGTAGTTTGTCTAGGCATTGGCTCCCGACTAGCTGCACCTGACCTCAGCAGGGCAGCACTGACGACTGGGCCCCACCATATCGTCAGTTCCAGTAAACAGCATGGGGGAGCAATGAACCAGGATCAGACTCAAGCTCACCCCAAATGCTCCCAGGGACTCTTGCATGGCCCTACCCCTCAAAAGGGGTCGACAAAAGCATGGCAAATCCTTGGATTCCCTTAATGGAACATCTTTGCGCATTGGAGGGGACAGGTGCTCCAACCCCCCCTCCAGACCACCTTGAACCAATGCCTTAAATTATTTTGAGTCCAGGGAGAGCTGCCATCAACTCAATCCAAGCCCTCTTGCATGCAGGAATGCAAACTTATGCTGGAGGAAGACAGCAAACATTCTCGCCCAGCTGTACCACCAGCACTGCGGGAGGACCTGCACAGGTCACACTCGACCGCACCAAAGGAAGGATCTCCTCCCAAAGCATTCCCCATCTGGACATCCAGTATATGTTCACATGGGCAGGAAGACTGAGATGACGCCCCAGTCCAAACCCGTCAACATGCTTGCCAGCCTAGTGTACAATGCTGTGGCCCAAATGTGCACAGCTGCTCCTATGAAAAAAGGAAACAACAGACAAGCATCAGCACAGACATCACTGTGACACTTCCTGATATAACCCTTGTCAGCGTCAGACTTCCAATGACCCGTATTCACAATCCTGTCTACTGACAGGCACCCAGTGTGCAGCCTTTGCAGCAGCACCTAATCGTAAGGAATGAGGAGTGTTCAGCGGTAAGCAAGCCGCAGGCTGTAATAACTGGTGCACGACGTAAGCACATTGATGCCGGGCTAACGGGAACCCATTTTCATGCACTAGGAGCGGGCCAGCCCCCAGGGAATAAAAAGCCAAATATTCTGTTATCCATAACCAGGCAAGGGCCCTCCTCACCTGTGGCGGGAAGCCTGATTGTGGCACTCCTGCCCACTAAGTCTGTTTTAGAGTTACCAGCTCTAATGACAAGCTCCAAAGGATAAGGAAAAGTCCTGAAGCAATAAGCCTCCAGACTCTCAGCCCCGTGCTGGCTCCAACAACCATTTCCCCAACCCTCAGTGCGAAAATGCAATGGACTACTGAAAGGAGTCTCACCTTGATCTTTAACCCGCAGACAAGTTTTAACTTGTTGCAGATACTGCATAGGTAAAATTGACCGACTCCCTGCCCACTGTCCTATGAGGTTGGAGCCTATTCCAACCTTCCAAGGCCCTGCGCGCTGCAAACTTTATACAAGGGTCTCTGAAAAATAAAGCTTCAATGTAACAGACATTGCAGCGGACTGAATTCGGATAGTTATAACCGCATGCCCAATCTGCAGCAGGTGGACCAAATACTGCAGGATCTGCTCAGAGGATGGGGGCAAATTCTTCCGAATGGCCAAGAACTGCCAGCTTAAGGCTAAGAAATCCATCCAGGCCTTCCCATAAGAGGTAAAAGCAGAAGGGGAAATGGAAGCTGCCGCTCTCTGAAATTACTAATTGTTGTCAAAATGCCACAAGACTGGAAAAGTCTGGCAATAGCTGAGTCTGGAGCCCAGGATCTGAAGCGCTTCATCTGAAAATCGGATAGTGTCAGCGTAATTTGGAGAGTAGAAAGCACAATATTAAACTTTAAGTGGCGCAGCTCGAAAGCATGAGCGGAGGGGCAGAGACTGTGTTACAGCATGAGGACTGTTTTGCCAAGACGCTCACCACCACCTGGTTATCAGACCAAAAGCAGATCCGATGGTCACTGAACTCCTCGGGCCACGTGAACTGCTACTACAATGGGGAAAACTCAAGAAAAGTTATGTCACATGATTGCCTCACCACACCAGGCTTGAGGCCATAGCTTTGCACACCAGCAGCCCTTGAAATAAAAACCAAAGGGCAAAGATCCAGCAGCACCAGCATGAACCTGAAAATCCCTGAGCGGGTTCAAGGTATCCTGCCATGGCGAACTACTATTGCAAACATTCAGGAATTGCTACCATCGCCTGATATCTGCCTTCACCACACTTGGTAGGCATACACAAAGGTAAGGGGACCTCTGTCAGCATCGCCCTTGAGCCAGTGCCACCAACTGGACTCATCCACTTCAGCCCCAACTGGGCTAGGCGAGCTGGGTAGCACTTCCAGAGACCACCTTCTGCACATGGACAGGTCAAAGTGCTGTGGACTCACAGCTTAAGAGTTGTGAGCACCGGATTCACTCCAACAAGAAGACAGTCGTCGCACAGCAGAGTATAGCAGAGTATATAAACAACTCAGAGAGCAGCTCTGTAGAATATCTTCTTTATTCTATCTACAACTATACAAACTATATACAGAGCTTAATAGGTCTAAGTATAAATAAATGCTGCACTGCACTGAGTGTCTGCAGCTGCCCTTAGCAGTAACCTTATCTCTACACATGATCTCTAAGACTCAGTCTCTCTCCCTCTCCGACACTGACTGACTGACTGACTTGGTGCTGGAGCAGAATAAGTAGAGACCAGAACACGCCTCCTCCTTTCTGGAGAATCAGCAGACTCCTCAGGAGATTCTTGGATATGGGAGGGGTGAAATCTAGGCAGCCTGGCCTAGTGGGAAGATTAGTTAAGTGACCCAGCAAGATCGGATCTGGTGAAGCATCACTTGCTACAGAGGAAGTATTACAAATTAACTTCCTTCAAGGCAGACAGCTTCTCCATAGCCAAGTGGTATGTTTTAGCAACGATATCCAACTGGATCCCTAAATAAAATGGGAATATGGGCAAATGGTATTGAGCTATTGCTTGCCAGCTTCCAGCCCCCGCTTGGGCAGGGGGCATCTTGTGCTGCCATCATGATATGTAAATTTACAGGGCCGATGCTGGCCTGAACCCCTAAAGAAGTCCCAACCAAGCTGCCGCCAAGCCAGCTTCCTTTTCAGACACACACTCTGTGCAATGCAAAAACACACTCCGTGCAGTGCACACACTCTCCATGCAATGCAACTACACACTCCGTGCAATGCAAAAAAAAAAAAAGCACACTCTGTGCAATGCAACTACACACTACATGCAATGCACACACAAACCCTCTGTGCAATGCAACTACACACCCCGTGCAATGCAAAACACACTCCCTGCAATGCACACACCCTTCATGCAATGCAACTACACTCCATGCAATGCAACTACACACTCCGTGCACTGCACACCCTCTGTTCAATGCAACTACATATTCCGTGCCATGCACACACACTCCGTGCAATGCAAAAACAAAACAAAACAACACACTCTGTGCAATACAACTACACCCTCCATGCAATGCAGCTACACACTCCCTGCAATGCACACACCCTCCATGCAATGCAACTACACTCCATGCAATGCAACTACACACTCCGTGCACTGCACACCCTCTGTTCAATGCAACTACATATTCCGTGCCATGCACACACACTCCGTGCAATGCAAAAACAAAACAAAACAACACACTCTGTGCAATACAACTACACCCTCCATGCAATGCAGCTACACACTCCCTGCAATGCAACTACACTCCATGCAATGCAACTACACACTCCGTGCACTGCACACCCTCTGTTCAATGCGACAACAAACTCCGTGCAATGCAACTACACCCTCCGTGCAATGCACACACCCTCCGTGCAATGCAACTGCAAATCTCCTAGCAATGCAATGCAATTGCAGCCCGTGCAGCGCCGTGCTCTGCAACGCACGCAAAGGTGCTTTCTCCCAGTTGCATATTGCAAACATGGCGCCCGTTACATCCCTCGCAGTGAGGTAACCACCAAAAGGACTTAAGTGTCCAGGTAGAGCAATAGGGGAGCATGCAGCTGTCCCATACAGGGACCAATCCTGCAACCTAGGCATTACCGGCACTATCCGCTGACCCAGTGAAACCAATTCTTCATGGACCACATGGGGACACTATTGAGGCCGGAAACACTTACAGGCCATCGAATTCTAGGGCAAAGCCCTAGGGTCACCTGCTAGGCCAGGCATAAATGTTTCCAGTGAAATAGCAGAGTTGAGGTAGCCCACAGCTTGTACAGGTACCCCTGCTTGCCCTTTTAGAGGGAAGCACCCCTTCAAGAAACCCAAAGTTCTTTTATCACAAATGGGCCGAACTACCCAGCAACAGAATAGCCCATAAGGAGCAGTTTGTTTTGTTATAACAATGGCTAAGAGGGGTATATGAACCCTGTCTCCCAGGTCCTAGTCCTACACTTTAGCCACTAATCCACAATGGCGCATCTCTAAAATGGCAGTCGCCACTATCAGGGCAAAACAAACTTAAAGAAAATAAACTTGTTCAGAAACAGCATAGTTCAAGAGCATATACAGAGTGCTCATAGTCCTTGGAGGCACAGGGAGCCATAAAGCCAACCTTTGGGGATACTATAAACGAAAGTGATACCAGCTAAGCTGGGAACAGCCCTGACTAGCCCCACAATTTCAACAAGAGAAATGGGGGAAACCTTTTTGCGAAAGAAAGCCCCTAACGGGGGCTCTCTCACTATTGGGAAAGGCAAGCCACAGATACAGGGAGAATCTTCCTACAGGGCAGGGTAAGGGGTGGGGTGGGAAATTGAACAGGAAAGGGGGGTAATTAAATTATTTAAGGGACTAGAGAGGATTAAAAAGAAGGGGAAAATAAAGAAATAAAGAAATGTAACCAGACAATGAGAAGATTGTCCAAGTGCTCCATGTGATCCGATGCAAAACGGCCAAGAGGCCATGCCAACGTCTGGCCCCTGTATATATAGACTCTGACCCCTCCTCTGAATTGGCAACAATCAAAACACCCCAGCAACCCAGTTTAACCATTTAAATGGTCGGGATTCAACTAAATTTGCCTAGTCACTGGAGGGTGGCCTGTTCCCAACCGCAACACGTGCTCTCTGCTAGGGAGAACACGCTGTATCAAAGACATAATCAATTTAATCCTATTTGCAAACCCTTAAAACTAATCTATTTGTCACAACTCAGCTTGGGGATGGGACAGGATAGTGAGTTTTAAACAAGAGCTGTGCTGTGTGTGCCAGGTTGATCATGCCTGAGACAAACAATTTGGGAATTTTGCTGTTGCTATCTTGGAGACTAGCAATTTTGATAGGCTTGCCTGCCTCAGTGCCTTATTTTCTCAGAGATACTAATAAGCTGGATGGCGGTTCAGGGCAGGAGTCCTCCAGGATTTCCCTAAGGTACCTTTGTTTATCCTTATCAAACGTTCTGTCGTTGGGGAATTGCAAATTTGGCCTTTCATAGGTATGCCTATTCCAAAGATGGCACAATCTAGCTAACCTAGAGAGCTGTACTGTTCCCAGGAACTTCTCAAAGTTGTTATACATAAAAGTCACAAGCCTGGGACAGACGTAGACTGAAAATATACTTTTCCACAAGAGGTGCACTTAGTTTTTTGTTTAAATAATGTTTATTAAACAATCAAAAGCTTCAAAAATTTAAACATAAAATACAAAAACCAAAAAAAGCTACAAAAATGGGAAAATACAAAACAAAACACATAGAAGTACACAATAAAAAACAGTTAACAGAATAGAAAAAAAGAAGAAGAAACACCAAAAAAGAAAACAGAAAAAAGATTAGTATTTTCATATCTTATACCTCATTCACTAGTTTCTTGACCTCCTCACACCTCCCTTTTTGTATTCCAGTTCAGATATTTAGTTCAGCAAGTCCTTACCCTCTATCATTCATCCTTACTCAACATCTTAACCTATAATAAATATATATTTTCCACCGTTGTCACCCATATTTACATATTCTTATTAATCTTTTAACTAACACCACTTATTTTCAATCCAACATCCCTTTAACATTCATTGATTTTACAGTATTTCTGTAGGTAGTATTTAAATTTTCCCCATTCTTCTTCCACCGCCTCTTCTCCCTGGTCTCGGATTCTGCCAGTCATTTCTGCCAATTCCATGTACTTTATCACCTTCATCTGCCATTCTTCCAGAGTGGGTAAATCTTGTGTCTTCCAATACTTTGCAATGAGTATTCTTGCTGCTGTTGTAGCATACATAAAAAAAGTTCTGTCCTTCTTTGGCACCAATTGGCCGACACAAGAGGTGCACTTAGGAGCTTGATTGCAGAAGTACTGACTGCCTTGTAACCAAAGTGAGTTAGAGATAGGATAGAGTCACAGCCCTTGCTTTCAGAACATTTTGGGTCAATACAATGAAGCCCAGAGCCTAGTATGACTTCAACTTGAAAAGGTCCCCCTCACTCACATACAATAATAGCACAGAACAGCACACAGACAACTTAAAATGTGAAGATCAGATAATCAGAGATTCAGATTCAGGTTAGCCTTCCTTTTAGGGTGTGACCCCATACGTGGTGTAAAAAGGACAAGGGAATATAATGATGATGATGATGATGATGATGATGATGATGATGATGATAATAATAATAATAATAATAATAATAATAATAATAATAATAATTAATCTTCACCAGCCACTCTGGTCGGCTCCCAACGGAATTATTAAAAACATGATAAAACATCAGGCATTAAAAACTTCCCTAAACAGCCTTCAGATGTCTTCTAAAAGTCAGATACTTTTTATTTCCTTGACATCTGATGGGAGGGAGTTTCACAAGGCGGGCGCCACTACCGAGAAGGCCCTCAACCTGGTTCCCTGTAACCTCACTTCTTGCTGAGAGGGAACCGCCAGAAGGCCCTCGGAGCTAGACCTCAGTGTCCAGACAGAATGATTGGATGGGAACACTCCTTCAAGAATGGACTGGACTACCATGACTCAATCATCAGATCTATACTCACCAAAAGGCATTTGACTTTGAAGAATGTAACCTAAATCAGGTTCTTGCTGGCAGTTATTTGGTTTCATTCACCTGCCACCGAACTAGAGGAGAAGGCAACTCCACTTCTAACATCAGATTGTTGGGGAAAATATCAAGGTGTCCCCAGTTCCCCAAGTGGCTTGACTGGATGACCCAATCAATATCAGACACTAATCAGACTAATTAACAGTCATTTATTTAGCTTTGCAATGTGATGCAAGATGATACAACATGACCTCCCCGCCCTCTTGTCAGAGAGGGAAGTTGTGCAGTGTTGTCTGCATGTAAAAAAAAACCCTATGTTTACAATAGATGGAAGGGTAGATTGAGTATTTTGAGGGTGGAACAAAAGTTGCATTTATTAATGTGCAATTTCATTTGATATGGTAACTTTCAGCAACTGAACATTCAGTAGATATTTGTTAACCTTTTAAACTGGCTTGGTGTTTTTTCCGGGGGGGGGGGGGTTGACTGCCCTAAAGCAGACATTACCTTAGTACCACACAAAGCTAAGCATGTTGACCCAGCGTGTGACAAAGGTGAATGCTGTGCTAGGGATCTTTAGAGAAGGAATTTAAAATAAAGCTGGCATTATCAAAATACCATTATACAACTGCACTTGGAATGCTATGTATAGTTCTGGTTGCCTCATCTCAAAAAGGCTATTTCATAGATAGAAAAAAGTTCAGAAGAGTACAGCCAAAATGATGAAGTGACTGGAGCAAGTCTCCTATAAAGAAATGTTACAAAAAATGCAAGTAAGAGGGAACAAGACAATTTTAATATTTGCAAATCAGGCTATTATGCCGGACTATTGTGCAGAAAGAGGGGACCATATTTTTCTGCTACCTTGCTGTGCTTGTGTCCTGTAGTGAAGTTGAGAAATGGATGTCCATAAATAGATGCTATTTGCATACTAAAACGAATCAGTGCTACAAACGATAATATGGCCCTATATTTAGATATGCATACCAAATCCCAGAAAACCCTTGTTTGAAAAGAAAGAAGGGCTTTTGGCTTCGAACCTTATGTTTTTGTTCCATGAATGGAAGAGGTATGCATTCACAGGAGAGTGAGTTCTGCTCATGGAAGGACAACTTATATAAATTCAGCTCCCCTTCCATGATTAGAAGCTCCTGCCATTCCCAAAATAAAGGTTTAGAGCTCAAGCAAATATCTGACCTTGCATGACTATAGCAATTCCATGAGGTATCATGGGTACTCACAAGAAATCCTCTTAAAATCCAATGCTTATTCAAATCTAATCTTCAATATGTCCAAGAACTAGGCTTCAAACATGGCTGCCAAACTTGCCTCCCCCTATTGACATTTGTATGTGTCTGTGACATTTGCATTTGCATTTTCATCTCACATCTCCATTCCAAATCTTGAATAGTTATCCTGCTGGGGTTTTTTAGGCGATGTTACCTACACAAACATTTCTCGCCACCTACAGTTGCTTTACCAAATCATTGCCTATCATTATCCCAAGTTACAGAAACTGCTAGAGATGCAGCAGGGAAAAGACCAAAAACAGAAGTCCTGTAAGGCCAAGCCAGCAAATGTAATGACTGTGATGAAAGGGTGATCGAAAGGCTATGCTGAAACACAAAGAGACCTAGTGAAAGTACAAAGACACAGAACAACGCACTCTGGAAATGCAACATGTAAAAAAATCCACCATCAAAGATAAACATTAAGAAATGTAACTAAGCGCAGGATCCAAATCATGCTTTTTTCTCACAATTAATTAATGTGGTATATATACATTTTCTCCAAAGGAAAATGAAAAGGTCATTGTATGGTTTTTAAACTTGCTCAATTTTAGGCTCTTTTTGGCCATTCGATAGGGTTTTGCTTATTGGAATAAGAATGCTTTAAAAAACAACACAAATAAATGCTCAGAACATTGAAATATTGCAGTTTTGACCTTTCAAAATATTTCATGAATTATATTTTCTCTTTTCGTTCCGCTTTTAATTGAGCAATTTTATTAGCTGGTGCCATTTAAGGAAGAGAAACACCCCACTGCCTTTTTTACATCACCTGGGATTACTCCCCAGGAGCAGTACTGTCTCTAATCATTATAAAATGCAGGCACAAAAATCTTCTTAGAGTATAACTTTTTATAATTTACTGTTTAATATTTTGAAGACCTTTTTCACCCATGCTGTGAATCTTGCTTCCATCCCATCCCTGATATCTCTTTACAGTCCCTATTGATATTGGCCTGTGTTTGTACATTTCTTTATCTACAAATACAGTGGTACCCAGCAAGACGAACGCCTCGCAAGACAGAAAACCCGCTAGACGAAAGGGTTTTCCGTTTTGGAGGTGCTTCGCAAAACGAATTTCCCTATGGGCTTCCTTCGCAAGACGAAAGCCCATAGGGAAATCTCTGGGACAGCGGAGAAGCGCAGCGCGTCTTCCCCACTGTCCTTGGACCTCCTCCGAAGGCTGGCGGTGGGAGGAGGGCTCTCCTCCCGCCGCCAGCCTTCGGGGCAGCCTTCCGAAGGCTGGCGGTGGGGCGGCGAACCCTCCTCCCGCCGCCAGCCTTCGGGGCAGCCTTCCGAAGGCTGGCGGTGGGGCAGAGAGAGCTTCTCCCCGCGCCAGCCTTCGGATGGCTGTCCTGAAGACTTGCGGTGGGAGGAGGGTTTTCCTTCCCACCGCCAACATTCAGAATGCTGTTCTGAATGTTGGCGGTGGGGAGGAAAAACCCTCCTCCCACCGCAAGCCCCGGGAACAGAGGAGAAGCGCTGCGCCCCTTCCCCTCTGTTCCCGTACCTGTCCTGAAGGCTTGCGGTGGGGAGAAAAGCCCTTCTCCGCACCGCCAGCCTGGCAAGCGGTTTCCATAGGAACGCATTAATTGATTTTCAATGCATTCCTATGGGAAACCGTGCTTCGCAAGACGAAAAACTCGCAAGAAGAAAAAACTTGCGGAACGAATTAATTTCGTCTTGCGTGGCACCACTGTATCTTGTAATGTGTTAGTTGGTGACTAATCCCTGCTCAAGTATTCCCCATGCCTTACCAGTTAAATGTGATCCATACTCAACATTTATAATTTATTTGTATTCCTTCCTTTATTAAAAAAGTTACAAAAAAGCAAATGGCTGCCAGGGTAAATCAAATCCAGGCTAAGTTTTAAAAGAATATCAGGTTATTTGTGCCACAAAAAGAAAACTTACACAGTGGAACATCAGTTTTTGAATGTAATCCATTTCGGAAGGCTGTTTGATTTCCAAAACGTTTGAAAACTGAAAACTGAAAGTGGAAGCCTCAATACAATAGGGAAACTCAAAATGGAAGCCGCATGGCACATTCTGCTTCCAAAAATTGTTCAAAAACTGAAGCATTTCCGGGTTTTTGGCATTCTCAAGCCGAAAATTGCGTCAACAGAGACGGTCGACAACCGAGGTTCCACTGTACCAACACCATAATACTTGTTAATCAGCCTCAGCAATCTATTCCACAGCCATAATATACAAACCCATTTGGTGGCACCCTCATCTGGTTTATCTGTCTACACTATCTATAATTTGTCCTTCACAAAACCCTTTTGAATAGTCCAAACATTAATCTTTGCAAAGATTACCTAGACACTTTTTACAACACTTTCGTATGATCTCAGGAGATTGACAGCTAGGTGATTGTGCCACCTGTCAAATCGGCCTGACCTAGAATGTGCCTAATACAGCATCACTGCAGGGTAATAAAAATGTCAGCACCATTGGCTTGGCCAGCATCAATGGTTAGTCATGCCAGAGCCTTGGTGTCCGATCAGCTGCCTGACAATGACTGGTACAGATGCTAGGCTTGGATGATAGCCAACAAACTGAAACTCAATCGAGGTCAGTCTGAGGCACTGTTAGAGGGTGGTTCCCTAGATGGGTGGGAGATCGCCTGCTCTTGAAGGGTTATGTTTCCTCTGAAGGAGCAGGTTCGTAGCTTGAGGGTACTCCTGGATCCTTTGCTGTCGCTCGAGGCTCAGGTGGCCTCAGTGGCCCGGAGTGCCTTCCATCAGCTTTGACTGGTATCCCAACCATGCCCCTATCTGGACAGGGATAGTCTAACTACTGTCATCTATGTTCTGGTAACCTCAAGGTTTGTTGTTGTTGTTTACTCGTTTAGTCGTGTCCGACTCTTCGTGACCCCATGGACCAGAGCACGCCAGGCACTTCTGTCTTCCTCTGCCTCCCGCAGTTTGGTCAAACTCATGCTGGTAGCTTTGAGAACTCTATCCAACCATCTCATCCTCTGTTGTCCCCTTCTCCTTGTACCCTCCATCTTTCCCAACATCAGGGTCTTTTCCAGGGAGTCTTCTCTTCTCATGAGGTGGCCAAAGTATTGGAGCCTCAGCTTCACGATCTGTCCTTCCAGTGAGCACTCAGGGCTGATTTCTTTCAGAATGGATAGGTTTGATCTTCTTGCAGTCCATTGGACTCTCAAGAGTCTCCTCCAGCACCATAATTCAAAAGTATCAATTCTTCGGCAATCAGCCTTCTTTATGGTCCAGCTTTCACTTCCATACATCACTACTGGAAAAACCATAGCTTTTACTATACGGACCTTTGTTGGCAAGGTGATGTCTCTACCTTTTAAGATGCTGTCTAGGTTTGTCATTGCTTTTCTCCCAAGAAGCAGGCATCTTTTAATTTCGTGGCTGCTGTCACCATCTGCAGTGATCATGGAGCCCAAGAAAGTCCCTCAAGGTTAGATTACTGCAATGCCTTATACATTGTGCTGTCTCTGACAGGCCGCAGAATTCAGCAGCCAGGTTGCTCACCAGAGCAAGACAGTTTGAGCATATTACACTGATCCTGGCACGACAGCACTGGTTGCCAATTAGTTTCTGGGCCCAATTAAAAGTGCTGGTTTTGACCTATAAAGCCTTGAATGGCTCTGGACCACAATACCTCAAGGACTGCCTCTTTCCATATAAACCTACCTGGACCCTGAGATCATCTTCTGAGGCTCTTCTTTGTGTGCCTCCTCCTTGAGAGGTCCGGAGGGTGGCAACATGAGAACGGGCCTTCTCTGCAGTGGCTCCCCATCTGTGGAGTGCTCTCCCCAGGAAAGTCCTCCTGGCGCCTTCATTTAGGCACCTTGAGTTTGACCAAACTGCGGGAGGCAGTGGAAGACAGGAGTGCCTGGCGTGTTCTGGTCCATGGGGTCATGAAGAGTCAGACACAACTAAACGACCAAACAACAACAACAACAAAAAGGCACCAGACAAAAATGTTCCTTTTCAACCAGGCCTTTGGTTGATTTGAATGACATCTTATGTCCTTTTAAAATGTGTGTGGTTCTTTTTGGGGGGGCGATGTTATTGGGTTGTTGTTGTTTTTATTTTGATTATGGATGTTGTGGTTTTATATTTTGATTTCACTCTGTAAACCGCCCTGAGACCTGCAGGTATAGGGTGGTATATTATTATTATTATTAATGATGAGGATGATGATGATGACAGGAAATTCTCCATGGGGCTCAATTAAGTCATTCTAACTTCGCCACTCTTAGTCCTGCACATAGTGCTCTCAAATTCAGTGACTTATTTGGATAGTGCCAGCAATGTTGGTATTTCCTTAGTGAGGTCTGTTTAACAGAAGGCTCTTATGTACAGCCTGCCCATCATCAATGCCCATGCTGGTCCTTAGGACAGTATTTCATTCATTGAATTTATCCCCTGACCTTCCTCCTGAAGGAGGCAATAGGCTTCCACTGACAATAAAAGAGAGTCTCACTGCAGCAGAATTAAAGCACTGTAGGTTATTCCTTCCCACATGCACAAGTTTCTGAATGTAGCTCTGTGGCTGTGGAAAGAGATACTGTAGATCATGCCACTGTTTCCACTGATGTTTTGAAACCTGGATTTATTGTTGAAACACAAAACACAAGCACCACCTGAATGGAGATATGTTAATTACTATTATTACTGGACAAGATTCAGTAAAGGTTAAACATATTCAAGTCCCATTTTAATGGGAGAGTTAAGCACATGCTTAACATCTCTTCCATTAACATAAATGACACTCAAGGGTGCTTAAGCATGGTTGGGTTGTGCCCAATATGATGAACTCATCTGTAGTTCAACAATATTTAGTTTTCTGGTTGCTATTTGTAGCTAAGCAGAATTTTGAGCCCACACAGTACATCCTTGAACTGTCTTAATTAACACTTGAGATTTGCAGTGATTACAGAAATAAAGAGAACAACAGACTCTGCTCTTGTTTCCCAATTAGTGTAACTGCTGTTCCTTAGAAAAAACTGTAACCAAGATGAATTGTCTTTCAGGGATTCAAAGAAGCTTGAACCTGTCACAGCTCTCAAAGTTAATATAATGTATGTTGTCTTTAATTAGCTGGAAAGTCTTAATTTTCCATCTTTTGTGGAACCTATGCTAAGAGTTCCTTGACTGTCGTTCAGTTAATGTTCTTTAAAGAGCCAGATACAACATATTGTGTGTTGAACTTATTCATTATTAGTCAATTATTTACGAAACCAACTTGTTTAACGTCAGCGTTAAGGCTATCTCATTTTGGCTCAGGTTCTACAAAGCCTGGAAATAATAAGCTATGGCTGATGCCTTAACTGACATGCTCCCTTATGAGTGATGATGTTGCGGGATGTCACAAATTGTGCCTGCTTACAACTTACCTTCCATACACCCACTCTTCTCCTAAATGTTTCAGGTACAAATCTAGACGGGGAAGACGGGATGACTGGAACCAGGAAGATGTTGCCACTAAGCAAGCAGTAACTGAGACATATAATTTAAGACATAAAGAGGACGTCCTGGAAGTCTGTATGACACCCCCCTGCACACTACTAAGGCTGTCCCTTCATCTTTTGACCCCTGTGGGGAGGCAGCTCTGTGAAGGTGACTGGAAATTCATACCAGGCAAAGCACAAGTGAGGGATTTGCCATCCCTTGCCTTTATTTTGTTAGCTCCATGTCAGTGGCTAATGGACAGCAGAATCCCACATGTTCATTCACATAAGTGGAAGACATTTCCCTGATGTTCCTTTGAACAATGATGTTCTTTGGTCCCAATGGTGACCCAGCAAACTCTGCTAAGCAAAGCCCCCAGAAAGATTGCTTGAAGAAATTTAATTTGAACACTCTGAAGCCTGAGTGTGCTGCATCCATTAAATCAGAAATGCTACCCGAGCATCATTTTGCAGTGTGATTTCTGATGCCTTAGACAATGTGATAAGTGTTGTTTTTGCAGTATTGCTCCCATGGCTTGCCAGCATGAATGTGCCCTGAAGTTTTGGCTAGACTCACAGTGGCTTCACCCAGTGTCGGCTCTCCCCTGCTTACCTGAACTCAACATTTGCAAAGTGGGGAGACCAGAGCTCAGAACTAGGCTCCTTGGGAGACTGCCTTATTCTGCCTGGAGGAGAGCTGCTTCTTCAAGTTCCAAAGATATACATAGCTCCACAGTTACACTGAGCAGGGCTTTTAGGGTGCCCATCACTTTACAGTGGTGCAGTGTCCCTGTTAAGATGTGGCAGGTGCCCACTAACTGCATTTTCCAGAAACAACTGAAGACATTTTTGTTTCAGCAAGCTTTCCTAGCTGGTTGAGTACATCTCTGCCATAGAGGTCCACTTCATACTGTTCTTAACTTAGTCTTCTGTCAATTTTTGTGTGCTGTTTTTAACTGTTCTTTAGTTCTTATCCTTGTGTGTTATATGTCGACTTGGGACAGATTTGGAAGGTGACTGATAAATAACAACAATTGCATGTTGAGGTCCCCAAGCCACCTCCCCAAATAAATCACAATTACCACAGAATTTTTGTTTAAG
This sequence comes from Podarcis vaucheri, assembly GCF_965113315.1. NCBI lineage: Eukaryota > Metazoa > Chordata > Lepidosauria > Squamata > Lacertidae > Podarcis > Podarcis vaucheri. The sequence goes on from NC_138762.1 coordinate 105,308,807, forward strand.
GTTTTTGGCATAATTGTGGCCACAACTTTATTAAAATACATAAATGTGAGTGGTTGCTTAGGCATTGGTTCCAACTATCTGTCCCCGCCCAGGGACAGAACTGACTTCCAGATTCCAGTGAAAGCCAGTAAGGGAAAACATTTTATGGGGAGTAAATGGAGCTGGGCACCAGACCCTCACCTCTCCCCGCATGCTCCCAGGGGCTCCCAGCCCCTTGATGGGGTTACGGACAAATGTATGGCAAACCCATGGATTTCTTTAATGGAATTCCCTTGCAGCAACCTCATTGGAGGGGCAGGCACAGCCAACCACATCCCCTCCACCAACCAAAAAATTAACCAATGCCTAACTGCAGCCTTACAAGTTGTGACGATCTGCTACACAGTAGGCAAAAACCAAATGGCACCAGCCAATCTGCCAAATGGGCAAAATTCCTACCAGGCCCCTGCCCCAAAAGCAGATGACTCCATGACAGACATAGCGAGATCAAATGCAAAAGCCCTAAATTAGGGAGGGCGGGCAGGTGATCCAGTGCATGCAGCGAAAGTGAACGCTCAATGCTGCATGCTCAGTATATAAAACTCTTGGTCCATCCCACAAATTGGCAACATCAAAATTTCCCCAGTAACTCAAACAGCCCAATCACTGCTATGGCCATCTATACAATCCAGCCCAGCAACAGAAGGGTGGCCTGTCAGACTCCCCCCCCCCCCACAACACGTGCTCGCCATGAAGGAGAACATGCTTAATCAATAAACAACAAAGTCAATAATATTATTGTCTCCCAGGAAGTGTTTTGTGATCATTCCCTGGCTCCTGGATCCAGTCCCCATGAACTGCAGAGGCTCCACACTGCGTCTTGAACAAAGCAATCATTTCTGACATCTACCCAAACCTGAAGTTCCTTTTCCTCCCCAGCACCATCTCTTTGATTCCCCCTTTCCTGTGGGGTACGTTATAAAAAAACACCCCCAGGTGTCTTCTAACACACCGTACTGTTTATATGCCATAATATATTTCCAACCCACCTGCCTATGGAATCAAACTGCTATCTTAAATTACTCCAGAGGCCCATGTGCATGAAGGCAGATTCTAAGGAAATTGTTACAGCCTCAGTCCAGAGGTTCTCAATGCAGGCGAGCATTTAAAATGTTTAGGAGTGTGTGTATTGGGGTTTTCTCAGAAGCAACCCTTACATTAGGTCAATAAGCATTTCTTTTCTCCCTTCTCTTCCAATGTGCACAAGATACTTCTGGAAGCAGGAGTTTGTTTTATTTTTTTCTGGGCTGCTGGCAGTGTGACTCAGCCAAGCCTCATTATCTGAGACCAACCCTGTTTAAACAGCAAGGCCTTGATAGAATAGCAGGCCGGGGAAATGTGATGCTTTGGTTCAGGAGACATAACACCCCAAATGTCGCCTGTACGCCATGTCATCTACCTTCAGTTACATTCAGTCCCTGTCAAAGAGACATTTAAAGTAACGCTTTATCACTCTGAAACTCCACATGTCCTCAAGCTTATCTTGCAAAACAACAGCATCAGCACTATTGACTGGGCATGAATCTGAATGTAGATTTATGGTAACCACTGGAGATAAATTACAACAGGGGATGTGTTTGAGCAGCTTAACAGTATCAACATTGCATGTGTTTGCATATGGGAGAATGAAACCTTTGCCTGAGAGCTGTACGTCCCCCAACCTCTTGGATTCTGTTATTTACTTAACAAGCACCATTGAGTCCAGATCTCCCACAAAGGACAAAACGTCATCACACCTTTCAAAAAGGTGGCTCAGCTCTTGGTTTTCTTCTTACTGCACACAGATGTTCAAACCCATGGACCTTTGCCATGATGGTGTCCTTTTTGTGGAAGCCCAACAGACCAGATTTTGACTGAGATTTGTGTGGGAGAGAGAGAGAGAGAGAGAGAGAGAACCCCAGTGAGAAAAACACTTCACATGTACACTTTATATCTTGATCAACCAGCCAACCAGTGCTTGGAATGTTGTCATGGCAGAAGTGGCTCCCTATTTGGAGAAAGTGTATACCTGTCATGGGATGGGGTATAATGACTATGCTAGCTTCCCAGAAGGTGGGCTGCTGTTGCTTACATGGAGAGGGGTGAGGTTGTGCAGAGGTTGGTGCAGTGCAAATGTACTGACAGGAGTACTGGATTGGCTGCATTGGTGTGCTTGCACCATGCCAACCTCTATGCTACCACACCCTTCCCCTCTAGGTCTGCAACAGTCACCCACCTGCCAGGAAGCTCCAACCACCTGATGAACCACTGAGGAGAGGTAAGAACAGGAGGCAAAGAAAGAGAGTGCAGCCCCAGTCAGCAAGACCAATGGCCAGGGATGATGGAGGTTGTAGCCCCAAACCTCAGCTTCCCCTTCCTTGCCCTCTAGCTATTGTAAAAGAAGGTATGATTGCTCAGTACAGTCTGGAGAAAAAGACTCTTTCCCTTCAAGGAATCTGCTTTGCATAAAAATATGGGCATTCTCATTTCAGTCACTTATGAATTCTGAGTAACTCATAAGAAAATGAAACAGTAGTGCCTTGCGAAAGGGGCGTTGAAAAATGCTTCGACTTTTAGAGACACGTTAGGAGCCTTTTCATTTTGGCTGCTCCTGCCAGACGCTTTTCATCTATTTAAACTTTATAAAAATGTACAGTTGCTAAGTGCCAAGTTGCTAGGTTCTCTCCCTGCTAGGCAGCAGCTGCTCAGTTCGCTCTTCAGAAATCCTCCTTTCCAGGTGACATTGGGAGTGTAGCAGGAGACTTCATTATTGATGAAATCAGTTGGTGGACTATTGTTGGAGGAGAGCCAAGGTAAGAGACAGGCGGCACAGATAAAGCAGGAGGGAGGCAGGGATAATGGGCTATAGAAACACCTTCTGAAGATTCTTTTTATGGTTCTTCATCTATGGTTCGTTCTTCTTACCTGTATTAAGACACAATAGGGGCAGATCCATATCTCCAAATGATGGTTGAAATTGTACAACTGTTCACTACCCAACAGCTGTAAAAAGGGGGTGGTGGTGCTTGAATTATGTGTGAGGAAAAGGCAGGTGTCTCTTTAATGAACTCCACAGGTCCTGTCCCTGACTCCTTCCAATTTTAAACAGAGTGATACCATAGTGGATTAAAAAAAAAACCTAAGGGGGCCATCACAAAAGGTAAAGCAGGCAACCAGGCAGACTATGACCATCATGAAATTCAAATAATAATAATAATAATAATAATAATTGTCAGGGGATGATTAGCTGCTTGTGCTTAAAATTGTGCCCCCTCAGAGTTTGTGCGGCTCCACAAACCTCTGTGTGTGACAGAGCTCCTCAGACATGTCTGCTCTAGTCACTAGTAGAGTCTGACAGTGGCTGCCTGCGGAAGCGCTTCCAGCAAAGAAGCTCCTTAACGGAAACGCGTCTCCTGGACTCACGACGTGGCAGCTTCCGGCGAAGAATGGGTCTCCCTACAGTTGCTTCTGACACCTCCCCGCTATTTTCGCTGGACGTGTCTCTCACCCCTTTCTCTCCCCTGCTGTTTCCTGCCTGGGCTGCTGCGTCTCTCTCAGCATTACTGAGATCCTCCTCCAGAGACCCCTCGCTCCCCCTGCTGGTCCCTGCTTTGGCTGCTGACTCTCTCCCAGTCTCTGGGAGCCCTACCAACTCCCTTTCCTCTGATGTCAGTTCCCTGACATCCACCTCCCCTCCAGGGCCCCCTTCCCCCCCACCCCTACTCTCTCCTCTGGGCGGTGAGGAGCTGAAACCCCGAAAAGAATCCTCTTCATCTTCAGACGTCTCGAACATTTCCCTCCATCGGTTTTCGTTCCGGCTCGCTGAATCCTCCTCCGCCTCGGAATCAGAGAACCCCTCCAACTCTTCTTCTTCGTCGGTGGTGGCGAAGTATTCCCTCCGGAACCTCGCCACTGGCTGAGGTTTACGAGGGAATCTCTGATGAAAAGTTTCTATCAAAACCTCGTCATCTACATCCTCTGCCATGACCCAGGTGTTTTCCGACTCCGGCTCCCCTTCCCACATTACCAAATACTCTACTTGATCTCCCTTCCACCTGGAATCGAGAATCTCCGCTACATAGTAGCTGTGTTCTTTTTCCTCCATAGCTGGTCCCCTATTGACCCTCCCTTCTCTGTCCCCTTTATACGGTGACAGCAACGACCTGTGGAACACTGGGTGCAGCTTCATGTGGTTCGGTAACCGGAGTCTGAAAGCCACTGGGTTGACCTGCTGCGTGACTTCAAATGGGCCCAGCCTTTTGGGTCTTAACTTCTTACAACCCCCTTTGAATGGTAACCCTTGGGTGGACAGCCACACCTGGTCCCCCACCCTAATGCTTTCCCCTTCCCTTCTGGTTTTGTCTGCCTGCCTCTTATATTCCTCCTTCGCCCTGTTTAAGTTAAGTTGGAGCTGGCGATGGATCGCTTCCATTTCTTCAACGAACTGTTCTGCAGCTGCAACGCTCCAGTTCTCCCCTTCCCCCCCTGGGAAGGCTCGGGGATGACACCCGTGATTAGCCAAAAAGGGGCTCATCCCCGTGGACACGTTCTCTGCATTGTTGTAGGCAAATTCTGCCAACGCCAGCTTCTCCACCCAATCATTCTCTCTGTCATTCACATAACACCTCAAATATTGCTGGAGGACACCATTAGCTCTTTCCGCCTGCCCGTTGGTTTCTGGATGACGGGCAGTTGAGAAATTCACCTCTACATGCAATAAGCTCATGAGCTTCCTCCAGAACCTGGAAGTAAATTGTTTCCCTCGGTCAGAAACCACCCTCAAGGGGGTGCCATGCAGCCTAAACACATTTTCCACAAACAATTTAGCGGTTTCTTCCGCTGTGACCGCATGTGAGCAGGCTATAAAGTGGGCCATCTTGGTTAACAGGTCTACCACAACCATGATGGCTGTTTTCCCTCTGGACCTTGGCAGATCAGTCATGAAATCTATTGCCACTGCCTCCCATGGCCTTTCCGGCGTGGGTAGTGGTTCTAATAAACCTGCCGGTGCCCGCCTCTCCCCCTTGGCTCGTTGGCATTGGTCACACCCTCTCACATACTCCCGCACATCTTCCCTGACCTTGGGCCACCAGAATTCCCTGGTAACCAGCCACATGGTTTTGTGTTGCCCAAAATGCCCTGCTGTGGGGCTATCGTGCAGTTGCTTGAGTACCTTTTCCCTCAATTCCCCTTCAGGTATATATAACGCTCCCTTGTAGTACAACGCCCCGTTTCTCTCCTCAAAACCCCCGGGTTTGTCTCCCTCCCTCCTGAGACCCCTGAGTTTGTCCTGGGCGTATTCATCCTGCACCGTTCCCTCTACCAGTTCCCTTTGCCCCACCAATGCCGCCCCACACACCCAGCGGTCCTCGGGAATGACATGGGTCTCTTCGGGTGCACCCTCCCCCTCCAAATATTCAGGTTTGCGTGAGAGAGCGTCCGCCCTAACGTTCTCTGGGCCTGGCACGTAACAAATCTCAAAGTTAAATTTGGAGAACTCCTGGGCCCATCTCAACTGCCGTTGGTTGAGCACTCGCGCAGTTCTCCAATACTCTAGATTCTTATGGTCCGTGCACACTTGCACCTTATGTTGTGCACCAATTAGCAGGTGCCTCCATCTCCGGAAAGCCTCATGAATCGCAAGAAGTTCCCGGTCGTACACCGTGTAGTTCCTCTCGGATTTGTTCAGCTTTCGCGAAAAGAAGGCACACGGTCGCCACTCTGACTCCTCCTTCCCCGGCTGCAGAAGAAGCACCGCCCCTATGGCTCTGTCAGAAGCGTCTGTTTCGACCCTCAGCTTTTTTTGTAAATCCACATGCAGAAGTTGTTCATCAGAGGCGAAGGCCCTTTTCAGTTCCTCAAACGCTCGCTCCGCCTCCCCCGTCCAAACAAACTTCTTTTTACTGCTGAGACAGTCCGTGATGGGCGCCGTCAGGTGGGTGAAGTTTCGGATGAACTTACGATAAAAGTTTCCAAACCCTAGGAACCTCTGCACATCCTTCTTGGTTTTGGGTGTTTTCCATTCCAGCACTGCTTGAACCTTGCCGGGGTCCATGGCCAACCCCTTGTCTGACAAGCGGTACCCCAGGAATTCCACCTCCTTGGTATGAAACTGACACTTCTCCAGTTTCACCCACAGCCTGTTGGCTTGCAGCCTGCTCAACACTTCTCTGACGTCTCTCACATGTTGCTCCTCATTCTCCGAATACACCAACACGTCATCTAAGAAGGCCACGCAATTCTTGTAGAGCAAAGGCCCCAGTACGTGGTTCATGAAGGCTTGAAAACACGCGGAGCCTGTTTGTAATCCAAAAGGCATAACGAGGTATTCAAATGCCCCCAAAGGGGTGAACATGGTGGTCTTCCATTCATCCCCTTTCCTTATACGTATCAGGTTGTACGCCCCCCTTAGGTCCAGCTTTGTAAAAATCTTTCCTTTCCGCACCCTGGTCAAAATATCATCAATCCTGGGCATAGGAAAAGCCGCCGGCTCTGTCACTGCATTTAACTGCCGGAAATCACATACAAGTCTCGGCTTGTCCGTGTGCTTTTTATCCACAAAAAACACTGGGCTACCCCCCGCTGCCTTGGACTCTCTGATGAAGCCTCTCTTCAGGTTCTTGTCAATGAACTCTCGCAACTGCTGCATTTCCCTGTCTGACATGGCATACAACTTGCCTACAGGAAGCTGTGCTCCAGGGAGTAAATTGATCTGGCAATCAAAGGGCCTATGCGGGGGTAGTTGGTCAGCTTCCTTCTCGCTGAACACGTCGCTGAGATCAGCATACTGTGGTGGCACCTTCCCCTTCTCCATTACTTCAGTCCCTGCCAGGGTGGCTTGGGCCCCTGCTGACCCCTTTTCCCCCCTGCAGTGTTCTAAGCAATGTGCTGAACCGAAGGAAACCACTCTTTGATGCCAGCCCACCAGCGGATCATGTAGGGCTAGCCAGCTCATTCCCAAAATAATGGGAGCGCCTCCCAAGGTGGCCACATTAAACGCTATCAGTTCTGTGTGCCTTGCCACCCTCATTATCATTGGGACGGTCTGCAAGCTGACTCCTCCTCCCAACAGTTCCCTGCCATCGATCGTGGTCACCTGCAGGGGGTTGCTTAAAGGGATAGTCTGTATCTGGTGTTCAGCAGCAAACTCCTTGCTCATAAAATTGCAGGAGCTGCCTGAGTCCAACAGCGCCTTTATTTTTAGGGGGTGTCCATTTTGCAGCTCTAGCGACACTTCAATCACTAGAGCAGGTCGAGGAGCTTCTGGCACGGGCACTTTCACTGCTCTTTGGCCTGGCTGCAGTGCCCTGACGGTGGCAACCAGGCGTTGGCTTTTACATGCTCCTTTTCTCCCTGCTCTCCCCCCTCAACAGCTCCCACCATCCCTTGCCATTCCTTCCTCTGGGGGCAGACTCTGGCAAAGTGGCCTGGCTGTTGGCAGAGATAGCATTTCCGGCCTCCTTTTCCCTCCTTCTTAGCCCCCTCACTGGGCTTTGAAACTGCGCGCGCGCGGGCTGTTCCGATTTCCATCGGCTCTGCCGGCGGGAAAGCTGGCTCAGGAATGTCTGGAATGCGGAACTCCTTCCAACGTTCCCCTCTCCCTTCCCGCCTCTCCAAGGCTCTTGCCTCCTGGCGCGCTCCAATGGTCAGCGCAGATTTGGTCAGCTGATCCATAGACACCGCCCTGGGGCTCCGGGACAGCTCGTCTTTCACAGCCGAAGAAAGACCTTCTTCAAATAGCATCTGAATGGGTGCCGCCGATAAATCCCACCCCAATCTGTGAATCAGCATGGTAAATTCAGTCCAGTACTCACGGACAGATCTGCTTCCCTGCTTGCAAGCCATTAGCTGTCTGCGCACCACCCCTTCCTCAATATCGCTGGAAAACATGATATCCATTGCACGAAAGAACTTCATAGTGTCCTTTAGGATATCATTGTGTGTTGCCATCAGGGGTCGAACCCAGTCTCGCGCCCCCTTCTCAAGATGCCCAATTACGAAAGCAACTCGCGATTCCTCATCAGGGAACTCATCAAACTGCACATTAAGGGCATATTGCATCTCTGTCCTAAAGGCATGGTAATCCTTGGGGTCCCCCCCAAACTTCTGCACCAATCCTGGTACCTTTCTGGGGAACTGAGTGGTTCTCCCCTTTTTGTCTGCATCCTGAGCCCTTCTCTCCTCGAGCCTCGCCGTCTGCAGCGCAAGTTGGACCTCCAGAGCTTGATACCTTTCTTCCAAGCTTGGACCAGCTCCAACCCCTGCCTCTCCGGTTCCGGCTGGGTTGCTCATGATGCTTTCTCCTGCACAGGCAGCATACAGAGACTGTCAGACTGCTGTCAGGGGATGATTAGCTGCTTGTGCTTAAAATTGTGCCCCCTCAGAGTTTGTGCGGCTCCACAAACCTCTGTGTGTGACAGAGCTCCTCAGACATGTCTGCTCTAGTCACTAGTAGAGTCTGACAGTGGCTGCCTGCGGAAGCGCTTCCAGCAAAGAAGCTCCTTAACGGAAACGCGTCTCCTGGACTCACGACGTGGCAGCTTCCGGCGAAGAATGGGTCTCCCTACAGTTGCTTCTGACACCTCCCCGCTATTTTCGCTGGACGTGTCTCTCACCCCTTTCTCTCCCCTGCTGTTTCCTGCCTGGGCTGCTGCGTCTCTCTCAGCATTACTGAGATCCTCCTCCAGAGACCCCTCGCTCCCCCTACTGGTCCCTGCTTTGGCTGCTGACTCTCTCCCAGTCTCTGGGAGCCCTACCAACTCCCTTTCCTCTGATGTCAGTTCCCTGACAATAATAATAATAATAATAATAATAATAATAATAATAATAATAATAATAATAATTTATTATTTGTACCCCGCCCATCTGGCTGGGTTTCCCCAGCCACTCTGGGCGGCTTCCACAGAAACCAAAAAAAACACTAAAATATCATACATTAAAAGCTTCCCTGAATAGGGCCGCCTTAAGATGTCTTCTGAATGTCAGGTAGTTGTCCATCACCTTGACATCCAATGGGAGGGCATTCCACAGGGCGGGCGCCACCACTGAAAAGGCGGTGAGTTTGGGTACAGCATATGAGTAAATAAAGCAAAATCTAGACTGCATTTCTCAGCCAGGCAACATAGTAAGCAATAAAGGGAAGTCTTCTTTCTGCACATAACTGTTAAGTCTCTTTCTGCACAAAACTGCTCCATTTTGGGGAAGCCTTGCTCCTCTTTTCTCATGCTTTCTGAGAAGTTCTGCTTGTAGGCTTTTCCCTGCTTTTGCACACATTGTACGAACCTGCTCTTCACGCCTAGCTGACCACATTCACAGAACTTGATTATTACATTGTCTCATGCTATGATCAATCATTAAGTAACAGACATCCCAAGCTCATGGAAAACAAACTGTACCTGCTCTCCATGCCTAGCTGACCGCATATACAGAACCCGATTGTTATATTGTTTGTGCCAATTAATCCCTAGTTACAATTCAATTAGGAGGCTTCACGCCTGTCCAGTTCTAGCTCAGATTCTCAGCCTCTCCCCATCAATGATAAATGATCACATGTAATCCCCACCTTTCAGATGTAATTCCCGCCTTAGTACTTATGTTAACCAATTACAGGTTTCTGTGTGTATGTATCAACCAATCAGCCACAGGCCCACCTGTGGCAATGCTTGCAATATTCAATAAAATAGGCTCTCAGGGCCCGCCCTGACAGACGCCTAGCTACACCTGCCTCTCTCGTCTCCCATGATTTTTCATTTCTACATCTGGTGACCCACGACGTGCCAGATCCCTTGCGCAGCCGAAGCAGTCAGCCAGCCTCATACTTCACTCGACTGGAGAAGTCTTAGCCGGCTACACCGTGAGTATGGGGGGGGGGGCTTACAAAGTCCCAGAAAGTGCATGCTACTGAACTGCTTCATTTAGTCAGACAGAGAGGTGCAGGTGCTCATGTTTCTTTAAAGGAAATTGAACGTTTGCTATGTGAGATTGCATTCCAATGCCCCTGGTACCCTGAGGCAGGTTCCTTGGGGGTAGAGGCCTGGCAAAAGATTGGAAAAACCTTTTTTGAAGAACCCAGGGCTCCTATCCAGTGTCTGCTAACTTGGCAGAGGTGCGCAGATGCCGTGGCAAAATTTGGACCTCAGGCGTCCCAGGCGTCTCCCTCGGCCCCTGCATCTCTGTCTGTTAGAGACAACCCCCCTCCTTATCCCAAGCTTTTGCCTCCTGCACAATCCTGCCAATCCCTCCCTCCTTTGCCTGCTTCCAACCCATCCACCTCCCCTTCCCCCCCTCCTGCATCTATGCCTCAGCCCACATCCATTCCCCCTTCCCCCCCTCCTGTGTCAGCTCCTACTGGAGCTGTCCCTCAGCCCACAACCACCACCCCCATCCCCCCTTCCCTCCCTCCTGTGTTTCCTTTGCCTGCATCCACTTCTTCAGAAGCTGTGTCTCAGCCAACATCCACTTCCCCCCTCTTTCTTCCCCCCCACTTTCTTCCCTCCCTCCTTCCACCCCTCCCTTGCCTGCTTCAGCTCCTGCCTGTTTCACGGGAGCTGTCCGTGTTGCACTTTCCCAGGCAAGGCAGAAAGGGCTCCTATCCTTAGAGGAAGAGTCTGAGTGGGCTGGGGTGTTGCCATCTGCTTTCCCTATTTCTTATGCAAACCCAGGCACAGCACAACAACAGGTGCTATATGAAACCCTTTCTTATTCTGTAATGCGAGAACTAAGAAGGGCCATTGTGGATTCCTGTTTAAAATCCACTTATGTGACAGGAATGCTGGAGGGAATAGCAACTGCTTCAACTGCAATCGCCCAGGTCATTTTGCTAAACAATGCAGAGCCCCTGGCAGGGGTACAAACAGGAATGGTGATGCCAATAAGGCTAAGCCTTCCAAGAAAAGCCCAAAGTGCGGTAAAGGCTATCATTGGGCAAATCAGTGCAGGAGTTTGGGAAACTCCTTAGGGGCCCCACTCCCGGGCCAGGACAAATAGGGAGCCCCCCCCCTCCGCCGTTAGTCTCCACTATTAAAACCATCTCAAAGGATACACGCTCTGATTTTACCATCGACTTAATTAACAAAAAAACCAAAGACACTGTTTTACCCGGTGAAATTGTGCTTATGACCACCCAATTACCTCCTAAAGTCGCAGGCTTAATTTTACCCAAATTTTCTGCGGCCAAAGAAGGAATCCAGGTTATTCCTGGTGTTCTGGATCCTTTATCCCACTCTTGATATCGCCGCTCTGTGAAATTGACTAACGATTGTGATGCTTTTGTCTCCTTTTTCAGTAGGTCTGAATATATCTCTTTAGTTGTTTCTCTCTTAGGAGTCCCTGGATTGGCTGTACAGAATCGTGTGAACATTAATTCTTCAGCTTATTCTGCAGAAAAAGCCCTGAATTTTACTTCACAAGCTTCTCACCTTTTGAATAAAGAACAGAGTGAATTTCACTATGGACTTTTACAAAATCGTTCTGCTATCACTATTTGCTGATGCTTCATCATTATGGCTGTGAAAAAGTGGACAACATGTGCTGTTTCAATATTACTGATAATTCCAAAGCCATCCAAAAGCAGATCTCTCATTTGACCTAATCTTACTTGGCTTCGTAATCTCTTTCAATATGCCCTTGTCATTATATGCATCTTAATTTTGTTATGTTGCTTCCTTCAATGCGTTCCTGGCCTCATAAGCCTTTTCTCTCGGCTTCTCTCTCCCCCTCAACCACCTAATAAACTTCTTGCCGCCTACTTTGCGAAATGGCAACACCAACAGTAAACCTAAGGTGAGATGTGGACGGACTTATTTTGGGCATGCGTTGGCAAACCACGTATCCCGAAATATTTTTGTCCCATCGACCCTGGCGAACTTATTTTGGGCATTTGTTGGCACACCACTAATCCTGAAATATTTTTGCCTTATTTACCCAGAATGCCTCGCAAACAAGAAAAGAAAGGGGGAGATAAAGGGAAGTCTTCTTTCTGCACATAACTGTTAAGTCTCTTTCTGCACAAAACTGCTCCATTTTGGGGAAGCCTTGCTCCTCTTTTCTCATGCTTTCTGAGAAGTTCTGCTTGTAGGCTTTTCCCTGCTTTTGCACACATTGTACGAACCTGCTCTTCACGCCTAGCTGACCACATTCACAGAACTTGATTATTACATTGTCTCATGCTATGATCAATCATTAAGTAACAGACATCCCAAGCTCATGGAAAACAAACTGTACCTGCTCTCCATGCCTAGCTGACCGCATATACAGAACCTGATTGTTATATTGTTTGTGCCAATTAATCCCTAGTTACAATTCAATTAGGAGGCTTCACGCCTGTCCAGTTCTAGCTCAGATTCTCAGCCTCTCCCCATCAATGATAAATGATCACATGTAATCCCCACCTTTCAGATGTAATTCCCGCCTTAGTACTTATGTTAACCAATTACAAGTTTCTGTGTGTATGTATCAACCAATCAGCCACAGGCCCACCTGTGGCAATGCTTGCAATATTCAATAAAATAGGCTCTCAGGGCCCGCCCTGACAGACGCCTAGCTACACCTGCCTCTCTCGTCTCCCATGATTTTTCATTTCTACAAAGCAAGCAAGAGCAGTGCTGGATTTATGTATAAACTAAACAAGCTATAGCTTAGGGCCCCACTCTCTTGGGGGCCCCCAAATAATGTAAAGGGGAAAAAATCTGTATGTACATTTCCCAAATATAAGATAAAAAACAAACAAAATAAAACGTACATACAGCAACAGTGTTTTGTGTTCTCTAGGCCCCTATTTGTTATGTGCAAATGGCTTTAGATAACTATTAGGTCCATAAATTACCATATAGCATATATTCAACACAAAAAAGTGACAATTTGTTGTTGACAAAGGACAGCTGGACATATAAAGGGCCCCATTACCTTTAGTAGCTTAAGGCCTCATCAAACCTAAATTGGGCCCTGAGCAAGAGATATACAGTGGTGCCTCGCAAGACGAAAAGAATCAGTTCTGTGATTCTCTTCGTCTAGTGGTTTTTCCGTCTTGCGAAGCAAGCCCATTGACGGATTAGCGCTATTAGCTGCTTTTAGTGGCTTATCTGCTGATCGGATCAGCTGATAAGTGGCTTAGTGGCTTAGAAAAAAAGGGGGGAAGGGAAAAAAAACCAGCAGGAACTCGCAAGACATTGTCGTCTTGCGAAGCAAGCCCATAGGAAATTTATTTTGCGAAGCACCTCTAAAACGGAAATCTCTTTCGTCTAGCGAGTTTTCCGTCTTGCGAGGCATTCGTCTTGCGGGGCACCACTGCACCATATTTTTCACTCCATAAGATGCACCTAGTTTTTAGAGGGGGAATGCAAGGGAAAAAAATATTATTTAAAGGGAGCGCTGAGCAGAGCCTGTATGCATCCCAGGCTCTGTTCAGCACTCCCTTTCACTAGCTGTGTGGAGCGTGTGGAGGCTTGCAGGCTTTTCCCCGAGGAGGGAGAAACCCCCAAGAGCTGCACACACGTTCTGCGTGGCTCTTTAAAGGGAGCGCAGCTCTTGGTGGCTTTTCTGGGAGGTGGGGAAAGGGACAGAGGGGCTAAGCCAGAAGCTAGAAGAGCGAGAGGGAGCACTGCGCAGCGCTCCCTCTCGCTGTTCTGGCTTCTGGGATAGCCGCGCGAAGCCTCCGCAGGGCAGCGGGATGAAGGCTCCCCGTGCCCTGAAGAGGCTTCGCATGGCTAAGCCACAAGCTAGGACAGCAAGAGGGAGCACTGCGCAGTGATCCCTCTCACTGTTCTAGCTTCTGGGATAGCCGTGCAGCCTGCATTCGCTCCATAAGACGCACACACATTTCCCCTTACTTTTTAGGAGGGAAAAAGTGTGTCTCATGGAGCGAAAAATATGGTAATGGAGAGATCCAGGCAGGGGGAGACTTTAGGTCCCTTGAATAGAAGAAGTGGGGTCATATATTGAACACCAGTACCTTCTAATACAGTGTGTATATTAGGAGAGAAGAATACACATTTTCATGTGGACTTTATTAAAAAGAACAATTCACAAAATGAGAGAAACTGAAACGGAACGATCCACTATACCTAAAACTAATCTGTTGCAGGATCTTGGAATAACAGCTGCTTATCCGATGGCTCATACCAGCCAATGACAAATGGTTCTGTTCATCCCTAATGCTGCTCAAAATGTGAGGCAAAGCAGAAGAGAAAGGGTCCCACATCGCCCTTGTAGTCACAGCTGTATATGTGTCACATTTTGTGTACAGTGGTACCTCAGGTTAAGTACTTAATTTGTTCCGGAGGTCCGTTCTTAACCTGAAACTGTTCTTAACCTGAAGCACCACTTTAACTAATGGGGCCTCCTGCTGCTGCCACACCACCGGAGCACGATTTCTGTTCTCATCCTGAAGCAAAGTTCTTAACCCGAGGTACTATTTCTGAGTCTGTAACCTGAAGTGTATGTAACCTGAAGCGTATGTAACCCGAGGTACCACTGTACATCTTTAGCTCGTGGACAGCAGTGGCAAAACATGTGGTCCAATCTCCCTCCCCGTGTATGTCAATTGTGAAGAGGGTGATAACTGATACACAGAACTGCCAACACTGGCAAGTTAGTAGGGGTGAATTTCTGCAATGTTTATGCAGTAATGACATTAAGTTCTGCTGAGTGATGACTTCTAGGTGTGAAACAGCTGTCAAGCGCAGCCACAAGACCTCGTGTTTAAATACGATTCAGCCCTCGGCAGGCCTATTTTAGTAGTGCTTTATATGCAATGATTTCAAGTAAGTAAGAACAGTGCTTTTTTCTTAAAAAAAAATGTTTAGGGGTACTTTCATTTTGACTCAGGAAAATCACCATTTTATAGTTTAAATAGGGGGAAATAAATACAGTAAATGGACAAAAGTACAAAGATTTTTTAAAAAATGTTTAGGGGTATGCGTACCCCTGCATCCCCCCAGAAAAAAAGCAATGAGTAAGACCTTTGATACTTACTAAGAATTTCAATGCAAATGTGTTCCCATGCTAGATATACTATATTTGTTGACCCCAATTCACTATGGACTAAGCAGCATTCCCATGTTGGCTTGCATTGCATCTGTGGGATAACCAGCCTCATATAACCAACATGTTTAAGTCTAATTAATGCATGAAGGAGTTAATACCATAGAGTAAGCTGTCCTGCCAGGCTTAGCTATGACTGCTTCCTTTACCTTGGGAGGATATGGGTAATCAAGCCTACTGTTCAACCTCCAGTCTACCTGAGAAGCTCAGTGTGTGAAGAGGTTTGAGCTGGTTGCTCCAGCTCAGACCGCATGGCTCTCACAAGCCACTTTAGGAACTCTCACCACTTTGTAGTTAAGCTAAGTTTTCCTGCCTGTTCTCTGAAGCACATGAACCTGAACTTTTTTTAAAAAAGATATTTATTGCAAGTTTTAAACAAAGAAAAAAACAAACCAATAAACATATAAAATACCATCACCATACACCATAATACAGACAACAGATTTTTTTAAAAAAAAATAAACATGACATAAGAAGAAAAAAATGCAACAAAATCAATTTATCCTTAAATCTTATTTTCATAATCTTAGGACTTCCTCACATCACCCTTTCCTGTGTTCTCAGTCATATAGTTATAGACAGCAAATTATTACCTTATTTCAATTCTTATTTTATAATTCTCAGATATTATGTCCCAGATTTTCAATATTTTATCATGTACTGAGCTGCTTAGCTAAAACATAATATTACTTCAAATTTTCATCCTTTCTTAGTCATCACTTATTCGTACATAATACAACTAAATTACTGATGCCCTGTTGTTTTCTATCATGCATTCTCTTAGCATTCATAGAGCTTATAATGTTTTTGTAAATAGTCCTTAAACTTTTTCCAGTCCTCTTCCACTGTCTCTTCTCCCAGGTCCCGGATTCTGCCAGTCATTTCTGCCAATTCCATGTAGTCTATCAGTTGCGTCTGCCATTCTTCCATGAACCTGAACTTTGAAGTTGTGTAATTCAAATGCTCTCACACCACTATGTGAAGATTAGTTTGTCCTAACAGAGATTTTATCTTACTATTCCTTTGTGATGGACCAACAGGTTACATGGTTTCCTTTGGGAGGAAAGCCAGGAGATAAATTCAGTCAGTCGATAAGTGGTTATGTTTGGGATAATCATTTTATTAAATTGTTCCTGCTAGTAAACTGGTCTGTTTTCTATTTGATAAAGGGTTTCATTATTTCAGTTTGTACCATTCATAATGAAAAAATCACAATTGTCTTACATGAGGCATAATTAAATGCCATTTTTGTCCCTGGTTCCTAATTGGATGAAATTCTATTATCCTTGACAGGAAACATTTACAATTAGCCTCTACAGGCCTTGAAACTGCACTGTACTGGGCCTGCTTCATAGGAGTCCACCATCGTACATACTTCTTAAATACATTATTCCAATATAAAGAATAATTTAAAATATATGGTGGCCCCCAATTCAAATGCATGGTGCGCCGGCTGGCTATATTAAGGAGAAGAAAGCAGTTTAGCTGTGATGGAACAAGGTGGCTCAAAGTGGAAAAATCTTATGTGCCTTCTGAAAATTCTTTTCCTTCTTTTTTGAAAAACCGAGCTGAGATAAATAATGCCCTCTGCTCGTGCCTCGACTTTATTTTCATAAGAATGCAACTGTGTTGACAGTAGTGAAGACATTTGTATGACTAATAGCTGGAAGAAGATGCTTGGTCACTGATTTTTATGGCTATTAACTACTAGTATACCCACCTGCTTGGAAGCAGGCTGGAGAAAAACAACTTGGCGCTTTGAGTGTAGCCAGCACAAGAATCAGAAGTCTGAGATTTCAGCTAGCTGAGGCATCAGGTGGCACTAGGGGGTAGAAGACTACTTAGACTATCATCTGAGTGACCAGTGTGAAGTGGTGGTGCCACATCATCACTCTGCCCAACAGCAGAGTCACTGAGGTTTGTTGGAACAACGCAGCAGGCAGACAGCAGGGCGGCTGGGACTGCATGAGGGTACCAGATTGCCAGTGCAGCCACATAGTCCCAAACTCGCCACCATTTTGTCCTGTCCTCCCCCGTCTTGGAAAGTGGCAGCAGCTCGACACTGCCCTTCTGCATTGGCCATGCCCACCCATACTATGAGACAAGACAGGTAGTATTTTTCCACTTTCACATACTGTAGATGCCTGATTAACAAGAATGCTCTTTTCATATTTTTATTCCATTTATTCCTTAAAAAAAGGAATAAATAGCACATTTCTCTGGATATTATGTGAATTGTTCCCTGTAACATTAAAGCAGGCAGTCAAGTGGTCTTTATTACTGTTCTTTAAAGTGTGTAATTTAACAGCGGTTTGTGTTCAGCGGGATGCAACTCGGAGCTCATTTTCGACTCCAAATAGTGTGATAATGAAAGTTCTTCCTTGGCCTTTCCTGAATAATTTGAAAGATTCATTCATGGACTAAAAGCTAGCAAACCTAAAAGGAAATGTCTCTGTTTGTAGATGACAAACAAAAACAAAGGGGATTTGAAACGGTTTTTCAAGTAAAGAAATGCCATTTTGCAATTCCAGGGGCAGCTGTGTAGAAAAAATGAGACAAACAGTAATTGGCAGTAGATGTAGCAGACACCTTTCTGCTATTCAGGAGAAGTGAAATGATTGACAATAGATTCAATTTACGAACATAAGCTTGGGAAAAATGCGATAATTTGGTAATTAAATGTGAAACAATAGCATAATCCCAAGAGCTGGGCAGAGTATAATGTTATCACAATTCGAGTAAAATCATTTAGACTGACACATTACAATGCAGAAAAAGTAGACGGTGCTTCTGTCCAAGCATAAATCAAATAGCAAATGCACTGGAATGAAAAGCTCCCCTCTTTTTTTCGCTTTTAGGACCAGTCTGCCCTGATACAACCCCTTCAGAAGTCATTGGGATTCTTTTGACAGATTTGAAATCAAACACAATTATATAGATTTATGAAGAAAAGGCCTAAACACGCCAGCAATGTTTTCGTGCCTGCCAGTTCCAGGAATTCTTTGCTTGTTGACTTGTTTTCAAAGAAACACCATTTTAAAACGTACAGTAGCAACTGGAAATGGAAGGTGCCGTGTGAAAAAGAAAGTCGGAAGAGTCAGGCTGCATTAAAGCTGAGGCCCATCTCATCCAACCCCCTGTTTCTCACAGTGGCCAGCCAGATGCTTATGGAAAGCCCAAAAACAGGGCAGGAGGGCCATAGCACTCTCTCGCTATTGTTCTCCAGCAAAGTGTGTTCTCCTTCATGGAGAGCATGTGTAATGGGTATGAGTTACTCGTGCGTAAACTGGTGCCTTTCTCGGTTAATTTGCCTTGTTAAACCTTTCTGACTGCACAGCCCCTTCTCATGGTGGCTGCCTCAGTCACTGGCAGAATCCGTCAGTGGGCGTTTCTTGAACCTCTTCCAACATAAAAGTTGTTTGACACCCAGTCTCCTCCTCCTCTCACTGCGCGGGAGTCTTCTGCGCAGGGAAGGCGTGGGTAGCGGAGGACCTGGGCTCTCCTCACTGATGTCCAGTGAAGAGTCCTGGAGCCCTCTCTCCACTTCCCCAGTCTGCCTCCCTTTATCCCCGGTGTTGCGCTGATTGGCTTCCCCCTCTACTGAGCTGTTTCTCCCCCTGGTGCTGGGTCCTTCGCCAGCATCATCTGGGAGCCTCCCCTTCGCCTCTTGCTCCGATGTCAGTTCCCTGACAGCATGTGTTGCGGTGGGGTCTAGCAAGACACCCCCTCTTGGTTTCTGGGTGGAACCGTTTGGATGGCCATGACTGTGACTGGGCCAATTTGGGTTGTTGGGGAAATTTTGATGTTACCATTTAGAGGCTTGGCCCAAAGGTTATATATTCTTGGCACACAGCTTTTTTCAGTCTCTTTTGCTGTGTGCATCAGATTGCCCAGCCACCCTCCCTAATTTGGGCTGTTGCGTTTGACCTTGCTATGCCTGTCATGGCGTCATCTGCTTTTGGGGCAGGGGCCTGGTAGGAATTCTGTCAATTTGGCAGATTGGCTGGTGCCATTTGGTTTTTGCCTACTGTGTAGCAAATCGTCACATCTCGTAAGGTTGCAGTTAGCCATTGGTTAAAATTTGGTTGGTGGAGGGGTAAGGGCTGGCTGTGCCTGCCCCTTCAATGCTGCTGCTGCAAGGGAATTCCATTAAAGGACTCCAGGGGTTTGCCATACATTTGTCCGTATCCCCAGCAAGGGGCTAGGGCCGTGCAAGCCCCTGGGAGCACGCGGGGAGGGGTGACAGTATGGTGCCCAGCCCCATTCTCTCCCCAATATTGTTTTCCCTTACTGACTTTCACTGGAATCCGGAAGTCAATTCTGTCCCGGGGTGGGGACAGATAGTCATAAGCAATGCCAACCACTCACATTATGTATTTTAACAAAGTTGTGGCCAAAATTATGCCAAAAATCTTAAACAAAAATTCTGTGTGAATTGTGATTCATTTAGGGGGTGGCTTGGGGACCTCGACACTGGTATTCAGAGGGATGCTGTTTCTGTAGCCGCCATGATTAGGAGCCCTTGAAAATCCTACACTACCTGATTTTGTCCAACCCCTTCTAAAGCCATCTAAGCTAGACAATGGGCACTCACCCTTCTCAGGTGGGCAGTAGTTGCAGACCTTCACCCTATCCACTGACCCCAGCAGCAGAAGCCCATGTGTTTGCCAGCCATTAGGGGAACACCGGCTGGTGGAAGTACTGCGTAGGAATCCCCATAGAAGTCTCTGTCCAGAAGCCAAGTGTGGGGCAGACAGGCCATAGAGCTTTCAGCAGAGGCCTTAAGACAGCCATCTCAGTTGATCAGTGTCTTGGGGGAAGCCTCATTCCTTGGCATGATTCTGATGTGGTTTCAGACTTCTGGCAGGAGGCTGAAATGGCTATATGCCCAATTCCTGAACCCACATTCCACCTGCACCTGTCATTAATAAAGCTGTGGCCTTTTTGAATCCAGTTCATTGTCTGCTTGAGTTTGTTCTATCATACATCTTAGTATGGGACACGGGTGGCGCTGTGGGTTAAACCACAGAACCTAGGACTTGCCGATCAGAAGGTTGGCGGTTTGAATCCCCGCGACGGGGTGAGCTCCCAATATCATGTTGGTTTCCCCTTTCTTCACCTTTTCCAGCTCTCCAATATCCTTTTTGGTATTCAGTAACCCCAACTGTTTATTTTCAATCCCTTTCCTAGTGCTGCTTAACATGTAATTCTTATTCACAGCTGCCACACATTGGGTCGGTATTTTTAGAGCTATCCAGCATTAAGATCTCTTTCCTGGTTACTTCACCATCAGCTCGGACCATGCTGGTGTATATGTGAAGTTAATTTGTGTTAGCATTTCAAATAGGCAGATGTGTGACATCTAGTTAGGACTATAACATGGAAACTTTGTTCTTGATCACCTTTGGCCATGTGTAGGGATTAAACTGGACAAGAAGATCTTCCATTTTTTCCATACTTGAAGTAAGGGTGGGAACGATTGTCCTGAATATTCATCTGTACTTCTTCAATGCCACCTGAATTTGCTGGTAGCAGAAGATAACAACAACAACAACAACAACAACCTGACAATTTGCTGCCCTTTAATGGCACTCAGAATTTGTTACCTGGAGAAGTCACCTCAGGCTCTCAAAGTAGCCATGAAGATCCAGCTTCTCTGATGTGGTTGCAAGTACTTTCACTAAACTTCCAGTGCTTTAGTTAAGATTAATTCCGTATCGAATGGAGTTAGTAGAAGGGGCAATGACATCCCAACGACCCTCATCCATTAAGAAGTTTTGAGGAAGAACGTGATAACGTTATTTACACTGGTAGATTTATTTCTTTTCATTTTCAGTAAGAGCTATTGTGTAAGAAGCTACTAGGGTAAGCAGTTTTCCATATTGAGTTATAAGTTTCAGCGGCAACTTTATTATGTGGAAAATGGTGCATTTGTTTTCAGCCCCGATTAACATAATTTAAGGTAGGGAGTTTCAGATCAGATCCTAAATCTCTCTCAATAAACTCTGAGTGTTTAATATTGAGGCTGAGGAAATAGCTCAGAAGAAAAAGAAATCCACTTATTGATTCCAACACAATTAATTTGTAATGCTGTTATGAACCGTTTTAATAGTATTTTGAGAGTACAAAGCCATCACAATTTTTTGTGTGAGCTAGGTTTGGGTGTACAGCTTGTTCTGAATGGCCTTGCATTCCCTCTGAAAAATCAGATATCCATCTCGAAGGTTCCTGGATCCAGATCTAATTTCTGGCTATCCGGTGGTGATGGGAGCCAGGAATGCTTTTACCAGCCTTGGCTGGTTCATTACTGGCAGACTTTCCTTAAAAAAAGCATAGCTCCTCTTGTAATCACTGCCACCACCTCCTTTATTTTCATCCATCCATCCATTTAACAGAATGTATATACTGTTTGATTGCAAATAGAACCTCCAAGCAGTTTACAGGAAATAAAATAAACATTAAAGGTGTCAATAAAAGGCAAAGTTAAAGTTATTTCCCTTTACTCCCAAAGCAGAAGGGGCTAGAGAGCTATGGGAATTAATCTAAGAGGAAGGAAATTATTAGCTAGACCTCTGGGAGGCTCAGAAAAATCTCTAGATTCCCCTTAAATTTTTGTAACATGGTTGAGAAGTTTAAGCAGTGAGGAAAACCGATCTGGGCTAAGCAGATACTTGAGAAACACCAGGCATCAAATTCATGTAATTTTATTTAGAAGAGTGAATATAAAACAAGTTTTATAAAAGTTATATAAAAACCAACCAGTGGTTTACCTGGTAATAAGTACAGTTTTATCATGCTAACATTGTTCCGCAGTCTTCTGGTCTTCTAAATGAAGATGGAAACATGGTCAGAGCTAGATATTTTATGTTGCTTTCTGGGCCGGGTCTTAGGTGGCATGGAGGAAAGCAAGTGACCAATCGAATACAGAGTCTTTCATATATATACATGTTGTTTGGTTCAATGAGGCAACTTTAAATGGGGTACTAGAGCAGATGGCTCCCTTCCTAGCTAGAAAGGAGGATAACATCCATTTGTGCAGGGGGGGATGATGGCAACTGTGGGCATGCGCCATACCCTCCAAGTGCCCTGCTTTTCCAGGGACAGTCCTGGAATTACGAAAACCATCCCAGCTTCCGATTTGATCCCAAAATTTCCCCTGCTCACACCACTGGCGCTTTGTGTGTCCACATCTAATCTTGCCCCTTTCTAAAATTTATTTATTGGTGTGTCTCTCTCTCTTTGCAAATCTACCAAAGAATAAAATGAATAAAATTGGGACTAAGGAGTTTTCTCGGGACGGTGGAGGGCGTGTGTCCTGTGTCCTGTTGGTGTCGTGATGGCGGTGCTCACCCTTCTTGTGATAGGAAATGCTCTGTAGAGGACACACATGAAAATGAGGGGTCAAGGAGGGTCAGTTTGGGAGAGAGTAATTTTCATCTGAGTAATGTTGGAGAGTATTGGTTTCCTATATGATGACATACAGCAGGGTTTCCTATATGATGACATACAGCAATGTAGTACCTTCCAGATATAGTTGGACTCCACCAACCCTCAGAAATGATGTAAGTCCCACAACATTTTGAGGGCACCACACTGACTCTCCCAGCAAAGAGAATCTCTTGGAAAAGGAGGATTTTCTTACTGAGGCAGAGGTACAAGATGTCCCATGAATTAAATATGTTCTGTCCATAGGCAACTTGCGGTAAAGTTGGATTAAGTGCTGACAAGTTGTAGTGTTGGTGTTGCCTGTGAGCTACAGGCACAGTTTGCCAGAAGGGCAAAGTTCTGGGATTTTTCGGGAAGTTAAAAGACTAGAGAAATTACACACACTTCCCTCCTTCCTGTAAATGCCCACAGCACTCACTGTAGCCTTGCAATACATGTTTTGCTATGTAGAAAAATAGGAAATGGCAGCAAATAAGAGAACAGATGGGACGCAAAGGAAATTTCTGCATGATTCTGCCAGATTGAACCACTTTTCAGACTCATTGATTTCAATGGGAGTAATTTAAGCATATGCTTAACTTTCTCATTAAATCAATAGACCTTTGAAATGCTTCATTTTGGCTAGATCATAGATACTCTGCCAAAATAGTCCTGAAAAAAAGCAGAAGCCAGTAAAAGCTTCAAAATGGGCTTGATTATTATTATTTTATTACACTGTTTTGCTCAATGCATTTTGTGTCACTTTTTTAAAAACAACAGTAGAATTCCACCTGGAGTCTGCGGGTTTAACCTACTATAAAGTTAAGGAAGCACATCTACCACCATAACATTAGGCAAAGCTTCCCTCCGCTTCTCAGCAATTGTGAAGCATATTTCCATTGTAAAATGCACTATTAGCTTTCTTCAGCAATACACAAGGATAAAACAGCACAATCAGAGCCCCTCCCTCCAAAACCACTACCCACAACCCCACAACAAGTCACAACACACAGCTGCACTGGATTTAAAGGGATGAGGGCAGTTGCCCTGTCAAGTCAAGGGAACACATAACTAACACCACCACCACCACCACCTACATATGAGAAGATCCATTAAGCAACTGAGCAACTGTGCCAAAAGGAATTATTGTGAAAATAAGAAATATTTAGGTTTAGAGTGGGGTGCCAAATCTTGTCCTCACTCAGGACGCCATATTACCAAAGAGCACCCACGCGCATAGAGACATATAAATGAAAGGTATAAACATAAATAGCTTGTGTCTTGAAATTAATGATGCATTTTGTAATGACTTGGTTGCAACCTAAAATGGTTGTGGAACCAATAGGGGTTTTTTGTCTACAGGATAGATTTTCATGTAGACAGAGAAGGCAGGAGAAAGCAAAGCAGGCGCAATATCAAAGATGTAAGTCTGCCTGGTCTTGGTTTCAGCATGTGGGTTCATAGGACTATATTTTTCCTTCTGATTCCATTTTCTGAAAAGAAAGCAACCCTGGGCAACAATGATTTTGGGAGGGGGTCAGCATTTACAAGGGACGTGGGTGGTGCTGTGGTCTAAACCACAGAGCCTAGGGCTTGCCGATCAGAAGGTCAGCGGTTCGAATCTCTGTGATCGGGTGAGCTCCCATTGCTCAGTCCCTGCTCCTGCCAACCTAGCAGTTCGAAAGCACGTCAAAGTGCAAGTAGATAAATAGGTACCGCTGACCTTGTTGCTCTGGTTCGCCAGAAGCGGCTTAGTCATGCTGGCCACATGACCCTGAAGCTGTATGCCAGCTCCCTCAGCCAGTAAAGTGAAATGAGCGCCACAACTCCAGGGTTGTCCACGACTAGACTTAATGGTCAGGGGTACCTCAGCATTTACAAAGAAGTACAGAATGGAAAGCCTTCAAATCCTCCTTCTGTTTAGTCTTTCCCCATTGTTGATGCTGTCCATTCTTCCTCCTGCTTACACTCTTACACCAGAGCGCCAGACCAAAAAATGGGACATCCAGGAATCAAATAGAAGCTGAGCTTGGCAGTTGATGGGTATGTTTATGTTTACCTGCTTATAATTAGCAAAGCAGAAATTTCAGACTTTTTGTAACACAGAAGTGAACACTGGAAATATACCTATAATGAATATTTTTTTAAAATAAATAAATATGAAACCATTGCTCCTAGAAAATGTTTTCTGGGTTCTTTGGCTGTAGGATTTTGCTATCTGAAAGTCCCCAGGAGATTAAACAACCTGTTTAAAGTTCACATTTTATTTTTCAAAAGGTTTTGGTTGACTGCTGGCTTTAGATTTCCTAAAAAACGGAAGCAAATATAATGCCTAACCTTTTATATCTAAAATAGATTAGATATAATCTGTAATTAATAAGCATCTATTCATTTGTAAATAGCACCCCAAATGACAGTTTTATGGGCCTATTAATAGCATTGGAAAATGTCAAAGTACTGAAATGTCAAGCCATTTTCTTTATCTTTTAAGTATTATGATTACAAAAAAATAGTAATATACCTGTATTTCAGAGATATTGGTAACTTAACTCTTGATTTAATGCTAGCAAATGTCTGTATTTTTATACTGAACGATTTTTTTCTTTTCTAGATATTGAACAACCTTCGAAGGACTTGTATTTACTATTAAATAGAAACAATTATACCTGGCAGAGTTTATCATGTACACATCTCAACAGATTTTGAACATTCTACAGCCAATATGCACAATATGCAACAGACCATGGGGGGGAGTTCAAAAAACATTTATTCAAAAGTTACAATACAGTTACAATACAATACATTTTCAATCAATATATCCCCTCCACAGACACCTCTGTGATGATGGTGGCATTAAAATATCCTGCTCTTCTTCAATAAAAGAGGAAAAGGTAGACCAGATCGCGTCAAAGGTATCTTTTTTGGAGATGCCTTTGATTAGTTGCTGATGGTATGTGAGGCGTTCTAATATAGAGCAATGCTCCAGATATTATTCACCCAATCTAAGGATAATAGGGCAATTGATGGATTAGGAGGGATAGATTGTTTGGTGATTTTGGAGGTCAGATTAAAAACTTTCCCCCAAAAGTTGTGGACCATGGTACGCTCCCACCAAACATGAAAATAGGAACCTCGTTCTCCACAGCCTTTCCAACATAATGGAAATTTCCCTTAAAACTACCTTTTGGTGGCATTTGACCACCACATGCCTTGCAAAGATAAATCATAGAATCATAGAATCATAGAGTTGGAAGAGACCACAAGGGCCATCGAGTCCAACCCCCTGCCAAGCAGGAAACACCATCAGAGCACTCCTGACATATGGTTGTCAAGCCTCTGCTTAAAGACCTCCAAAGAAGGAGACGCCACCATAATAATAATAATAATAATAAATTTTATTTATATCCCGCCCTCCCCAGCCGAAGCCGGGCTCAGGGCGGCTAACAACAATCAAATAAACAATCAAATAATCATACATTCTAAAAATATTTCATTATAAAATTAGTTAAAATCAAATTGATGGCAACCGATTAAGCAAGATTTTGTGCAGGTTGCCAGAGGAGGGGGTCAGGCTGCGCCCTGACCAAAGGCCTGGCGGAACAACTCTGTCTTGCAGGCCCTGCGGAAAGATGTCAGGTCCCGCAGGGCCCTAGTCTCTTGTGACAGAGCATTCCACCAGGTTGGAGCCGCAGCCGAGAAGGCCCTGGCTCTAGTTGAGGCCAGCCTAACCTCTCTGAGGCCTGGGACCTTGAGGATGTTATTATTTGCTGACCGTAGGTTTCTCTGTGGGACATACCAGGAGAGGCGGTCCCGTAGGTACGAGGGTCCTAGGCCGTATAGGGCTTTAAAGGTTAAAACCAGCACCTTAAACCTGATCCTGTACTCCACCGGGAGCCAGTGCAGCTGGTATAATACTGGATGAATGTGCTCTCGCAGCGAAGACCCCATAAGGAGTCTCGCCGCGGCATTCTGCACCCGCTGGAGTTTCTGGGTCAGTCTCAAGGGCAGCCCCACGTAGAGCGAGTTACAATAATCCAGTCTGGAGGTGACCGTCGCATGGATCACAGTGGCTAGGTCAGGACGAGAGAGATAAGGGGCCAACTGCTTAGCTTGGCGGAGATGAAAAAATGCCGCCTTTGTTATAGCTGTAATCTGCGCCTCCATAGAGAGGGAGGTATCGAAGATTACACCCAAACTCTTAACGGCCGGTGCTGGCACTAATTGCACCCCCGCAAGAGATGGGAGTTGCCCCCTCAATCCCATATCGCCCCGTCCCAGCCACAGGACCTCTGTCTTCGAAGGATTTAACTTCAACCGGCTCCCACGTAACCATCCAGCCACAGCTTCCAGACATCTGGTCAGTGTATCTGGGGCCGAGTCAGGATGGCCATCCATCAACAGATAGAGTTGGGTGTCATCAGCATACTGATGGCAACCCAGCCCAAAATTCCTGACAAGCTGGGCAAGGGGGCGCATAAAGATGTTAAAAAGCATCGGGGAGAGAATTGCACCCTGAGGCACTCCACACACCAAGGAGTGGCGTGATGACAATTCCCCCCCAAGCGCCACCCTCTGTCCCCGACCAGAGAGAAACGAGCGCAGCCATTGAAGGACTGTGCCCTGGATCCCCACGTCGGCAAGGCGGTGGTCCAGGAGTTCGTGATCGACCATGTCAAAGGCTGCTGACAGATCTAGAAGAATCAGCAGCCCCGACCCGCCTCGATCCAGCTGCCTGCGGAGATCATCTGTTAGGGCGACCAGAGCCGTCTCGGTCCCATGACCAGCGCGGAAGCCGGACTGGAATGGATCCAGAGCCGATGTTTCATCCAGAAACCTACCAAGCTGTTCAGCAACCGCTCTCTCAATCACCTTACCCAGGAATGGAAGATTAGAGACCGGGCGGTAATTGGATAGATCTGAGGGATCTAATGATGTTTTCTTTAAGAGCGGACGCACCACCGCCTCCTTCAGTTCCCCTGGGAATATCCCGGTGCCAAGGGACAAATTGATGATATCCCCCAGGGGGCCCCGCACCTCGTCTGGACACGCTCTAATCAGCCAGGACGGGCACGGGTCAAGAGGACAGGTGGTGGGCTTTCCAGCTTGGAGGAATCTGTCCACATCGGCTGGAGATATCCGGTCAAAGTGGTCCAATACTGGACCCGAGGACAGTCGAGGGGCCTCCAGTTCCTTTATTGTATCCAAATTGGCAGGGAGGTCATGGCGGAGCAACTGGACCTTCTCCGCAAAAAAGCTCGCAAATGCCTCACAGCTGTGTGTCAAATTGTTGTTTAAATTTGGCTGTCCTTCAAGGGACGTTAAAGACCGAATTATACTAAATAATTGTGCCGGGCGAGAGCTAGCGGATGCAATGGAGGCCGAGAAGTAAGACTTCTTAGCGGCCTTCACTGCCATCTCATAGGTTTTCATAAAAACCCTATAAGATGTTCTTGAGGCTCCGTCACGGGCACCCCGCCATACTCGCTCTAGCCGTCTGAGGTCCCGCTTCATTTTCCGAAGCTCCTCGGTAAACCAGGGAGCCCGGTTTCTGCGGGGTCGCAGAGGGCGCTTAGGTGCGATCTCATCGATGGCTGCCAGGAGCTGGGTATTCCAGCCCTCAACAAGCTCAGTCAATGAGTCGCCAGGGGGAGTAAGGTCCCGCAAGGCTTGACGGAATCTATCCGGGTCCATCAGCCTCTGCGGGCGAGCCCAAATCGGCTCGCCACCTAAGCAGGGTGGGGGCAGCAAATTCCACTGTCGAACAGCTCTTACTGTCAGGAAGTTCTTCCTAATGTTTAGGTGGAATCTTCTTTCTTGTAGTTTGGATCCATTGCTCCGTGTCCGCTTCTCTGGAGCAGCAGAAAACAACCTTTCTCCCTCCTCTATGTGACATCCTTTTATATATTTGAACATGGCTATCATGGCTACCCCTTAACCTCCTCTTCTCCAGGCTAAACATGCCCAGCTCCCTTAGCCGTTCATCATAAGGCATCGTTTCCAGGCCTTTGACCATTTTGGTTGTCCTCCTCTGGACACGTTCCAGTTTGTCAGTGTCCTTCTTGAACTGTGGTGCCCAGAACTGGACACAGTACTCCAGGTGAGGTCTGACCAGAGCAGAATACAATGGCACTATTACTTCCCTTGATCTAGATGCTATACTCCTATTGATGCAGCCCAGAATTGAAATCCTTTAAACTGATGCTTTGTTGATTATTCTGTATGATTTATGCTGTATTTGATCGTCTGCTCTGTTACTTGTTGTTTGTAAGCCACTTTGCAAGTCACAGGAAAGAAAAGCAGCATATAATAACTCAAAATCAAATCAAACCATCAGATCCAAACCCCAGCAGCAGCAGCAGCAGCAGCAGCAGCAGCAGCAGCAGTGAGGCTGCTGCTGTTCTGCAGAGGGAAAACAAGCCTTTAAAATAGCATTTTTTGCTGGAGGAATTAAAGAACCTTTTATTGAGGGTGAAAGAGCGCAAAATATGGTCTGAAACTCAACATCAAAAAAAACGAAGATCATGGCCACTGGTCCTATCACCTCCTGGCAAATAGAAGGGGAAGAAATGGAGGCAGTGAGAGATTTTACTTTCTTGGGCTCCATGATCACTGCAGATGGTGACAGCAGCCATGAAATTAAAAGACGCCTGCTCCTTGGGAGAAAAGCAATGACAAACCTAGACAGCATCTTAAAAAGCAGAGACATCACCTTGCCAACAAAGGTCCGTATAGTAAAAGCTATGGTCTTCCCAGTAGTGATGTATGGAAGTGAGAGCTGGATCATAAAGAAGGCTGATCGCCGAAGAATTGTTGCTTTTGAATTATGGTGCTGGAGAGTCCCATGGACTGCAAGAAGATCAAACCTATCCATTCTGAAGGAAATCAGCCCCGAGTGCTCACTGGAAGGACAGATCCTGAAGCTGAGGCTCCAATACTTTGGCCACCTCATGAGAAGACTCCCTGGAAAAGACCCTGATGTTGGGAAAGATGGAGGGCACAAGGAGAAGGGGACGACAGAGGACGAGATGGTTGGACAGTGTTATAGAAGCTACTAACATGAGTTTGACCAAACTGCGGGAGGCAGTGGAAGACAGAAATGCCTGGCGTGCTTTGGTCCATGGGGTCACGAAGAGTCGGATACGACTAAACGACTAAACAACAACAACATGCTGGGTTGCCAGATCAGGTGACTGAGCTGAATGGGCTTAGGATCCAGTCTAAGTGCCCACCTCATTGCACCCCAGGAACACCCCTGAGATGTTGATGAGCTGGGAACCAGCTGGGCTGAGCCAGAGATCATGACATAGGATTTCTGCCTTAGTTACTCTGCAACCTGGTACATTTAACCAAGAAAAGCTTCCTTGACTCATTTTGATAATTTGATTCATATTGATATTTAAATAAATAAAATGTAAGCTTCCGGCAGCACTTAATTATAGGGAGTGCTATTTTTCACTTGCCATTAAGCCTTGCGATTCCACAGTGGTTGCTGCCATGTGCAGAAGCCTTGCATAGGTGGGCACAGCTTTTGGCTGCGTCAAAGCCTGTGGCATAGCTCCTCTATATTTAACTGGATGTGTTTCGCCCCATAAACTGGTTTG
The DNA here is from genome assembly GCF_965113315.1 of Podarcis vaucheri. Taxonomy (NCBI): domain Eukaryota; kingdom Metazoa; phylum Chordata; class Lepidosauria; order Squamata; family Lacertidae; genus Podarcis; species Podarcis vaucheri. The sequence continues at coordinate 105,338,890 of NC_138762.1, forward strand.
CCAAGCCAAATCACGCAACAGCCTTACATCAGCTAAACAAGCATTCCCACCCTCTTCGACCATGGCTCCAAAATTCAGTGAGGCATTAACAAGCTTTCAAATTGCTACATAAAAATGTAATGTTATCATTTGATGTGATTACAGAATAAGAAAAATAAAAGGAACTTCACAGAAATCAATATTTATCCTTTTTTATTACATGGTTAAACAGAAGACCTCTGAAGTCAAATAGCACCTGTAATTCCGTTATTTTAAATTACTCATAGTGCCATCCTTCAATGCTTTGTGGGACATAAATGATCTCAAGAGCATATAAAAATGTTTAAAGTATTTTCCCCTATTCTGAGATACTCCCATACTACATACCCGCATGAATTCATCTACAGTGGTACCTCTGGTTACGGACTTAATTCATTCCAGAGGTCCGTTCTTAAGCTGAAACTGTTCTTTTTAAAATAATAATAATAATAATAATAATAATAATAATAATAATAATAATAATTTATTGGTTTTTACACATATTTTCCCATACATCATTCTTTTAAACATCATTTCCAAATCTTTGGTTATCACAGCCTAAGACTTCCTTCTACCTCAACTGATGGGTTTCTAAAATCTTTTCTCATTATGCATTTTTGCTCCCCCAGTATGTTTACCCTTACTGACTTCTGCCAGTGTCCAGTTGTCAGTGCTGCCCTGCCAGAAGTGTAGGTACGGCTAGTCAAACCAATGCTAACACTCACATTCTGTAATCAATAAAGTTGTGGCCAAAATTATCCCAAGAACTTTAAACTAATATTGGTGTCAACCGTGTCTTTCTTTGGGAGGTCTTCACATGCAACTGTCTTCTCAAGTAAATGCGGTGTAGTTAGTCTTTTCTTGCACTGAGAGCCACTTTGACTCAGTCCTCCAGCGCCTGACACATTAATGTGGCTATGTTCAATTTCATCTTTTTCTTTAGGACATGTTTTGGGGGTATAAGGTAAAGGGACCCCTGACCATTAGGTCCAATCGTGACCGACTCTGGGGTTGCGGTGCTCATCTCGCTTTACAGGCCAAGGGAGCCGGCGTACAGCTTCCGGGTCATGTGGCCAGCATGACTAAGCCGCTTCTGGGGAACCAGAGCAGTGCACGGAAACGTCGTTTACCTTCCCGCCGGAGCCGTACCTATTTATCTACTTGCACTTCATGCTTTCGAACTGCTAGGTTGGCAGGAGCAGGGACCGCGCAACGGAAGCTCACTCCATCACGGGTATTCGAACTGCCGACCTTCTGATCGGCAAGTCCTAGGCTCTGTGGTTTAACCCACAGTGCCACCCACATCCCATTTTGGGGGTATAGGGGATCACAAAACCCCTTTTGGTACCACCGATCCACAGCAGGGGACACACAAAACTCACAAACTGATGTGGAAATGTAGCAAACTGAATTTAAATTTGGAAAAATAAGAAACCAAAAGGAACTAACAGATTATTCTAGCTTTACACAGTTTGCTTAAGTTCATCATCTTCCCCCGCCTCTTTTCTTCACCAGCAAATGTTAGGGAAAATACAGTTATGCGGTTAAAAAGGTACAATTCAAGTATGTTTTAAAATGTTGTGGTTTGTGCACATGAGTAGGAGGTGTGGATTGTGTCTTGCTATTAAGGATGCCAAGGAAATTAGCCAAAATTAGCCAACCAGATGCTTGTGACATAGGAAGGAGACTTTATACTGAAGTAAATTGCTTAGGTATTCAACATTTTTTAGGCTGTAGTCCAAAGGGGCATTTACTGAAAAGTAAGAGCTTATGGAAAGCAATGGGACTTGCTTCCAAGTAAATAAGCGCACAAGATACTTAATGAAGCTAATATTCCTAATGGGCATCTCTTGGTGATATTAATTACTTTAGAGGATTCGTTAGGAGGGCAATGGAAAAGAGTGGTACTAATGAAGCAAAGCTATATTTGATACATAACACCATTATTGTTTCCATAAAAGGACACTGTACCTTCATATATTTTTATGAAATGTTAATAATAGGAAAAGGGGAAGCAGTTATCCGGAATGCTCTCGGAGAAATCCACTGGGTACCTATCTTCCCCTAGAGTCTTCCTTGAATTTATTTGAACCATTTGTTTCACTAGAAGACAGAGGCATATAAAATTGCAGGATCATTAGGTTTGCGGATGTGGAAGTTGATTTTTCTCTAGCATGTCATTTATTTATTTCTGGAATGTAAGGAGCACAATTGGCACAATCATTTACAAAAGTCAGAGAATAATTTGTTAATTTTGGCCAGCGAGGCACTGAAAAGTATCGGAACCTTGAGAGCTAAGAAGTTAATGTTTCAGTGGTTGCAGTGATCCCTTTTAATTAGTTGCTATGGCAGGAACAGATCTGTTACTGTGCAGTCATGTATCTCCCCCAGTCTCTACCACTCCCTACCCTCCATCTGTGTTGCAACTAAGGAGATATCTGTTCTCTCCATCTCTGGGAGTAAAAGCTCCAGTGAGTCAAACTTGCACTGATACCCTGGTTGCGTAATTGTCTTTAGAATTTTATTACATTACTATTTTATTATTTTGATGTGCAGTGCTGGAAAAGCACCATGAAAGCTAAATAAAGCCTCTAGCGAGCCCAAAGCTGTTCCTGCCACACGTAAAACGTTGGTCTGTCTTCACTGTCACCTGCTTTGCGGAGACTTAAAAGCAAGGGTAACACCAGTGTGGTGTAGTGGTTAAGAGCGGTGGACTCATAATCTGGTGAACTGGGTTCACTTCCCCGCTCCTCCACATGCAGCTGCTGGGTGACCTTGGGCTAGTCATGCTTCTCTGAAATCTCTTAGCCTCACTCACCTCACAGAGTGTTTGTTGTGGGGGAGGAAGGGGAAGGAGATTGTTAGCCGCTTTGAGACTCCTTCGGGTAGTGATAAAGCAGGATATCAAATCCAAACTCTTTGGGACGCGGGTGGCGCTGTGGGTAAAACCTCAGTGTCTAGGACTTGCCGATCGCATGGTCGGCGGTTCGAATCCCTGCGGCGGGGTGAGCTCCCGTCATTTGGTCCCAGCTCCTGCCCACCTAGCAGTTCGAAAGCACCCCTAAGTGCAAGTAGATAAATAGGGACCGCTTTATAGCAGGAAGGTAAACGGTGTTTCTGTGTGCTGCTCTGGTGCCAGTTCGCTAGAGCAGCTTCGTCACGCTGGCCACGTGACCTGGAAGTGTCTGCGGACGGCGCTGGCTCCCGGCCTCTAGAGTGAGATGAGCGCACAACCCTAGAGTCTGTCAAGACTGGCCCGTACGGGCAGGGGTACCTTTACCTTTACCTAAAAGCAAGGGACATTCTCTAGGCAGGACGGTCTGGATACAGCAGATACTGCCCTCCTCCTTGCCACAAATTTAGTGCTTTCTTCAGTTCCTTGCATAGCAATTTGGGGATAGCGATGTCTCACAGGATTGTTTTGCAGCAATTGAACAATCGTGTTGCACAGCAGCCCAGTCACAGAGCAGTGTGAGATTCCAGGGGTCGAGGCATTTATCCAGGGTTCGTGTTTCCTTTGGAAATGAGGCACAGCAGGATATATGATTTATTTACACATATATACAACTGGAGGGGCTTACAGCATTGATACCTCAAGAGGTTCTTGTTTCTCCCATAGCCGCAGCAGCCTTAGATTCCAGAAGCAATCAGCCATGGCTCTCTGAAATCGTGTCCTCCATCATGGAGAGCACATATTGTGGGGAGAGCTCCTAAACTGCCTCCTTGTTGCTGGGGCGGGACCATTTAGATAGCCACAACCCCCCATTGGATGCCCCTCAGTTGCTGGGGTAGAATTTGGCTTGCTGGGACACTGATTGGCAACTGAGGGGCTATTTAAGTCGCTGCAGGATTTAAGCCGGGCAGGAGATATAGAAGCATGATAAGCCACACCAACAGGTTAAATAACAGTTTATACCGGTGGGCCGTGAGGCTGCTGAATGGAAGACAGCAACATTGCAGCTGATGTTCAGGGTTGATGGTCATACGACAGCACACAGAGTGTAAAAAGGACTTAGAGATTGTGGTGGGGGCAGGGGGGCTTGTTTAATCTCACTGTAAGCAAGTGGTACAGTGACAATAAAGTATTTCTATTCTATTTCTATTCTATATGCATGTCGCATGGAGCTTCCTCTTTTCTTCCTATATTTTTCTGAATCTTTATTCATCTTCCATCCCCCATGCACATTTATTTCTCTAATCAAAGAATTCAATTTTATTTTATTTTTTGCTTTCTTTCCATCCTTTTCATCATTTTTATCACTGACATTTATTCACTTGCACACAGTCTTCCTTCCAATATTTTTAATTTTAATTAAGATCAGGAAGCATTAAATTCCTGCTACGGTTTTTCATGAAGCACATAAAACAATAAACCAAACAACTTTCAATAGGGTTGTGAACCAGATGCAGCTCTGTCAGTTTGCTGGATAAGAGAGATGTGCAAAACCCTCTTGAGAAAATATACTAATCTTCTTGAAATTAATTTCACTGAAAATTTTATACAGATCTTTCAGTTGAGTATAGCCACATGCATTCATTATGAATATCATTACAGGTCAAGTTTAGTGGCCAGCGAGTGGCATTTTCACACATACTTCATGTTTCCTGAACTAAGATGGGAAACATGTGTCCAGTAGGAGATATGGCATGCATATCTGTCAACAGCATGGAACAGTAGTGTTGTGCAGGATGGCCACAGTCTTTTGTCACATGAAGAGCTGAAATGAAACCCCATTTAAAGTCTTAAGGACAACTGTGACCTCTCCTCTGCTGAATTTCAGTACCAGTGCAGATGCCCAGAGCACAATGCAAAGGTCAGGTGATGCAAAGAGCCCATGGGTTTCTACCTGGAACTGAAAATCTCCAGCTCTGTCCTGGCTTGGCCTCCCCAGACTAGGCTATTCGTTGACTAGGCTAGTGCCTGCTATACCTCCAGTGATAACTTTACACTTTCTTCAATCAAAATCTCATTTTACTTACAGATTATAGCCTTTTTATCTAATTCTGTAGTAGAGTAATTCTAACGTTCAAATGTTTTACAACGTTTATTCCAAGGTATTGATCTAATATTAAACTGCCCTGTTTCATATTTTTTTTAAAAAAAGCTTCTCTAGAATTAGATCCTGTCCCCCTTTCCATTAAAAAAATAATCATATAGTGTGTCCTGATGGGAAATCAATATAGATTTCATTTCCAGATATAATTTTATCTTACTCTGATTATTGGCAATTCTACCTGAAATAGAAATTCTCTTTATTATTATTATTTTATAGTCACAGGACGAAAGAACACAAGATTTACTAACTATTTCACTGACATAGAGAAGATTTCTTTTGGAATCTACAAGTCTTTGTTGCAAACTTATCACTGCATGATTTATGAATGTAATCAGGTGTTCACTAGTAGCTTAGGCTGGCTAGAGATGGGACAAAATTCTGAGCACAATGGAATCTAGGGCAAAACCACGGATTCTGGCGGCCTATATGTCTAAGAATGCAGTACCTTTTGTCTGTTTAAGCTTTGATTAGACATATATGTGCCTCATTATGGTTCCATAGGCTGTGCATCAATAAAGGCCGCATACCCTACAAGTGTCCCAAGTTTCCAGGGGCAGTCCTGGAATTACAGAAGCTCTCCCAGTTTCTGATTTGATCCCAGAATGTCCCGGTTTTCCTTTTTTTCTCCTCTTCACATCTCAGAGAACAAATAAAAGTGGTGTGTGAGTTTGTGCAGCTGCAAGAATGGAGTCCTGATTATACTAAAAATAAAATAGGTAAAGGTAAAGGTACCCCTGCCCGAACGGGCCAGTCTTGACAGACTCTGGGGTTTGTGCGCCCATCTCACTCAAGAGGCCGGGGGCCAGCGCTGTCCGGAGACACTTCCGGGTCACGTGGCCAGCGTGACAAAGCTGCATCTGGCGAGCCAGCGCAGCACACGGAACACCGTTTACCTTCCCGCTGGTAAGCGGTCCCTATTTATCTACTTGCACCCGGGGGTGCTTTCGAACTGCTAGGTTGGCAGGCGCTGGGACCGAGCAGCGGGAGCGCACCCCGCCGCGGGGATTCGAACCGCCGACCTTTCGATCGGCAAGCCCTAGGCGCTGAGGCTTTTACCCACAGCGCCACCCGCATCCCTAAAAAATAAAAATAAAAATAAAATAAAAAATAAAATACCTGCACCAAAAGAAGGAAATGGTGAAGCTGGCATACAAAGCCCATTCTATGATTGGAAAGAAAAGGTCACCAATCCACTACTATTTTTAAAATTGCAATACTTTGGTAGCCAGCAATTTTTAAAGGAAATGTCGGGAGTTTTGATTCCTTTATTGTAAATGGAGCCTTACACTGTCTACTCTGAAGTAAGTCCACTGTATTCAATGGAGCTTACTTCCAGGTAACTGAGTAAATTCTGTGCAGCCTTTCACTGCAATCCTAAGCAATTTTTCTCAGAACTAAGTCCCACTGAGTTCAATAGGATTTACTCTCTGGTATGTTCCCAGAGTTCTCACAGTTTCAATTATTAATTATTATTCTTTTGCCTTTTTCCCTGACAGGGATTCAAGGCAGCTTACAGCAAAAATTCATTCCATTTATCTGTTGAAGGTGTGGTACACAATCCCTTCCCTCACACAACAATCCTGTGAGGTAGGTGAGGCAGAGAGGTTGTAATTGTCTGAAGGTGACCAATGTCATAAGACTCTATGCGTGCAGGAGATCAAATGCAGGAGAAGGTTCCTGATGTAGAATAGAACATCCCTATTTCCTTTAAAAAAATTATTTGGTTTTTCAGATTAAAATTTTAAAGTCACATATCCAAAATACAACATAAAAACAAGACTCCAATGAATCTCCCTCCTCCCCTTTGTGGGTTCTATTCTTAATCATTTCCTCCTGCTTCTTTTATAATAATACAAATCTTTTATCTCTCCAATGTATCCAAAATTCGCCATTAAAGTACAAGTGATATTCCAATCCTGCTAATGATTTCAACTGTTTACAATGGTCTTTAAGATAAGTTATAAATTTTCCTCGTTTCTTATTAAAATTTTAGTCTTCCTGATTTCTGATTCTTCCGTCATTTTTGCCATTTTGGCAGAATCTATTAACTTGATCTGCCATTCTTCTCTGTTAGGGACTTTATTTTCTTTCCATCTCTGGGCCAATAACATCTGTGCACCTGTGGTTGCATAAATAAAGTCTTTTCTGTTCCCTTGGGATTTCGGCACCTAGAATTTCCTAAAAGGAAAGCTTCAGGGTTTTTTAGGAAAGGTTATTTTATTATTATTGAATGAGTTGAATGAGTAGTATGTCCCTATTTCCAGTGGAGAAATGTTGGAGGTTAAAGGTAAAGGGACCACTGACCATTAGGTCCAGTCGTGGCCGACTCTGGGGTTGCAGCGCTCATCTCGCTTTATTGGCCGAGGGAGACGACATACAGCTTCTGGGTCATGTGGCCATGTGGTCATGTGGACTAAGCCACTTCTGGCGAACCAGAGCAGTGCACGGAAACACTGTTTACCTTCCTGCCGGAGCGGTACCTATTTATCTACTTGTACTTTGACGTGCTTTCGAACTGCTAGGTTGGCAGGAGCAGGGACCGAGCAATGGGAGCTCACCCCGTCACAGAGATTCAAACCGCCGACCTTCTGATCGGCAAGTCCTAGGCTCTGTGGTTTAACTCACAGTGCCACCCACGTCAGGTTGCAATTCTCAGTCACAGGCAGGATCATCTGGCCTTCAAATGCAAAAGGAGCCACTACCTTAGGCAAAAACATCTGGCCTTGGCAGTACACCCCCCCAACACCTGCTATTTGTAACGGGAACCTCTTTTTTGTTTCTTCAGATTCATGCGCACTGAAGCATATAATGTGACAAGTGTTGTGCCTATTTTGTTCCTGAGAGCCCCTCAAGAGGCAAACCTTTTATCTCCTTGTGTTTCTGGGGGTACAGGATTAAATTCTTTCAGAGGCCAGCTCTGTCTGGGGTCATCCCCCCAAACAGAAGAAAGATGAATCCCAGAATCCAAATTGTGTATGTGCTTTATCATCACCAGAAAAAGACAATGAAAACCGTCCTGTAATTACATCATTAGAAATGGTTAGAGTTTTAGATTTCTCTCGTTGATAAAAAGATGAGATAGTAATAGTGGGGTGGGGGGAGCCTCATAACTCAACTCCACACATACATCAACTGACAGAGGAAATTCTGTCATTCTGGGCATTAAAAAGCTTTTGAGTTTTGGAAAAAACAATAAATATGCCTAGAGGCTTGTTAGGAAAGATGGTTCTGAAAAATAAAAACATGCACAAACCATCATCTGTTATTCTTAAAAGAAAGAAAGAAAAGAAATACGGAAGATAAGATTCATTTTGACAGGCTAAATGGCCTTTACTCTCTCCCATCCAAAATTCTCCTTAGTTGTTATTTATGTCTTTCCTGGAGGAAAATGTGTCCTTGTTGCATATTCCTTTTTTAAATGCCCTGTAAAATGATTATGGTACCTGCTGGAGAAGTACTAGGCTGCTTTATGCCCACACAGATAGCGCGGCAGTGCTGTAAATCTAAGGGCTGACAATGATCACACACAGTATGCTGGAATTGCCCGTGATCTCCTATTATTTTTCTTTAAATATTTTACGTGCCTGACACAAATCCAATATTGCTTGCAAGGCTGGATTATGTTTTCAGATTCCAAGGTCGTTTGCTGCATGCAGTAGTTCGCGGACCCTGTAAACAAGCATTTCTAGCATTTGATTTGTTTACCATTGAACTGAAAACCGTTCTTTGTTTTCTAACATGGAAGCTGGAGATACAAAGAGAGCTTCAGCAGACAAGCACCGCACCACTGTCAGGTGCTTAAGAAAAGCCCAAGGGAGGTCGCAGACCCTGAAGGTAGTCCTGCTAGCAATGTGTTTGGCAGCTATGGCACCCGCTTCTCTGGCTTGAGCTGGCTATTCCTCTCCCATAGAGGATCCCAAAACACATGCCAGTAAATATGCAGCCCCTTTTCATGAGCGCAGTGTGGCACATGGCAGCAGGGCTAGTCAATACGGTCCTATGACCCCTTTCATGAGTTTGTTGAATGTAGAGAGGAGGCTGTCTGAATCCCTTTCCATCAGGAAAGGGATGGAACCTCAGCTGGTGGAACAGAGACTATTATTTTCATTCGGTTCCTTCTCCACAAAAGCCAGATGGGCCTGTGACCAGAGAAAGCCACCCAGGGCTTCGCTCCTCAACCTCCTGCTGCTTTCTTTTATATGTGATTTCCCAACAAAATATTTATTTCTATTTAAACTTTCCTTCCTCATGAATAGGCCTTTTCTCTATTGAGGTTATTAATCGTATGCATTTGGAAGCAATGTGGATGAGTAAAAATGGACTCTTCTTGAAATAAAAATTGTCCAGTCCAAAAAGATAGTTCAAAGGCTATTCTAACAGAACTTGCATCAAAACAAACACAAAACAAATAATGTTACATCCAGATAGCTGCATAATATCATGTGCTGATCCCAGCACAGTAAAAATATCTTAGAAATATGAATTTATTCTGTTCAGAGCTAAAGACAAAGTTCTGCTTCTCCTCCATTTCAGCCTCCATTCCTTTCCTAGAGAGAATTATTAGCACATCCTTCTCTTCAATTACTTCAGAACAAAAAACTACTAACACACTCAAAAGGGATACTCATAATGCAATACTTTCTCATGTGAGCTAAGTTAAGTATCTCATGACACAATCAGCAGATATACAGCCCTACTAAATCATTGTTAGGCTCTCTGAGAGCTTTTATTTATTAGTGCAATGGAACTTTCCACGTTATTTTCCATTTCAATGTACAATTAAACAATTACACTTAACATACTCACAGGCGGTTTATTTTTCATTACAAAATCTCTCTCAAGTTCAAGGGAACTGGCCTATGGGAAGAGCTGGCTACCACCTCCATGGAAAAGAAGCGATAATCTGAGACTCCACCCTCCATTCAGCCTTCTGTCCTTGAATCATGCTCTACCAACAAAGGATTTTGGAAAGGTGTTGGGGTACATCCTGTACCCCCATAGTATATAAAAGTTTTAAAGTAGTTCCCCTGTGCTAAACTCAATAATAAAAAATACATATTTAAAAAGTTCCCCCAGTAATTATTTATTTTAATTTTATTTAAAATATTCACATACCCTTTTATATTTAAGTAAACTGATGGTCTATGACCATAATAAAATGATGGATGGATGGATATTTAAACATTTCAAAGAGAAATGTGTAGAGAAATAATAAAACCATCAATGAAAGTAGTATTAACCATAACACATATCCACGAGAAGACAAAATTCATAATAATACCACAGTAGCTTTCCACCATTTGCACAAGCCAATACTGAGAGCCAGGAAACATCTGGGCAAACAAGTAGGTTTTCAGCATGTGCCAGAAACATAATACCATATCACATGCCTTATTTATGAGGAGAGGCTGAAAGGTAAATATATTCCATCAGCTCTTGAATTATATATAAAAATACAGTCCAAAAAAACATGACAATTCAAGCTTCTAAACAGCCATTTGCCTGCTGAGCTGCAGTGAGAATCACCTCCAGGCAACCGGTCAATGATTCTTTCATATACTGGAAGAGACTTGATCTTTTCTCCCCACACAAGCCATCACGGTGCTATATATAAGTGAAAATAACAAACAGAAATGCATATTTCACAAAAATGCTGGTGAATTTTCATATGGACTTTGAAGAAGACGGGGGAGGGGGATCCCAAACTGATGAAGAAATGTGGAGACTTGGAGATTAAAAAAATCAGAACCTGAGAAGAAAGCATAAGGAACTGATTCCCCCCTCCCTACGGGTAGTCCATATGGATAATAATTGGTGCAGCATGGATCCCAGCAATAGGAAAAGCAGCCACACTTAAGAAGAAAGTTAAGAAGAGACCCTGCAGACGTTTATTGGAGATGCTATTCAGTTCAGGGTTCTTAAGTTAGTAATAAAGGTGGATGTTAGAGCTTGGAGTGCAACAGAAGGTACCGTATTTTCCGCCCCATAAGACGCACCGGCCCATAGGACGCACCTAGTTTTTTGGGGGGGGGAATAAAGGGGAAAAAATTATTTCCCCCCCCCAGGTGCGCTGCGCTAATCCCGAAGCTTGGGGTGTGCAGAGTTCAGCGCGCCCTAAGCTTCTGGGTGCTGGCAAGCAGTTCACTAGCTGTGGGAGAGCCGCGCGGCTCTCCCAGGGCTAGCGGAGCGCTGCGCTAATCCCGAAGCTTGGGGCGTGCGGAGCTCAGCGGGCCCCAAGCTTCTGGGTGCAGGCAAGCTCTCCGCTAGCCCTGGGAGAGCTGGGTCTCCCACAGCTAGCGGATAGCTTCCTGAAGCCTGGAGAGCGAGAGGGGTCGGTGCGTACCGACCCCCCTCGCTCTCCAGGCTTCAGCGAAAGCCTGCATTCGCCCCATAGGACGCACACACATTTCCCCTTCATTTTTGGAAGGGAAAAAGTGCATCTTATAGGGCGAAAAATACGGTACTTCAAGCAAGATCAGAAAGATGAGATCTATATTTCAAGACAACCCAATCTAGGGACTACTTACAGTATGTCTGCCAACAGTACAGTATAGGCTATTGATACATATCCTTTTCCCCTTCTATGCATGAAGACAGATCTGAATTCTGAGTGTTGACAGCAGCTCACTAGGCTAGGTGCCATGAAGTTTCCCCAGAATCCAACACAGTCACCCCTAGTGTTATCAGTGGTGTAAATGCTTCTTGTTTAAGAGCAGGAACAGGGATGGGTGTAGTAGCAGCTGCTTCTGACTTTACCTTTTCCTACTCACAGTTTGTAAACACACAATGGCCTCTGGCCAGAAAATGGTTAGTTTCACATCTCAGTAATGCCAGAAGGTCAAGCTTGGATAAAAGCTCCATGTCCTACAGAATTCTTAGGACATTCTCTAGACTTCATGAATCATTTTCTGACCTTTCCTTAATTGCAAAGGTATAGCTATGTGACCCTGTTCTGACCATCACCCTTGATGCATTTTTAAAACACGAGTAAGGAAGCCAATGTGTCTAGTCGTTGAAGTGAATGGGGCTTCCACTCATGGGAGCCATTTTAGTTGAACTTCAATTGATACTGAGAGCCTTTGCTATAAGATAAATGTGATAATAGACATACATGAAGCAGGCCATCATCATCTACAAACTACTTGAGATTAGGAAGAAGATCTTCACAAAACACAGATGATTACATGTGTGCCCATTACAGAGACAGAAACGGTTGTCAATAATATCCATTACCAACTGCAGTCAAAATTGCTAGATGTTCTACCCTTTTGAGAATATAGATTTAGCAATCTTACAAGCATTTTCTTTAGCGATGAACCTATTTTGCCCTTCAATCTGTCCTTGTTCCAAAATATCTAGTTCAGTGATACCCAGAATCTCACTGAGCCTCTTAATCACACTTAAAGCCATGAATATATTAAACTCTCTTTAAACATATCCTTTAAAGGGCTCCAAGTTAACAAAATAGTTTCATAGCCACATGAATGTTATTTGTGATAATCAAGAAATTTCCTCAAATTTCCTATTGAAGTTATTCACTGTGCTGCAAAATAATTAGTTTGGCTATTTGAATCTTAATTGTGGTCTTCATCTGGTTTACTTTAGAATATTCCTCGATTATCTTTGGAGCTCAGTGGAGTGTGTGTGTGTGTGTGTGTGTGTGTGTGTGTGTGTGTGTGACACACACACACACACACTGAAATGCAAACCCTAACCTCAAAAGGTAGACAGGCACAGAAATGAGTACTATTGAAAAATGAAGTTTAACTTCGCCATCCAAACTGCTTGCCAGCCAGCAAGGAACCTCTCTGCTCCTTTTACTTTTCTATTTATACTCTGCCAGCTCCAGGCTGGTGCAGCTGAGCAGGATCCGAACCCTTGGGATATTTGCAGGACTTTACACCTGGAATGTCCCAAGGTTCCCATGCCCTGTCCCATTATGGGGCTTTCCATTGGCATCTGCCCACCAGGGCTGTGGGCCTTCTGCCATGGAAGAGTCTCCTCAGAACACTCTTGCCCACCAATAGAGGCCAGCAGAGAAGCAAGTATGCACCATGCAAGTCATACTTCTCCAACCATCAAAAACAGGGTGTTATGATTAAGTCTAAGTCTCCTGTTAAGTTCTTTTGGCTAATATGTTTATAGCTTTCGACAGTAAATGGACAGGGTGGAAAGTAATGGCCACCATAACATCTCCATTCTATGCTGCTATTGGCAAAACTATCAACTAGCTCAAGAAAGCCGTTGGTAAAGATAAATGTCCTTGCATTGCTATTGCCAGATGTGTGTTCCATAAAATAAGCAGAAATGGAAAGCAACTGGGGAGTGATGTAGGAATAAGACCATTTTGAATGGACAAAGACATGTTCAAGGCTATTTTGAAGGCCTTTTAACCACCATTCATTCTATCGCTCTATTTTGGACACTTTCAATCCAGGCCAAACAAGGCCTGCTTGGCTAGGCTTTCCCTTGGCTGTCAGTTGGCCATAGTGCCGCAGCATGGCCTGTCTAAAATCCTGGGAATCCAAATGCTACAGAAGATCTGCTGTGACATATCAAGCCCCACCTGGTCCATTAGCGCTTTCTCAGTGTGTGCCATGGACTTGAAATGCCTCCTGGAGAGACAGGAGAATATGAAATACAGTGGTACCTGGGGTTACAGATGCTTCAGGTTACAGACGTTTCAGAGTCGCTAACCCAGAAATAGTACCTCGGGTTAAGAACTTTGCTTCAGGATGAGAACAGAAATCGCGCGGCGGTGGCGCAGTGGCAGCGGGAGGCCCCATTAGCTAAAGTGGTACTTCAGGTTAAGAACAGTTTCAAGTTAAGAATGGACCTCCAGAACGAATTACCGTAAGTTCTTAACCCGAAGTACCACTGTACTTGGAAGACCAGGATACATGGCTAGTAGGTTCTGTGTGATTCTTTGGGTCACAGTGTTTTGCAGTCCTCCTATTAAAGATACCTGGCTGTAAATAAGAGAGAAACTTCTCTCTTACTGACAAAGTATTAAAAGAGAAGGCATCCTTCCTTTTACTTTTTGTACAATAGCCACCAAAAATATTGTGCATTACAGATAGCTATATTTAATAACTTTTCTTTAACAGGAAAAGTGTTGGTGATATTGAAAGTGAAATTCTGTTTAGATTTTTAATCCTCTGCCTCAATGCTCTTTTAAAAAGATGGCAAACAGTTTTAAGAAAACACTTATTGTTATGCATAAGCCTGCCCCAAATTTCTCATCGTTTAGACTTCTCTGCAGTCTTAGGCAATCTGTTTCTACCTGGAAATTTGATCTTTTGTAATTAAAGTTGTAAATAGGAAATATCTCTCTAAAGTCAACCTAAAGAAAAGCATGTAACGATTTTCAGTAGTTCACACAGGATGCGGAATGCAATGCATATCTGCACAAAACAGGGTGGCAAATTATTTGCAATTTAAAAAGGCATGATGGGAACAGGGAATAAAGATAAGCTCCTCACACGGACCTTCATACTTTCAAACAATTGTTGGTACTTTACAAATGAACAAAGAATTAGAGCTTAACTTGTTTTGTTTAGTTGCTAACTGACAGCTCCTCTTGTTTCAACAAAGTCCGTTAAAATAAATGAATTACATAAGCTTAAAATTATAGACTTTTGTTAAGACCCCTAATGCGATTAATAAAATAAACATTTCTTTTCCCCATTATAATAGTTCTGTTTCCTGTTTTCTGACAGCTCTCTCCTCCTTTTCCCCTGTTTTATCCTTCAAATGGCTCATCAGCCCGTTACACTCCCCTTCCCATTAATTGCACCCCTTTCTATAAAGTTATCAATATTCCAACCATTTCCCCTCAAAGAGCTGCCATTGGCCACAGCAGTACGTCTGTTGATCACCTACATTTTTCTCACCCAAACTTTCAAACAATATATCTTCTTTCTAATGGTTCCTTTAGCTTTAGAACAGGGATGGGGGACCCATGACATTCCAGATGTTTCTGGATTACAATCCCACTGTTCTTGACTATGAACCATCTGGGGCTCTCGGGAAGTTGGAGTCCAACACCATCTGAAGAATTTGCCACCCCTGCTTTAGAGAGGGGTCTCTACTAGTGCCAGCTTTTCAACATCGTCCTCATCCTCCTCAGGGGACTGCGGTGGATCTTCCACCACCTTCCACAGGCCCTCACGCTTGAGGAAGTGTTGCATGCGGACCGACCAGGTGCTGTAGTTCGTGGCCGTCAGCTTCTCCAGCAACACGCCAGCTCTGGACTGCTCCATCCCTGCAGCTCACCTCCAGCACCCACGGCTAGATAAGTGCCACCTGTACTCTTGCGCAGCGGAAGCATGCTGGGCCCATAACCCTGTCGCGAATTCCTTGCAAAGCTTTTAGCAGAATGCTCAGAGTCCCAGGTTCTTTAGTGCAGTATTTATTATTGCGAGCTAAATATATATACAAATATCTACAGAAGCAGTTCAGACAGAGTACCTGCACCTTGAGGCAAAAGAAGACTCCACACTCATCTACACCACTCCACCACCACCACAATTACTATTGGACAGGCTTTACCTTTAAACTGGTGACAGCCAATCACATTACTGCTGATTCATTCCACAGAGAGTATTGCATCAGCCTGTTGCAAACTGAAGCCTGCAGACTTACTTACACAGCATCCTGTGAATCCCAACACACACAGGCTAAAATGTTCTCCCTATCCAAACAAACAATTCACTAGCTGAATACCTTGTTGCCAATAGAGCACTGTGTGGCAGAGAAGCTGCACACACCTGACCTCCCAAAATCTGTTTACTGGGACAGAGAGGTGGCAGAGCTAAGCGGCAAACCCACTGAAAGGAGTTCCAAATTGGCACCCTTAACCCTTTCTCTCTCTCCCTTTCCTGCTTCAACTCTTGCCATGTTGCTTTCGCCTTGCTGGATTCCAGATGTTTATGTGTTTCTGCAACTGGAACTAATGGAGGGGTGGGGTGGGGGGGACAACAGGTGGAGAAAGCCTTAAGCATTTCTTTCTCCAACACCTTTTCATGAAAAAGCACCTATTCCCAACACTGCTTTTCAGCAAACAAGAGGACTATTGGAATGTTGAGATTGTGTGCAATATTGTAGTTTCATCTTCAGTTGTGTTTCTTCTTAAAACAAACAGATAATATCTTTCTGTTTTGAGTAACCTGGCAATTTCTCATAATAGGATGATTAATCCCATTTACTTTCCAAGTGAGCATCTCTATTTGTTCCAATGTACCACATATAATTCAGTTATTTGTTTTTAAAAGGTCCATCCATTTTATCTGTTTATTATTGATAATTAATGTAGATATATTTTAAAAAACCCACAGTTTTGCTGTTTTCATCTGTGTTTTACTGATCATTTTATTACACACACCTTTGATTGCACGGTCTATGAATCTTTCTAAATAAAATATATTTTGTCATTGTCAATTTATTTATATACCATATGCTCCACAAGTAAATCTGAGCTCAAAGTGGTTCTCGGGGGGGGGGGGGTCAGAAAAAAGCCAGTCTAAATTCAGTAATATAACAGTAAGAATATAAGAATATATAAGATATATAATATCACTGCAACACACTAAAAAAATAAAAATAGCTGTTAACAGTTCATTTAGCATATATGCACATTTAACTAAGCATACTGCTTGCTAATAGGTCATGTCAAAATATCCATTATTCAGCTGCCTTATAAGGGCTCCAAAGGCAGGAGAGTAGGCAACATAGATGAAAGTTACCATCCCCTGATAGCAACCAGAGTCTATCCCCCTTTCCTCTTCTGGAAAGTTTCTTTATGAAGCCCTTTGGGCTGTAGGGCAAGATAAGTGGAAAAAGTCATCCCCGGATGGCAACAACAGAGTCTTTCTCCCATAGCTGTCAACTTTTCCCTTTTCTTGCGAGGAATCCTATTTGGAATAAGGGAATTTGCCTTAAAAAGGGGGAAGGTTGACAGCTGTGCTTTCTCCCTTTGCCTCAAATATAGTTGATACACAAGCAATAAGCATGCTACCTGATAATGCTTTGCAAATTAAAAATGGGATGTTAATGTTTTTGCATGGCTCATCATGTGACATAATCTATTTTCATATAGGAAATTAAAACAAATAATTATTGACATTTGTAATGAGCCTCAATACTGGCTTCTTTATTTATTAAATTTATTCACCAACATTCAAAAGACAAGTTTCCCATGGTGGCTTACAACACTGAAAATAATTTTAATCCACATTAAATATTGACAAGATAACCACTATCAGAATAACAGAAGTAAAATATATTAGTTCAAGGTAGCCCAACCACCCATACCTGTATTAGACTAAAAATGGAGGCTACTATCTCCCAGACGGAGGTAATTATGTATTGTATTTCTGAGGAAGGGGTTCCATTTGCAAAGGAAACAGCTGAAAAAGGAGACATTTGTTCTTCATAGTCATGTAATTTTGCTCCCCCTTCATGACATCCCAAGTCTGGGACAGGTTTTCTAAAAAAAATTCTCTGATGGAAAAACAATGGAGTCCTATTTGTTCAGAGGTGGTCCAGAAGCCTGAGATCACAGCAACTTCTCTGTTGTGAAGCCATATCATGCATGCATCTTAATTCCCCATCATGCACTCAAAGCATTCCTCTGCTAATAGAAAACAGTGAAGAACACTTTCAAATGTGGAACTTTGCACGTGTACTGCAGTTCCTACTGGTCAATGGCCCTTGAACTTATTTATTTACGTGCATGTTCACCATCCATTGGCTGCATCATCTGGCAGCAAGTGACTGAAAGTCACAGTTGGCTTTGGAAGAATTTTCATGGTTCCTCTGCTTTCCGTTGCTTAGCTTCTTTTGATCTAGACTTCAGCTGAGTCCTAAAGAGGACTTGAGATATCTTGGTTTGGAATTTCAAGGTCCACATACAATATGAAATTTCCACACTCATTTTATCAGGAAACTGTGTATTCACATTATTTTATTCATCAATATTATATTTAATAGCCAAGAGATAAATATGAATTATAACCAACTCAATCTAAAGAGCAAGACAATTTACATTTAAGATGATTTAAAACTGTAGATGTTTTTCATATATGACCATTGAAACAGGTTGGGAGACTTCCATATATTTCTGAAATATCCTCTTAGGTTGCAATCCTAAGCGTACTGAATAAGAGAATAAGCCGCATTGAACACAGAGGGACTGATGGCCGAATAAACACGCATACAATTGCAGTGTCATTAATTTGAAGCTTCTCTCATCAGTGGTGTTCATCTTGAAAAGCAGGGTAGTACTCATAAACTTTTTTATGGTAGACGTACCCTAGTCATAACATACATGGCATGCTACCATATAAAAGCACACATCATTTGCAGTACTTTTCACCCCATCTCACATTCTGAAATCAATACCGTTTATATTTGTAATTTCAGTGCTGGAAACCCAAGAAAGAAGGTGATCTTCAATCTGATCATTGAGATTTATAGGGATTAGGAAGCTGGCACCCTCTTGCTGCAGTCAGAAATGCTATAATAGGCTGAAATGTGTTTGCCACTGTGAGTTCTGCAGGTGGCAATAATAGGGTGGTGGCCCAATTTCCCGGCTTCAAAAGGCAATATTATCCACAGCAACTTTTTAATGATCTTCTGTGTGAAAGAAAATGGATTTTACGGGCTTTTAACTCTACTACTTTGGTGCTCTCTTTCTGTCCCACTTTGGAAATCTCTTGCATTTTCAAAGAGTTAGAAACTGCTTCTCGTTCTTTGAAAGACAGTATTTTGGTACATTCCTCCAACACTTCCAAAAATTGCTCAAGTTTTTATGCAAATTGATGCAGCAGATTTCTCTTTGCTTTGTTTCCTGCCACCTTATGGATCTCAAGTCCAGGATCTTCTTTGAACCTTGACCAAGAAAGATCAATGTTCATTTTATATCTTTCCAGACTTAAAATATGTCTCACCCCTTAACAGTAGATTTCTGCCCTGGAAAATTTGTATCCATGTGAAGGTGCTGGAGAATGACTGAGTCCACCTAGTTGACCATTCCAGCACACGCCTACATTCTTTGTGTGTTAAAACAATCCTTACCTCTTGTCAAGACGGCACAGAGAACACTTACAGCTGACCATTTTATTTAATACTTGCAATGTCTCACCAATGGGTTTCATACACATAATGGTGGTATGTCAGGGTTGTCACTAAGGTGCTCAACCTTGCTGTCACTATATCTCTTTGCTCCTTGATTCTTAAAAGTTTCACTCTGGAAGTGGCAGTTAAGATTAATGAGATGCTATAGCATTTTAAATATAATACAGTCATAGCTCATGTTGTGTTTGCTTCAGGTTGAGTGTTTTCAGGTTGCGTCCTGCGGTGACCCAGAAGTACTGGAAAGGGTTACTTATGGGTTTCGCCGCTTGTGCATAGATGCTCAAAATGACTCAAAATGACTCAAAATGATGTCACACACATGCGCAGAAGCGGTGAATAGTGACCCGTGCATGCGCAGATGCGGGTTGCGTTCTGCTCATGTTGCGAATGGCGCTCCGGAATGGATCCCGTTCACAACCAGAGGTACCACTGTAAATCTGTATTTAAGTCCCAGGTGGACCATTTCCCCAATATTAACCAAACATATTTCCTACAAAAATATTTCCAGTCTTACATCTTATGTTATATCGAAGAGTAACAAATAAATTCAAGAATTTGGGGTGCAATAAAGATGAGGGTTTAAAAACACTTAAGTAAAGGACAGCTTACAGAAATGTACTTTCTAAAAAGACAACCTTGGTCTTTACACGGAACTATGAAGTATGGATCTAAATTCCATTTATATCCGACCCTTCCTTCAAGGGACTCAGTGTGGCATACATGGCTTTCTTCTCCATTATATCCTCACTGTCTAAGGTCACACAGAGTGTTTTGTGGTTGAGCAGGGATTTGACTCCTGATCTCCCCAGTTCTAGACCAACACTATAACCACTAGACCACACTGACTCTCCACACTGACATTTCATCTGCCCTTTTAACTAAATTGGTCCATTCCTTTCCATTACTCATTATCAGCATCCTCTTTGCAAAACAAATACATAAATCTGAATGTACTTCATGAATTTTGCAAAGCTGTTTGCAAGACAGATATTTTTTTCTTGGTAAGCAATCAGTGTTCACCCTGAAGCATAAAATTTTGATTACCCTTATCTTTGCTTGCAAAAGGACAACTGTTTTTCAGGAAAAGAATATCAAAACTCTCAACAGAATCAGGCTAGAAAATGACTTCTTTGATTCCAAAGGATATTTTGTTCAATGGTCATTGATATCATAATGTGTCCTGTCTTGAAGCTATGATTCTAAATGTTTACATAGAATTAAGTTCCAATAAGCATATACGTTTTTAAATTTCTTCCAGCAGAGATTCTGGCCTAAGTTAAAAAGGAATAAATGGGTTTGATTAAAAGAAAAATCAATACAAAATCCGAAACTTGGTTGCACTCCTCAGGTTCCAAACCTGAGTCTACAAGAGTATTTATAACTTACTTGAGAAAATATGTCTCAAGTTTCTGCAATAAGTAGCACTCTAGGCTCCCACCATTCTACCATGCCTGCTGAAGGAATTTTATTTTATGGTTATGAGATATTTTATAATGTGACCACCACCCTTCTGCTGACTTGGTCACGTCCTCAGAATGGAAGATGCATGCTCCAGACTCACCCCTTAGCTAACGTGTGGTCAATATATTAATCAATCTTATGAAAGAAATTGCAGCTGTATTTTTATAACGCTCATTACAGGGGAACCTCGGGTTGCGGAGGTAATCTGTGATGGAGGCACGTCCACATCCCGCAGCGTCCGCATCCTGAAGCGGCGCATCTGCATAGGCGCTGGCGCCATTTGGTCTTCTGCGCATGCACAATGCATGATTCAACGCTTCTGTGCATGTGCGAGTGGCGAAACCCGGACGTAACCCATTTGGTCCGTAACATGAGGTATGACTGTATTACTTTGGTGCTGGGCACATAAGCTTTGGGGAAGGGCTTTAGCTCTGTGAAAGAGCATCTTTACATGCAGAAGGCACCAACATCTACAGGTATGGCTGGGAGTTAATTTTGTCTGAAATTGTGGAGAGCCACTCCCAGGCACTATAAATAATTCTGATCTAGGTGGACCAATGGCGTGACTCAGTATAACACAGCTTTCTGGGTCCCTGGTTTCTGTAAGAGCGCAGCAAATGCACACAAATAGTTCGTCCTTTTCCGGTCAGAAGGGTGTTCGGCTTGTATATTGTACACACAAGTTTTCCCCCAGCCTTGTGCCCTTCAGTTTGAGATTAGAACTACAAAAACTCTGACTATTGGCCATGCCAGCTGGAGCTGATGAAGTCCAAAATTCTGGAAATGGCCATTTTGAGAAAGACTGGTATACACCAGGTTATGTACGCCAAACATTCTCTGGCTTGTGAAGCTCCATGTATGCATTGGTATCTGATGCATGCCTTTAAATTCCTTCCAAGACTCAACAATGTATGCTCCAAGTGCTGTGCTCTGTGTTCAAAGGATCATGGACTTCAGAAGCCTTCAGAGGGGAGTTTATTGGTTTGTTTTGATTTTGTTCTTATTGTGCATTTCACGTTTTTATCTTGTTATTTATTCAGTGAACTGCCCTGAAATTTACGGATGAAGGATGGTATACAAATCATCATCATCCTTTTTTCTTTCTTTCTTTGGCGATCACTCGTAGCCAAATAAGATTGTCTTTCATAAACATGGTTTTAAAAATGAGCCCATAAGTGATTATGGAGGCCATTTCTGGATCCACACGTCCTTCCACAGTGGGGACATTGGTTTCCGGGTGGGAGTTGATGATGGTGTGGATTTGTCAAGCGTGCCTTCTAGTTATCACATTTCTTCCTTGCCTCCTGAGTTCGAGTGTCTTCAAAGCCCATGACACCTTTGGTAAAGGCTGTTCTCCAACTGGAGCGCTCGCAGCCCAGTGTTTCCCAGTTGTTAGTGTTTATACTACATCTTTTAAGATTTGCCTTGAAACAGTCTTTAAACCTCTTTTGCTGACCACCAGCATTACACTTTCCATTTCAAAGTTTGGAATAGAGTCGTTTCTTTGGAAGACAATAATCAGGCATCCGCACAACATGACCAGTCCAACGAAGCTGATGTTGAATAATCATGCATAGTAGAATATAGAGTAATATGGTTTGATAATTGTTTCCTCTCCCCAGCATTCTTTTCACCATTGCAACTGCAATAACTGCCACGCTAAGTTACTGGTTTGATGCTTGTGTAAATGGGTCTGCCGCTGGACAACAGTGGCTGTATCCCAACATTCTTAAAAGAAGCACTGCTGAACATAACATAGCAAAGTACTGCTGCACACATAAAATTTAGCTGCATAAGAAAGCATAAGGTAATGGTGTTGCACACTATTTTCAGTGACATATTCCATCATTTTATGGCACCCTGGGTTCTTTTATAGGTCTTTTAATTGCTGGGGATTCTTTAATTGCACACATGGTAGGCATCAGTTAAAAATGTATATAGGATATCAGGGTATCTTAAAAGGAAACAAAAAGTAATTGAAAAAAAAGCTGCAACCGCATTACTTTACCATTTTTATACAGCCAAGCCTCTATCCGCCTTTTTTTAATGGGAGATGCATGCTGAGCAGCCATCAATTAAAATCCAAAATAGGATGCTTGGGTGTATTAAAGAAGCAGACAGAAATAGCACAGAAGAAACTGCAACAACATTTCCTTTGCATATTGTCGATGGTGCCCAGTAATATAGCATTTAGTAATACTTCAAAGTTTCTTATGTCTTCTTATAGCTTTTATAGACTGAAATGACAGTGTTCCTTTTCTCCTGCCCTTAAACACATCAATGCAAAAGGTCTGCT
This sequence comes from Podarcis vaucheri, assembly GCF_965113315.1. Taxonomy (NCBI): domain Eukaryota; kingdom Metazoa; phylum Chordata; class Lepidosauria; order Squamata; family Lacertidae; genus Podarcis; species Podarcis vaucheri. The sequence goes on from NC_138762.1 coordinate 105,361,858, forward strand.
TGTGAATTAAGGTACTGTTTGCCAATTTTCTGCTTACAATCTGGACACCTGAAGCAATTCTCTATGGATTTTCCCACAAATTACTCAGCAGCTGTGCTAAACAAGCCAGTGAGTGTGCTCCCAGAACTGCTTCAGCACTTCAAATCACCCATCAGAGGTGGAGAAAACAGTAAAAGAAAGGCATAAATTTTATGACAAGTAACATAACTTGTATTATAAAGCCAACAATAGCAAAAGCTCAAGATTGAAATGGAGATCTGTATCTGATCATATATGCAAAAGAGGAAATAAGAGACCTCTTTCTTCCCTCTCCCTCAGACCATTATTGTATTGTATGTATTCTCAGCAAGGCATCGATCGACCTGTTGCATGTCCAAAGCCAATAAAAACCACAGACCAAGCTAAAGTTGAGAATGGTTCTGTCAATGTTTTTGCAATCCACTGTTGAGTCCCCTTTCTGAACTAAGCATTGTGGATAAAAATAAATAAGTATTTCTAAATACTATGGGAGGACATCTTTTTTTATGGGAGTGGAGGAGGCAAAATCATATCAAACCATACCTGTGGTCTAACGTATTTCAGCTCAGCCACAGGTTTTTTCATCTCAGTGAGAACTAGGTCTATGACAGGCTTCCTCAACCTCGGCCCTCCAGATGTTTTAAGGGACCTTCAGTCTTGGAAAATGTTGCTGAGTTGTATTCTGTTTCCTTGAATAAAGAGATACTGACAACGAGCTCTGCCTGACCTCCAGCCCTGACACCCACTTCCCATCAATCCAAAGGAGATGTCAAAGTTTAAATTGAACGTTTTCTGCACTTAATACTGAACGGTTTCTAGCCAAACAGGAAGTGCCACTATATTTTGCCACATCTGAGGAATTTGATGGGAGAAAGATGAGTTAGATTAAGACTAGTGACATTTATTGAAGCGGGCAATGATTGTTCCACACATCACTATTGACACATGCTTCCAAAAATTCAAATACAGTGAAAAGCAAAGCAAAGTGTGGGGTACACTGTGATGCAAAATATCTGAGAAACTGCAAGACAATCCCCAGAAATACTAGAGAAGCCTTCCAAACATCTTCAGGAGAGGTTTGTATATCACCGGATTTCCTTGAGAGCTCGTTTGGAGCAAAATCAAAGATAATTTGAAGGGCTTGTCGCATGTGAAACATGAAGAAAAGGCAAACTAATTTTAATAAGCAAAATATTCTAAGCAGGCTTTTGCTCAGGCAGGCCCATGTGACCCATGAGAGCAGCAAAATAACCAGACTGTACAACGGTGATGGGATAAAATCAGGCCAAATGTTTATTGACAGCAGTTGGCATGGCCCTAGGTCCCAGGATCAGTTCATCATTCCACACGCCCCATGTTGATGGAATGGATCTGCTGGGCTTGGACCACTCCAAACCTGTATGACAGGAGTCGGCCAGTGTTGAACCTTGCCATGGTGTAAGCCAAGCAAGCAAGGTCTTACTGAGGGACCAGGCTGTAGATTCCAACCAGGCAGATACCGAACCCACACTTGGGTTTGCTGTGGTCAATCCTCCCCTCAGGCCCCTTATGGCCCCCCCCCAAACTATGTTGATCCTGACCAATGCCATTTCTGTTCTCACATTATTCTGCCCAGCTAAGGAAAGACCTAATTTCAAGGAGGGGGGAAAAACAACCAAATGCCAATCAGGTTGAGGGGGGGGTTCATTTCCGACCCCATCATTCAACAACCCAAAATTGCTCAGTGATGGCTCTAACCCGAGGGTGGGTGCGTGGATGGGAAGCTCTCAAAGCAAAATGGCTGTGAGTTCCAAGGGAAGCAGCCTTTTATAGGCTTTCCTTTCCCCTCTGCAACAACAACAACAACAGTTTATTATTTATACCCCGCCCATCTAGTTGAGTTTCCCCAGCCACTCTGGGCGGCTCCCAATCGAGTGTTAAAAAAATACAGCTTTAAATATTAAAAACTTCCCTAAACAGGGCTGCCTTCAGATGTCTTTTAAAACTAGGATAGCTACTTATTTCCTTGGCATCTGGTGGGAGGGCGTTTCACAGAGCGGGTGCCACTACCAAGAAGGCCCTCTGTCTGGTTCCCTGTAACCTCACTTTTCACAATGACTGAATTGCCAGAAGGTCCTTGGTGCTGAAGCTCAGTGTCCGGGCTGAACGATGGGGGTGGAGATGCTCCTTCAGGTATACTGGACCAAGGCCGTTTAGGGCTTTAAAGGTCAGCACCAACACTTTGAATTGTGCTCGGAAACATACTGGGATTCACAGGACAGCTTTATCCCAGGACCAGTGCCGGATTTATGTATAAGCTAAACAAGCTATAGCTTAGGGTCCCACTTTCTTGCCCCTCCCCCCAATATACCTTTTCTTAATTATATTTCACCATTACCTTCAGTAGCTTAGGGCCTCATCAAACTTAAATCCAGCCCTGCCCAGGAGCCTATCACACAGAGAAGATATTGAGCAAAACCCTTGCCCAGTATTTTGCTGCAATTTATGTACTACAATTCAAATTGTTGGTGCTGACCTTTAAAGCCCTAAACGGCGTCAGCCCAGTATACCTGAAGGAGCGTCTTCTGGCAGTTTCCTCTCTGTGAGAAGCCAAGTTACAGGGAACCAGGCAGAGGGCCTTCTCGGTAGTGGCGCCCTCCCTGTGGAACACCCTCCCACCAGATGTCAAAGAGAACAACAACTACCAGGCTTTTAGAAGACATCTGAAGGCAGCCCTGTTTAGGGAAGCTTTTAACGTTTAACAGACTATTGTATTTTAATATTCTGTTGGAAGCCACGCAGAGTGGCTGGGGAAACCCAGCCAGATGGGCGGGGTATTAATAATAATAATAATAATAATAATAATAATAATAATTGCAGTGCCTCCGGGCAAAGGTGTCCTGTGCTTATTGAGCACAGAACGGAGCTTACCTTTCCCTATTGTTCATTGTGATCCTATGCATGTTTACTCAAATGTACAGTCCCACATGCATTCCCCACTTAAGTGTATGAGATCACAGCCTGAGGCTATTCTTGAGGAGTAAGGCTTTCTCTCTCCTACTCCAACAGAAGAAATAAGTAAAACATCACAGGAAATCACTTCAAAAACCTGGCACATGAAACTACATAGCACAGAAAAACTCAAAGCAACAAAAACAAAGTAAATAAGATGCCAAAAAAGTAAAATAAAAAATACAAGCCTCTTACAATTGAAGCACTTTTAAAAAAAATTATTTCCCTTTACTAAATCAAGGGATACATGCATTTTTATAATATTGTATCAATGTGAGTAAAATGGTTGCTTTCAGTCAAGCATAAATACTCAGACTTAAGGCAGAAAAAAATACCATGTATAAAATTCTACAAATAGCCAGGAGGAGACATTACAAGACAGGCACTTAAACAGCTTGCTATTTTTAAGTGCCCTTGAGTCAAGGTTGATGGCAGATCCATTTGAATTAAATACGAAAGATTACCTCTTACTGGTGAGCCACTACTCAAATTATTTTCAAATTGAACCCTTGCCGAAGACATCAAGTAGAAATGTAATAACACACTGTAAATCACAGTTTGATCACTACAGTATTCCATATGAGTTAATAACAGACAAGAGCTCCCAACTCATAAGTGCTTAGTATTGACAATGCAGCCCAGCATTAAACTGCTATAATGCCAAAAGAAGGAGAGAGATGGCTTTAATAGAAAAGGATTTCATAATGAAAGCTTTCTTCGAAGTCTCTGTGTTTAGCATCATCATAATGTAGTAGGAACACAACCATATTATCAGTAATGCTATTCCAGGATTACTTGGGGTGTTTTTTAAAATTCATGGTCAGAAGGGCAAAAATATTTTCCCCAATGTCGCATTCCATTTTTGATTTGGCAAAGGGCTGTAGCTCTGTGCTTTGCCTGAAGAAGGCCTAAGGTTTAACCCCCAGGATCTCTGTCTGAAATTCTGGGGATCTGTTGCTAGCCAGTGTTAGAGACTACTGAGCTAAATTGACCAGTGATCTGTCTCAGTATAAGACAGCCTCCTAAGTTCCTAAATGTAAGCAGCTAGAAATCTTAAAACCCCTGCACACAGCATTGAGCTTCCTCTTTTCGCTGTGTGCATCGGATTGCCCGCCCACCTTCCCTATATTTAGGGTTGTTGGCAATGACCTTGCTATGCCGGTCATGGGGTCGTCTGCTTTTGGGGCAGGGGCCTGGTAGGAATTTTGTCCATTTGGCTGATTGGCTGGTGCCATTTGGTTTTTGCCTACTGCGTAGCAAATCGTCACAACTTGTAAGGTTGCGGTTAGGCATTGGTTTTAGGATTTGGTTGGTGGAGGGGCATGGATTGGCTGTGCCTGCCCCTCTAAAATGTTGCTGCTGCAAGGGTATTCCGTTAAAGGAATCCAGGGGCTCGCCATGCTTTTGTACGCACCTCTGTCAAGGGGCTAGGGCCACGCAAGAGCCCCTGGGAGCATTTGGGGAGAGGTCCCCTTCTCCATCGCTCACCCCAGAATGTTCTCCCTTTCTGACTTTCGCAGTCGTGCAAAATGTCTGTCTGTCCCCATGCGGGGTAAGATAGTCACAGCCACTCACATGTTTTGTATTTGAATAAAGTTGTGGTCAAAATTATGCCAAAAACCTTAAACTAAAATTATGTGTGAATCGTGGTTTATTTGGGGTGGCTTGGGGACCTCGACACGCAAAAGCCTCCAAGGCTGCAATTCCAAACACACTTACTTGGGAGTAAGTCTCACTGAGCACAACAGACTTGCTTCTAAGGAAATAGGCTCAGAAGAGTGGTTTGGGACATGATGGAGGCATTGGGGTAACAAGGAACACGAAAGCATAATTCTTTCTCCACCTGTGCCTCTCTGACACATCCAAAACAAGCCTTTTACATTTTTTAAATTTAATTTTTTTTCACTTTTATTTTGCTTTAAACAGGTACATGTAAATATAGACAACCAAAATTACAAAGGAAAATTCCTTAATAGTAATGGGGGGGAAACTTTAGAAACTACAAAAAATATCGAAGTACATGACACAGAACATAAGCCTTTTACATTTCTCCCAATGGGAGATTAGTCTTTGACCTGGGCCGCAGTTCTACACCTAGTTTCCAGGGAATCAGCCCACTGAAGTCAATGGGATTTTCTTTTCAATAGATGTGGATAGGAATGCACTGTTAAATTTAAGTATTAACTTTAAATGTTCAAGCACATTTTTTGGTTCCTCTATTTGCTGTTTTTTCCTTCCCCAAGGAAATTACATGAGAGAGTTTTATTGTAAAAAGGCTGAATGCAATTACTTGAGATTCCATCAACAAACAACAATCCATAAACATGTAGCATTAAACAATCGTTGAGTGATACAGGTTACAAGTCCATTTGCAGTATTTGGTGAAGTAGTTGAGAAATGACTCCTGTTTCCCATTTTGCTATACATTAATGTGGAATCTACACACATATAATAAATGCTTTTTTAAAAAACATTTTGAAAAATACATTGAATTTTGCGTAGCTCATTGTCGCCATCTAGCGTCACATTTGTATATAGCACTTTACCACACATTGAAAATGTTTTATTTGCAGCTGTATAGCTGAGTCCTGAATAATGTGGGGAAAATGTTCTAGACTTGCTGTGCTGGGCAGCTGAAAATGTACCACCATCATTGTGGAAATCCTAGCAATCCAATGTACATGGAATAGCCTGTTAACACAAAGAGTGGCAGTCCCATATATTTCCAAGATGCTAGATCTGAGGTTTCTGTAAAATGGATCTTAGCCACTACTTTTTAAATCCATGGAGCATAAATGTCTGCCTGTTACCTGTAGCACATAAAACTTTGACTGACAGGCTGGTGCAAATGCCCAGAAATATAGCTAATGTATATTTACATCTGAACAAGGACTTTGCAGCAACCATGGGCTTCCAGCTTCCTCCAGTATATTCTTCTTAATACTGCATTTTTAAAACCTCAAGCATAGATATAAGAGATCACAGGTAACTTTTGAGACTGATAAAGTTCAAACTCAGCCAGCAACATTCTTGTATTTAAACAACTATCTGGAGAAAGGTACCTGGACTTTGTGTAAAAGAAAACAATATGCCAAAGAAAGAGAAAAAATTGTGCTGGTTTCTCGCTAGCTGACATCTCGTAACATCTTAGTAAACACCACACTTGTTAATCTGGGTTTTAATTTGCAGTCCACTGGATAAACCATAGCCAATGACAAGTATTACAGATTTGGGTTTGTAAGTGAAACAGATTATTCCAAGGTTCATGGATAAATAAGGTATAATAGGAGAGGAATTATAGGATTAGATTGTACTAGAAACATAAAAGAAAATCCATGGAAATAATATTGTTGGTTTACATGAATGATACAAAGTATTGAGAAAACAATATCCCCCCAAAATGTCACAAGAAGGGCATTGGCAAAACAATCAATTAGAGCAATTGGCATAAGAACCCTAAACTTGCATCTTGCTATCACAATTCTTCAGCCACCTACTGTGAAAAGTTTCTGCGTTCCCTAATCCTTTTAAACTGCCTTGTAATGTGGAATACGCTTACAATGCAGTAGGTAGAAGTAGCCTGCTGTCTCCAGAGAAACAAACAAACAAACAAGAGGAGTGAATGTGCAGATAGTAATCAAGAATAGATCGATAGATCGATAGATAGACCAGCCAGGACCAGATGTCTTCATTATCTGCATCATCTTTCATCCCTTGTGAAATTTTTGGAACTGGGCTCTGCAAGTAGGCAAAATGATATTTCCAACTTCCAAATGTGTGCTTAATCTGTTTAGTGGGAAATGTCACTGGTACCTGGCTCTTGGTTATTATCTTCATGCAAGTCACATGGTCACATTTCATACTAGCATCTTCTTCAAAGCAAACTGTTATGATGATGATGATGATGATGATTATTATTTTATTATTTATACCCCGCCCATCTGGCAACTCTGGGCGGCTTCCCCAGCCACTCTGGGCGGCTTCCAAAAAAATATTTAAACACTGTAATATATCAAACATTAAAAGCTTCCCTAAACAGGGCTGCCTTCAGATGTCTTCTAAAAGTCTGGTAGTTGTTGTTCTCTTTGACATCTGGTGGGAGGGCGTTCCACAGGGCCACAGGCACCACTACCGAGAAGGCCCTCTGCCTGGTTTCTTGTAACCTCATTTCTCGCAGTGAGGGAACCGCCAGAAGGCCCTCGGTGCTGGACCTCAGTGTCCTGGTAGAACGATGGGCATGGAGACGCTCCTTCAGATATACTGGACCGAGGCCGTTTTTGTTGATTATGTGTCTTATCAGGTTGTTTGCTTTTCTCATCTTTAGCATTGGTCCAGATTCCAGCCTCACATTGAATTTTTTGCTGAAGCAAATTAGCAGCCAAACAGCACCAGGATTTCTCCACTGGTATCAATCCATTGTAGCCCATCATGGCTGTTGTGTTTGCTGAATTAGATAGTTCCTTGACTTAGCAGGAACAGGCTGGCAACACTCGCCTCTTTATGTTAAATTCTCTTATGCCTAAAGGACAACAGCCCAGTGTCATATTATTCAAGCCAATGTTAATTGTTTCCCAGTGTCCAGTTTTAAAGGGCAAGTAATTTAGATTTAGCAAATGAGAGCTCCCATGCTATTGTCTAAGCGAACAGTCATTTCAATTAAAAGTAAATTTTCTCCTTGCTGGTCATTCAGGAACGCCTCACACAATTTAATACCCTTTTTACACCACGATGGTTCAAGGGAGATAGTTAACACATTTTACCGAACAATTCACTCACTGAGGGAAACAGGGGTGGTTAAGATGGACTGTGAACTCCTAATTCAAAATTAATAAATAAAACTAAGCTGTTGCAGGGGAGAATGGGTCATTCTCTTTTACTTCTCTTTTAGCTTCTTTTACAGAAGTGAAACAAAGGTGCAATTTGACTTAACAAAGACCCAGTTGTAATATCAAAATACATGTTTGGAAATATAGCATCATCAGAAGCTATATGCATTCATTGCATGCTTCTACTTAACAGTGACTCATATGACCTTTAACCTGAAAAGCTTTTTTAAAAAAATAAATAAAATCCTGTTCTTATTCAGTACAGTGGTACTGGATTACATACACTTCAGGTTACAGACTGCTCACCCAGAAATATTACCTCGGGTTAAGAACTTTGCTTCAGGATGAGAACGGAAATTGTGCCCTGGCGGCACAGTGGCAGCGGGAGGTCCCATTAGCCAAAGTGGTGCTTCAGGTTAAGAACAGTTTCAGGTTAAGAACGGACCTCTGGAACGAATTAAGTACTTAACCCGAGGTACCACAGTACTAACAATTTTTTTTTTTGTACTCCTGATAAGAGCTCAAGCTAATAAAAGGTTATTTATAGTAAAGAAGAAGTTGTTGCTGCTGCTGCTGTCATTATGTAACTTTATGTACTTCCATGTGACAAAAAGTGCCCCCCCCATATACAAGAGGAAGACACCTAGGTTTAATTTTGCCAGTCATTCAGTGACAACAAATTTTTCCTGATAGTAAAGACAACAGATATAACACCAAACTTGTACTATGTAAGACTGGTGAGAAGAACTGGGACATTACTCTATTTGCACCCATCTATTGTCATGCTGAAAAGTGAGTGTGCATGCCGAAGCAAGCGAGGAGCCTGGGCAGGCCTCCCCACACTCCACCCCATTGCTGCTGGACCGCTGGGATTGAAGAGGACACAGTATTTTTCTCCTTCATCTACCCTGACGTGGCGTTCAGTGGCGTAGCATGGGTTGTCAGCACCCGGGGCAAGGCAAGTAATTTGCGCTCCCTAACCCATGGATTTGCGCCCCCTAACCCTAACCCCCGGATGTTGTGCCCGGTGCGGCCGGCCCCCCTGCACCCCCCACGCTACGCCACTGCCCCCATTGAAAGCAGGTGAGGCAAACAGATGGCCCAGGCAGGCCTTCTGCAGTTGGTGGCAGCTTAATCCCAGAGAAAGGGGTATTTTGCGGGCATGAAGGGGAGACTTAGGCTGGATCCTAAGCCCATTCATCTCAGTCACACAAACTGGCATAAATCACTCTGGCAAAAAGCTTGGTGTAAAATACTATTTTAAAAGCTTGTTTTCCCTCTGCCAGGCTTAGGTATTACCACCAGCAGACCTGGCACTGAACAGTTTGCGTTCTGGTGCAACTTTACACCAGCTTACACTGGCTTGCTTTATGCCAGCTTCTGGTGCATACGATTGCCCCCTCAGGGTATCAAAAAAAGGAAGTATATATAACCTTTTAACAGTTAAAGGGGGGGGACTTTTAACAATTTTATTAATAGTCTTGTGTTATGTTTAGGGGTACATGACATTTACATTTTCCAGCCTACCTAAATTTTATTCATTGCATCAGCTCATTCTGACATTTGATGCAGAAGTGCTTGAATACCAAATGCAGGGATTTTCATTGTTGGTATTTTTCATTCCTGGTCTTCAATTAAGGCGAGATGAAAGAAAACAAAAGAACTCCAGTGTGTTCTACTTTTCTAATACTGAGAAGCCATTTATTTGTTCAAAGTAATCTTGCTGCAACAGATATTAGCAAGATATTCCAGTATGGTATATAATGCTCAGTTCATGTAGCAATGTATTCCATGCATCCTATAGTGTTGAGTGTAAAGATCTACACGGAATTACAATAAATACAGGTGAAACTCAGAAAATCAGAATATTTATTTCAGTAATTCAACTTAAAAGGTGAAACTAATATATGAAATAGACTCATGACATGCAAAGTGAGATATGTCAAGCCTTATTTGTTATAATTGGGATGATCATGGCGTAAAGCTGATGAAAACCCCAAATTAACAATCTCACAAAATTAGAATATAAAATGAAATCAGCAAAACAAGGACTGCAAATAGAGCAATATTGGACCTCTGAGAAGTAGAAGCATACATATGTACTCAATACTTGGTTTGAGCCCCTTTTGCATCAATTACTGCCTCAGTGCGGCGTGGCATGGATGCTATCAGCCTGTGGCACTGCTGAGGTGTTATGGAAGACCAGGAAGCTTCAATAGCAGCCTTCAGCTCTTCTGCATTGCTTGGTCTCATGTCTCTCATTTTTCTCTTGGCAGTGCCCCATAGATTCTCTATGGGGTTCAGGTCAGGCGAGTTTGCTGGCCAATCAAGCTCAGTAATCCCATGGGCATTTAACCAGCTTTTGGTACTTTTGGCAGTGTGGGCAGGCGCCAAAGTCCTGCTGGAAAATGAAGTCAGCATCCCCATAAAGCTCGTCTGCGGAAGGAAGAATGAAGTGCTCCAAAATCTCCTGGTAGACGGCTGCGTTGACCCTGGACTTAATGAAGCACAGTGGACCAACAGCTGATTACATGGCTCCCCAAATCAACACAGACTGTGGAAACTTCACACTCGACTTCAAGCATCTGGCATTGTGTGCCTCCCCATTCTTCCTCCAGACTCTGGGTCCTTGGTTTCCAAATGAGATGCAAAACTGCTCTCACCAGAAAAGAGATTTGGTACATGGGTGGTATCCAACGCATTTGTTCTGTTCACAAATGGATATCAGTATTCACCACCATCTCTTATCACCTCACATGTCCTTCATCCACTCCAAATCTGCCCCAGAGGATTGGGGGGGGGAAACCCAGAACAGATTTAGAGGGTACACCGGGGTGCACAGGAAGAAGAGAAGGTGGGGAAGTCCTGTTGCACAGCTAAAAGTCCTTGTGCTTACTGAACAAGTTCATTCAATACTTTGCCATCTCCACAACCCATTTAATCTAGAGATAGTTCATCGATAAGAATCAGGCTATTGTAAGGTAAAACAATTGCAGACTGGGAATGTTTCTCTCCTTTTTAGCTTCTATCATCACTATTCTTCAAGGCGCAAAAAGAGAATAAACATAGAAGCACTTCTAAAATTGCAGGCTATGGTAACCCTCTTGTAAATGATATGGTATTAAACAGCGATGAAAAACGTAAGCCTAAATGAAAAGAACGGTAATGGTCTTAAGTAACGGTACATGAGATAAAAAAGCCCCAACACATTCCCTCTTCTTAACAGAAATGTTTTCTTCAGGAAGTAAAAATTAAATCACTTATTCATAAAGCTCATTTAAACCTATACTTTTGTCTCTTTCCGTGAGTGATTGCATTTCCTTTTTAGATTTTGAAAGTGTGAAATGTTCCGTAAATAGACCCATAAATTTGCTTGGGTTAAAAGCCATTTTCTTAAGGTATATTTACAGTATTTGGGTAATATGTATGTACATTCAATAAATCTTTTAGCATAATGTGCATCTTTTTCAAATAAGTTACTCCTCTGTGGCTTTATTCATAACTATAAAACTCAGTGTGGTTCACATTGCTGGCCAACTACTGTAGCAGACTAATCAGGTATGACTGAACACTCAAACGCTTACTTGATTGCTAAATGAAATATTTTAGCATCCTCTAGATGGTGCTCATTAAATTCTCTTGACACCCAAACATTGCCAGATTATATTTGCTTAAAGTGCCTGCATAAAGTTTACAGTAGGTTGTTCTGGGTTTCTGCTTTTCTAAGTTGTACATTTTGTAACGAACATTCAAGTCATTTTTTGCTTTGTATAGTAGTGTGGAGCTCTTTCTCTAGGTCGAATAGCTGGAGAGTTCAGGCAAACTCTTTAACAAAATAATCATATTGGAAGCACATTCCACCAGAATCCATTTCCCCCTGGAAATATTTCTAATATTTTATTTTTCCGCATCTCCCCCTCCCAAAGAAGCCAATAGTAAAATTTTCTCTGAATTTTCTCCATCTTCTCCTCGCCCTCACATTGCAGCCACCATTTCCCTTCACCAGAATGCCCTAGAGCGGCACTAGGTCTGGGGCATTGGGGGGGGATGCAAAATGGCAGCCAGGCAGCCAACACAATTGCTGTTCATGTCACTTATGGCAGCTGCAGCAGCAAAGAAACCTGTAGGGGAGGAAAGAAAAGAAAGACTATCACTGCTTATGTTGATCTTCACCCTCGAGAAACAGATGAGTAATTTCTTCTCTCCTCCACTTCCAGAGAAATTCAACGACACGACCCCCTCCCCAATTTATTAGCCCACGAATAGGGCAAAGGATGTGGATAGGCCTTCTTCACACAGCGCTGCAAACCAATGTAAAATATGCTGATTTCTTGATGTCACGTCTAGTGAGTTCTGTGCAATGTAATTAAAAAACCGGACGGGAGTGAATGAATAATTTTGAGAGCGATGTGAAGAAACTGCATCCCACACAGTATATTTTGGTTTAATTTTTTTTTAAAAGCATTAGTAATTTCCGCTCACTCTATTTCTGCCAGCAAAAATTTAAAAAATAGTGAATGACACCTGTCTGAATATCCATGACAGAAATAATTGGGCAGCTAGGGTCTTAGAGTAGAAATGGAGGCACAGCTTTTCCATTCCTTATGAGATGTATGAATTTGTACACATAGAGCTTCCTCACCTTATCACATTATGGATACATTTCCTTTGTTGTTTTAAGATTCGGATACATATTACGAACTGACAAACACACAAATATTTAATAAAACGAATTTTATTAAATATTTCTTAGTTTACAAAAATGCATGCATTGTCTCTTTTCTCAAGTTGTGTTTTCTACAGATCAGTTGCATTTGCTGTGAGATATTAGTGTTGCATGCAGTACAGTGGTGCCCTGCAAGACGAATGCCTCGCAAGACAGAAAACCCGCTAGACGAAAGGGTTTTCCGTTTTGGAGGTGCTTCACAAAACGAATTTCCTATGGGCTTGCTTCGCAAGAGTTCCTGCGGGGTTTTTTTTCCTCCCCCCCCTTTTCCCCAAGCCGCTAAGCTGCTTATCAGCTGATCCTAAGCCGCTAAGCCGCTTAACAGCTGATCCGCTAAGCCACTTATCAGCTGATCCGCTAAGCCGCTTAACAGCTGATCTGCTAAGCCACTAAGCCGCTTATCAGCTGATCCGCTAAGCCCGCTAAGCCGCTAATAGCGCTAATCTGCTAAGCCGCTAATGGGCTTGCTTTGCAAGACGAAAAAACCGCAAGATGAAGAGACTCGCGGAACGAATTCTTTTCGTCTTGCGAGGCACCACTGTATTGGGTAATAATAACAATACAGTGGTACATCGGTTTACAAACTTAATCCGTTCCAGAAGTCCGTTCTTAAACCAAAACTGTTCTTTCCCTAATGAGGCCTCCCGCCGCCAGTACCCTTCCACCATTCGGATTCTGTTCTCAGACCAAGGTAAAGTTCGCAAACTGGGACACTACTTCCGGTTTTGCGGAGTTCGTAAACAAAATCATTCATAAACAGGACTGTTCTTAAAACAAGGACCACTGTAATCATCATCATCATCATGTTCATCATTTATACCCCAACCACTCTGGGCTACTCCCAACAGAATACTAAAAACACGATAAAACATCAAACATTTAAAACTTCCCTAAACAGGACTTCCATCAAATTCCTCCTACCTGCAGCAAAGGACGCCTGCCTTGTTTTCATTCCCAAATATATCAAGAAGCCCTTCAGCCTTTATATTTGTTGACTAATAGGAAATATCCACACATAGTTAAGCCTTTTTCATCTCAAATCTTATTTAAGGAATACCTTCATTGTATTTTATTACCATTCATTTACTTCCAGAGCTATGTGGTAGTTATGGTTTTGTAACTACTGAATGACCTGCTAAGTTTCTAGCTACTGCTTTATACAACAAAGCAATCAATACCCAAAATTTACTAGAAGCATATAGAGCTTATGGGATAATAAGTACAACAACCATTATGTCAGGGAGAAAATGAAAGCTTGGGTTGGTATTGGAGAAAGAGAGTATAAGAAAGCCCTCAATCAATAAAATACAGTAGCAGTAAAGCAGGGATTCATCTCTCTGAAAAGAAAATTTGTCAGAGGTTATACCGGTAATTTTCAGGCAAAACACCTGATTGCACAGGCAACAGAGTCACAATGGACGTAGAGAATAACCAGACCTTGTCACAAGCCATATGAGAATCAACTTTGAATTCTGTCCCATGAAGATGCAATGTATGGATAAGGTAGCAATGGGAGTGGGACCTTTTTTCACACTTGAGGAGCATCTAATGGAAATGGAGATTTCCCATCAGTTCAGTATATCTTATGCTATTCAAATGCACACAGCTGTGTGGAACAATGAAATTGTAGCTTTCATGTGGCTCAATGAGGACACAACGTAGGCCTCAACAATAAGTGGATTTGGAATATAGTAATAATACATGAGTGCACTTATTTGTGTGGCTGCATTCAGAAAGGGGGGTATTGCTTTAGGTTTAGTGGTTGTAATGTTAGTCCTGTTGTGTTATGGCTTTTTAATCACTATATTGCCACACTAAATTTTAAATGGCTGGAAAGATCTACATGCCAGGATACTATCCCAAATTCTGCTACGTGAGCAATGGTGGTATGATAGCAAAAACTGCAGGGAAATGGCAACACAAAACTCTTGTAATTTTCCAAGTGAATGTGGTTGAAAACAGTCGTCCCCCATCCTCCCCCCCCCCGGGAAACAATTAACATTGTGCTCAATTTCCACTAGATTTACAGAAGTGGCTTTTAGATCTTATGAAAGGTGTAAAATGCAAAGATTATCAGGTAAGGAAATGCCAGGAAGAAAGAACCAACTTCAAAAGAACACTACTGAACCTAACGTAGAACCACATAAATTGAGTGTACTTACATTTACACCACAATCTAGTGTCTTCATGGGTGGGAGATTCACTGTACATTGGTATTCATGTTTTCATATTAATATTTCATATGCAGAAGCAAGTCCCACTGTGTTCGGTGTGGTGTGTTTCGGAGTAAGTATGCATGTCTTGAGAATTTCAACAAAATCCACATTGAGGAGCTGTTTGATAACATGCTGACATCATTAGACTATGTAATCTGGAACCAATAACTAGAAGCAAGAAAGAATTCAAAATAGCAAGCATGTGCAAAATAAATGATATCATGCCAACTTAATTTGCTAGGCTCATATAGGTCACAGTTCTGGATTACAATTTTTATACTTTTTCTATTTAAGAATACACACAGCTCTCTGCATAAAGTATTTCATTCATTTTATGAAGCTTTACTTTTTCTAGTAGGTTGCTATTCTCAATCCTATTGGTCAGTGCTACAGACCTTTTTCAACTGAATGATATGTCATAGAAAAACCTTTGGTGCCAGTGTGGTGTAGTGGTTAAGAGCGGTAGTCTCGTAATCTGGGGACCCGGGTTCGTGTCTCCACTCCTCCACCTGCAGCTGCTGGGTGACCTTGGGCCAGTCACACTTCTCGGAAGTCTCTCAGCCCCACTCACCTCACAGAGTGTTTGTTGTCGGGGAGGAAGGGAAAGGAGAATGTTAGCCGCTTTGAGACTCCTTAAAGGGAGTGAAAGGCGGGATATCAAATCGAAACTCCTCCTCCTCTTTTTTAAAAATTAAGCAGCTATGTCTACTAATATTTTTCCCTCCTTCGGAACCATCACACTTTTTAAAAATAAAGAATACATTTCTTCTTAATGTAAAAACCAGTAGAGCGGTGACCCTCAGTGTAATCCACAGAAATTAAGACCACATGGAGAAGGTTAGGATCAAATGACTCCTACTGAACGAGCCACCAAGAGTATTCTCTCAAAACAAAGGGAAAATCAGACAGAGGTGATTATTTGCTACTGAGCTTGCTGACAATGCTCAATGTGGGCTCACCTCTAGGGTCTGCAAAGTCAGGAGCAGAATTGGGTTACATTTTATGCTCACCACATGAGAGCAGCCCAGCTCAAAAGAGAACGCTGGAAGCTGGAAGAGGTCTCAGTCAAATACACAGGGAAGAATGACCTACATTGGCACAATATTATTTTCTCAACAGCTAGGGCTGTACAGCTGTATAAGACAAAATAAAGTCTACAAAATTATGCCAGTGTGATATAACTGAGCCAGAGTATGTTCAGGCTCAACAACATGATTCACCAACAAAGTCTATTGTACTGCCTCGCGTACATGGTTTGTAGGCAGCCAAGAAGTGTCACATAGAAAGAAATTTGAAAGGCTTGTGCTATTGCTGTCCTTTAGGTAAGTTCAGGCTGTTGAAGTTCTGTGGCCTTCTCACCTTGTCAGGCTGCATCTCACAGTTCTGTTTGATTGTGATAGTGTTGATCGAGACCAGCATAAACTCGCATGTAGTGATTTGGATGGCAAAAACATTTTCTACTTCTAATATTTGGATTTGCAAAGATTTCTGATTTCTTGAGAAAGCGGTAAGAGCCAACAGAGAGAGCGTGGAAGGGAAGGCATAGAGGTTAAGAGATGGAAGGAATAAGGGCAATAACCCTTCCTACAGTGTGTAAGTGGTGAAAGACTTACCACTGCTCTTGTTCAAGGATGCTACTACCCAATGTTGACCCACCCATGAGACAAATTGAGGCAGGATCCATTGTAGCAGTGACAACCTCCTCAGCAGCCCTACCCCAATGCTGCCTCTACAGTGGCCCCTTGGTGAATAGGAGGCACTGCCAATCTCTTCCCACCCGTGCTTCCTTGGTCCCACCATTTATTGTTCCCCCATTGTTTCTGATGTTTCACCCTTCTCTGCTGGGGGGAGAGACACCAGTTTGTGGTTTGCCTCAGGTGCCTTGGGCCAGCCCTGCTAACACCAGTTCCCACAATTTCAGGGCACCTAAGATGGCTAGCAAGACTGCCACCCTAAATAGCACAGCCTCAAATACAGACCAACAAATAGTCTATCATTTTTTATATCCTGGCCAATAGCTGTCACCCAGTCATGTACAATTTATCTTGTATGGTAGGGGCTGTCAATTCCACCCCTCCCATGCTCAACAAACCCGAAAGAAGTTTACAATTGAGTAAAGTCGAGCTACAATGTCATTCCCTCAAAACCTATGGGACAACCACCTCTTCTTTCAATTCAGTGAGTGTTATATCTCAGAGAAATAAAAAGGACACTTACAGAACCATCTGGTGATATTTCAACACCCCCTCTGAGCTTTTTGCTCTCATGTTACATTTCCTGTGGGCAAGGGGTAAAATTTTACACAGAACAGCATCACAGAAAACCGCTGTAGACAAAATGGATGACATCTGGACATTTGACATTAACTGAGTTTGTAAAAGAAAAAGAAAAAAAAGATAAGGCTTATGTAAAAATATTCAAAGAAGAATAGATTTGGCTGTAAAGGGCCTTATATCTGCTTTGAGAGAATAATGTAAGATTGCATGTGTTTATATACATAATGGTCAAATATATGGAACACAGGAGAGTCCCAATCAGTATCCTTTTTTAACACTCAAAAGCAGCAAATGCGGGAGGTTGTCTGCCCGCTCCCTCAATCCAGTTCTTCCTTCTTCAGTTACCCCCTGGGGTAGCCTCTAGGCTTGTTTGGGACAGGTACAATATGGGTTCCAGTCTTCCTTTCCCACATCATGCCCAATATTAAATCTGTGAGGTAGTGTATATGTTGAAAATGGTGCAGAGGGAAAGGTTTGAATCCCTTCTCCCTCAGCACAACAGGCCCCATCCAGTTTGGATGTCCTTGCGGCTTCCGTGAAATAATTGCTAATCCAACAAGAATGGTCACAGGTGAGTCTCCACTACCTCTTTTCTTTGGAAATGCCTTCTGTTCACGCACTGTTACGGAGGTCCTGATCTGTCATATAGCCATGGTTGGTTTTTTTTTACTCCCCTCTCCAACGTTTTGATACCTTGGCTGTGATGATTTTTCTTAGGTTTAATGCATGCGCATCACTAGCCAGTCCAGTGCAGTCAAGCCATACTCTTAGGATGTGCTTTGGGAATACCGATCCTTTAAAAGACTCATGGTTTCTAACCAATTACTTCTACTTTCCTTGTGGCTAAAGAAAAAAAACCCCTGAATGAGCAATAGGTCAGGCCGTAAAGAGGGCAAAAAGATGGAGGAGGGATGATTGACTGGGATTGGGTAGAGACTGGCAGCTCAAGGGGCTCTTTGGGTGGGTGGGTTGGTAGGTACATTCTCTCTGAGGTTGCCTGAGACAACAAGAAGCCCCACACTCCCCTGGGGAGCTTCTCTTCCAGTAGCTCCATTGCAGTATTTGTTTAGCTCCCCTTGCGATTCCTCTGCCCTTCAAGGGTGGAGTAACCCAGTTTTTCAATCTTCATATACAGGGCCAGCCCAAGACATTTTGGCACCTGAGGTGAATCACAAAATGACACCCTCTCCCCACCAGGGAAGAGTGAGTGAGTGAGTGAGTGAAGATCTAAAGATTTACAACAGGATCTGTTGCCCCTGTGGCTCTTGCCACCTGAAGCAGTTTGCCTCATCTAGCCTCATGATGGTCCAGTCCTGTTCATATACATTGCCATGCAACGGCCAGTGCCAGATTTACGTATAAGCTAAACAAGCTATAGCTTAAGGCCCCACTCTCTTGGGGGCCCCCAAATAATCTAAAGGGGGAAAAAACCCTGGATGTACATTTCCAAAACAAAAACAAATAAAAGAAAAACCTACATACAACACCAGTTTTGTGTTGTGTAGGCTCCTGTGATGTAAGTAATGGGCCCCGCCTGCTAGCCTGCTCCCTAAAATATCACTGGTTAGATACCTATTAGGTCCATAAATTACCATATAGTATATATTCAACACAAAAAACAGCAACAATTTGTTGTTGACAAAGGACAGCTGGACATATAAAGGGCCTCATTACCTTCAGTAGCTATGGGCCTCATCAAACCTAAATCCGGCCCTGGCAGCGGCACAGTTATGGGTCTATTTTTCAAGGCACTGAATGGACATTCTCCTGAATATACTTTCTCAGGGTTCTTGCTGTAATACTTCATCTCTGCTATAGGGACAGGCATTGACACAGGATGTCAATTCACAAATTACATATTAAGTGGCAAGGAATTACAGTGGTGCCTCACAAGACGAAAAGAATCCGTTCTGTGATTCTCTTCGTCTAGCGGATTTTTCGTCTTGCGAAGCAAGCCCATTGACGGATTAGCGGATTAGCGCTATTAGCGGCTTTTAGCAGCTTATCTGCTGATCGGATCAGCTGATAAGCGGCTTAGTGGCTTAGAAAAAGGGGGGGAAACCCCGCAGGAACTCGCAAGGCATTGTCGTCTTGCGAAGCAAGCCCATAGCAAATTCGTTTTGCGAAGCACCTCCAAAACGGAAAACTCTTTCGTCTAGCGAGTTTTCCGTCTTGCGAGGCATTCGTCTTGCGGGGCACCACTGTACAGTGGACATTGTACTTCTGGCCGGATGTGGAAGAGCAATGCCTCAACAATGCTAAGTGACCCAGGTGTGGTTTCTCCTTCTTGTCACATCTTCTTTGACCCAAAATGTGCTCTTTTCCCAATGCACTCTATAACAGTGTTTTATCCACATAATTTCAAACATTTTTTTAAATGCTTGCACAACGCTTTAGCAACATGTCATTATATGTGATTGGAAATGTAAAACCCATTATTACCATCTCGAAGGGGAGCTGGAAATAGCACAAGAGAATCATAAGCTAATATTTGTTTTAGTACACACAAAAAATAACCTAGGAAATGATTTTTCTTGCAGCAATACCATATCTACCAAGCCAGACGATCTTTAAAGCAATTGCAAACGTAGCTGCTGATTAGAATGGTTTCTTTTTTATACAGTATTCCGGAATTATTGCAGTAAATATAGAGTATATAGGAGAATTGGCAGTAAACACTTCAGTATTAAGTATTGTCCAGATTTTAGGAAAACATTTCCCCCTATTCTGGAATTCTGCTTCTTATGTTTTCCTGGGATATATCATTTGAAAATTTCCATTTTTCTTCCTTATTGTAGAAATCTGTATCTATATCTATGTTGGTGTCTTTATCTACTAACAATATGGTTTACAGAAAAAACAAATACCTATACCATGAATAATGTATTGTGTTGGAAGGTATTTCTTCTTCTATGGTGGCTTGCAATATACAGCTAATTATGTCATTACTATTGCTAAACTAATTATATATTGGGGAAACATAATTTAATTCGCAGTCTATTAATTTCTAAATTTTTAAGTTTTATTGGTACAAATCAAAGTTGGGCCGTAAATATACATGAACAAGTTTTATTTGTTGCTGTTTTTTGGCACGAAGAGATAGGGTCTCTAACAGATTGTGATGCATAAAGCTATTACAAAAAGTGCAAACTAAATTTGGTTACCCCAGAAAATATCCTCAAAGCATTCAAGTCAAATGTCTGAGTGCATTCCCCTCACAAACATTTAACAAGGCAGGTTGCATCTGTGCTGTTTACAATGTAAACGCACTGGCTTTTTAGTTTGGTCAAAAGTGCCAACGTTACACTCAAAGTATTTAGGTGCCTCTTCACTACAAGCTTGGTGATTATATAATCAAACTTGTGAAGCATAAAACATCATAACATTCTGCTGACTATGGGGAGAAAACTTCAGGAAAGAGCTTCTAAGAGCTTGTCAGTTTTCTTCCTCCACCTCCCTGCCTTTCTCCAAATACTGCTTTGAATCAGATAGGCACCTAGGCTCACATTTTGCAAAAGATCCCTGACTGATGACCATCCAACCTCTGTTTTAGAAACCTCCAGTGAAGGAGAGTCCACCACTGCCACTGTTGAACAACTTCTACCGTCAGAAAGCTCTTCCTAACGTTTAGTCTGAATTTCCATTGTTCCAGGTGTAAAGTACTGTGTAATTCAAATAGGACACAAACCAGCTTTAATTAAGTATTTCTCAACTGATTTCAACAGGAAATGCTTTCCTCCAGAGAACTATTAACCTCAAATAGGTGGGTGTGGCATTTGCCCATTCCTTGTGATTATGTTTGTACAGGGGGATGGAAATGGTTAATGTAGATTGACCAGTGAGAAAGCTCAGAGGCGGAGCCTACCTGGTTTTGAGGCTCAGCCCAGGGGTTTACCAGGGGGAGATATAGGAGTGAGGGTCAGACAGAGGCAGAAAAGTCGAACATAGTGGTTGTGATGGAGTGAGAAACAGGGATAGGAACTGAGAGAGAAGAGTGTGACAGTGTGAGATAGTGCCACATCTAGTTAAGGGTGCGCATTTGAGAAACTGTTCTGAACATATTTAAAACTTGTTTGTTCTTCAAGAAACTTTAATCTTTGTTGTTGACTTTACAACCTGACTGAGACTCAGTATTTCACCAGAGGAAACCTGGTTGGTGGCAGCGGAAGAATAAAGCAGTGGTGTACAGGTCAATAGTCTGTGAAACGACCGGGGGCTCTGTACAAATGCCACAGCGGGCATGGAAATAGTGGCATCTATGCCCCAGAGCACTCATGAACCCTACAAGCATGAGGCAGGTAGGTCCACAATGCTGCTTCCCATTTCTGCAAAAATGGGGGGGGGGAGCATAAAACTTTGAAAGGGGTTAAGTGGAAAAAGTAGCTTCCATGGCCTGAAACTCCCACCACCACCTAAAGTATGAGTGCTTTCTGACATGCCTTCCACAGAAAACAAAGAAAGGCATAAGAACCTAATGCTATTCAACCATCTCCGTCTAGTTTCTGCAGTATTGACCCCCCTTCTCTGCTGTACTCTCCCCACCCACAAGGGAAAGGGAGAGGTCTGGCATCCAATCTGAATTGCCTTTGGAAAAGGGCATGCCTAATAATAATAATAATAATAATAATTTTTATTTATACCCCGTCCATCTGGTTGGGTTTCTCCAGGCACTCTGGGCGGCTTCCAACAAAATATTAAAATACAGTAGTCCATCAAACATTAAAAGCTTCCCTAAACAGGGCTGCCTTCAGATGTCTTCTAAAAGTCTGGTAGTTGTTGTTCTCTTTAACATCTGGTGGAAGGGCGTTCCACAGGGCGGGCGCCACTAGCGAGAAGGCCCTCTGCCTGGTTCCCTGTAACTTGACTTCTACCTACAGAAACCTTGTTACGACTTTAACTTCCTCTAGAGAGTCAAGTTCAACTGTCTTCTTGGTGCTGTGGCCAACCACAGCGGGGCTAATCCGAGGACCTCACTAAACCATCCAATCGGTAGTAGCGATGGGCAGTGTGTACAAAGGGCAGTCTACGTGCAGCCCAGTAAATAACTTGGAAGCCTGGTTTCCAGCCAGTCTATCAGTTGTGGTTACTGGAGACCTTCAACAGTGGTTATCGGGGGGTTTTGTGGGTGCTAGTGGGGTGCTTGTGGGCACAGTGGTTGGTGACCCCTGGCTTAGAGGGATTTGTGTCTGGAACACGGCATGAGGAAAGAGTTAATCTCCTTCTCTTCCAGCACCATTTTCCCAATTTTAAAAACAGGCTCATTTTTTTAAGTAACACAGATCTAGATCACAGTTTCCCCACAGCATGTCCACCTTGGTCAAAGAAATTAGTAAATATTGAAACAACTTTAAAAAGAACAAGACGCCTCTGCTGCCTTGCAGTGTTGAGGTCTCCTATTGTATATAATGGAACATAATTCTTACAGGAGGGTTTCCCCTCTGGTGATAATTGTCTCAAATTGTGCCATTTTCCCACTGGGGATGCTGAAATTTGTAGTCCCGGTCCCACCCCCAGCAGAAATAGATGTTTGCTGGTAATCTGGATCACCTGCTGCCATCCTTGGCCTTGGGGGCACCATAGTATTCACTTTTTTTGTGAGCACTCAAATTAGGTGGTCGCAAAAGGCTTAGTGCCTTTTCAGGTTGAACTTGTTTCTGAAGTGTTTGATTTGCTGAGAAAATCAGTCAGCCTTGTGCAGAGCAGGACTGCATTTTGTAAACTCAGTACTGCAGGAATAGACCGCAAGCAATGCTACACAGCTTGAATTCAACAGAAGGAACAGACACAGACAGAGGGGTATCTGCTTGGATCAGAGAAAGAGGGGTGGGGTGGGCCCCCCAAAAAGGTCTGATCAACTAACATGACCGGTTTGAGCTGGAATAAACTAATTTCATACACCCTTACTCGGCAAGACATTTATCTAACTCTATTCACATGCCATTGCTTCTCCAATAGAACCTTGGAGTGCTCCTGTATCCCTGTTCCTGCCAGCATCCTCTGCTCACGAGTGAAGAAACTATGGTTCTCCAACAGCTGGATTCCCACTTCCATCATCCTTGATCATGGACCGTACCTGGTGGTGCTGATGGGAGTTGGTATCCAATGTGAGTTTTCTACCATTTAAGGGTTGGGGAACTTATGACCAAATATTGTTGGACTACAACTCCCATCAACACCAGGCAGCTTGGTCCATGATAGAGGGTGGTGGGAGTTGTAGTCAAGCAACATCTGGAGGAGAATGCATTCCATATCTTCTGTTTCAGCAGGATTCCACTTTTCCATATATATGTGTTTGTAGCATAGTTATAGTTTGGTTAGCATCTACCTTAAGCCTGCTTGGGGGGAGCAAACAGCCTAGATATTAGAATACTAGAATAAATAAGGTCATGATCCACTTCAGGTAAGCACTTCAAAGAGCCTTTAATTTCAGTTGATGGTTGTTCATATTTGGAAATCGGTGGAACTTTACAGTGTTTAAGTTTGGCTGAATTGTGTCCTAAATAATGACTTCCTTGATGGGCAGATGTGATTGTGAAGATGCATGCAGCTGGGATATAAATTATCACCATGATATTCAAAGCCAAAGTCATTGACATGAATGGAAGAGGAAGCAGCAGAACATCTCAGCATCGTGTTTCAGATAATCACGTTTATGCAAATTCATAGAGTGGCAAATAATCTTGATCAAAAATTCCTCCAATTCTAGTTAGCAGAAAAGACAGCAACATTTGAAAACAATCATTAAAAACAACAACGATGCCCAAACCAATTATTTTTACATAAAAGAATATAAATGAGATCAGTGAAATCTGAAGGAGGGGACAAAGAATTATCACACACAAGAATAGTCTTAAGGATATTATCATGCAATTAGCACTATTAGGCTGTAGCAAGATCAGTTCATACAGTCATTTTTTTCTCTGACAAGCACAGCAAGGAATTTTTCTTCTACCTCGCAGCAGACCCTATTATAGTTCATTCTTCAGAACAGATCTCTTCAAGTAATAGGCGACATATATCTTTCTCTCAATATTATAGGACAAGCTGCGAAGGACACTCAGGCTTGTTCATCAACTTGCGACTGCCACATTCGATTTGTGTTTCATGGACAGATAACACATAATTCTGATCCCTGTTGTCTGAAATCTATTCCAGTTGCTGTCTAAAAAAGCAGTAAATGTATGAGAAGTAAAGAGTTCTATCAACATTAATCAAGCCTTCAACAAACCCCTGGCTTAAGAATTTGAATTATGGCGTTATTGAATGAGAGCTCGAGCAATTCTTTATTTTTATTTTTGAACTGCTAAAATCAGTGGAGCTTAACGTTTTGTTTTTGTTCCTCTGGAAGCGACTCCCCATTACACAGTGCCTCATATTAGAAGGCCATGTGCAGTAACTTTGCATTTGATGTCACAGCTATATGTTTCATTTGGCTCTCAGAGCCAATTTATTATTACATTGCTTTTACCGCGCAGCCTTTGAGATGGCCACCATGCAAAAGGACGTTGACAGAGGGCATGAGAAAATACCATGACAAAGTTATGATGTGACTGAAAAAGGGGGTGACCGTGATCCGCAAGAAGTAACGTGTGCACACTCAAGCTTCAACCAAGGGCTGGAAAGTGGAAAGAAGGAGCCCATTCGAGTGCTTTCTCACAGAACGGCTGAGAATCCATCTTGATCTTTCAGAGGCGGAAGTTCCCAGGAGCGACCATTCCTTCTGAACCTTTATTAACTTTTGCATTGCTGCCATTGCAAGCAGCAGCAGCAGCAATCCTGTGTAGCAGCTTTCTCCTCCGATAATGTCTTGAAGCAATGCTATGTTATGAGGTAGCATAGTTTGATGGGGGCACGGGTTTTGCTTATCAACAGCAACAAATAAACATTTTAAAAAGAAAAAAATAACACGAAAGGAAAAGCCATTTCTGCCCCTATACCCAGAACTTTTTTTCCTTAAAAAAATGTTTAGGGGTACTCTCATTCAGTGGCGTAGCGTGGGTTCTCAGCACCCGGGGCAAGGCAAGTAATTTGTGCCCCCTAACCTGTGGATTTTAGCACTCGAGTCTCTTCCGCGCCCCCCCCAGATGTTGCGCCAGGTGCGGCACCCCCCTGCACCCCCCACGCTACGCCACTGCTCCCACCACAAGTCTTCAGGACAGCCATCCGAAGGCTGGCGGCGGGAGGAGGTCTCTCCCGCCTTGGAGAGGTTCCCGCTTCCTCGAGGGGGGCCGGCCAAACGCGCCCCCCAAAATGTTGCGCCCGGTGCGGCCGGCACCCCTGGCACCCCCCACGCTACGCCACTGCTCTCATTTTCCTACTCATATTGAAATACTGCCTCTCAATGAGGCCAAACGCAGATTCACAAAATGTTTAGGGGTATGCGTACCCCTGTGTACCCCCAGAAAAAAAGCACTGCCTAGACCAATAATTTAGGAACTTTCACCGCTTTGTAACTAACACAAGTTTTACTGCCTGTGCAGCTACTCTGAAGCATATGAATCTGATCATTGGCTAGTTTGTAAGTAAATCATTTTAAACTTACCAGATCTGTGGCCTTTTCCTATGCTGGGGGAAGAGGGAAGGCTTGTAAAGAATTTTTTAAGGGAACATCTTGGAACTCACTTACATTTAAGGTTTTACAGCCTGTATTTCCATGGTTTACTTTGCTAGATATATTGTGACTTTAAATCTCTGCTGGGGTACTTGGATCTTGGCATCCAGGAAGTCTCCTTTCTATATTCTTTTTTCTTGAATCAACAGGTTTTATGGAATGAGGGCTTGCTGACGGCTGAACAACATGTTACATGCTGTTCTTCTAACAATCCAGTTCTTTATTCAAAAGCAGCCTCGAGTCTATGATCAGGAGCAGTAGAGGAACAGGGGAAGGACCTGCCTAACTTCTTGTGACCCCACCATTTCTCTGTTGAAAATCATCAAACTACTGTAAACAATTAGATATTCATATATTGTGTGGGTGTGGGGAGATCACCATCACCAAGGTCCCATCTACACATCATTTTAAACGTTAAAAATGTGTTATTAAAATGTGACACCAGAGGGTGCAGCAGAGCAACAAGCCACTGACAATGGAAAACTCCTATTAAGCTTTATACAACATTTTAATTTAAAACATGTAGATCCAGCCGGTGATGAGCAACACATTCCAATACAATGACATACTAAAATCAGTACTAGCAACTCCCTTAGGAATGACTGCTCCCCACATCAAATGGGGGTGCCTTTTGCGTGGTCGCACGCAGCCCCCCAGATCCCAGTGTGATTCCTGGTAGTTCCGGCTGGCTTCATCCTCCCCAGGCTGGATACCTGGAGGTCTCCGCCTACCTCAGCCAATTGCCCAATCCTGCCTGGGGAGGCGTTGCCAGGGGATTGGCCAGGTAAGGGGAGGGACCGTCCTGCCCACACAACAGAAGGTAAATCTTACCTGCGAAGCGGCAGTCGGCTCCAGAGTTTCTCCCACCCTCCCCTCCCTCAGTTAAGTCTTCTTTTGCAGGTTAACCTCTTCTCCACAGGTACGCAGGTGCTGCTACGTCAGGGTCGCTGTTGAAGGGCCGGAAACAAATTTTCCTGCATTGGCAGGTTTTGCCTTTCCCGTAGCAAAACGTCACAACTTTGGCGGTTTCAGGCCTTGGGTGGAATCCTTTAGTCTATCTTCCTAAATGGGGGAGGTGTGTGAAGACATGACCCATGTCCCCCTTGTGGCGGTGATACCAGGGTTCCCCGTTAAAGGGGTCTTGAGGGGAGGCATTGGCCATACACCGAGAGGTTGTAATGCTCTCCCCTCCAACGGCGGCGAAACGGGGGGCGGGCTCTCTGCTTGAACATATGTTCTCCAGAGCCAGCCCAATCACCACACATTCTGGATAACCCTGAAGTCTTCCAGATCCCCGGC
The DNA here is from genome assembly GCF_965113315.1 of Podarcis vaucheri. Classification (NCBI taxonomy): domain Eukaryota; kingdom Metazoa; phylum Chordata; class Lepidosauria; order Squamata; family Lacertidae; genus Podarcis; species Podarcis vaucheri. Next base: position 105,388,821 of record NC_138762.1, read on the forward strand.
TGGGGATTGGGAAGGATAAACGCCCAATGCCTGAGCCAAGGTCTCCCTACATCTGAAACTTAATAAAGTTGTGGCCAATTTTAATCCCATAGCACGTTATCTTGAGTCATTACTCCACTCAGGAGTTGTCTGGGGTTGGGGGGACTCCGCCTGTCCATGCAAAAGAAAAAGTTATTCTGGAGTCATGCTTTCTAACTGGAAGTACATTGTGGATATTTGGAGTACTCCATTTAAGCATTTTCTTCAGTGCATATACATTCTTATCTTATGCTGTATGTTGAAACCCACTTGCTTCTAGATAAAGAATCCTTTCAATTATGCATCTGGAGATTATTTAGCTAAGGGACTTTCTTCTTTGGTTCATCAAATTAAGTTCACTGTGATTGTGAATTATTTGCATCGCTTATTCCTGGACTCACGATTACAAGGGCAAGGGAGATAAACCTACTACTAAGAGCGGTCAGAACTTCACTGTGTGGGTAACCAATCTATTTCCAGAAAGTCTGCCTAAAGTGTCCTTTTGTTCTCTTTCTTGCTGACATTATTTCAGAGCTCTTCTCCATTACAGCAAGGAACAGGGAAATGCTTTATTGGTTCTGTTTTTCTTTCCAGCTCATTCTAAAACGTTCCTGAACATTTAACCAGGAAATGTTTTTTCCTAACATGTGGTATCTTCATATTTTCACCTTGAACTTGGCCCAGGATCAAACGGGTCACAAGAACAGATCTCTGGCACAGAGGTGTTTTATGCTGAGAGGGTAGCTACTAACTGGAGATTCCAGATAAAACGCAAGGGAAGTCCCACATGGACTATACTGCAGTAACCCAGTCTTGAAGTTGCCAGTGCCTAAAACTCTGTGATCAGTCTCTTCCAGTTGAGGAAGGGCGTTCAGCCCAAAGGCCTGGGTGGCACCTTTGTGGGTCGTTGGGCAAGAGAGGTGGAGCAGGAAAATCCTTGGCACTGATTGGTGCATTCGTTAGGTAGTCTGAGGAGGAGGTGGGGCTTGGTCCCTATTTAAGGGACGAGCTGACCGCTCCAGCCTCTTTGTCGGCAGGGGCCTCGGTCTGTGCTTAGGCCTACATCTCGGCCTGATCACAGCGAGGTGGGGGAAGAGAGAGGCAGGGGGAGCTGGTTCCCCTTACTCCTCCCTTTACTCACAAGAAGGCTGGCTGCAGATGGCAGGCAGCTACTGTGGGTCTTGTTGGCTGAGCAGGCAACCTGGAGTGGATCCAGCAATGGACTCCAATGCTGGTTTCAGGAATGGAGGGGCCTTTGAGGCATTGGGAGACCTACCAACCACAAGCTGACCCCGTTGGGGGGGGTGAGAGCAGGGGGGAAGCTCTAGGGCCAGTCCTGGTGGTGGTGGGGTCTCCTTTTGATGGAAAATCCCCCTGGGGGTGGAATATTGCCTCTGCCGTTGTGATGCCTGGGCTTGAGCAGTGGTATACGGAGGAGTGATATGCCCCCCCCATCTGCTCATTTGTGCAAGGCAGTCAAAATAAAAAGTGCAGAATGAATTGTGCAAGATAAGAGAAATATGCATATTTACTTTATTTGCATAATTTAAACAGGCTTCACAAATCCACGTTTTCTTCTGTACATTGCCATTTGGTATTTCCTCCATGCATCTAGGCCAATCAGCTATGGCAAACAGTGCAATGTTCTTAGTAGCTATTTTCCAAACTCCTCTGAATATAACTGCTTTCCCACTGCTTCTTTTAAAGACCAAAGAGTGTCAAATAAAAAAATTTAGTTAAATGTTTAAATGTTTTTATTTCCCAATAAATTCTCTCAATGAAAGCTTTGTATAAAATAACGAATGAAATAGTTGGCAATAAGAATCATTTCAATTATACCTTCCTTGCTACATTGTGCTATTTTCTTATTTGTATTTTGCAAAAGCAGATAAGTGGGAGAAAATAAAGCTTCTCAATTAACATATATACATCATAAAAAGTAGCATTTATGTGCAGTGCTTTCATCAACCAGGCTGCTGTGTCTCAGTTCATCAATAGCCTTTGGTTTTTGCCATTGTTTGGGGTTGGGTAGGGGCACGGGGCTGGCTGGGTGGGTGGGAGGAAGGAAGGAAGGAAGGATCAAAGAAGAAAAGAGGCTTATTTGATACCCAGCAGCAACAGAATGATAGAGACCTCTAGGGAAGAGCTTTTGCCATCTAGTTTCCTTGGGATCTGCACAACCTCATAGAGCTTAGAGCCAGGCAAGCACATCTGTGGCCCTGCGATAGCCAGTGTTGGGTAAAAATAGGGACAAAACTTTATCGACTGCAGTGGAAAGCAGGGTTGACATGGCAGTATGGCAAATTGGGTCCTCCCTTAAAAAGGGTACGTATTGTAGTGAGACCTGGAAAACCGACACCCTGTGTTGTGGGTGGGTACAATTGGTCAGCCACAACACCCAATTGGTAGGTCCCTCGAAGCTGGGTACAATATGGCCAATGGGACGCAGTCCAAACGGTTCGTAGGACCTATTTATGCCCATGCATGTGACCCAGAGCTTCCTCTTTCGGTGTGTGCATTCGGAACACCTGCCCACCTCTCCCTTTTTTTAGGGCATTTTGCTATTGACCTTGCTATACCATCGTGTGTTGTCTGTCGTTTGAACAGGGGCACAGCAGGACTTTTCCCCATTTGGCTGATTGGCTGTTGCCATTTGGGTTTCACCTGCTGTGTAGCAAATCGTCACAACTTGTAAGGTTGCGGATAGGCTCTGGTTCAGGTGATGGGGATGGGAGAACGCTCTCGCCATCCCTATGTGAAGGGTATTCCATTAAAGGAATCCAGGGACTCGATGGTTTGGTCAACCCCTGAGAAGGGGTTGTGCCTGTGCCTGAGTCCAGGGGGACATTTGGGTGGTGGGGTTAGCCCATTCCCGGCTTTCCACTGATCCAGGTGTTCACCCTTGGCTGACCTATGCTGGAACCCTGGCTCAGCGCTACCTGCAAGGGTGCAGGGAGCTAGTCGAACCAGAGCCTATGCAACCAGTCACTTTCTGTAATCAATAAAGTTGTGGCCTAAATTCTGCCAAAAACCAAACCAAAATTTGAGTAAGTGTGAATTTATTTAGGGGGGAGGTTTCTGGGTCTGAACACGCAAAGATCCCATGCCACATTCCACCAACCCTTGTAGATGGAATGGTCCTCCATTAGGTTTGGGAAGTGCCCCAACCCCTTTCATGGGTATCACCCAGTGTTGAGCCCTGGCATGGTCTTATTGCATGACTGGGGTGAGAGATTCCAGCATTGCAGAGTCCCTAACCCAAGCTTAGGGGGTGTCATGGCCAATCCTCTTCCACAGGGCCCTTATCTGGCACCCTTTACTATGCTGATCCTGCTCACTGTCATTTCCGCCCACATACAAAAACCCAGCCGTTGCCTAATACAAGTAAGCCTTAAATCCCTGTGGGAAAGGGGGGTGGAGCACAACCAAGGGGCCAATTAAATTCAGGATGAACAATCCATTTCCAGCCCTGTTAACCAGCGAGCCAAATAGCCTAGTGAGGCTCCAACATGAAAGGTGGGCAGGCAAAATTATCTCAGGTGAACAGATTTGTGACATTAAAAGAGGAAATAGAGGTTTAATCTTAGTCAAATCTCTGTGCTTATCTACAGTGGGGCTAATATTGGCAGCTAATGCTAGCAACTGGAAGGGATCAAGCTATGGTATATTGTGGAAGTCTTTTTATTTAATTTTCATATAAATTGCATTATTGCTGAACTTCAGCATGACTACTGGGAGAAAGAAAGCATTCATTATTGCTTCACATAGACTACACAGTTATGTTTCCATATTCCTGCCTAAGTAGGCTTCAAATGTTTACTTACCATTTCTGTGGATTTTGTAGAAATGAACAGTTGAATATTGACTTGTTGAATTTTCTGCCCTTTGATGTACCTGCTATGTAAGTGAGGATTTCCTCTGAAGACCACTATCCTGATCAATCAAGGTAGTAGTCTTCGGAAGAAATCCTCACTTATAGAAATAGCACGTCAAAGGGCAGGGAACTGAACAAGTCTAAACCTTGCCAGTTCTTGTGTGCATTTCTTTCTACTTCAGACACTCGCAGGCTCATCTACTAACTCTTAACTTAAAAGGCAGAACAATCAATATAAAGTATCCTGCAGATCTGCAAATCAGGGAGGCAAACAAGCTTACCCAATTCACCAAATGTTCAATGTCAAAATATGCCTTCCCTTCAACTTGGCGTTGCATGGAAAGATGAGGGTCTTAGCAACTTACGTTAGCTATGCTTCAAACAGTTCAAAATATATTGCTTGGAAAAAATCCATGTGTGCTTAGATGCACACCAGTGGTGGTCCTCAGAAAATAAACTGGCATTTTTCACTTGAGAGGAGAGCACGGACCTTTATTCTTAATTACCAGTTTTAAGAGTTTATCCTTGCGGGGGCGCGGGGGAAGTCTCCAGAGGTTGTGCCTTACAGAATAAATCTGTAGCAGCTTAAATAAGACGTTTGTGATATCAAGATGATAGCATCAATCTAGTTCATTCTCTAGGTTTCTCTGCTAGTGGAAAACCCTGGAAAAAGCAATGAGTTTAGGGATGTCTCCATCCAGCAGGATCTGACCCTGGCAGTTAACTTTAAATAAACTTTGTTTTTCAGGGTTATGCTCAGTTATGAGTATTAAATTCATTTTCTGCAAATTGATAGATTCCTTCTCAGGAAAGCAATTTTTGGCTGCAATTCTGTACACACTTACCTGGGAGTATCATTGAATTCAATGGGACTTCTGAGTAGACATACATAGGATTACCATGGAGAAGAGTTTTCTTGGAAAGTATCAGTTTAGGCCTAGTGGGGAAGAGAACCTTATGGACTTAAAGATTGTACATTTGAGGTAAATTTGGTGAGGCTCTTCCTCACTTTTTGTCCAGCTATTTATGAAGCTGGTAGAACACAGTACGTAGGACATAGCCCAGATTTTGAATATACAGTGGTACCTCGGGTTACAGACTCCACTAACCCAGAAATAGCACCTCAGGTTAAGAACTTCGCTTCAGGATGAGAACAGAAATCATGCTCTGGCGGCGCAGCGGCAGTGGGAGGCCCCATTAGCTAAAGTGGTACCTCAGGTTAAGAATGGACCTCCAGAATGAATTAAGTTCTTAACCCGAGATACCACTGTACTCAGCTACAGGGGAACACATTTTACTTGCCAGTGTCAATACAGTATAATGCTTAAAAAAATGGGCTTTTTAGTTGTGGTTAAGTGAGTCAGGAATAATTATATGCTAATATAATAGGTTGTTTTGTTAAATTTAGCATTTTTAGTATTTTTTTGTGAATTATTTAGTGTATTGTTGTTGTTTTTATAAAACGTTTATTCATTTTGAGTTGCATCAAGCTACATTTTACTTAGAGCAGACCCGCTGAAGTTGAAGTACCCAGGATAGTTACGTCAGCTAATTTCCATGGATGTAATCTGAGTAGAATAAGCACAGGACGCAACCCTTTGTCCTCTTCTGTATGACCTGTGCTTTCAACAATAAATTTGATTGATTGTTTCTTTTTCCCTACGTTGCACTATTTTCCCTTTATATGTTTATAGCACTGAAACATACCGTAAGAAACCCTCTACCAAAAATAAGGATTATCACTGGGGACCATTAAGACTAATTTTAGCGCTACTTAGTGCCCAATAAGCTGCCACAGAGTCGATCAAGCAGCATCTGTTGCTGGCCAGACACAAACAGAATGCCATGAAACACAGAGACCTGTTGTAAATTAAACCAAAGGCTATAATTTAAAATCTGGTTTATGGTACAGCAATTAATTCTTGGTGGCTCTTTGGCCCACCTGTTATACATAAATGATCTGCATTTAAGACAATGCCTGTGCTTTTATTATGTATTGTACATACTCATGTGCTGCCAGGTCATTTAAGAAACATCTGAGGAAATAAGCTTAGAAGAGAAAACATGAGAGCGTTCCTATAACAGATATCTCAAAGTAAATGGATTAGCTTTTCTATTCTTTTTATCTTATGCATTTTTAAAATGAGCATCTCATCTTTTTTTACACAGCGCCAGTACACAAAGTGGCTTAGGATAAACCTAAAATATGAAAAGGCATTGTCCCAGTATCAAAGCCCCTCCTCTCAATATTACTATGTGTGTGACTCATAGCTGTCAACATTTCCCTTTTTTTAAAGGGAAAGTCCCTTATTCTGAATAGGATTCCTCACAAGAAAAGGGAAAAGTTGACAGCTATGGTGTGATTCCATCCCTTCATCTCCTCCCCACTTTCACCAACAGTTAATGCAGAGAATTGATGAACACAATTTCTTCCTTTTGTACCTATTATTATTATTATTTGAAGACCTTAAAACATGTCACAATCCTTTTCTTTTGACTCCCACGCTTGGAACCACTGTGATTTCTGTTGCCTTTGATGAAGATTCTAAGGTACAAAATGAGAAACCTCTGGCTCAAGGGAAGAATTAGGTCTTCCAGGGGTTCTAATTTGACCTTTGGAGACATTTTCACCCACCTGGCCCTGACATCACATGACTTCAGGTGTGGGGCAGATAAAGCTATGGCTGCAAAGGAACAATTGCACTGCACTGCACTGTCAATTGTTATTCAGCAATCTCAATGCAACACTATTAAATCTGGCACCAAATGCAAAGCCCCATTGTGATAGGTTTCACCAATATTCTCCCTTTGCAACCCTGGTTTAAAGAAAGACTCCTAGCATCATATGATAACAGCTGATTGGTAGGTGGGGCCCACCTATCAAAAGTGGCCCATGGAGGGTTTGCCAGTTTCCCATATATATGAGTAATCTATGTACATAGGGGAAAGCTACATAATGAGCTGGCTCCTTTCTTACAGCATTTCTCATTGCCAAAACCAAAAGATATTGGTATCTCAGTACAGCTCTTAAAACTGCTTGTCTTTTCAGCAGTAAGGGGCTGTCATTTGATTCCCACACCCTATTTAAAGGTAAAGGTAAAGGGACCCCTGACCATTAGGTCCAGTCGTGACTGACTGGGGTTGCGGCACTCATCTTGCTTTATTGGCCGAGGGAGCCGGCGTACAGCTTCTGGGTCATGTGGCCAGCATGACTAAGCTGCTTCTGGTGAACCAGAGCAGTACACGGAAACACCATTTACCTTCCCGCCAGAGCGGTACCTATTTATCTACTTGCACTTTGACGTGCTTTCGAATTGCTAGGTTGGCAGGAGCAGGGACCGAGCAACGGGAGCTCACCCCGTCATGGGGATTCGAACCGCCAACCTTCTGATTGGCAAGTCCTAGGCTCTGTGGTTTAACCCACAGCACCACCTGCGTCCCTTCACACCCTATTTAGTTATTACTAATTACTATGAATGGTGGTATGCTCTTTGTCAAAGTATCAACAGTATTTCTCCACATCTATACAGTGTCTGAAACATCTACAAAGCAATGGCTAAGGGATCAGAACCTTACAAAACTGCTATGGGAAGATTGTTCTTTTGTGAATTCTCTCTCTCTCTCTCTATATATATATATATAAACTTGAGTTTTATCACCCATTATTAGCCTTTGGCAAAGGCTAGCAAGACAGGAAATTTTATACGTGATATAACATATACACACAGAGACACATAATATTAAGATTTTTTTATAGGTTGGTGAAGAGTTTCAGGGACATTGGTTTCTTGTGGATATATGAAAAGCAATAACACTACTGTTTTAAGTGACTATGATCTGATCACAAAAGAACCATTTATTTAATTTATTCCTTCCTTGTTTACTAATAAGATGTGTCTACTGTGGCACTGGCTTTATGAGCCAGTTAAGTGCCAACTAATGGGAGGGAAATGAAATTACTGTCTAATAAGAAAAGCCATGTCCACTATTTTGTACCCAAAACAAGATGCCACTGAGCTTTCAGATATTAGACTTCAAAACATATTTTTCTTTCCCCCTGGCATTATGGAATCACTTCAGCAAACCTATACAAAGAACACCAAGAAAACACTTTGATACCATGTGCCCAGCATCCTTGGTAAGAAATAAATATTTGTTTTCAAAAGAATGAAGTTTAGTGGAAAAGGTTGCATATTTTCCCCTAATGGATGCATATATAATATTTAGATCTGCAACTATAATCAATTAATCAAATCAATTTACCGTACTTTTCTGTGTATAAGATTAGGTTTCTTTCCTTAGAAATCATGCTAAAAAGTTGGGGTCGTCTTATACATGGGTGGACGTTTGATTGGTTGATGCCATGGCTGTCAGTGGCTATTGTGCTTGTTATTTGTTGTTGCGTCAATGGGTGGTGTTGATTGGCCAACACTGTGGCAATTGGGCAGTCGATTATCAACTTTTGCCGGTGGGGGGACAGATGGGAGGCAGATTTTGTGTCGCATGCGGGTGAGTGATTTTTGGAATTCCCCCCCCAAAAAAATCTCAACAACCCTTGGTAGTCCCCTCCACAAAGCTCAATAACTCTGTGCAATCCTCCGCAAAGAAAGCTCAACAATTTTCTTAAATTTCAGTCCCCAAAAAGACAGTCTTATACATGAGGGCATCTTATAGACAGAAAAGTACGGTGAGGTTGTGTAGCTAGATTAAAATTACAAGCTCATTTAATTGGGAGTTGACTCAAAACCAACTGCTTCCTGACTATACTACTCTGTTGCTTTTGGATACCTGGAAGCCACATTCTTAAGCAGGTTAATGCTCTCTCCTCCATTTTGCCACCCTATTTGCATACGGTGGAAACGTGTGGGATTTCATTGATGTCATGGGGTGGAAGAGTGCAATTTTTAAAAAGATTTCAGGGTGGCTCAGTTTGGGTGGAAGCTGTGCAAGTTTTCTTTTTTTCTGCTTTGGCATTACCACCGGTTGCAGAGGTAGCAATGGATGGTGGAGCCATTGAGAAATCTGTCCATGCAATGCAGACCCTTTTGCCAGAAAGACTTAGTTTGGAAGGAGAAATCAGGTTGGAAGTTACTCATCATCATCTCCCACCTCCAAATGCTCCAGGAACAATCCTATACCCTTCCTTCCTTCCTTCCTTCCTTCCTTCCTTCCTTCCTTCCTTCCTTCCTTCCTTCCTTCTTCCTTTTCTGACTTTGTCTTTTCCCTGAGCCAAGTACCAGGGCTTCCTGCAAAGGTGCATGATGAGGTTCCCGATTCTCTCTCTCTCTCTCCTCTTTTAGAACTTGTCACCAAGCAGCTACAGATAGACAGGTCTGCAGCATAAAAACAGCACAGAGCCTTCAGTGTTGACAGTTACATTCTGACATCAACAGAGGGCACAGAAATCTTTCCCAAAGCATAAACAGACAGACATATGCAGCATTTCTCCTCAACCTGCAAAAGAGCAAGAAGCACAAGAGACCAAGGTTATTTCGTTATTTTAACATCCTTTCTGAAAATCCCTGGGATAGCAGAGCCCGGTTAAAACCATTCCATCTGATTATAAGTTAAGACTTATCACTGACAAGAGAGATTTTCCTGTCCTCCTCCCCACATGGTGTTTGATCTCACCCTCACTCCTTCCTGGCATTTTCCTTACACTTAAGAGATCTTTAGTTTCCCTTGGTTCCAGATGTCTTGTCACATCACACCAAGCATCCCACTTTGTCATGGAGAATCCTGGGAACTGTAGTTTGTTAAGACCGCTGAGAACTGTAGCTCTGTGAGGTCAGCACTTATAACAAACTACAGCTCCCACAGTTCTTTGGTGTAAGACATGCCTTTCAGTGTGTTATAGAAGTGCTTTAAATGTACGGTGCAGATGTGACCACTGGTTCCTCAAGCAAGCACAGAATCCCTCTGAGGTCTCCTGCCTTGGTTCATAAATGCAACATGCAGCGCTTCTTCTGTCCTGTTGGCCTGATCTAAATGGTTTCTCTGGCAATGTTACCAAATTTAAAAGCCACAGGTAATAAGATGTCCATGTGTACTATTTTACAAAGAAATGGTCCTATATTTGAAGGGCAATCTGAGGGCAGCCCTCCTTTTGAAGAAGTCCTGTATTTCAAAGGCTGTATAGTCCACAGATGGAGAGCAGGGACCTTGAAATTGCACCTGGACAGCAGACTTAGCAGGTGACACATGTCACACAGACACAAGCTCACCATGGTGTGTATTGTGTTTCCATTTAAATTACAGTAATTATTTCCAAATTTTGCATCTAAGCACATTTAATGGCATGTGCAGTGTTTATGCAAACTGCAGTGATGCAGTTCCTCTTTTTTGGCATAAGTGGCAACTTTAACAGGTGATCGAATCATGTATTTCTTGCAATTGCATGTGACTTGGCCCTAAGCCAAACGTAATTTAGGAATAATTGTATTGCAGTTGCATCTCGGAACCTTATATTTCCTGGCCTCTTTTTGCGAAGTCAACTATTTCTGAGAATACTAAGGTGGAATCTAGAAACATATAAAAACTGCTCTGAAAATGCTTTTTTAAAAATACATTGAATTTTCCATAATGCTCACCATCGGCCATCTAATGTCACATTGCATATTGCACTTAAAGCACACTTTAAACATTTTATTTGCAGCTGTATAGCTGAGTCCTAAGAGTGGTATTCAGTGAAGTCCTCCTTTCATCTGCACAGTGGAGCTCACAGTTTCTGTCATCTGCATGCTATGAAATACTTTATGTTGGGGTGGGGGGTGGGGTTTCCTTCTACCCTGCGGAGCACATAGGAATAAAGAAGAAAGAAAAATCATATTTCACAAGTGGAAGTCCTTTTGTGAATGAATCAATTCTGCTGAATGCAACCTTAAGTTTTAGTGTACAAGATCCTTTGCAGCAGAGATGTTCAAGAGCTTCCAGAGAAATGCCACTGATTCTTTCAATTTGTCTCAAAAGAACAGAGCACTCCAAATTTGTCTCAAAGTGTACATTAGGCAGAATCTGGTACCAACTTAAAGGTACTTGAAAGCCCCTTGAGAAATATCCCTGATATTCATGCGATTCTTTTTAACTTCTTCCAATATCTTTGCCTAGATATTCTTCACTTATGCAGGACCCTTTAAAAAAGTGCTTTCTGTAAACTACAGTAAGAACTCAACTTTGTACTAATTGGATTAGTTTTGTCCATGCAGAGATGATTTAAGCCTTCAGTGGGAAACGTTTCATTATGTTTCACATTTCCTGAGCGTTCGGGAACATCACATTGAAAGAACGAGTTTCTCCAATTTATTATTGCATTTTTCTGGAGGCAATTTTCTGATTGAAATGACACTGAGTCCACTGGGAAGCAGAAACCATGGACTTTATAAATATGCAACTGGTATCTCTCAGATCAGGCATTTGACGATACTGCTATGACTGTCATATGAAGAAGAAATCTCATGGGGTGTACAGGCTTGGAATTCATTAGATTAGAGCATGTTTAGCATCCCACCCAAACTAATAAGTCTATAGTTTTTCCAATATGTCACAGACAATATTTATTATTGCTACTGAATATAATGTAAAGGAGGTAATGTGAGCTCCCCCCCCCCCCATTTACTCCTTTAACTTCTGGTGCAGCTTAGTTGTTTACACATTCTATGAAATGATAATGATGGGGGTATTTTTAGCTGGATGTAATGTTTTTTCTTTTGCCTGTGGGTCATCAGCAACACATTTTGATGTACCTATTTTTTTTCGGGGGGGGGGGGTTACTTGTGCATCATACACCAGATGCCACAGACTATGCAAAGAGCATACTGGGACTTGTGGCACCATCCTGAGTGAATGAAACCAGAGAAAGAATCCTGTAACATTCTCATTAGAGTCAGTAGGAATTCAACCTGGAAGAAAGTCATTGGCCGGTCAAAACCTCCGCTAACGAACTCTTAGAGTTGACTCAGCCAAGTGAAGAAAATGTTTCATAGCCAAATGAACAAGAAACTCTGCTGAAAATAAAAGCTCATCACATTTCCTCATGCAGTTGAAGTGCTATGAAATGGAGATTTCTCAGTGGATACTCACACTGGGCTCTAGTCAGTCAAGCACATGGGATGAACCTGCCAGGAATGGGTCTGGAATAAGAGAACTAGGGCACATTGACAAAGAGATCAGTCCCACCTATAAGAAAGGAACTCCATGGGAGAAAAGAGTCACTTGTGGAATATGCATCAAAGGGTGTACAAAGCTGTACTGTGACGCCAGGGTGATGAGGTGCATCATCAGGACTCCCGAAAAACATCTAATGAAGTTGCCAGATGCACATCTACGGGGAGGGAGTTCCAAAACTTAGCAGCTGCCACAGAGAATGGCAAGAGGGTCTAACGTCCAAGAAGGTGTGTAAAGAAGGCAGTCGTTCAGATATTTGGGGCTTGAGTTATTTGAGGCTTTAAACACTGACATGAGCACCTTGAATTGGGCATGGAAATCAACTGGCAACCAATGCAGCTGTTTTAAAAGAGGGGTTATCTGTGATCTAAATGGAACCCGAGCCAAGAATCTGGGGCCATAGTTTCTGAATCATCTTCAAGCACATTGCAAGAATCCACTGTGGAAGTTACATAGGAGTGGACCAGAGGGAAAATGTTGCCACCACAAGACCCTGTTCCCAGAAGCCATCTGGCACTGCCCTTTGGCACTGTTGTGGGTCCTAGAGCCACAGCATAGCTGGAGATCAACCAGAGTAGGAAGTCATCATTTACACACACACACACACACACACACATACACACACACACACACACAACTCAGATTCGATTTTCCCTTCTTGACCTCCAGCATGACATGCACAAAGATGAACCCAGAGTAAGTAGGGCTCAGCATAATACTGTACTGCTCAATGCATTGTAAATCACTCTGTCACTCCACAAAACAGATAAGCTTCATTCATTAATTTCTTAAAGCAAGCTGCTCCTTGTCTCTCCTTTTAACAAAACAGAGTGAACCTCCAAGAGCAGTTTTATGTTAATGAAAACATTGTAATCCTTTTGTCTCCAGTCTCTCTAAAGGTGTTATGACAACGTTCTGCTTAGTGTTATGTAAAAAAAAGAGGACTTACGAGATGAAGACAAGGCAGATGTTCAGTATATTCAATGTAGAGTTATTCAATGTAGAATTAAATATTAATACAGTATGGGAGTTTATTCTTTTAATAGGAAGGTCAAACGTTTTAGTTTTGCCAATGCAGGAAAGTAACAAGGGAACCCAAATCCCGGAGGGGAATGATAACAAGGGTGGCGGTGGCAGTGGGTTGGGTAGGGGACATCAGAAATCCTAATTTATACTTAACTGACCAAATAGAAAGCAGGGCAACTTCTCAGTAGATGTAAGCATGCACTTTTAACATAAATTACATAAAGTTTTAAGCATAACCACTCTCCTGTAGTGGAATGCACAGCTTGACTGGAATGTTTGGGCTATGTACTGCTGACCACTTCCTCAAGCACATTTCTTAATACCCTGTGTGCCTAACCTGCCCCAGTTGGGGGAGACGGCAGGACTTGCATATGGAGCTCCGCTGTAATGAATGTAGAATCCCTTGCTTACATGAGGCCTATATGGCTCTATTTGTGAATGAGAGCGCTGGCGGGGAAAGAATAGGGAAGACCATTTGCTGAATGGTAATTTATGATGGTGTGCATTTATATGCACTTGCTGAATGGTTCACATCTTGGAGCTATTGCTGCTGCTGCTGTTGTTGTTATTTATTAAAATTATATATCCATGGGCTACTTTCCCATGTTCGCGATCCCATGCCATTGCAGTGTGTGTGACTACCCAAAGTGAGGCCAGTTACGTAGGTTTTTCCATCCAAATATCATGTGCCATTACGTGGAAGAAATTCACACACTTTGTTCTGGTACTGGCACACACATGCTGGGCATACATGTGAATTTGACCTGTATTCACTCCCCATCCAGTGCGGAAGTGTGATAAAAATTATTCTCACCATTTGGCAGGATAATGAAGACAGACAACTGCCATGTGGCAGCATGCACACCGTGGTAAATTACCACATAGTAAATTCTACAAACACTTATTTGGGAAACTCAGTGGAATGTAAATGCTTTGCATCTGTAAAGCACAGTTAAAAAGGAATGGGGGTAGGAGCTTGGTTTGAACACTGGACTGGATCCAAAGGTGTGATAGCAGAATAAATGCTGGCAGTGGCATTGTTTCATGAACTGTTCTGCACAAGCTAGTGGAGGATGTTCAGGATTTAATTCTTTTTTTTCTTTCTTCTGACAAGGATCTTGTTTTAAGATCAAACCAATATGCTTAATAGCACAAAACACTGCATGTCTACTCAGAAGTCACCTCGGGAAGTGTGTACAGGATTGTTGCATAGTTTGATATATTTTTTTTTAATCTCCTCTTTCCAGATCCTTCAGTGAAGTTCATTAAATATTGCTTGTTCATTTGTTTTTGAGATTAATATATAACTTTTCAGGTGTACCCAACAACACTCTTTACATAGAAATGTTAAGACAACAAGCATTCATCAATACTATGTAATAAGACAGCCAAGACAAACTGCAATGGGGTGGGGTGGGTGGGTGACTTTGTTGAAAACTAGATCTCTCTTTCCTTCAGGTCAAGAAGGTCGTCATAGCCCTGTAGTGGGAGCTGGGTGATGCCACCACAACAGGAACCCCAGGAGCTACAAGGTGGGCAGCTCTCCAGGCAATCCTGTCTCCTCCCATTCCTCTCCTCAGGGCAAGTGGTTTTTGAATAGTCCTTTGGAGGCAGCTGGAGAAGGGAGAGGCCACCTCATCTGAGAGCCAGAGCAAGTTGAATAGTGCTGAACCTTGCAAAGTGCACATCTCTGGGCCCAGCTAGCTATTTAGCTGGGCACAGCTAGCTGTTACAGCTGTCTATATTTCTCCATAGTTTTCTTATTTTTTGCCTGGTAAGTCACTGAATCCCATCAAATGGGATTCAGCTCCTTCTCCATCTCCCCACAGCAGATGTTTCCTTAGCAATAGTTGTCATTGAAAAGGCAGGAAGGTTTCAAATTAGATAGCTTTTGCTCTAGTCCCAGACCTCTTGCCTTAGGAAAAGACTGCCTGGTTGTCTCAAGCTACCCTAAAACATTAGCTGAAAATATGTAAGGTTTGCATAACTAAGAATGCAAAACTGCATACCTGGCAACAAAACCTTGGAGAGTACCTCTTGCTTGATTTTCATTATACACAGTGGAGCTCATTAAGCATACATTAGATTCTCAGTGTGGGGATGTTTGTCAGGGACTTTAAAAAATGGATTTTTGAATTGACACCACACTTTATTTTATTTATTTACTTATTTGTTAAACTTGTACCCCATCTTTCCAACAAGTGGTGCTCAAGGTGCCGAACAATAATACAACAAATAGAATAAAATCAAGCAGCAATAATACAAGATAAAAAAACAAGGAGAGTATCAATACAAGCATAAAACTACTCTCCGCACATTTCCAGTGCAATTTATGGACCACTTGTGCAGGAGGTTAGGTTGAGAAAAAGTGACCAGCCCAAGATGAACCTGATGGGGCTTTGCACTAAGGTCTCCCAGTCCTAGTTAAAATACTCCAAACATTATATCACACTGACTTTACCACAATTCATAGTTGTGTTTGTCTTTTCACAGTCTCAGAAAGTGTTTTCCACGGCAAGAGAACAACCCCAGAAGCACAACATGCCACTAAGTTAGGAACCTTTTCTGATCTAGTGCACCCACGCTGAATCGGGAGTAAATCTCATGTGTATTCTGTTAGTCCAAGGGATCTAGAGTAGAATAAAGTGTGGCAGAAAAAGGGAGTGTGCAGAAGTTGCCAGAGGTGAGATCCACAGGGCATATCTATGCTACAAACTTGTATCAGTTGTTGTTTTTTAATATCCTGTTTTAACTGTTGTAGTTCCTTCCAAGGAATCCTGGGAATTGCACTTTAATGAGGTGCTGGAAATTCTTTGTTAGATCCATAATGCCCAGTTCTGAACTGTGCTTCCCGGAGTGTAAATGTGCCCAGAGAATTTTATTCCTGCAGGAAAACTCCTCTGGTAGGCAATGCATATTTGGAGCTGTGTTCAGGTCAAGAAACTGAGTACAGTGCTCCCCACTATGCAGAGTCTGTGACTCACACTTCAAGCAATTGAACAAGTACATTGGAAATCAAAATTTCAGGCCATCCATATAATAGCAACTGACCACTAATTTATAGTTGCAATTAAGAATATCTGCCAATAGGAAAATAGCCACATTGCAATAGTATTACTGAAAACACCCAATTTTTGCACGGTTTTATAAATCTTTGAAGGACTGACTGCAAGCTGTTTGTATATTCAGTGACCTTCGATTTTTGTGGCAGTTATAGGTCCAGAAGGCTAAGAATAGCATTCGGTCTAAACAGCTTCTGAATACTAAATAAATAGACTGGGTGACCAGGAATTCAAATACTCCATTTGTGTGGCTTCTTATTACGCTATAAAAGTGCAGAAACTTCTATTGTTTTCTTGCAATGGGAAAAATATGTGCAGAAGCTGTGATGTAGAAGCCTTGCATCTCAACGACATAACCTGCTGTCTCATCAGTAATTTGCCCCGTGCCATTCAGAAATGGGGCAAAAGCTTTAAATTCCTAGATCACTAGGTTAGTTTCTGTTGCAGCTGCCTCCAGTTTATGGGCTCAGCATAAGGCAAGCAAATGCATTCTGAGTGATATAATTAGCATAAGGGTAATTAACCAGTGCATGGAGGATACTAAGTCTTCATTCTGAGCTAATTTTGAAATGCACAATATGTTAAGGATTGTTACTTGTTTACACCCGTTTGATTTATTTTACTTTTTAGATGACTGACTTTTATTAATACTTTACACACATTCATTCTTATAATCAGTTAAAAACATTTACCTATATTTTAGACCATTGGTTTTCTAACTGTGTTCTGGGAAATTCTCAGGTTCTAACTCAACTGGAATTTTAGTAATGGTGAGCAAGCATTCTTGAAAGTGTTCAAGACTGTACTATTGAGATATACAGAGGAAAAGCCAGAGTCAGCAACTGACTACCCCATGTAGTGAGCTATGTTGCTGCAGTTTCTTCTTAAATGTGCAAGCACTTCATTCAGGAAGAAAAAATGTTGCAGGTAACCCATTTTAATATATACTACCCTCCACCCGAACAATTCAGGGTGGTTTACAAGATAAAAATACAGGATAAAAGCACAAAATAAATAGTTAAAACAAAAACAATACAATACACCCCCCCCGCCACACACATCTAGGCCATAGAATATTTAATCAGCAAATTATGCGTAGTTAGGAAAGTGCATCAAAAACATTCTTATCTCCTCCAGCCTCTGTGTCCCTCTGTTATGCAGCTGGAATCCTAAAGTCATTTATCTGGGAGTAAGGCCCATTGAATTCAATAGGACTTTCAGCGTAAACCCCTGCAAGATCAGAGGCATAATGTTTCACACTTTTGTTTAGATCCTTCCAAGTATCATCTCAGCATGACAGAAGACTTAAAGAATATGTAAATTTTCTTGTCCGTTTCTGTCATGGAAAACAAAGACATCAGAAGCGAACTATGCATTAACAATGCAAAACAAAAGTCTCTTAAAACCAACAAACTGGTTAGGTAGATTGCAGCAGCTTTGAAAAGATATTTTAAAACAATATTGCCCAACCAGGCAGATGTTTGTGAGTGGGGAATCTGGTCCTGATATGGTAGCAAAGCCCTTTCCCCATGAAAGCCCATTCTTAAAAAGCTCTTTAACACTGAATCAGAAGAAACAGCAATTCGGGTTTCTGCAGATTGTGCTCCGAGCCCCAAAACCCATCTCCCATGGAAATAAAGACACAGTGGAGACAGAATTTAGTTTAAATGTTAATGGGCAAATTTTGGCCACAACTTTATTAAAATATACAAATGTGACTGGTATTGGCTTAGGCATTGGTATCAAACTATATCTGGCTCCTGCCCACCCTGTGGGAAGCCTGGAAGGGTAAACAACCAGCAGGGGGAATTCCATCAGTGTGTATTGACTGATGCTCACCCCTGGGGTTCCTGGGGGTCCTGGCATGGCCCTAGTCCCTCTCCGGGCTTCAGACGAGATCCAGACCCCCGGATTCCTTTAACGGAATACCCTATTCATTGGAGGGGCAGGTGATGGTCGCACCTCCTCTCCCCACATCCTAAACCAATGCCTAACCGCCAAACCTTACAAAGTTGTGACGATTGCTAAGAGGTAGGCAAAAACCAAGTGGCCACAGCCAATCTGCCACATTGGGAAAAATTCCTACCCAGCCCCCATTCCAAAACAGGCGACCAACCAAAGTCCAAAGCAAGGCCAAACACGACCTAATTAACGGGTGGGTGGGCAGGTGTTCGGCAGTGTGAAGCAAAAGGAGGTCCCTACATCGCGCTGCCAAATAGATACCGCCAACCCCCAACCTTGCTGCTGATTTGCTAAAGGCCATTGGCATAACTGTGGCACCACCGGCTTGGAGTGGGGCAAGCCCTGCCCATAAGCCGGTTAGGGAAGAGTTTCAGGGCCAAGCACAACATGGATCCTCTGTTAGGAGGACCCAACTTGCCAGTTGCTCCACTTCCTTGCTTTTCGGTCCTGTCGTGTTGAAAGGGACTGCAGAAATACAGACCAAGAATGTAAAAACCAGGCAGCAAAGTTTCTTAAAGAAAAAGTTTTTTATTTGGATTTTGTCAGACAAAAAGCAAATGTGGGTGCATTTAGGAAAATGAGAAAATGCCCACCCCTCCGTAGGGGCAGCTAACTTATATACCTTTTTTGCAAAGCACAGTTCAGCCCCTTGGCATCCCTTTAGCCAATGATTGACAATTTCCTATGGTCTTTGATGCATATTCATTAAAGCTCAACCAATCAGATTGGTGGCTGCCGTGTTTGGTTCCAAGCTTGCCCTATCCACTAGATGGCGCCAGAAGCTTATAAACTGCTTAACCTATTTACTAGTTCCAGGAAATACCCCTGAACCCCCTGCTTCCAAGAAATGTACCAAAGCGAGTCGTGTGGTTTAGCACCTTCTCACTTAAGAGTTATATCTGGACCCTGGCGGTCGGCAAACATCCTGCTGCTTGCCTTTGTCAGGGGTCGTTTCTCAGAAATGGCTTAACCTCAACTGGCAAACTTCCTGCAGGAGCAAGCTAACCTTAACCACATCCTTGCAAGCTAGCTGCACCTGCAAAATATCCTAACCACACTTGCTCTTTGCAAACAGTTGCAAACAGGAGAGAGGCTTTGCTCTCAGAAAATGACTTCAGGCTTTTAGCTTCTAGTTTGCTCTCTAAAATGGTGTCAGAGGTTCTTAAATGGCTTTAGAGGTCCTTAGCCTGGCTCTCCATTGGTCATCCTGACCTTCACCCCTTCAGTGTGGCTTGTTCTCCAGAGCTGCCTTTTTAGTTTGCCCTTTTATCCTGATTGCTCTTTGGTTTGAACTCCTGGTTCCTGACTCCCTGGACTGTTTCCTACAGCCCAGCCCTGAGAGAGGCATCGAAAAGGGTTGAGTTTCAAGCCTAGAACATAGTCCAGAATTTTTGCCACGGAGATCAGCTTTACATCAAAACCTCTCCACTGTTATGGATTTCCTCCATGAAAATCTGCTGACAAGCTTCCCAGAAACCTGGGGGATTCCCTGGAACACTGTTTGAGAACCACTGGGTTAGGAAATAAGAGCCCTGGGCTGATTTATGGATAAGCATGAGCTGCATTTGGATGCAGCACAGGGACTCATCTATCTTCCACGTTGTTTTTTTAATCAGACATGTTGTCAATTCATTTCAAAGATGATGCATTCAGTTTCAGATTATATTCATCCATGGGAGTTATAAATCATTTCATTAAAAAAAATTAGAGACAATCCTCTGTATATTTATAAAACCTTCCTTCTGTCCGACTGGAAAAGGATTGCTATAGTCTACGGCTGCAGTGCTATGCAATGCAGCAAGCCCTATTGAGCTCAGTGCAGTCTACTTCTAAGTAAGATATGATTGGATTTCATTGGCATCTGCCTCACTGTTGGAATACTTTTTGGTATCAAAATACTTCTGAAAGCCTTTACCACATCACCCAAATAACAGTCAATTGCAAGGACATAGCAATTCAACATTCTGGAGGTACCGTATTTTTCGCTCTATAAGACGCACCAGACCACAAGATGCACCTAGTTTTTGGATGAGGAAAACAAGGAAAAAAATATTCTGAATCTCAGAAGCTGGAACAGCAAGAGGGATCGCTGCGCAGCAAAAGAACCGATTCCTCTTGCTGTTCTGGCTTCTGGGATAGCTGTGCAGCCTGCATTCACTCCATAAGACGCACACACATTTCCCCTTACTTTTTAGGAGGGAAAAAGTGAGTCTTATAGAGCAAAAAATACGGTACTTAGAAGTAACCTGGTTGCCAGCATCAGACAAAATCTTTTAAAATCATAGAATGATGTGGAAACAAATTTAAGCAGGCTTATGAAATGGAAGTGATAGAGACCAGAAACCTGGCAACCTGTTAAGTGGCTGACTTAATGATCTGTGTTCATACTTTTTTCATCCATTATTTGAGAAATTGATTAAATGAGCTAGTATATTTCTCAACATCTTTGTCCTCCCTAATTATGAATACAGAAGATCACAAATGGAAAAACTGCAAAATGCATTCATATCAGAAATAAAAGTAACTACCGATTTCATAAGATTCAAAAACATTGTGTTACGTGCCATATGTTCCACTGAGCAGAGAGTTCGGTGGGTGTCAGTATGATTTAAATGTGGCTAAACTGAACACCTGTTTCACTTCTTTGGAACCCACACAATTTGACCTGATATTGGGGCTAAAAATAAATAGCTAGTCTGCACATGCCAGGTTTAGGTGCCAATATTTAAATACCAATTTCATAGATCTCCTGCTGATAACATTCATGAACATCCTTGCATTTTAAACGCAGAAAAGAAGTTCAGAGGACTAACACTCTGGATGCATACGTCATAGAAAGCCTTGCGCCTGATTATGTGCAATAGCAGGGAAATAAATAGATCTGGATGTATGCATCCGGAATGTCAGTTTTCTGAATTATATAAGAATTCTGCAGATTGGGGGTCAAGAGTCAATCAAAAAACAATAACAGTAGGCATACTAAAATCTCATTGGAAGCAATCTGTAAAATTACTACATATCTCTGTTCCTAGGGGAGTACAGGAACATTTATTCTGGATCTAGATTAGGTTCTGGGTGTGAGTATAGGAGGCACTGACCTCCTGCACTGTGGTCCCAATCCGAATCAGGCCTCAAGCACTTAGTATTTGCATGGGGGGAGGGAGCCAGTCCAGAATAAGAGATTTCAACTCTCAAGTTGTTCAAAATTGGAAAGAAACATATATATGGGGGTCTTAATAGGAGGTCAATGTCAATTTTCAGCTCTTTTTAATTTACTTTAGCTGTGGCAATTTTTATCTGACTAATTTGAAATCTGGCACTTTCGTAGACTTCATCAAGTAGATATGCCAATCTTTAAGTGATTAATCCAAGATAATCATTTTTATATTCTTGCATATTTTTATATTCTTATTTTGATGGAAATCAGTTTTTGATAGTTGTGAGTAATATATTCATCCTTGGCTTTTTACTAAAGTATTGATAAATAACATTGGTTTGTGAGCTGCTGCCATGATTTAACATTCTGTAGCCAAAAAGAAATCTTACTTTGAGTTTTCAACCCATGTCCTCCCAATGCATAGTCACTAATAGTCTAAGCTACCAATTTGGCAGTGGCTTTGTACTGCAGCTTGCAAGAAATTGAGGGTCTCTGTCATAATCTTTTTGTTGACATAGTACCTAGAGAAATGTTCTAGTAGATTTAAAGGCTGACTTCTTAAAACTAAATGTTCTGAGGAAAGCAAAGTTTAAAGTAAACAATATAACTGCGTAACATACAAAGAAGCTTGGTTTGCCATGGCAGCTCTAAAGCTGGGATGAGCCTTTTGGAAACAAATGTGGTGAACTGTTTATATAACTGCCTATGCTGGGGTTTCTAGCAGAGTATATTTTATTGCAATGAATTCTAGCTGAACAAAAATATTGCTGTTAAAATATTATGACCCATGGATATGGATAGTTCTGAAGTATACCTAACAATCACGAAATTGTACCCAGAATATAAATTGAAACTAAAATGGAGGATCCACAGCTCATTATGGAGAATACCTGCTTTATATATACAAGGCTCCATGTTCAGTCTCTGGTATCCAACCACAAATGAGTCCAGGGATTCAAAATTGTGAAATTATCCTGCCTGGGTCAATTTTGGAAATGAATTGAGTGTTGAGAATGCAAACCTCTGAAAAATGCCCAATCAGGTATGTTGTCACATTCATATGTATATGTGGGAGTGAGAGAGTGTGAAAATATTGTACACTGATTTATGGGTAAAGAAAATGCTTCCCTAAATATACTCACATACATCATAAAGCCAATATCTAAGCTTTTCCCGTTTGATGACACATTTTCAGGTAAAAATCGGTGTGGAAGTTGTAGTGCTCATAATTTATGAGTCACAAATGTATGGCTGTGATAGATCTGCCTTGGGCATGCCTCCCATATAGGTAGGCTTTATATTGACACGAAGCTCATTTTTTAAATGTTGGTTTGAAAAATGCTACTGCAATTGCAGTCACAACTCTACTTGAGGGATTTGTCCATCGTAATCTGCAGGCTGATGTGTGACTGTCAACAGCTCTCAGGCCTATACTCATATTCCTTTGAAAGCTTAAAATGGCATGCTTCTCAAAATACACCTTTCAGCCCACATGCAACTTCATGTAGTGCACTGTTTCCAAATGACCAGGTCACGATTTTATTTTATTTTTAACTATCAATTCTTTATTGATTAAAAGATTTGCATGTCTATGCAACCATTATGTACTATCTCTTAACAGATAAAAAAAGAGAAAATTATAGGACTTCCGGGTTAGCGCCATCGCCGAATGGCGGACTCCCTCCGAGCTCCGGAGGGAGTCGGCCCGGCAGGGGCTGGGTCCTACCGCGCCGGCGACGCGGGGACCCTTAGAAACCACAGGAACGGATCCCGTGGACATGGTGACTCGGCTGGCACCGTTATCGCCCTCCCGGCTCGTGAAAGAGCCTTTTTAAAGGCTACGGATCGGGCGCCGGGGAGTGGCGTGGTGCTTTGAGTCCTCCGCTTCCCCTGCCGGGCGCAGCCGCATGCCATCCGGCGGAGAGCGCTGGCTTCTTCCAAAGAAAATTCGGACAATTGATCAACAACCCGTGAGTAATTGGGCAACCGGGTATAAAAGGAGGAAAAAAGAAATTTTTTTCCGGATTTGGCACGAGCGGGAGGGGATCCAAAAAAGGAAGTCAGTCCCCTCCCTGATTGTAAACATGCTAAAACAAGGACTGAGAAACCAAGATCGATTCAGAAGTTTATTGATGACAAAAATTATCAACTCCACGAGGTGAATTATAAGAACTGTGCTGGAGGAGAGGAGTCGAGGGTGAGGATAAAAAAAGCAACCCCCCCCCCGGGAACCGGGGCGATTCGGATAGCCTGGCGAAGAGAGATGGAGATTTTGACAGCTGTCAAGGGGGCTGTCAAAATTGGAAAATACAAAGAGGACTTTGCTACAAGTTTTTTGCTGGTTAATTTTATTATAATTTGATAAAAATATGGATATAAACTGTCGGGAAAAAAGAAACAACAAATTGACTTTTGGATTAGAGGATACAAAGTTATTGTAATCCCTCTAGAGGGGTTTCGGGACATTACAAGTGTCGTATGTGGAAAACTACTCTGGGATGTGCACAGGTCTTATCTCCTGGGAAAGCTGCAGAACTGAAATATTATTTTGTCTACAGAGGTGACCATAATACAATAGAATCTTCTATTGAAGCAAGAAAGGAACTGGACGTAAGTCTTTTTCCCTGAATAACAAACCTCTGTAGAGACAATAAATTTTGGAACAAGAATGTTTTGACAGCTGAACAAGACAGAAGCCTGAGAAACCAAGAAATAAAAGAGCAAATGGCTGAATACGACACGGAAAGAATAACGGGAGGAGCAACAAAAGATTAAAGAAAGTTAAAGGCCTCTATTAGATTGGATTTTTGAAGTTAAACATCATTAAAACAACCAAATCTGAAGAAACCAACAAGATGGACTGAGAAAAATTTGGCTGTGGACTTAAGATCTCCAGGCCGACAACATACAGACAAATGGACATGGGGAATCAAAACCGGGGAAGGGAGGGGGAATCTTAGAATCCAAAGGCTTTGTAACCAATTTTTTGAACTTTTCTATATTTTCTATCTTATATTCTTTATAACTATGATATTATATGTTTCTGTTTTTTCTTTTTTTTTAGAAAGAGGGAACTCGTGGAAGGAATGAGAGCTGATCTTGGGGGAAAAATTTTGTTTTATTATAAGACGAGGAGTGACGTTAAGATGGGGTAAATTTAAATTGGTTTATGAGTAAAATATATTAGGCTTAAATGGATGAGAACTTGTGGAACCAACTTAGGGAAAGGGGAATACAGTCGGGAGGGGAAGGAGGAAGTCCCAGAAAGAAGGTTATGAAAAGAAGGGTCTAAACTAGTCTCTCTTTTTCTTTCTTTTCTTTATCTCTCTTATTTTCTTATTCTGTTATTATTGGAAATTTTAATAAATATGATTATAAAAAAAAGAAAATTATATAAAATAGAAAATTTATAAAAAAGATATAAAGAAGCAAAAAAGAAATCAAATTAAAACAAAAGAGAGACAAAGTTATTTACATAGTAAAAGTACTCATCAGCACAATCCTTCCAATCCTTCTTATTATACTGTTTGATATAACATTCTCTTTTACACAGGTTTACATTGTATAATATCATTTCTTTCTGCTTTGTATATATTCCTTTGATATTTTTCTTTACAAATATCACTCAATTTCTGCTAATATGGAGTTATTTGTACAATAAAGTTTTACATAATTCTTAAATATTATCCATTCTTCTGCTTGTTTTTTGTTTCAATATTCCTCTAATTGATCCCGTCTTTTTGCTAATTGTAGATATTCTAACATGAGTATCTGCCAATCTGTAATCTCTGGGAGCATTTCATTCTTCCAGTTCCTTGTTATAAGGGTTCTAGCTGCTGTTACAGTCAAACCTCAGGTTGAATATGCTTCACGTTGAGCTCATTCGAGTTGCGCTCTGTGGCAACCCGGAAGTAACAGAGCGTGTTACTTCTGGGTTTCGCCTCTTGCGCATGCGAAAAGCGACGTGCGCGTGCACAGACATGCCATCACTATTTATGTTTGCTTCTGGATGCGAATGGGGCTCCGGAACGCATCCCATTTGCATCCCGAGGTACCACTGTATACCATACATAAACAATGTTCTTATATCTTTTTTAATTTCTGGTGGTAATTATACCAAGTAGGAAAATCTCTGGGGGTTTTTTGAAGTGATTTTAAATAGTTTCTTAAACTCGTTATAAATATCATTCCAGTATTTGCCAATGGCTACACATGTCCACCACATATGATAGTATGACCCCTCCATTTTTTTTGCATCTCCAACAGGTTGTTTTCCCTTTATACATTTTAGCAAGCTTTTGGGGGAGTAAGATGCCATCTATATACCATTTTCATGGTGTTTTCCCTGAGATTATAGCATGCTGTGAATTTAATGTCTGTTGTCCATAATCTCCCCCATTGCTCCATAAGTATATTATGCCCAAAGTCCTGCGTGAGGAATGTTCTAGGTTTGGTTGTTCTTCAGTTATTCTGTATTTTTTTTTGGGGGGGGGCAAATGATTTACAGTGGAGTCACCCAATCAAGCCTTTTCTGAGACAAGTCCTGTTGAATTCAGTGAGACTTACTCCCAGGTAAGTGGGTAAGGTTTTTAGTCTTGGCCACTGCTACATTTGCCTTGAGGACTTTCAAATTGGATTTCCAAATTCTATCGTCCTCTGTGACTTGCTACCCTTGGAAACAGTTTGGAAACTGCAGCTGGTTCAAATTAGCTTCTTAACTGGAAATACTTGTAAGGACCATATTCTAGCTGTGCTGGAAAAGGTCCAGGGACAGCCAATTAGTATTTGGGCAAAATTCAACATATTCGTTTTAAACTTTAAAGCCCTGCACAGCGTGAAGCTGGAGCACTGGAGACCATGGCCTTATTTGCACTATCAGAGCACTATCATGTCCCTTTTAATAGTCATTGCTTCCCCAAAGGATCCTGGGAGCTGTAGTTTGCTAATGTGACAAGTTGTTGGGTAACCCCTATTCCTCTTACCCTCTTACAGAATTACAGCCCCCCCCCCAATTCCCTGGAAAGAGAGATTGGTCATTAACCCAATCTGAAAACTGTAGCTCTGTGAGGGATATGGAGGTTTCCTAACAAACTACAGTTCCCAGGATTCTGTGGAGGGAGGTGTGACAATTCATGTTTTAAGTCAGGCATAGGCAAACTCCGGCCCTCCAGATGTTTGGGACTACAATTCCCATCATCCCTAGCTAACTGGACCAGTGGTCAGGGATGATGGGAATTGTAGTCCCAAACATCTGGAGGGCCGGAGTTTGCCTATGCCTGTTTTAAGTATATAGCACAGATAGGGCCATATCAGGAGTGACTTGCGCAATTGTGTGGAGCCACCTTCTTGACACCAGTGTCCCTGTCACTTCCTGGGATAGGGGGCCATAAGGCTGACGCTGACTGGGTGTAACCTGTGGAACTGCTGAATTTGCCATGTAGCCCTGACACTGCCAACACCCAGCCTGCTGCCCCAATGTCCTAGTGACTAGCAGTGATGCACTGCTCCACTGCAGTAAAAGTAAAGGACCCCTGACAGTCAAGTCCAGTCGCAGACGACTCTGGGATTGCGGTGCTCATTTCGCTTTACTGGCCGAGGGAGCCAGCATTTGTCCACAGACAGCTTCCAGGTAATGTGGCCAGCATGACAAAGCTGCTTCTGGCGAAGCCAGAGCAGTGCACGAAAACGACATTTACCTTCCCGCCGGAGCAGTACCTATTTATCTACTTGCACTTTGATGTGCTTTCAAACTGCTAGGTTGGCAGGAGCAGGGACCGAGCAACGGGAGCTCACCCTGTCGCAAGGATTCGAACCGCCAACCTTCCGATTGGCAAGCCCAAGGCTCAGTGGTTTACACCACAGCGCCTCCCACATCCCTGCTCCACTGCAGTACCCACTCCTAAACCATGTTTTCCCATCTCATATTTGTGTACACTCATCATTATCATCATTTTATCTGTATGCTGCCTTTCCACAGCTGTAACTATGCTCAAGGTGGCTTACAACATGACAAGATTTACATAAATACAAACATAACAGAAATCATAACCAATAAATAAAACACATCAAAAAGTACACAACCAATTTCCACGTAATCGTAAGATCTAAAACTAAAGATACAACAATAATATTAATAACAGCAACAGCTCTCTCTCACACACACCCCGTAAACATTACTCCAGCCCAATAATCTGTTCAACAGCTTCAGCTTTTGTAGCTGGAGTCAGTCAGCACTCCACTCTCCCAGGCCAGATGGGAAAGGGCCAGCCAGGCAGGGTGCAGGTCTTCCAGGGCTCACAGCCAAGATGGTCTCATTTAAAACAGCACAGATAAAAATTAAAAACAATTTAAAAGCAGCTGCAGTCCTGGTGAAGCCTGTCAAGGCCACCTCCAAGCCAGGTGGAAAGAGGCAAAGGAAGGGTCCTTCAAGCCCTCAGCAGGCAGTCCTCATGCACTTGCACACCTGTGTGCTGAGATCATTCGATGAAACACGCTTCAAGTCCTGTTCCTTTTGAAAATGGGCTTCCAGCTACAAAATGCAGGGCTTTCTTGGTGGTGACACCAAATTTATAGAATTCCATTAAAAAGCTAACTTATCGCAGAGCAGCTCTGAGACAGGGTAATAGGCAGATAGAATTTAATCTTCTGCTGCCATAAAGCGCTGTTTGAGTTCTTGCTGCATTTTAATGGTTAAAACTGTGAGATTTACCGAGCAAACATGCCTATGATTAATTACACATTGTTAATGTGTATATTTACTGTTGATAATGGACCACTGATAGCATATTGATTAGAAATGGTTTCCCTGGTTTAGACCTTTTCTTCTCATTTTAGCACTATTTGTTTGTGGGTGAGACCCCTTCCCTTGCCCCACCGTGGTTCTGTTGTGGGTTCTGCACAGAAACCACCATCAGTCAGATAAATGTCTGAGCGCACGCTTTAAGACTTTTTCGGAACCACTGTTTGCAGTGAGTTAAAGCCACTGTCCTGGGGGTTAATATTTTGCTATCTATATTTAACTATATTATATTTATTTCATATTTAATTTGGGGGCCTGTACACACTCCTAGGACTCAGCTATACAGCTGCAAATATAACATTTAAAGTGTGTTTTAAGTGCATTATACAAATGTGACACTAGATGGCGATGGTGAGATTATGACAAATTCAATATATTTTACAAAACGATTTTTTAAAAAGCATTTTTATCTGTCTCTAGATTCCACCCTAGTGCACTTGCACAAGGTGCACTTCACAGAGACACTAAGTATTTTGCATTAAAAGATAAACCCACTAAAACAATGTAAGAACGTTGTCCCATTCTCAAATATGTTTACAGACCACTCTGGCCCTAATCCATCTAAAGTTAGCTATAACTAACAGCACAATCCAATAAATACACAGACATAAGCCTTATTGAGTTGAATGGGATTTTTTTTTTTTTTGCCAGGGAGGTGCATATGGAGCCTAAGTCTCCTTGAACAGGACTTAAGTTAGCCACAAATCTGACTTTTGTTGGTTTTGATGGTATTTATCAGAACTAACTTTTGATAGACCTGGGGCTCAGTTTTCAGACTAAATTCCACCCGGTTCTGATGCCAATCATATAATGTCACACCATGAAATTTGCAGATATCTAAATATTCATTCCCAGGTTATATGTGCCAGTCACCTAATTTCTCAAGTCAGAATGTTTTTCCTCGCCCAGCTATAGTCGCTGCATGAAAAGCAGAGCAAGGGAATCTCTAAAGGAATAGCACGGGGACATGAACAGTTTTAATAACCTTCTTGCCTGCTTGTTTTTTATTCCTCTCCAAGGCTTAGAATGACCTTTGGCAACAGCAAAAATATTCTTGGTGGAGAGGCAGCACTTTACAATAGCTCACCAGGTGTTGCCCACTAGTGGCTTTTGTCTCTATAATGAAACCATAAGCCATGTTCACCTCAAAGTGTTCCCATCTGCCCTGTTCCAGCCAGTCGGGCAGACAATGACCTCAGTCCCATTGCAGCATGGATGGTGAATACTTAAGGCTGCCGTAGTAAATAGTAAGGCCAAACGATATGAAGGATGTCCTTTCTTTCCTGACCCTTAGGCAAGAGCCTTCAAGGAATAACTGCAGTATTTCCCATGCATTCTGCTAGGCCAAGGAAATTTATTTTCCATGCCAAAAAATGGGGAGGGGAAGAATCTTCCCTGCTGCATCTGTTCCCTTGATGACTGTGGTATAAATCTTTCATGCAGAGAAGAGGTAAAACCTGCTCCTGCTCCAGGAGGAACTTTATATTTAAATTGTTAGAAACAGCATTATCATTTGATGAAGATTATTTTTAAATGAATACATTGCTTTGCACCTCCAAAACGTTGGTGCAATGTATAGCTCATCAACTATACATTGCAGCCAGTCGGGTCTCATATGCCTCCTGTTTTTGGTGCTTGCTTGGTACTGCAAAAGGAAAAGGGATTGGAAAAATGAGAAACGGAAAGAAATTGGAATTGACAGATTCACCTATCCCTTGTATGCAATGCCATAAACTATATTTCAGTTCCACAAATTCTAATTGGGTAGAAAAGAACTGATGATACAAAGAAAATTTATATTCACTGTGGAATATCGTATCTGGCTCATTCTCAATGGCTGCATTTGGATATAATGAGAAGCTATCTTTTATCATGACAACAATGAGCCTAGCCTTCCCCTGAGGATCGGTTTTAAAAAGTCCTCATGAAAATTCAACTGCAGTTTCTCCTCCTAATATGCACATTTGTATGCATTTTTGCCCAATATACACATATCTGCAATGCAATTCCCCCTAATAGGGTGCATTTTTGTGTGTTATTTTCACTAATATATGCATTTCTATAAACACTTCATGCCATTATGTGCAGTTTTGTGCATATTACTTGGCTCGACATTGGAATACATTGGAGAAGTTGGAGTGTACATTTCAAAGAATGGTTGTGCTTTGCTTTGTACATTGTTTTGGAAAGTAGTACTTATGTGGGTTTCCCTTTAAATGTGAACTGATTCAAATTCCTCCCACATCTGTATTGTATACCTATATAATCTACATTGACCAAATACCTATTCAGACCTGAATTAGTGAGCATAAGAGTGCTGCCTGTGCAGACTAGCTGTATCTCTCCAGACTTTCAAAGGGGTCATTTTTCCTAATTCTTCTGCCTGGGGGCCTTTCAAATGGACGTTCCATAGATTGAGTCTAGGACCTTCTGCATGTAAAAACACGTGTTGACATGAATGTACAGAGGGACAGGGATCAGGCCCTCTGGCCCTGCTTCTGAACTCTACATGCTCAATGTCCCATTGTGCACAGCAGTGGCGCACACATCAACACAAGTATGCAAAGGTTCCTGTACATGTGGCCCAATCCCCGCCCCACATTTATTTAGAATATGGATCACATATGAGCTCTGAGAAAAGGGGACCATTCAAAGCAAAGAGACTGAGAGGTAGGTGAACCCTCTGTGTGTGCTCATTTCTGCCCGGATGAATGTCTGAACAGGATTCCCGTCACAATTCAACTGAGAGCAGCTTGGGTGATTCACAGCAATAGCAGGAATACCAAGCAAGACGGGCAAGGAAAATAAACACCAAATCTTTCTTTCTGGGCAGGTGCTGAGAAGGAGCTGGCAAATGGAAAAGAGTAGTAGAAAATCTGTCAGCAGCCTGAGACAAGCCGTGCAGTTCCAAACAAATAGCTGGCTTTGTGTCTTTCCCCTAGTACCAACAAGATAAAAATATTGAATTTTTAAGCCGTCAAATGATTTAAAACTTGGCAGCGTGCTTACTCTTGTATTAACTAGCTGAACATAGCAAGCATTGTAAAAGCAGATAATTATCTATCCTGTACATTGCTGATGTAGTTAATTTGAGAATGTTTAATAGTTTTTTGGGTTTTTTTACAGAGCACAACAAATCTGAAATGCCAGTAGAAGAAGAAGAAGAGTGTGGATTTGATATCCCGCTTTATCACTACCTGAAGGAGTCTCAAAGTGGCTAACATTCTTCTTTCCCTTCCTCTCCCACAAAAAACACTCTGTGAGGTGAGTGGGGCTGAGAGAGTTCAGAGAAGTGTGACTGGCCCAAGGTCACCCAGCAGCTGCATGTGGAGGAGCAGGGAAGTGAACCCGGTTCACCAGATTACGAGTCCACCGTTCTTAACCACTGCACCACACTGGCTCTGTGCGTGTGCAACTGACAAATACAGGGTTAGACCATTGGTCCATTGGATCCGCTAAGTTCCACTGAACTGAATGAGAAACGTGTGCATAGGCTTGTAGGCTTAGTGGTATTTTTTAAAAAATCATCCCATGTATAATAGGAGAATTTTTACCCAGTTCTAATACGGATTTCCTGCGTAGGATTACTAAATTAACAATTTTTTTGGAGTAAACGAAACAAAAATGAGTGTGGGGAAAGTGTGGGGAGCCAAAAAAAAAAATGGTTTAAGCTTCAGTGTTCTCCACCAGTTGAAACTGAACTTATTCCCAAGAATCATGTGCCCAAGAAGTTGTGTTTGGTGATCAAGCAACTAAATGACAAGGTTTCATTACTCCCCCTACACACACTTCTGAAGTGTACATTTCTATTCATTCAAAGGGAAATCCATGTACTAGAATGTTGGTGTCCCCCAATCTCTTCACTAGTTAATAACTGTAACAAAGCATCACACTCACACCAAAAGTACACAGTCAGAACAGGCTGAGAGATGCTTTATTCTTAAATCTGTTGCGGCCATCACAGTGTTAACTTCTAAATATAGACACATGTAGGTAATTCAGATCTGTGGAGTTTACTTATAGTAAATGGGATGGGCGTGTTGGTAGGTCATGTTTGATTCTCTGTAACAGGCATAGGCAAGCTCAGGCCCTCCAGATGTTTTGAGACTACAGCTCCCATCATCCCTGACTGTTAGCTAGGGATCATGGTAATTGTAGTCTCAAAACATCTGGAGGGCCAGAGTTTGCCTATGCCTGGATTAGAAGCTTGAATCATGGATGAATTGGGATCTGATTTAAAGTGTGGGGTTTTTTTTTAATCTAAGGTTTTCATTGATGATGGGTACATAAAACCTTTGAGGTAGTTCCTCTGAATACCATTTGCTGTTGGATAAATATTGGGAAAGGTCTTTTGTCCTCATGTTTGTGGGGCTTCCTAGTGACACCTGTTTGGTCACTATGGGATACAGGATGCTGCAGTAGTTGAGTGACAGGCCTGGTGCAAGAGAGCTCTTAAGAAATGCTGGTTGTCATATAACCTTCATCTTTCTTTCTTTCTTTTTTAAATTGTCCATACATAGGTCCAGGTCTAGGTTTCTGCAAAAGTGAATGGGAACAGTTGGGGGGAAAGAAGCATGCCTTTATGTTGATTTTCTCGTCGGCACATTTTACTGTTGTTGTTATAGGTCACACCATCACTGCTATTGCTCTCCTTTCATTTCATTGCCTCCTATGGGCTCTCTAGAGTTTAAAACAGTAATTTGCAGACTGTGTGCCAGATCACAGACTGCTATGCCATAGAAGAATTGCTAGAGTGTTTTGAGAAATAACTTAGCAGTGCAATCCTTCTTTGCAATCCTTCAAATGTCTACTAAGAAGTAATGAAATTTATTTCTAAGTAGACACAACAATTGCACAGTAACTCTGTTTGAGCTCAGTGAGAGTTCAAAAAGCCTTGCTCCAAGGTAAGAAGGTATACAGTTGCAGCCCAGAACAATTAAAGGATTGCTCTCTGTCTATTTTATTCATTGTTCTGGTCTTGCCTCCTCCTAATCAGCCTCTGCTTGGAAAGTTAATTCTGCTGCATTGCCATGTTGGGAATGTTTGTAGTTTTCAGTCCCTTCTAAGATGGAAGCCCTGCAAAATCCCTGGTTCAAATGAGGCTTCTGCATGAGTTTAATGAGAAGGTAGACCCAGAATAAGAGCAGCTCATATAGAGAAAACAAGAGTGGGCTCCCTTGAGAACACATTTCATAAGTAGCCCCTTTTAGGTGAAAGAGTGAAGTGTGCCTCCAATTGTAGGAAATGTTGTTCCAATTTGAGGAAATGTGCCTCAAAAGCTACCAGAGGTTTGGGTAACAGCAGTGGCGTAGCGTGGGTTGTCAGCACCCGGGGCAAGGCAAGTAATTTGCGCCCCCTAACCCGTGGATTTGCACCCCCTAACCCTAACCCCCAGATGTTGCGCCCGGTGCGGCCGGCCCCCCTGCACCCCCCACTCTACGCCACTGGGTAACAGCGATATTGTTAAGTTGTGGGTGAACATATCAGATGACACAGCGATTCTTCAAACAGCTCTTGTTTATTCAGATGCCAGAACAGAAGTGAACTGAAGGGTTCAGTCAGCCTGCTTATATAGAGCTCCAGTACAACATAACTGTAATAATTTTCTAAAACTATCCAATCACTGAACATCACTTTCAACCCCTTATTTGCATAACTATCTACAGTATCTCCCTGCTGGCCCAGGGTGAGAACTTCAGTACATAACAGATATATTATACACATGTTCTAAAATTTAGTGTAATGCACAACCCCTCCCCCAAACAAAAGCCTCTTTTAAAAACTGAGAAAAACAAAGGGTTATTGGAGGAAAGGCAGATCTTATATTTTTGCTGGTAATTCCATTTACCAGTGTGAAAGTACTTGTAGGTAAAAGATTGCACCTCAAAAACTTTACAGTGTGTTGGCGCTCATGCTATTTCATATTCACTCCTGGCATCGCGGTCTACACGAAGGGCAAATCAGAAATAATGAGGTTGGTGTTTGAAGTGTTCACAGTTCACTGAACCCATTCCATCATTTTTTAAATTTTTTTTGCTTGAGTGCAAGGTTGGCCTAAACCACAGCCAGGCTGATTTGGTAGAGCAGGGCAGAATTAAGCTCAGATTAACCATATTAGGTTGAATTAAACATGTTGTTTTCTAGTGCAGATATCCGAAATCCTTGTTTATCCATGTTCCTTGCAGTTGGCTAGCTGCCGCCCATATGGCGCAATACAGCTGTGTGTTTTGGATTCAGAATTGATTAATGCTTTTCCAGCCAATGCACCTGTCTAGCTGAAAAAACTGAGTGGAGCAGAATGTATTCTAAATATCTGAGTAGTACTTATACACTGATATCATGGCTCCTGTGATATGAAAAAACACTGCTTATTTTACTGCTATTTCCCATACTGCCCTTTCATTAATTTTCAGTTGCCACGAAAATTTTCAAAAGGTTGCTTCCAGAAGGCCAACTCCCAGCACTATCCAAGCATTGTTCCTCTTCCCTTATTTACAACTGGAATTGGAATTCACTTCTCACACTTTTGGCTTCAGGCATATAGTCAAATCTATGCCTAACCTGAAATAATTAAGTGAGAGTCTTACATGAGGAAAAAGGGGAAATGCCATGTTTATTGAATACAATTCAAAAAATTGGGTCCTCCCTTAAAGAGGGCATGTGTTGCGGTGGGACCTGGCAACCTAACCCTGTGTTGTGGGTGGGTACGTTTGGATAGCCACAACACCCGATTGGTAGGTCCCTTGATGCAGGGTTCAATCAGTCCAATGGGATGCAGGCTAAATGGATCAAGGGACCTATATATACCTATGCACGTGACCCAGAGCTTCCTCTTTCAGTGCGTGCATCGGAACACCTGCCCACCTCTCCCTGTATTTAGGGTTTGCGTGCTTGACCTTGCTATGCCACCATGTGTCAGCTGTCGTCGGGACAGGGGCACACCAGGAATTTCCCCTACTTGGCTGATTTGCTGTTGCCATTTGGGTTTCGCCTTCCACGTAGCAAATCGTCACAACTTGTAAGGTTGCAGATAGGCTCTGGTTCAGGTGATAGGGATGGGAGAACGCTCTCGCCACCCCTATGTGAAGGGTATTCTGTTAAAGGAATCCAGGAACTCGATGGTTTGGTCAACCCCTGTGATGGGGTTGTGCCCGTGCCTGAGTCCAGGGGGGAATTTGGGTGGCGGAGATAGCCTGTTCCTGGCTTTCCACTTATCCAGGTGTTCACCCTTGGCTGACCTATGCTGGAACCCTGGGTCAGCGCTACCTGCAACGGTGCAGGGAGCTAGTTGAACCTGAGCCTATGCAACCAGTCACTTGCTGTAATCAATAAAGTTGTGGCCTAAATTCTGCCAAAAACCAAACCAAAATTTGAGTCTTGTCTGAATTTATTTAGGGGAGAGGTTTAAAGGTCTCAACATGCAATAGAGGGCATTCACACACGTGCGTGCGCACACACACACGTATGCTCTTCAGGAATGTCTTCAAGGGATGGGTGCTATAGCAGCTAGGTCAGGCTTCCTCAACCTTGGCCCTCCAGATGTTTTGAGACTACAGTTCCCATCATCCCTGACCACTGGTCCTGCTAGCTAGGGATCATGGAAATTGTAGGCCAAAAACATCTGGAGGGCCAAGGTTGAGGAAGCCTGAGCTAGGTGGTCAGCCTAATTGTTTAATTAGTGTAAAACATTTACTTTTAATTAAAGTATGACTGCCTGATTACTGCAGATGAAATGTTGAAAAATGGAGTGTTTCGGATCAGACGTGAAATTAGAAAGACCGCCACATTGCTAAAATAATAGCAATAAAAATGTTGTTTTTATTGCTTTTGTGTCTCATGTCTCAATATTGTTGTTCTATTGGAAATATTTCTAAGTTTGAAAGGTTGTAGTCATCTACACTGAAATATCTAGTTGTTTTGGTGCATGTCAGTAATTTATGGTACCTTATACATATTCATGGTACCGTGGTAGCCCCCCCCCCCAATATATATATATACACTGCAAATGGCATTCAGGGTACTTGCATCATATTACATTTCCAGATTTATAGGTGATGTTCTGTGTAATTGTAATGTGTTTTTCTGCTTGGTCTGTGCTTGTGAGGTTAGCAAGTTTACCCCAAGAACAGATGATACAAAATTGTGTTTGTATTTATATGCACAGATAGATAGTAATAGATGCACTCCAGTCTCCGAGTGGTGAGTGGTTTCAGGAGTCCGAGCCTTGGGTTTGGTTTCCTTGGAGTAATGGTCACTGGAGGCTCGTGATATCTTGTGATATATATATAGTTTTATTCAGTGCTCTTTTTTTCTGAAAAAAATGTTTAGGGTTACTCTCATTTTCCTACTCATATTGACATACTGCCCCTCAATGAAGCCAAACTTAGATTCACGAAATGTTTGGGGGGGGGGTGTACCTCTGTGTCTCCCCCCCAGAAAAAAGCACTGCTGTATTTTATTTATACAGTCTGAGCATAAGATGGGAGGTCCATAGCACTGGCACTACAACAGATCCATAGCTCTGGAATCTTACAAAGAGATTGTCTGTTCTTTCCCACACATACTGATACTACAATGTGGAAGGAAAGAAGATGTGCTCCCTTCATCTCTTTAGTTTCTATGGCAAGACTTTGGCCAAAGCTTACATAACAAGTGTATCTTTAACAGACCTGGCTAGACTACTGACTTAGCAAACGAACAACTGCGACCATTTTAGCAGCATCTTTTTGTACAGAATCCCAGTTTACAGCTAATAAAAAAACAGGATTAGCCTAACCCTCAAATGATCCCAGTTTATTGGTGTGTGTTGTTCCTTTTTGTAACTCTACCAAAGAATAAAATAAAATCAGGATTAAGGGGTGGAGGGTGTGTTTGCTGTGTTGCTGGTGGCACTTGCCCTTCTTCTGATAGGAAATGCTATGGGGGGCACAAAAATGGGGGTCCAGGAGGGTCAGTTGGTGGAGTGAGAAGTTGCCCTATTTTCATCTTTCTCAAATTTCAAATGTGCCCTTTGTTCCAAAACAAAGTAAAACCAAATCTCCCCTACACAGCCTAGGAGAGGAAGACCTCAGGTGTGTGTGTGTTCTTTATCTGTTTCCTCCCCTATCTGTGAGAGGCCAGGGCAGCATTTTAAGCTTCTGATTGGTGAGTGCTCTGCACAAAAGCTTTCCACTTAGGGGCTCGGGGCGCACTCCAGCAATATGATGCGAGTCCCATTTGCATTCATATATAAGCCCAAGCATAAAATTCCTCCTGACACAAACACAAATCCCCTTTTCCTTTCCTCTCAGTTTAATTTTTGTGATTCATACCAATCACATCTTAGTCTGCAGCCTGGTCTTACCTGCCAATTACCTCAGGAAACAGAATACGATTATGCATGTCTTCTAACAGAGTGAAAGAAATAATTGCCATGGCTAAGAAGGCAGGTTGTTCTATGACCCATGTATAGGTATATATACAGTATCATTGGGAGCAGTGACCCCCCCCCACAGAGCCCCCTGACTCCGGCAGCTGGCATTTATACTGCAAGTAGAGAAGTATAATTTTAATCTTTGGATTCAAAGAGAGATGAGCTGTACAAAAGCCACCTCCTGTTGAGTCACAGCTGAATCAACAGAGCTAGCATCTCTGCCGTGTGCCACCTGGGTGAGAGGAGGTAATTATCTTCTAATTGCATATATCCCTGGGCCAGATCCTAAGCCTGCAAGAACCCATGAAGAATTCCAATTTGTGTCAGTAAGCTGAAGCCTGGAAGACGTGGGCAGAAGGAGTGGAGGAGTATATGCGGTGGCGGCTAGTAAATGCCTCAGTTTAGTGTAATTCATTGCAGAAAATTACATGTAGCTGCTCTGGGTGAAGCAATAGAACTTCCATTAATATATCAGGAGGCAAGGTTTTCTGAAAAGGAAATGACTGTGGGCTCGTCCACACTCACCATTGCCCCTCATTTCTAGCAGGCACAGTCCCAGACTTTCTAGGTCTGTGTCCAATCAAACCAACATCCTTCCTTGCTATTTTCCCACCCTGTCTAATCCTTTTTTTAAAAAGCCATCTAAGCTACTGGCTGTCACCACATATTGTGTCAGTGGATCCCACAAGTTAATTGTTCAATTGCAAATCCCTCATTATTATATTTTCAGGATTTGGACATCATGTTTTCTGGGGTTTGTATTTCATAATCATTCACCTGCTTCTCGTGGAACCAAGTGACAGAACTGAGAGCCTCTGAAAAACACAAGAGCATTAATCAGCTCAAGTGGGCCTGCATAATCAGCTCAAGGACTCTACATCCTGGAGCATTGATACAGCACTTTAGCCTTAGAGCAGACTTTGTACGACCCAATGAGTCTGGAGCTACTTGTTTAAAATAAAACCAGCTTTTGCCTTGCTGTTTGGCATTGTGTGTCTTTAGTAGACAGGAGATTTTGCATTCAAGATGCTGATTCCACACCATAGTAACCATGCAGATAACAGCCACCCTGTCCTATAGGAGTAGTTTATTAAATAAAAAAAACTCTTAACCATACTCTGTTACCTCCATATTCTGTATGCTTCCTTTTTTCTTAGTTTTTGAAGGAAGTCTGAACGACTCTACTCACAAGAAATAAGTCCTTCTCTGGGAATAATTCAAAGCTGAGCTGGCTAGAAAGAGATACTCCGGATATAAGCTACTTTGAACCCAGCCTGCAATTGATGGCTGCTACATACCTAACTGGAAATAGCCATTAGATACTAATGAGAACTACGAGTGCAAATTTAACTCATACCTGTTGGAAATAGTGGGGATTGGCTCTCTCTGCCCTCTCCAAGGGTTCACACTTAATGGGAACAGAGAATATAGGAAAGGAGCCTGCAAGGATGAGGTTGTATTAAGAAAGTTAGCATCCTCAAAGGAAGACTTAAGGAATTCAAAATATAGTTCCAGACAGACCCAATGTGCACTGTCGTTACATTTACAACTCTTGGCAGAATAGTGGTATAGGCTCATAGGCAACAGCTTCTGTTCTACGGGGATTTGTGAGCCTTTTCCCTTTCTCCACGTTGCCTGTGTCACAGAGACTTGTGTGTACAAGCCTGAAAACCTGTCCATTCACCATGGCCCATAGCTTTCTGAAAACCATCACCCATGAAAAAGACCTGAGCCCCTGCCCTCCCAAGAACCAATTTTGGAATCAGCTGGGTCTTTTCACCTGTGCCATCCTTGGTACTGTAGTGAGAGGATGCTAACGCTAGTCAATATACCCCACTGCCAACCTGAGATAATGCTACTGGAATATAATTTGTGCCTGAAGGCAACATTGAATGTTCAGTGTTTACGACTCTGTGGACCTTGGTATTTAACGTTGGCGGGTTTCAAGGGAACGTTATCACAGTCACCAGCATCAGATTCCTTGTCTCTTCAAGCTGTTTTTATTTTTATTTTCTATAAGTACACAAAGACCTGCCCTTCGTTCATCATTGAATGCCCTAAAATATCAGAAGCCCACTCCACAGTAACTTGGAGCAGGGTTTTCTGTGTGGCCACCGCTGGTCAGTAGAACAGCATCCCTGACATCCAGAAACAATTGAAGACATATTTCTTTTGACCAGCTTTTCCAGCCTTAGATGTTTATTCTGCCTTGTTTTCTCAACCTATGGTTCACATGTAAAGTGATTCATAAATTACACAAATAAATAGACAAGAGTTATCCATTACTTCATTAGAAAACATCCGAAGTGATGTACACTGTAAAACATAAAATAAGATAATTCAGTTTCCTTTTAAAGTCACAAATAGCATGTAAAACCATCAGCAGTTAAACAACAAGAAACAAAGATAAGGCCTAGTAAACTTCTTGAGATATCGGCTACCTTACTGTGGCTCCCCATCAATGTACCTTTGCTGTGGTGCATAGCTCTGAGGTGTTACATGAAATACTGAATTATTTCACAACCTTCCTCATTCTTGGCAGAACAGAGTAATAACTCGTAGAACAAAATATACTTCTTAATTGCCTTATGCCACCCCAGAGTGATTTGGGATAACAGTTCAGAATCCTTTCAGTTCATTTGAGACAATTATCCATAGTTGTGAATATGTTGTTTTTTATTTTGAATATATATATATATATATATATATATATATATATATATATATATATATGCAGGTTTTGGTGTCTTCGGGTGTCTTCCCGTGTAAGAGTCGGGGTGTCTGTGCGACGTTTCGACGAGGTCTCACTCGTCATCTTCAGGCTGGTGCTTTCGGCTTCTTGTTACTGGAACAGAGCTGTCAGCTGGAAGGTTTCCTCCCCGTAGAGGTGAGATATTTGCTTTCGTAGATTTTCACGGGTATAGGAATGCAGGTTTTGGTGTCTTCGGGTGTCTTCCCGTGTAAGAGTCGGGGTGTCTGTGCGACGTTTCGACGAGGTCTCACTCGTCATCTTCAGGCTGGTGCTTTCGGCTTCTTGTTACTGGAACAAGAATATATATATGACACTATTACTTGCATCTCTGCCAGGGGCCGCATCTGCTTCTGGTGGGCTTGATGCTGGGATACCAGAGGGGCTCCAGTGGAAAGGGAAGGCTTTGAGCATCGCTCAACATGGGTGAAAGGTCACTCAAAGTACATTCACAGTGGAGATATGAAAGAGGACAACGCAAAAATATAGGATGAGCTGAGCCATCAAGCAAGACATGTTTTAGTATTCAATACATCAAAGAAACTTTATCAGATAGGTCCTAGTATTTGACATATTGCTGACTAAACTCAATGCACATCAGTTTTGGAGACTGTGTGCTGCTTCATGAATCACATTGCCCCAGAGAGTGTTGTTAGTTTTTGTCTTGTTTTTGTCTTTTTATGATTTACTGATGTAATGTAAGCTAACCATTGTTATGGAGCAGCCTCTGAATGTGGTGATAGGCAGGCAGGCAGGCATGTTGGTCTTTAGAGTGTTATGGATAATTTTGATCAGGTTAATACTACATATCAAGTCCACAGGATCACTACAATGGAAACTGGATCACTTTCTGATATTTCACAAATATACTTGGTGAAGCAAGGTTGCCTTCTGGCTCTCATCCTTTTTAACTTTTATATTAATAATTTGGGGCTATATTTAGCCAATGCAAACTCCCATTCTCCACTCGGCAGATGCTTTGGTGCTCCTCTCTCTTTCCTGATTCAGCCTCAAAAATCTCTTGGAGGTGTTCATTACATACTGCAAACAGGAAAGCCTATTTATATTTTTTTCTAAGACCAAGATTGTGATTTTTGGCAAACACAACCCTGGGTTTAAATGATGTTTATATCAGCAAGCTATAGAACAAGCCTGCTCATTTGGATACCTGGGTGTACTCTTTCACAAAACCCTCTCTTGGCAGTGAAAGTCAAAGCACAGAAAACCCTTGGAGCATTGATGAAGTTCCAGTACAATAAGGAAGAACAGCTAACTGAACCTGTCCTAAAGCTATTTCATAGTAAAGTGCTTATTCAAATGCTCTAAGCATTGAAATCTGGTGTTCTGATTCAATTAAAGTTTTGGAAAGCATGGGAAATATTTTTTTCCAGAAGCTATGCTCTCTACCTTCAGGAATATCAGCAGCTCCTCTTTATACAGAATCCGAGTGGCCAACAATTAAGGCAAGGGTGGTCAGTGCTCAGTTACAGTATAATAAAATAATTTCTACTATGCCAATCAAGTGTTTCCCTGCACTGTGCTATATGGAATTGGGTGATAACCAACTCTGGAAAGCAGCTTGTCAAGATGCTTTAGACTATTATTATTTTCCAGAACAGAGCTCTGCTTTGACCTTGAATAAGTGTCAACTAAAGGATTGGCTCTTCTGGCAAGAATCCAGAAGGAACCTGTAACTAATTAGAAACGGCTGGTTTCCCCCTTGGTATCCACTCCTGAGAACAGAGCATTTTAGAGCTAGTTATCTGACCAAATATACCGGTACTTGGTATAGTTGGGTTACAGATTCAGCCATGGTGGAACACCTAATACTCAGTGAATATTCACTGATATGCAGCAGGACCAGAACTGGGGAGAGTGGAGCCTTAAGGTATCTATCTCCCTATCTTCACTCTCTAATAAAAATGTAATACTGCCAGCACACTGGAGTTCATTTGGCCACAGATAGGGGACTTCAAACTACAGGCCACAACCAATTTAAGAGCATCTGAATGATGCACGATCTTGCACAGGCACATGGTGTCAAACCTGGAAGTAGCGTCAAAACGTTATAAAGACATAATGAAAAGGGGCAGGCCAGGGCGGAGAGGCTGACATGTGTTCTGCTGATGTGTTGGGGTCCAAAATGGAACTTCTGCACATAATGAGGATTGCCTGTACAGCATGATTTCCATCTGGACTCTCAGAGTTGTTGGGCCATCACAGCAGCGTCAGAGGGCAAGGAGGAGATGGAAGCAGATGGGAGGTTCAGCCAAGTGGGCGGATAGGCAGGTCAACCCATGGATAAGATATGTGTACATTATTTGAAAAAATAAATACAGTTGCAACAAAAATAATACTGTTTAAAGTCAATTTGCCAGCAATTGAGCAAACATTACTGTAGCATCCTATGCAAGAAGCTTTAGCAAGTTAAAATTAATTAAAAACTATTTGATAACTTCTCTTGGACAAGAGAGATTATCGATATAGCAAAAATACAAAATGAATAAATTCAAACCAAGAAATTAGCAATTTTGCTGCAATAAAAGTTCAGAGGGTTACATTATAAGGATGAGGTCGTTCTGATTTGGATTTTTTCTAGTCTTCTGTTTATAATCTCTGTAATAAGTATAATCTGTATTTTTTGTTTCATTTTCAATTTTATAGTTTATTCTATCGATACTGTTCTATGTTCTTAAATGGACTACTATAGGTTGTTCTCCTTGTTTTATCATTTTATTTCAGCTGCAGTTAATTTTTCACATAATAAAATTCGGGTTATGTAGCTTCGCCTGGGCGCCAAGATACCTAGTTATGGCAGTGATATTCAAAGAGGAAGATAGGGATGGGAAGAAGTCTCAAAATAGCACAAGTGCACCTTACAAGTGAATTTAATTGAGAAGCCCATTGCCAACTCCAAGCATCCCAAGAGCTTTAGCAAATACCTTCCTTCTCCTGTTTAATGACAGACAAGGCAGAACCCAGAACTGAGCTTGAAGCTTCCAGTTTGTCAGATATTTTGCATCCAGATGTACAGGATATAACACCTGAAGTATTAAACAGGATTTAAGATCAATGATAATGTATTCAGAAGAAGGTGGTGCCATAGATGTTCAACATCCCTTCACTTTTAGATTAATTTTCTCCTGAAGATGAATGGCATGCAGTCGAAAACTATTTGTCACTTAGAAAATTACAGCTCAGAACCATTTCATAATACCAGAATATGATTTCAGGGTTCTGTTTATAGTCATTTTATTTAGGAGGCCAGGTGCGCTGGGCGTTTCTAGATCAAACTAGACCCAAATGTTGTCAGTGGCTCAGAGTGGATCACCAACCAAGACTGTGATCCCTCCTGGAAGAATATAGTCTGGCCACAGGTCTTATCCAGGTTAGAGTACTCACAATGTTGTATATGGGGATTCTTTGAAGACAATTAGGAAACTTGAGGTAGGCTTGTTTTAATCAACATTTAATTACAGATGGTTTTAATGTTTGGACAAACTGTTTTATTATTTATTTTCGTTATGTGTGGTCATATTTTTATAATTAGTTTTACACTTTGCTTAGAAGCCATTTTTTTTGCAAGTAAGCTGTATATAAATTAAATACTACTACCACTAATAATAATAACAATACTTCAAAATACAACTGTAAGGTATTTGATCGGCGCCAATTGTTGCACTATATCTCACCAATCCTTAAACATCTTTGTTGGTTACTGATCAGCTTTGGACTACAATTCAAAGGGCTGGTCCTTACTTTTTACAGTCTTGCATGGCTTGGAATTGGGGTGATTAAAGGACCTCTTGTCTTCACATTAGCTTGAGTTTTTGCTGAGATCCCCATTCAAGGTCCTCTCAAGGTGTCCTCGCTGTCACGAGATAAGAATGTGACAACAGGATACGGGGGTCTTCTCAGTTTATGGAATTCTGTCCCTGGGAGGGGTGTCCTGCTAGCTGCTTACTTTGCTACCACTTTGGTGACAGGCAAAAAAAGCTTCAACTATGAGGATGTAGAACTGCCAGTTTTTGTCTGCTGTTGTTTCATATTTTGTTATTAAGTAAAGGTAAAGGTACCCCTGCCCGTACGGGCCAGTCGTGACCGACTCTGGGGTTGCGCACTCATCTCGCTTAAGAGGTCGGGGGCCAGCGCTGTCCGAAGACACTTCCGGGTCACGTGGCTAGCGTGACGAAGCTGCTCTGGCGAACCGGCACCAGAGCAGCACACAGAACACCGTTTACCTCCCCACTATAAAGCGGTCCCTATTTATCTACTTGCACTTAAGGGTGCTTTCGAACTGCTAGGTGGGCAGGAGCTGGGACCGAACGACAGGAGCTCACCCCGCCGCGGGGATTCGAACCGCCGAC
Organism: Podarcis vaucheri; assembly: GCF_965113315.1. NCBI lineage: Eukaryota > Metazoa > Chordata > Lepidosauria > Squamata > Lacertidae > Podarcis > Podarcis vaucheri. The sequence goes on from NC_138762.1 coordinate 105,433,410, forward strand.
CATGCAATCAGCAAGTCCTAGGCGCTGAGGTTTTACCCACAGCGCCACCCGCGTCCCTATTTTATTATTATCTCATTATATTTGTTTTATTTTTTTAATATGTAAGCTGCCTTGAAAATATTTATCCTGAAGGCCAGCATGGAGAATTGGCCTACAGAAAGTGACCTGTGTATTGGGGAGAAACAGATTTGTGGGTTGGCTAAAGCAATACTTTTTTTTAATAGACATTTCATTACAGATTCTTTTTAAAGGATATAGGCTGAGAATGAACTGTGACAAAATACCAAAGAATTTTCAGCCAGTTGAAGCAGCTTTTAATACTTGGATCACATAAACAGCAGACTGCGAGAAGGCGTTCACTGCTATGAACACGACAGTCTCTCCAGTAAGGAGTTTGGTATCGCTGCAAACACAATCCAATCTGATATTCATCAGCGTGGTTGACTCTTCACTATGCATGTTTAAACCAGAGGATTATGCAAAATGAGTGGAGGAGGACATCGCCACGCACTTTTGGCATTTCAGAAGTTCAGCACGTGTCCTAGCTTTCCTCCAGTGTTTGCAGTTAGTGTGGTGGTTGAATGATTGTCCTTGATGTTGCACTGCACTTTTGTGGTGTTCAGAGTGCCTCCAGAACTCAGCATGACTTTAGAGAAAAGACCTTGTTGGTAGGGACCTGGTGACCAACCACAAATTTTGCTTGTCTATGTGAATACCTGCTCAAATATATGGACCCCCGATTATCGTGTTAATACATTTATAATGGACATAGCCCAGACAAGGTCCAGTTCTTTTCAATCAATTAACTTCAGTAGAACAGATTTATGCATGTGCTTAACTCTTCCATTGATGTCATGGGACTGGAATGTGCTGAAGTCTGGCTGGGTTGTACCCAGTTCTCTCTCCCCCCCCCAATTATTTGTATATGGTTTTATAAATACATGTGTAAAGGTAAAGGGACCCCTGATCATTAGGTCCGGTCGTGGCCGACTCTGGGGTTGTGGCGCTCATCTCGCTTTATTGGCCGAGGGAGCCAGCGTACAGCTTCCAGGTCATGTGGCCAGCATGACTAAGCCGCTTCTGGGGAACCAGAGCAGCGCACGGAAACGCAGTTTACCTTCCCGCCACTAAGGTACCTATTTATCTACTTGCACTTTGATGTGCTTTTGAACTGCTAGGTTGGCAGGAGCTGGGACCGATCAACGGGAACTCACCCCATCGCGGGGATTCAAACCGCCGACCTTCTGATCTGCAAGTGCTAGACTCTGTGGTTTAACCCACAGCGCCACCCCAAATACATGTGTACAGTACATTAAATGCTGTTGATAATGTAAGTAGAAAATGGAAGTATAGGGAGAAAGAAATAAGAGTAGGCATAATTATTTGTGCATCTATTTATCTGGACAACTTTATAGCCCACTTTACAAAAGAACTACACAATACAATCTCGTTAAAATGCAGTAGTAGAAAAAGAAATAATGTGGTGTCTATGGTACCAGAAATATTTAGGCAGCCTAATAAGGTTTTTCCTGATGTCTTCAAGCAGCAACTCCAACTGAGGACCTCTGTCTGAGGACCACAAGGGAGTGTGGCAAAGCAACAGGCGTACACTCAAGCCACATACTGTCCAGTTCCAGGCTGCAAAAGATTGTAAAAAGTAAGAAATCATCTATGGTTCTTTATCAGCAATCCTTAAGCACACAGTTCAAAGCATAACCAGACCCACTGAAATAATGAAGATGCTTAACTATCTCTGGATGGTGCTAAATGTGTTCAGTCATGAGGTGCAGATTTCTCCCTCTTATATATTTAGTCACGAAATGAGATTTCTCCCCCTTCGCTGCAATTCTGTAAGCATCAACCTTGATGACAATCCTAGGGAACTCAGTGAGTGGATATAGCTGAGACTGCAATGTCCACTCTGTTTGCTAATTTTGCCACTCCATCCCTCCATTCCAGCCAGCTTAATTGCTTATAGCTACAGAGCTTTGCGTGCCGAGGTCCCCAAGCCACCCCCCAAATAACTCACAACACACACATAATTTTTGTTTAAGGTTTTTGGCATAATTTTGGCCACAACTTTATTGAAATACATAAATGTGAGTGGTTGTTTAGGCATTGGTTAAGACTATCTGTCTCCCCACCTGGGGACAGAACTGACTTCCGGGCACCACTGAAAGCCAGTAAGGGAAAACAATATTGGGGAGAAAATGGAGCTGAGTCACAGACCCTCAATTCTCACCCACACGCTCCCCGAAGGCTTGCCGGCCCTAGCCCCATTCCAGGGATTTGGACGAAAAGATGGCAAGCCCCTGGATTCCTTTAACGGAATTCCCTTTCCGCAGCAACCACGGAGGGACAGGCCCAGCCTATCCTGACCCCTCCTCCAACCAATTCCAAGACCAATGTCTAACTGCAAACCTTACAAGTTGTGACCATTTGCTACGCAGTAGGCAAAAAAACAAGTGGCACACAATAATCAGCCAAATGGACAAAATTCCTACCAGGCCCCTGCTCCAACGGCAGACGACCTCATGACAAGAATAGCAAGGTCAACGCAAAAGAAACCTTAATTTAGGGTGGGTGGGCGGGTGATCCAGTGCACGCAGCAAAGAGAAAGCCTCAGGCCGCGTGCAGAGTATTTAAAACATTTGACCCCTCCCACCCAAATTGCAACATAACATTTACCCCAGCAACCCACCCATCCAATCGTTGCCCTAGGCCCTCTTTAGAAACCCTGCCTGGCAACAGAGGGGTGGCTTGGCAGACTCCACCGCAACATGTGCTCTCCACAAGGGAGAACACGCTTTTTCAGAATCTGTGAGCAAGCAACATCGGGCATGAGCAGAGGAGAAATACTTGTCTCATGCTCCGGGGAATGACAGTACTTGCCAAGTTTTTCCTTAGCACTCATTCTGCAAAGAATGCAGTCTAATAGTGTCATGCCCTTGCCAAATTACTGTGCGTCAAGTGTGGCAGGGTTACAGCCAAGCCTTTTCTCAATGAAGTACAAGGAGTAATGAAGGGGCTTTTCACCCTGGATTAGCTTGAAGATGGATGGGTTAATAAATACTACTATTCAGTTTCTGTCACATGCTATATCTACCACTGCTTAACTCAGACCAACCTCATTACTTTCGCAAGAGTACTGCATCATCAAAATTCACTGCTTCCTATCCATTTTGGAAGCACTGAAGGAAAAATGTTAGATTAAAGCTGCAAAGGTAGAAAGAGGAATGTGGTTAATATAAAAAGGCGTCACCATCAACTGCTTCTAATAGTGAGTGGTTCGCTAACAAAAGTGCATGGAAGCTTGCCTCTGCTTGAGCTGTAGTTCCAGATGTGATTCTGATTTAAACCCATGTCATGACATTTACCCACTTCCTATTGTATGCGTGTGGTAAACTTTCGCCCCCAGCCACTCGCTCCTCCCTCACCTGACTTTGCTCTCCGGCCAGACCAGGTTTCTTGAGCAGGGCTGGCAGGCGTGTTTACTTTTTACAGAACAGGACAAAATAACACCGGTAAGGCTGCCACCACTCCCTTTGTTCCGGGGAACCCAGAGCCACAACCCAGGGAGAAGGCTGTGCCCCGTTATTGCTGGTTATTCCCCCTCCACAAGCTGTATCCACAGACCTGCAGACAGAAATTCTACGGTAGAGCGTAAACAAGCGTAAGGCTAGGAATTAACTATTCCCCCGGAAAGGCACACAAACCAAAAACAGTTACTTTCTTTAAAATTTATTTTAAAAGAACATAAGAAAACATGCTAAAATAGCAGGCACTTCTTTAGTAGTTTACAGGCAAGAAAAATAAGAACATTGTTAAGTCTCACTAACTTACATACTCACAAAGGAGCAAAGAGAGAATAGTTAGAGTCCTTTCAAAGTTCCACATTCAAAGGTTTTCGCAATTCTCCATCACAAAGGATGTAAGGACAGCCACTTAGATGGAACATCAGCAGCCATTTGTGGATTGCAGAGCGTGCTTTCTCAGCCATTTCCCAGATCTTTTATCCCTGATTCACACGTGGCGTCGGAATCCGCAAAACCAATCATAACTCCTGATTATTTTCAAATTCTCCAATGACCGGCTTGCGGGCTAATCAATCTAACTTCTGGCAGCTGGGTCAATTAAGAACTCAGAGCCTAAATCAAAGGGGTTCCTCCCTTCCGTGGGTTTTCTGTAGATACACATTCCCAGGCAATCAAGGCCAGATAACATCACTGAGGGAATGCACATAACTTCGGACCCAGGTGTTAAACCTTCCATTAAATCAGGGGTTTCCTTTCCCATAATAAACCTTTCACACCCTGGGAGCCTGTTAGTCTGGGGTTAAAGGGACAGAACTTATTTTCCATGGTCCTTGTGGCTTGCTGGTTACCCACAAGGCCTCACTCTTGTTGCTTGACCAAGGAATAGCTTCTAAACAAACACTAACTTTACTACAATGCGCCTTTTGATAAGAGGATCCACTAGTTGTAACATGCATAAAAGCATAATAAGAGCCTGTTGGATCAGGCCAGTAGCCCATCCATGTGGCCAACCAGCCACATCTCCTGGGAAATCCAGAAGCAAGACCTGAGCGCAACACTAGTCTCCCCACTTATGATTCCCAGAAACTGTCATTCAAAGTCATACTTGTTGTACATGCTAGAGCTGACTTGAGGTGAACATATACAAAAACTAGTTGCTAGGATTCAGTCTCACTCAGAATTTGATGAGGATATGTAGATAAAGGAGCAGGCTAAGAGCTGGCTCAGTTTTCTGGGTTCCCGTTTAATTCTATGGAACCAAGCAAACAGGCAGTTGAAAGGGAACAAAATCTGCTAGACAATTCCAGTAGTGTCCTTTCCTTTCTCCTATGCAGCTGACTGTATGGTAAAAATAACACACCACACTAAGGGATGATGTTGCAGTGTGGAAAAATGCAGCCCTCACTTTAAACAGTGGGAGGCTCAGTGTAATAACAGGGACTTTATGGGGAGGCCTACAAGTTGCTCTATGTGCAGAACACATGGAGATTGCATGTTGCAGTCCACAGGGCTTTCCCTCTGCTACCTCTTTCCCCCCAGCCATCATAAAGACTACCATTTATCTAGTAATAGTATGAATCACTATTCACGTAGCTATTTTCCCGAAGTGTTCAAATCATCTCTTATATATTGTCTCGGTAGTACATTATTTCCAACAACTTGGTAAGTTGGGACATTTATTATTTCCATATTGCAGGTGTGCAGCTCAGGCTGTACAGCTAAGGCAATATTACAGCTGAGTTGCTACTAGTCCATTGCCAGACATGCTGCTAGGATACTGTACTGCTGTTACTGTCTTTGCCAGAAGATGGAACTCACCTGATGAGATGATGGAGCATCTAGGACCTGAAGACAAGGTCAGTTTGTAGGCACAAGAGGAAATCCTACTTGGCATTATAATCATATCCATATATGTACAGATAAGAGTGGATAGACTGAGAAATCAAGAGGCAGTCTTAGGAATATGAAGAACAGTGAAACCTAAGAACTGCTATATTAGTTCACACTCTGTCATGCAACTTCATAGCAGGCCACCCAATCCATAATTCTGTTAATTCTGTCTTTAGCAATGTCAGCAAGAAACTGCAGTGGATAATACCAGATAGTTGTCTTTTGTTGTTTGTAACCAACCTCTGGCAATTACATTACATTGTCTCTGAATTTAGAGGTTCCATATCATGGCTACTAGCCATTATAATCCTTTATGAGTTTATCCAATTCTTTTTTATTTTTAAATGACAGGAGAAACTCAGTGGAGAACGGTTTCAGCAGATCCAGTAAACAATCATTTGCTAGCATCTTCCAGCTTCCTGGTGGGATGCTGGGGCTCATTCTAACAGGATACAGCTGAGACCACTTTTCATCAATGAAACACAACAGAAGCACAGCAGGATCACTGGGTGAGATGAATAATGCAAATCAGTTGTGAAATACATAAAGTACAAAGAATAATGCACCACTTTGCCATAGAGGGACACTGGAAATTATTTGCACACTCAAAGCACCTTCCCCCCACCAAATAATTCTGGGCACTTTAGCTTGTTAAGGGTTGCTAGAAAATTGTAAATTGCTGTTCCCAGATTTTTTTGAGGGAAAGACTGTACTTTGAAGGCGTTTTAAAGGTATTGTGCATATGCAGATTTAAAAAATAATTGTCAGAATGTGTCACTGTGAAGAACATGTTGAAGAATAGTTCTTCCAGAAGGATGCCAGTAGAGTATGAGGACTGTGCTAATCCCTACTTAGGCCAGCTGGAGAAATGGGTTCATGGAGACCAGCAAAGTCCAAATGGTATGTTGTCTCAGAATGTTTGTACAAATGTCCATTTAACTTTGACAATTTTCCTTCCCACTGCCCCTGTGTAGTTAAATGCTAAATCGCACACCCAGCAATGCAGACATAGATTCAGCAGGGAATTTGATATTGGAAAGTGCCATCTTGTCATGAATTTCTACTTTGTCAGTTCAGGTAGGTAGCTGTGTTGGTCTGACGCAGTCGAACTAAATTAAAAAGCTTATACCCAGAACAAACTTAGTTGGTCCCTAAGGTGCTACTGGACAATTTTTTACTTTGCCAGTGTTATCAGTAGTGCCAGTTGTTAAGAAGCCTTGGGCTTCCAATTTGCCAGTGGTTGATTAATATGTTTCAACAAAGCATGCAATGAAAATGGTTGTGGGTCCAATGCTGACTTAGTATGCAATAATTAAGACACAAAATAATCTTTCTGTTTTTATTAACAAACATATTTTCAACAACACATACATATCAAAACATATAGCCTAGGATAAACAACAGTAGTTCTTAAACATTTCTTGGTAGGAAATCTGGATCTTAAAATTTCAGTTTAAGAGATCTTAAACAGCTCATCCCAGCAAATCCTGTGTTAGGATTGTGCCATTCTTCTAATAACCATCAAGACATTGCAGTAATGAAACTGACAGAGGAATGCTGTATTGAAGCACTTTCTTTGTATTTTCCATGAACATAATCACAAGTCTTCCAAGCAAATGGAAAGAGAAGAGGCTGAAAGATCTTGGTTCCTAAAATGATGGATATTTTACCCAGCATAATATCAGGCAACAAACATTGCAGTTTGATGACATACTTGGAAAGGAGCAACAAAAATTAAAAATCCACATCCAGGTCACAAAACCAATAACAGTAAAATAGTTTGAAATAGTATGGCTAGGAAATTGCATGAGATAAGTGAAAGAATTAATCAACAGAGGTTTATATAAAGAAAGACATCAAATATTATATATATCTGCTTAGACTAGACTAGATTAGATAGAAATGCCCATATACTGGCACTTATGAAATTCCCCAAGTATTTATCACTGCAGGCATATTGTTTATTTTAATATGTTTTTGTCTAAAGTATATTTTATAGCATATTGAAGCTTCAGTGTTGCAGTAGTTTTATTAAATATTGCACTGAGCTCAAGTAGTCATGCTTTTTTAAAAAAGGAAATGCTGCTAATTTATTGTTAAATATTCCTGTATTTCTTCTTGCCATTTAAGGCAACTAAATAAGCTGGATAATATAATGAAGGGATTCTAATATTGGATGTACCAGGTCTGGATTTGTAATGAGATTCTTTCAAATCTCCTTCTACCTCAACATTTATTGTTTCTTGAGATTAGAACAGTTACCTAAGACAGTTGCAGTGTTTATAACTATCCTTTACAATTCTCTTAAACCCCCAGACTTATAGTCAGGAGCAGCATTGCCCCAGAGGATTTTGGGCAAATATCCTTGTGATGAGTAATCTCTCTACTTTGTCCAAATCCTAGACTTTAAACCTAATAAACTCTGATATTTGTGCTTGTCCTGCCTGAAGGACAGAGGCAAGATTCTCTTTATAATTATATTCCGTAGGTCTATGAGCCATATGTGACCATAGCATATCTTTAACTAGAGTTCTTTCCCAACTGTGTATTGTTTCTTCAGTCTGGTGCTAACCTCATTTAAAGCTTTTCCACCTACTTCATTTCAGAATTTCATTGCTAAACAAGATTGCTGGAGCTTTGATTTCAGGTATATGTAAGAACGTACTGCCTTCAAGTTTTGAATAAACTATCAAACTAATTCTCATTTTAACAAAGGTTTCTTAATATACGGTATCGCTCTGCATGTATTTTGGGATGCTTTTTTAGCAAGAAAGTGAGAAAGATTAAAAGCTCCTCACTTTTTGGTGCAAAAAATTAATTTAGTTGTTGCAAATACATTTTTATGCAAACAAATGCATGGAGACAATTTTCTGGATTTTCCCACAGTGCAGAGCTAGAAATGTGATTAACTTTCTTTTTATTAATAAGACGAGGAATCAATTGCAGCATCATACAGATTTCATTGTGGCAGTGTTTGGATGAGATCAACAGATGACACTGGCCTCATTGGAGAAAAACGAAAGATATAAAAGTGGCTGGAAAAGGAGGGGAAATGTAATCAGATTCAGAACCCAATGAAAGACTGGGAAACCCTGCAAGTGTTCAACCAGATTCTAAGCAACGATTTAGAGAAATGTGATGTCAAAGGATGGTGAAACATTATCAGAAATGAATACAATGAGGCTGCAAAGAAAGCATAAGGATTTAGGTAGAGAAACAAATATGAAAATAATTTTGGTAATGATGTGAATGTAAAAGAATTGAAAACTTGCCATTGCTCCAACTGGTCTTATAATGAAGAAGTACACCTGGGAACAGGAGTAATAAGAAGGGTTTGGGGAAAATGTCCATTTAACTTTGACAATTTCCCTTCCCACTGCCCATGTGTAGTTAAGTGCTAAATTGCACACCCAGCAATGACAAAGCATCTAAGGAAGAAGGAATTGCCATGAGGTTCAGAGATCTAACCTCTCCAGCCAAGAAGATCTATGATTGGGGGGGGGGGACAATAATTGAGAATAGGAGGAGAAGCAAATTACTAAAAAGACTGAAAGGGTATTTTACATAGCTTTATATTTTGTCCAATGAAGATAATTAGGCCACCCTGGTACAGATACTTAATGGAAGCATTGAGATGAGATCTAGGATACCAAAATGCTGAAAAAGGCACTCAACTTCATAGTCTAATATAAAAAGAAAGAGCTGGCATAATTGAAGGTGGAAGGACATCAGTAGAATTCCTACATGAACTTTGCAATAAGATCTGTGGGGGAAACTGACTGCCAGAAGGGTTTGCCAAGCTACCGTTTCATCATCTTCAGGAAGTGAAATGCCAAAAAGGTGGAATAGAGTTTGAGTGTCTGTAGTAAGGCTCAAATGGTGCTGGTACTAAGGTCTGGGCAGCTTCATGCCTCCTCCTTCTGTAACACTGAGTTAACGTATGACATGCTATCTCATTGTGAGTTTCTCATCTCTACTCTCTCTCCTTCAGCGACTGCCACTTGTGGGAGCAAGGTAACTCAGTACAGTTGACGTATGTTGGGTTCAACACATGACATGCAGAAACAGGAACAAGATGTGGCTGCATCAGATATGGAGAAGCAACTGGTGCTACTCTTCTCCACATCTAAGCTAGGGATACATAAATTTCCCCAGCGGAGCGATGTACATTCTGAAGGGGAAATGAGTTATCTTCTCAGCCCAGATGAGAACCTGATGCAGATAATCCCTGAAAGGAAGCACAAGCTAGCTGTTACATAGAAGAGAGCGGCAGATCTTTATTACTTTGGGAGAGGGAAAGGTGTTGTGCAGATACCGTGGCTTAGCAAAAGTCTGGATAATGTTAACATATGTTTCTGTCGTAATTGTTTTCTAAATTAAATTTGAAAATTGATCCTGGACCTGTGCTCATTTTTCTGAAAGAAATATAAACTGTGCTTTTCCCATATGCTAGAGATCGTTTGTGACATTTTTAAAAAAGCATCACCTTCACATATTAGTGGGACAGCACTGTCTTAATTTGCCTTTCCTCCCTTTTCTTTTAATATTGATGAAATAAACCATACTGAATTCATAAGTTACTCTACTGAGCTGTATGTCCAAATTAGGCTCTGAAAAAGTTAAATAAATTCAATGCCCAGTGCATAATTCAATGCTTATTAGGGCAGATTGAATCCCGCTTTCCATATAGATATACCTCATTTTGAAGTGTCTCCTTCATTTCACCTCTATGAGCTACTGTCAATCAATATACCCCATCCAATTAGGAATTCTAAGAACAACTTTTTGAAAGCTTTCCTTTGGACAATCACATGCTGAAGCTTACATTGACAGATCACTCCCTCCCCATCTGCTCTGAATATATTGTATCAATATGTAACTGGCGGGAGAAAAATATATCTGTATAAAACTGAAGATTAAATATTTAACTTCCTGTGCCAACCGGCTGCTCCCTAAAATCTGGTGGAGAGGCCCTTTTCTGTGTCCCACCAGATGGGATGGTTGGCTTGGGATAAGGGAAGGGCTTCCTCCAGATTATGGGTTCATTGGATTCCCTCCATTGCCACTTTGACAAACTTTTGTGGTCCAACCAGATGAGGCTCAGTGAGCCCTGTCATTCATTTTGTTGCATTTATAAGAAAGTACTTCTTCACATAGTGTATACAGTGATACCTTGGTTCTCAAACTTAATCGGTTCTGGAAGTCTGTTCAAAACCAAAGTGTTCCAAAACCAAGGTGCACTTTCCCATAGAAAGCAAGGGAAAACAGATTGATCCGTTCCAGACTTTTAAAAACAACCCCTAAAGCAGCAATTTAACATGAATTTTACTATCTAACAAGACCATTGATCCATAAAATGAAAGCAATAATCAGTGTTCTGTACTATAAAATAACGAAGACAGTATTGTAGATGATAAAAATAAATAAATCTTACCTGCACTGATGATAGTCACTGTTTGGATGCGGGGCTTTTATCCATTTCTACAGTCACACAATCAATCAATCAATCAATCAATCATAAAACGAAAAACAAGCCACAGTCACAAAAATGAAAAAGCCACACAAACAAAAACGCAAAAACTAGCAATAACAAAAACACTAAATATCACCTCAGAACACTGCAGTCAGATACAGAAGAGTTTAATTATGGGGGGGGGCTTAAATTAGCATCTCAAGGATACAAATGGGATAAAAAAAACCTTAATTACGATGGGCAGGACGACTTAAATTTGCTGTGCAAGGGTAGAACAAGAGGGGGGAAAGCCTTAATTACTATGCGGGGGACTCAAATTTGCTGCGCAACAGTGAAAATGAAAGCTCAGGAGCACGTTCAGCTTCTGAGGCAAAGTTAAAAAACCAGAACACCTACTTCCAGGTTTGCAGTGTTCAGGTTCCAGGTTGTTTGGGAACTAAGCTGTTCAAAAACCGAGGTACAGTGGTACCTCAGGTTACAGACACTTCAGGATTCAGGTGCTTCAGGTTACCGACTCCGCTAACCCAGAAATAGTACCTCGGGTTAAGAACTTTGCTTCAGGATGAGAACAGAAATCGTGCGGTGGCAGCGGGAGGCTAAAGTGGTGCTTCAGGTTAAGAACAGTTTCAGGTTAAGAACGGACCTCCAGAACGAATTAAGTTCTTAAATTCTGTACCACTGTATTTAAACTATAGAATTTGGCAACAGTGTTCATCATCTGGAACTGCTTTTTTAAAAAAAAAAGATTAGACAAGCTCATTGAAGTAAATGCTACCAATGGCTAGTAGCCAATTTGGCTATACAGTACTTTGCCTTCATGGTTGGTGGCAGCATTGATTGGAATACCACTTGCTGGAAACCTCAGGAGAACAGAGTGCTCTTGTGCCTGGGTCCTGTTTGCAGGCCACTCATAGGCATGTGGCTGGTCGCTATGAGAACTTAGATCCCTATCCTGCTTTTCTTCCACCATAGAAAGGTGCACATGTGATTCCAAGCTGGTCACCCATCCAGGTACTGATCAGACCAGACCTGCTTTGCTTCAGCAAGGTGGTGGCTTCTTTCTGTGCCATCAGAATTCTTCTTCTTATATGCTGAGACTGTTTTTCCTGTCCAATGAGACTGGTTTTATTCTGTTGTGTTTTTTTATACTGGTGTTTTATTGTGATTGTGGTATTTTTATTGTATTTTTATTGCAGCTCTGCGTGCTAATGCATTAGAAGCATGGGATATAACTTGTTGAACAAAATAAAGAAGGTTGGTTATTAAGCTGAAAAAGTGAAGGATTTGGAGGATGACATACTGCTGGGATCTTTCATATGAGCTTCATTTTCTACCGAGAGATATTGAATAGTGAAGAGGAACTAGAACACATTGAGGTTACTTCTGCTTTCTAAACTTGGAAGATTTGACACGTGAGACAATAGAACCAGGATATGACACGTGTCTATGTCCCAATCCTTATCCTGTCATTAATACATACCAAGTGCGTCAGAGAGACCCTGGGTCAGCCTCCTGTTGACCCAGAAAGCAACCAGGGCTGGGCGGAAGTTTATCCAATTGGAGGGAGTTGGGAGTCAAAAGCTAGAACCAGTCAGTTTATCAGGTAGCTCTTGACTATCTGTGGGAGGTCAGATAGGGTTTGTCTGTCAGTTAGGCTTAGATAGGGCTTGGAAAACATCTAGTTAGGGATCACTTCAGAGCCTGCTTAGGGCTGAATGAAGGGTTAGCTAGGCAGGACAACCCAGATTGTTTCCCTGGGACACTGGGATGCAGCAATTCTAGAAAGTGTTTGCTAGAAGGATCCACAGGTATTGTAAAACCACCAGCCATTCTATGAGGAATTCATCTATTGAGAGGCAGTTGTTAAGTGTGAATTTTGAGAAAGCTCTTAACAATTTTTGTAAAGAGCCTTTGACTGAAACAAGTAACCATTAAGTGACAACCCTCCTCAGGGGTCCATCAGTGAAGGTGTGCCAAGGGCTTGCTTATCACGCTTGCATCCTTTCACAACATGCCAAAGGCTCTAGGTTCAGATAACTCTGTGGCCATGACTCTTCCCAAGCAGACTTTCAGTATTATAAAGGTCAGTGAGAGAAAGTAAAGCTGCTTTTATCCTGGCAAAAGTGGTAGGAGTAGTTCTGGGAATCAGTTTGTACAGAAAAGGCTCAAAAGATACTATGTATTCCTGCTAAAAATAATATTCAAGACTGTGATTTGTTTTTGTTTTTCTTTTCTTTCTTGGAACCTGAATTTACTCAGGTGAAAGACAGGACTGAGACACTGCATGGAATGTTATCTGGCAGCAATTAATCCAAATCTGACTGAGAAGTTAAAAAGTATTTCAGAAAAGCCAGTTTGTGATCACCTCACTGATACCGCAGGCCACCTAAACAGGACCCTGTGGATGGGGAAGGGGGGACTCCAGTGTCCATCACCCATCTCTCCCTACCTCTCCTTTTCACTCATTCTTGGGGTAAACTCAGCACTCTGCAAAATCCTACTTTCCTACCAATCAATAAGTCTACAAGCATTAAGAAGCATCTTTAGCCCAGAGGAGAACATGTTGCTAAGGAGAGAATTCTTATTGGCATGGTAATAACTCAAACATAGCAATAAGGGACATAAGAAGTGTCTGTCTTGTAGATTACATAGTCCTCTACAGGGTTAAATGAAAGAGACATAGTGAAACACAGCCATGGTAAATATGGAGAAATGAAAGTATTGGGGTACGGTTGGGTATCTTGACTATGGCAAAAAGAGCAGGGGGTGGGTGGGTTAGGTTAGAGATTTGACCAAATAATTTCGTTTTGCCTTGTTAGCACAATATCTTTCTACCATGTGTTTGGAAGGCAACAGTTTTCAGCGGAGGTTGGGGAATAAGAAAAGCAATATGTTGCAAGTTCAAATTTAGACAGATAGCTGAGAACTTGTAGCTGAGGTTTGTTAAAATGGAAACATCCTGGGGGTGCAGTTACTCTTTCAGAATCTGAAAGAAGATTAGGAGTTCTGCTGCCTTTTTTGAGGACTTTGTTTCCTTCCAATAGGCTCTGCTTGTATACACAAAAAAACTATTTCAATGACTCCATAAGTTGGAGCGATCTTTCTAATACAAGGAAAACATTAAACATTTGTATATCAGTCCCTGCTCTTATCATCAGCTAACAGAATAGTAAAGTCAAAGGGCATTATGCGAGTTTTGTTCCATTCCCCTATGAATAGGAATCAGTTAAATTTATTTATCCAGCCAAACAGGACTAGGGTGGTCTTAAGGCTAAACATGCTTTTACAACAGTAAGTGGTGACTCAGATAATATGGTTTAGATACTATATAATAACTGCTTTCAAACTAAGGGCATCCAAATTCCCAGGTTAACATGAGAAAATTCCTGCAGAGGTAGATCTTTTATTCTAACTTTCTCCCTCAGTGCCACTTCCATTTTCTCACAAGTAGCACTGGAATAGTGTTTCATAAAGTATTTAAGATGAAAGGCCACCCATTTGCTTCAACTATTCCTGTTTACAAAGGCAAGGCAGTTGGAGAGAGAGGGGTTTGGAAGAGAGATTCTTTGACTCTCTCGTAGCAGAGTTAAGCAAAATAGTGATTGCTCCAAGCACATTCAAAGTTGGAGTGTGAGATCTCCAGAACAAAATCCCTGGAACCAAAGCACAGGGGGCAGAAGGTTCTGCTTTGTTTTAGTGAAATCACTTTTGGTGAAATTAAGTTAAACCTTTTAATAAATGTGTCCTCTACGTCCATGTAATATATTAAAAGCAGTACCACATATTTCACAACTTCTGTCTGTATTTCTCTCTCACAGATGTTGACATTTTCTGTTACTAGTGGCTATAGCTCTAGGACACAAGATACATGACAAATGATGTAGTGAATACACATGCACTGGGAAAACATGGCAAGATTGATTCCAAGTGTCATAAAAGAAAATTCTGTAAACAGAAGGTCATGCAGAACAGAAATCCCTGTTGGAAATGTATATGGCATAGTAGTTTCAAACTTGGCCTGCTTTTTTGATGCACGTATAAATGACAAGGTTTTTGTGTCTGCCATGCTACCATTAACCCTTTCTAAAATGGATTCAGCAGTTGGCTTATCAACAATGCTGGCATTCCTTCTGCAGTTCAACTGCGGCTTTTTTGCTTCATTTTCTTTGGGACCAGAAAATAAGTTATTTCGCTTGTTTTGTCTTTTTAGGCATTTTGTTTACCTTGGCTGTCAAGGTGTGACAACTGCCAAGGTGTGACAACAACCTAATGCAAATATTGTACAGGGAGAAATGCCATTTTTGTGAGCTCAGTTTCACCACACACAACATACACACTAATTTGCTGAAATTAGTTGTCACTGTTGAAATGAATATAAAATTTATGAATGTGTGATTATTCTGCAAAGAAGGCTGCAACCGAGTTATGAGTGAAAGAATGTTGGACAGCCGTAGAGTGTTTGGTGGGAAGAGAATGAATGGCAAGTGGCAAGTTGAGAAGGACAGTTGGGGACTGTTTAAAAAGGAGAGTGACCGAAATGACAAAGAGAAAGGGAATGAGATGACAGAGATAATAAAAGCCATTCTAAATATCTAAAAGTCATTCTCACAGTCGTCATGCGGGAAAATAAGTTATTTTAGAATTAAATATTAGAACTCTGAATATTCTGCATAGACGACACTTTGTTCTGGACACTGTTTCCTAATTACATATGCTCACATTTTAACTTATCTGCTTTATGGTCTGCTGAATTCTAGAGTCAGTCTGTAGATTGTATTCCATCTCCATAACCCAGGAAGTGAAGGCACTTCTGAAGTATTTTGTCTTAAAAGGCACTCTGGCACTTCCAGTAAGCTTTAAGAGTGGCAAGGAGAGACCTTCATTCCTCACTACCTTCATGAATCCTGCCTACCAAACATGAAAGTTTAGGAGAGAGAGTTTAGGAGAAAGTTTAGGAGAGAGAGCCTCTTTAAGCTGAGAACCTGAACTCTTAACCACATTGATTCCGTACTGGTGAAGAGTTCTGGGAGTGAAATTTCGGGAGATGCATATTTGCACCTCTGTTGAGTGACCTGTGAGGAGTTAAAATGTTTGGAAAAGGACGTGTGGATATAGAGTGCATCCTTCTGAACCTGGCACCCTCCCGATGTCTCAGGCTACAGCTCCCATAAGCCCCAGTCAGCACGGTCAGTGTTCAGAGATGACGACAGCTGTAGTCTAAAACATCTGCAAGGTATCAGGTTGGAGGAGGCTATTATAGTGAAAGTATAATATAAATCCCTAACCATGAACTTGCGTGGATGTCCAGTTTGTGTAACTACACATATGTAAAGGTTGGTGAGATTTCTGTGAGGTTAGAGATTTGTAGTTCTAAAAAGTGCCCCAGTATTTGAAACTATAGAATAGCAGTCCTTCGCCTAATTTTTGGCATGGCTTGGCAAAGATTCCATTTCTGTCTTGCCTTTATGCAAAGTTTCACAGCAGGCAATTGGCAAATGTAGCGTCTGAGGATAAACAATCATTTTCCCCGCCCCATGGCACCATACAACTAGACGCCAAGTTTTGAAAGACTCCAGACTCCAGAAATAGGACATGAAAACCACTCCATAACCATTTATATGTTTGGTCACTGAGGTTTAGGTCAATAACTGCAGCACAAAAGTGGATTCCAGCATCTGACGATTGATATTCAACTGAAGTAGAAGCTCTGAAGATTGACGTTTTATTATATTTACTTGGGTGGAACAGCAGGAGGATGACAATTCATATTGATATGCTGCAATAAACGGTGACAAACGATGTTGGGAGGAAGCAACATTCAGGAGGGAGTCTGTGCTAATCAATAAACAAAATCTTACTGAATGATGCTGGAGATTTAATTACCTGGACCAAAGCCTTACTGAATATAGAACTGGAATTTTAGTTACCCATCCCTCACCATGTCACAGATTAAAATGTGGGCATCCATATTTTACAACACTTATTCTCACACCAAGGATCATTACTGAGTTCCTCCCCTGTTCCTTCTCTAGAAGGTTTTCATTGTATTCATTTCCTCCTCACTAGTTTTGGAAGTGACACACATTTGCAAGCTGACCCTAGCAGTTATCTTTTTTAAAACAAAAACAGTCACCTTAAGGAAGTTTGATGGAACAGATGTTATCATAACTTTCACCAGCTAACTGCAGTTCAGATGCACCCAGCAACATTTACTATTTCAAGAGGAGGGTTGGGGAAAGGTGGAAGTGAATCAGTACACTGGCATTATGAGTTAAAGTGCATGGATATTTATTAGTGAGGTGCAAGCTGCCAGTGTCCTGAATTTGATTGGCTTGGAAATAATCGGAATTATTTCCTTAAAAGCTGGAAATTGCCCTGTTTATTTTACAACATTAGAAATAGCTCTTGGGAAAATCAAAACTACAACTTCTGAACTTCCCTCGTACCTACGGGACCGCCTCTCCCAGTATGCCCCACGGAGAGCCTCAAGGTCCATAAATAGCAACACCCTAGTGGTTCCAGGCCCTAAGGAAGTTAGATTGGCTTCAACCAGAGCCAGGGCCTTTTCAACACTGGCTCCGGCCTGGTGGAACGCTCTACCTCATGAGACCAGGGCTCTGCAGGATCTGATTTCTTTCCGCAGGGCCTGTAAGACAGAGTTGTTCCACCTGGCCTTTGGCTTGGAGCCAATTTGATTCCCTCCCCCTCTTTCTTTGTTCTTTTTCCTTTCTCCTGTGATGTGACTGCATTTTAATACTTTAATGTTGTATTTTAATCTTGTTTTTAAGTTGCATTCATTCAACTTGTATTTATTATTGCTTGTTAGCCGCCCTGAGCCCGGCCTTGGCTGGAGAGGGCGGGGTATAAATAAAAAATATTATTATATTATTGAAGAACCACATGGGTCTTTGTCTCAGAACACTCCAGTGGGTTGCAAAGACAGGTCCAAACAAAGACAAAACATCACCACAGACTCAGGATATAAGAGGGGTGCATGGAAAAGGAATGCATTTGCAAGGAGACCAACATTAAAAGTTTTCATGGTAGTTATAGAAGCAAATAATTTTGACCACAAGTAGGGCAAAGCTAATCCCTTTCAATTAATATCAGGTTATGTACTACTTTTCAGCATATAACGCTCAAGTCATTTTACACCAAAATTTGCTAAACATAACATTAATATGAGTCATTGAGTAGGTCCAACTTACATTAGTATGAGTATGACTCAGTTGGATGCAATCCAATTAATCTACAGCTAATATAGTAAAGAAAATGACAGCTTTTGAGATGGATGGTTCCATGCACATCTAGTGGAGCCTATGGGATTACATTGGAATCAGGGAGATGAGATGCAAAACAAATGAGATAAGATGCACTTGAGAATAAAAAAGCATGCTGTTGACAAAGCTGGCAATGCGAATGTAGCTCCAAAAAAGTCTAATAAAACCACTAACAAAGTTGGTTAAATGGTATGACTTCTCTTCAGCATGCCCCTGTAGTCTGCTAAATTGTAATCGATGAAGCAAAAGCATGCAGAATAATATAACTTAACTCCTCTTGACTCCTTCCTGCACATGACTTAAACTGAGCAATTCTAGACACAAGAAACCGGTGTAAATTAAACTGATACAGACCTCATTCAGCAGTGAGGCTACTGCTGCTCTGCCTGAGACTGGCAGAGGGAAAACAAATTTGTAAAATAGTATTCTATGCCAGGTTCCCAGGTCACATGACTGAGCTGACAGGTTTAGGATTGCAAACCAAGTTCCTCTCTGATCCCACCCATGCTGCACCCCCAGAACACATTTTTTTTTGGGGGGGGGGGAATCTTACATTGGCCTCAGCTCAAGAGCCTGGCTGAGCCTAGCTGAGCAAGGAACCCTGGCAGATTTTGCTTTGGATTCAGCATAATGGTTAAATATATTTATGACATACAGCATAGAAATAAATGTGCTTAATAATAACTTGAATGAAACTTAAGCTTACTTAAGATGGTAAAAGGGCTGGAATACAGTCAAGAATGTTGACTGGTTGACACATCCCTTTTCTGTACCATAATCAGTGCCGGATTTACGTATAAGCTAATGAAGCTATAGCTTAGGGCCCCACTCTCTTGGGGGGCCCAATTTTTTTTTAAGGAAAATAACAACTGGGTGTACATTTTCAAAATATAAGTTAAAAAACAAATAAAATAAAATCTACATACAAAGGTAAAGGGTAAAGGGACCTCTGACCATTAGGTCCAGTCATGACCGACTCTGGGGTTGCAGTGCTCATCTCGTTTTATTGGCCGAGGGAGCCGGCGTACAGTTTCTGGGTCATGTGGCCAGCATGACTAAGCTGCTTCTGGTGAACCAGAGCAGCACACGGAAATGCTGTTTACCTTCCCACCAGAACAGTACCTATTTATCTACTTGCACTTTGACGTGCTTTCGAACTGCTAGGTTGGCAGGAGCTGGGACCGAGCAATGGGAGCTCACCCCGTCGCGGGGATTTTAACCCACAGCGCCACCTACGTCCCTATTACATACAGTTAAAGGTAAAGGTAAAGGTACCTGTCAGGGGTTTAGGAGCAGAGGCAAGGGCAAGGGAGGAAACAGAGAGCGAAGGGGAGGAGGCAGAAGAAAAGATGAGTGATGACGACGACCCGAGATCTCCGAGTCTTTCCAGTGAATCAGAGGATTCACAGAAAGGAGCACCAGTGGCCAGGGCAAGGGGGGAGTCTAGGGGGGCACCCCAGGAAGATAGAGCCAGAGGGGACTCAGAGGAGAGCAGTTGGAAATCGGGACCAGCGTCACCGCCAGAGAGCAGGGAAGAGGAAGGGAGCCAGGGGGCAAGCGCTGGCAGCTCACCACAGGAGGGAGGGCATGAGTCAGGAGTGGCCACACCTCCATCGGGGAGCGAAGAAACGGTTAAGAGGAAAGTGGAAGGTTGGGCGCGCGCGCCAAGTTCAAATGCAGAGGAAGGCGGCGCAGTAAGCAGCCCGGAAAGGGAGCCAGGTCCTAAAGCCCGGCGCAAGGAGGCAGGAGGGTCCGGGTCAGCGTCAGAAGAATCCCGGAAGGAAGAAGCCCCGGGGGGTAGAGGGACCCAGAGGAGGACAGTCA
Organism: Podarcis vaucheri; assembly: GCF_965113315.1. NCBI lineage: Eukaryota > Metazoa > Chordata > Lepidosauria > Squamata > Lacertidae > Podarcis > Podarcis vaucheri. The sequence goes on from NC_138762.1 coordinate 105,453,413, forward strand.
GGCGGAAAAGGTGGAGCAGGGCTAGGATATTAAGTTGGTGCGCACGGGGCGGAGACTCAGACGGAGCTTCGTCGATCTAGCTACTAGACGTAGAGTTGCGCGCAGCAGCGTGAGAATGGAAACTGTAATTCAATAAAGATTTTTACTAAATGATCGCTGGCTAGCGTGATCCTCTGTGAGCTAGGATCTTCAAGCAGCTCTGACAGTAAGCTCCGTCTCCAAATTGTGGGCATCTACAGCCCCGAGGAGGGGAGAGAAACAGGTGCCTACTAGTGAGCTCACGAACAGCAGACGACATGACGGCTGAGCAGCAGATAGAGGAACTCAGAAAAGCAGTGGCACAACTGAATGCCGAGGCTCTCGCATCCAGGAAGAGAGAGGAGGAGGCAGCTGCCGCCTGCAGGGATCTCCAGATCAGGTTAGACGTGCTGACGAAGCAGACACCCCGGCAGGAGGGAATTGGGTTGGCGAGACGAACAGGCGGGCTGGTCTCTCACTTCGATGGGAACCTGCAACAGTATCCCAACTTTAGAGCAGACGTACTGTGCGCACTGCAACTGCTGCATAAAGACTTTAGAGATGAGCAAGAGAGAGTGGGATTCATCATGGCCCATTTGCATGGGGATGCTAAAGCATGGCTACGCAATTTATGGAGGGATAAGGATCCGGCGCTCCAGAATGCAGATGCCTTTATTAAAGCGATGGATGGGTGTTTTTTATCAAGTATTGACGTGGATCTTGCCCGGAAGGAGGTGCATGGGCTAAGACAAGGGAGGGCCAGCGTCAGACAGTACCATGCCCGCTTTTTCGCCTTGGTCAGTGCCCTGGAATGGGACAGAGATTCGGCCCCTGTAAGAGACCTCTTTTGGGAGGGGTTGCACAGCTTGATTAAAGATGAGATCGCGAGGGGGGAGAGACCCCGAACCACCCAGGAGGTCGTTCAGAGGGCACTGGCAGTGGGGGTGAGGCTGGAAGAACGTCCGTGGAGCAGGGACGAAGGGCGTGGAGGGCGCGAATCAGCCAGGGGCCCCTCCTTCCTTCCCAGAGAAGCAGCGCGGGCGCAATCCACGCCTCCGCCAGGAGGAGGAGCCGAACCTATGGAGGTTGGAGGTGCAAGGGCTCAGTCAGCAACCAGAGCCCTAGCACCGGCAGCAGTGAAAGCGAAGCCTCCTAGAGGGAACAGGAAGTGTTACGTCTGTGAGGAGCCAGGGCATATGGCGAAAGAGTGTCCCCAGAGGCTCCACAAGCTCACTGCAGCCTCAGCAATGGTGACTGCAGCAACGCAGCAAGGAGAACCACAGCAGGGAAACGACGATGTCTGGCTGGAGGAAGAGGCACTGGGGCCCAGCCAGACATGTCAGTGAAGCAGTCCCCAGAGATTTTACAGCCCGTGAACCCCCTCCCGCCCAAACCAGTGGTGAGGCTCACCGCATCTCTCCAGCTGCCCAATGGAATCACCATGGACGTGCCACTTACCATCGACTCGGGCAGCAACGCGGACTTTATAGGGCAGGAGTTTGTCGACAAGCACGCTATACAGTTGCTGCCTGCCACGCTGCCCCTGCAGGTTGTCACGGTGGATGGAAGGGAGTTGCTAGGGGGGCAAGTGGTGAAGCAGACGCCGCCAATGGTGATGCGACTTGGGAATCACAGGGAAATCATCAGCTTCAACGTCACTCAGCTATCGGACACGCCCATTGTATTGGGCATGAGTTGGCTGGACAAGCACAGCCCGGCGCTGGCTTGGTACCAGAGGCAGCTGACCTTCGGCTCTTCCTTTTGTGCTGAACACTGCATCATGCCCCAGCAGGAAGGGGAGCAAGAGGAGTCACAGCTGCAGCTAGGCACGCTGCAAGCGATTCCCCACAAGTACGCAGAATTTTTGGAAGTTTTCTGCGAGAAGGAGGCGGACAGGCTACCCCCTCACAGACCATATGACTGCAAAATTGACCTGCTGCCGGGGGCGGCGCTGCCCAAAGGGAAGCTGTATTCCATGTCAGAGGACGAGCTGCAGGAACTCAAAGAGTTCTTAGATCATAATTTGGAGCGCGGTTTCATCCGAGAGTCCAAGGCAGCGGGGGGCAGTCCTGTATTCTTTGTTAAAAAGCGAGACACGCCCCAAAAAAGACTGGTCGTGGACTATCGCATTTTAAACAATGGGACCAAGCCGTCGGACTTCCCCATGCCACGAATCGACGACCTCCTGGCGAAGGTGCGGAAGGGGAAAGTGTTCACCAAGTTAGACCTGCGAGGGGCGTACAACCTCATTCGCATGCGGGAGGGAGATGAGTGGAAGACGGCCATGTTCACGCCACTGGGTACCTACGAATACAGAGTTATGCCTTTTGGATTGCAAAATGGCTCCCACGTTTTTCAAGCTTTCATGCATCACGTGTTGGCGGGACTTCTCTACAAGACGTGCGTCTGTTTCTTAGATGACATCCTGATCTTTTCGGAATCGCAGCAGGAGCATGACAGACACGTCAAGGAAGTGCTGACCAGACTAAAGCAACATAGGCTCTACGCCAAGCTGGAGAAGTGCCAATTTGACGTGACGGAGGTGGATTTTCTGGGCTACAAGTTGTCTGACAAGGGGCTCGCCATGGACAGCGCCAAGGTTCGAGCGGTATTGGATTGGAAGAGTCCACGCAACCGAAAAGAGGTCCAAAGGTTTGTCGGCTTTGCGAACTTCTATCGCAAGTTTATCAAGGGCTTCGCTATGCAGACAGCGGCCATCACAGACACGCTTAGCTCCAAGAAAAAGAAGTTCGTTTGGACAGCGGAGGCGGAGCAGTCCTTTCAGGCACTCAAGCGTCTCTTCGCGTCGGAAGAGCAGCTGCTTCACGTCAACCCCAGCAGGCCGATGAGGGTGGAGACAGACGCCTCGGACAGAGCCGTGGGGGCGGTCCTGCTGCAAAAGGACCAGCAGGGGGTGTGGCGGCCGGGAGCGTTTTACTCCAGGAAGCTCAGCAAGTCCGAGCAGAACTACACCATCTGGGACAGGGAGTTGCTGGCCATTCATGCAGCGTTCAAAGCGTGGAGGCACTTCCTGATCGGCGCCAAGCACACGGTGCAGGTTTGCACGGACCACAAGAATCTGGAGCACTGGCGCACGGCACAGTTCCTAAACCAGAGGCAGATACGTTGGGCTGAGTTTTTTGCGAACTTCGACTTCCGCATAGAGTATGTCCCGGGGGACACTAACATCATGGCGGACGCCCTCTCCCGTAAGCCACAGTATCTGGAGGACGCAACGCCAGCGGCCGCCATGCACATCTTCGCACCAACAGTATGGGCGTGCGCCGCGGCCACCGTGGACCTGGAGGCGGTGCGACGAGCGTTGCAGGATGACTCCTTCGCGCAAGCAAAGATGGCAGAGGTGCAAAGGGGCAAGGCTGTGGCCGACGGTTTCCAGCTACGAGATGGATTGCTCATCCGTAAAGGGGCCATCTACGTGCCGGGAGACGACCTTCGCGCCAAGGTGCTGCAGCAGCTGCACGACGCGCCCACGGCCGGGCACTTTGGCAAGGAGAAGACGGTGGAATTAGTAGCCAGGGATTTCTGGTGGCCTGGAATGAGAGGGGAGGTCGCAGACTACGTGGCGAGGTGTGACACCTGCCAGAGGGCCAAACCAGTGCACAGACCGCCGGCAGGACTGTTGGAACCGCTGCAAACTCCGGTCGAACCTTGGGAAAGGGTGGCTCTGGACTTTGTCACAGATCTGCCCAGCTCGAGGGGCAAGACGGCAGTGCTGGTGGTGGTGGACCTGTTTTCCAAGATGGCACATTTCATTCCGTGTGCGAAGGTGGCCACGGCGGAGCAAACCGCCAAACTGTTCATAGACCACGTGTTCAAGGTTCACGGTCTGCCACGGTCTATTCTGTCCGACCGCGGGCGGCAGTTCATCTCGAATTTCTGGCAGAAGCTGATGGGCTTCCTAAACGTCAAGATCAACCTGGCGTCGGCGAGACACCCGCAGACCAACGGGCAAGCGGAGCGGGTCAATGCCATCATGCAGCAGTACCTGAGATGCTATGCGAATCAACAGCCTGCAACGTGGGTGGATTACCTGCCGCTTGCCGAGTTCGCCTACAACAACACGAAGCACGTGTCCACGGGGGTCACGCCGTTCTTCGCCAACAACGGGAGGCACCCCAGAACCTTCCCGGGACTGGAAAGAATGGGGGAGGGGGAGCCGCAGACAGCAGATGCGTTCGCGTCGGAGCTGCAGGAAGTCCACGATCAGCTGAGGCGCCACCTGGAGCTGGCCAAACACGCATACAAGGTACAAGCGGACAGGCACAGAAGGGTTGGCGAAGACCTCCACGTGGGAGACTGGGTCTGGTTAGCAGCCCACGCAGTGCCGGCCAGGTCGTTGGCCAAGAAGAAACTAGGGCATAAACAACTGGGACCCTACCAAGTCGAAGAGCAGGTCAACCCGGTAGCTTTCAGACTGGCACTTCCGGAGGGTTCCAGAATGCATCCGGTGTTCCACAGGTCGGTGCTCACTCCCTACAAGGCACCGCACAGGTTCCAGGAACCCGGAACGGCGCCGAGTCCGGTCAGAGACAGAACGGGGCACGCGGGAGTGGCACAGAAGGAGCGCATCAATGACGTCACGGAGATTTTGGACTCCAGATGGGGGGAAGAGGGGGTAGAATACTTTCTCGCCAAGGAGGGCACCCTGGCCAGTGCGAACAGCTGGGTGCCGGGCTACGCCTTGGACGAACCTCTACTCAAAGACGAGTTTCATGCCCTCTTCCCACATAGACCTATGCCAGCAGACTTTTTCGACGACTGGCTTTTCACGCCCACGCTTTCGGCCAGCACTTTCCGGGGGTTCGACTCGGACGAGGACCCGACACAAGACGTCCGTTCCCCGGAGGGGTCACCCTCGGGATCTGCATCAGAACCCTCGTATTGGTGGGACGATAGACCAGAGGAGCAGTTCCGCAGAAGGTGGCTGGAAGGCCCAGGACGAGCAACGCCGCCAGGAGGAAGTGAGGGAGAGACGGACATGGACGTTTTCGGGGACGACCCTGGTTTCGAGCACGGCGGCACAGAGATGGAAGCGGAGGTGACCGTCATCGACGAGAGCAGGGAGGAAGACCCGCGAGACTTCAGATGGAGGCCCGCCACGGGAAGCGAACGATATCCGACGTTCGTTCCTTTGCAACAGCACACCCCAGCTCCAGCACCGGAAGGAGGGGAGGGGGGAATGGGGGGCTTCGAGGGGGGGATGGATGTCAGGGGTTTAGGAGCAGAGGCAAGGGCAAGGGAGGAAACAGAGAGCGAAGGGGAGGAGGCAGAAGAAAAGATGAGTGATGACGACGACCCGAGATCTCCGAGTCTTTCCAGTGAATCAGAGGATTCACAGAAAGGAGCACCAGTGGCCAGGGCAAGGGGGGAGTCTAGGGGGGCACCCCAGGAAGATAGAGCCAGAGGGGACTCAGAGGAGAGCAGTTGGAAATCGGGACCAGCGTCACCGCCAGAGAGCAGGGAAGAGGAAGGGAGCCAGGGGGCAAGCGCTGGCAGCTCACCACAGGAGGGAGGGCATGAGTCAGGAGTGGCCACACCTCCATCGGGGAGCGAAGAAACGGTTAAGAGGAAAGTGGAAGGTTGGGCGCGCGCGCCAAGTTCAAATGCAGAGGAAGGCGGCGCAGTAAGCAGCCCGGAAAGGGAGCCAGGTCCTAAAGCCCGGCGCAAGGAGGCAGGAGGGTCCGGGTCAGCGTCAGAAGAATCCCGGAAGGAAGAAGCCCCGGGGGGTAGAGGGACCCAGAGGAGGACAGTCAGGCGGAAAAGGTGGAGCAGGGCTAGGATATTAAGTTGGTGCGCACGGGGCGGAGACTCAGACGGAGCTTCGTCGATCTAGCTACTAGACGTAGAGTTGCGCGCAGCAGCGTGAGAATGGAAACTGTAATTCAATAAAGACTTTTACTAAATGATCGCTGGCTAGCGTGATCCTCTGTGAGCTAGGATCTTCAAGCAGCTCTGACAGTACCCCTGCCCGTACGGGCCAGTCTTGACAGACTCTGGGGTTTGTGCGCCCATCTCACATCTATTGGCCGGGGGCCAGCGCTGTCCGGAGACACTTCCGGGTCACGTGGCCAGTGTGACAAGCTGCATCTGGCGAGCCAGCGCAGCACACGGAACGCCGTTTACCTTCCCGCTGGTAAGCGGTACCTATTTATCTACTTGCACCCGGGGGTGCTTTCGAACTGCTAGGTTGGCATACATACAGTTAGAGCTTAATAATTATTTCACTATTAATATACTTCTTGTATTTCAGTTCAACAATTACTTTGACAAAATACATATTTCGTTATGTGCAAATGGCTTTAGATACCTATTAGGTCCATAAACTATCATATAGCACAAAAAACAGCGACAATATGTTGTTGACAAAGGACAGCAGGACAAAAAAAGGGCCCCATTACCTTCAGTAGCTATGGGCCTCATCAAACCGAAATCCAGTCCTGACCATAATCATAGAACTGGATCACCAAGGGTCATCTAGTCCAAATTCTTGCAATGCAGGAATCTCAAAACATGGCTTCCACACAATTTGAAACCACCCGGATCCTGCTTAGCTTTGCAAATGTGCTAGCAGTTTTATTGCTGTACCACATGTGTGCATCTCCTTTTATTGTTCTGACAAGGAGAGAACATTTTTGCCAAGTTCGTAGCATTGGTATGCCTTGAGATTCAGTTCTATTATTGCTGCAGAGGCTGTGCATGACACCAAAAAGCAAGGCCACTCTCCTGACCAGTGACTGGGCATGTTCTGTCTCATTTTTCAACAGGCCATCAACAGCCGTGAAGCCTAAACACAAACAATCTTTGCTGTGCTCTCTTGTAATGTGCAACAGCTGGTACAGTAATTTTCCATCACAGGCTCTGGTCTCGCTAGATTTGAAGGTGTTTCAAGTATCTGAAACTGCGATCTCTGTGCACGTATGTCTGAGGTCCTAAATATCAGTAGGCTGCCTGATGTGTATGGGTCCCAGATGTGGGTCTCTATCATATGAGTCTAAAATTAGCCAAGATAAGAAAATTGGCTTCCAGGTGGAAAAATCAAAACTAGAAACAGAACTGCTAGAACCCAAAACTAAGAATTTGTCAAAAATGTATAACTTGCTGTTGAAATGGAATACTCAGGATGAAACGGTGAAATCTGTTATGATTAAATGGGCACAAGATGTTGGACATAATATTATGTTTGCTGACTGGGAACAGTTATGGACCACAGGTATGAGGTTTACGACATGTAATGACTTAAGAGAGAATATTATGAAAATGATATACAGGTGGTACATGACCCCAGTCAAGCTTGCAAAAATTTATCATTTGCCCGATAATAAATGCTGGAAATGTAAAGAAACGGAAGGTACATTCTTTCACCTTTGGTGGACGTGCCCAAGGATTAAGGCTTTCTGGGAAATGATATATAATGAATTGAAAAAGGTACTGTATTTAAATATACCTTCTTGAAGAAACCAGAGGCCTTTCTTCTGGGCATTGTCGGCCAATTGGTGCCAAAGAAGGACAGAACTCTCTTTATGTACGCCACAACAGCAGCAAGAATACTTATTGCAAAGTATTGGAAGACACAAGATCTACCCACTTTGGAAGAATGGCAGATGAAGGTGATGGACTATATGGAATTGGCAGAAATGACTGGCAGAATCCGAGACCAGGGAGAAGAGTCGGTGGAAGAAGACTGGAAGAAATTTAAAGACTATCTACAGAAATATTGTAAAATTATTGAATGATAGAATGATGTTGGATAGCAACTAAGGGGTTTCCAGCTGTAATGATTTAAGAGAATATGAAAAAAGGGTTATAAATGGGTTAAAATCTAATGGTAAGGATTTGCTGAACCAATAAATTGAAGTGGAATACAAAAAAGGGAGGTATGAGGAGGTCCGGGAAATAAGTTAAAAGAAAATAAGTAAAAGAAAAAATGTATGTTTTTAACCATTTTTATTTTGTATTTTTCTTTTTTCTTTTTCATTTTTACTGTTATATTTTTTAAAAAAATAATATTTTATAATAAAATAAAATAAAATTAGCCAAGCATGTATTGTATAACATGCTTAACACCAGATTAGCACCTCTCTTAGCACCGAGACACATGCAGAACACTGATTCCAGCCCACACTTTTGCAAATTTCAATCACTGATAGCAAAGGCTATAAAAGGACATTAAGAAGACCATAAATATGGTGATCTCTTTGCTGCATGTTAGCATTCCCATTAAATTATGCAGGTATGCCACATTTTCAAACAGCAGACATAGGCTAAGCCATATATTTTCTTGTATCTAACTTTTGTTGAACAATAATGATACTAACATGGCCCAGTCAGCAGAGCATGAGACTCAGAGTTGTGGGTCCAAGTCCGATGTTGGGCAAAAGATCCCTGCATTGCAGGGTTTGGCCTAGATGACCCTTGTAGTCCTTTCCAACTCTACAGTTCTGTGATTCTATGGATTCTGTTGAACTTCAGGTTTCTCATAATATTACCACAATATCTGATCTGAATCATTTGAAGAAAACAATACATTAGATTGCCTAATGCTGTTAACACAAGGTTATAGTAGCATGAGGCTAAATTGGGGCTTCAGCTATAGCAATATGGTGGGAATATGATCACAGAGTGCTATGCAAGGTTTTGGAAAGTGACTCTGCTCACCCAGCCCTAAATCTGTAAAGGACCCCTGGACAGTTAAGTCCAGTCAAAGGCGACTATGGGGTTGCGGAGCTCATTTCGCTTTCAGGCCAAGGGAGCCGGCGTTTGTCCACAGACAGCGTTCCAGGTCATGTGGCCAGCAGGACTAAATCACTTCTGATACAACGGGACACTGTGACAGAAGCCAGAGTGCATGGAAACGTCATTTACCTTCCCACTGAAGTGGTTACTATTCATCAACTTGCACTGGCGTGCTTTCAAACTGCTAGGTTGGTAGGAGCTGGGACAGAGCAATGGGAGCTCACCTCGTCACATGGATTTGAAGCACTGATCTTCTGATCGGTAAGTCCAAGAGGCTCAGTGGTTTAGACCACAGCATCCCAAAACCTGTAAAACAACACATTGGCCTTGCACAGCACAATCTTGCCATTGGGAGACTGGCACATTCATAGCACTGGGTCTGTAGAAGGATTCCAGTACTAAGGGTGACTTAGCTGTAAATAAATATATTTACACAACATTCTGTTAACTCCAAGGAATGAAGAAAATACAACTAAAGTGGATGTGAGCCTAACACAACAACAAAGTATAGTTCTCCTGTATGCAAGCCTATGTTTCTGAATTCATTAGTATATAGTACAGCTTCCTGTGCACAAGCAGCTTCCCAAACAAAACACTGTCAGCATAACATTATGGTTTATGAACTTTAGAGTGGCAGATGTATGCTCTGCAAATACTGCTCCACTGGTGGTTCAGAGCAGCAAACTGAAGTTTTGTGCTGTTCCCAGACCTTTCTGCGTTGCCCTAATTTGGTGGATAAGGAGCATCCGTGGGGATGCTGTGGTAGTCCAACAGGTCTGCAGGGCATGAAAACCACTGAACTGCCACCAAGTCCGTTTCTAAAGTGTTAACAAAAATATATATCTATGAGCCACTTGCTATGAGGCATCTCAATGCAATTTTACAATATACATAAATAAATTACATATCAGAAACAGTTAAGGCAACTGCATACATAAAGACAATTTAAAAAAAACCAATTGTGTATAAAACAATTAATACAAAAACAGCAACAACAAGAAAGACATATATAAAAACAATATCAAATCCAATACAAATAAGAATAACCTCTCCAAAGGCTTGGCTTGTTGAAAGTCTTCAATAATAAAAAGAAGAGGAGTTTGGATTTGATACCCCGCCTTTCAGTCCCTTTAAGGAGTCTCAAAGCGGCACACATTCTCCTTTCCCTTCCTCCCCCACAACAAATACTCTGTGAGGTGAGTGGGGCTGAGAGACTTCAGAGAAGTGTGACTGGCCCAAGGTCACCCAGCAGCTGCATGTGGAGGAGCGGGGACGCGAACCCGGTTCACCAGATTACAAGTCCACCCCTCTGAACCACTACACCACACTGGCAATAATGCTGGTGCTAGTCTAATGATGATGATGATGATGGATGGTGATTATAGCAGTTGTTCAAACTGTACTTTTCCTACCTGCCCTCTCCTAGCCTTTCTTCTCCTTCCCTTGTTTCTGTTATGGTTCCCCCCCCCCCTTTCTTAGAAACGTGCAACAGCAGAAGCCATAACTTCCAAGCCGCCTCATTTCCAAAGGCCCAATCGAGTTAAGTGAACAGAGTCAGGGCTCTTGATTAAGACCACTTTAGATCTTATCTAAAGCCACACACACAATTCAAATCTTCAGATAAGGCTGAAAGGGACTGTGCAGTGTTTACATATGATTCATCCTCCTATTGATTACAGTATGGACAGCAACAGAATTACAGCATGGTCACTGAACACATTCATTTAGGTCACCATTCTCATCTGATGTCCAAAAGATAGCACAATCATCCCGTCTGTAGCAGATGAAATGTGTGCACCTAAGTGTATATTGTTAAGTCTCTAACGTGATAGACCCAGCCATGTATTTGTTATTCCATTAACGAGATTAACAACATATGGTTTGAATATACCTCATCTAACAGTTATATTACTCTGTACATCTCAAGCCCGGGCGCTGATGAATGGGGCAATAACATGTTCGCATTGCAGGGGCCGTTCGTAGAGCATCATTTGAATTGCTTTTCCATCATTAATATTTAATAAATTAATTAATGTAGCCAAGTCGTAAAAATCACAACTTCCTCCACCTTATGGTGTAGCAGTGGAGCTTTGCGCTGTGGCTGATAACAATAAAATTTCTAATGAATGGTTTTTAGCTGGGAACTCAATATAAAATAATTTAAAGACAGCTTATACAGCAGTTTTTTGCCCACAACGGCAAACACTCCACAGCTAAATAAAAAATAGCTGATTGGGCAGATGTGGAGGTGAATTTATGTCTTTTTTCCATAAATGTCAGTTTCTTTCCCCTGCCCACCTCAAAAAGGCAATGTGTTTGATTACTCACATCAAGTTAATGCGCCCTACTGGGAGAAAGGAGGAGATAATTTAGTTCCTGTTCCTACCGAGTGCAGAACCAGGGCTAATCCAAACATGTATGTTCTTCCCACCTGCCCATGTGGATGAGTCATCAAAGATCAGATCCATTCATGCATCCAGTCACCAATATTCCAGGGACTAAGCATTACGTACAGAAACAGAGATGTGCATGCATGTGGGAATGCTAACTCCAATTCTTCTACAGACCAACGATACACTGAACTGAACACCAAAAAGAAAGAAGGGAAAATGGGGACACCAAACCATACTGATTGTTATGTCTTTGTTCTTTAGTCATTTAGTCGACTCTTCGTGACCCCATGAGCACGCCAGGCACTCCTGTCTTCCACTGCCTCCCGCAGTTTGGTCAAACTCATGCTGGTAGCTTTGAGAACACTGTCCAACCATCTTGTCCTCCGTTGTCCCCTTCTCCTTGTGCCCTCCATCTTTCCCAACATCAGGGTCTTTTCCAGGGCGTCTTCTCTTCTCATGAGGTGGCCAAAGTATTGGAGCCTCAGTTTCAGGATCTGTCCTTCCAGTGAGCACTCAGGGCGGATTTCCTTCAGAATGGATAGGTTTGATCTTCTTGCAGACCATGGGGCTCTCAAGTCTCCTCCAGCACCATAATTCAAAAGCATCAATTCTTTGGTGATCGACCCTCTTTATGGTCCAGCTCTCACTTCCATACATCACTACTGGGAAAACCATGGCTTTAACTATACGGACCTTTGTCGGCAAAGTGATATCTCTGCTTTTTAAGATGCTGTCTAGGTTTGTCATTGCTTTTCTCCGAAGAAGCAGGCGTCTTTTAATGTCGTGACTGCTGTCACCATCTGCAGTTTAGACCTTATCTACAGCTGCATGCACAGCTCAAATCTCCTTACCTTGACTTTCGACACCTGAGATGTACATTTTTATGACCCACCTTATTTCTGTGATTGTAAATTGTTTTAAATTGTTTGTGGCACTGTTTTTTAATTGTTGTATCCCACCCTAGGACCTTCTGGTGAAAGATAGGTAATAAATTACAGCAATAACAATAAGCAGTGTTAACCCATCTTTCGTTCAATCAATCAATCAATCAGCATATTTATTCAGAAGCGTAGGCTACTTATTTCAGAAGCTTAATATAAGTATGTATACTATGCAAGTGTACTTCACAGACATCTCTGCTGTCAGGTTTCTGATTTCCAACATGCTGCTTCCTTCATCCCTTTCCTTCACCAGCTCTGCCTGTGCTCTCCACCTTCCTTACTTGAGGGGATCCATTTCCACTCAATCTGTAGGCTGCCCCACACAGCTATCCTTCTCTTGAGATCTGTTTGAGGTTTTGACAGCAGGTAACCTCACAGTTTTCTCTTCCCTCATGTACACTCGACTGCTGAAAAGTTCTCTAGGTTGCTGGATTATATTGTAAATTATCGCCATAATAACTAAATTTACCACCATATTGAGCTTCAGAGTACATTCCAAACTGAATTTCAATGTTGATCAAATTTTATTAGAGCAGAAAATGTTGCTGCAATTCAGTCAAAATAAGAGCCATGTATTTGTTTGGGTAGATCTGGTTCCTTTCAAATGTTTCCCAAGAATTCAGGTTCCCCCTATCGTTTCTTTTCCATTTTTTAGTGTGGAGAGGAGTGGTTTTTTAAAAGAGAGAGAGAAGCAAATACTAAATTGGGTTGGAGCTGAGTTTAAATATCAACCAAAGGCCAAATCCCTCTAGTTCCCTCAAAGCTGTTATTTGTCTTTTGTTTGGGAAATCTGACCCTAAGTAGTTTACAAAGGCAACCAATCACAGCAATGTATTTTGAACAGAACATTAATTTTAGTGCCAGGCATCTTGTGTCTAAGACGAAATAAATCTTCTTGACACTGTTGAATTGCTTCATATACCAAGTGAATGGAAATAACCCATGTCAGGTAAGAATGAGGAATGCCGCAGTCCAGCATTTTACAGATGAAAATGAGAAGCCTCCATAAGGACCTAGGTGGATCTAGGAGTGGAGTCTGGTAAGCCAGGGGCTGAGTCCCGGGTGCTAGAGCAGGTGAACAACAAGCCTTGAACTTGCTGTGTTAGTCCTAGGCAAGGAGACCACTTCTGCCAGGAAGAAACCTGAATCTTAGAAGAGTAGCTTGCTCTCTGTGTCTGCTGGCATTGCATGATTGTTCTCAAGAAATAAATTAACTGGTCACCAGGTAATAGTATCCCCACTACCCTTTTGTCTCTCTCATCCTTTGATGGATGGACAGGAAGGTTTCCTTATGTTGGGACCATATTCCACAAGCTCTTAATGGCCTCTCTGGGATGCTAGAACCATAGAATTTTCCATGACCAGGCAAGGTTATAAAACAAGGCTTGCAAAATCACAACTTGGGGGGCCCTGATGAGTTACTCATGTGGTGGGGCCATTCAAGAAGAATCAACTGGAGCACACAAAAAAGAGGCCAAGGAAGATCCACCAGGGCAGCATCTGTGCACATCAACCCAGCCTAATCTCTGCTTCACTGTATCCTGTCCCTGTCCTGGAAAGTGGGTGTATTGAAGCTGGGGAGACACCACTACCTCCCCAACATGCCACTGTGATATAGCCTGGTGGTCAGCAATAGGTTTCTCAGATTGAGAGACATATATACAAAGATGTGGCATAGGACTAGCTTTCTATGAGTTCCTTGCTCACGGAACTAAAGAGGATTCTGTGTCGATGGGCTGGAATCACGTTTGGATTTCCTGGAATTTCCCTCTCGATTAGCAGCCTTGGTGGTGAGGGAAGTCAATCTGTTGCAAGGCCTCAGGCTGGGCAACTTCCTCTATAGGGGTGACGTAAGACTTTGAAGCAGGCATGCTCAAATTTGACCAGGCCCCTGCTGGAATTATGACGAGCAAAATCATGAAGGGCATGGTCTGCTACAAGGAGGCACCCTCCTCAACTTTTGGCAACTTCTCATTCATACCCAGAAGGACTTCCCTGCTCAGCACCTGAGGGCTCAAGTCCTGCCACTCACCACCTGACCTAGGGCAGGTCCTGACAGGCTCCATAAAGGACTGCCGCTGTTGGGCAGAGAGAGCTCTGTTGTTGTTGTTTATTTGCTGTTATTTTTTACCTATGTCATTTTAAACTGTGGTATTAATGCTGTATTCTTAGTTTCAGATTTTGATTTATGTGGAAATTGCTTTCCATTTGCTTGTGTATTTTTTTGATGTGGTTTATTTATGACTTTTGTAATTATGTAAATCTTGTCATGCTGTAAGCCGCCCTGAGCATTGTTTTTAGCTGTGGAAAGGTGGCATACAAATAAATTGATGGTGGTGATGATACGAAGTGATGGCTGTTGTAAACAATTAAACAACAAGGCAGAGAATTGAGGCACTAATCCATTTGCTTTAAAAAAAATGACAACATTGCTATAGCTATGCTGAAGTACTAAAGAGAAAAATAACCACAACACTCCTGCAAAATTTCATTCAACAACACGGTGAAATTTAAATTGTGACCCTGGTGACATTCTGTGTGAAGGTCAGGCAAAACAAGGGTTTGCCTAATATATGTGAACAAAGCAGTCCCACCCCCCAAATAAAACCCATAATCCCTTCATGGTTTTGCAAAAAGAAAACTGTCTCCGCTTTTCAGCTCCTCGCCTGCTATGTTTCAGCAGAGGAGCTAAAGCGGAGGGTGAACATGCAACTACTATAAATGACCCCTCCCCTGCCGCCCAATGTTGTGCTTCTAAATAGCAAGCATAGTGGATCAGCCACAGACTCATAACAGCTAATGAAGTGGGACCAATGACAGCTTGAGGCGAAGGCATAGATTGTAGCAGTTTGTAATGAACATATTTGCAAACAGAAAGCCCAAAAGCTTGACAAGAGCTTTCACTGCACTCCCCAAAGTGTTTATCCATTGTGACAATCTGACTTTTCCTGGCTGAGTGTTATTCCCTGCTCCTTTTAAAGATGTCACCGTGATGTGCTTCGCACCGAATGTCACAATATTCGGCGGAGGTGTGATTCATGATTTGTTTACTACATCATTCCTGCACAGTGACTCAATTTCTGCGCTGTGCTGCGTCAAGAGCAGTAGGACATTCAAAGAATATTGGATTTCCAAGGGGAAAGCTGTGAGTGAGAGGGTGGGTGATTAACCCTTCGGCAACCAATTACCACTTTTGCCCTGAAACGCCCCTTCCCAATCACTTTCCCTCCACATGGGATTTGAAGTGTATCTCTGAAACACAGGTCTAGAGTCCCAGCTGGAGGGAAAGTTGCAGAGAAAAGCAGCACCCTCCTTTTTAGTCCACCTCTCTCCGACAAATCCCTGTGACACTTTGCCTCAGAGAAGTGATGTCCACACATGTGAAGCTTGCCAAACATCAGGGATGGGCAAATCTCAGTTTCTTTAGGCTTCTCATTTGATCAGTCTTAAATTCGGTTCTCTGCATTTCCACATCAGCTTGTGATTTAATAATAATAATAATTATCCGGAAAATACATTAACATTTTAGGGCAAATTTCTCAGAATATACATATTTCTGTATGCAATGTTGCCTAAGATAAAGAATTTGGGGGGGGGGACATGTTTATATTCTTCTGACTATAATACATTTATGTATACTATTTTCACTAGCAATATGAATTTTTATGTACATTTCATCCTTGTACTTGACTGGAGAACCGCAAAGGGGAATTTCAAAGGATGGCCATGTTTTGATACAGTTATTGTTTCAGAAAGCATAAATTATTTGGGCAGCGTTCTTTTGTGCATGCAGCTATATGAGCTACATCTGCAGAGGACATGCCTTTTGGTTTCTATGGTCTAATAGTTTTATTTATTTATTTATTTATTTCACAGAAGACAGAAATTTAAAATCATGAATAAAATACACTTTATTGTATTACTTCCTCCCAAATTCATTAACAGAAGAGGGTAGGAAATAATCAACTTAGAAAGAAATGGATATATTCCCTTAACTTTAATTTTAATTGATTGCCAATTACCACATTTGGAGCAATGGCTGTGAAGATCTTTCCATTAAGAGACTGTAATCATTTTCATTACTAATGATATTTTCTTGTGGCAGTTAAATAGACTACTAATTTATGTTTCCTATTACAGTCTCACAGTTTATTAATTTGATTAAAAATTTACCATGTTTTTACATTAAGCTTGCACCTCCCAAAATATGTCTGACTCATGGGTAACTAACACAACCAAATCTTTAAAAATATAATTTTTGTATGCTTCATCAGTCCTGATGCAGTTAGTTAGAATTAAGCTCTATTGAAATCAATGCAGTTTCTATCAGTTGCAATAAGAGCAGAAACAAAATCATGAATCTTCTTTGTTGATCACTCATAGCCAAGTAAGATTGTCTTCCTTAAACATGGTTTTAAAAGTGAGTCCGTAAGTGACTGTGGAGGCCATTTCTGGATCCACATATCCTTCCACAGTAGGGACATAGGATTCTGGGCAGGAGTTGATCATGGTGAGGGTTCGCCAAGTGTGCCTTCCTCTTAGCACGTTTCTCCCTTTCGTCCTGAATTCGAGCATCTTCAAAGCACATGACACTTTTGGTAAAGGCTGTTCTCCAATTGGAGCGCTCACAGGCCAGTGTTTCCCAGTTGTCAGTGTTCATACTACATTTTTTAAGATTTGGTTGGGATACAATAACATTTCATACTTGTTGGCTGGACCAGGAAACCGAAGAAATAAATAAAAAGCTTGCAAAATCAAGAAGTACAACAGAAGTAAGAAAATGAATTGGGGATGGAGTCTATGAGCTGCACATACAAAGTTGTAAATTAATATGAATGTGCAGGAGTCAATAGCTATGGGAAAGGGTGAAGGAAAGCAAGTAACTGTAAAGATATTTGATCCTAAGGGGCCTATGGCATTCCACAGTGATACAATTGCTTGAGGAACAGTCCTATTTCCAGACCAACTTTCTGAAGATGTATGGTTTCAGTTGACCTATGACTGAAAATCCTGGCAGCTGCCTTCTCTCGGCAACATTTTCAGACACGTAACATGAAAATAAAGAAGCCTATGTCTTGGTGCTGACAGAGGAAGGAAGGAAGGACTCTCACTGGTGTAGAAAAGTAAGAGGAGGGTTCTAGTGGACTTCACACAACTTTTCATGACCTTGAAGCAATTGATCTTGAGAGTGCATGTAGTGAGAATTGTTTTGGACATTTCAATGGTATTTGATATTTTATTGTGGCATGCAATATTCACTTGCAGGGAGGCATGCAAACTATCTCTATATCAGAAGCTTGAAAGGCCCAAAATAGTGGAGATGCAAAATTTTCCTACAGAAAGAGCTTTCTGTTTCAAAAGAGAAAGAGTGGTTGTCTTGTCTGAACACAAAGACACCTTCAAATACTCAAGCCTCTACAGTGTGAATCAAATGAATTTCGAGTCAGATTGCATTTAAAGGAGAACTT
The DNA here is from genome assembly GCF_965113315.1 of Podarcis vaucheri. Lineage (NCBI taxonomy): Eukaryota > Metazoa > Chordata > Lepidosauria > Squamata > Lacertidae > Podarcis > Podarcis vaucheri. The sequence goes on from NC_138762.1 coordinate 105,470,987, forward strand.
AACCTAATTGATCCTTTCCAAAACAATACACCAACCAAAACACAGCCATCTTTCAAAATTTACACTGCTTTCAATTTTGCAATGCAATTCTCCAGCCAAAGACATAAACAAAAAAAGGGCATAAACAGGTATATATTGTTTAAAATAACATGTGCACATGCATTATATTGAAAGAAATTTCTTTGTTAAGATGTTTGTGTTGGGTAAAATAGCATACAAGCATGTGTATGAGGAAAAATTTGCACCAAAAAGCTGGTGAATTTTCATGAGTACTTTAAAAAACAAGTAAATAAATACCGTATTTTTTGCACCATAACACTCACTTTTTTCCTCCTAGAAAGTAAGGGGAAATGTCTGTGCGTGTTATGGAGGGAATGCCTACGGGTGGCGGGGGGGGGGGAGAGATCTGCTGCAGTCGTGAGCAGAAGATCCATGGTTCCCCTTCCTTCCCTCCTCCGTGGCTTGCTTTGAAACAGCAAAGCGGGAGAAGAGCCGCTGAGTGGGGAGGAGAGAGGGACAGAGAGCCTGCTTCTTTAAAGGAGCAAAGCAGGAGAGGAGAGGAGCCTTCTCCCCTTATACCCCTCTTCTGCAATATTAGCAGCATCCTTCTCCACACACCCCACACATGTTCCTTCTCCCCTTAAACCCCTCTTCTGCATTATTAGCAGCATCCTTCTCCACCCACCCCACGCGTGTTCCTTGTCCCTTGAGTGCTTTTCCTTCCCTCCCCACCTAAAATGTGGTTACAAAGCACGGATCCACATGGATCCTCAGGATTTTTGCACTGGGTCACCCCAAATTCACCATCAGATCACATAGCATATCCATGGCTACATCTTGCACCAAAAAAATCACGCACCCACTGTTGCCTGGGGCCAACACAGTGGTGCAAAAACGTGGTTACAAAGCATGGATCCACATGGATCCTCAGGATTTTTGCATTGGGCTACTCCAAACTCACTGTCAGATCACATGTCTGTGGCCACAGCATGAACCACAAAAATCATACATCTACTGTTTCGTTTAGAATATTTTTTTCCTTGTTTTCCTCCTCTAAAAACTACGTACAGTAAATCACAAAGGGATGTGAAAATGTAGAGAACTGAACTGTAGGTTGGAAAAAATTGAAACTGAGAGAAACCAAAACTGACAGGTTTCCCCATCCCCAGAATCAGGCCCCTGGTAGTCTAATCTAAACTAGGTATATCAAAGCTTTTAAAATGCCTAAACTTTGTTAAGTTTTGATGGCTCCAAAAAGTCTGCCTTGGTGGATTTTGGTAGCAATTGTAAACCATGCTACCACTGCATTGCTTCATTGGCAAGGCCCAGTTCTTCTTGCCTGTATTTCCTTCTGTTTCTTGCCCATATCTTGTGCCAAGTCCCAGGAAATGATATCCATTAACTGGCACCAGATTCTCCCTAGGACTATTTAGCTACATAAACTTTGCTTCAGTTACAAAGGTAAGAAATTGACTGAACCATCCGGTGAGGATAAGGAAACTGCTAAACTCTTTTCTGTTGCCTGGAAGAAGTGGAACAAGATGTTACATGCTCTCCCATTCCACAAGCTTGAAAGCGTGAGTGCATTTAGTGGTGTCTCCAGTGCCTCTTGTCCTCCACTCTGCTGTTCCCTGCACATTGCACAATAAAGAATGAGTGCTAGATGTACAGGCGAGAGGCCAGCAAACCTGGCCAGTTTTTGAGAAAGCAACTTAAAAACCTCTGTGATGACTTTATTGATTCGGATGTGTAATATACTCCACTGTAATCTCTCCCTTCCCTGCACTTCTTGCACAGAAGGATGCATAAAATTCTCCTCTCAGTCGCCCACAAGACGAAGAAAAATATATATATTCCCCTTTCACATTTATGAGTTACTTGTAAAAAAAGTAATTTCGGGATTCATTTTCTTAAGGTCAGACAAGCTCCATTCTTCATTGTTGAGGGACAGGGGTGGGGGTGGGGAGTGAACAGACAAATCTCTGACATTTAACAGTAAAAGCCCAAAATTTAAAGCTTTGGAAATTAAAGTTGTTCCCCTCACTATTCCGCCTGTTTCTGAACCCCCAGTTAGAATGGGGCTGAAAGTGCTCCTTGAATCTGCTTTCTGAGCAGGTGGAGAAGGAGGAGAATGAAAGACACGGTGTGAATATAGACATTGTGAGGATAGAACTGGATGCGAGGAAGCTGCTTGCATGAAAGGAGGGACTCTGGGGCCCTATAGTTCCTCCTGAGGTGGTTTCCTACTTGAAAGTCAAGCAGATCAGTGTGTGGAGATGGGGAACAAACAGGTGGCATAGTTCAGGATGTAATCTGCAGGAGTGGGCAGCAATTCTGGAGGACTCCAGTGTGTGCATCCTTGTGCTGTAGCAAGGAGGGTGGTAATAGGAACCGGTTCACACATGCACATACATCACACAATTCACAATCCCTTGATAACTAACAGCTTTCTAAAGGCATGACCTGATTCCACTGAAAAATGCTGAACCCAGTCCTGCTAAAATCAGGGTCAAATTATATTCTACATTAAATATGTTGCATGTGGCATTGTCAGCATTCCCCCCCCAAAAAATTAATACTGGGGGGGTGTCCACATTGCATAGGCGAGGAGGTTCCAAATCCCTCCTGCAACAATTTTCCCTATGAATAATATCTCCCAATGAAAACCAGGGTCACTGTACTCAGTATTTTTTTGAAAACAACTTCTGATGATGTCGCAAGCTATACATTTAACATAGTGTTGAGTTACGCCATCACCATTGGTTGTACTTGAATCTCACCAAAATATATCGAGCCCATAAGTTGCAAGTAAAGCCACAGCAAATATTTGAAAGTATTGAACATTTAGTGGAATTTTGAAGAAAATTTTCAATTTGTATTTCAAATGTCAATTTTCTAACCCGATATTTGAAATTGGAATGCTTTAGACTTGATTATCATTTCCTTAGAAGTGATTGATAGTATTTTGTGATTGTGTTGATTTTGGCAAGCTTCAGTTACTATGGGCACAATCCTATCAATAGTTAGGTGCGCAGAAAACAATGGATTGCAGTGTGATTTAGAGCCCTAGTTATGTAGGACTCTAAATCCTGCAGGAAGCCTTTTTGTGCAGAACAGGCTCTGTTGTCTCAGAACTTCACCCTGTAATGCAAGGAGGATCAAAAGTCTATGCAACAGGGATGCAATTTAATAGAGAGAAGCTGCAGTCCTGCTCTCAATCTCACCTGAGACTTGAGCACCCAAAGAAACCTATAGCTGTTGAGAGGTCTGCCCTCCATAATAAGTAGCCTTTTCCTTACAAGTTAAGTAGCAAAGGCTTCTGATCTCTTCATCAACCATACTTCACATTTGCCCACAGAGAAACAGTCTCAGTGTGCATTGAGAATCTTCAATTTCATTTACAGTGGTACCTCGGGTTACAGACACTTTCGGTTGCAGACTTCGCTAACCCAGAAATAGTACCTTGGGTTAAAAACTTTGCTTCAGGCTGGGAACAGAAATCGCACGGCGGCGGCGCGGTGGCAGCAGGAGGCCCCATTAACTAAAGTGGTACCTCAGGTTAAGAACAATTTCAGGTTAAGAACGGACCTCCAGAATGAATTAAGTTCTTAACCTGAGGTACCACTGTATTTTGTACATTGTAGAGAAAATTATGAACACCCTTGCAGGCACTTGGAGACAATGTACCCTTATGAAATGGTGACAGTAGTTCTGTGGAGATGACTAAATGTGGAGAATAATCAATATGTGGATGGTGGATATGCCCAGCTGTCGTTGCATGAGTCATGTCCTACATGGAAGAGCACAGGTGTAGTGGAAAATGCTCAAGAAAAAATGAGGTGGTGTCGGTTTGGCCTTGCGCAGCCAACCCTTCCTGTGACTCCTTTCAGGAGCACTCCTGCCCTTGAAGGTGGCCCAGCTGGGGCAGGATTGCCCAGATTAGGAACCCTAATCACCATGGGTGGCAGCCATGGAGACATCTAGCCCTGCCTGGTTGGGGCAGGTACAAATTCAGGGTGACTGTAGTTGGAGGCCCAATGCTGTTGAGGCTCCCTATGGCTGGATCTGGTGCTGTGAAGGTCTGGTGAGGAAATTTTTTCTTTGGGGTTATTTATCGGTATAAGTAAAGGTAAAGGTACCCCTGCCCGTACGGGCCAGTCTTGACAGACTCTAGGGTTGTGCGCTCATCTCACTCTAGAGGCTGGGAGCTGGCGCCGTCTGAAGACACTTCCGGGTCACGTGGCCAGCGTGACATCGCTGCTCGGGCGAGCCTGCACCAGCGCAGCACACGGAACGCCGTTTACCTTCCCGCTATAACGCGGTACCTATTTATCTATCGGTATAAGAGGGGTTTTTTAATTGCTGTTTAAGGTTTACTGTTTGAGAGGTTTTCCTATTCTGTTCAGATAAAAATCTTTTCCCTCATGTATTGTCTACCAAAGATCCTTTAAAGAACCTGCCGTGTTAATCGGCAAAACAACAGGTCAGCATGTATGGAATCCACAACTGTTAGGCACCTTTCAGTCCCACTGAAATCAATGGAACTTAAGTTACCCAGGACTAACTTGCCTCATTAATTTCAACTGAACTAAAGCATAGCTAACTTTCTCAGCATCCCACCCATCCAAAAATAAAATAGAATAAAAAACACAATTTGGCACACGGTGATCAGTGTGGCAGATCCAGTGGGGAGATTTTGCTCCCACATGTTGATTATCCCTAGATTTAATCATCTCCACAGGGTGAGCAATTACAAAAAGTGAATGAATCATGCATGTTCCAATTGGGATGCAGAGCTAAAATAGAAAGAAAATGGTAATAGAAAGCATAGCATACATTAGAAGCAGAAATAGTAAGATAGGGAAAACACGGACCTCTAATTGCTGTCTTTCCCCTATACAGTTGCATTGAGATCCACTATAAAAAGTACATGTAATCAATATAAGGGCAACTATAAATGGTGCTACACATGGCAGGCACCCTGCAATTTAATTCTGTCTTTATTATTACTGCTTGGTCCCAGTTATATATTCATAGCATGCATAATGAATGAATGCATTTAAGGCTCGGCCAAAAAGTCGTTTCATTTTTGACAGCTTCCCAACTAACTCGTGCTTCTTAAACATGAATTTAAATACAACTTTGCTAATAAATTTCCCCATCAAAACTGTAGATCAGATAAAATTCTAAGTATGGCAAAGAAAGGGGGGGAATTGCTAAAGAGGGACTTTAAAACACTATAATAAAAATATCAGGGATGCAATCCAGGAGTATGCAAACAAATGTTGAGTCCAGCTGAACTCTGGCCAGTTGTGCCGTAATGGCATGAACAAAGACCATTTAAACAGCATATCCGATAGATATCTACTTGCAATGAGGCCCCATCTGCACTGTAAATTTAAAACAGCACCATACTACTTAGAACAGCCATTGTTTTCCCCAAAGAATCATGGGAACTGTAGTTTGAGGGTGCTGGGATTTGTTAGACCTTCATTCTCCCCACTGAGCTACCATTCCCAGAGTTCCATGGGAAGAGGCACTGCTTGTTAAACCACTCTAGGAATAGGGCCTCAGCACTTTTAACAAGCTCTAGTTCCCAATATCCTTTGGGGGAGTGTTTAAAATGGTATATTTGCAGCCATTCTTATCTCGATTATGCTTTCTTCTTAAAATCAGACCTTCATGTTCAATGCCGAAAGGCAGAGAGAGGAGGGTCAGCATGCACAGGAATGCTGGGGGTGTGGCTAGCAGCCCTGTGTATACGCCCTCATCCCCCAGATACCTCATGCAGTCCCTTGAATTTCTGAAGTGGGCTTCAGTCTCTAAATTGCTGCTTCTTGCACCCTTACTATGCCATAGACTAAGATCTGTCCCAACCCCGCTGGTGAATTGCCCATTCAGGGAAACATTCACAGTCATTTCCAAACATTAACATTCCTTTGTCAAAGCCCCAACTGCTCAGTCATACAGTTCAAACCAGTAAGCTCATACATAGAGATAACATGGGGGGGGGGGGTTGTTTTATGTTATTTGCTTTTACGTTTGTACAGAGGTACCTCAGGTTAAGTACTTAATTTGTTCCGGAGGTCTGTTCTTAATCTGAAACTGTTCTTAACCTGAAGCACCACTTTAGCTAATGGGGCCTTCTGCGGCTGCCACGCCGCCGGAGCACAATTTCTGTTCTCATCCTGAAGCAAAGTTCTTATCCCGAGGTACTATTTCTGGGTTAGTGGAGTCTGTAACCTGAAGCATATGTAACCTGAAGCGTATGTAACCCGAGGTACCACTGTACTGCATCCCCCATTTGTGAGTTGTGTTGTTGTTTTTTAACTTTAAAACCAGCAGTCTTTTGATTTTTAGTATTATGTTTCAACTTCTGTGAACAAAACATTTTAAATATCGCAAATTATCTGTATCTATACTCACTTTTTGTGTGTTCATGCATGAACTGGGTGCCAGTCTTCTTGGCTCCAGATCGGGCAACCGCTGTGCATTATAGATGGAGCAACCGTTGAAAATGGTCTAGAAACTCCAATTAGCTCTGAATATATCTGAAAGACTGCTAGGCTCACCTGGATATTATCAATTCATTACTTCAGCCCTGGCTTTTGAGCACTGGCATTTGATCAATTTCTGGGCCTAATTCAAAGTGCTAAAGCCCCTTATGGATTGGGACCAGCTTAGATCAAGTATTGCCTGCTTCTGCATGTACCTTACTAGGCTCTGAAATCAGAGGCTTATATCTGTGTGGCCGTCCCAAGTGAGGTACAGCAGGCGACAGCGGGAGATGGTTGGCTGCATTGGGATGTAAAACTAAATCATGTAGCAACAAGCCCACTGGGTAAACTACGGTTTGAAACTGGCTGCTTCCAACAAATCATGGTGAAGTGTAGCCACTGTTTGTCCAGGTTCAGATGTCACCAGAAGCTGCAGTTAATCCGAAATGGAAGCAAGAGATTCTGAACTCCTCCTCGCTGTCATGTCAGATGAAGAGACAGAGGGAAGAAGGCTCAGTGTGGCTCATTCTTGTAACACCCTGGTTAAGCGCCGTGTCCAAAAAAGGGGTCAATATTAGTTACGAATGATATATTACAAGTGTTTGATAATAATAGGCTATTAATTGGTTCTTGAATGCATAATTGGAGTAAGTCATCTTCTTTCTTAGTTCTATAAATTGGGGCTTTAAACAGAAAATTGTTATTGACAATCAATCCAGCTGATTTGATCAGTCAGTTTATCAACTGCTGATCAGAGAAACCTTGAGAGAGGCAGGAAATTTATGGGTTTTTGAGGGTCAGAGAATCCCTGTATTGTTGTTGTTGTTGTTTTTAACAAAACAAAACAAAGCTAAAAATAGAAATATACCTTGGGCTGCACAAATAACAACCCTACTATTCTTCACACCAAGAGAGAGAGAAAGAGAGAGTTAAGATTGCAGGGAGAGGGGATAGAAGAGGCAAATGGAAATGTTTGAAGGCTGTGTGAAAAGCTGCTCCATCTAGTTCACTGTTGCCTACACTGACTGGCAGAGGTTCTCCAGGGCTGCAAGCCAGAGTTGTTCCCAATCCCAATCAGGGACTGAACCTGAGACATTTTGCATGCAAGGCATTTGCTTTACCACTGAGAAATTACACTGAAGAAATCAATAACATTTTTTAGAAAGAAAGAAATTACACTGAAAACCCAGCTGAAGATGCGGAGAGCCTTGTCTGATGGCAAATATACTGCATTTCCCCTGTTGAGAGACAGGGGAGCTTCACTCACCAGTGGTCAGCCAGTTTCAATGCAAATATGGGAAGTTCCTACTTGGAAGAAAGATGTGGCAAATCTTGATGGGACTATTTTTCATAGCTGCTCGAAGCGACACATAGAGGGCTTTCCTTGAGAGGAACAACCAGGGTGCTTTGAAGTGAGGGAAAAGAGTTTCAAAAAGAGCAGCAAATGTTTATATAATAATAATAATAATAATAATAATAATAATAATAATAATAATAATTTATTATTTATACCCCGCCCATCTGGCTGAGTTTCCCCAGCCACTCTGGGTGGCTCCCAATCAGTGTTAAAAACAGTACAGCATTACATATTAAAAACTTCCCTGAACAGGGCTGCCTTAATGTCAGGTAATTATTTATCTCTTTGACATCTGATGGGAGGGCGTTCCACAGGGTGGGCGCCACCACCGAGAAGGCCCTCTGTCTGGTTCCCTGTAACCTCACTTCTTGCAGGGAGGGAATCGCCAGAAGGCCCTCGGAGCTGGACTTCAGTGTCCGGGCAGAACGATGGGGGTGGAGACGCTCCTTCAGGTATACAGGACCGAGGCCGTTTAGGGCTTTAAAGGTCAACACCAACACTTTGAATTGTGCTCGGAAACGTACTGGGAGCCAATGCAGATCTCTCAGAAACGGTGTTATGTGGTCCCGGCGGCCACTCCCAGTCACCAGTCTAGCTGCCACATTCTAAAAAAGAATTTAAAAAGAGTTTAAAAGAGGAGGGGCTGAACATGACCCTCACATAAGGAAGATGTATGGCACAGGAGGTTACTTATGCAACCCCATTAGAAATCTGCGCAATGCCTAAAGCTGGCCAAAAGGTGGTGGGCAAAACCATCCCTGTGCCTCATTTTATTCATAAAATATAAGCCCTAGTTCTTATTTCATATATCTTTCTTTGGTTTTTCCTCCTTTTCCTCTCTTAGTGCAGCCCAACTTCATTAAAATCCATGAGAATTTTGCTATTGATTTCAAAGAAAGATGAAACACACACCATGCTTCTCAATCTCCCCTTCATTCCGTATTACCTCACCAACCCTTGTTATCGCCTTTCCTTTAGTCGTGGAAAGATTTCCTGCTCAGTAACATATAGATAAGATTGCAAAGACTCAGCAGCAGCAGCAGCAGCAGCTACCCGACTTGTTGACTGACCTATCTGTCTGCTTCCTATTATGTAAGATGCAGTTCTGAGATGTCTTACTGCATTATTGTATTGATGAAGACTTTGTAGTTCCTGGTTTCCTGGAGTCTTGTAAAGCGTAAGATATTCAGATCTTTCATGTACCTTTGAAAGAGGCAGAACTTCCCTCCCTTAGCTTCAGGAGGGTCCAACAACTGCATGTAAAAGGATGTGCTTTTTCACAAGCAGAATATAACAAGCTCCATTAGCGCTTGGGGGACGCGGGTGGCGCTGTGGGTTAAAGCCTCAGCGCCTAGGGCTTGCCGATCGAAAGGTCGGCAGTTCGAATCCCCGCGGCGGGGTGCGCTCCCGCTGCTCGGTCCCAGCGCCTGCCAACCTAGCAGTTCGAAAGCACCCCCGGGGGCAAGTAGATAAATAGGTACCGCTTACCAGCGGGAAGGTAAACGGCGTTCCGTGTGCGGCTCTGGCTCGCCAGATGCAGCTTTGTCACGCTGGCCACGTGACCCGGAAGTGTCTCCGGACAGCGCTGGCCCCCGGCCAATAAATGTGAGATGGGCGCACAAACCCCAGAGTCTGTCAAGACTGGCCCGTTTGGGCAGGGGTACCTTTACCTTTACCTTTATTAGCGCTTGAGTGTAATTGAGTAAGTAAGGAAGACGAAGAATTCTCAAACTTGGTGACCCCTAAGTTATAAGAGAAAAAGAACAACTTTCTTCATATAGTTATGTGCACCTCAGTCTCTGAGAGGTGAGACGCCCCACGGGTTGCAAGACAAACTTTGGGTTTGGTTTATTGAAGTGAAGATAACAGGAAAATGGTGGCTTCTTCTGTGATATAAGGTAAAGTATATTTATACACAGAGATAAAGAGGGAGAGGCTAAGATGGAAAACTCAGCGCATTAACATGCCACATTAGGTTTCTGGGAAGGGGGCCAAAGCCATATCTTTGGATTCTCGCAGAGAGTAAGTCAAGCCTCTACCGCTTTCTAGATACAGCCACACCCAGATGTTAATGACATCACCCTCAGCCAGGGGAGGGAAAAAGAAAGACATGCCCCTTTCTGCTCACCTTCCAGAAGGGTCTCCAACTACAGTGGTGCCTCGCAAGATGAAATTAATTCGTTCCGCAAGTTTTGTCGTCTAGCGAATTTTTCATCTTGCGAAGCACGGTTTTAACGGTTTAACAAAGTCGCGAGACGTTTTCGTCTTGCGAAGCAAGCCCATAGGGGAATTCGTCTTGCGAGGCAAATCGAAAACGAAAAAACCTTTCGTCTAGCGAGTTTTTTGTCTTGCGAGGCATTCGTCTTGCGAGGTACCACTGTATTAGCTTTGGTGACAACTAATCTCCTGCATTTGGCTAACTCTTTAGTTATGCAAAGTCCCATTCTCCCAAGATACTGGGGACATGAAATATGAACAGAAAAACCAAATATGGTTTTTCTGGTATGTCCCACAGAGGAACATACGGTCTTCAAACAAAAACACCTTGAAGGTCCCGGGCCACAGAGAGGTTAGGCTGGCCTCAACTAGAGCCAGGGCTTTTTCGGCCGTGGCTCCATCTGGTGGAACGCTCTGTCACAAGAGACTAGGACCCTGCGGGACTTGACATCTTTCCGCAGGACCTGCAAGATGGAGCTGTTCCACCAGGCCTTTGGTCAGGGCACAGCCTGACTCCCTCCTTGGCAATCTTCACAGAACTCTAGCCCAATGGTTGCCATCAATTTGATTTGAATTAATTTTATAATGAATGATTTTAGAATGTTGTACTATTTTATTGTTGTTAGCCGCCCTGAGCCCGGCTTCGGCTGGGGAGGGCGGGATATAAATAAAATTTATTATTATTATTATTATTATTATTATTATTATTATTATTCTAAACCACATTTTAAAAAGAAAGACAGGAAAGAGCAGTGAGGCACCATTCATCTCTAGACTCAATAATAATAATAATAATAATAATAATAATAATAATAATAATACTTTTATTATTTATACCCTGCCCATCTGTCTGGATTTCCCCAGCCACTCTGGGGCAGCTTACAGCACATAAAAAATATTAAACATTAAACATTTGCGAGAATTTGCAAATTGGAGCCTGTGTAGCTTTTCCGCCAGTGGTGGAGTCAGCAGGGCAGGTGGCGCGCCTGTGGTTGTCACCACCTGAGGCAGCTGCTTCACCCTGCTTCATGTGTGAACCGACCCTGGCATTGTGTTCAATGCAACCCTAATGCTCCCCCACCTTCCCACCCTCTTTTTAAGGAAAGTCACCATGTCTTGGGCATGCATATTAACTAGGCCCATTTTTTTCAACAATAGTTACAGCAGGATGGTTTCAGCAATATCCCCTGCGCGCGCTCTCTCTCTCTCTCTCTCTCTCTCTCTCTCACACACACACACACACACTCACACACACACCCCACAACCACCACCAGTCTGTTCAGATGGGCAGTGTAACATCAGAGTGCCTAACTCATTTAAGATCTCTTCCATGACCTGGAGTTTGCCATTTCCCAGGGCAGAAAAGAGGAGCTGTGGAAGTTCATGTGTCTTTCTGGCTCTGATTTTATACCTATCCCTCGAGCAGACTGCTATTATTGGGGTAGGGGGGGTGTCCTGTGATTTGGGTCTGGTATCCAATCCAAAATGAATACTGAGGGGTAAATGGACTTGCAGAGTTTGCCAGCATGGACTGCGTTTTCATGGCAATCTGCCTTGATGGTAAGAGTGCTTATACAGTAAGTTCTTTTTTCGGCTCAGAGTCCGGAGTGTATTATTACACAGCATTGGCTGAATCCATCTTAGTTATGTCCCCATTATTGTTATGCTCTATGGAAACAAATAATGCAAAGTCAAGGCAATTCGCATTCTGTATTTAACATCATTCCTGGTAGTGGTCTTTTATCTCTGAAATCGCTCTTCACGGTAGCTGTCTTTGGCAGTCAAGACAGACAGATGGCTCAGCAGAGAACTTGCCAATCAGGATAGGAAACAATAGGAGGGATGGAGAGAGAGAAAGAAGAATGGAAATCCTCTAAGGATGCCTCAACATTACAAGGGCACTATTAATTAAAGGTGGAAAACAACACAATTGCTTACACTGAGCACTGGAAGGAGAGAACGGTCTACTGTAAACGAGAGACCTGAAAACAGATTAGTATGCCAAAAAAAGTATGCCAAAGTCTTATTCTAATTAGCATAATTTCAAGTGTGAGACAAGTAGCGGTCATACCTATTATTATTATTTTGTTGTAAATCTTTTGATGGCACAACATTTGAGCTGAAAATGTTCACTTCTCTAACTGCATGAATGTGGAAAAGGCTATTTATCACCATAAGAGATACAGTACACATTGACATTTGGGGGAGGGGAACGAGTGTTGTTTTAAAGGTTAATTGTGTTATTAAACACTTCAAATGTGCTAATTTACTAGGCTGTTAAACACGGATGCTGTATAAGGAAAATAAAATAAATAAATGAGGGGGAGTTCCCATGCCATCTTGCATCCTCCTCCTAATAGAGAAGAACCATAAAAACTCAACTGGATGGCATAGTCTATTTAGGGGGCTTTTGTCTTACGCTTCGAAAAGAACCACCAGTTTGCCAATTTTAACGTTTTGTTGTGTTTTTATGATCACATTGTAGGTGAAAAGCAGGACTGATCCATTCATTTCTGAATTGGGAGGAAGGGAAATAGACCTGAGCCTTTGTGATGCCCCAAATGATGTGAGGTATGAATCTGGCATTTCCCAATCTCAGTCATCCTTGACCCGCTCCTGAACTTGTAGAACGAGTTTATAGAAATCACATGAATTTTAATGTATATTTATTAATGCACTTGAACTTCTACTCAGATCACACTTGAAATCGTTTGCATGGACATGCTTATATTCCACCCCCATACTGGCAGGCCACTCAAGCATATGTCTGAAATGGCTTTGTGTGTTTATGTTTGTGCTTGAATGGGATAGGGAGTGTGTTTGGGTGGGTTCAGAAGTACACACACTAGTATAGAAGATGCACACACTAGTATAGTAATCTGGAAGTTATCCTCACAAAGTTCACTTAGAGAGAGAACCATCAAAATGGCTGTTGTGAGAGTAGGAAACTGGCAATACATTCTAGCTAATTGGCACCTTGAATGCTCGGGCTTCTGAGCTACCACTGACAAGTCTTTGAGATATTAAATTGATCATTAGAAGTGGGATTTTTGCCCTGTGGAGATGAAGCCAAAATAATAATTCATTTAAGCCGAGCAATTCCTGGAAGGCAACACACTGATAACAAAAGCTTTTCTGGTGGGCTGGTAACCAGTGGGAACTGGAGGCCCATGGAAAAATGTGTCTTTGTATGTTGGCTCACAAAAGTCTGTGCCTGTGCTATTTCTTAATGCTAAGGGACAGGAGAAAGCCTGTCATAGAAAAGATGACAGTAATATAGTTGATGCTACATAATGACTACAAAAAGGAATCCGCTCTACTCCAAACCAATTGTAAAAAGCAAGCACATGAACCAACAGTAGGAAAGGAAATTATGTCTGAAAGCGTATAGAACAGAACTGATTTCTTGAGAGAGAGACTGGTTCTAGTCAGTAACCAAAGGCAAAATGGAAAGGAACTGCTTAGAAGCTCACTGCTGCCTCCGAATCATTCCCATGGCATGGCATGGCTTGTTCCTTTCATTCACATGAAAGGAGATGGCTGAAACTCTGAGACTCAAAGGCTTTTGCAAATCCAGGGAAGAGATCTGCAAAGGTGTCTGGCTTCTGCTGTCTTCAGTTTCTTCAGTAAGCACAATTAGGGGCTAAATTAATTCAAATCATCATAATAAAGATACCTTAACAACATTTGCTTTTCTTCATCACTGGGCCAGACAGGTTCTATGTGTTTGTTTTCTGAACCCAAATATATACATTTATTATTCCTGCTGCACTCACTTCAGCAATGTACACAATGTGTGTGTATACAATATACCCGGTGTAAATTTTTAAAATGTGGTTTGCTTGCGCAGTTTTCTGGTTCTGTGCAAATCTGAGGGATCAAAAGAAAAACAATCTTCCCTTTCAAAACTCACTGCTAATAGCTAAGAGCACAACCAGAAAAGAAATCAAAGAGCTGAGGACAAAGTGGCCGTGAAAAAGGGAATAAGAAGAAGTGGCAATTGATCCACCAACCCAAAAATACCGAAACAACATTTCTGAAGCCCAAAATGAAGCAGTTTGGAGCCTGATTTTCTCCAATTTATTAGATTATTCCTGTATCAGGTAAACATTAATTTAAAGGAGAAATTAATTGGTCTTTGAGGGTAACATCATGTGGACTGTGCAAATCAAATGGGAACACAAAGAGCTGCAAACACACAGTTCTAGCGTATAGGCTAATATCTCATATACACAGCCCTGGGAGTAAGCCTCATTGCAAATTGGAATCTAAGAAACATGCATAGGATTGGGGTGACTATCTAAATTCTGCTGAGGGTTTGTTGTTGTTGTTGCTGCTGCTGCTGCGTTTCATCTGCATTGCCCAAGGCTATTTTATTACGTATTGGGTTGGATGGTGCAAGTGCCAATAGAGAGGATGTAAGGTTGATAGGGCTTTTTGAAGAACAACGTTATGGTTCTCATGAGTGCCTGCCTGCACTGCCTTCTGTGCACCAAAAGTTCTGTAAGACAAGTTAGTCAAAGACGGGTGATGATACCATAGGCAATATCTAATAGTAGACCATTGATTTCAGTAGTTCTGTTCTGAGTATGATTTTATTGGATATCACCTCATGTCATATCATTTCAAATTTAAAGCAAGTCACTGAAATGATGCTTCTCTCTCAAATTGCTTGGCCGACTGTTTTTTTGATCCACATTTGCCCTACATTAACCTTTTCCATTTCCAGAGGGGAAAAAATGTCCAGATTGATGCAACCAGATTTAGCTATAAATGGGAATCTGAGGAAAAGTAAATATTACTGGTAAAACTTATTTGTTTCAGGGGAGTCTCACTTTCCTCTGTACATATTGATAGAAATACATGCTCACCTTTCCCCTCAGAATTTCAAGCAAATTCAACGTGACAAGCAATGCCATAGCAAAAAAATAGAAACAGAGTCAAAAGTAATTGTTAATTGCATTCACAAAGCACAAGTCAGAATAACGACATGACCTAAATATCCTGTTAATAGACCAAAACCTGTCAAGGGGTTAGTGATCCTTACAACAAACGCAGGCCATGATTTACATTAGGAACAAAATCTCATTTTGTTACACAATATTCACACAACTCTAATAGTGACAGAACTGTGCATAGTTCTTTAAGGTTGAGTGAGTGGGTATTAGACAGTGATAATGCTCCTTCATCATACCGACCATGATTTATCGTTATATCATTCCAAAAAGAACCTCTAGAGAAGGTGAGAACCAACGAGGAATTATATTAGCTAGCATACTGAACCTTCAAATTTATGAACAAAGCCAGCAGTGTATCACCAGCTCTTGGAGGTGTTACAGAATTAAAATATGATTTAGTAATGCAAGGTATGGGCCCAGTGCTGTATTCTTCCAGCCATGACCGTGCTGTTTATTTTATTTTTTAAAAAATTAAAAAAATCCTACTTTAATAGGTGAATAGTACATGAGTGCAGTCTGACACTTACTTTTGAAGGTGCTCCAGTGTGCATATAACATCCCTACAGAAAAACTTAGAAAGAGCCTGCTCACAGTGACCACCCAGATGTCTGTGGCAAACCCTGAAGGCACCCTCTTCTTTGTCTTCCAAGAGAGATGGATGCCAACAGAAATTGCGCTCTGCTGAACAGAGGGGCAGTTTCTAACTCTTTACTTCCCCACTCTTGTTGTGATACCAATCCCAACTCTATCAGGAAACTAGTTCCTATTGACAGGGCTGGATTTAGGTTTGATGAGGCCCATAGCTACTGAAGGTGATGGGGCCCTTTATATGTCCAGCTGTCCTTTGTCAACAACAAATTGCCACTGTTTTTTGTGTTGAGTATATGCTATATGGGAATTTACGGACCTAACAGGTATCGAAAGCCATTTGCACATAACAAAATATGTATTTTAGCAAAGTAATTGTTGAACTGAAATACAATTAAGAAGTATATTAATAGTGAAATACAATTATGTAAGAAGTACATAATAGTGAAATAATTATTAAGCTCTAACTGTATGTAGGTTTTATTATATTTGTTTTTTATCTTATATTTTGGAAATGTACATCCAGGTTTTTTTCCTTTAAATTTTTTTTTGGGGGGGGGCAAGAGTGGGGCTCTAAGCTATAGCTTGTTTAGCTTATACGTAAATCCAGCACTGCCTGTTGACAGTAAAACGAGGGCCAGGAATCACCAAAGTGGGGGAAGCAGAAATGTGATAGGCAGAGCATTCCTCTGCATCTTTCTTCAAAAGCAAGTCTGAATAAATGCTCATCATCCCTGCAGTTTGCTCCCAGATATGCGTGAACAGGGTCACAGTCTCCTTGGGCTCCTCCTTTTATAAAATGGGTCCGAAGAACAAGAACTCTGATTACTGCTCTGGACCCACAAGGCAATTCTTCTGGAATTAGATAACTGGCTTGTCGGTCTTGTTTTTGCATTATCATCCTCATTCAATTCCAGCAAGTAGATTAAGGGCTGACCTCCCATTTTCACTTGAAAGCTACGTTTGTCTCTAAATTAAGCTGCAGATTTTCAAAATCACAGTGCTCATTTGAGTCCTTTTGTGACTGATGTGGTTTATAAAATTACCACATCATAGACTGTCCCACATACTGATCTGTATTTCTAAAGGTCCTCACTACACTTACATTCTGCTGCTGTGGTTTAATGAAGTTGCAGAACCTAAACAGGCTTTATGAGTGCCACCTTCTGGCCAAGGAATCCACCACAGCTCCAAGATCTACTCCCACTCAATAAACCCCTCTAGAACAGCCCCTGCCCTCAGTATTGCAGTCTATAAGACACGATACAAATGGGAAGGAGGAGGGGGGAAGAAATCTCAGGCACCACTTCTTATGTTACAGTTCTGATTGCGGGAGATTAGCAGCCAAGCCTAATAAATGTATATTCTTGCTAGTTAGCATAAGAAAGGGCTAGTACCATAGAGCTGTATTGCTGACAGGCAGATACTCAGACCACAGAAATACAACTGATAGAGAGGACTCTGTGTGATGTCATTTCCCCTCCTTTCCTGGAGAGGAAGGCACACATAGTACTTCCTGTTCCTCCTTCTCTTCCTTTGACCAGCCTTGAATGCCTACATGCCTCTGCTTGCTCCAGCTTTAGGCTAAGGTTACCAGATTTTTTTTCAATGAATCTGGGGACACTTTTCAACTTCAGTGGATTTTGGATGGGGGCTGATGTGTAAATCTGGGGAGTGTCCCCAGGAAACGGGGATGTATGGTAACCTTCCTTTAGGCACATGTGTGAAATTGTTTATACTATAAATATCTGTATTTTGCCTGCATAGTTTTCACTGCTACTGCTGCTGTGAACCAATGCATGATTATAAATAAATCTTATTTTTAAACTTACTTTACAAGTTGTTGCCTGATTCATTGTGCCTTTGATTCCAGTGCTGCACTGGACCAGCCCCTCTTGAGATGACCATGCTGTGAGATCTGGAATCTTTCCATGCAGATTGAAGGTGTAAGTATGTGAATAAATCCTATTTCCCAAAGCTACGACAGTCTCTCCCATCTCTTCAGTTGTCTAAAGGAGCACAGGTCCTGGGGGAGTGCCTGGAATCCCCTGGAATTTTACTACTACTCAGCAGAGAGTGGGGATCGTGCCCAACTATTGTTACAATATAAACTCTGTTTCTTAACTTGAGAGTAGCTCATTCCACAACCCAGTTACATCAGTTTGAATTTTAGTATTTAACTTGGTCTCATTGGTTTCAGTCTGGCTGTACAGTGGTGCCTCGTAAGACGAAAATAATCCGTTCCGCGAGTCTCTTCGTCTAGCGGTTTTTTTGTCTTGCGAAGCAACCCTATTAGCGGCTTAGAAAAAGGGGGGGAGCGGGGGGGGGGAAATGGAACACTCGCAAGACGTTTTCGTCTTGCAAAGCAAGCCCATAGGGAAATTCGTCTTGCGAAGCAGCTCAAAAACGGAAAACCCTTTCGTCTAGCGGGTTTTCCGTCTTGCGGGGCACCACTGTATCAACTTAAATGTGTTGTGTACTGGAAACTTGACTGTCAACATACAGTCCCAATTGCACACATTTCCAAAGAGATTTACTTCCATGTAAGTATGCTTAGGATCATGGCTATAAATGGACTGATAAATTATCAGTCTGCTCCAAATTATTCCACGATTCTGTTCTGAAGAAAGAGAATCTTTCCATTGAACCCCAATAGGCATTCCTTCTAGCTCTGCTTTGACGTTAAGAATGCTTTGTTTTAGTTGACCAGGACATTAGCATGAAGTCTCTTGTTTCTAAGCACTTGTCATGGTTGGTAACTATACCAGTCAGACGTTGCCAGTTATTGCAAAATTGATCTTTGATCTCTCCATCAGAGCTATATGCTGATGCATAACACAGTGTGATTGTCATATTCATGAGTCGTGTTTGAAACTTAGCATAGAGTAATTGACTGCTAATTGTATGAGTATTTCTTCTGCATCAGGGGCTTTAATTAATAGTACTCCCTTAGAATAATAACTTGTTCCCTTCCGCAACATAGCATGACTTGAGTTAGTGACAAGTTCATTTTTTAAACTCTTTGGGGTGTACCAAAGGACACGTCCAGTGTGTGGCAATAGATTAGCTGTCAATAAGCAATGGTTTCATGATCTGAAATGTTTGAAGGAATAGGACTTCAGTTTGGTTAAAAATGCAGTATCAAGCTCCGTATTTTGGAGTGCCGTTAAAGCAAACTGGTAATTGTTCAGTTTATTGTCATAGTTTTGCCACAATGGCTGCCATTTGGATTTTCTTCCTGGGCCACCTCTGACTCAAGTTGCCGGCTTCCTTTAAAACAAAACATTTAAACATATATTTAATCCTATGGCTTCACCATGTGGCCTTCAAAGCCACTTACGCTTTGTAGTATAAAACATCATGTGCTTCCACTTCATACAACTCAGGTGTCTACTGCCTATCAGAGGAAATTGCATAGTTTTAATTAGTGCAGACCTACGGGGTTTTGCAGCCCATCAAAGTGTACAGTGGCACACAAGAGGCTTAATAAATCTATGTGGGCATAGGGGTGCTGTCTGCCTGGGACACAAAAACAAGAAGGCCTATTTTTTTGGATTGCCTTTTGACTTGCCGACTGACAGGCAGGGTCAGGCTGTCATTTTCAAGAGAGAAGGAATTCCCACAATTTCCCCCCCTAAGGATGCTGTTCATGTAAGATGGATTCCTTTTGTGATCCAAAACCTTTTGCCATCACACCTATTTCTTAAATTATAGAATTATAGTGTGCGAGATCCAGAGAAACATAAGCAAAGTTCCATTCACAGAATAAGGCACTCTCAGCTTCTGTAAAGGGGTAAGGAAGATACAGTCTCCCATGCCCCCATGAGGAGGTTGTAGGAAGAAGGGGGGATCAGCAAATGTCATCTCCCTTCCTCTTTCCATCTGTGAAAACCTCCACTAAACAGGAGGACATCTTTGGGTCCATTTCAGTATCAATAGATGGGAGCTCAAATAATATTAAATATGAAAAATGGCTGTGTACTTCTAATTGTGAAGAAGTGGAAGAGTTCGTCCACTATTTCTTGCTTTATAAACTGTATGAACTTCATACAGTTGATTAGGGGCAAATCTATTGGCATGTCGATTGAGTTTGCTTGTTTGTTTTTAAGTCAAAGACTAACCAACATATATCCCCACATCCGTTGCTCAATTTGCTCATCAGGCCAAAATGACATGGGCATGTTATGTGAATATAAAAACATGATCGATTGTGCACATGACCTCGTTGTTTGATTCCATTTATTTTGCTTGGTGCTAATTAAATGGAATATATGGTGTTGAGAGGCATGCATAATCTGTGATTCAACTCTGTGTAGCTGTTTTATGTTGAACTTGCTATGGTGGCTAGCCATGAAAAATCATTTGAGCATTCGATATCAGTATTGCCCTTATTTAACAACATGGGAGCATCATCGCTCACGGTACAATCTGCATATGCCTTTTAGCTTATGAACAATAGAATGGTGTGTATAACAACTGTAGGGAGGCTGGAAATAGATTCTGGGTTGTTTATAGCTCACTTTCAGGGCCCAGTGAATTATTGGGGAGCATCTGATGTTTATAGCATTGTTGGACCTAGGCTGCATGAAATAAATGAATGCCTGGATATAGGATGACTGGATTTATGGAAGGTGTGCTAGTGTTTTAAATCCCAAAGAGTGGTGTATAAATATGTAATGATAGTTCTCCTAGCACAAAAGCAGCTATGACCCAGCACATAAAATGTCTTTCAGTTGTTGACATAGCCTCAAATATCCAAATTTGACTCTCCTTTTTACAAATAAAGCCTCAGCCCTTTTCCTGCAAGCTTCAAGAGGCAGAGGTACATTAATAGCACAGGTGTCAGTCTGAGCTCTGAGCTACCACTCTGACAATCCATATAGACAGACAGTTCCCAAAGGAACAAGAAGTAATTGGTCTGCCTTTCATTCACCTCTTACATCTCAAGAGTTCACCGTTGCAGGGTTTCTCTTCTGATTTCTTTCTGGGCCTTTTAAAAGACTTTTTTGTTGATATAGACCTGTCAGTTTCCATCCTGTCCATCCGTCCTTTCTGAACAAGAAAGCAAAGGACATTAGTGAACACTTTTTTTGTATTGGCAACTGTAGCTGAGGCGCAGGCTTGCACCACCTGTGACCCACCAAGCTGGATGCAGCCTGCCAGCCACATGTACCTGCCCCCCTCCACGCACTCAGTGGTACATGGCAGGCAGGAAGATTTATTAAGCCATTAGTGGGTCTCACTGTATATGGTTGAAGAATCACAGCTTGTGCAGACCAAACGTGGTGAATCTCTTCAAGGGGCCTATAGAGCAGAAACCTCCCTTTGATAGCCCTGGGTGTGTTCTATATTTGTGGTAGGACAGTGTCCTTGTAGCATATTATTGCTTGCCATCCCAGTCTTCAAGAGGTGCAAGATTCCAGGGGTACCAGGATCTTACCCAGGATGCATGTTTCCTTTTAGAAATGAGGCACAGCAGAAACTGTAGTATCTATATGATGTATGGTTTACTTACACATATACACAGCCTGAGTCTATGTTGAAGAGGTTCACAGCATTAATACTGCAAAGGGGTCTCATTTCTCCCCAGGCACAGATTCAAGCAGAGATCTGGCATGGCTCTCTCTCTCTCTCTCTCTCTCTCTCTCTCTCTCTCTCTCTTGCTGCTTTGATTCTAGGTCACATCACTGCCCAAACTCTGCTCTCAACTCTGGCTTTTCTGTTGAGGGAGGGGGGAACCAATTGGCCAACTTGCACCGAGCCCCTTAATCCCCCATCACCTCACCAGAAATTTTGGCTATTTCCCAGAATTAGGAGACTTGGTTAGCTTTTAACACTTGCTGGATCGAGGGATTGTAGGGGGTCTGGCACCCCCAACTCATAGCAATAAATTACAAAGGACTGGGCAAGGTTCTTTTCTGCCCTAAAGGCCATTGCCATTTCCTAGCTGTGCAAGAGGCAGGGGCCTTACGTTGCCGTATACAGTCTACATGAGGAATAGCTGGAAGAGGCACTGGTGGTCACATCACAGAGGTTGGCACAGTTCCATCCAGCAAGTTTTTGCACTGCTCAGATGCCAAATGTCTCTTCCATTCACTTCCTTCCTTTGCTTTTATGCAGCATGAAAACTCCTCTAACAGACAAGCTATGGACTGGCATCGATCCTTCCTTGCTTTGGTCTGCTCTCTTTTCTTTATATCACGAGACTTAAATCTTCCCAGGCCAAGGAAACACTTATAAAAAAATTTATTAGGTAATTCAACAAAACATATTATATTAAAACATATCATCCTTAATTCCCCCCCATTTCCCCCTCCCTCCCATAAAACAACCCGCCCCCGCCCCGACTTCCCTTAGTTCCAATTTCTGGTTTCTCTATAAATGCTATTCTCTGCATGTTACAGAACTGTATAAGTCCTTAATTTATCTAACTGATTATTATTAATAAAAAGTTTGTGTTTATTTAAAGCCTGCCAAGGAGTCCAGTTCACTTTGTTGCATCTTTAGATACTTTGTAAAAGGTTCCCATTCCTCTTTAAAGTCACAGTTATCTTTGTCCCATAGTTTATGTGTCAATTTTGCCAGTTCTGCATAGTCCATCAGTTTCTCTTGCCATAATTCTTTAGTCAGGATTTCCTCAGTCTTCCATCCTTGTGCTATGAAGACTCTCACCGCTGTTGTCACATACATGAAGATATTTTTCAACGTCTTTCGCAGGTCTTTTTGTACAATCCCTAACAGAAATGCTTCAGGTTTTTTAACAAACGTTAGATGGAACACCAAGGAAACACTTTTAACCCCATTTGCTTTCCTTCCTGGAAAGCCAGTGGTGGTGGATCCAGGAACAAAAGTGAGCAAAGCGCAAACACACATTTTACCTTTGTGCAGTAGCCTAAGTTATGGTTACCAGATTCTTTTCAATGAATCCGGGGACACTTTTTTTTTTTTGAAGCTGAGTAGCAACAGGGAGTCAGTAGGGGGGATGGTGAGGCAAAAGACCCTGGGCCCATGCACACATGCATATTGTATGTGTAAGGTGCAAAGCCCTTCTTTCGCACCCTGTGAAACATAAATGCGCAGAGATTTTTTAAAAAACTGGGTAACAGCGCGCCGCCCACCCTTGACTCCCGAGCCTCCCCCAATCTCCTGCCCCCCCTTTCCCTCTTTGTTTTTACTGATCGGGGTAGTCTTGGGAGTTGTGGGCGGGTGGCCATTGCCCAGTTTTTTTTAAAAAAACCCTGTGCATTTATGTTTCACAGGGTGTGAAAGAAGGGCTTTGACCTTACCTGGCAGAGAAACTGTGCACCTTGAGCCCCTCCTGGGCAACACCCGCCCGTGACTCCCGAGCCTCCCCAGATCTGTCGCAACAAAGGGGGCAGGGGGCAGGAGATCTGTACTGCCAGACATCCCTGATTCCCCTTTGGCACTGGGGGCGGCAGCGAGCAGCTCCTGAAGCCAGCCAGAGCCAACTGCGCTACCAGGCTGGCTCTGGGATGCTGAGGCTGCCGCTGCCACATTTCCCGGGGACAGATTTGCAAATCTGGGGACACTCCGGGGACGGAATTTGTCCGGGAACAGATTTGCAAATCCAGGGACTGTCCCAGGGAACTGGGGATGTCTGGTAACCCTACAGTAGCCTAGGTTTCCGCACATCCTTCTTAGTCCAGGCAAGTCAGAGGGATTATCAGAGTTCAAGGTGACCCTGTAGCCAAGCAAAAACAGCAAGGCTGTTGGAGAGTGTGGCTAAAGAGGACCTTATTTGGCCCTTTGCCCTCAAGTCCCCCACCCCTGAGTCATGAGTTGCAAAAGGAAATATTGGTGTGACATCTAACATAATCTATTTTCCTTCTGCTCAGCTGTTCTAGTAATCCTGTTCCAAATGCAATACTTATTAATTTGCTGGAGATTTAGAAAGCAAGGAACAAAATCCATGAAAAAGGATAATTTAATTAAAAGAGAAGACACATTGCTTGATATATTTAACTGGTTAATAAGTGCATACATTTATATATTCTTTTAAAAAAATAAAATAAAATAAAAAGTGTTCTTCTTACCTGTGTTATGAGCCATGACCTAAAGCTTACTGATTTTAACAGCCTCGGATAAGCAGCTATTTAATAACTTTTCACAGGAATGTGTTAGTGAGGATATAAAATGATATTTTAAAATGTTATAATGAATGCACTTATATTAACTGCAGATATGCATTTTGGTTTTAAGGGTAAACTTAATTTAGAAATGTGTTTTATTTGGAAGGGAAAAGACACAGCTCTTTGCTTTTGCTTCATTCCACCTGTTGAGACTGTTAGTAATTTGCACATGGAAAATTCTTTTCCATCCCTGCAAAGGGAGTGGGTGGAATTCTTGGAGAAGATTAAATAAATCACAAGCGCATGCAATCCATGACTGGATCGGGACAAAATGCAACTATGTGAGCAGCAGACCTATAGGAATATATGTGATTCAACCAAGTGACCAGCTAAATTGTATGTTTGTATGTGTGGGAGAGAAAAAACTTGGGTTATTCCAGTGCTTTTTTTTCTGGGGGAATGCAGGGGTAAGCATACCCTTAAACATTTTGTGAATCTAAGTTTGGCCTCATTGAGGGGCAGTATTTCAATATGAGTAGGAAAGTGAGAGTACTCCTAAATGTTGAGGGGGGTTTTGGGGGGGAGCATTGGGCTATTCCAAGGAACAAAATATGATTCTAGAGGGGCAGATGGCTTTGGGGTGTGAAGAGTATCTAATGAGCAGGAGTCAAGAAAGTGGAGTTTGTAGGAATCCTAGAAAAATATATATTCCATACCCTCCAACATTTCTCCAATGAAAATAGGGTCGTCCTAAGAAAAAGCAGGACATTCCAGGATCAATAATAATAATAATAATGGTATGGCTTCTGTAAATCCAGGACTGTCCCTGAAAAACAGGGACACTTGGAGGGTCTGATATCCTTACTCCCTCTCTCCTTTGTCTCATGTATATTTTATCAAAATTATACCTTTTAGAATAAGAGCTGGCAAAGAGGTGAGTCCTGCAGTACTGGAATGGAAATAAATGCTTTATTAGTCTACAGCTAGACCAAAGATCTCTCAACACCCTGGGCATGAGTGCTGTTCATCAATGTATAGACTATTAAAAGCAGCAGCAGCAGCTTAATGCATGCTCAGTAGTATTTTGCCCAAAATGTCTTCTGCATTTTCCCCCAAATACACTCTTTCAGTGACTGAGAAAATAAATTGCATTTGGGAAAATTATCAAAGGGGAGGATTTTCTCTCTCTTCAAAACGACACTGAGACTAGAGAGAAGGGAGGTGATTGGCAGCGCCACTCCCTGTACTGGTTGTAAAGCGGGCAGGCAGGCGTGGGTTGGCTGAGGGCAGACTAAGATTGATGGGGCACAGCCCCATTTGCCCTAATGGACCAACTCCAATGTTCCTTGCTGTTGCTGCCTGTTCACCTGTTCTACTCAAAGCCAGTGGCGTAGCGTGGGGGGTGCAAGGGGGGCAGGCCGCACCGGGCGCAACATCTGGGGGGGCGCGCTCGCTGCCTCCGGAGTCGCCGAAGAGCCTCGGGCGCAGGCTGTAGCAGAGCCGCATGTCTCGCGGAACCGACGAGCTGTGCGAGTGTCAGGGCTAAAGGCGCCCGGCAGGCAGCGGCTCTCAGTGCTCGCCGCGGTCCGCACGCATCAGGCAGCCCCTCCTCACAGCCCCACCTCCGCTGCTGCTGCTGCAGCTGCTGGGCCGTTGCATTTTCCTCGCCTCTCTGCCCCCCTCCTCCTCCGGTCGTCGTTTGGGCGGCAGCGCCAGCGGCAACTCGCAGGTTAGGGGTTAGGGGGGGCGCAAATTACGTGCCTTGCCCCGGGTTAGGGGGCGCAAATTACTTGCGTTGCCCCGGGTGCTGACAACTCACGCTACGCCGCTGCTCAAAGCAAATAAGCAGGGGCAGGAGACAGAAGAAGGGGCAGCATCCACTTGCCTTGCCCTCTCTTGGCAACTGTAAGGACTGGCCCCCAATGGAAAGGGCAAGCAAATGATGGTATCAGCAAGAAGGAAATTGGCCCACTCAGGAATGTGGCTCATGTGAGGGCATTTCCCCCAAGCCCCTTCCCCATAAATCTGGAGTCAGTACTGACCCCCTCCCCAAAGCCCCCAGCCACATATTATGCCCCCCAAAAGCACCCAGTAACCTCCCTGGTTTTGTAATATCAAATAGGCAAAGCAACAACCACAACCCAAGGGATTTATTGTGTTCATACTCAGCTGGTGGGCTCATTAGATCACAAGTTGTTCAAGTCTGGTGTAAAAGCAAACATGTCCGAGGTGGGGGGATGTTGAGAGGTCTGACTGAGGAAGTTCTGACTTTGCCAAAAGCCTATTTATTGTCACATGAAAATGGCCACAGAAAAAACAAACATATTCTGAACAGTATGTATTAGTTATAGAAGTGGACAAAAAAAATTAATAATAACTAGCAGACCGATAAGGCCTTTTAAATGTTAATCGCATAGCTTATCTAAAAAAATAATGGAAATGTTTTCATTTTCCCTTGGTAGATTGTAAAAGAAAACTGTCATCATGTAGAATGCCTCAACGTTACAAATTATTTGAATCCACAATATTGCATTTGAATTTTTTAAACCATAACTCATAAATTAGACAGCCTATATTTAAAACTCCTTGTATTTTGGCATATAAAGTTTTCCCCCACTAGCTGTCAGAACTGCTCAACACCTGCTTTGCCTTTACTCAAAAGGAAAACAGTGCCCAACCTGGTGGTAATGGAATACATGATGCAGCGAGGGAGTTTCTGCCCAAGATGGGAAAAGATATAGTAAAGGAACATTTAGCTACTTTAATGGAATTCAGATCTCCAGGGCCTGATGATCTGCACCCAAGGAGCTTGTGGATGTAATCTCAGAGCTTCTGTCTATAATTTTTGAGAAATTTTGGAGAATAGGTGAGACCCCTGCAGACTGTAGGCCGCAAAATGTGCCTATGTTCAAAAGTTGGGTGGAGAAGAATCAGGAAACTACAAACTGGTCAGCTTGATGTCAGTGCTAGGAAAGGTCCAAAACAAATAATTCAACAGTTGGTCTGTGAGCACTTAGAAAAGGATGCTGTGATTACTAAGACCCAGCACAGGTTTTTCAAAAACAAGTCATGCCAGATATCGCCAAGCTGGAACATGTGCAAAGGAGGGTGACCAAGATGATCACAGGTCTGGAAACCAAGTTGTATGAGAAATGGTTGAGGGAATTGAGTATGTTTAGCTTGAAAGGAGGTATTAATAGCCATATTCAAATATCTAAAGGGCTGTCACATGGGAAATGCACAAGACTGTTTTCTCCTGCTCTGCAGGCTAGGACCCAAATTACAGTGGTACCTCAGGTTACAAGCACCTCGAGTTACAAACACTTCAGGTTACAGACTTCGTTAACCCGGAAGTAGTACCTCGGGTTAAGAACTTTGCCTCAGGATGAGAACAGAAATTGCAGCGGTCGTGCGGCGGCAGAGGGAGGCCCCCATTAGCTAAAGTGGTACCTCATGTTAAGAACGGTCCTGGTTTCAGAATGGACCTCCGGAATGAATTAAGTTCGTAACCAGAGGTACCACTGTAATGGATTCAAGTTACATGAAAGGAGAATCTGACTAAACATCAGGATAAATTTTCTGATAAGAGCTGTTTGACAGTGGAATGGACTCTCTCAGAAAATGGTGGACTCTCCTTCCTTGGAGAGGTTCATAAGCAGAGGCTGGGTGGCCATCTGTTATGGATGAGCTAGTTGAGACTCATGCATTGCAGGGCTGGACTAGATGACCCTGGGGTCCCTTCCAGCTACAGTTCTATGATTCTATGTTGAATCTTGCTTGAGGTTAATTACATTCAAGTCATGCTTTCAGCAGCTCAACTTACTCATTTGTCAAGAATACGAAATCATGTTATCCTTCCTGGGAGCAAAATATTAATTCTATCTTGCTTGGAAGAAACTGAAACCTTTAGGTACTACATGGGTAGCTTGCAACCCTGGGGTACAATCCGCCAGGATGTTTTCCTGTGCAAGCCATGCTGAAATGAAGGAGAGCTGATTAAAGGTGAACTTACTGTCATCCTGAGTTATACTTTGTTCTACTGCAAACAAGTAAATCAATAATATGTTTTTGAAACATTTTCTGATCTCTCTTCCCACCCCCCAACTAATCTTAAATTAACTTTCTAAACTAGCCAGTCACCCTTTATTTAGCATTATCTATACAATTTCAGTCTGGAAAGGCCCTTCTCTATTGAAGAATTCTGATCATGTTATGAAACCTTTTATACATTCAGTGAAACACTCAAACCTATCCATATCGCCACACACAACATAAGAGGAAAATCAAAGGAGCAGAAAAGCAGAACAAGAAAAGTGGGGAGGAGGGGCGGGAAAGAGAAATGAAAAAGCAAAGAGAAAAGCAAAGCAAAGAAAGGAAAGGAAAGGAAAAAATAAAAGAGTGAAGAACTACAAACACTAGATGGTCCTAAATTCTCTGTGGTGGTGGTGGTGGTGGTGGTGTTGCTGCTGCTAATCAAATTTCTTCCCTTCCTTTCATTCAAAAGTATGCCAGAATGCCAAACACCAAGGTGGTAAACAATACAAATAAAACAGAAACACATTGAAAATATCTAAATCATGCAATTGTACATGTCAGTGTCAGGATATTCCGTTCCACCTTAAGGAACAGGCATGATTGTTGTATGTCACATGCCTGTTTACACTCCAGCACAGCTTGCTGGGAACTTCCGTTTGTGTATAGCTTTTGCTTTTGCTGTCTTGCTTTGGACACGAAAGGGAGCAGACATGTTTTCCTTTTGTCCTGATGTATGCTGATAAACTGCTTGTAAATATGCTTACACAACCTATCTCTGCTGAGTTGCATGCTCCAGCTTTTGAAGCTGTGGGTCTCAGATGCTGCAACAAGGACTGGAGATTGCCCGGCACACCAGCCAGTGGGCTGGAGCCAGCTGGGGGCCTGCCAATTGCCCCCATTCCTTGGTTGTATGCCAACAGTCAGATATATATCTCAACAAAAATTCCCCATACAGGCAACACCCCCCCCATATATGCGGGAGTTATTTTCCAAAAGCGCCGCACATTTAAGTGAAATTGTGAAACACCATTGAAACAGCCTGAAAACATCCTGTTCTGCCTCACCCTTCCCTTTTTGGGGACATTTTTAGGTTACTTCCAGGTTCAGTGTGATGTTTGTATGTGCGGTCACATACATATTAAATGTGCATAAATGAAATTCTCCCACAACATGCCACTTCCTGCCTGGTTTGGTCTTCTCTTTACATTTACACAAATTCTGATCTTTTCACATCCTCAGATTTCACAACAAGCACAAATATTCATTTGGTCATGATGGATTTCCATCTGCATTTGTTGCTAACATGTTTCTTACCCAAAGTTCTCATAGTCTGCATAGCTCATTCTCTCTCTCTCTTTGGAAATCATACTTCAGAGATTTTTCTGAAGAGCTGAGATCTAAAAGAAGTTGTTGAACTGAGATGTAAGAGGTTTTACCTGTTGATGTTGTTTGGGGAGTAGTGTATCCTAGCTATTGCACCAAGCCATCCTTCTTTGTAGCTGGCTGCAGTTGGTCCCATGCTGTGCTGTAATGCTTCTATGAGGCAACTCCACAAGCATTCCCTACAAGAATGCGCAGAATACATAATTAAAGGGAATCAATGATGTTGTCAGGCTATAAAAGAACACCAATTTCAAGATATACAGGAGAATGCATAGTAGGGTTGATTAGCCCACAGAATTATGGTCAATACTCAAAAACCATATATATGGATGGTTTCTGAATATTGATTATGCTATATGTATGTGTGTGCTTGTGCATGCCTTTAGATCAGTTCAGATATTTCCAAAGCACACAGGGAAGACTTCCAAAATCATCTGGAGACTTGAAAGCAGCTCCATGTCAGAATCTTAGTTAGCTAGAGTTGTATTCAGTGCTCATCTTACTCAGAGTAAACACATTCAAATTAATGGACCTGAGTTAGTCATGCCTATTAATTTTAATGGGTCTACTTTGAGAAGGACCAACATTGAATAACACCCTTAAGCTTTTCAATTTTGCAAAGCTCCCTATAGCTCCTTCCTTCCTTTGCCACGGCTGAGGGAGATGGAGGGAACTGCAGGCAATGAAAGGTGAGGCCCCCTTCCCTCACAGACTGCTTCCCACATCCGGATGGCACTTTGCTATCCCTTTTCAGTTATTTGGCAGTAAGCTGAGTTAGCAAGGCTGTGCCCAGCTACCTTCAGAGCAGAACCACTGAAATTAATGGATGCAATTTAGCCTTGTCCGTTGACTTGAATGGGTCTATTCTGAATATAACTTGATTAGCTGCAACCCCCACATCTCAGATGCTGGCCAAACATTTAGTTTGCTCTAAGTCTGGCACAAGAACAACTGCAAAGGTTATTGCCCCAAAATATCATCAATGAGGGGCTGCAGAAGCAAAATGCCATTTTAAGATCTACATCATCTGTTAAGAGTCACATAGCACACATGCATTTTATTCTGTTTCCAGGTGAAGAAGTTTTAAATATATTCTAATTGCTTACTTTTACAGCTATGCAGGGATGTTCAATTACAGCGATCCTTTTTATCCCCAAAAGCAGCTTGCCTGACATTTACAAGCACACCAGCTGCACACATTTCTTCCTGTTGCCGGGCATAACCATTTTTACATTCTATAGGAATAGGCGACCTTTGCAACTAAATTGGGAACTTCAGCACTTCTCATAAATATAAACAGAATCCCCACAACTTCCAGTCATAAAATACCTGAAACTAGAACTAACATCAGAATAATACAAATAGAAGGAAAGTGCAAACACGTACTTAAATAAATACAGGAGTCACTGCACTCTGGAAGAAGCATCATCACGCTGTTAGATGAACAATGTTCTCTCCAGGAACCAGCCCAGGGAAAACGGGCTCTGCAAGATGACAGCAAAATTCAGTTTTGTACTGGGCTGATTAGCATTGCCAACCCACATTTCCTTCTCACTCCCTGCAGCAGTTTTTATAACTTGGACTAAGCAATCCTCTTTGACAATTGTACCATTCTTCCCCATCACTTAACAACTTTCTCCACCCATTCCTTCTCCTTATTCTGTTAAAATAAGACAGAATACTCTGGCAGAGTTACAATGGTCTACCAACATCACCACCCAGTCGGAGCTTCGCTAATCTAGCATTGCAGCAGTATGAGGGATTTAGTAGCACTCATTAGGGGGATTCACATGAACACCTCGCACCCATGCCATTGTAAGACTGTGTAATGGTAAAGGGACCCCTGACCATTAGGTCCAGTCGTGACCGACTCTGGGGTTGTGGCTCTCATCTCGCTTTATTGACCGAGGGAGCTGGCGTACAGGTCATGTGGCCAGCATGACTAAGCCGCTTCTGGCAAACCAGAGCAGCGCACGGAAATGCCGTTTACCTTCCCGCCGGAGCGGTACCTATTTATCTATTTGCACTTTGATGTGCTTTCGAACTGCTAGGTTGGCAGGAGCAGGGACCGAGCAACAGGAGCTCACCCCGTTGTGGGGATTCGAACCGCCGACCTACTGATCGGCAAGCCCTAGGCTCTGTGGTTTAACCCACAGTGCCACCCGTGTCCCCGTAAGACTGTGTGGAGGATGTCAAAAGGTTGCACAGGGTATACCCATGGATTATACAGATGAATGCAAGAAAAGACACACACCCCATTCAGTCAGAGTCCTACCCCATGTGAAGAATCTCTTCCTCCATACTTCTGAGCATGGGTAGAACTTCTTCCAATATCTCTTGACCCTACAGATGTCAGGAGATCATGGCAGCAGCAGTTGGCAGGAGAGAGGGACAGGGCAAACCTCAGAGTCCACCCACTCCCTTGATGTGTTCCTTCAACACACTGAGTGGTTTGTGTGAACTCCCCTGCTGTTATCTTCATCCGGCTGGTATTAGTCCAAGATCGCACAATAAAGAGTAATAAAAATTACGTGTTTAATTCTCCTGGGTCTAGTGACCTGTGCAATACATCCACACGGTAACATTCCTTTGAGCAGGGAAGTTCATTGACAGCTGGACTGCAGAAAGTTGTTTTCATGGAACAGTGTTATTTGTTGACAAAGATAGCTTTAAGGAGATCATTCCATCAGCATGGGCATTTCTGTTTGCTTAACCTTATATTCCCCTTCCACCCTCACCCCAGCATGCTGTTTTGTGAGTTTTGATGCTCCAGAGCAGATTGGGAGGGGTAATGGGGAGGGGCAGGGAGAGCAGCAGGAAGTCCCGTTGCACTAGTGGTAATAATTTTTGCTGCTTTCCGTTAATGCAATGATTAAATTGAATACAGCCCATCCATTATTATAATCCAGGATATGGTGGATTGAGTGGACAAGATCAATAGTGGGACCAACGGTCAAGAAGGCTGTTTTGGCATGTACTGTAGAGGGAAGTGAGGGGCAGATGGGGATTGGCAGCCTGGGAACCTAGGGGAAGGGAAACTCCTAAACTTAAAGCTCCAATGCCTTGTGATATCTTCAGGAGAAGAAAAGGCTGGAGTGGAGTCCCTAAGAGGATTGGATGGCACCTTGCATTCCTTCTTCCGGCAACTCCCGCAGCCAAGCTGGTGCCAAATTCATTGCTCTGCTTTCCTTTGGACCATATCAGCAAGACCGAGAGGGGGGTCTTGTCTTCTGAGCAGCCCAGGACCTTCAGGCACACTGACCAGGCTTGGGGCCCCCCGGGGGGTCACTTTGGTGCTGTTGGGACAGTGGTTTGACTTCACCCCTGGAGGCACACTCCATTGTCTCTCAAGACAGACAGATGGGTTTCTGCTGCTGTTAATGTGTTATTTTACTGCTACTAACACTACAACACTTATATCCCAATCTTTCTTCTAAGTAGGTCAAGGTGCCCAGTTTCTCTTCACAGGGTTAGGCTGAGAGACTGTGGCTGGCTAAAATCACCCAGTGAGCTTCATGGCTGACTGGAATTTGAACCTGGTCACCTAGGTTCCTACCCAATACTCTGGCCTCTAGAATGCACTGGCTCAGAAGCATCGCAGAAGACTGGAAAATATTTCTCCAGCTGTTGCTGGATAATAATTATTGCAGCTGACTTGCACCATACCTACTGGCATTCCTAGGTACTTCATAAGTAATTATATTGTTTTTGATGTTCCACTCATTGCTATTTTGTGTATGAACTATGTATGAAAATGTTAGATGTATGAAAACGGAGGATTAAAGTTTCTTTTATACTCTGAAGTTTTGCGTGACTATATTGGAAAAACACAATGTTAAAAAAAGAGCAAGAGCAATATCACATTGACCTTAGGATGCTATCCTGCACCCAGTTATGCATGAAATCAATGGGATTTAGGCATGCATAACTGAGCTCATGGCTGGAGGCATAATGATTAGCAGCTGAAAAGGGAAAGGTGAAAATTCAATACATGTATTTAAAATTCTGTAAAGACATTACATCTTCTGTATCACATTTTCATTTGCTCTGTTTGGACCTGCAGCTAATTACCAGTGCTATCACCTGGAGATTTGGGACTCTGGCATTTACATCTAACCTTTAGGATATGCAATTCTATTCCAGAAATTAAATTTAAAAACAGAACCGTGTGCACATCGTTAAAAAAAAAGATATTAAGCTAGCAAAGTATTTTGTGTCCACTTGCTAGGGGGGAATGCCTTTATTATACTGTATGAGTTTAACTCAGTCTTCAATAAATGTTTATTTTCACTGCTTGTTGTTACTTTTCCACCCTTTTCGCTACATATAAGATGCTCTCAAATGAGTTACTCTGAAGTATTGCCATTAATTTCCGAGGAGACACTTGGAGAAACTGGTTGAGGATGCAGCCACTTTTTTTTCCAGATTAAGGCAATTATCCTGTCTGCACCTTCCAGAGACTAAGCCCTATCTAATGCAATGTGAGACTTAATTCTAAGTACAGTCATATCTCATGTTACATTTGCTTCCTGTTACGTTTTTTCAGGTTGCATCCTGCGGCGACCCGGAGGTACCAGAAAGGGTTACTTCTGGGTTTTGCCGCTTGCGCATGCGCAGAAGCACTAAATCGCACTTCACGCATGTGCACAAGAGCCAAATCGTGCCACACACCTGCGCATATATGGCGCTTCATGTTGCGGGCTTTTCATGTTGCGAACAGGCCTCTAGAACTGATCCCATTCGCAACCAGAGGTACCACTGTAATGGACCTAGGATTGTACTGTAATGGAGCAATTCTAAGGTCCCTCCAAGGATGGCTGAAGAACCATTTGGTGTCTGTGACTTTCCTCCATGACCATGGGGTGGGAAATCCATAAGCAGGAGAGGAGACCTGCCACCAGGGGCCTCCTAAGTGTGGAAGTGCAAAGCCAAGAAGTTAGTGCTCCAACAATGGTAGAAGGAGAAAGGCTGTGTATGTTGGGGGCGTCCAGAGATGGATGGAGAGAGGGGGGCGAGGTTCAATTCAGTTCACATTTAAAAATGAACCTACCAAGTTCTCACTTTCCCAAACAATACATGGACCAGATCACTGTCGTCCTTTGAAATGGCAGCCCTAATTCAGGGATTGCAATGCTATGTAGCTGGTGAGACACAAGCCTAATTCCACAACTGCAAGGGCAGCTAACAACCCACGGTGCCCAGATGTAAACGGGGGCCTGCTAACTGTCCTCCCCCAGCTGTTTGTGGCCCCTAGGGGGTCCTATTCTGGTGGGAATGAGGCTTCTTTCTTTGTCCTTTCTAAGGCACTCTTCTCTCAACGATCCTCTTCGGGGAGATCTGGCAAAGGAACTGAGCACCGGGCCCAGGGCAGTCTGGGGTGGCATCTACAAACATATAAAAGACATTCTGGAAATGCCTTTTAAAAATAAAAAAGTTTTTTAAAATACATTGAATTTTCCATAAGTCTCATCATCACCATCTAGTGTCACATTGTATATTGCACTTAAAACAGGCTTAAAATGTTTTATTTGCAGCTGTGCAGCTGAGACTTGGCTTTAAAGTCCAGGAAGCAGCCCCAAGGTAAGCCCACGATTGCCCAATTTGCAGGCAGGGCTGAATCCAATGCCCCAGCCAGTGAGACAAGCTGTTAGGTGTCCTCACCAGCTGGGCAGCCCAGGACTTAGCAGCCACGCCAGATGCAACATGTGGCGACTGTGGCAGCCCACAATAACATCACACCTTGTGTGGTAAGTGGAGTTCTCTGAATTTTACAGTGCAGTTGTCCAGTCATGTGTGTGTATTTAATGGATATTCAGTCCTACCTTGGTTCTCGAATGGGATCTGTTCTGGAAGTCTGATTGACTTCCAAAACATACAGAAGCCACATCGGACATTTGGCTTACAAAAATAGTTTGCAAACCAGAAATCACTTCCAGGTTTGCAGCGTTTGGGAGCCAAAACATTAGAGAACTAAGCTGCTTGAAAACCAAGGTATGACTGTACTGGTATAAAGTGCATAAAATGCATATATATACAAAAGTAGCATAAAATGCATTATACTAAGCAAAAGTGCTTTGTCATAGCATGTGCATGCTTTATTACTGTATATATTATTGTAATAATTCAATCAGGAACCTTATGGTAAAGGGTGGGTAAGGAATCTAATTAATTAAATTAATTTATTTTTTAAATGTTATTCAGAATTGCTTAACATCTATAACTACATATGTCATGAAACCTCAGTGAAAAAGAAACTTGCAATGATCACCAATCCTTCTTATGTTAACAACGTCATGCACCCATTCAAAGCGCCTGGAAATGGATGAGCTTTTAACATATATAACAAATTTGCTGCGTTTTCTTTCAGCTCAATAATTATTGTGAGGTTATTTGGTTATATTATGATTTTTGCAATCTGTTGTGCTAACGTGTTTGGCGATGGTTGCTTTATTATCTTCTTCCAGCAATCTTGTTCTCGCTAATGCCGTCCTAGACAGAAACTGTCAGGAAGATGGGAGAAAAAGTGTGTCACAGGGACATCATCTCAGCAAAATGTGTTCCAGACCAGGGTGTCAGAAACTTGGAATATCTGTCATTTAATTTGCAAAGCTTACCATGAGCTTCAGTGGATGTCTACCTTGTTTGCAATATGTCCAAATTTATTCTATTTTCCTAGTGCAATAATACCTCGTAAGGATAACAAAACCACAAAAATAGGTTGTTGTTTTACCTGTGGGAATTGATATATTGTGGGTGGCGAGGCCAACAGAGGATGGAATACCAAATAAGGCAGGAGAGATGAAAAGGGTATCAGTCTACAGCAACTAACATTCTATTTTAATAACTACAACAGTTTCTAGGGAGGGAGGGGGGGAACACCAGCTCTTCCTTTTCATTTGAGTGATGGGCATATAAAGTAATCAGTTAACCCAAGGGGAAATGTATATATGGTTGGTAATCAATCAAACTTAATGAAAAGGAGAGAACAAAATACTGTTATTAATATACTTAGGAAATAGCTTTCTCATACCAGCAAAAGAATGTCTGAAAGAACAGGTGGTTCTCAGCAAGAAAGCACCTCTCTAGACCAAGTGCAGATATGGCTTTGTGTCTCTTGTAAGATTCTGCCAAGTTAGGATGTGATGGCTCTTTCCTGGCCCTGTGGTCAGTAGCGGGAGGTGGGGTGGATCCGCAGTGCCTTCCTGACCTTCTGACAGCTGGTTTGCTGTTGCTGATGGGAGGGAGGGAGGGAGGAGGCAGTGAGCGCAGTTCAAACACAATGGCAAGGGGGTTGGATTGGCTCTGCACTAAGCACGCCATTGCCTCACCCCTCTCCCTCCCAGGAAGCAGCAGCGACTAACTTTTCAAGAGGTCAGGTATATCAGTTTGCATTTCTTAGTGCAGAAAGTATTGATCTGACTGACTGACTCTTTATTTGCATCAGCCATCAGCCATAGCAATAAAACAACAATACGATATATAAAGAATAGAAATAAAAAGTCAATTATATAAAATACATTTTAGGGGTTTTGAATCAAATAGTGGATCTTATTCTGATTGTCCCAGCTAAAAGCCTTGCAACCTTTGCTGTCACCTGCTCATCTTGGTCTGCCAAGAGAAAGGACAATGTGGCAGTGGTTGGGCGACCTGGAATGGACAATAAAAGAGGGGTGATAATCTCATTCCACAAGTCTTTATAAAGAGCGCAAGCCAGAAGACAATTTGGTACTGCCATCTCCACAGGGACATAAGCATTTTTCGTGTGGAATCTGTTGAAATCGTACAGCCGAGGGCAATACATTCAATCCTGCGAGAGTAAAAGTGCATCTAGATTTTAGACTTGCTAGGTTATGCAGATACTGTAGAGTGTCAGAGAGTCAAAATGGGAAGGTGGAAGATAGTCATACCATGGGCAAAATTTCCTTATTGTGGTCAAGTTGTTCTGACGCTCAATACCATTTAGGCATGGACAAATTAGACTGTTTGCTTTACTAAAACCAAAAGTGAGTAGCTGTTGTGGTGCTAAACCGCAAGAGATTGGTCTGATGTGTAGAGATCTTTCATGTTCTGCTTAGTTCAAGAGGGTTCTGGAAGCTTCTCTGTGTGACAGAAAGTTCATGATATTTGGGTTATTGTTTGGGTTATACCTTCCGAGAAGCTGAGTACAGTTGGTTTAAACTGGTTCTCTTATCTCTTTCTGTCAAGGTCATGCTGACTATAAAAGTAGGGCCAGAAGGAGCCTGGCTTTCACTTTCTCTTTCTATCTCTTTGTTCTGGTGTGGTGTTCTGTTCTGCTATAATGTAAGGGTTTAGTCTTATTATAAGTTGTTAAGTTTAAGTTAAGTCTGCTGCAACTGGATTTCTTATGGACAGTGCCAATCCTGAATGTATTGGATTTGTGACCATTATGCTCATTTGCCCTCAGTATCAGTAAAGGTCTGCTGGATGAAGTACAATTGCCTGTGGTCTATTTTTTGGGAACTCTGCGTCGTGTTGAAGTCGTCATCCTCAACACGTACAACAAAGTAAGCGCCATAGGAACATCCACTACTGCCCGCATTCTCCCCATCTCAAGGAGGTTATCATATTACTGGACAGGTACAAAAAACAACAGAATAACCAAAATGTTCAAGTGATTTGAGAACTTTCCCTCCTGATAATGGCAAAACATTTGTGACTCATTTATTTTTTTGGGGTGAGGGGGGAGAAAAAGACTAGGAGGGGAGGGCCATAAAATAGAAATGTAGGTGGTTGTGTGGAAAGAGGGAGCTTTCTTCCCCTCTCTCAATATTCAGGGTTGCCTGGTAAAATCAATTTTGCCTCCTCCCCGTTCCTTGCAAAGCAGCAGCCAAACTTTACTTGGCATTCAGTATTCTGCTTCACCTGAGATAGAATGCTAGTTTGGGGTGGGTGTGTATATAACTCTGCCACCCAACAGAAAAGAAGGGCTGGGTGGCTTCGGAGGAACAGTTAGTGAGCTGCCTGCCATGGTATCCACTGCCTGAGGCAGGATCCCTTCACTTTGCCTAATGGTAGGGCCAGTTTTGTGACTGGCAGTAGATTCAAGAAAGGCAGACAGAGTTCTTCACACAACATTTGATTACTGGTTGACCTATGAAGTTCACTGTCACAAGATGTGACAACAAAGGTGATGATTTTGTGTGAAGTTGCAATATGCTGGAGAAAGGGTGCTGTTTCATTGGGTTTCATTGGGTGCTGTTTCATTGGTCACATGATTGTTCTCTGGCCACTTGACTGGGTCATTAAAATGCTCTTTCCTCCACATGGGAGCTGCCCAGGGCCAGCTCAAAGCATTTTGCTGCCTGAGGCAAAGGGCAAAATGGCACCTTCTCCCCATTCCATGTACTGAAGCAGTATAAACTAAGAGCAGAATCTTACTGCACCCTCCACTGTAACTTCTGGGGCAACAGTTAGTTTAGGGAGGCTGGAACAGGCTGTGTAGTATATGCATCTCTGTTCTCCTACAGCAGTGATGGCCAAACTCGGCCCTCCAGCTGTTTTGGGACTACAATTCCTATCATCCCTGACCACTGGTCCTGTTAGCTAGGGATCATGGGAGTTGTAGTCCAAAAACAGCTGGAGGGCCAAGTTTGGCCATCACTGTCCTACAGCTACCACTGCTGACCATCCTACAGCTATGATCTGCTGCCTGAAGCAGTGACCTCCCTTTGTCCAATGGCTGGCCCTGGAGCTGTTCATGGGCAAACAGATCCCACACAGCTTGGGGGAGCATTTATAAGGTACCTGAAGATGGAAGAAAAGTGATGAAAAAGTGTGACTGCTTTAGATGTTCATTGGACATCTGCATTTCCATGTTCCTTATAGAGCAAGAACAAAAGTGAAACTTTTTTTTAAAATCAGCAAATCTTAAATCTAGCCAAGATTACTTTCTGATGTCTAACAAAAACAAAATATAAATCTCAACCATAAGTACATATTTGTGAGAAATGGCGAGTAATCAATATAATTTTAACAAGAGGGGTCTATATATTACAGATTTCATAACGAGATTTCAGCATTCACTTTTTGACTGGTGGTGTGCTATTCTGAATAAAGTGGGCATTTCACCATCTATATTTAGCATTCCTGAATGCTCGGAGGATAGATTGTCTTTAATGTATTAAAGATATTTAGTAAAGTTCAGGATATTAAATTTTGAAAAATAGCTACCTACCACGCACAGTTGTTACTTTTCATAGCATCCTTACATAATCTTGAAACACTCATAAATGTTTTATGAAGACTTGCAATGCCACATTCCTATAAAGTGTTTCAAATTCTCTTTCCCACGACTTTTCAGGAATGTAAAATGAGGGCTGCAGTGTATATGAATTTTTTGCTTATAAATCTTCATCAATATTTCATCAGCTGTTTATATGACCTTGCAGTCAATGGCCATAAAGATAATTTCAGCTTCTCTCAAGAGCTTCAGTAAATATTCCTTTAAAAGAGGGACCAGACCTGCACTGTAACATTTTAATTAAATATTTCCCGATCGAATTGTGCAGAGTGTGAGATGCCAGTTGTTTATTTTCTTTTTAATGAAAGGAAAGCAGGAAATGAATGGCCTGGTTCACACAGCATGTGGATCACTCAGTTACTCCAACATTCATCAGTTTTTGGGTGCAAGCAAGGTAGACAGTGTTTTCCCAGACATCCTTACTCTTGCAGCCTAAACTGATGGTTGAAGGGATGGCTTTGCAGATTCCAGGAACAGTTTCCTGTCTCCTTTCTTATCTCCATACAATCAGTGTAATTGAAAGCAGAGCATTTTTAACTCACCGGGGAGAGGGGGGGGGGAGAGAAAGAGCTTCTCTTTCTCTGTGTGCGCTTTGTCCCACCGCTGCTTCAAAAAGCAAGTGCCTGGCAAATGCACCCTATGCCTTTTTCCTTCAGAAGTCATTCCCACTGTATTGAATGGTAAAGGTAAAGGGTAAAGGGACCCCTGACCATTAGGTCCAGTCATGACTGACTCTGGGGTTGCAGCGCTCAACTCGCTTTACTGGCCGAGGGAGCCGGCGTTTGTCCGCAGACAGCTTATGGGTTATGTGGCTAGCATGACTAAGCTGCTTCTGGCAAACCAGAGCAGCGCACGGAAACGCCATTTACTTTCCCGCTGGAGTGGTACCTATTTATCTACTTGCACTTTGACATGCTTTCAAACTGCTAGGTTGGCAGGAGCAGGGACCGAGCAACGGGAGCTCACCCTGTTGCAAGGATTTGAACCGCTGACCTTCTGATCGGCAAGTCCTAAGCTCTGTGGTTTAACCCACAGTGCCACCCACATCCCCCTATTGAATGATACTTACTCATTAATAAATGTGTTTAGGATTTCAGCTTGCCGATCACTAAAGACAGCTGTGTGCGATCCCTAGCCCTCACTCCAAGAATACAGGCTGCAGAGGGCTTGATTTAATTAATTCCTTTATGATCAGGGTAATGTGTGAATTCATTTTTATATCTAATGGACCCTGATATAAACCTAGCTCTACCACAGATTTATTCTTTAGGATTACAATTTTGAGTGACCATCTACCCTGTTTGAGCCAATTCCTGTTTATATGTGTAATTGTTAATAATAATCATCATCATAGTTTTATTAGTTATATGCCACATATCTGAGTGGGTTGCCCCAGCCACTCTGGGCAGCTTCCAGCAAAATATAAAAACACAACTGGGGAAAAAAATCAAGCATTAGAAACTTCCCTCTACGGGGCTGCCTTCAGATGTCTTCTAAAAGTCATATACAGTGGTGCCTCGCAAGACGAAATTAATTCATTCTGCGAGTTTTTTCGTCTTGCGAATTTTTCGTCTTGCGAAGCACGGTTTCCCATAGGAATGCATTGAAATGGTTTCCCATAGGAAAAAGGAAACAAACTTGCAAGACATTTTCGTCTTGCGAAGCAAGCCCATAGGGAAATTCGTCTTGCGAAGCAACTCAAAAAACGAAAAACTCTTTCGTCTTGCGAGTTTTTCGTCTTGTGAGGCATTCGTCTTGCGAGGTACCACTGTAGTTGTTTGACATCTGACAGGAAGGCATTCCACAGGGAGGGCACCGCTGTTAGCATTGTTG
The DNA here is from genome assembly GCF_965113315.1 of Podarcis vaucheri. Taxonomy (NCBI): domain Eukaryota; kingdom Metazoa; phylum Chordata; class Lepidosauria; order Squamata; family Lacertidae; genus Podarcis; species Podarcis vaucheri. The sequence goes on from NC_138762.1 coordinate 105,512,206, forward strand.
TTGCTTTTGCTTTTCAAGTAATACCCATCATTATGGCACCTGAAGTGCGTGCAGAAAGAGGACTTGCGTCCTCTGACAGTGAGGACCAAGCCACCATTGTTGGAAGTGGACCAGAGTTTTCACCCTCAAGAGCATCACTTATCAACCATGCATTTATCAACCCACTCTTCACTGTAATGTGGTACTAGTGTGATGTGTGATCATATAAATTAAAACCAGGAAATAAAATCATAAGAGAGAAAAATAAAATGAGCAGATAGACACAGAGGCACACTTCTATTTGTTCCTTCCGTTGACTTCGTCTGGGCTTTTGCGTGACATCCAAGCTATTTTCCAGACTTAGGGCTACAAGCATCAGGTCTGCTTGGGAGTCAGATGTTTTCATCAGAAAGCCACTCTTTCTAATCTCATTCATTTGGGAGCTGGCTATATTTACTTAAAAACGGAGCCCTGCAGCACAGACACACACATTGCCTCACCTGCTCCAGGCCTGAGCCTTTGCAATCAAAACAGGTTTGAGCACTAAATTAAGCTCTACATCGGAGATTCAGAAAAGAAAAGAAAAGAAAAAGACAAAGTGAGATTTTGTGCCCAGCACAACCTTCCATGAAACTAGTCTACAATTCTGTTACTATGTGCTGTACTAGTGATATGTGAGAGAGTGATATGAAAAGGCTTTCATGGATCAACCTGAAAATGAAGACAGAGGTGAAATCTATTTTCTTTCTCTGAACTGAAAACTAGAAATGCTCACCTGGAAATAATTGTGCCTGCCTTCATAGGGACTACTAATACTTTTCAGCTCCTCTCCCATACAGAAGGCAAATGACAAACTGGTTTTGAAAAACGTTAGCCCACAGGTAGGACTTCTATAATTAGATGTGTGCTGATGCCTTACACTGCCTCTTATCTTGTGTTACCCACACTTTTCTCTTTTATTACCTGCCTAAAACTATGACTGATGCTATATAAAAAAAGATGGGGCTGTTGCTCGCTTTCATTAAATGGAGTCAACACAAATTAGAGGCTGTGTGTTGTGCCTTCTTAAAATTGCAGGAAGGTTCTGAATTTAGGTAAGATATTATATCCAAAAGGGGCCATAAACCCAAGTATATATGATGAACAACAGTGCCTGTAAATTAAATGAAACATGCAATTTTCCCCATTCATGAGCCACACCGGTGTGCTTGCAACCACAGACAAATGCCAGAGTGAATATAACTCAAAACCTCTCTAATGCTGCCCACTTCAGTGTTGCAGGAGGGGGCCTGGTTGTAATAATTCCATCCTTTATCATACCATCCATGGTTCTGAGTACATGTAAATGATACGTTTAGTTCAATGTCTGGTGTGGGGAATGCAATTTCACACTTTTTAATGCAGTGGGTGGCCGCCATGGCATTAATGCTTAAAAAGTACACACCACTAGCAGTATCCTCCTGGAGGAAATCCCACCTGGAGTAAATTCCCTTTGCTCCTGTACAGCAAAACCAATTAACCTCAGTTGGGATTGGTATACAGTTATTTTGCTTTTGATACCAACAAAATAGAGCCCTTTGTCCACCTTTATTCCCATTGAGTAATAGTCACATTCTCTTTCTTGGCAATGTTCTCCCATGTATTTGAAGCGGATTAAGCACAACATTTCCCTCCATAAGTATCCTTGCCTGCTGTGGCAGTATTCATACTATTTATACTTCCCTGTGGTAAACACCAAGTCAAACCTTCATTTAGGAATCACTTTGCTTCTTTTTTCCTCCTCTTTCACCTAGATGCCAAATGCTGGGGGTGTTATTTGCAGCGACCACTCCCTTCACATGTAAAGTTGCCATATTTTGAAGAGCAAAAAAGAGGACACATTTGCCGACTTCTACTTTTAACTATGGATCGCTGTGATGACTCTACCCATGAGAAAGAGGATGTGTCCTTGAAAAAGAGGATATATGGCAACCCTATTCCTGTGCAGGTTGTCTACACAGATGTTGCATGATCGTGGCAGAACTTTTACTCTACAAATTAAACTTTCGTGTGGATGTTGCCTTAGGGGAGCTGAAAAACAAGTTGCCCCAGTCAGTCTGGTGAGAAGTACTTTCCTTGCAAAAGAAATTTTCTTGAAGACCATTAGGAATCTGATAAATTGCTTGGTCTTTTCATGTTTGGCCTTTTTCAGCCACTGTTTTTGATCCTCTCTCTTGTCTGTTGAAGATCACCAGGTTCTGAGCTCATTGGTGGCGTGGCCCCAGCATGCTCCTGAGGTACTTGTGCCTAAGCCACTATAATTTGATTTCGTTCAAAGGTGCAACCATCCTTCACCAGTATGCCATAAATCAAGCCAAGCGCTATGGACCACAAGATGAAAATAGGTGGACAGCTAGGGCACATAGGTGGAAATGATTCAAGCAAAATTCTCTCACATACACACACGTCTCAGAAGCAGTGGAAACCAAAGATAGCAGATGGTGATGAAGTGGAGAAGGGACAGTGAGAGCATTCAAGTTGCCCCCCTAGAATGCTGTTCCCTACATCGAGAATCCAGTGAAGTGCAAGGTGGCATTGCTTGCACAGCAGACAACTCTACCTGACTCAAGTAGGTCCAACCTCTGGGTTAAATTCTGTTGGAAAATGTCACCTCACATCCATAGCTGTCAACGTTTTCCCTTTTTTGAGGGAAATCCCCTTATTCCGAATAGGATTCCTCACAAGAAAAGGGAAAAGTTGACAGCTATGCTCACATCTGACCTGGTTCTTTCCCCTGTGAAATTCCTATGAGGAGCATTGCCTGCTCTGAATGTCAATGGAAGGAACTGCTCTCCTCCTCTCCTCCTCTAGGATGGAGACAGTACTCAGGCAGCACTTGAGATATATTACTAAATACCATAAATGCTTAGGCTTCACATTTGTTACTGCTTTTCTGATACTTTACAAGGATGTTTAGACTGTTGCTCTACAAGCCAAGTTATTTTCTAGTTTTGCAATTTAAGATAAATTGCTGCCTTTTTTCTGGTTCCTAATGTGCCTTGATTTTCTATAGCCCTTTGTCAGCCACCCCTTGCTCTCTTTGACTGGTCTTCCAGTCATTTCCAAGTGAAGTTCCATCCTTCCTTTCTGCTTTATGGTCCCTGCTTTTATTAAAGTATATATTTCTGGACCTGATGCTTACAATGCTTTGAGGAGCTCCTACAATCCCATGGAGAGCTGGCTACCACTGGCGGTCCTCAACATTGTTATTCCTAATACGGTTTGATCGCCATCTGAAAATGTTCTCTGGAAGGAAGGGTAGAATTAATGACTTTCACTTTTTCTGGAAGACTGGTCTCCACCTCTAAGACTTTCCCAGGTCTCCTTTTCTCATTAACCCCTGTGTTGGGCCCATGCAAACAAGGACAGAACAATTACATTGCTTTATATACTCCAGAAGGAATGCCACAGAACTGCACAGGGATAAATGCAAAATCTGATTTTTGACATACTCCAGCATTAATTTATTCTTACTGTTGAAATATTCTAATTTTAGAGAACAATTAGTGGAACTCATTTCAGTGCTTTATTTAGCTTCAATTTAGCTTAGCCTACCATATTACTATGTCATGAAGCAATTTAGTTTACATGTCCTAGCACTTACCAATCATTATTCTCTGCCCTAATAAAAGAAGACAATTACATTTTCATACTGTGGTGACACATAATATGTTCCCATGAAAATGAGTATCTTGTAAGAAAGATATTATCAAAGTAACAGGCATAAGATTAGTTAAGAAGGGCTATATAAATATATTTACATCTATTACAAACTTTGACCATTTTCAGACAGCTAAAGTGTTCCTTTTGCAAGCTTTTTGGACTGTGGCCACAAAGATATGCAAAGAGATGCCCCAAAATGAGGTCACCATTAGCTTAAACACGGAATGTGGAAATCTCTGTTCCTCTAGTTGAAAAGAGCCATGCCAGGGGACTGGATTTTGGATCTGTGGGATCCCATTTTCCTCTCATACTAATGACAAGTGAGACAGGCTACAGCCCTGGAACAGTTGTTTTCCTCCAACTGGAATCCATAGGAGAAGAGGATTTAAAATTAAGAGAGGGGAAAGAACACTTTTTCCTTTGGCAACCGACTATCAATCAGTGATACAGCATCTAGAAGGTCCCAGATTTGGTGCCTGGCAATTCCAGTTAAATGGCAAGTGATGTGAAAGATTTCCACTGTGGGCCTGGAAGAGCTGCTGCCTAACAAACCAGATGGATCAATAGTCTGACTCAGTTTTATATATAATAATGTCAGTGAATTGTAGAATAAAGATGAAAAAAGAAACATACACTTAAGAGAATAACTGGGCTGGAACTTGCTTTTGGGTTATTACATCTCCCAGGAGTTGCACTGGAGAAATGGCCTGAACGAGGAAACCGACAACGTCCTGTACTATTGATTCATTGATGTCTCCCCTGCCCATTCATTAGTTAGAAAGGCAACGTCACTTCACTTGGAAAGGAAGGGGTCCTGAGTGGGGAGACCTCGGTTCAGGTCACCATCTACAAACTCTTGAAAGACTAAGTCCTTTCCAAATTATCTCAAGGCATCAGAAGGAGCACATCATAGAAGAAAATACGAGGAATTGTCCAGAACAGTATGATATTCTGAATCCCGCTGTCCCCTGAAATTCAGTCCTCATTTGTTGTGGATCTGACACCAGGGCACTCCTTTGATGGACATTATAAAGGAAATGAATTCTCGAGGCTTAATTGAAGTTAAGGAATTACTCTGTGAATATGCATGCCAGCTGCCAGCTTCAGTCATCTTAGATTTCGAAATACCAATTAACATAAATGTACAACACCTGGGGAAAGATGCAAATAAGATGGGAGATGGGAAAAGACGGAGAGTCATGCTGGGCAGCTGGCAAGCAGAATTCTAATAACGTGTGCCTAACCCCTCCTTACAGATTTCTGTACTATAAAACCTATGGGTCTGTAGGCATGTGCATGGAGGGACGGGGACGGACAAGTGTGCCCAGGCACACTGTAATGTTGCACAGAGTGACAATCCAGCTCTCTCAGCCACTATGACAAGGAGGGAAGGAGGAAGCAGACAGAGAAAGACTCAGGCAGAGTAAAAAGGCTGGAATGGATCTGCAGTTTCTACCTGCGACTGTTTGTGGTGGTGAATGGGGTGGGGCAGAAATTAGAATAGTGAGAGTGGGTGGTTACTGTGTGGAATTGGGGCAGGCAGGGAAGAAAATAAGGGAGAATCTACTGTATAAGGGTTTAGATGGGCAGAATCAACTGAAACAGGAGTAGGTTAGGAGGACTGGGATAATGTGACTAATATATTACAGATGCAATCTTCAATTGGCAAATTAACCATCTACAGTATTTGATGGGGACAAATATAAATTGATGGAAGCAAACTGGTTGGGTTGAAACTATAAGTGAATGCTTGTTTCTTTTTTTTAAAAGCCATTCCAGGTCATGTAAGTTTCTCCTGTAGGAATTAATCAAGATGGGCTTTCCTTCTAGTAATGATCAGGGCTGGCCCAAGACATTTTGGCACACGAGGTAGACCCCACAATGGTGCCCCCCTCCCCACCAGGGAAGAAAGCATGAGGGAAGATCTGAATCAGGAACAAGGGTGGAAGAAAGATCAGCAGCAGGATCTGCTGCCCCTGTGGATCCTGCCGCATGAGGCAGTCACCTCACCTTGCCTCATCGATGGGCTGGCCCTGGTAATCAGTAGTTGCTTTTTTAAAAAATGAAATAAATGGTATGTTCTCCATAAGCGCACGGTGGTATTTTGGTTTGTAAGAGCAAGATCCAGCCAAGCTGAGCTTGTTTAAGACCTATAGGAAGCAGCTGCTTAACAGAGCACATGTCTACTCAGAAGTAAGTCTCACTGAGTTCAATGAAACTTGCTCTCAGGTAAGTGTATATAAATAGGACTGCAGCCTAGATGTGCTTCCTTCTGTCCTTTCCGGTGGTGTTCAACTTTTACTCAGAGCAGACCAGTCGGAATGAATGAGCACAACTAAGTTAGGTTTATTAATTTCAATAGATTTACTCTGAGTAAACCGTAAGTTGACTACCGCCCCATATTTATAAACTTGTATGGATGTCAATAGAATCAAAACTCAGGTGTACTTGGCAAATAAAGGTTTTGGGGTTTTTTGTGGGAGAAACTTCAGCTGTAACAGATTAATTCAAGAAGATGACCTAAAACAGGTGGGGAATCCCTGCTTCATTTCTGTTTCAGATGAGCAAAAAGCTTGCTAAACCACACCACAGCCGGATGGTGTGTCTGCTGCAAGGTGTCAATGTCCACTTGTTCTCCCTGTTTCCAGAGGTGGAGCCAAAAAAAACTTTACAACTGTAAGGCGTCAACCCTCTCCACCACGACACAAAAAACTTAGGGGGGGTGGCAGCAGTATTTAAAAGTTCCCCAGAGTCCTACACTTGAGCGATCAAACCACAGAAGCTAATGAAGTATATGGTGAAGAGTTAAGTTTTAGTTTCATTAGTTTGACAAATAAAAATACTGTCATTTTTTACTATGAGTACGCATTGGGTAAATGTTCACTTCAAAAACCCCTGGTTGCACGCCCTAATGAAATGAGCCGTGCACACCTACAATAATGTTCACCACCATAGTGAGCCAACACCTGGAATCAAATGAGCATGGATATTCTGGAGCCAGCGATTAAGTTCCCAGCTGCTCCCTTTCAATATGCACACAACCATGATGCATTTAGCAATAAAAACAGATTCTAGCTGAAATGTCAGGTCCCTTCTGGAAAACAAACAAACAAACCAGGACCTTTGCTTCCTTTCCATAGCAATTCCACATTTCTCGCCCACAGAGGCAATTCCATACATGGAAGAAGATCCATAACGTGCCACAGAGCATGCCTGGGATTGTGAAAACAGAAGGACCGTCAAAAACTTTCCAAGTCACACAATATATGAATAGTGTGCAGTGTTTGGCTTGTTTTTATGGCACACATTGGTCTACTGTTCTTATCAACTGCTTTGAACCTTATTTGGAAAAGTCACATACAAATAAACGTGATGCTGCCGCTTCCATTCTGCCTTGTATTAGTTGAGTACAGCCGCTCTGTTTCTGCTCCTATATTCAACCCACTGTCTGCTGTGGCAAAATTATACAACTTATTTATGTAACTAATTTTGTAAATTACATACTTACCTTATCATCATGTCATTCCACCCCATTCATTTCAGTGCAAAGGAAATGCAATGCAAATTGGGGGCGGGGGGGGGGGGAGAGAACGGTAATCAATTAGAGAAAGCAGAGGTGACAGTGAATACGGATCATATTAGCTAGATGGATTTCTGTTTAGACATGAGGAAGGCAAGCAAATTCCAGCAATTTCCATTCAAATTTTCTACCTTTCCTATTGCCACATGTCCCTCTGGATTTCAGAGAGGTCTTCTCTAGCTATACAGTTCTCCATAGTTTGAAGAACCCCTCTATACTGCAATATCTCTTACTTTAATAATAGCACTCAATTGTACATGGCGATCCAGTCCCCTGCTTTGGGTTCAAATCAGGGAATCAGTTTGTTGTAAATGGTTGGAGCTGCTGGTGCTGTGAGGAGGGAATGGGGACATCCAGGACTTGGGGAAAACTTTTCCCGTTGTAAGATTCAGTTATTCAACCCTCCTGGTGTCTTGCCAATAAGCACGACGGGTTCTTCAAAGGATCTTTGGTAGACAATATATGAGGGAAAGTGTTTTTTTTTATTTGAACAGAAAAGGAAAACCTCCTCAAACAGAAACTAAAATCCCCCTCAAACAGTAAACCTTCTTAAACAGCAATAAAAACCTTCTTACACCAAGAAATATACAATTCTCACATAAGACTTTCACCCATAGATGGCACCAGATCCAGTCACAGGGAGTCTCAGCAGTGTTTGGTCTGTCAACCTCTCCGACTACACTGACCTGCACATTGGTACCTGCCCCAACCAGGCCGACTGGGGCTCCTAATCTGGGCATTCCTGCCCCAGCTGGGCCACTCTCAAGGGCAGGAATAATCCTGAGAGGACTCACAGGAAGAGTTGGCTGTTTAAGGCCAAACATAAAGGTAAAGGGACCCCTGACCATTAGGTCCAGTCGTAGCTGACTCTGGGCTTGCGGCGCTCATCTCGCTTTATTGGCCGAGGGAGCCGGCGTACAGCTTCCAGGTCATGACGCCAGCATGACTAAGCAGCTTCTGGCGAACCAGAGCAGCGCACGGAAATGCCGTTTACCTTCCCGTCGGCGCGGTACCTATTTATCTACTTGCACTTTGACGTGCTTTCAAACGGCAAGTCCTAGGCTCTGTGGTTTAACCCACAGTGCCACCCGCGTCCCACCAGGCCAAACCTACACCTCCTCAATTTTTCTTGTGCGTTTTTCACTCCACCTGGTTATTCAAGCACTGAGGCATTAAAATAATATTTTAAGATTTGTGTAACAAAAAAAATCTTCCAAATTTAAACAGGCAAGCTTGAAATCTGACCAAATTAGTGCTCAGCATGACATTCTGAGTTTGATGAATGCTCCTGCTGACTTATAAGCAACTTCTTCAGGGTAAAATGCCTTGAAGATTATGATCTAAGGCTTTAGTGGTAATATCCAGAATTTCAAATGAAATAAACCAGCCTTATCCCTTTCACTAGTATTTAACATTACCTGTCAATTTTGATAGTTCCAAATGAGAATATAGAAATGAAAGCCTTGCTGCCCAGAGAGCTTGCCATATTTGTAATATAGGCTGGGGAAGTTGTGGGAAGGAGAAAGGTTTGATGAGGGTCAGGAAGGTCATCTGATATCAAAAAGCATAAAATAAGAGAGGTTACTGTGGTCACAGAAAAGCTTTATGGAATAAAAATGGAAGTAATTGGGATACATCAAGGCCTCTTGATCCCCCACCCCTTTCCCAATCTTAGTAAAATACCTTTGAAATTTCTAAAATAATTCCTTCAACTGTCCTGCTTTAGTAAGCATCAGAAGCTTCCAGGATGAAGACTCTTCAAGCTCATGCTCTGCTGCTCCTTGCAATGAGCCACTCAGAACAAGAAATTCAAAGACTTTCCAGGCTTATGTCCTCCTCAAAGGTGATTCCACCTATCTAGGCAGTCCATCATATTCTTCTGACCTAGAAAGGTCATAAATGCTTCTGAGTCATGCTACGCTTTTGCCTAAGTAACAGTTTATATTTTGATCTTGTTTTCACAGACTCCTTGCCAGTTCTTTCATCAACAATATCTAGGCGTTAGGGCTCTTGCTCAATGGTAAGTGAAGTCAGAAATATTATGATAAGAGCGAGTTCAGCATCACAGCTCTTTAGAGACAAGACTTGTGCACATGAAGGCCAGCTCCACCTGGTACGCAGGCTGAGACCCTACCTGTCCGCAGACTATCTCACCAGAGTGGTGCACGCTCTAGTTATCTCCTGCTTGGACTACTGCAATGCGCTCTATGTGGAGCTACCTTCGAAGGTGGCCCGGAAACTACAACTAATCCAGAATGCGGCAGCTAGACGGGTGACTGAGAGTGGCCACTGAGACCATATAACACCGGTCTTGAAAGACCTACACTGGCTCCCAGTATGTTTCCGAGCACAATTCAAAGTGTTGGTGCTGACCTTTAAAACCCTAAACCGCCTTGGCCCAGCATACCTGAAGGAGCGTCTCCACCCCCATTGTTCTGCCCGGACACTGAGGTCCAGCTCCGAGGGCCTTCTGGCAGTTCCCTCACTGCGAGAAGCAAAGTTACAGGGAACCAGGCAGAGGGCCCTCTCGGTAGTGGCGCCTGCCCTGTGGAATGCCCTCCCATCAGATGTCAAAGAAATTAACTATCTGACTTTTAGAAGACATCTGAAGGCAACTTCTGCTTAGGGAAGCTTTTAGTGTCTGATGAATTATTATATTTTAATGTTTTGTTGGTAGCCACCCTGAGTGGATGGGGAAACCCAGCCAGATGAGTGAGGTATAAATTATTATTATTATTATTATTATTATTATTATTATTATTATTATGGCATTGGAAGTGGCAAAGGTGCAAGGAGGGGGGAGAGGGAGGGAGCAGGTGGGTGGGTGGGTGGTCAAGCAGCAGGGAGGGGCTGGTGGGGGAATGATGCTTATGTATCAGCACCTATTTTTCGGGATGGGGTGGGGGGAACACTGCTTATGTGGACTAACCCATTTTGAATAAGCAACAGGAAACAGATTTAGAAAGATTACACTGTACCACAGTCAGAAAATCCTACAATAACATTTCCTTGGTCATTCCAAATCAAAGCCAGGAACAACCTCCATGAGGATGATGGAGGCAACGGTAATCATTGTGGTAATGATAATAGATACAGTCATAGATTTATCTTGGATTAATTACAAGGCAATCCTCAAAGCATTGTTTGCATTGCTAGTACATTAAGCAGCACAGAACAACCTAAACTTCAGTGACCATATGGCAGTTTCAAAAATAAGCCTGCCACAGCTGTCATATTTTATTAATCTTGTAATAAACTGTGACTATATTATAATATAAGCACAGGACACAGCTAACAATATCATATCATCTTCGTCTTTGCCTGTTGGATTGTTAAGTATATTTAATGTCAGCTTTGTCTCAAAAGTCATTCATTTTCAGCTATGGGATTTCCCTGTGGTTGTATCATATTAGATACCATATGCTTGCTTTTATGTTCTAGGTTAGTGCATATCTGATGCTAGTAATTAGCCTTATGCATGATGGTCAAAGGTGTAAACTGGGAAGCCTGATTCTATGCCTCTGCTGCTGAAAATGCCAACGCAGTTGGAATTAACCCAACTCTACTAATGCTAAAATAATATATGTTAAATGAATGGAGACAATACAGATAGACAGAGAGTCCACAGCCAATTAAGAGCTTTCATACCAACTGTAACATCATCCCCAAGCAGTTCCTTCATCAGAAAAAGCATAGATGATCATTCAGGAGGTGTTAGAGAATAGCCAGCCATTTTAAATCTATTAATAACACAACCTTATTCTAGGCTCACAGCAATAGACAGCTACAAGCTAAGAAAGGAGATAGTTTGCAAAAAAGTTACAAAAATCTATTTTTCTTTCTCTCCTTCATTACTTTTAAAATACATGTCATCAAGACTGTTAAATGTGGTGCTTAACATCAGAATTTTTAGAAATGAGTTTGTGCTGAGCTTCAATTCATACTTTTTATTCTTAAGAAAGGTAAATTGGCTCCACTTGGTTCCCTGGCCCCATTAGTGAGTATGCTCACAGATTAACGAGCTGTAGAAATACTTGTAACATATAAATTGCTCTTCTCAAGTACATGATTTTATTTCCACAGACCTTAGTAGATCATGCCATAAGTGCAGATTCAGAAAACTACTGTCTATTATTTCAGAAGTGGCAGCCAAGTGGCAGAGATCAGGCAAAACCCCACCTCCCTTTGCAAAGGATAACTGCTCTTAAGATGAATCAAATGTATTTCCACTCAAAGAATTAAATGAGGTACAGTTGTCCAGGCATGTATGAGAAGCACTGGGCTGTTCTCATAAGGTAATAAAGACCATCTGCCTGGAGCTAATTTGTAATGAATGTGTGCCATTTATTCAATATGCACTCGCTGCAGAGTAAAGCAGAGAGAATCCTTGATGAATGTACAGGCAACGGGAACAGTTGTGGCTTCAAAGATTTAACCAACTTTCATTTAAGTACACATACAGACACAAAGTGAAAAGAAGTGAAGCGTCAAATTCAAACCAGCACCTGCTATGTCTCATGTTTAGCGAAAACTCTAAAAGCAGCAACAGGGAGATTGACTTTGCCGCTTAATATATTATTGTCAAAATGGGGCCCACAGTGGGCAACTTTGCTAGGACCAATGGCCATGATTATTATTTTTCAAGAGTCAGCATTTCGCTTTCTGCTTCTTCTGTTACAGATAGGCAGCTGTGTTGGTCTGCCATAGTCAAAATAAAAAAATTCCTTCCAGTAGCACCTTAAAGACCAACTAAGTTAGTTCTTGGTATGAGCTTTCGTGTGCATGCACACTTCTTCAGATACACTGAAACAGAAGTTGCCAGATCCTTCTATATAGTGAGAAGGTGGGGAGGGGTATTACTCAGAAGGGTGGTGGGAATGGGAGATTGGCAGGTAGCTGAGATGAGCCTGTTGACGACTCTTAACGACTGCAATAGGTCTTACAGGAAAAGGCAAGGGGTGAGAAGAATGTTAGCTTCTTCTGTGTGATCCAATAATTTCTCACTCTGGATTTCTTAATACCTTATTATCCTGCTTAACAACTAATTTCATGGAAGGGCCATTTTGAGGGCATTGGGAGGGTGCCCACCAACCCCACATGCACCCATACAACATTGTGTCCATACCCTTCTCTTAATTTTGCATTGGTAAATTGGAGAAAGGCAGTTCCTACTCCTGGGAGGGACAGATTGTCTCTGGAGTCTGGACAGTCCCCGACTGCTAAATTCCTATGGCCTACATGATTCCATTACTGCTTACACAAGCAAATGTGGCATATTAATAGTTCAAGCATTATTGTTATTATTTAAAATATTTTTATATATTTTCAAAAAAATTATTAGTTTTCACAATATTATAAACAAACAAACACAAGACAAACATACATAAATCATAGCCTTATTGAAAATTACAGTTATTAACTTTGTTAAGTGACTTCCTCGCTTCCCCTTGGTTGAATTTCATTGCATGTCTTTTTAACAGTTTTCCAAATCCCAATTTTTATGAAATTTAACTTAAACATTAACATCCTTAGATCTTCACCTTATGGAGTTAAACATATTAATTCATCACTTAACATAAATAAAATCCTAAACCCATTAAGTATCTGCAAGCTATTTTCAGTTAGTTTAACTTAGCAAATTTAACTAAATAATCATTAAATTTATTCCACTCTTACTGATACTCCTCCTCCCTCTGGTCTCGGACTCTTCCGGTTAGGTCGGCTAGCTCCGAAAAATCCACCATCTTCATCTGCCATTCTTCTATTGTTGGTAATTCTTGGGTTTTCCACTTTTTAGCTAACGAAATACGGGCAGCAGTTGTGGCAATTAAAAATAATTTAACATCTTTCTTGGGCAATTCCAAACCTGTTATTCCAAGAATATTTATAAGCTGTCAGTGTTGAAATAATTGGAAGGACTCATTATCACATTGTGGCATGCCTATGTATGTTCAGGATGTATGTGTAGGATCTGCTCAGTATAAATGTGTGTGTGTGTGTGTGTGTGTGTGTGTGTGTATGAATGAATGAATGAATATATGATCTCACTCCTGTTCCCCAGGAGCTGGTCTGTATGAACTGAGCCGGTATATATGAACTAGCCACATCACTCAACGTATCTTTGACTATTGTTAAGTTGCATTAAATATTATAGCTTCGTGGGCTTTTCTATTCATAGTTATGTGTGCTAACTTTTCTATATAGAACCCCTAGGGTGCATGTGACATTTCTCTGCTTCCTTTTGTTTAATCAGTTGTAACAGGTTTATGATTTATTTCTGTTCTGAATTTTCTAACTTTAGGTTACTAGATAACGAAGTGCATTATAAGTTTGGCTGCTTAAAAAGATTTACAGCCTCAGCTCATAACTTTATGAAATTTAAACACTTACTCAGGCTCATGGAAGACATTACACATTTTCAGATGTGGCATTAATAAATTCTGAGTAAGAATATGTCTGTATAAGGACGCAACATGGCATTATGTAGAGAAAATGTGGTTTGTTTTTAACTTGAATATATACGTTTGGTCAGTATGGATCTCCCATTCAATCAGCCAAGCTAGAAAATTCAAGAACACTTTCTGGAATCACTAGTGAAATTCCTGAATGAAGATAAATTGGTTTAAAGCAAAGTAGCTTGACTTAACTGGATTGTAGATAAGGCTGTCAAAGGACAAGCACTCCTTTCTTTGAGAAAACTCAGTGAAGGAACACGTTGAATGACTCTGAAAATAAAGAATGGGCTCACTATGAACAGTAGAATATTGATACAAATACTGTCACTTCTTTGCAATTCATTTGTGGCCATAGGATGTTTTATCGCTGCTCTAAGAAAATACAGGCAGCTCCCCCTTTATGCAAGGGTTGCGTTCCGAGGCACCACGTGTTTAAGTGAAATCGTGTATTTGGGGAACGCCATTGAAAAAGCCTGCAAACAGCCTCTAAACCTCTGGAAACCCTTGAAAAACCCTTTAAAAAACCAAAAGACCACAATCGCTCCCTCCAAGTCTTCTTGCTCAAACTCCAGCTCTCCACAGAACTCAAAGGTCAGTGTACTGTAAAGACTCCTGAGATTGGACTTGCAAAGACTTGTGGGACTGCCAGACACTGTTTTTGTACAATTTTTGCCATTTTTTGGGGCTCTTTTAGGACTGTTTTTGCCCCTTTTCGTGCCACTTCCAGGTTCCCAGTGATGCGTACATTCGTGGTCACGTGTGCCTTCACCTTGTGTAAATGAGGAGCTGCCTGTACTCTTTGTTTACACAGGGAAAATCTGTTATGTAAAGTCTACTCAGGGGTGGTTGTTTTGTTTTTGTTTGTACAGTGGTACCTCGGGTTACATACGCTTCAGGTTACAGATGCTCAGGTTACAGACTCCACTAACCCAGAAATAGTACCTCAGGTTAAGAACTTTGCTTCAGGATGAGAACAGAAATCGTGCTCCGGTGGTGCAGTGGCAGCGGGAGGCCCCATTAGCTAAAGTGGTGCTTCAGGTTAAGAATAGTTTCAGGTTAAGAACAGACCTCCGGAACGAATTAAGTACTTAACCCGAGGTACCACTGTACACTTACAATACTGAAATGCTTGCATTTTAATATTAATACACAATTAATGAGTTAGTTCTTAGAACCTGAGAAGTTTATGGATTTTGTTCCAACCCATGGCATATCAATTGACACATTCTTCTTCTTCTTTGGCGATCCCTCGTAGCCGAGTAAGATTGTCTCCCATAAACATGGTTTTAACATTGAGTCCATAAGTGACTGTGGAGGTCAATTCTGGAACCACATGTCCTTCCACAGTGGGGACATTGGTTTCCAGGTGGGTGTGGATTTGCAAGGCGTTCCTTCCTTTTAGCACGTGCCTCCCTTGCGCCCTGAGTTCAAGTGTCTTCAAAGCCCATGACGCCTCTGGTAAAGGCTGTTCTCCAACTGGAGCACTCACAGGCCAGTGTTTCTGAGTTGTCGGTGTTTATACTACATTTTTTTAGATTTGCCTTAGACAGTCTTTAAACTTCTTTTGTTGACCACAAGCATTACGCTTTCCATTTTTAAGTTCAGAATAGAGTAGTTGCTTTGGAAGACGATAATCAGGTATCTGAACAACATGACCAGTCCAACAAAGTTGATGTTGAAGAATCATTGTTTCAACATTGAACACATATATGTGGTAAAAGGTAAAGGGACGCCTGACTGTTAGGTCCAGTCGTGGACGACTCTGGGGTTGTGGCGCTCATCTCACTTTATTGGCCGAGGGAGCCTGCGTGCAGCTTCCGGGTCATGTGGCCAGCAGGACTAAGCCGCTTCTGGCAAACCAGAGCAGCGCACAGAAACGCCGTTTACCTTCCCACCAGAGCGGTACCTATTTATCTATTTGCTGTTTGACATGCTTTCAAACTGCTAGGTGGGCAGGAGCAGGGACTGAGCAACGTTAAGTTCACCCCGTCAAGAGGATTCAAACTGCCGACCTTCTGATCGGCAAGTCCTAGGCTCTGTGGTTTCGACCACAGCACCACCCATGTCCCTATATATGTGGTCTATATGGGCAAAATTAATACACTGAAATTCTGTTGTTGATTTGCAACATTTATTAGTCACCTTATAACTAAAAGTGACCAGAGTGGCTTAATGGACAACAATGCTTAAGATACAATAATAAAAAATAATAAGAAGAAGAATAAAACTAAGATATGATGTGTACAAATTCAGTGGAACTCTATAGCAAAAGAAAAACAAAAGAGTTCTCTCTTGATCTCCATTTTTAAACCTTTAGGAAAATGCAGACATTTATGCACCTGTGTTTCTGCAAATTTAGCAAGCTGTGACATTCAGAATATCACTTATCAAAATAATCTGCTAACCAAATGGCTGTGACTATGAAGTTTAAGAGAAGAGGTACAATACGTTCAGCTTGAGGCAATTGCTAAAAGTGACAATCTATACTGAATTGTCCTCTGCTTTTAATGTATCATTTCCTGTCCTTGTCAGGGATGTGGATTGGGGCTAGAGAGATGCATGTGACAACATTATGACATATAGTGTGGTTGTTGGTGGTGTTAGAGGTCTTAGCACAGAAGTCCAGTGACTGCCACGTGCCCAATGTAGTATCTGTTTCTGCCTTAATAGTTGTACTTAATTACAGCCCAGTTTTCAGAATTTTTGTGTTGGGTCTATGCTACGAGATTGATTTCCAAATGCTCTGCAAAACTTATTTTAAAAGCATGAACTACAATAGTACGGTTGACAATTTCTGCTTAAGAATTACCGTATTACTGTTGCCAAGTTACTGTGCTACTTACTTGGAAAAAAGAATGATGGAACTACATGGGCCTCGAAATCTAAGCAAACTGTTGAAAATAATCTACTCTTGTCTGGTTTTGATGTATTTTTAAAAAATATCCAAATCTTTAGTTCCATTTAGAGCTCTTCTGCTGGTGTTTTCCGTTTTACTGTTTATATTGCTGCCACATGAAAAGTGCTACTTTCCTTCTCTAATTGCAGGAGTTTTCATAATAGGAAACAATGTATAAGAAAGGAGGCTTACTTGATGGGCTAAAAATTACTTCGCACTGTAACCATTTCCCCCCAACTCCCCACTTATTTCTGAATGCTGTTTTTTGATCAATTTAACCTGCAATCCTAAACTTATTTTGTACAGAGTAAGCTCCTTTTAACACATACTTCAAAGTAATCATCCCCTAAACTTCAGATTAAATTATGCTGAAATCTGTCCTAAACTCCCATTGTTGAACATACTTATTCTTCAACAAATCCCACTGATTTCAATGGGACTTAGTCTACGAATGCTAGACTACTCCTGGGTCAGGTTCAAGCTTGTTGTGTTCATTTACAAAGCCCTGAACAACTTAGGTCTACGATACTTCAGCGACCACCTGAACCTTTATATCCCAGTTCAGTCACTGAGAACATATGGAAGCTGATGGCGCTCATTTCATAACAAGAAATAAAACATTTAGTGTTATTCCAGTATTGTGGAGTACTCTGGTAATAGAGATTTAGTTGTTGTTGTTTAGTCGTGTCCGACTCTTTGTGACCCCATGGACCAGAGCACACCAGGCACTCCTGGCTTCCACTGCCTCCCACAGTTTGGTCAGACTCATGCTGGTAGCTTCAAGAACACTGTCCAACCATCTCGTCCTCTGTCGTCCCCTTCTCCTTGTGCCCTTATTCAAGCCCCTTTGCCACGGCAAGGCAGTGATCCATGAAGGGGAGAGATTTAGTAGGCGCTTTCTATTTCAACCTTTAAATGCTTGCTGAAAACTTTTTTATTCTGCCAGATCAATGCAGACAATTAAGAATGCACATTTCCACAATAGTTAATTGATGTATGCCTTAAATCATTTTTATATGGTTTTTACTGTATGGTTTTATGTTCTTTTGCTGTAAACTACTTTGCTATTTTTTAATGAAATAGTGGTATATAAATAAATAAAATCAGCTAAGTGGATGTGAGGGTCATCACCAGCATTCATCTGAACTTTTGCTGTTATGAATGAACACAGAATTGGCTGAGCACTCCTCACCTGGAAAACAACTTTTTTCCTGGTGCTATAACTGTTTTCAGTGCTGGGCAGTTCAAGCAAAGTGACTGGCCCTCATGTTCCAAGTGCTGTTAGAGGACAGGGAGCAATGGGGTGTGAAAGGCAAAGAAAGAAACAGAGAAAATGATTAGCACCTCTGAGAAAGGAATCTGAATGTGAGAGGTTACAGCTGCCAGTGAAAAGGGAATGCAGAGTTTCTAGGGAATGCCACATAGAGTTGGTTTTCATTTTAAACTGGAGTTCCCAAAAGTTCAGGGCAGTGTTTCAGAACAGTCGGCAGGCTCATTTGATTCTACAATTTCCCAATAAAATAGACTGGCTTCCACTTAACTGCAAGGCTCTGGCATACCAGCACATAGTATTAAAGTTTGAATTTTTGTCTCCATCAGTGTGTGATTCCTGAAAATTGGATGTCTGGAATTCTTCATACTGGCGTGGTCTGCCTTCTTGCAATACACTATCTAGATGGAATCTTGCAAAGCAACATGGGGCTTGTGGGGTGCTGTGAGTGAACCCTACTTTGCAGCAGCAGGCAAGGGTCACTCCCGTGGCACCCCATGCCCTGCGCCTGGGTGTGTCCTGTGGGCACCTTGGCAAGCGCCCACCCTGGACACAGACAGAGAATGCTCTGCTGCTGGTACCATGTGTTCTAATGGAGACCAATAGGAGCTCTGTGTCTCTAGTTATTACTTTCTACAACACGGTTATCATTTTTAAGTTCTATAGTTACACCTGATCTCTGCAGAAACTTACTGTATTTGCAAGGAGAGCTAAGTTTGACCTCTTTCTAACTTTCTTTTTGTCTCAGTATTATATAAACAGCATCTGATTTGCATGGTTTGCTCAGCAATGTTCCTGCCAACAAAATTCTGCTTCATATCTTTTGCAACTTTACGGCTCTATAAAGTCAATTCTCCATGACTGTGGACACTTTTAAGTGTGCAAGTTTTACTATGTTTTTAAGACAGAGGAAGACATATAGATTATACACACAAAGCACCCATCTTTAGCTAATCAGTTCAATCCTACTTCCTGTCAGTGAGGAGGACAGAGATATACCTATATATTAGCATGATATAATAGTTTTCAGCTTGCATCTATGCAAGAGACTGAAACAGTGAAACTGGTTTTACTGTCCTGTTTTGGGTGGCCTAACTTTTGCCCTCAGCTAGTTTCAATAACAGCCCAGCTTTAATGAACCTAAAATTCTGTATACTTGAAGCGCAATTGTGATTTAGTGACTAATTAACTTCATTCCAAATTTCAATGGAGCCAATGTTTTCAATTGCCCATGAACCAAATTCTTTCTAACACAGTGCCGAACTCAGATACGACACTACCTGAAAGTGATTTGTGTTTTTGAACTACTACATTCTGGAAGACTCTGGAAGTAGCAGCTGGTGAAGAGGATAGCATTAATTCAAGGCCATAGAGAGACAACGGGATGCTCCCTCACAATCACCACCATGGCTATCACCATCGCTCAGGACAACTGCCGACTCATCCTCCCCAAGCTTGGCAGCAGCCCTAGTGGGAGAAATAGGGACATTCTGGGATGGTTTTCCTAGTTCCAGGACTGTCCCTGGGAAACTGGGACACTTGGAGGGTATGTAATCTATCAGAGGGCAGAACCTGGTTAGATACACATTAGACCTTTAAAGCACATTTGAAGCACATTATTTCTTCCAAAGAATTTTGAGCACTGTAGTTGCTGGGAACTGTAACTTTGTGAATGGTAAACCACAATGCCCAGAATTCTTTGAGGGAATGGATGTGCTTCAAATGTGCTTTAAGTTTATAATGTCTATACAGCCTAAGAGGGGGGAAAAGTAGTGTGACCACTCCATTTCTCCCGTGGAGGCTGATCTATAATGGGGTGCTGCCCCACCAACCTCAGTCAGCCCTCACTCATCCCTTACCTTCCTGCCTTCTTGGTTTAACCAGCCCAGAGGATGGACCTTGTGGTCAGCTTTCTTCTTGTGTCAATGTTTCCCTTGTAGAACTTAGCAGGAAGGTGGATGAGGATAAAACTAGAATCAGTTGCTTCATCCTGTCATTGGTTCTGGCTCCATCTACTGTTGGGTTCCCTGCTTTCTGCCCTAATTGTCCCAAGGGGCACCAGACATCACCCTTTCCTTCTATCTAACCACCCATTTCCTTTCTCATTTTCCCATTTTCCCTTTCTCACTTTCCCTACCTCTCTGCCCAGTGACCTGCTGGAAGAGGGACAAATTGCTCTTGCTAGAAATCACAGCTGATTGCTTGCAGAGAGCTTTTGAAATAAGGCTGAGAGCCACATAAAATTAGGCTACCGGCCAGAGGTTGACTGCAGGTTGCCCACCTTGGTGTGAAGATGCAACTGCAGTCATCTTTAGAAGCTATTGGTAGTCCTCTAGTAAGCTGCAAATGCATTTGATCGAATCCAGTTGAGGGGGTTGCATCCTTCCTTGCTTTTGGAATTGCTTGCTGAATACCCACATCATTTTGCTATGCTTGCTTTTGTTCAGTGTTTAACTTAAGTCATCATATTTGTAGTTTTAAAGCTATGAATTATTGTGTGTTCATCTTTTCCATGCATAGATACTTTCCCCAATTTTACACAGCATCTTGGCTATATTGTTAAAGATAAGTAAATGCAGATTCTTGTAAACATGTACTTTCCTGTTCTTTACTGGAATAGGCTGATAAGAATTGATTTTACATTTGATATTACAGTTCTGTGCTGTGCCTTATCTCCTCTCCCACAACCACTGTGTACCAACGTCATGACACTTCTGAACACTCAGTAGATCCTATATGATATCTCCCAGGATGCAATGCATGAAAAGCAGCAGCATCAGAGTTACAAATATGCAATGTTTTCAATGAAAGCGCCATGATGCTGTAAACAGGATTGTGAGCACTCTCCATTTTCCAATGTATCTTGGTCTGCAGCCAACAAATGTGTCCTGATTTCAAATGGATTCATGCTAAAGCTACCATGCTTTCAGCCCTCTAAGCAAAATAATGGTGAATGGAGCATGTAATTAGATATGAAGAAATAATTCCGAGAACTTCATATTTCACTGAGATCAAACTCAAGTGCAACACAGGCTGAGTTTTTTTAAAACACATATTCATTCTTTCATTTTTTAAAAAATCCAAAAGCTCAGTTATAAAAATCAAAAATCAAACTCCTCTTCATATTAAGATTACTTTTTAAAACTTTATAGAAATTTGTCAAAACAAACTGTTAGGACTGTAGTTAGTATTTTACCTCCACATTTCTTTCCCTTATCACCATGAGCTTGAGCTCAACCATTTTGTACCACGGCAGTAAAATGATTTCAGTTGCTCACCTGGTGCTGCTCACATGTGCATTTTGGTTCTTGCAGAGCTCTGTCATAAGTGCCACAGGTGTCACAGGCTGAACAAGTCTGTGAAAAGAGAGAGAGAAAAGGGAAAGGAGTGTTGAAACATCCCTTCACAAAAGTGTGTATGAACTTGCCAGTGGGGTGAGGTCTAAGGAGGTGAGAGCAATGCGGATTTGTAACTGAGCGACTGACTGAACCCAAAGGTTTCCCAGGTTTTTATTGTCACTTTTAGTGAATTCTCTAAAATGGTTGCTTCTACCCATTAGGGTGGGCAATAGTTGTGGATCAGCAAGGCTTCGTGGGCAATAGAGGGGAGAGGGTGATGCCTCCCCCCTTGTGAATGACCGTTGGCTTCAGCCTTGGTCGGCCGCAGAGTTAACAAAGTGTCTAAAATTATGTTAAAATAAAAAAATTCCTTCCAGTAGCACCTTAAAGACCAACTAAGTTAGTTCTTGGTATGAGCTTTCGTGTGCATGCACACTTCTTCAGATACACTGAAACAGAAGTTGCCAGATCCTTCTATATAGTGAGAAGGTGGGGAGGGGTATTACTCAGAAAATTATGTTATTTTGTTTTATCATGTACAGGAGAAAGGGCATTTCCCCCTTCATAAATAACACCTGACTTAAAAACTCAATATTTTGTCTGCAGAGCTGTAGCCTTTATGGCGAAGTGTTATCACTGCTGCCCCAGATGCGTGGGTTGGCATCACCTCTGCTCTCAACTGATCACCTTGGGCACAAGCCACTGTTAAGGTCTCCTCTCAAGTACCACTAAAATGAACAGGAGTGTAGTCACCCTCATGTTGCTCCCAATCATTTGAATAGGACCTTAGGCAGGTGCCTTTAACAGTTCATTGCGGTCTTTGATAAAAACTACCTTTCTTTGCTATTTGTTTTATAACAGATTTTTGTCTTGTTTTATCACTGAATGGTGAGAACAAAATCACAGTATGGTGTGTTTTGTAGTCTAGTTCTTGTGAAATAAATCAATATTTAAAATGTGCAGTGGTTCCTTCCCTCCCACTTCTCCTCAAAATGGGGCCTGGAGACCTGGATTCTTGTTTAGCTGAAATATGTGACTTTGTCTAGAGACAGATGCAACCCTTAACAGAGGGTTGTAACTGGGTTTACTAGCTTGGTGATAAGTCAGAAAGAATTGGAACTATTATCCCAGGTGCCAAGCATCTGTGCTTTGCAAATGGGTTTTCAAAGCTGCAGCTTTTTCATGAACAAGGAGCAAAAAATATTCCTAGTTGAGTTAGGAAAACCATTCCTCATCTTCCGCCAATTGCATTCACCATGAACTTCATATGGTACTCTTTTGATTGTACTTTGGAGAAAGAATAAAACTTCTTTAGACTGAAGAAATACATGTACAGCATGTGGGGGGTTTTGTACATATTTTTTCCTTAAAAGGGAGACCTGTTCCCCTCCTCCAAATACCCAATTTCAGTAAGGAAAGTGGTTTGCAGCCACTGTGTGTATCATTTTATTGCCTACAGTCTTTCATACATTTTATATGATGATTTATGAGCTAGAAGGCAATGCCATGCAATGCAGTTTTGCCGCTGCTCTGCTGGTTTCTAACCATGAAGTTATTCCTTCAGTAATTATGTCCCAGCTGCATAGTGCAACCTTTGCAACCTTCTCCCCCAGGTGAGCAAATGTCCCTAGGCAAACCTCTCTGAACCTCCCTAGTGTTCACCGTTGTCTGCATATATTAACGTGACAGCCCAAAGCTAGGCTCTGCATTTTGTATCTGATGTACACAATGCCTCCCTTTCTTTCCTGTATATCTGCTCACTAGAAAGCAAAGCCATGAGACCAATGAATGCAAGTTCTTAAATATTGCCACTGAAAAACAATAGGACTCAAGGGAGCTTTTCTCCAGAGTATCCTGCTTCTGACAGAGTACCCTGTCACTTCACACATAATTACAGGTGGATCCTCATGTTTTCATTGTGGATAAACCACAATTTCCCCTGAAAACCTTTATGGGGCTATCATACATGTGGGAGAGAACAAATGAATGAAGTAAACATATACTCATTTTGGGAGGTGTATATGCATCATGTCTACAGAGAGCCGCCAGATGGCGGTTAACAGATTGAGGTTGAATCCTGACAAGACAGAAGTACTGTTTTTGGGGGACAGGGAGTGGGTTGGTGTGGGGGATTCCCTGGTCTTGAATGGGGTAACTGTGCCCCTGAATGACCAGGTGCGCAGCCTGGGAGTCATTTTGGACTCACAGCTGTCCATGGAGGCACAGGTTAATTCTGTGTCCAGGGCAGCTGTCTACCAGGTCCACCTGGTACGCAGGGTAAGACCCTACCTGCCCGCGAACTGTCTCGCCAGAGTGGTGCATGCTCTAGTTATCTCACACTTGGACTACTGCAACGCGCTCTACGTGGGGCTACCTTTGAAGGTGACCCGGAAACTGCAATTAATCCAGAATGCGGCAGCTAGACTGGTGACTGGGAGTGGCCACCGGGACCACATAACACTGGTTCTGAGAGATCTGCATTGGCTCCCAGTACGTTTCCGGGCACGATTCAAAGTGTTGATGCTGACCTTTAAAGCCCTAAACGGCCTCGGTCCTGTATACCTGAAGGAGCGTCTCCACCCCCTTCATTCAGCCCGGACACTGAGATCCAGCGCCGAGGGCCTTCTGGCGGTTCCCTCATTGCGAGAAGTGAGGCTACAGGGAACCAGACAGAGGGCCTTCTCGGTAGTGGCGCCCGCCCTGTGGAACGCCCTCCCATCAGATGTCAAAGAGATAAATAATTACCTGACATTCAGAAGACATCTTAAGGCAGCCCTGTTCAGGGAAGTTTTTAATATGTAACGCTGTACTGTTTTTAACACTGATTGGGAGCCGCCCAGAGTGGCTGGGGAAACTCAGCCAGATGGGCGGGGTATAAATAAATTATGATGATGATGATGATGATGATGATGATGCTACGGAACCTCGGTGCAAATGTATTTCCTCCAGCATGTGAGGTGACCTTTCATTTGGGGGAATTATTCACTCAACAATGCATTCAATGGGTTGTAGACAAAGCAGCTCCTACTCATAGTTGGCCCATTGAAACGAGTGAACCAAAGTTAGCCATAACCAGTAAGTTCAACGGGTCGACTCTGTGTAGTATCAGCACTGACTACAGCCCATGGCTATTATTACAATTATTTATTTTATTTGTGAATTGCTTCCTATGAGGCATCTCAATTTTTTTTATAGCAACCCCTCATCTTCTACAGGGTTTAGATTCCAAGGATTTGCATATAATGCAGCTAGTGGTTGAGGGAGTTAGAAAGAGTGCAAGCAAGGCCTGTAATGTGCGCCTGCTCTGGAAGGCTAGGAATGCTCAAGCCAGGCTTCCTCAACCTCGGCCCTCCAGATGTTTTTGACCTACAACTCCCATCATCCCTAGCTAGCAGGACCAGTGGTCAGGGATGATGGGAACTGTAGTCTCAAAACATCTGGAGGGCTGAGGTTGAGGAAGCCTGGCTCAAGCCATTATCTCACAGGAAGTCAGGTTACCAGAACAGGAAATCCGCACCTTTCCAGGAACAACTAACAGCATTTTAGAATCCTGCTGGATTGTGCTCACATATTTTAGCTGTAACATCTGTATGGATTTTAAATTATAATACATTTTCCCCCCTCCACACCCTAGGACAGGAACAACCAGTTGGTATCCCACAGTCAGTTCACAGCAGAAAGGACTGGGCCACTATTGCTGTGAAAATGTGTGTGTTTCTAAATCACATCAAATCAACACTGGGAGTAAAAATGGGATGGCTTCCAGGAAAAACATGGGAATTAAACAGCTTGGGATGAGAACTGTTTGAACTCTTGGGAGCAAATGAGTGCAAAATGTCAGCACAAGAGGGGGGAAAAGGCCAGTGGGGAAACTTCATTTATTATCGACTGAATTTAGTGCCACCTGGAAATGCACTGCTGGTCTGAGGAGATCGCTTCCCCTGCTCCCTCCAGAACACAGGTCGTGGCAATCTTGGAACATCTTTGCAACATCCTGAAGAGGAAGACACTATGTGCGGACTGCCCTCGACTTTCTCGACAAGAGCTCAGGAGAAGATGAAACTCGCCCGCGTCTCTACTTGTTCGCGCAAACTTCCCGCGAGTCCGCCCGCCTGCTGCTGCTGCTGCAGAGATGGCGAGTGCCTTTTGGGGACAAGCGGGGCTCTAAAAACCTGGAAGATCCCCTCGATTCTAAGGGGCCGTAAGATCCTGCCATAAAAGCCGCCGCCGCCTCGTTTTCACGGGAAGCGTGACCGTTAAAATTAGGGTCATCTGGCATCTCCCGCCGCCCAAGGCTTCTCTGAACATCTGCATCCTTTATTGGCAGCGCCGGAGAGGGAGGCGCTGGAGAGGCGGAGAGAAAATGGTTCAGCGAGGACCTTGACAGCTGCGTGAGAGAGAGAGAGCGAGAGCTAATCTGCCCTGCCGAGAGGAGCCGCGCCGCCTCCCCGCCGACTAAGTAGCCCTTAAAGGCTACGCAACTTTCGACGCCGCTTCCCCCCAGCCTTTCAGAGGCGGCTTCCTGAGGGGAGCGAAGAACTCCAGGCTCTTTCCACACACTTCCGCGCCAGGGAAAGGAGGCGGCGGCTGCTGCTGAGGAGGAGGAAGAAGCCACCTGCTTCCCTACTGGAGCTGCCTGGGAAAGGGCTGGGGGGGGGGCACAGCGGAGGACTCCCCCCGCCGCCTCGTCCACGAGAGCAGCGCGCGCTTTCCCCCGCCGCCAGTCCCTCGGTGCGCTCTGTGGCGGGAGCCCCGCTCGCTCGCTCCTTCGCTTCGCCCGCCGCGCAGTTTGGAGGCGCCCTCCGCCAGCTCTCTCCTCGCTGCTGAGGGCGCCGCCGCCGCCTTCCCCCGGTCTACCTCTGGACCTGCCTTGCGTATGCCTTTATTTATGCCGTTCTTCTTTTAAAGCCCCTTCCTTCGCCGCTTCCCCTATTCCCTCCTCCGTGAGGCGAGCGCCGCGCCTCGGAGGCGAGCGGAGCGGGGAAAGAGGCGCCTGGCTCCAGCCTCGCCGCCGCCGCCGCGCGCCCCTCTTCGTCTCCCTCCGCGGCGGCGGCGGCGGCCTCGGAGGCAGCAGCATGTCGAACTCGGGTCGGAAGGACTTTGACGTGAAGCACATTTTGCGCCTCCGCTGGAAACTGTTCAGCCACCCGGCGGCCCCGGCCGGCGGCTGCTTGCAGCAGGACAGCAGCTTCGAGCACTGGGGGCCGAGCCAGAGCCGCCTGCTGAAGAGCCAGGAGAGGAGCAGCGGCGCCTTCTGGAAGAAAGCTGCCTCTTCGTCGCCCTCGTCCTCCTCGCCGCCGCCGCCTTGCGCTGCCTCCCCGCCGCCCCTCAACGGGACTTTGCTGCCCGCCACGCGGCTCCATGGACTGGCCGAGCAGCAGCGGCGCCAGCCGGCCCCGCGCACCGCTTTCTACGTGGAGTCCCTGGAGGAGGGGCCCGGCCGAGGCGCGCCGGGGGAGTTTACCCGCGAGCGGGAGAAGGCGCTGGTGCTGCGCGAGGTCAAGGAAGAGCCGGCGCCCTTCCTGGAGGGCGGAGGCCAGGCAACAGGTGAAGGGGCCGCGCACAGGTACAGTACCCGCTCAGGGGAGCAGCGAGGCTGCCTTGGGGGAAAGAGGGGTGTCCACACACACAGAGGCGCCTTCCTTAGGAAGGTCGGCGTGCTCATCCCCTGTAGGTTTCTTTAATGCGCTGCACTTGGTCACCCTCGCGACGCCCCACTCCACGGGAGAGCTCATCGCACGTGTTTGCCCCCTTGATCTTCTTTGCAATAGGATAACAGGAGGGAGACGCGAAATAAGGCACATTCCCAGCCCACCTCTGCCAGATGCATGCTTTCTCGGGAGTAAGCCCTGCTGAACCCTGGGCAGTGGCGTAGCGTGGGGGGTGCAGGGGGGCCGGCCGCACCGGACGCAACATCTGGGGGTTAGGGTTAGGGGGCGCAAATCCACGGGTTAGGAGGCGCAAATTACTTGCCTTGCCCCGGGTGCTGACAACCCACGCTACGCCACTGACCCTGGGAGACTTCTGAGCCTTTGAACCTACTCTCCACTCTGCATGGCTGCGGTCCTGCTTGAAATGAACAGCTGGGTGCTGAGCATGTTCGCTTGGAAGCGGAACTCAGTGGGGCTCACTCCCGAGATTGCTTCCTTGACAGTTTACTGTGTCCGCGATGCTTACTCTCAGTGCCTGCATCAGATCCCAGCCTTTCAAGACTTGTAAACTGGTAGAACTTGAGTAAAGATGGGTAGGAAAGGGCTGCATACCCCTCTGAGTTCAAAGGGAGGGATTTAAGTGCACATTTAACCCTCCCTTTAACACCAGTGGCTCTTAAAATTACTCATCTTTGATGGATCATGCACTTAGCCTTCATGATGCCACAAGACTCTGGGGCTTTCCTCCATGGCAAAGAGTAATTGCACTTACGCTTCTCCACCCCTCTGCAAATGCTGTTTCAAATCTGCCAGTGTAACAGCCCAAAGGATACAGAGTCAGTGAGGAAGAGTAATTTTCTAAAGTTGTGGGAGTGGACATGGAGCTCAAGTTAAACAGTTTCCAGATGAATAACCGGAGGAACTTTCCATGTTGCCCCATGTACTTTTACCACATGGTTTTAAATCCATTGCATGCACTTGGTGTTAACTGAACCCGACATTCCAAATTCATGTGCAGTTATTTCTGACTCTGCATGGACCCTGCGGTGGGATCAGCATATAGGCTACAATTAAACAATCTAGCTGATCACATGCACTTTAACTGTCGTTTTCAGTGAGAATTAATGACATGCTTAAATCATTCCTGTTTAAATCTAAAGTGTTTAACTTTGGATGGACTGTGACAATGCTGATTTGCTGAAGAGGGTATATAATTCTCTTTTCTCTTCAGTGAGTTTTACAGCAAAGGTTTTTGTTAAAATTATGCTGCAGAACCATCCAGGAGTTCTTCATTTGACAGGGATCACAGTAACAAAACTTTGTAATCTCAAATTGATTTGGTTGGTTTGATATCAATCTCTCTTGCTCTTACCAATTGCCTTTGGAGGACACTTGTGCAATACCTTCAGACAATTTAATTTGAGCTAGACTCAAGCAGAGTCCTGCCCTATATTCCCCCCAGTACTTGGACATAAGTCTGGAACACATGAACTAATAATGTAAGGATGGGTGTGTTTGAATATATACAGAATGCCTTTCTGCCATACCAAATAGCCACAGTCAGTTTGGAGACAGATGATGAAGATAAAGGCTTTAAACTTGTAGGACAAAGGGTACCAACTTGAACTCTGATTCTCTCATTTTATAGCTAGGTTATGAATTTTAATATCCAAGCTCATATTCTCAATACATTTTTAAGATACATATTGTTGCTGAAGGCGTAAAGATTGGACTGATTAGTATATGAATTCTAAACTTGTTCTACTAGGTTATTTGCTTCTGCTAGAAGTCCCAAAAGTTATTAAAGTCTTGCTTCCTAAGCATTTTAGTATGGGGCTCATATTAAAAATCCACTATTTAGTTAAAGCTCCATGCTCAGATAGAAAAGTCCTGTAGCCAGTGTTTGCTGCGTTGCCTTGTGGTACCCTCAAAGTTTCCATAAACATTTGGAGTCCATGTCAGTCAATCAGTCCCAAAAAGATGGAGCTAGGTTGCAGTACTTTAGTCAAGTGTCGTTGACATTAATGGAACTTCTGAGTAAATATGTTTGGGGTTGAGCTTCACAAGTATTTGCACTAATATCCATGCACTATTTCCGTTTTGTCAGATGAAGTATTCTGTTTGCATTTCTTTTTGATTAATTCAGTAAGAGAACATGCCTTCCTTTCTCTCAGTATGTAAGGCTTTCAGAGCAGAAACTTTTATTTCATCTCTACTTACTTTAAATGTGCCCCAGTTTTTTCTCTTTCTGGGGTGCCTGAATGTTAAATCAGGACTGTTAAGAACATGTCTAATTGTCAACAGGCATGATCAAATCAAAGTTAAGCCATTTTAAGTCTGTCATTTGAATGACAAGAGTACATGCTTAGATGTGCTTCTGTTAAAACCACAACTTAAGTGTTTCATTTTGGCTGGGTTACATCTAATCAAATGTGGAGGTACCAAACTTGCACAGAAATGAAAGGGGTTTTTTAAAAAAAAAACTTTCTGGATGCCACTCAGATTTATAGGAAGGCACCAGGCAGGGGTCTGAATTTTCAGCTTTGCAGTTAACCAAGATGAAACTGAATTGTCAGCTCCCATCTTAAAGAGCTCAAACACTTAAAGAATTGTTGTCTGCTTGTATCAAGAGATCAGTGTGTTTTGCTGGATATGACACTTGTTAAATTTGCTTCACTGCTAAGTCTGGAGTTCAGAGAGGTGTGATCACATTTAGTAGGTCTATGCCTTTCTTAAATACTGCATGTAAAATCCTAGCTTTGGGGAAATTGTTGCATGCTCCCCAAATTCTCCAGTGGTAATCTTAACTGTGAAACTATCAATGTACAGTATTTGCCACAAAACTATCGACAGATTGTTGCATCTGCACTTAGTTGCTATCCTTCCATGATTCTAGATAAACAACTGAAGTTTCCGAAATGACCAAGGACATAGACGGGGAAATTCTGAACTTCCTGAAGTTAAAAACTGTTGATTCAGTACTACTTGTTTTAGCAAAACTAGACCACTTTTGTATGTCTAGTCATTTTTCTGTGTTATTCAATTATCTTTGCTCTGAATACCGAAAGGGGAACCATCTGTATTACCTTATTTTACCTCCATATTCTGGGTGTTAGGAAGAGAAATCGCTTAGCATGGTATATTGCATAAAAATATAGGTAATGTTTAGATCAGGCAGGAAGAAACTTACTGTATATTTTTAGATGGCAAAAACCTCACAAATAAAAACCCAAAATTGATGTAATGTAATTACGGTGCAAACTTCTGGGAGCGTTTTGGAGTACTTTACATTCATGGCAACTGCAGGTTAGAACAGTGTTATTTGTAGGAGGAGGAGTCCCAGCCATCCTCATGGTTTCATGGGTGACAGTAGTGCCTGGAAAATGCCAGATGGAAAGATGGTTACTGTGTTTAAGGACATGCATAAAATAGGTGCTCACCTAGTCAGTTTTGCAATAACAAACAAACCAGCAAGCCACAAACACATTGTGGAACCTGGGCAAGCAGGGGGAAAGTGGCAGTGAGTGCTTCAGATAAAAGGCAGTGGGTGGGAGATGACAACCTCCACCTGAGCTTTCAGTCTTTTCTCTAAAAATACCTGACCTATAAGCAGCACTGTATGGCAGCAAAACACAGGGTTAGGAATCCCTTGTCTGGTGCCCTAGGTGTAGTTCTGCGCAGTCTTTTATTCACAATTGCTCAATCACTACTTTAGTTTGGAAAGTATAAAAGATGCTTTGCTCTTTGTTGGAAAGAATGGGACAGGCTCATGTGAATTGGCAGGTGGGAACCTGTGTGAGATCTCGGCCCCATTACTAGGCTGCTCACGGGAGTGGTCCGCTTGTGTGAGCAGTCATTTGTGCGTATAACAATATATGAATCAGTTTCAAGGCAGTGAAGCGGAGAAACTGATTTCATACAATTTGACTTTTTTATTGAAAAGTTTTGTGGGTATTCATGTAGTTCTCTTACTTTGGGAGCATCAGGGGAATTTGTAGCTATACTGGTGATTCTGCAAAATGGAAGGAACAGAAAAAGTGAAACAAAGCCTCCTTTTGGATGATCAGCAAGTTCCAATCATGTTTGGAAGCTTTGAACCTGAAGAGAGGTTCTTCTGTAGGCATGGGAATTTAGAAGAAAAATGTGAAGTGTTCTTTTTCATTTCCTGGTTGGATACATAGGTTAAATGCCAGCCAAAGTTTTAAGTTCCTTTGATTTCAATGGGACAGATCCAAGTACCTACTTGACCCTCCAGTTGAAATCATTAGGATTTTAAAATCATCAAAGCTGCCATGGAATTTACTTCTCAACAAACATGTATAGGTTTGTACTGTAGGTTTGTGTAGAATGATAATCTCAGTGGTCACTAGGTGCTCTGAGATCAAGGGAAAAGCTTGGGGATGATTCATTTTTACTTCATATCTCTCTTATTTCTTAAATAATATATTCAATACCATGACTGTTAAAGCTGGAAATGGGTGGGGATTTTGACTCATTTTTTTGTTGCTGTCTCTGGTTAAATAGAAAACAACTTCGGGATATAAGAAAGAGAGTCCAAACTAGCCAGTAAATTTACAGTATCTCCAAAATAACACCTTATCTATTTAAAATATTTTTAAGGATTGGCCACCACTCTCTTAAGAGTCATTGTGGCACTGCTTAAAAGCAACGTGGAAGTTCTTTTAACACTTTCCCTGGGCTGGTTCCCTTGCCACCCTGCCCTTTAACGCTGCTAATTGTCTCCAGAAGTCCTATTAGCATCTCATGGCACCTGATGCACAGAAGCCTGAGGGGATATTCTGTAGGAAAGAGAACAGAGGAAAGGATTTTTAAGAGGGAGGCATGGCCATCCCAAACATGTTATTTTAAAAACACTATTAATGTAACTTATAGTTAAGTCCTGAGTTTCTACACAAGAATGAACTGTGGCTTTATCATATCATACTCAGTTTTCTTAAAAAAAATGTTTTGAAACAGCCAAACACAGCCTGAACTTGAATGACCAAGGAAAATGAATTAGCCATATTTCTGTCTCTGCTGCCCTGTGGAGTTAACTGTATTCTTGTTTTGCCTTACCTATGTAGAGTCTTAAAATTACAGTGGTACCTCGGGTTAAGTACTTAATTCATTCCGGAGGTCTGTTCTTAACCTGAAACTGTTCTTAACCTGAAGCACCACTTTAGCTAATGGGGCCTCCCACTGCCGCCACGCCGCCTGAGCACAATTTCTGTTCTCATCCTGAAGCAAAGTTCTTAACCTGAACCACTATTTCTAGGTTAGCGGAGTCTGTAACCTGAAGCGTATGTAACCCGAGGTACCACTGTAATATAAACAAAAAATATTCTTGTGTTAAATGTTTCAATGTAGTAATATATCCAGATTGTGTAACCTGCCTGAGGTAGGCAGGTCATTAAATGAGAATTAGCCTGACAGCAACTGCTTTATAATTTTGTGGTGTTTTCAGCTGTGGAAGAAAAATGTTTAATCTTCTTGAAATAAGCTTTTAGTGTGTTTATCAATGAACATGGTTCATTACACAGCAACTATGCTACATAAACAACAAAAATGTGCAAGAGCTAAAGAAAAAGTGCTACCAGCAAAGATCATGGTGGTAAATTTTAAGGGTGTTATTAAGCTTGATACCTTTGCTAGTTCAAGCACTTTGGGCTGTGCAACGGAACTTAATTCCCTCTCCTATCCCTGGGTTCTCTTCAGACCTCCTAAATACATTATGGGTCTTCCCTTCCCAACCCTCTGGAACAGATTTAAGATGTGCATGGCAGGGTGGGGGCAGGTATGGAAATAAGAGAGAGGGGAAATTTCATTGTGCAGCCAAAAGCACTCCCCCTAGCAGAACTGTATACTGTAGTTTTATAGTGTCCTAATGATATATCTGAGAACATTATTCAAATCACATTGGTGCAAACCTATTGCTCTGGTTTCCTTTGGACCACATCATCTTGGCAGCCCAGAACCTCCATACACCCTGGCCAGGCTTGCACCTCAAGGAGGTCACGTCGGTGATGCTAACACACCAGCTTGGCTTCGCCTTCACAGGTGCACTCCATTGTCTCTTTCAGGACAGACAGATGCCAGCAACTCTTAACTTAATGTGGTTAGGATTGCAGCCTAAGGAATTAACCCAAATGCAAAAAAGGAGGGCTTTGGGAGAAGAGAGAAAGATAGCATCCCACATAGGATCCATGCAAGAATGTCACATCTTACCTACATTAGGACTGTAATTTTGCTTATTTGATTATAAGGCTCCTCAAATTGCATGCAACATTTCCAAAATCACTTATGCTTGCAAGGTCTATTATTGTAACTCATGGGTAGGCAACCTAAGGCCCGGGGGCCGGATCCGGCCCAATCGCCTTCTAAATCCAGCCCGCAGACGGTCCAGGAATCAGCATGTTTTTACATGAGTAGATTGTGCGCTTTTATTTAAAATGCATCTCTGGGTTATTTGTGGGGCCTGCCTGGTGTTTTTACATGAGTAGAATGTGTGCTTTTATTTAAAATGCACCTCTAGGTTATTTGTGTGCCATATAAATTTGTTTATTTGCCCCCCCCCCAAATATAGTCCACCCCCCCAAGGTCTGAGGGACAGTGGACCGGCCCCCTGCTGAAAAAGTTTGCTGACCCCTCTTGTAGCTGGACATTGCTTTAACCTGAAGCTTTGAGTTCTTGACTTACAATTATTGTCTTAGCTTATGTCTTTACCCCCTTATTTTAGACTTGGCAGTCAAGATTCCTGAAAAATAATTATGATTCCCACCCTCCTTGAAACAACAACAATAGATTTCTAAAATACAAGAATTTGTGTAAGCTATCAGATTCTTCTAATATATTAGTATCTTTGGCTGATAATATTATTATTACTTTCTATCATCAGTACTTTCTATTATTGTGGCCTAAACTTGCAGTAAGTTTTAACTTTGTATTTCTTGGCTAGATTCTCGGTACTAATCACACTGCAGCAACACAAGTTATGACATTGTGCTAACTACTGAGTAAGCTTAGCAGGCAAATAATAAGAGGAGAGGTCCTCTTGAGGATCCCAAATTGGTTAAGTTGCAGGTTAAGTGAGAATAAATAGACAGTTCTCCAAGTGGAAAGATGTAGAAAGTGGAGTACTGAAAGGATCAATATAGGGACCTGTACCTTTAAACTTGTTCATAAACGATTGACAATTTGGAGTGAGCAGTGAGGTGCTCAAGTTTGCTGATGTTACTAACTTGTCAGGGTCATTAAAACAAAAAGTGATTGTGAAGAGTTCCAAAAGGACTGCTCCAGACTCGGTGCATAGGTGGTAAAATGCCAAATGCAATTCAGTGTAAACAAGTGTAAAATGATACATGCAAAGGCAAATAATAATAATAATAATAATTTTACAATATACATTTTGGGGGTCCGAGATGGCGGTGACTTATCAGAAATGAGACCTCAGGGTTGTAGCAGATAGCTCAAAGAGGGTGTTGACCCAGTGTGCAACACCTGTGAAAATTTAAATTCCATGCTAGGGATCATTAGGAAAGGAAAGGGGGGAAAAGTTGCCTTTATTATAATGCAGTTATACAAAACTATGGTGTGACCACATTTGCCATACTGCATATAATTCTGGTCATCTCGCTTCAAAAAGGACATTGTAGTCTTGAAAAATATTCAGAAAAGGGCAACCAAAATGATCAAGGAATGGAGCAGCTCCCCAGTAAGAAAGGTTGCAGTATTTGGGAATTTTTAGTTTAGAGAAAATGGGTGTTAGAGAAGAGGGGACACAATAGAAGTTTAGAAAATTGTCCATGGCATGGATGAAGGAATCAGAAACAAGCGCCCCCCCCCTCATAACACTCATGGACCTCCATTGAAGCTGAATGCTGGGAGTCTTGAGTCAGAAGCACCTTATCACACAATACCTAGTTAAGCTATGGAACTTAGTCTCACAGAAGACAGTGGTGACCACCAACCTAAAGGTAAAGGTAAAGGGACCCCTGACCATTAGGTGCAGTCGTGACCGACTCTGGGGCTGCGGCGCTCATCTCGCTTTATTGGCCGAGGGAGCCGGCATACAGCTTCCGGGTCATGTGGCCAGCATGACTAAGCCGCTTCTGGCGAAACAGAGCAGCGCACGGAAATGCCGCTTACCTTCCCGCCGGAGCAGTACCTATTTATCTACTTGCACTTTGATGTGCTTTTGAACTGCTAGGTTGGCAGGAGCAGGGAATGAGCAACGGGCGCTGACCCCGTCACGGGGATTCAAACCACCGACCTTCTGATCAGCAAGTCCTAGGCTCTGTGGTTTAACCCACAGCGCCAATGAGGATTAGACAAAATCATGGAGGAGAGAGCTGTTGAACTCTACTAGCCCTGATGGCTGTGCTCTGCCTCCACAACTGAAGGCAGCAATGCTTCTGAATACCAGCTGCTGGAAACCACAGGACAGGAGAGGTCTCCTGTGCTTGAATCCTGCTTTCAAGTTTCCTATTTGAGCACCTGGGTGGCAACTGAGAAGAGGAAGGGGGACTAGATGGGCTGGCTCTTGTGTTCTTATGAGAGATTCGGATGAAGGATGGTATACAAATTTAATGAACAAATGAATAAAATTACATTATGGTAACTCAAAACCCCCAATATTCTGTCCTATTTGTACTCAAAATCTGAGCACAGTGGTAACATGCTACTTATTTTCTGGTCTTTTAGCTAGCAAAGGTAAAGGTGTCACAAAAGGCGTAAATATTGAGATTAATCACTGAATCTATTCAGCCTTGAATAGTTATTGTCAGGAGGTGAACCTACAGTGGTGCCCTGCAAGACGAACGCCTCGCGAGACAAAAAACTCGCAAAACGAAAGGTTTTTTCGTTTTCGAGTTGCCTCGCAAGACGAATTTCCCTATGGGCTTGCTTCGCAAAACGAAGCTTGCCCCGCAAGCTCTGGGGACAGCGGGTCTTCCCCGCTGTCCCCGGACCTCTTTTGAAGCAAGGGGCGGCGGGGAAAAGCTATCTTCTCCCCTCCGCCCCTTGCTTCAAAAGAGGGGACAGAGCGGCGCTTCCCCTCTGTCCCCGGACGGTCTCCATAGGAACGCATTGATTGATTTTCAATGCATTCCTATGGGAAACCGTGCTTCGCAAGACGAAAAACTTGCAAGAAGAAAAAACTTGCGGAACGAATTAATTTCGTCTTGCGAGGCACCACTGTATCTTGGTATCTGCCTTAGTACTCTTTCTTCTGCCTCACTCATAAAGTGTCGTAGCACAAGTTCAGAGGAATTAAGCATCGTGTTAGAGGGATTTTTTTCATTTGTTTGTTTTTTAGTTCCTTATTTTACACTAGATTTCTATAATCTCCTTGAAAAGTTAGGAGACAAGCTTTGGAAAATCCTTATTAATGCAACAATGGGAACTTGTAAAGGCTGGATATTCATACCAAGAGACATTGGGGACATCTTGCTGAAATCCTGTTTCACTTCACTTGGATTCAGATCACAGGGTAAAAGTTTGGAGTATTGCATTTGTAGGCGAAACATTTTCTGGAGGGTTTTTATGCAAAGGACTGACATTTTTGTTTATTGCTAAAAACTTCTGTGAATACATTTGAATTGCCATTTTATGCGTCCTCATTTTGTGAGCTTCCATCTTTCTTTTGATGCAGTCACAGTGTGTTTTCTTCATCTTGCAACTGAATTCCTTCCTATCCCCCTTTCTTTAAATAAATGGGATTCTACTGTTCCCATAACCTTATTATAGTAATACCCCAATCCTAATGACCTTTTGCTTGGAATTAAATGCAACCGAGAACATTGAAATTTATATCCCAGCAAAGATGCTTAGAAAAAGGATTGTAAGTGTCTCTTCTGAATCCCAAAATGGATAAAGAAATAAAAGTTTTAAATAGAACAAAGGCTCTTATGTACCATCTGCCTAATTACCAGCTGAGCTACTAGTTCAGCCTCTACACAGGTGTCATTTTATAAATAAGAATCTTTGACCATGAATACAAATTCTTTGGGAAAGTTTTTTTCTCCCTAGATTGCAGCCCCTGATAAATTTAATATTTTTATTAGCAGTTTCCTAAACAACCTGAAATAAGTTTTTTCTCCATAATTTCAGCTTTCAAAATTGAAGAAAAAGAAAATGTATTCAAATTCTACACTAGGGATTTGAATGGAAGCAGACTTATATAGGCAGCTAGTGGAGGTGCACAACTGGTTAGATTTCTGCATCCTTGTGCTTGGACTAATCCCTGTTGAACTGCTTGGATGCCTTCTTTTGTTCTTCCTTCAGAACTCATTTCATTATTCAAAATTCAAATTATAGCAAAAGGAGAGCAAGACTTTCTTTTCATGTGGATGGGTATATTCTCAGGTGCATAAAACATAAGGATAGAACATAAAGTTGGGTTGTCCTTCCTCTGAACAAGAAACCTACTCTGGTCCCTATATTTTTGTGATAGTATTTCTCCTTGCAGTGCCAGCATAATAGTCATGCGGTACTAGCATGACATTGTATTTTGTGACATTGCTCCGGTGTAGTTTACTCCCATCCCAAATTTGTTTTATGGCACAGTAAAGTCTTGGCTACGCTTTTAGTTGATTCAATTGTGATTCTCAGTTTCCATCCCATTAAAATCACTGTGATTAAATGTGGATCAAGCTGTAAATCGTACTCTCGCTATAAGCTTTCCTAGCATTAAGTTTAAAACAGAAGTCAGGATTTATTTTTTAAAAATACCGTGTCCTTCCTTTTCAAGAGAAAAACTATCTTATGATGCCCATTGTGGCTCTTGGGGTGAAGAGCAGGGCAGGTAATATTATGTACAGCCCGGGGTACCTAGAAGTAGAGCAGGAAACAAGCTACACCTGCTAAAATTCTCTCTTCTAAACAGCTGTTAAAATTGCTTATTCTTGTTAAATCTTCACATACTGTGGCTGCACCTCTTTCACATGCATGCTGTTCCTAAGACTGCAGCTCTGTAACATGCCTGTTGTTCTGGGTTTGCTGATGAGTTTGTGTTTCTTTGTATTCTTTAGTGGCTTGTGTTTTACATTAAAAATGACTGTCAGAATTCAACAAACATTTTCCAGCAATTTTGTATGTTTTAAAGCATGTTTGTAAGTTTCTTAGAGACCACCTTGCGTTAGGTATCAGTTTAATTCATTAACAAGGGAGCATTTATTTACATGGGAGCATTGTTTGTTAAATATGCCAAATAATGCTCCATATTTATCTACTTTAAAAAAGATTGTTCAACACAAAAATAGTTCCACTGGAGTTTTTTCATGTTATCGTATCTTGTCTTCCATAAACATATCATGACTTCCACCAAATCCTATGGTTCCTTACCTGGCAGAACTCAAATATAGGGTTGTGCCCTAAATATTTGTCAGATATACATACCCAAGCAGTTCTCCACTGATGCGGTGAATTAAATTCAGATTCAGCATTTTCGTGAAAATCTGCTTCACTATACCTGATATCTCGTTTGACAACCCTCCCATGACCCAAATGTAGAGGAGTAAATAGGGGGTAAGAGAAAGAGTGGTGACAGAAAATAAGAATGAGAAGGGGGAAGGTGAGCTGAATCACTAGAGAAAACAGATGGCAAAGAACTATAGAGTTCAGACTAAATCCCAGTGAAATTAATACTAGAATAATCCCCATTACATACTATTTATTCTTTGACTACTAGGTTCTACAGACTGTCAGACAACCCTGTCCAGCTTCTGATATGGGATGGATGTTGTTGCTTTCTAGCATTGAATGGTGAGATGTTGGCTACCATTGCAATCTGCAGTATCCATCGACATTGACACGGTGATGCAATTTCTCTTGTGTGAAGAGAACGTTTCTGCTGTGCAGCACCTCCTGGGTTGGGTTACAATTAAAGAAATTAACACAGAAATATTTAGTGCCCCACGGTATGAAAGAGCAGTATGAAAGCAATAAACAGCACTTCAAATAAGCACCATGTGTAGATAGCAGATGCCCCCATGTCAGGTTAAGAGCTGAAAATGTAAGGGCTGAATCGAGAGCAAACGGCATCCACCAACTAGGGTGGGATCATTCCGTATCTTGTTGTCCCATTGAAGGAAGGGAAAAGGTGTTTTATTTTTACTTATTCCTCTTTCCCATCCACTCCATTGTGACCCTGAAAGGCTGACCCTCTGGAATGGGTGGGAAGTGTTACTGAGAGGTGGTGCTGGAGGCTGTAGCAGGAAGACAAAACCAACAAAAATTAACTCCTTCCTCATTCTTTACATGGGAACTTCTGTTGGATCCTATTCCCTTCTGTTCACAAATGTGCTGGTCTGCTTCCAACCCACTACGTGATTCTTAATATTTCTCTATATTTGTAAAGTTATGATTATGCAGGTGTGTTAGCCTGTAAACCAGGGGTCAGCAATTTTTTTAAGCCATGGGCCGGTTCACTGTCCCTCAGATCTTGTGGTGTGCTGGAGAAGTGGCACTGGGGGCGGGGAGCTGGAAGAAGAGGCAAGGGGGGCAAGTAGTCCTTCTCCCCACCCTCTGGCCGCAGCTGCTGTGCTTACATTCCCAGGGGCTGCCGCCACCACCACCACCACTGCCACCGCCGCTTCTCATGGGTAGGCAGAGTGAGCTTGTCTGCTCTTCTCTCTGGCCCACAGGAGCACCAGGGCGGCGGCGGCAATGGTGGAGGGAAGATGAGTGGCACGAAAGGACTGGCTCCAGAGAGGGGCTGCTTAAAATGGCGCTCAGCCAGCTCAGCCCAGCCCCCTTCCTCCTCTAGGCAGGGCGGAGAGAAGCCAGGAGGAGGGAGGGAGGAGGCGCCACCGTGGTGTGTGTGTGTGTGTGTGTGTGTGTGTGTGTGCGTGTGTTTGTGTGAGGGGGGCGGAATGGCGCAGCCTGAATGAGCAGAATCCCCACGGTGATCCACAGACAGTCCGCGGGCCAGATCCTGAAGGCAATTGGGCCTGATCCAGCCCACAGACCTTAGTTTGCCGACCCCTCTTGTAAACTGTAGGGCCCTGATTTGACTCTCCTGCTGCTGCTGCTGCACCTAAACCTTGCTGAGCCCCCAATCTGTTGCTCCACTTGCACCATACTGAGCTCCTCTGGCCCACCCCCTCCCTCTAAGGAATTGGCATCAACATTCACACCTGGGAAGACAGGTGAGTAGCATCACCTTGATTGTCCCACCCTCACCGACTGCTGGGTGGAAGGTACATATGCTTCAGGTTACATAAGCTTCAGGTTACAGACTCCGCTAACCCAGAAATAGTACCTTGGGTTAAGAACTTTGCTTCAGGATGAGAACAGAAATCACGCAGCAGCAGTGGGAGGCCCCATTAGCTAAAGTGGTGCTTCAGGTTAAGAAGTTTCAGATTAAGAGCGGACCTCCGGAACGAATTAAGTATGTAACCAGAGGTACCACTGTATACAGATTTCACAAATAATCATTGGGCATAGATCAAGATTGAAAATGTTTAGTAATTTTTTTTAATATGTTTTGAACACTTATAGGGGTAAATGAAACACATGGGTGATCTGACTGCTTCAGATTCAGAAATGTCAGGCTTGGAATGAGACAGGGAAGAGAGATGCTGAGAATTGAATAGTGTACTAAGTAGCAAGAAGTGGCAGGTATCCAGTGATGGACTGCCAAAGAAATCATTATTGTTGAGAGAGAGAGAGAAGGGGAGGCAAACAGGAAGTAGCATTAAGATGGGTAAGATCATCCATCAACAGTCTCAGGGACTCTGGCTGGTTTCTGATAAGGTGGTTAGGTGCTTTTGGAAGAGTTATCCAAGTGGAAACTAGCCAGCTGAAATTGCTTCTTGCTAATTATGTTCAGCTATGAATTGTGTTGTGAGTGCAATGTGAACAAAAGTCAAGTTTGATACTGGATGCCCTAGGTCTAATCAACTACATGTGTTATTTCACATGTTGTTGTATGTGTGTGTGATATGCTTTTTTGAATGCATGTTCCTTGTGCAACAATTTAAAAACAGGGGCATGATCTAGACCCTTGAAAGAAGTGTTTCAATAAAACGCGTTGCAAACTTTGTATGAGAAATTGGGTTGGCAAAAATGGAACTCCACAGCGCCATCTGGTGTCACAGTGTTAGAATGCATGAACAACTTATATAAAACACTTTTTCTTTGCCAATGTAGTGAGTGCAATGTGTCCATGGTGTTTGTACTCAGTGCAGTTATTTTTGACAGCTATCAAGGATTTATACACCAGACAACCTTAGATGGGTATATAATCTGTGGGTGGTGACCTGTTTATCAAGTAGATAATTATTTTTGAATGAATTTATTATGGCTGTCTATGAACATATTTCAACCTTGCTGCACTTTTTGTGTTGATACATACTTAATAGGATTTAGTGCCATTGGGAATTAAGT
This sequence comes from Podarcis vaucheri, assembly GCF_965113315.1. Taxonomy (NCBI): domain Eukaryota; kingdom Metazoa; phylum Chordata; class Lepidosauria; order Squamata; family Lacertidae; genus Podarcis; species Podarcis vaucheri. The sequence continues at coordinate 105,553,462 of NC_138762.1, forward strand.
TACAGAAGACTGATATGTGAAAGAGCAAGTATATTGAAAATCTTATAACAGGGTTAAAATGGCAATATTGTGTCTTACACTAAGCCTCTTCCACAGCACTGCCATTATTTTCTACCTTTTCAATAGGATTCATTTTAAAGTTATGATACTGGAGTTTCCTTTTCCTTTCCTTTTTTTAAACCTCAAGATGTTATGCTCTCCTATGGGAGTAAAGAGGAGCTGGGGGATGCCTGTGAATTCTTCATCTCCATTTAAAGGATCATGTACTGGCGAAACAAATGCTGTCCCAAACAAAACACTAAACTTACTTATCTACAAGTTTACTTTCAGGAGTATTGGAACACCAATGGTATATTTACGTTACAGACTTAAACTGGTATAGCAACCATTCTCTGTTCCCAGGAAATCGTGGAAATTGATCTGTGAATGAAGGACTAGGGATGAAGAACACCAGGATCCTCTGAGTGTTGCAGTTAAATGGTATAAAACTAAAATGATATGGTTGTATGCCTTAATCATGGGAGGTCAGAAGATAGATTGCAGTCTACTGATGCTGGCCAATTTCCAGTGAAACAACCAGTGCCTGCTGTCACTCGGATACATGGAAGGAGTGCTAAGCTTATGTAAGAATGACTGTGCACTTAACATAGATTAGCTATGTTTTCACTTTTGTAAACAGATCCTGATAAATGCTTTTGCTTTGTAAAAGGAAAACAAAAAACAGACCTTTTAAGATGGATGTTAATCCACATCTGCCCTAAATCATGCAGTTGGGATAAATCAGGAAGGGAGTTCAGAGAAATATATTGGACTCTACTTCAGCCCTAGACCGCACATGTCAGAAGAAGAGCAAAGAAGGGGAATTTTTAAGACTGTTGCATATGATACACTAAAGGATTCCCCATGCCATGGTGATGGCCCTGTTGGACAGCTGCTGTAGAAAAATGTGCTATTACCATAGGGATGTGTTTTCAAGGTAATACACACACTGTCTCCTAGATACTATAATAATACTAACAAAAGCCTTGTAAAGTTAGATATTAAGCACTGACATGCTAAGAAGTAGAAGAAGAGTTTGGATTTGATATCCCGCTTTATCACTACCCGAAGGAGTCTCAAAGCGGCTAACATTCTCCCTTCCCTTCCTCCCCCACAACAAACACTCTGTGAGGTGAGTGGGGCTGAGAGACTTCAGAGAAGTGTGACTAGCCCAAGGTCACCCAGCAGCTGCAGGTGGAGGAGCGGAGACACGAACCCGGTTCTCCAGATTACGTGACTACCACTCTTAACCACTACACCACACTGGATCTCAACTAAGCCAAACCAAGGCTTTGTTCAGATAAGAAAATGAACAGGTTTCTGGACTGAAGATCTTTACTACATCCGCTGAGACTACCTGTGCCTCAAGTGACAGAGACAGGACTTCTTTGGCACCTTCCCCACCACATAGCAGACACAGTTATGCACTCTAATCAGCATTCGGTGGGGTTCAATGCAATATTTCCACCAGTTGTGCTCTAGCCTTTGCCCATCCTGTTTCATCACTTGGAAGTCCCTGGTATATCAGGGATCAACAAGCTCCATAGCAGAGAGGACAATTATGAGTGTTTATGCCAATAAATAGCCCATTTCATCTCTCCGTTCAGCAGCTCCAGAGGCTCAGCAGGATCGACAGTTATCTCCAATGGAAAAGCAGAAATCCAGCGGGTTCCATAAGTCTCCATGGATGGCCATTTTAAACTGGTTTCCCACCACTACAGGGAGAAGTAGCCATAGCAAATCCAAACTTCACCAGAAATTGGTCTGACCATGACAATGGAGTGATTTCAGCTCCCTATCCCTGTCAGACCACGTGAGATCTATATGCTACCTCCCGCCAGTCTCTTTTATGGCTAAAATGAGTTAGGTGAAGTTTCTGATAATGTATTCTGTGTTGTGTGTTTTGAACGTGCACCTCAGGGATCCTTGAGTGATGCTGACTGTGTTATCTTTTCAGTGCCAGGTGGACCATTTTCATAGTGTAGGACTTTTAAATTGTGTTAGGTTTAGTTTGTTAGTTTAATCTGGTCTTTATGTAATTTTTTTTCTATTGCTGATTGCTTCCCCCCTTAACTCTATGAATATGTTGGTGTTTTGCTTTAATATTGCTCAGACAATTTGCTTGTGCCCCAAAAGAAGGATGTAATTAAAACAAAAAACAAAAAACCTTCTCCCTGTGGCAACTGTCCTTACCCTGATGCAATTTCTCCAACAGTTGCAATGCCAATCTTCCTGATCATATGAAAAGTGCTTTTGTCAATGCTGGATACTGGGAAAGTATCCATGTGGCTAGGACAGCCCACACAGTGAGCCATTACAACAGAGCAAAAATAATTGTGACATGGAGATAGATCATATTGAGGACAAAGTTAAACATAGCATCCAGGTCAACATATCAGTGGCTTGCATAAGTTCACCTGGATAAATTATAGCTGAGTTGAGATCTGAGTCTGGAACTCATTTTTCATACCCTTAATCATTCTGCTACCTCAGCTTCCAATATCTGCTACAGCAGCTTCTGAATTTGCAGTTCTGTGTACACTTCGGAGTAAGCCCACAGAACACAATAGACTTACTTCAATAAACATACATAGGATCAGACCATATGATGTGTAGGAACCAAGCCATTTAGGGATGAGTAATTCAGCGTGCTCTGGTCCATGGGGTCACGAAGAGTCGGACACGACTAAACGACTAAACAACAACAACAACAACAATTCAGCCCATTAAGAGCTGAACAATTTATGCCTTTGTTGGGACTTTTGCATTATTAGGTTTAAAGAAATTAAGCACTGAATTCTTTAGGCCCTGTTTTGTTTACAAAATGAAACTGTAATCAGGGGAGAAGAAAGTTGCAAGGGAATATAAGAACCTCTTCTTTGTTTGCCTTCAGCTTCTTTTCAGTTAAGCAAATATTAAAAAGTGATGCCATTTGGTATGCAGTATGCATAGTGTTACACGCCTCCCACTGTCTAAGCAGAGAGATTCCAGGGTTTCCAGGGTTTGGTTTCCTTGGAAAGGAGGTCAGCAGAGACTGCGGTGTCTTTAGAATTTACATTGTTTTATTTGCACATATATTCAACATGAGCCTATGATGGCGGGGCTCACAGTATTAACACCCCAACACATCTTGCTTCTCCCTTAGTCACAGCCTTGGATTCCAGCACAAATCAAGCATGCGTCTACCTCCAGATTCCTGGCCTGCACTTCTGCCCAGTTCTCTCACAACTGGCTACTCTTCTATTGTCCTTCCAGCCAGGTGGGAAGGGGGAAAGCCCACCCATTTGCCCCAAGACACAGAAAAACTTCATTGGTTATAGTAATTATGGTACTTAACTATTCTGATTCACAACTATTGCCTAGACAAAGGGACTGGATTGATGAGTTTGCTTTAGCTCCTCCCCACCACAGATGTGGGAACCCAACAATTGGAAGGGACTTGGGGCACCATGCAGACAGATCTCCCAAATCTACATCATTAGTTAGGAATACACTGCACATAGACAATGGTGGAATACCTGCTAGGATGTTTAGTGAAGTGCAGACAACTGAAAACTTGAGCATCGCATAGTTCTTGTTCAGTGTCATTCTCCATATTGTTCAAAAGTGGCATTTTCCTACACCTTCATTTAGGATGAGGGATTGTCGGCTACCAATTACAAAGGCACTCCAAAAGTACCATTAATTCACAAATGGTGTCGAAGGATATCATCACCTCTGTGGTTTGATCCCGAGTAATGGGCCAGGCACAAAAGCTTAGGATTGCCTCCTCCTGCAAGCAGACAGGGAAACTAGGTTTAGGAGAGACTTGCAAAGTTGACATAAGCTGTGCCACCCTGACAAGACAGCCTATTGATGTCTCTCCCTTCTAGATGGCAGAGGTGGTGCCTGCCAATGTGCTTTCCCTCACATTATGCCCGGGAACCCAAACATTAAAATTTTGAAATGTTACAAAAGTTTTGCAACTGCTTCCCTGTGTTGCTTTCATTATTCATTCTCCAATCTTTTTGAAAATGGTACCATATCCACAGTGGCGTAGCGTGAGTTCTCAGCACCCGGGGCAACGCAAGTAATTTGCGCCCCCTAACCCGGGGCAAGGCAAGTAATTTGCGCCCCCCTAACCCGCGAGTTCTGGGGACGCGGGTGGCGCTGTGGGCTAAAGCCTCAGCACCTAGGGCTTGCCGATCGAAAGGTCGGCGGTTCGAATCCCCGCGGCGGGGTGCGCTCCCGCTGCTCGGTCCCAGCGCCTGCCCACCTAGCAGTTCGAAAGCACCCCAGGGTGCAAGTAGATAAATAGGTACCGCTTACCAGCGGGAAGGTAAACGGCGTTCCGTGTGCGGCTCTGGCTCGCCAGAGCAGCGTTGTCACGCTGGCCACGTGACCCGGAAGTGTCTTCGGACAGCGCTGGCCCCTGGCCAATAGATGTGAGATGGGCGCACAAACCCCAGAGTCTGTCAAGACTGGCCCGTTCGGGCAGGGGTACCTTTACCTTTACCTTTAACCCGCGAGTTGCCGCTGGCGCTGCCGCCCAAACGACGCCGCTTGCCCAGAGGAGGAGGGGGGCAGAGAGGCGAGGAAAATGCAACTGCCCAGCAGCTGCAGCAGCACCGGCGGAGGCGGGGCTGTGAAGAGGGGCTGCCTGGCGCGTCCTCCGCGGCCAGCGCTGAGAGCCGCTGCCTGCCGGGCGCCTTCAGCCTGGGCGCGCGCACAGCTCGGCGGTTCCGCGAGACATGCAGTTCCGCTACAGCCTGCGCCCGAGGCTCTTCGGCGACTCCGGAGGCAGCGAGCGCGCCCCCCCAGATGTTGCGCCTGGTGCGGCCGGCACCCCTGGCACCCCCCACGCTACGCCACTGCATATCCAAATTGGAATGCTAGGAAGTGAAAAGCACTGTAGGTCTTAGTAGAAGGGTATACACAACTGGCATTTAATCGTGAATCCACATTCCCAGAGCCAACTCAAGATTGAAGAAATATGAGATAGTCTTGGAAGGTGAAGAAGAGTGTGCATGAGCTTTAAAGCTTTCTGGAATTCCCTGCTTGTAGGAACATGGATTATTGATATACAAAAACAATCCTAAATTAACAACCTGTGAATACTATTTCTGTTGGAGATTTTAAACACAGGCCATGTTTCGTTTTTTTGCAGTCAGGTTTTTGATAAAGTTTGTACAAATATGAACTCCTAGATTACTTCTATTTGTTTTGACTTTTTCATGCATTTATGAAAAGTAGTTTGAAAGGGAAGAATGAAAGGTGCCTGTAAGACTTGTGGGAAAGGGCTTTTTATTATTATTCTGGGAGATATATAGCTACTCTCTATTAAAGTGAGCATTTCAGAATCTCCACATTCACATTAAAATTTAATAAACTTAAACCATATGAAATTTTAAATTTGAGAATAAAAGTTTAATTCACCCCTTCTGCTGAATACAAATGTTTTGAAGATTTCCTATGCAGACAGAAGAAAGCATTAAAATTGTTAATATTTCAGTTAACAACAAACTGGTTTCAGTGAAAGACTTCAGGTTTGGGGTCAAAGGCGCTCAAAAGATTGCTTCATTTGTAACCTTGGAGGAAAGGTTAATGTACCAAAGGTGTTACGTATTTGGGCTTTGCACCTCATCTGGCTGAAACATGGATCCTGAACTGAATTGAGGCAGTTTCTGATGATCCCGGCTTTAGCTAGGTTGGGTTGAGGCATTGCTGGATCAACTTGAGCTATTTGTTAAAAGTTTGGTGTTTGGTGTGGGGTGTGAGAAGGAAGGGAAGGCAGCCTCTGCCCCCCAACTGGTGAACAAAGCATTCAGTCCTGCCCTGATTCACCAGCACATTCTCTGCAGGAAACATTACAGTCCCTAACTGGTGGATGGAGAATTCAGTCCTGCTCTCTGCAGTGCAGTTGGATGGCGGCGGAAAGGGAAAAGGAAACAATATGTTTAATTAGGGTTTTAAAACACGAGTGGTTGTTTCATATGGTTTGAAACCCTTATTAAGCAGCAGGGCTGGCTCCTGAATCCTGCAATTAAAGCATAATTTCTTTTGGGTACGTTTTCAAATGTGTAGACCTAAAGATGCTTCTACCATGATGAAAGTGGGTGGGAGACATCCCATAGCTGTTGGTCTCTTCCCTTGGGCAGCTTGCACAGGATGCTGGAGTACGGATGAGGCATGTTGGGTGCAAAACTGGAATTTTATTTAAACACACAAGATGGGGGTTAGAACCTAATAGTTTCAATCAGAAATAATTAAGAATGTACCTAAAACTTCCACTTTAAACTTGTTTCTAATTAAACTGATTTCTAGAATGTTGATTTGTATTACTAAGTCAGTAAAACACTTCTAGACCCTTTCTAGGATCTTGTCCTTCCCCACAAGGAAATAATCTGTGTTGCCTTTCCTAGCAAACCCCTAACCACTCAGCTATAATCCCTAGCCAAAGCCTGTCTCAGCATTTAGCAGTCAGTCCTTGATCGTAAATGAAAGACTTGGATGAAAGGTGTGTGGTGCTATCTAGAAATAAGAAATTCACCAGTTGTTGTTACATGCCTGTTATGGGAGTAGGAAAGACCTCTACTTGCGATCTTGGAGAGCATGTACCAGTCTCAAGCAGACACCACTGGGCTACACAGCCTGCTATAAAGTGTTTACATGGGTAAGATTTTTTTTGTCTTCATGAAAAAGAAAGTGATTTGCCTTTCCCTCTTGAAATCAAAATAGCACATCTTTTTCTTTCAAATCTATTTACAAGAAAAAGATTTGAAGAAATCCCTAGGGTGTTGGCGTATATTTCTTTTTATAATGCTCTTACATCCTTTTCTGTTTGTTTGCTATTCCCTTTAGTTAAAACAAGAAAAAGAATCAATAAAGAAGACTTCATAAACATAATAGACTGGATTAAAATACTAGCTAGAGGATTATATAATTAGATCTAATTACCTGCTCATAAGAAATGTGTGTTATTAAAAAAAAAAAGCCGGGGATGGCTTTACTTATACTTTTTTGGCCGATGTGTGAAAAACCCTGCAGACTCCTCCCCTATTTTTTTCCCCACCCAGAAAATGTAATTTCTGGAGTTAGGAAACTGGGATAAAGTGTTCTGCTACTTCCCCATAGCTGAAAGGTAAAGAAACAGAGGAACCTTTTGCAAGGTACCACGTACATTATTGGATGTCAGCATGTGAATAGGTCACAGGTTCCTCTGCAGTAATATCTTCATGATATTAATATTCTCTACAATAATATCTTGTTTCCTCCTTATTGTTCGCACTCTGTCCATTGAGTTCCGAAACTGAATCCTGTAACGGACCACTGATATGTTGTCATGAATTGTCATGCTTTATTGCCATGTGTAGTATCTCCTCCATCTCCTCCCTCCACATCAGGAAAATCCCTTGCAAGGCCAAGCAAGCAAGTTGCTGCATCCTCTCCCCTCATCTTCTGTGCATCCTGGTAGAGAAGAGTGCTGCCAGTGAGAGGTAGTGGACTGTTCCTGCCATTTTACTATGAGCCGCATCGAACCATTGCAGTGTGGTGCCAACCACTTGGAGCTTGGACAGCTGCTCCAGAAAAAAATACCACGATCGAAAAAGCTGCCGTGAGATCAAGCAGAATTAATAGCAACACATTTTCCCTTTTTCTATCCTGACAGAGGTCATCATATGGGTTACTAATACAGTTCCCATTACAAAACATGGCCTAAACCCCAACTGAAATGGATCTTAATGAGGCCACCTAGTGAAATAACAGAACAAATGAGATTTAGCTGGCAACAATACCTGTTTTATGTTATTAGCCAACATTTACAAACTTTGAGAGCAAGTCAGTTTTACACACACACACACACACACACACACACACACAGCTTTCCAATTTATTAATTTTTTAGGCCTTATTTTTTTGTGTTAATGGGTTTTAACCAGGAGAAAGTTAGTTTGCTAAAAATGCTATCGTCATATCTGGTTTGTTGCAAGCTTTTTGGAAAACAGGTAAATTTGATGATGATTGAGAGGCATTTATGTTTAACAATATATGCTCACTGGGTTTGGCAGTGGGCGAGGTTTGTGGCCCAGTGTGTGGCTCCACTGTCCTCCAGCAGCCATGCTGCTCCACTGACCGTTGCTCCGTCCACCCCTTGGTCACCATGGAGTTTGCTTTGGGTTCCCGTCAAAAACCCCTTTTCAAATTGGCCTATCCACAGCGGTCTGGGGGGTGGGGCAAGAGTAGCGGTCCGGGAATGAGCAGTCTTCACTCCAGTCCACTCCTAAAGGATAAAAAGGGGTCTGCACTGACACCAGCAGCGCAGTCAACACCAGAGCATTTTCCTTCATCTGAGGTCTGCCTGGGCACGCAATAAAATGTGTCTTTCTGGTGCACATCATCAGAGTTCGGTTACATATTTCAGACAAAGAAATGTATTTAGTCTTTTGGCAAAATGATATTACTGTAAGTTGTGCAGAAGGTTTAATGGGTTGTAGAGTAGCATACAAACATCAATGTACCTGAAGTCAACTTTTAAGTCAACATTTGTTAAAATAAATTAAGATTCAGGAAAAGTAAACTCTCAGGTCAGTAACTGTGGAAGGTTCTTGTGTATGTAGCTAAAAACCTTCTTGCAGGAGGAAAAGTCATTCGATTTACCTTGATCTCAGAAAAGATATATTCTTAACAACACAGTTATGTGATGGTTGCTTTGATTATCGTGACTCGCTGAGTGTCAAAAAATGTGGATAAATACACAATTGACAGATAAAGCCAGGGTAACGTAGCTGGAGCTTAGGATGATAATATATGTCAGTGGGAGTTTTGTCGCTGGCATCAAAAGGGCAGGTGTTTCACGTGGAGTCCTAATTCATGCTGTCATGGGCCCTCACAGGGGTCCCAGTATGCCGGGTATTACTGTTTGTTGCTGTCACTTCCAGAAGCATTCTTTACAGCCAGATAAGACAGTCTAGAAACCAAAGTATTGCACAGTTGTTTACTAATAGGGCTGTTGGCTTTAGAAGCATAGCTGTCACCATTTTCCCTTATCTTGCGAGGAATCCTATTCAGAATAAGGGAATTTCCCTTAAGAAAAGGGAAACGTTGACAGCTATGTTTAGAAGGCCTCCCAAAAACTGTTTCGGTTACTTTGCCATTCAGTTCAGGGAACCTTTTTAAAATGCCAAGTACAATAAACATCTCCATTTCCACTGCTAGTTTTCTTCTGTAATTAATATATATCTATATATTAGGCTTGAAAGGAGCATTCAGTTGTAAACAATAGAATAGGCTGTCGTGTGTGTATAAACCCCACAACAATTATTCCAATTTCCAAATATACCTATGGCCCAATAAGGTTGGCGACCCCTGCTTTATACTTGCAAGCCTCACTGATGTCAGTGGAGCTTACTTTGGAATAGTCATGTAGAACTGCATCCCAAGGAAGTTTGAGAAGAGGTGACATAGTTCATGCTTCTTTGTTTAAAATCTGTCAACTCATTTTTTTTTTTAGATATGGCAGAAGTTCACTGAATTGTTTTAAAATGATTTCAGTCCCAAAACTACTACTACTACTACTAATTATTATTATTAATGTAGACAGAATAACAGGACTCAACAGTAGCAGAAATATTTTTTGGATGGAGCTATGCGTCTGCTAACTTATTATAAAACTGACATAATGTTCAGGCATGCTGATTCCTGAGAATATAACATGACAGACGGTTCAGACAGAAATCCAGTTTCGTACAATACATCTCCCTTGGAGAACTCTCCAAACAGAATTCATCTGGTTGTCAGGAAAACCTGTTACTTTCTCATTTTCAAGCAAGCTCAGCCATATGGTTTATTCAGCTCCAAGTCAAATTTTATTTAGCAATGAATACAACTGTTCGGAAGGGAAAATAAATACACTTTTATAAAATCACCAGTGAGGTTCCCAGTTCCTTAAAGTTAATACTACAGTGATCCATTTATCAAAAGAGAAAAAATATGCACTGTAATTAGTATCTGCTTTATTTTGAATAATGGTGTGTTTTATGTTGTTAACCGGGACTGACTGCAAGCTCCAGTGGTCATGATCAATGTCAGGGGAGCGTCATGAGCCTGAGACCCATCCCATCCCAGAAGCTGACTCATACAGGCAGGATACTGTAAGGAACAGGAGAGGTGTCACCAGCTGTCAGACTTCTGTTGCATGAACACTTTCCCAACAGCTTTTGGGGGTGGGGGGTCACTGACCCTTTTGCTGGGCCAGCCACCCCTACTCTTCACTCTCACGCCATCCACAATGGATTCGTATTACATTAAGAGTTGGTATGCAGTGAGAAAACTTGAAGTTCAGTATTGTAGAAATGTAAAGACAGTATACAGATATAGGCTGTATACTTTGAAGACTGACTGTAGAATTAAAAGCTCCCTATAAAAAACATGCATGAGTCTGTTGGCATCCATGTTTTTCGGAAACAACAGAAGAGTGCACCTTCAGGTGTCTTTGATTATATAGCTGGGTGGGGGGTCCAGCCTTCTGATGCCTCTCAATGTGGGATCAGTGAGATTCTAGGCTTCTCAAGGTGCACATCCCTGGATTGGGCTGGGACTCTGTGCAAGCAGCACCTCTATATGCAAATACAAACAGAAATATGCGCACAGAAGCTAGTTTTCTTGCATGCATGGTTTCTCATATATCTATGAGAATGACCATGTATTATGCCAGCAGGGGCTGGTGTGAGTTGTGTAAAGGGCACATTACAGTTCTATTCCTTTCAGCATTGAGAATCTGACTAACTCCTTGTTCCTAGAAGCATTTCATCATGACTAACCACCCACAACCTTTGCCTTTTATTTGGGCTTACAGGTTGTCAGCAGTCAGCCATTCCTTGACACCTCCATGTGACATGGACCCAAGCAGTTCTGAGGAGTTCTATCAAGCTGTACACCATGCTGAACAAACCTTCAGGAAGATGGAAAGCTACCTGAAGCAACAACAACTATGTGATGTTATCCTGATTGCTGGGAACCGTAAGATACCTGCACATAGGTAGGTGGTAAAACATGGTAAATTAACTGTGATTTAGCCTCATCTTTGCAGACATGCCCTTACAGACTTTGTTCTGTATCTCGAGAAATATTTCACTCTTGATCATAGGTGTATATCCCTACAAGCACAGTGCGCTGCCACTACCGCTTACATGTCAGGAGTTCCAGCATCAAGTCTAAAAATGTACATGTGAACTGCATAGCAATCTTGCTGCCTAGGCAACTAACTAATTCCTAATACCGTTTTTATGGTAATGAGGGTAATGCCACTGAACTAGATCATCTACTATCAACACTTAGTACCATATTTTACCTCTCCAGTTTCCAAACCAGAGGAAAAGATGCCTCTTCTTTTAACCATCTGGTAGCATCATTGGAAGGAAAGATTACAGAGACAGCCTTGGAGGGATAAAAGATGGTGATAGTTTATCACCATAACACCTTTGCTTCCAGGGAAGGGAAAAAGGAGCCAAGAAGGTGTAGTAGTCACTTACTGCAAGCATGTACTGTCTACCTTTCTTTCTGCATTTGCTAACCACAACAAAAGGATACAAGTTGTGCTTGGGAACTGTTGGTGTTTATTCACCGAGGAAGGAAACCATGTATAAATTGGGGAAAGGGGGGGATACATAGAGCCTGAAATCTTTTTGTGCATATATGTTGAAAGCAAGTCAGAGTGAATGCAGAGAATCTTGCTGCACAACCTGGCTGCCTAGCAGTCCTTCTCATGGTGTGCTAGCCACTTGCTTCACCATCCTCACCAAAAGTTGACCAGTTCCAAGTTTCTGAACAGAATCTCTTGAGAACAGGTACTCAAGCGCCTGCAAGCATTATAACCAGAAGGCAGTGAATTGCAGCTTTTAAGATACCTATTGTGGTGAGTCATCAAGGACATGTTGTTACTAAACTAATTTCAATTTGAAAATAACTATTAAAAATAAGCTGGGGTGGCTTTCTACTCCGACTGCATATAATGGCCTGTAGGGTACCGATTCATCCTATAGCCAAATGTCAGTTGTGCTGAGGATTAATTTCTACCCTGAGGTATATTCATAAGAAAGAAATGTGACATTGGTACCTGGCCAAACTTGGGTTAGTAGTGGTGACATATATGAAAAGGGCAAAGTTGCAGAACTAATTCCTCGTAAAGATTTTACAAGACACGTACCTCCGATGTTCAGCTGTAGCCCACATTCAAAGACTATTGGTAGAATTCAACATGTGCTATATTACAAATGTTCTGTCTGCAAAAACATTGCAGCTTGTCAGATGGAATGATTCCCCCCTCTTGTCCCCACACATACTGTTCTAGGGGTACTTTGGACACAAACCCAGAGCCAATTTTGGGGGACAGAAGGGAAGTGTGATGAGTACAGAGAAGGGGGAGTCCCATTGTGCAAGTAGAACTCCTTCTGCCAGGTTTTTTGGGTGTTTTTTTTTGCTGGATTGGTATGTTAGGTGAGGAGTTCTGGCCTGCATTTCAGCCAAAGTCCCTTGAAGTCTGAAAGAAATTATATTTCAAATGCTTGATTCTGTTCATCTGAAAGAACATAAGACAAAGGTATAATAAAAAGAAACATTTTTTATGTTGCTGCTCTGATTTACTTTAGACAGTTCAGAGTGGGTACATCTTACATACTTGCCAAATTTGGAAACTGTGATAAAGTACTTGCTGGACAGTGGGAGGAGCTGCAGATTTTACAGGGGCAGGGGAAATGAGATTTATGTTTACAATTTTTATCTAAAGGGTTAGTAGACATATTTGCATCACTGTGTGTCTGCTCACTGAATCTGATTTTCTGACTATTTCAGTTCAACAGCAATCAAATCTTTTTGAAGCAGAAAAAAATTGCTTTAATAAATATAAGCTTGCCCATGAAATAAAAACTGCATCACATTTTTACCTCATACTTAAAGGTGCATGCATGCTTGTATATTATTTCTGACTTCTAATCTGCAGTCAACAGCTCACTCTGTTCCATCAAGAATTACTGGCACATATAGTGCACTATATATTACACACCCCTTACACACCCTCTTCAAATCGAATTTTCAGGCTGTGAAATAACTTGTAAATATGAGGAACAGAACACAAGGCAGATGTTTATCGTGTGACATTTATTGCAACAATGTTTCTTTAAGCACTTCTGCAACTACCATGGGCCCATGCGGATGAGAAAAAAGCAAGGCTTTGCATTTGAAGTATCGCAGGCCCACTTGCAGCGCCCTCATCCCCGCCCCAGTGCAAGGGCAATAGTTGACTGCTTTTAGCTTTTTCTTTTGACCAGCTCCTGGAAAAGTATGAGCATTTAGCCACCAATAGCACTTGTAGAAATTAAACTCCTAGAGCTGGATGTAAGGGGTATATGGGCTGCTTGTCCACATCAGTGGAACTACATCATCCCTATTGGTAGATTATGGTAGAATGCCTAATTTCTCATGCATAACATTAGATGATCCATGTTTTCTGCTAAAGGTGATAAATGCAAATGTGGGTAATTGAAAGCAGTGGGCGGAAGCTTCATATCTACATTTGCAGCTCCTCCCGCAATAAAATCCATTGTTGAACTAGAAACCAGGTGGGGTCCGGGTGGAGGGAAACTTAGGTCACTTGAAATGTTAACTTTTCCTTGGGAAGCAAGGAATTGTGGTAAATTTTCCAATTTCTCAGATCTGCAACGCCCTGGATAGTGCACGTGGAAGTAGTAGGTTTAATTAAATGCTGCCTTCGAAAAGTTGGATCAAAGTATTTTGTGAAATGATGGATTATCTTTGGGCTGCATATAGCATGCAACACTCCATGGAGGAAACAAGGTTCATTAGTTTATTCCTGTAGCATAGCAGGAATTGAAAAGAAGAAAATGACATCCAGGAGACAACTGACCTTTCTGCTGAATAGGTCAACATGCCTCAGTGCCAAGATTTAGCACCACCTGCAGCCCTCTGAGGTGCAGAAAGCAACAGTTCATTGTGAATTCAGTGAGTCCAAAGGCATCCTTATTTTCCTTTTGAATATTGGATGATTTAATAGGATGTCATTTCTCAGAATTAAGATTAATTATGAGGCAACTTTCACTTCTTGTTTCACATGGTTAAACACTAGCTGTGGTAGTAGTTCACCAATGTGGTTTTTTTTATAAAAAAAATTGCTGCTCACACAAAAAAAATCTGAGTAAAATATTTTTACGTACATATGAAATATATGTTTAAGAGAAACCCAGACCTTTGTTTTGGCAACTTGCTCCAGGAAAAATGGGTCTTTTCCTGCTAAGTGAACTCCAGCATGAGGCCCCTGTCTGGATGCTCAGGCTGCCATGAATCGGGTGCCTCCCAACATACCTGGGCTGCAGTTTGGCGTGAGAAAGTAGCCTCACTTAGGTCTCATCCTGCTCCAGTCTTTGTTGAATGGGTCTGGAGTCACTGCCATGGCTATGTATATGGCCAAGACCCTTCTCCCGCTACAGAAATGCAAGGTAATGCCCACATCAGGGGAGGGCTGTATTTCTTAGCCCAGCTTTGGGGGTCATGAAGATGCTTGACATTCTCCTCTGCCACGCATTCTGGTGACTGAGGGCAAATATAGCCAACTCGATTTTGTAGACTGGGTTGAAGATATCTGACCACCATTTAGCAAGGACCTACCCCAAAGATATTCTTGGTGCATAGTCTATCACAGAATGGGGCAGTTGTCTCCTAGAGACAGTGGGAGACACTACTCTTTTTCTTGTAGTCAATCTAGAGAGACAAACCTACAAAGCTTTACAGGCACCTTCTTCACCTCTGAGATACAGCGAGCATTATTCTTCTAGAAGTTTCAAACCTTCCAGGGACCATTCCAGGTCCCATTCTCACATTCATCAGCAGGACTCTTCTTCTCCCAGCATTGAATCATGGAAAGAATGATACCATTCAGGAGCTAAGATTGAGTCCAGGCAGGGAACTCTCTAACTATTCCTTCCATCACAGGACAAATGGAACGCTATTATTGTTTGTGTGGTACCAACATTCCTTGACCTGCTAATGCTTATTCTTTGATAGCTGTTTGACATTGATTGACCTTAAATCAAAATAACCAATGTGTTACTAATTTTGGTGTCTGGTGATGTGTAGTTTTTAAATGTTACTTTTAAATTGATTGATTTTCATGAAATATTAACCTTTCTTAAAGTGAGATCCTATCCATGCATACGGTGGTCCTAATCCTAGATAACCGCGCATAGGATTGCCATCTGAGTCAAGCTAGTGTGCTTGATTTCCATGACATTGTTGTTTTTTAGCATTTCATTTTCTTAAAGCAGGGGTGGAGAGTATCTGGGGCTTATGAGAGTTAGATTTCAACAACATCTGGAGGGCTACTAGTTCTCCACCCTTGAATTTCACAGAAGGTTGCTTCTATTTTTAATTTTTTAAAAATCTTTATTGATTTTATGTATTAAAACCCTCCCCCACAGAAGAACAAAAAAAAAAAATCACCTCACATACAAAGAAATTTTTACATATAAAATAAAATTCTTCCATATATTGGGACTTCCATCATCCTCAATATGGGTCCATCATTGGTCCATCATTACCTTGTTGACTGCATATTTGCATACAGCAGGTTGCTTCTAGCTGAGCACATTGAGAACAGGACTGTTTAACAGTTAATGTGAAATGTAATGGATTAATTAATACTTGTGATCTTCTTTTCTTTTCCCAGACTTGTTCTCAGTTCTGTTTCTGATTACTTTGCTGCCATGTTTACAAGTGATGTTTGTGAAGCCAAGCAAGAGGAAATCAAAATGGAAGGCATTGACCCAAGTGCACTCTGGGATCTTGTTCAGTTTGCATACACAGGTACGGAATAATATGCACTAAATTATATTTTCTTAAATGGAAACTTCTTTAACCACAAAGACACATCTGAACCATAGTAAGTGCAAAGAATTGCAAAAAGATGAGGGAAAGTTGAATGCCATGTCTTTGTAATATTTATGTGCCCCATGCTCTTTGTTGGAGTTGCCTGTGCGCTGGAGAGGAATTAATAGTTGTAATTAACATGTGGGAGGGCCTTCGGTTATCAGCAATTGTTGTGTGTGGTTGTGGGAGGGAATTATGCCCTTGACCCTTAACAACCTGAGCCAGTCACCCTTTTGAGGTCTAGGAGTTGTTGGTCTTAATGCAGGTTTGCTTTGCGCATGTGAGCATGGACCTTCTCCAAAGAAGTATGCAGTGTTTCAGAATGCTTGATCAAATGTGTTGTGATGTGTACGTGTGTGTGTGTGGTTGATTCTATAGTTTGGAGCGGGAAAGGGGTTAGCCTGCCCCATGTCTACTCCAAATTGCATCTTCCAGAACTGGGATAGAATCATTGGTTTTTAATGCCAGTGAACTGCTACATATGTTGGTGTGTAATGTGCAGTTAGACCCTTATTAGTATCCTGAGATGATACAGGAAATACAGCCTGTTCACTGAAGTATAAAAAAATACATGAGACTTTCACAAACGTACGTGGTTACAAGCAGAATGTCAAGCTCTGCACAGAACTGATAAGGTTTTAGCTTAAATAAAGCATACTAACCTTAGAGGAGGAGGGTGTTAGGAAGATGAGTAGAAAATTAAACTGCCAAATTGCATGCATTTATTGACAATGAAATTTTAATGTATCTCTGACCAAGCAGCACCCTCAGCAAAATAAATTAAAACTTCAGTATGTAATGAATATCTCTAAAGCAAAACATGTTTAGTCTGAGGAAGAAACAATGTGTGTGTGTGCGCGCGCACACACACACACACACATATACATTGTAATGTTTATGTTAACTAAATTCCCCACTTCCATTAAGTGTTTTAATTGAATATTAAGGTATTTGTTGAAACATTCCCTTATTATAATGGGATTACTCTATGTAGTTTTACTATGATAACTCAATACAGAGTTTTCATTACAACATAAATGAAATTACTGTTTCATTAGGATTGCCACTTTAATTCACATGGTATGTATTATGCAAATGTATAAATAACATATCGCAGCAATTTATGCTTATTTTCCCCCAGAATGCCAATTACTTAGCTAACCAAGAGTGGCTAGTTTAAAATATATGTACGTTTTAATATGCAGAGGAGAATAAATCTTCACCCAATATGGCAACATCTATCTGACTATTCAAATAGGTTTTCATTTGTGTACCACCCATCTGGATTTTCTCATCAAAGGAGAGGTCCAGGTGTTGGGGGACACATGTTCAGTGACAGATTATCTGAATCCAGGCATCTGCTTTCCCTTCAAGATGTGGCCAGTGCTGTAAGAATTGATAGTGACAATAAACTCTTTGCTCTGGGCAGACCATCAGCCGGTTGTTAAGCACAAGAGTCTTTGGATTGGACTCCATATACCGCAGAGAAAAATGCTGTCCAGCTATATATACCTTTAAGTTCTGACATCTCAGAACTGGCCTACGTGTAACATGGGTTAAAAGTATCATTAGCCAGCCCTGGTGTCTCTTAGAGAACACTTGGAGGAGATAAACAATAACTCTTGGAAGAGGGTCGTTTCATCCTAGTGGTGAAACTAGCCTTATCTGTATGATATAAAAAGAGTTTGGGAATGGAGCTTGCCAGGAAGCTTTTGAAGCAGACTCTTTGACGCACTCATACAGATGAATAAAGCAACTACATTTGCAATGGTTTCTAAAATAGCACCATTGTATAAGAATTTCCATTGCACTCCTTTTGTTCCACCTAGCTATATTAAGGGTTTGCAGAAATTGAGAGAATGGTTTTTACAAAGTTTTAGTTAAATCTGGTACCTTCAAATGTTTTAGATGGCAGATACAGGAACAGGTCAGATTCTGAATGCATCTGTCCTTAGGGTTAAAATAGTTTGAACACCTTGTATATATTATTATATATTGTCCTTTGTACGATTTTAGAAGTTGTTTATACTTAGTGCTTATCAAGGTGACACAAATAATATTAGTATTCATAATGGGATTGTGTCAAAAATATCCTGCCACCCAAGCGCTGGTTGTAAACTTGTTAGTAATGGAACTGTAATGCAGAGATACATGCGGTTTGCTGAACTTCCTTTTTATGATTTTGTTGTAAACATTTATAGATTCTAAAAGGCCAAGACTCTGTAATACTTTAAGGGGCCCATCATTTGCTTTGTATTGATAAAAACTGTATCTTTGGTTGCATACAAAGCGATAGGACATTAATTTAAAGCAGGCTTGCACAGATTATTACTGACCAAATTGAATGTAGGCCGCCCCAATGTATGGCAGCTGGAGAATGTCCCTGGTCCCTCATCCCTTTGTGGTACTTCCTGATGATATAATTATCAGTCTGCTTCTCTCCATAATATAATGATTCTTCACTGTACACCTATTGGCTGTCCAGAAACCTTGTAAGAGGAAAGGCATTCTCACAATATAGCGTACTATAGTCACTTTAAGAAAACCTCAGTCACTTACAACCCCTCCCCTCCTCCCTTGTTAATCAAGGCGAGGACAAACATACTTGCTTTGTACCGCCTGGAAACAATCTCCCAGGGCCACCCCCTTTCCTTATTTCAGGCGTGGGGAACCTTTGTCCCTTCAGGTGTTGTTGAAGTACAATTCCAATCAACTCCAGGAAGCGTGGCCAGTGGCCATGGATGGCGGAGGTTGTAGTTCATCAATATCTGAAGTGCCAAAGGTTTCCCATACCTGGTTTATGAGTTCTTTAAATCCCAAGTCTATAAGTGCTTGGGCACACTAACCCTGCCTTTCTATGTTGCTGAGTTGTGCTGCTCCTTTGCCCCTCTAGTCTGTTATTCCCCTGAGTGCTACCCAGGCAACTAAGATGATGACTGCATCTGTCTCACAATCCGAGATAATCATCCTTTTTGTTGTCTTCAAAGAGGTCCTCAGTGTAATCATTCTCCTCCCCTCTCTAACCCAATGTTCCTGCCTTTTTTCTTATTCCTGCAACAATCCCACTCTCATGCCAATCCGTACTGTGCATTTGTGTCACCAGCTCACCCCACAATCTCTCCTTCTCCCATCTCTCCTTTGCCATTTCTCTTTTTCCTAGGAAATCCTTGTAATTTCCCAGTTAATTTCTGTTCCAGTATTCTTTTAGTTAAAAACTTTAATTTTTTTAGATCTATGACTTGTTTCTGTTTCTCCCTTGGCAAAGGCTAAACAATCTGAATATTATGCATGCTTGCTTCTTTGTATTTTGGTTGCCATGCTGGTAGGATCAGGCCCCACCAGCCTGACATCAGGCTATCCATGGCTGGAATAGGGCCAGAGTTACATTGGAAAGATTTCCCAATGCATCATTTGAACGACATTTCCTCAGGCATTAATATTCCAGAAGGACTTAGTCCCTGAACATAGAATGTTAGCATGCAGCTGTGTAGAAACATGTGTACTGAACAAACCACTAAACCATGGTTTATCACTATGTGGATGAGCCTTCATGAGCCTGAGCAAAGGCTTGCACATTATTCTTCCGCTCCCCACTCCCCAATAGTGCATCAACCCAAACTTATGCATAGAACCAAGGCAATGGGATTTGCATGTTTTTAAGGGTACGGAATGTGCCAGCAGAGCCTGTTCACAGGGACTCTGCACAATGAATACTCAGGCTGGAACTAGCAAGTGCAATCCCTTTTCCTCCCCACACAGACTTAGATTTATGTAGATGTATTGCCTGGTCAGGTCTTTAGTGAATGGTGAAAGACACACAAAGAGGAGAAGGTAATAAAAGTAGTATTTTAGTATATTTTTTTCCTAAGTATTTCTGGTACAATAATTTTTTTCCTGCAATCTCTTTCATTCCTTTAATACACATATACTGTAGTCTGACAAAACTGAAGGCAAGATTACCAATTACATGTGAAGGATACTTGCAGGAAACCTTTTCAAGATTTTGTCTGAGAGGAATCTGTAATTACCTATCAGAGCTCCCAACTGCTGCCAAGAAGTTTAAGTGAGGTACTCAATGGTAGCGCAAGCCACAGGTATTCCCATTTCACATCTGTCTCATTTTTTTCCAGATTATAAACATTGTTTTAGCCCCTTTTAATGATGTATTTGCATTCATTTTACCCTGCTGTGCGTTCATACATTTATCCATCCATTCATTCATTCTCTCTCTGTATCTACAGGTGCTGTAAAGAAGTTCATTACTGTACACAAGTCACTCTTTCTCATGCCTCATTGTCATTTACTATTCTACCCAGTGGACGTGGGGAAACAATAGGCATTTACAAATCTCTGGAACTGTTCACTGCCGCCACTATATTGGTAATAGACGTCTCACTCCTATCATCCATTTCATAAGTAAGGGGGGCGGGGTAACACAAAGCACTGGTTCAACTGCAGCTTACAGCCCATGTTGAAATTGTTGTGTTCACTGTGAGGTGATGTCCCCTTGCCCTGGCTTACCGCTGCAAGGTGAAGACCCATTCACACAAGCAGTGTAAGGTCAGAGGAGGAGATTAATGGAAGATTCCAGTTCCTCTTCATTGATTAGAAAAGTCACAGCACCCCCACCAATGACCTCTTGTGAGGCTTGTTACTTGTATGGTAAGTCATTTGATGCGTTGACTACAATAGTTCTTATCCCTGCTCTATCTGGCATTTGCTTCTGTAAGCCTTATATGAGTCACTGAATGAAGACTAATTTAGGGTAGAACTGTAAATTTCCTCAACAAACCAAGTTTGTTGTTCTAGTCAGGTTGTCCCAGTCAAGGACTTTTAAATATGGGGGTGGACAGCTGAACTATAGCTGTGGGAAGCTGAGCATCACACTTGTGATTAGCCTAATTTATGCTGTAGTGATCAGATTAAAATTAAATGGTTTCTTGGTAATTGCAAAAAAATGAGAAAATTATTAACATCTGTGAGTACTCAATAGGTTTACTTTCTTAACATGCCCAGTACACATTGTCACCTTTCCTGATGTGTATCTCCCCCGCTTTAAAGCCTCACTGTTACAAAACCAAACATTTATATATACATATGCACACACACGGTGTGTGTGTGTGTGTGTGTGTGTGTGTGTGTGTGTGTATATATATATATATATATATATATATATGCTTTCGTAGATTTTCACGGGTACAGGAATGCAGGTTTTGGTGTCTTCGGGTGTCTTCCCGTGTAAGAGTCGGGGTGTCTGTGCGACGTTTCGACGAGGTCTCACTCGTCATCTTCAGGCTGGTGCTTTCGGCTTCTTGTTACTGGAACAGAGCAGAATCTGGTGTTTGAGTTCCTATAAATACTGTTGAGGGGTGTGGTGTATAGCCTCCAACGTTCTGGGCAGAGAGGAAGTTCCTAGATTAGTGTGCCTTTTCTTCTTTTGTTCCTTAATTACTTGAGGGATATCTTGAGTGATTTCATGAGTGATATTCTGAATACCACTGGGTGGGTCATTAAGTGTAACACACTTAACAAAAACACACACCAACCGCTACTTACATGCACAATCACACCACCACCCTGCACAAATAAACTCCGTAGCCAAGACTCTCATCTCCAGAACCAAACGCCTGGCTGACAAAGACCACTTGACAACTGAGTTACAGAATCTCTCAAATGTGTTAATCGCCAATGGATACCAGAAAAACAGGGTTACGAAGCTAATCCAAAAAGAAACACCCCCCAAAAACCAAGACACAGAAGAAAACAATGGCATGGCCCTCCTTCCTTATATCAAGGGCACTACAGACAAAATCAGCAAAATCCTCCATAAACACAATATCAAAACAGCCTTCTGCACCAACCAAAAAATAGCCAATATCCTCAGAAACCCAAAAGACAAAATCCAGCTGGAAAACCAAGGGGTCTATGAAATACCCTGCAAAGTCTGCCCAGCCACGTACATTGGACAAACAAACAGACGAATAAATGCACGTATCGCAGAACACAAGAATGCCGTCAAAAAAGAAGAAAAAACTTCCTCTCTTTTCCAACACATGAAAGAAACAGGACACGAAATTAATTTTGCAGATTCCAAATTGCTCTTTAACATGGAACATCACCACAAGAGAATAATCATGGAAGCCATCGAGATAGAGAAACACCCTCACAACATGAACAAGCGTGACGACACGTCCCGCCTGCCAGACATCTGGAAATTAGCCCTCCCCACAAAAACCGACACCAGAACCAGAGGCACACAGAACGCCGTCACCAATCAACCACACCAGACCCAAACCCAGACCCTCTCCACAGACATATTACAGACTCCATCCAGTAGCCAAACTATAGTGGCACCTCCGGATGCTGCACCCCCCTGCAATCCCTACACAGATCTGGCTGGCACAAGGCACAAAACCACAGCTCGCCCCTATACACGAAGCCAAGCCAGAGCACAACTAAATGCAGCACAGCCATCTTCTCAGAAAAACTCTTCACAAGCTCAAGAGGTCAAGACACAAAAGCTTTAGCAACTAATCTACACTTAATGACCCACCCAGTGGTATTCAGAATATCACTCATGAAATCACTCAAGATATCCCTCAAGTAATTAAGGAACAAAAGAAGAAAAGGCACACTAATCTAGGAACTTCCTCTCTGCCCAGAACGTTGGAGGCTATACACCACACCCCTCAACAGTATTTATAGGAACTCAAACACCAGATTCTGCTCTGTTCCAGTAACAAGAAGCCGAAAGCACCAGCCTGAAGATGACGAGTGAGACCTCGTCGAAACGTCGCACAGACACCCCGACTCTTACACGGGAAGACACCCGAAGACACCAAAACCTGCATATATATATATATATATATATATATATATGAGACACACATATTGGCTCTTATTTGGCTAAAATTGTTTCTGACCATTTCATGTCCCCACCAATGGAACATGCCACTTGGCTGACTTAGACTTTGGGCTCACCCAGACTTCCTTTTGTGATCCATTTCTAGGCGCAGGTGCAGGCTTTAAAGCTGCATGTTCAAGCAGGGGTTTTTTTTTGTCCTGGAACTTTTCCCCAGGAACACCCACATTTTACCGCTGAATTGGAGCAAAATGCAATCAGGTGTTCCATGGATTGACATTTGCTCAGATTTTGTGGGTTTTCCCAGGAAAAGCACTGGAACAAGAAAATCTGCTTGGACATGGTGCTTTAAAACATAGACCTGTGCCTGGAAAGCATGTCGCAAAAGGAAGTATGCATGAGCTCTTTATTCTAGGAGTGGGGTAGGAGAGCTGAAAATAATGTCAATATATTTCACATCTGGCAACCAATGCACAACCATTTACCATAAGTAATGTATTTAGTGTTAACTCTGGAAGTGTATACTTGATTCTGACCAAACTAAGCCCTCTAGAGCAAAATACACACCAGGAGTTAACATTACTTCTGGTAAATGAGCCACCATAGCTGCTAGAGGGCCATGAAAATTTGTGTCCCGGACTTTTTAGACTCTACCAATTTACTATCTGAAACCAAAGGAATGCATGGATTGCCATATGTGATTTCTCGCCCCCCCTTCTCTACTACCCCACTATAGAGAGTATGCATTTGTTTTTAAAAATGAATTAAAAAATCAACAGCATGAATCCATTCACTTCATGTTTTTTAAATTAATGAAAAACTAAACAAAATGAGTCAATTTACTTCATTAATTTTCATAATTAAAATGAATGGAAATTGAAATTAGGAATGAAACAAAAATATTATAGTTCTTGGATTCATTTCCCCATTTGTTACAGTTGAGATGAAGAAATGTAACACTCTGGAACAGCCTTCATATAGGCCAGAGAAAGGAAGAGCGGGGAGAGGAATTATTTAAAAATGAGAAATATTTTGTTCCATCTACAGTTTGGTAGGTCTGATCCTTTGGAGGGCCAAAATCATGCCAGTTGTATGCAAAACACAGACATTTCAGGCAGGATAAGAGGATCTGGGTCTCCCATTGAAAGCAATGGTGAGATCATTGCATGGGTGACTTTTTCCATTGCCTCTAAAATAGGAATCTTTTACCCAATCTGTCATAAATTTGGCAATTCTGACACCTTGGAAGGTCCATCTGCTTAGAAGGAAAACACTTTACATACCACAGGTGTTTAGTTGTTTCTCCCATTCAAAGCAACAGAACGTGTGCCTTTTAAATGGCCTGTTAAACAGCCTGCAACCCTCATCTGAGGCCCTTCTTTGTGTGCCCCCCCATGTGAAGTCCGAAGGGTGGTTCCACGAGAATGGGCCTTTTCTGTGGTGGCCCCCTGTTTGTGGAATGCTCTCCTCAGGGAGACTCTCCTAACACCATCATTACATATTTTTAGGAGCCAGGCAAAAACTTTCCTCTATGGCCTGTAACTGTTTGTGTTTTTTTCAGAAATGGGTGGGATGTTTTCAATGTATTTCTTTTGCCTTTGTTTTAATGTATCTCTGTGTGGTAGTGGCGGTATGGTTGTTAGTCCTGGGCAAGATAAAGTGACTGTCAAACAGCATAAGAATAAGAATCTGCTATCAGTTTGGCTTTGATTTCCAGTATCCTGTTGATGACATAGTTACTTTGAAAATGTGTAGAAGATTAGAACCCGTTTCAGCCTTCTTAATCCACAGCCATCTCAATCCCCTTCAAAAATGCGTTGAACCATTCATAACTTGCTCCCCAGGGTGACATGCTCAATCTGCAATCAGATTATTATTATTTCTCTATCCCACTTTTCCTCCAAAGACCTCAAGGTAGCCCCCCTTCTACTTTATCTTCACAGCAACCGTAAGATGGAGGTTAGGCTGAGAGACTGAGCTTCCTGGTTGAGAGGGAACTAGAACCCAGCAGTGGCGTAGCATGGGTTGTCAGCACCCGGGGCAAGGCAAGTAATTTGTGCCCCCTAACCTGTGGATTTGCGCCCCCTAACCCTAACCTCCAGATGTTGCGCCTGGTGCGGCCGGCCCCCCCCCTGCACCCCCCACGCTACGCCACTGGAACCCAGGTCTTAGTCTGACACTCTAACCACTACAGCACACTGGTTCTGGTAAGAACCTACATTAGTATGATGTTTGTACCTAATTTATTATTGTTACCGCTTGGATTTATAGTGAGTCCACATATAGACTCAAGGCTGCCTCACTGGACGCACAAGCTCTTGTGGTTAAAGGCTGTAAGCTGATTTAGCAATTACAGTACATGCTTTTGAATCCATCTAGTATCCACTATATAAATCTGATTAAAACAAAGCTATTATGGTGTCAGTCCTCCATCCAGTGAAAGAAAAATTAGGATACCGATCTCACAGGAATAGATTACTCAATACTTCAAATGTATGATTTGTTTTATAGTGCAATGCAATATTACCACTGGGTAATATTGTATGCCAGATTCTTCTATACTGCAGTGAACCAGCTGCGCAATGCTACTCTTTTGGAGAACTGATGCCTAATAAAGGAGATGTAATTGAGGAGTGCAGAGAAGAAGGGGGCAGTATTAAATTTTCTTCTAAAACTTTCCCAACACAAGCATGCTGACGACTCAGTAATCGTGTGAAGTTTTTCTATTTTTCATCTGCTTTCATAATGGTTATGTATTTTCCCCCTCTTGCTTCTTTCTTAATCGCAATTGCAATTGGCTCTATTTGTTTAAGTGATGCACACATATGAGTAGCAAAAACTGCATGTGTGTCTTAATCTCTTGTACAGGTTGCTTGGAACTTAAGGAAGATACCATTGAAAACCTCCTGGCAGCTGCGTGTCTCCTTCAGCTCCCTCAAGTAGTTGAAGTGTGCTGTCATTTTCTCATGAAGCTTTTACATCCATCTAACTGTTTGGGAATCCGGGCATTTGCAGATGCTCAAGGATGCACAGAGCTTATGAAAGTGGCTCACAGCTATACCATGGTAAGGCAGTTCAACATACCTTATCAGAGGAGAGCAGAGGCAAAGATTTCACTAGCATTCAGATATTTCTTATGTTTTTGTTTTGTTTCTTCATACCTTGTTATGTAGTATGTTTTATAGAAAATATTATAGATTGCAAAAATATAGCATTAAGAACTAGATAGTTTGATTAATCCACTATCGCCAGTGTGGTGTAGTGGTTAAGAGCGGTAGTCACGTAATCTGGGAAACCGGGTTCGTGTCTCCACTCCTCCACATGCAGCTGCTGGGTGACCTTGGGCCAGTCACACTTCTCTGAAGTCTCTCAGCCCCACTCACCTCACAGAGTGTTTGTTGTGGGGGAGGAAGGGAAAGGAGAATGTTAGCCGCTTTGAGACTCCTGAAGGGGAGTGAAAGGCGGGATATCAAATCCAAACTCTTCTTCTTCTTCTTCTATCTGCTCATTCAAATGATTATATATAACAGACTTATTTCCTTGATTGAAATACATGTTCTTTATTTATTGTTTAACTCAATGGTTAGATAAACATGTGTATTCTGATTTGGTGATTTCAAAGCAGACTTATCTCATCTCAATTTAATATATCTGTTCTTTCAGCCAAGTTAATAGAAGAAGTGTAATAATAACCCTTTGTGGGCAGCTGCATGGGTACAGATAGAAACCAGCACCATTGTATATTGGCATCCCAGTTAGTTCCCTTTGCATCTTTATCTTAAAATAAGAATTTTCCATTCTTGTCGCAATGGATTCTCACTACTAGAAATTCTGACACAGGAAGGGCGGGGTGGACGTGTTTTCCAAAGGACCCCAAGAGTACTGTGGAGAAATGCTATATATGTGTGGGTTTGCTTACGTTTTTGTTTAAAAGGAAGATACGTTATGGAACCTCTCATAGCCATGAGGCCCTGTTTTGTTACAACATGACGAGCCTTTTAACAGTGGTTGCTAGGTGACATTTTTGGCAGGAGAGAGAGATTGTTTGAAGGTTTACTAGACAGGGCTCAAATTAGGCAAATTGCAGTTAGCTGAACAATTAAAACTCCATTGGGAGTTAACTATAGGAGAAAGACGGTTGGAATTTGGACTGTTGAGGAGTTGCTTCAGGAGAAGAGGTGTGGAAGTAATTAGTGGGTGGTGCATTTGGATAATTGACTTGAGGGGGATGCCATTTAGAGGCAAGAGTCAGCAGCAATAGCCCTTGAGTACATACTCATAAGGTGCAAAACTCATCTGGCACCGTAAGTCTCCAATATGTGTAGTATCAGTATATTTGTGTGTGTGTGTATGAATCTATTGATTGATCGGCCTATCTATCTGGAACCCATATTAACTTTATCCTGTGTCTGGTGGTGAAGTTCATCTCATGTTCAAGCCTAACCACGTGACTAAGAGGTTGTGTGAAGCTTTCTGGGAGAATGGGTGGTGGTGAAGGTATTTAAAATACACAGACACCAGTACTTGTGTATAGATAAATGAGTCTGAGGCACCAGGATTCCTGACGTTGTGGTGGTAGTGGTGAAAGCTCTCCACAAGACCTGATATACATATCAGTATAGCCGTGGGACGCGGGTGGCGCTGTGGTCTAAACCACTGAGCCTCTTGGACTTGCCGATCAGAAGGTTGATGGTTTGAATCCCTGTGACGGGGTGAGCTCCCATTGTTCAGGCCCAGCTCCAGCCAACCTAGCAGTTCAAAAGCACATCAAAGTACAAATAGATAAATAGGTACCGCTCCAGCAGGAAGATAAACGCTGTTTCCGTGCACTGCTCTGGTTCGCCAGAAGCAGCTTAGTCATGCTGGCCACATGACCCAGAAGCTGTCTGCAGACAAACGCCAGCTCTCTCGGCCAGTAAAGCGAGATGAGCGCTGCAACCCCAGAGTTGGCTTCCTTTACCTTTATAGCCAGGGTTCCTTTACCTTTATAGCCACATAGTTTTACACACTCACACCCACAAAGTTTCAGTTTGCATTTACTTCAGTGAAATATACTCAGAGTCAAATGCTCTTTCAAGGATCATAGGAAACTGCCTGCAGTCAGACTATTGATTCATCTAGCTCAGTATTGTCTGTACTGACACATGAATGGCCCCTAGGAAGGGGCACCACATGCACCTTGACCCCCAGCAGCTGCACAGTGCAGGGGCAGCAGCCGAAGTGCTGGATTGACTCTGCTGCTGTGCTTGCACTGCACCAGCCTCCCTGCCACATCCTCCCCTCCCTTCTGATAAGCACACTGACATGATTGATGGGAGGTCAGGTGTGCAGCGGGTCCCTACTGGATGGCTGCCCTTGTAACTGAGAGTAGACATTTCCCAGAAGCTGGGAAGGCTTTCTCAGTCCTACATAACCCTAACCTGGGATCTTTTCAATCTAAAACATGTGCTGTTCTACTGACTTACAGTCCTTCCCCTAAATTTGATTTGGATCAGTTAAAATTATTTTAGATACAGAGAAGCTTTCGTTATTTTCATTGCATTTTAACAATTTATGCTGTGCCATTATAAAAATGTCCGCATGGGATTATTATTATTTTTTTAATAAAATTTTTATTGGGTTTTCACAATTTATATAAACACACACAATACACAATACAGACATACAAACACAAAGACAAACATATTGAATTTCAAATCCTTAATTTCTTAACCACTTTCCCTGACTTCTCCACACCTCCCCTTCTTGCATCCCAATTCCAATAGTTAACTCAGCAAGTTCTTATTTCCAACTTTTACCTTATTAATGTTTTACTTAATTCTTCTTAATTAACCAAATTTAACTGAACTGATTATTTCCACAGTGTTTGAGTGTGCACAAAAGAATCTTTGGGTTCTAGTTGTGACATGAAATTAAGTGTCTCATAATAATTATAATAAAGGGGTTTCAGGACTGGGTGTAAGGCACATATCTATATCTAGCCATAATTGCATAATTGCATAGTATTGAAGTATCACTACTTATAACCCAAAACTTAAAGCAAATGCAACAATTAAAATTAAATTAAAATTAAAATATTGAACTATGCTGCACCCAAGTTGTTCCTTGTGACTTGATACTATTAGTAATATTTGGCTACACTTTATTGTCTGCAGATAGAACTGTTCCTTCTGGTCTAGATGGAAATTATTACTGTAGTAATAAACAAAGCCTTAAATGCAGCTGCTGTGATTGCCTAGCCAGATATCCATTAGAACAAGCAGCGCTCTTGGTTAGATGCTTAGATGGGCTGGCAGCTCTTCAGAGATGGAGGGACTCATCATGGAATGTCAGTCAAGAGGCAAGGAAGGCAGAGATGCAGACAGAACTCTCTGTTGGCTCCTTGTCTTCCGGGACCCAGGCTACTCGCAAAGGGGGAGCTGGAGCTTTACAATCTCTGGTAGTGGATTCATTTCTCATAACACTTGGTTTCCAGACAATTGATCAAATTTGTCACCTCCTCTGCTCATGTCCCAGATTGTTAATATCCTTCTTAAACTGTGGTTCCCAGAACTGGACAGAGTACTCCAGGTGTGGTCTGACAAAGGCAGAATAGAGCAGGACTATGACTTGCCTTGATTTGGAGACTAGACTTCTGTTAATACAACGTAGAATAGCATTAGGGGTTTTGTTTTGTTTTTGCTGCTGCCTCACATTGTTGACTCATATGCCAATACCTCATCTGGATGTGCTGATGTAAGTAGAAGATGAATTTATATGTTAATCCTGTTGCTGTGAATTGGCTGCACATGCTAAAGATCTTCAGCAGCAACTATGAGAAAGAATGTTTAAATGGGAATTTTACCAGTGTAGTGTTGGTTTGATTTTGCGTTTCTGCTCCATTTCCTACAGAAGTCAAAATTTCACCGACATCCTTCAGGAATTAACAGTCTTCACGGAATATGTATAATTCAAATGAGCACTTTAATCCTACAGCTACACATTTTTATTCCTGGATTGCAAACTGGTTTCTAGCACCTCTGCTTCTTGCACCATTACAAAAGTTGGTATTCATTCAGCTGCTATAGTTACATGATTTTTGGAGATTACAATTACCTGTAGAATATGAGGCACTTCCAAATTATTTAAATAAATAAAAAAACAAATAAATAATAACAATAATTGATAGTATTTTTATGTGATTAGCTTATAATTTAATGTATGCATAGCCATGTATAATAATAATAATAATAATAATAATAATAATAATAATAATATATTGTCTATCTTAATATTATATTATGACAAAGCTATAGTATTAAACATAGTGGGGACTGGAAAATAAGCTCTTGGGGCTGTTTAAAGGAAAAGCCTGGTGGAAATTGTGATGATACAATTACAACAAGCATTTTTAGACAAAGACTAGGAAGGACGTCTTGTAGAGATAAGGATGCCTTTTTCTTCAAAGGTGGAATGATGCCAGATGGCTGAAAGGGCAATAAAAGAAAAGTAAATACACAAAACGATATTCATAAGCATTTTTTCCTGCTTAATTAGTATAGGCAAAGTGGGGAACAGTTTTGGCAGTTTCATGAAGTCATGCATTCCAATTTCATAAGCTGATAGGGTCCATGCCACATAATACTAGAGCAAGATAAATATGTTACAGTGAACAGGACACTTACGGGCAAGTTGGAGTTAAGCATCAGGGCAGAGAAACTGAACCTTGTGAAATCTGGTGTTTAGTACACACAGTTGGCACTAAATAATTCAACAGTAGTGGAACCAAATAAATAAAGGAAGTATCTACAATAAAAGGCAGCACAGACTGTGAAAGCAAACTAATGGTATAAAATGTGCAGTTTTGAACATATATAATGAAGGAGAGCCCACAAAAATCCAGGCAAGAATTTTATTTATAAACCTCTCTGAGAGACTTGAAAAGATACGAAAGGAGAGCTCTTTTCCTCGAAGCCTTTTGTGATTTTGTGCAATGAATACACATGTGTTAGTCATTTGTTGTGCTGAGTCCACTGGTGTCCCCTGGAGAATATACTTTTCTGGTAGGAATAACATGTTTCTGAGCACTGAAATGCCAATATATTGTACCTAGTGAAATTCCATATAGCTTTCAGGATTATGCAGTTACAATTGCCAGGAGGAAGGGGCTACATGAATTTTGTAGACATTTATTTTATGATGTGAAGCAATTAGCAATGTGAAGCAAAAACCCTTCAGTGTCAAGTTCTCCTATATTAGTGATTCCCAAACTGTACGCCAGGACTGACTTGTATGCTGAGAGAGGGGATGCAGTGTACCTTGATAAATCGAGTCATTGTGATGGATGTTTCCACAACTCCAGCCCCCTGCACACATTGACAAACTGAAGGGGGATCCATGCATTGAAAGGACATTAGAGCTGCACTGTTGGCCCTGCTCCAAATGTTACCCAGTTTCCTTGACCTCACTCCTGACATTTGCATACTGAGTGTGGGCATCTGCAATGGGCAGTACTATTTTTCTAGAAAAAGAAGTGCCGGAACTCACCTTGTTCTCTTATAATGGCAATGGCGCACAACCTCAGACAGTGGCGTAGCGTGGGTTGTCAGCACCCGGGGCAAGGCAAGTAATTTGCGCCCCCTAACCCGTGGATTTGCGTCCCCTAACCCGTGGATTTGCGCCCCCTAACCCTAACCCCCAGAAGTTGTGCCCGGTGCGGCCGCCCCCCCTGCACCCCCCACGCTACGCCACTGACCTCAGAGGTGCCAGAACTGAGTTCCAACGAGTTGCAGCTGAAAAAAAGCTATGGCGACAGGGGAGACTACATGTGTAGACGTCAGTGGAGGTGGAATCTCATGTGACCAGGTTTCCAGCTCTTAATGAAGGCCTGTGTACATGGGCTTCCCCGCTGCAGCCATTCATGTTCAATGCATGGATGTCAGGGGAGAAGCCAGGTTAGCATGTGGCATCTGGGGTGAGGCCAGCAGCATGGAAAGCCCTTCAGATGATTAGTGTGGAAGGCTTCTGTGTCTGTCAGAATGAGGAGACTCCAAACAGCACTGATGCTACCCTGAAAACCGCCTGCGGGAGTGCAATTTTCCCGAGGAAGGGACTAAGGAAACACTGGGGTTCCCTGGTATACCCTTTATTACAGCTGACAGGTACAAGGTAATTCCAGAAGTATTAATCATGGTCCCTTCCATGTGTGGAAAATTGCAGTCAAATACTGTATAACTAGCATGTTTGGGGCTAGTTAATGTATGCCTAGGCTTGGTTAGGTCATGCCCCCTTACCTCCCGTGAAGAAAAAAGTGAAGCTTCCTTTGTTCATTCTATTCCACCATGTGAAGCTGACCCATGCATCACATCTGGGCATGATTGTTTCAAGCCCATACTGCATGCCCAGAAATATTTTTCTGTAGTTTGTAACCCGAGAATTTCCTACCTGTGTTTTTCTTGCTACTGTACTCTATAACACATGAATGTGGCCTTTAGAGTGTGTAAGTAAAGCATTCAAACCTACTAATGGTGTGATCTGCAAGAGGGGTAGAGAGGGCACTGTAAGTGGACTAAATGGGATATTAAAAAGTTTAGCAGCCTATTGTTCCCATGCTTCACTGTGCTGAATGATTCTGTGTTGTCAAATTTTGCTGGGGGCTCTCTCTTACTGGAAAGTGTAGTTACACCCAAACTTTGAATCTAGGGGTCCAGCCCTCAGATTTTAAAAATGGCTATGAGTAGAAAGAGGGACGCGGGTGGCGCTGTGGGCTAAAGCCTCAGCGCCTAGGGCTTGCCGATCGAAAGGTCGGCGGTTCGAATCCCCGCGGCGGGGTGCGCTCCCGCTGCTCGGTCCCAGCGCCTGCCCACCTAGCAGTTCGAAAGCACCCCCGGGGGCAAGTAGATAAATAGGTACCGCTTACCAGCGGGAAGGTAAACGGCGTTCCGTGTGCGGCTCTGGCTCGCCAGAGCAGCGTTGTCACGCTGGCCACGTGACCCGGAAGTGTCTGCGGACAGCGCTGGCCCCCGGCCAATAGATGTGAGATGGGCGCACAAACCCCAGGGTCTGTCAAGACTGGCCCGTTCGGGCAGGGGTACCTTTACCTTTACCTTTATGAGTAGAAAGACTATCTGATCTCCCCCTGCTTAGCCATCTTGACAAATTTTGAAAAAGCTGAGTTTCACTGCTTTGCACTACTGCTTCCTGTACAGAGTATTATTTTTTTTAAGGATAAGATAGGTTTTTTCCTTCCCCACCATCCCCAGGCAGACAAGGTTTCACCCCAACAGTGATAAAAATAATGGATATTCCACTATTGTTGCTGGAGAAGTATTCTGCAAAGAATAAAATGTAGTTGGGACATGTTTTGTTTAATTGCATTAAAAAGTCCTAATAAATGCATCAATAAATACAATTACACAAGTATTTTTTCCCCCATTTGAAATTGCTGAAGAGAAGAGTATTGCAGAAAAGAAAGTACCCAGAATGTGGAGCCCAGCATGGAACCCACAGCAGAGTGGCTCGTGAGTGATCTGAAGAGTGCTGAGAAAGTCTAAAAAGAAGCAGAGTGCTGTGATTGAAAGGAAACCAGCAGCTTATTCTATGTTGTGTCCTTATGAAGAGCAGTTCATAGATTTTTGTTAAAGTTAGACCATACCTGAGTTCAACAGCAATTTTACCATTTTAATGTAGCAGTGTCAGTGTTACTCAGACATGCCTGGAACTTGTCGCAGATTGCTCATTATATATTGGATTTTGCACCAATTAAAGGGTCAGTATAGAATTTGAAATGCAATCCATTGCAAAGGATATCATCAAAGCAAAGGGGAAGGAGACTAAGGCTGCACTTTTATCTGTACTTTTTCTGGGAGTGAGCCCCATTGAACTCAACGGTCTGAATAGATATGTATTGGATTGCACTGTTAGTGAATAATATAAACTTAAGAGGGGGATGGGGGCGACACCAAAAACTAAAATAATGTAGAAATGGTTAAAGCCACATGAAAGGCTGGGAATTTAGTCAGAGAAAAGGGTTTAAGATGATGACTGATAAAGCACATACCTTTTGAGAATATGTAAAGGGAAAGTAAGCACTCTAAAGAGGAGAATAATATAGCCAAAGATAAGTAAAAAAAATAAAAATCATTTATTTCAGTGGAATAGATAGGTGTGCATTTTGTACGTTTTCTCCACTGGAACATGAAAGTGTCCAGCTTTATCATACCTGTGGCTATTATTTATCCAACTGATAACAAATTGACTGCAAAAAGTGATCACTATTCTGCATACAGAACTTCAGAAAATGCATTAGTCACATGAAAGAACAGAAAACTTGAGTACAATATTTTGTTTCACTTTCCCCTTTCCTGAACCTGAGCTTTATAGGGCATGTTTCCTTTGGAGGAAAAATATGGGAGATTTATAGAGTTTTTATACTAAAGTTTAACAAGCGAGTAGGAGAAAAAACAAACATACAACTGCAAGCACGAAGGCAAAACTAGTAAAAAACCAGCAGTGTGCAGCATCCCAAAAATCCAAACCCAAAACTGCATCTTTTCTTTGGTCTTTATGCATGTTCTACGAGCTTATACAAACTAATTTTTGCTACCTAAATTCTTGCAGGTGGACATTTCTCAAACTATGTTTCAAATGGCTATAGCAATGCATGGCTTTCTGTTTCAGTACTGATCCACACACACTAAATACAAGTGTAGCCAGGTTCGTTCATAAGAAAAAACAACCTTAAAATCCAAAAACGTGGCAACATTTTGAGTTATCCTAAGCCTCTGGGTCCAAGGAGGATTTTTAAATGAGCAGACACACTACTACCTCTAAGAGCTTCATGCAAAGATGCATTTACTGCGCCTTGGACTCACTAGTGAATAGCATGGTTGGGCAACAGTGCTTATCTGACCTTTCAGCAACTGGGGGTTGGAGGCAGGTGGTGGGGAAGTCAACATGCAAACTTTGTAGATGATGATGACTCCCTTGCCCCCACCTAATCCCTCCAGCCAATGAAGGTGCTGCACTGAGTACCCAGGTGGACAAAACAGGGTCTGACTAACCCCACCCTTGGTAATACAAGCCAGGTTGGCCTCCACATCCATGATTAAATCATGGATGACAGATGTCTTGCTGTGGACTGCCCTGGCATTGAAAAGCACCACCACTAGCCTAGAGAATGGGTTGACAAGATGGGTTGACACCTAAGCCTTGGGGGATGCAGGAAGGACCAGGAAGAGACAATAATTTTAAGCATCTGCCCATCTTCTCACGAGGCTTATCAAACCTTCAGCACCATATCTCTCCCAGACTTGATCATTATAATACAGGTACCCTTCCCCTCTGCATTCACCCAGGCACATAATTTTAGTCACCACACATTATCCCTATCAATAAGGAAAGTGGAAGGCAGGGCAGGGGTAGTATTTGAGACAAATACCTGGTCTGGTCACAGCAGTCATGCTTAGTTGTCTGGAGCTATTTGCTCTGAATTCACCTGTACAGTGCACCTAGACTCTGGCACACTATTCTGGTTCCATGAGTGTTATCTTTTGAAGCCCACAGGAAATATTAGCAGAAGTAAAGAGGAAGGTACTGGTAGATAATATGACACAGATTTTCCTATATTAGTTATACCAATGTTTAGCTATTCATACAGTGTAGGCAATGAGAGCCATAGATCTGTCTTGCTAAATGATAAAATTAAACAAGTATTGGTGTGAGTGATGGATTTAAAAGAAGAAATCATGATGTCAACTTCTGCTGGATTACCAAGCTTCCATAGATCAACAGAATGGTCTTTCTCATGGGTGAAAGGCAGTAGCAAAGCTGTATTTCTCTGTGTTCGTGATATTAAAGGAGGCTTAGGCTTCCCTTGCTTTTGATATCTTTTCCCTCCACCCCTGTTTTCCCCATAAACTGCTGTACTTCATAAGATCACTGCTTGTGGTTTGGCTTTCTGGAGGTGCTTGCTTGAAATGAATGGATATAACTAGCACTTATCACAGTGTGGAACTTTTTTATGATAAGCTTTCTCTAATACAGCAGTGATGCCACAGCACCACTTCATCAGGGCACAGTTGGGGGAAGAGGAAAAGTAAAAACATTTAAGGGACTGGCATATGGACAACAAGTCAATTAGCAGGCATATAAGGAAGACAACTGCTGGTACTGAAATGCCTCAGATCTTATCGGGAAAGTAGTTAAGCAAACAGCCCATGGTGAATTAGTCTGCAATCTGATGCCTAATTTAACTCCAAGAACCTCCAACCTTATTGCATAAATTGCACAAAAGGAAATTAACATGTTAGAAAATAAGGCTGAATTACTGCATAGACACAACACAAGATCTGCTTCTTGAACTGAAATATTTTACATTTAGGATGGAAATTTTCAGAAAGAGTCCTAAAGTTCAAATTTAATTTCTTTGAGGAACAGACACTGACCTACTGGTTACAATACACAGAATTGCATTTTTATATGTTCATAAGAACTGACCATATTAACTTACTGTCAAACCAGTTTTATCAACTGTATTTTATTGTGAGAGGAGAATGCAGTATGTATCTGCTGATATCAGTAAATATAAGTATAATTTACTGAGTAAGTAACCAGGAGATGCTCACCATTTTACTCCCTGCATAATAATAATAATAATAATAATAATAATAATAATAATAATAATAATAATGTTTTACATGCATTTTCCAAACAATTCTACATTGGCCAGTCAAGTTAAAAAGGATTCTAATCTGAGTGCAAAGGATTCAGTAGCCTCATGACCTGTGACATAGCTCATTGATCTGTCTCAAACTCTATATACACGTAGGCCCCTAAGTTCTGACCTTGCATGTTCAGCTGAGCAGGACACTCTACCTACTGCGCTTTCAAAGTGCCAACAACTGACTTCAGGGACCCTGGGTTAAAAAACACCTTGTCTGGATCTAGGTACAGTCACCCATAGCCTATGTCTAACTTCATGTGGGTGATTCCCTCTAAAGAACTTGGGATCTAGAATTATCTGATGGTTGCCTGACTAGGAGATTGCATTGGGGTCTAATGTTAGCTGGTTTGAGCTTTTCAAAAGGAGACTGGAATATTTTGCAAGAAGGACAGGCCTTCTGCTCGAATTACCTTTCCCTGTCATATGTATAATTTTCTCGTTACCCTTTCCCAAATTCTGCATGATTTAAGTTTAGCATGTCATATGAAGTAATAAAAGTATGCTTGCCTAAAAGAGGTCCTTTATGATGATGTTGTTGTTTTAAAAACTTTTGATAAAACTCTCCGTAGTGAATTTTATATGAAACTTTCAGTGTCCAAGTTTATTTTTCTCTATATTTTATAGAGCCATCAAGATGTACAGACAGGTAGAATTTTGTAAGACACGTCAAGATTCCTGATTTTCTGAAGTAAGCATTAATTATTGGTGGCAAAGTTTCAAATTCTGCAATAATGTCTAGAGTGCTTGGCCTTAATCATATTCTTTTACCAGAACCATCCACTATTGCTTGTGGAATATCATACAGTCTCTTACGCTCTTCCATGGTCTATTTGCCTCCTCATTGTTCTCATTACTCCACCAGGGAGCCACAGAGAAGCCACACAGAAATGAGCCATGCATTAGCAAACCAACCAGTCAGGGACTTAGTATCTGTGTAAACTGCTTTGAGACTATAGTACAGTGGGCCACACTTTCAGAATAAAAATTTGCTCACATCGCACCAAATTTTTTTTTATTCATAAGAAATACACCGGAAAAGGAAAAAAGACAACAACTAGCGGTCCTTGATTTATAACATAGTGCACAACTACTTTATAGTATGATCATCTCAAAAGTATAAAACAATGCAGCTACATAAGAGCACGAGTCATTCCCAAAATATAATTATAAACAAGACTCTTACATGCAGTATGTATCTTAAGTATGCACACAAACTCATTGAGAGGTATTAGCTTGCTTTTGTGGACTAAACTCATTTATATTAGGTCTAATTTGAGGCAAACTCTCATTTTTTCCTCTTTTTCCTGATCTTTCCTATTTGTAAGAGTTGAAAATCCTTGTTCACGACAATATGTTGTGGAGACGGATAGCCAATGCTTCTGAAGAGAGGTATGGATACTGTTTCTGGTTGTGTGTGTGTGTGTGTGTGTTTGTGTGTACACACATGCTATACTATACTACACTGGAATGTTTAAATATTTCTTTGATTGCCCTTGAATCTTGAAGGGGTACCATTTGGCCTGTGATGCCTGTTCCCCGAAACCACGGCCACCCACCCCTCACATTACATCATATCAGGTGTGGGGCAGGTGCAGACATGTTTACAAAGCAATCACCAGGAGCTTTAAGTGAGATTCTGATAGTTTTTTAATTGTAATTATTTGCATGATTTACGCTCACCCCCCCCCACATATATGGTTTTAATTATTTCAGTGTTTGTTTTTTTAATGATTCTGCCTTGAGACATTCCCAGGGGAAAATATGGTATAAAACCAGAGGTTCAAAGAGCAGTGGGGGGCTCTTTGAAAGCCCATTTACAGACAACCTCATGCTGCTCTTTGAGCCTCCTGTTTTGGGATGTTGCAAGAGCAGTATGTGGGTATTTGCATTAGGGTTTTCAAACCACTCCCTCCACTTTAAAGTCTCAGCAGTCGGAATTTCAAATTGCAGCATCATGTGACATCATTGTGATGTCAGGTGATTGACAGGTTTGCAGTCACACCCACCTGTCAGATTTGGCCTGCCAGGGGTGGGGAGATAAGAACTAATTTATGGTCTGGCTTATTGTTACATTCAAACAGACAAATCATTAAAGGTAAGACTTGGCTACAGCTTATGGTTTGTCTATGGTGAGACAAATCATGAGCCTTTGTTCAGCCATAATGCTAAGCCAAATCATGGCTCACAGTGGCAAGGCAGCAGGACTATAGGAGGACCAAAGCAGCTGTGAGTACCTGCACCCCAGTTTGTCATATTTCACTATGGTTTTGTTTAGTAATACATGTGAATTGGGCTTGCGATTCCTAGTCTCATTTCTATCCACATTTTATGTAAGGCTGGGGGCTTAGTGGTGTCTTCTGTTAGGTCTTTGTTTTGACTTCCTGATTCTCTGACTTTTGGTAAATAAAGTTGTAGTTAGCAGTGCATTGCTTGAGATCCTAATGAATGTCATTAGCCCACTTTTATTTTTAGAATGAATAGGAAGTGTTCCTGTTGTAAGTGGGGGAACAATATGTGTCCTGACACAGTAATGTTAATGGGGATATCATATTTTTCACTTAATTAGTCCATGTAATTGGGCATAATTGATGTTAATTGAAATGATTACATGATGCAAAGAAAGAGAGTGAACTATATTTTAAGAGAGCATATTTGTTTAGATTTGTAATCCTCCGAAATTAATTTTAAGAACACCACTGTGATGGATTAGTTTAGTTTACTACCGAAAACTGAATAGGCCTAAGGCCATGTTCTCCTTTTCTTTTCTTTTTTCTTTTCTTTTCTTTTTTTCAAAAAAGTGCTTAGAACAGTGCAGTTTGACAGCTATATAATTGTTTGCAAGGTGCTGTGTACTGCTCACATTAATAAAAGAGCATTCTAACCCATCAACCTCTCATCACATTTTCTGGCCAAAGAAATTTGCATTGTTTGAAACTGAATTAATGAAAGGGTTTGCATCCTTCTGCTAGACAGTAAGGTGTGAGTTCTTTGGGTCCTTGGGGGATGGAGTTGGTGAGATGCCAATAAGTGCTGCCCTCTATTGCTCTCGCCTAGTCAAATTGCCTGCTAAGAAATTGCTCTTGGCTGAATGTAGTGCTTCCTGTAGAAAATATAAAGGGGGTGAGGAAGCCCCCATAACTTATTATTTGTTTCAGGAGAAACCAGGTAGTCTTCCATTTGTTCGTTTACTTTGAACATGTATGTGCTTCTTTTTCTGTAATAATGTTTTGAAACTGGAAAGAGAGGAATTGTTTTGAAACTGGAAAGAGAGGAATTGTTCCTAACGATTATAATGAGGATATCATTTTATGAATATTAGCTAAGCCATAATGTCTCATTCCAATCCCCTATAATGAGCAGAACATCCTTCTTTGGTGTCACTTCGATAAGGTTTTGTAAGTCTTCATAGAACTGGTCAATTTCAGTTTCTTCAGCACCAGTAGTTGGTGCATAAACTTGGATTACTGTGATGTTAAAAGGTCTGCCTTGGATTCGTATCGAGATCATTCTATCATTTTTGAGACTGCATCCCAGTACAGCTTTCGCCACTCTTTTGTTGACTATGAGGGCCACTCCATTTCTCTTACGGGTTTCTTGCCCACAGTAGTAGATATGGTAGTCATCCGAACTGAATTCGCCCATTCCCGTCCATTTTAGCTCACTGATGCCCAGGATGTCAATATTTATTCTTGCCATCTCATTTTTGACCACATCCAACTTACCCAGGTTCATGGTTCTTACATTCCAGGTTCCTATGCAATATTTTTCTTTACAGCATTGGACTTTCCTTTCGCTTCCATGCATATCCACAACTGAGCGTCCTTTCGGCTTTGGCCCAGCCGCTTCATCAGCTCTGGATCTACTTGTACTTGAAGTGACACCAAAGAAGGATGTTCTGCTCATTATAGGGGATTGGAATGCTAAAGTAGGGAATCAAGAGATAAAAGGAACAACTGGCAAGTTTGGCCTTGGAGATCAAAACGAAGCAGGGCAAAGGCTAATAGAGTTCTGTCAAGAGAACAAGCTGGTCATCACAAACACGCTTTTCCAACAACACAAGAGACGACTCTACACATGGACATCCCCAGATGGGCAACATCGAAATCAGATTGATTATATTCTCTGCAGCCAAAGATGGAGAAGCTCTATACAGTCAGCAAAAACAAGACCTGGAGCTGACTGTGGCTCAGATCATCAGCTCCTTATAGCAAAATTCAAGCTTAAACTGAAGAAAGTAGGAAAAACCACTGGACAGGTAAGATACAATCTAAACCAAATCCCTTATGAATACACAGTGGAAGTGAGGAACAGGTTTAAGGATTTAGATTTGCTGGACAGAGTGCCTGAAGAACTATGGATGGAGGCTCGCAACATTATACAGGAGGCAGCAA
Organism: Podarcis vaucheri; assembly: GCF_965113315.1. Classification (NCBI taxonomy): domain Eukaryota; kingdom Metazoa; phylum Chordata; class Lepidosauria; order Squamata; family Lacertidae; genus Podarcis; species Podarcis vaucheri. The sequence continues at coordinate 105,594,371 of NC_138762.1, forward strand.
CTAAAACCATCCCAATGAAAAAGAAATGCAAGAAAGCAAAGTGGCTGTCCGACGAGGCCTTACAAATAGCGGAGGAGAGAAGGCAAGCAAAATGCGAGGGAGATAGTGAAAGATACAGGAAATTGAATGCAGATTTCCAAAGAACAGCAAGGAGAGACAAGAAGGCCTTCTTAAACGAGCAATGCAAAGAAATAGAGGAGAGCAACAGAATGGGAAGAACCAGAGATCTGTTCAAGAAAATCGGAAATATGAAAGGAACGTTTCGTACAAAGATTACCATAATAAAGGACAAAAGTGGTAAAGATCTAACTGAAGCAGAAGACATCAAGAAGAGGTGGCAAGAATACACAGAGGAATTATACCAGAAAGATATGGATGTCTCGTACACCCCAGGTAGTGTGGTTGCTGACCTTGAGCCAGACATCCTGGAGAGTGAAGTCAAATGGGCCTTAGAAAGCACTGCAAATAACAAGGCCAGTGGAAGTGATGGTATTCCAGCTGAACTGTTTAAAATTTTAAAAGATGATGCTGTTAAGGTGCTACACTCAATATGCCAGCAAGTTTGGAAAACTCAGCAGTGGCCAGAGGATTGGAGAAGATCAGTCTACATTCCAATCCCAAAGAAAGGCAGTGCCAAAGAATGCTCCAACTACCGCACAATTTCACTCATTTCACATGCTAGCAAGGTTATGCTTAAAATTCTACAAGGAAGGCTCAAGCAGTATGTGGACCGAGAACTCCCAGAAGTGCAAGCTGGATTTAGAAGAGGCAGAGGAACCAGAGACCAAATTGCAAACATGCGCTGGATTATGGAGAAAGCCAGAGAGTTCCAGAAAGACATCTACTTCTGCTTCATTGACTATGCAAAAGCCTTTGACTGTGTTGACCACAGCAAACTATGGCAAGTTCTTAAAGAAATGGGAGTGCCTGATCACCTCATCTGTCTCCTGCGAAATCTCTATGTGGGACAAGAAGCTACAGTTAGAACTGGATATGGAACAACTGATTGGTTCCAAATTGGGAAAGGAGTACGGCAAGGCTGTATATTGTCTCCCTGCTTATTTAACTTATACGCAGAATTCATCATGCGAAAGGCTGGGCTGGATGAATCCCAAGCCGGAATTAAGATTGCCGGAAGAAATATCAACAACCTCAGATATGCAGATGACACAACCTTGATGGCAGAAAGTGAAGAGGAATTAAAGAATCTTTTAATGAGGGTGAAAGAGGAGAGTGCAAAATATGGTCTGAAGCTCAACATCAAAAAAACGAAGATCATGGCCACTGGGCCCATCACCTCCTGGCAAATAGATGGGGAAGAAATGGAGGCAGTGAGAGATTTTACTTTCTTGGGCTCCATGATCACTGCAGATGGTGACAGCAGTTACGAAATTAAAAGACGCCTGCTCCTTGGGAGAAAGGCGATGGCAAACCTAGACAACATCTTAAAAAGCAGAGACATCACCTTGCCAACAAAGGTCCGTATAGTAAAAGCCATGGTTTTCCCAGTAGTGATGTATGGAAGTGAGAGCTGGACCATAAAGAAGGCTGATCGCCGAAGAATTGATGCTTTTGAATTATGGTGCTGGAGGAGACTCTTGAGAGTCCCATGGACTGCAAGAAGATCAAACCTCTCCATTCTGAAGGAAATCAGCCCTGAGTGCTCACTGGAAGGACAGATCCTGAAGCTGAGGCTCCAATACTTTGGCCACCTCATGAGAAGAGAGGACTCCCTGGAAAAGACCCTGATGTTGGGAAAGATGGAGGGCACAAGGAGAAGGGGACGACAGAGAATGAGATGGTTGGATGGTGTTCTTGAAGCTACTAGCATGAGTTTGATCAAACTGCGGGAGGCAGTGGAGGACAGAAGTGCCTGGCGTGCTCTGGTCCATGGGGTCACGAAGAGTCGGACACGACTAAACGACTAAACAGCAACAAATGTCTCATTATGTATCTTTCCACATTCTGGAAACCTAGAGGTTTCACAAGTCTCAAACAGTGTACCATACCAAATGGTCCACTATTCCTGTGGAAGTTACTTGGTTTTGTAGTGATCTTACCATGACAACAGCCTTACATTTTTGCCTTCAATCACCAGATCACCCAAATCGTGAAGAGTGCAGTACACTGTGTGACTTTTCACTCGTGCACAGATCAGTACATCCTGTGCCAGTCCCAGGGGTGCCATGGAGACCATGAAGCCCTGTGCAGAGCAAGCAAGATATCAGGAATTTGGGCACCTCCAGCACCAGCCTCAAGTCAGAGAGTAAACCACATGCATAGCACCTGAAATTAGAAATACACAAACAAGACCAGACCATATATTTTGCTGAGTAAAACACATTACAAAGCCAGTCTTGGTGAATCATGGAAACTCTAGTTCCCTGATATCCACCCTGAAGTTGTTACTAGAACAAGTATCTGGTCATAACAAGCTGGGCCAGTAAAAGTCCACTCATCTCATTTGATCAGGTCTCAGTAGTTCATGGCAGGTTGGCTTTTTCTTCAAGAACACATGTGTTGTGGATGTGAAAGCCCATCCTAAGAAAAATCTTAGGATGCATGCTTATTCTCTTGAAGTTTGCAGTAAGAGAAGCATTATATAAGGGGTGATGGCTTTTGTAATTCTGGGACTGAGGGACGTGGGTGGCGCTGTGGGTTAAACCATAGAGCCTAGGACTTGCCGATCAGAAGGTCGGTGGTTCAGATCCCCGCGACGGGGTGAGCTCCTGTTGCTCGGTCCCTGCTCCTGCCCACCTAGCAGTTTGAAAGCACGTCAAAGTGCAAGTAGATAAGTGGGTACCGCTCTGGCGGGAAGATAAACGGTGTTTCTGTGCGCTGCTCTGGTTCGCCAGAAGCGGCTTAGCCATGCTGGCCACATGACCCGGAAGCTGTACGCCGGCTCCCTCGGACAGTAAAGCGAGATGAGCGCCACAACCCCAGAGTCAGCCATGACTGGACCTAACGGTCAGCAGTCCCTTTACCTGGAAAATCAGGAGACTTGGAGGGTATGATTTTAGCATATAATAAACAACCGTGACGTGCCAACTCTGCGCTGAGGCTGCGTTAGTCTCTTTAATTGGCATTCAGAAATATAGCTGGCTTTTATGTACATCTTAAAATTGAGCAGAGACCATACTGCTTTTATGACAAGTAAAAAGCTCATAAAATCTAATGTTTTGCTTTCTTTGATGAGTATTATAGACAGAATTATTTTTTCTTTGGCTTTCTATATCAGGGGTGAGATTAGGGTGTCTAGTTTGCGTTCTTGTTTGTCTTCTTGCCTCTTAAAGCATTTTTCATATTCCCTGTGAAAAAGCCTATCGGATAGGAAAATATAGCGCAGAACTGTAATAAATAAATAATAAACACTTTAAACAGAGATGAACTATATGCAATAATACAACATTTATTTCCAGGATGGTGAAATAGGTATACCAAGAGCATATTGGAGACTGGGTTTTAGTAAAGCATTGCAGAATTGCAGTATTTAAATTAATGTATTAAATATTAGGCTTGCAAGACCATGGGCTGGGAGAGAAATTGCTGAATGTGTTTATTTCTTTATTTGTTTGTGTTATATCCTCCTTCTCAAAGGAGCCCCGTATGGCATCCACATCCACAATAATAATAGAAAACATTCTGAAAAAGTTAAAACATTCTAAAAATCATTACATTTGAAAACATAGTTTCCTCCATTGATCTCAGGTTTTCCAGGAACAGTATCCCACCAAATGCTTTCAAATTCCTCCTCCTAATAATAATAATAATAATAATAATGTCAAAGACTGACATACTTCACTCTTGACCTCTGCAAGTCTTCTACAAAGTTCTGGTGAGAATTATTGCCTATTATTACGAGATGACTTGGCTAGGGCTCCCAGAGCATGAAAAATAGCTTTCATTTTATTGAGAGCTTATTTCCAATGATCAACTTCAGTGAACTTAGGGAAATAGTCTATCATCAGAAGATAAGGGGTCTTCTCCAGATGGGATGGGTCATTCCCAATTTTCTGCCAAGTCAGTTTAGGAGGACAGCAGTCTTAAGAGGTACTGGCAGATTTGCCTGCCTTCTGGCACCTGCATTAAAATCTCCGCACCCCCTCTTTTTCCTGCATGATGATGTGCCAACCTGTGGGCATTCTCTTGCATCTCTGATGGGCATGGTTCCTTTAGGCCCTGTTCCAAATGATGTCCGAGAGCCTGTTTGTCTGGCTTTGCAATTTGCATATGGTATTCAGAGTGACCACTTTCTACCCTCTGAAGTGGAAGTTTCCTGTTTAAATTCATTCTGGAGCAGTTATTGTTGTGCTGTTATGTATGAGGTCTGGGGGAACTTGATGTTTTTCTTATGATGCAACCTCCAAATTTACTTCAAACTTTGATTTGGGAGCAAGCAAAATTGCTCCCAAAACTTGGGAACAAGCAAAATGCACCTTACAGTTTTTTCAAGAACATTTTTTGGCTTCTCTCAAATCCACTCAGGTTTTTCACCTTTGAACGAATATTCTTCTTTAGATATTGATGTAATCAAAATCCAGTGGTACCCTCGGGATACATGGAAACCATGACTGAGAAATTTCATTAACCTTATGGAAACCTTTTTTATTTTTTTATTTTTTACCCTTTATCAAAATTCCTTAAATAGCTTGCCTAGAGAGGAATGCCCAAGTTGACTTTAAATTTTGATATATGTAAAAAAAATGGATGGTGTGATCTGTAAAAGTGGGAAATATATGCTCAGTTCTTCCTTAGATCTTGCCATAGACCTTAAAAGGCAAGGTATCTGAACACTCATAGTAATGGACTAGTTCAGCCATAATGAAAAATAATGGTTTCCTGCTACGTGATGGACCATGATGAGTCTTGGACTTGCATGTTCAGAAGCTTTCAGTTGGTTAACAAAAACAAGCTACAAACAAACATAGTTCTCTGTGACATCTGAATTGGGTAAACTGTGGTTTGTTTAAACTATGGTAAGAAAAAGGATGGATCAGGCCAGAGTTTCAGATCCTTACTTGTTCTGAAACCATAGTTTACAGTTTATATGTTTGGTTTAAAATAAGGAACATGATATGACTGGCAGAATCTGAGACCAGGGAGAAGAAATGGTGGAAGAAGACTGGAAGAAATTCAAAGACTATCTGCAGAAATACTGTAAAATTAATGAATGTTAAAATGATGTTGGACTGAAAATAAGTGGTTTTGGTATTAAGGCTAATAAGAATATGTAAATATAGATAGTTATATGGATGAAAATTTATAGTTATAATAGGTTAAGAATATAGAGTAAAGATAAATGAAAAAGGGTAAGGATTTGCTGAAAGGACTTTGTAAACGGGAATACAAAAAGGGGAGGTGTGAGGAGGTCAAGGAAATAAGCAAACGAACCTAAAGATATTGAAAAATGGATTATTTCTTTTTTAAGATTTTTTTTTCCTTTCCTTTTTTTCTTCTTTTTCTACTTTTTTAAATGTCTGGGTTTTTTTGTATTTTATATCACACTGTTTTTCTTTTGTGTAAAATCTCAATAAATATTTTATAAATAAAATAAAATAAAATAAGGAACAAACACTTCTGACCTTCTCATGCACAAATGAGAATATATTCGGGAAGCCTGAGACTCACTGAAGCATATTCACATCACAGGAAACCATGGTCTATCACAGCGGTGGGGAACTTGATTTGCATCCTGACCTCAGCCCAGCCCTTATGGGCCATTTGTAAAAGGTTTCTTAAATGATGGGTGCCATCAGTGAGTCCTGCCCCTTGCCAAGGAACAACTGAGAGCCCATCTTAAGGGATCAGAGCTGGAAGTTTCCCACTGCTGATTTACTGTTATGCTGAACTAGACCAAGTCTCAGTGATAAAATGATGCCTGTTACCTAGATTATCTAGGGGCTGTTGCCAAGTATATGAAGCACAAGGAACTCCACAAAAACTATTGACATTTCCTTATTCAGAAATAAGCTAATGTGAAAAATAATTGCATGTTTCCGATTGTTGACAGTGCAAGATCATTTGACACTTCTGATAAAATAGGATACAATGTACGTTTCTTCAGAGTATGCAGTTTGCAAAAGACCAATAAAACAGGCATATCTGTCAGTTTAATCAATATAATGTGCCACATGAAAAATGCTTTCCAATCTCATTTTAGTCTGAAATTTATCTGTGGGGATCAGAGAGCACATTGGCAAATTTTCAGCATTCAACAAGCAGTTCAATGAGCAGTTTGTAAGTGTTCTGTCAGGGTAAAACAACTTAATGTGACAGGTTCCTGGTGACTTGTATCATAATGTTCTCCTTAAAAAGTTTATAATAGTACTTAATTTGGGATAAAGTGACAATACAATCTGTGGATTTATCTTGTTGGGGAAAAGCAAGAGGGAATGGTATTCTATTCTGAGCCAACATTTTCAGAGTATATAACATAGTGCGTTATAGATAATGTTATACCACAAGGGTTGCACCCAGACGTGTCCCTCCACTGATGGAAGACTCATTGATCCAGTGGAGCCTTCTGTTAGTGGAAAGCAGGGAGGCAATTTTCTCTGATTCTAGATTTCTGTAGTCCACCGCAGCTGCCCCAAATTCATATTCAATATTCATGAATAAACCTACACAGTCCATTCAAACAACCTTTAAAATTGGAAGGGAGATGATTATGGTGTGGGGAGAGCTAGGTCATTTGGCGTATATGAGGACTTGTAGGGTGGGGAGTTGCAGAGCGCCGCTGTTTAAATGGGATTTACAACCCCCCATGCGTTAGTGGAAACAATTTTACAGTTTTCTGGATCCAAGCAATGGAATATTATTTGTTTATTGGTAAATAATCTGCATAGATAAAATGCCAGTCCTCCACATCGCGTTATATGTTTGCATAACTAGGAAATATACCCCATATGTGAGCCATGCAGATGAAGAGGTGCAGCTATACAGGACTATACTTTGTTTCAGCCAGCAGCACCCTCTCAGGGATGGGCCAGACCCAGGTCAGAGACAGCTGAGAGCTGGTTCCAGGGGAGCCAAATCCATAAAGGGTATTGTGAGCAGAGTCAAGTCAGGCCAGGGTCAAATTCCAGAAAGGAAGGTCACCAAGAAGAAGTCTGCTGGGCAAATGAAGTGGAAAGTCAGGTCTTAGTAAGTAGAACAAAGAAACGCTTAGCACCATCATTCGTCTGGAAGTCTGACTAGTTAAACTTGAACGCTGCGCCTCCAGCTAGCAAACTCTGACTGAATCTACTAAGTGGAGATTTGGCTTCCTTCAGACTATTCACTTTTGCTTTTGTCTCCACAAAGAAACAAGTGTCCACCTTTAAAGGGAACCTGCTTGCTTTAGGAGTCTTTGATGATGGGATGTAGAGGTGGTTGGAGCATGAATGTGGCTTCTGAGCTGGAGTTCTTAGATAGTAGTTGTATCTCTTTAGGCTGAAGATGTTGATTATCCTTTCTGATGATGAGAGTTCTGAGGTGGTAGGGACATTGAGGACTGTTTCTAAAGCCCAGTTTAGTTTGAGAAATTGTCTCTGCCTGCTGTCTATGAGGACATGTTCAGAGCCCTGTGGAATGCAAGTGAGCATCTATCCCAGTGGCATCATACTACTTAATATTATTCCAAATTCACTTGCATTGGAAAGTAAAGTGCATTGTTGCAACAAGGGAAAAACCTGCCTCCTTTCCCCCACATATGGTGACCTTGTCTTTTTACTGTCGGGCATTGAGATGCAACGTGCCTCTCTGGGAAAAACATAAGAAACACTGCACTGCTCTCAAAATGTAAAGAAGAAGCATTCTTAGGAAGAACTATATGTAAAATAATTACCGGTATATCTAACGTAACATGTAATATCATTCCCAACTTATGGTTCAAATGGGTAGAGATGTGTTGTGAAAAATATACATAATGTATAGAAAGAAAGCATGCAACCAAAGTTCAAAATATTTTAAAACAATGAAGATTTGAAAAATACAGTTGCATTTTGACTATAGAGGATTTTTCAGTTGCTGCATTCGTCCCAGAAAAATAGCTATCTCATTTGCTAAATAAATAGCTTTTTATGGCACATATATTTCAAGGGCGGTTTTTACATCTATGAGTTAATGAAGGTTAAGATGTGGTTTCTGCTTAAAGAAATAATATTCAGTTACTCTAACAGATTTCAAGATTTGATTTTGGTCTTCTACCTATCAAATGAAATTAAATCTTTATGATGGAGTTACATGCAGTTGTTAACCAAGTATTTCTGTTCTGTTTTTAAAACTGTAATTACATTTCTTGAAAATTATAATGGTTTGATACAAAATTAATTTAAACCCATTAGTTTAACATCTGTAAACATTTCCATTATAAATTCTCAAAACGCCACATATTGTTTTTGCCTGAAGATGGTTTCCATATTCCCAGTGTATCAAATCTGGGCTGCTTAATTTGCATATTACTGATGCAAATTGAGGACATCAATTTATTCCTGTGGAAAGGCATCTCATGTCAGGAAAGAGTGGCTTTTCTCATTTGTCTATTTATATATTAATACTTACACATAGATACACTGCCTACTCCTTGTTTCTTCTTTGCGAGATCAGCAGAGATGTGGCAGAGTTTTGTGCTCGCTTGTCCCCATTTCTCATATTTTAAAATTACATGGCTCTGTATTGGTTTTCCCTCAGATCTTGAATCTTGCTGGATGTGTGCTAAAATCCAGTCACCTTGCATTAAATTGTGAAGTTTTTTCTTGGTTAGGAGGCATACTTCTTTGGTAACGTTTGAATTTGATAGAACTCAAGGGAGGACCCAGCTAGTGGTTATTTTGCACTCTGCTTCACCTCTGCTCAATAAAGATATCTAGTAAACACAGTACAAATATAAAAATGATATGTATCCCACAGTCAGGATAGTTTATATTTGCTACCAGGCATGAGTGTTGCAAAGTATATCCCTACTGCCTGCAATGAAGCTGGTTTTGTGACCCAGGCTATCTCTCATGTCCTGAGCCACATAAACCTGGCACTTAGCTTTAGAGTAAATCAAGCAGGTCAAAATATTCGCTAATGCAAATAATATGCCCAAGAATGGGATTTATGATGTGTTACTAATTCCATTTAGAGATTATGTGATCTGAGCAGAGAGAAGACGAAGGCTGCTTAACATTAATGTATTTGTTGAAACAAACAAATAAATAAAAGGTTCAGGGTCAGTTCACACTCTCCTAAGTAAATGGTGAAAGCGCTGTGCTGGAACACTATGGGAATTAGCAAGGAATGGGTTGTGCTACCAAAAAAACTCACATCCTCCCCAAACACCCCAAAAAGTACTGGATAAAATTAGACCTTTAGGAGGGAAGCAAGAGCCATCTAGGCAACTAGATTTGTAGGCCAGTTGATTTGTTGCTATTCATATTAATTTGTGGACATTTATTCCCATTAGACTACTGTCAGGGAACTGACATCAGAGGGAAAGGAGGTGATAGGGCTCCCAGAGACGGGGAGAGACTCAACAGCCAAAGCAGGGACCAGCAGGGGGAGCGCGGGGTCTCTGGAGGAGGATCTCAGTAATACTGAGAGAGACGCAGCAACGCAGGCAGGAAGCAGGGGAGAGAAAGGGGTGAGAGACACGTCCAGCGAAAATAGTGGGGAGGTGTCAGAAGCAACTGCAGGGAGACCCATGCTTCGTCGGAAGCTGTCACGTCGTGAGTCCAGGAGACGTGTTTCCGTTAAGGAACTTCTTTGTTGGAGGCGTTTCCGCAAACAGCCACTGTCGGACTCTAATAGTGACTAGAGCAGACATGTCTGAGGAGCTCTGTCACACACAGAGGTTTGTGGGGCCGCACAAACTCTGAAGGGGCACCATTTTAAGCACAAGCAGCTAATCATCCCCTGATAGCAGTCCGACAGTCTCTGTACGCTGCCTGTGCAGGAGAAAGCATCATGAGCGACCCAGCCGGAGCCGGAGTAGCAGGGGGAGGAGCTGATCCAAGCTTGGAAGAAAGATACCGAGCATTGGAGGTCCAACTGGCGCTGCAGACGGCGAGGCTCGAGGAGAGGAGGGCTCAAGATGCAGACAAGAAGGGGAGAACCACTCAGTTCCCCAGAAAGGTACCAGGATTGGTGCAGAAGTTTGGGGGGGACCCCAAGGATTACCATGCCTTTAGGACTGAAATGCAATATGCCCTGAATGTCCAGTTTGATGAGTTCCCTGATGAGGAATCTCGAGTTGCTTTTGTAATTGGGCATCTTGAGAAGGGCGCGCGAGACTGGGTTCGACCCCTGATGGCAACGCACAACGATATCCTAAAGGACACTATGAAATTCTTTCGTGCAATGGATATCATGTTTTCCAGCGACATTGAGGAAGGGGTGGTGCGCAGACAGTTAATGGCTTGCAAGCAGGGAAGCAGATCTGTCCGTGAGTACTGGACTGAATTTACCATGCTGATTCACAGATTGGGGTGGGATTTATCGGCAGCACCCATTCAGATGCTATTTGAAGAAGGTCTTTCTTCAGCTGTGAAAGACGAGCTGGCCAGGAGCCCCAGGGCGGTGTCTATGGATCAGCTGACCAAATCTGCGCTGACCATTGGAGCGCGCCAGGAGGCAAGAGCCTTGGAGAGGCGGGAAGGGAGAGGGGAACGTTGGAAGGAGTTACGCATTCCAGACATTCCTGAGCCAGCTTTCCCGCCGGCAGAGCCGATGGAAATCGGAACAGCCCGCGCGCGCGCAGTTTCAAAGCCCAGTGAGGGGGCGAAGAAGGAGGGAAAGGGAGCCCGGAAATGCTATCTCTGCCAACAGCCAGGCCACTTTGCCAGAGTCTGCCCCCAGAGGAAGGAATGGCAAGGAATGGTGGGAGCTGTTGAGGGGGAAGAGCAGGGAGAAACGGAGCAGGTAAAAGCCAACGCCTGGTTGCCATCAGGGCACTGCAGCCAGGCCAAAGAGCAGTGAAAGTGCCCCTTCCCCAAGTGCCAGTGCCAGAAGCTCCTCGACCTGCTCTAGTGATTGAAGTGTCGCTAGAGCTGCAAAATGGACACCCCCTAAAAATAAAGGCACTGTTGGACTCAGGCAGCTCCTGCAATTTTATGAGCAAGGAGTTTGCTGCTGAACACCAGATACAGACTATCCCTTTAAGCAACCCCCTGCAGGTGACCACGATCGATGGCAGGGAACTGTTGGGAGGAGGAGTCAGCTTGCAGACCATCCCAATGATAATGAGGGTGGCAAGGCACACAGAACTGATAGCGTTTAATGTGGCCACCTTGGGAGGTGCTCCCATTATTTTGGGAATGAGCTGGCTAGCCCTACATGATCCGCTGGTGGGCTGGCATCAAAGAGTGGTTTCCTTCGGTTCCGCACATTGCTTAGAACACTGCAGGGGGGAAAAGGGGTCAGCAGGGGCCCAAGCCACCCTGGCAGGGACTGAAGTAATGGAGAAGGGGAAGGTGCCACCACAGTATGCTGATCTCAGCGACGTGTTCAGCGAGAAGGAAGCTGACCAACTACCTCCGCATAGACCCTTTGATTGCCAGATCAATTTACTCCCCGGAGCACAGCTTCCTGTAGGCAAGTTGTATGCCATGTCAGACAGGGAAATGCAGGAGTTGCGAGCGTTCATTGACAAGAACCTGAAGAGAGGCTTCATCAGAGAGTCCAAGGCAGCGGGGGGTAGCCCAGTGTTTTTTGTGGACAAAAAACACACGGACAAGCCGAGGCTGGTATGTGACTTTCGGGCCTTAAATGCAGTGACCGAGCCGGCGGCTTTTCCTATGCCCAGGATTGATGATATTTTGACCAGGGTGCGGAAGGGAAAGATTTTTACAAAGCTGGACCTAAGGGGGGCGTACAACCTGATACGTATAAGGAAAGGGGATGAATGGAAGACCACCATGTTCACCCCTTTGGGGGCATTTGAATACTTAGTTATGCCTTTTGGATTACAAACAGGCTCCGCGTGTTTTCAAGCTTTCATGAACCACGTACTGGGGCCTTTGCTCTACAAGAATTGCGTGGCCTTCTTAGATGACGTGTTGGTGTATTCGGAGAATGAGGAGCAACATGTGAGAGACGTCAGAGAAGTGTTGAGCAGGCTGCAAGCCAACAGACTGTGGGTGAAACTGGAGAAGTGTCAGTTTCATACCAAGGAGGTGGAATTCCTGGGGTACCGCTTGTCAGATAAGGGGTTGGCCATGGACCCCGGCAAGGTTCAAGCGGTGCTGGAATGGAAAACACCCAAGACCAAGAAGGATGTGCAGAGGTTCCTAGGGTTTGGAAACTTTTATCGTAAGTTCATCCGAAACTTCGCCCACCTGACGGCGCCCATCACGGACTGTCTCAGCAGCAAAAAGAAGTTTGTTTGGACGGGGGAGGCGGAGCGAGCGTTTGAGGAACTGAAAAGGGCCTTCGCCTCTGACGAACAACTTCTACATGTGGATTTACAAAAAAAGCTGAGGGTCGAAACAGACGCGTCGGACAGAGCCATAGGGGCGGTGCTTCTTCTGCAGCCGGGGAAGGAGGGGTCAGAGTGGCGACCGTGTGCCTTCTTTTCGCGAAAGCTGAACAAGTCTGAGAGGAACTACACGGTGTACGACCGGGAACTTCTTGCAATTTATGAGGCCTTCCGGAGATGGAGGCACCTACTAATTGGTGCACAACAGAAGGTGCAAGTGTGCACGGACCATAAGAATCTAGAGTATTGGAGAACTGCGCGAGTGCTCAACCAACGGCAGTTGAGATGGGCCCAGGAGTTCTCCAAATTTAACTTTGAGATTTGTTACGTACCAGGCCCGGAGAACGTTAGGGCGGACGCTCTCTCACGCAAACCTGAATATTTGGAGGGAGAGGGTGCACCCGAAGAGACCCATGTCATTCCCGAGGACCGCTGGGTGTGTGGGGCGGCATTGGTGGGGCAAAGGGAACTGGTAGAGGGAACGGGGCAGGATGAATACGCCCAGGACAAACTCAGGAGTCTTAGGAGGGAGGGAGACAAACCCGGGGGTTTTGAGGAGAGAAATGGGGCGTTGTACTACAAGGGAGCGTTATACATACCTGAAGGGGAATTGAGGGAAAAGGTACTCAAGCAACTGCACGATAACCCCACAGCAGGGCATTTTGGGCAACACAAAACCATGTGGCTGGTTACCAGGGAATTCTGGTGGCCCAAGGTTAGGGAAGATGTACGGGAGTATGTGAGAGGGTGTGACCGATGCCAACGAGCCAAGGGGGAGAGGCGGGCGCCGGCAGGTTTATTAGAACCACTACCCACGCCGGAAAGACCGTGGGAGGCAGTGGCAATAGATTTCATGACTGATCTGCCCAGGTCCAAAGGGAAAACAGCCATTATGGTGGTGGTAGATCTGTTAACCAAGATGGCCCACTTTATAGCCTGCTCACATGCGGTCACAGCAGAAGAAACCGCCAAATTGTTTGTGGAAAATGTGTTTAGGTTGCATGGCGCCCCCTTGAGGGTGGTTTCGGACCGAGGGAAACAATTTACTTCCAGGTTCTGGAGGAAGCTCATGAGCTTACTGCATGTAGAGGTTAATTTCTCTACTGCCCGTCATCCAGAAACCAACGGGCAGGCGGAAAGAGCTAATGGTGTCCTCCAGCAATATTTGAGGTGTTATGTTAATGACAGAGAGAATGATTGGGTGGAGAAGCTGGCATTGGCAGAATTTGCTTACAACAATGCAGAGAACGTGTCCACGGGGATGAGCCCTTTTTTGGCCAATCACGGGTGTCATCCCCGAGCCTTCCCAGGGGGGGAGGGGGAGAACTGGAGCGTTCCAGCAGCAGAACAGTTCGTTGAAGAAATGGAAGCGATCCATCGCCAACTCCAACTTAATTTAAACCGGGCGAAGGAGGAATATAAGAGGCAGGCAGACAAAACCAGAAGGGAAGGGGAAAGCATTAGGGTGGGAGACCAGGTGTGGCTGTCCACCCAAGGGTTACCATTTAAAGGAGGTTGTAAGAAGTTAAGACCCAAAAGACTGGGCCCATTTGAAGTCACGCAACAGGTCAACCCAGTGGCTTTCAGACTCCGGTTACCGAACCACATGAAGTTGCACCCAGTGTTCCACAGATCGTTGCTGTCACTGTATATAGGGGACAGAGAGGGGAGGGTCAATAGGGGACCAGCGATGGAGGAAAAAGAACACAGCTACCATGTAGCGGAGATTCTAGATTCCAGGTGGAAGGGAGAGCAAGTAGAGTATTTGGTAATGTGGGAAGGGGAACCGGAGTCGGAAAACACCTGGGTCAGGGCAGAGGATGTAGATGACGAGGTTCTAATTGAAACTTTTCATCAGAGATTCCCTCGTAAACCCCAGCCAGTGGCGAGGTTCCGGAGGGAATACTTCGCCACCACCGACGAAGAAGAGGAGTTGGAGGGGTTCTCTGATTCCGAGGTGGAGGAGGATTCAGCGAGTCGGAACGAAGACCGATGGAGGGAAATGTTCGAGACGTCTGAAGATGAAGAGGATTCGTTTCGGGGTTTCAGCTCCTCACCGCCCAGAGGAGAGGGAGGGGGCGGGGGGGAAGGGGGCCCTGGAGGGGAGGTGGATGTCAGGGAACTGACATCAGAGGGAAAGGAGGTGATAGGGCTCCCAGAGACGGGGAGAGACTCAACAGCCAAAGCAGGGACCAGCAGGGGGAGCGCGGGGTCTCTGGAGGAGGATCTCAGTAATACTGAGAGAGACGCAGCAACGCAGGCAGGAAGCAGGGGAGAGAAAGGGGTGAGAGACACGTCCAGCGAAAATAGTGGGGAGGTGTCAGAAGCAACTGCAGGGAGACCCATGCTTCGTCGGAAGCTGTCACGTCGTGAGTCCAGGAGACGTGTTTCCGTTAAGGAACTTCTTTGTTGGAGGCGTTTCCGCAAACAGCCACTGTCGGACTGCTATCAGGGGATGATTAGCTGCTTGTGCTTAAAATGGTGCCCCTTCAGAGTTTGTGCGGCCCCACAAACCTCTGTGTGTGACAGAGCTCCTCAGACATGTCTGCTCTAGTCACTATTAGAGTCCGACAGTGGCTGTTTGCGGAAACGCCTCCAACAAAGAAGTTCCTTAACGGAAACACGTCTCCTGGACTCACGACGTGACAGCTTCCGACGAAGCATGGGTCTCCCTGCAGTTGCTTCTGACACCTCCCCACTATTTTCGCTGGACGTGTCTCTCACCCCTTTCTCTCCCCTGCTTCCTGCCTGCGTTGCTGCGTCTCTCTCAGTATTACTGAGATCCTCCTCCAGAGACCCCGCGCTCCCCCTGCTGGTCCCTGCTTTGGCTGTTGAGTCTCTCCCCGTCTCTGGGAGCCCTATCACCTCCTTTCCCTCTGATGTCAGTTCCCTGACAACTACAGATGACAGCCTTAGTGGTTGTGTGTCCGAATGAAAAAAACCAATTATAGGTTAGATTTTTACATATTATCTGTCCTGAATTGGTTGGTTCTCAGGGTTGTTGTTTGGTATTGGTAAAATGTTGTTATAAGTTTGGTTGTTGTACTGATACTCTTTTTTATGAGTTAATTATGGAATGTTCATTTTTCTTGGTAGGAAAACATAATGGAAGTTATAAGAAATCAAGAGTTTTTATTGTTGCCAGCAGAGGAACTCCATAAACTTCTTGCAAGTGATGATGTGAATGTTCCAGATGAAGAGACCATTTTCAATGCCTTAATGAAGTGGGTTAAGTATGACATGCAAAGGAGATGTAATGACCTGAGTATGTTACTTGCCTACATCCGATTACCACTTCTTCCACCACAGGTAAATTGTTCTTCTTCTTAATAAAAGCTGTATTTTTTAAAGGCATAATATTTTTTGCTTTCATAAATAAAGAGTTTTGAAGCATGCATCTTGCTCAGCAATTTGAAGTTATGTTTTAGTCTTTTCATATTTATAAAGTCTTGGCCAGTGGCTTACCAGTTTTCTTCTGTAGACCAGGGCTAGCCTGTCCTGTTTCGCCACCTGAGGTCAAGCAAGAACGTGCCACTGCCTGCCCACTACCACCGCTGAGTCCTTCCATTTCTGTCATTGTCACTTGTCTTCCGCCATGGAGTGGGGAGATGAGTGGCAACACTGCAGTTGGGAACGCCCCAGCTCACGCTGAACTTGGCAAGACCCAGGACGCTCCTCAAAACTTGCAATTTCTCTTCCCCCACCTGTGGATGAAGAGGCACAGTAAGGAGGAAACAGGATGTGGGGGAAATGAGCAGCTGCTATAGTTGACTAATTCTTTGCATCAGGCCCTCTTGTATTTGGAGTATTAATGACAGAAGTAGTGGTGGTGGCCTTTGAAGAATGTGTTGGTAGTAGTTTATTATGCATCTCATTGAGAATCAGCTGTATAAAGATTAGAAGAAAATTATCTTTGCTATAAGACGGCTGAGCTGTTATGACTTGTCTCCCTCTCTGCCATTATTAATAAAGTTGGCACTTAATTTTGCCTAAAATGAAATTTTAGTAAGAATTTGGATGTTCTCCTAGGACAAAATATTTGAGGAATTTTAAAGGAAGCAGAAAGTGTTTCAGGTTGATAGACAGGCATGGATTACCTCTGCCTGCACCAAGCTCCCCACACCTTACATTTCCTCTTCAGTAAGCACCAGTGGTGTGCTGTGTTTGGAAGACAGGAGAGCAGCATTGTCCCACAGCATTGTGCACAGGCTGATAATGTGGGTTGACCAATTTGTTGTTTAGTCGTGTCTGACTCTTCGTGACCCCCTGGACCAGAGCATGCCAGGCACTCCTGTCTTCCACTGCCTCCTGCAGTTTGGTCAAACTCTTGCTGGCTGAGTTTGACCAAACTCAGTTTGGTCAAACTCCATGGACAAAGACAACAGGGTTGACCAAAGATCCATCTAATCTAGCATGCTGTTTCCCCAGAATAACCAGACATATTCCTGTGGGAAGCCCCAAAGCATGGCATAAGGACAAACCCCCTCTCTTACATTAGGCCCCCAGGGACGGGTATTGAGGCATGCTGCCCCAATTGCAGAACATTTTACTTAACTTTGATGTCTACTAGCCATACATAGCTGTCTTCTCCATGAATTTGTCTAATCGGCTTTGTAAAATCCATCTGTTTGCAGCCCTAGTAGTTAACTAACTATGGGGTTGGTAGTTTAACTATGTGCTGCATGAATAAATACTTCCTTTTATTTACCTTACTTGGATGTCCTCTGGTTCTAGTATTTTAAGAAAGATGTCTCTATATATTTTACACACTTCTTTCATGTCTTTATTTACATCTTTTCTAAACCAGTGTTTCTCACTTTCAGGTGGGCCATGGTGCCACAGTCTGCCATAGTTTTTTGGTTGGACCAATGCTAGCCCCAGCCATTCCTCGCATAGCATTTGCCTCATTCACAGCTGCTGCCTACTGGATTGGCATTTTTACTGAGCTTTCCATCACGTCCCCAAGATTTCTTGCCTGCCCCGTCACCATCAGCTAAAATTCCTTCCCCCACCCCTTCTCTCTCCACCTTCATTAGCTCATATGGATTTCTGCATTGTCACATCTGTTGATTTGCATTCTGTATTGAAAATATCTTGCTTCATAATTAAATTGACTTTGCATTGCTAGTCCAAGAGGATCTGACAGCTTTTGAGCTAATTTCATAGTCGTGTAAAATTTGTAATCATTTGACATCTGATGGCATCACAATAACTGAGTGACAGGGAAGAACCTGAACCACCAGAAATGTCAGTGTTTTTCAGAATTTCATGTACTGTTCTTCCACTAAGTGCAGTTAATGTGAACTCTTTGTACCTGTCACAAATGCTATTGAGATAAAAAAGGTACTGGCAGTTTAATTCTAAAGCTATCAAAATTCTTTGTCTTATATATACACAATTTGACCCAAATGGCCATTCATTTCATGGCCTTATCAGTGAAAAATTTGAAGAACTGACATGCTGCTTTTAAAGTAAAAAAGAACTAGTGTAGAAGTTTATGGTTTTTTTAAAAGGAATTTGAAGTCGCATCTCTTTGAATATAAAATGCCGAATTAATGTAACTGAATTAGTAACAAATCTTAAGTACTATAGTTAATTCTAGTTAATTTCTTTAGTTAATTCTGGGGTATCAGTACATCAGAATAATATTTTGATAAGAACTTTTCTCTCTACCGACAGTCCCGTTTACTGACAGCAGTACAATTGCAGTATCAGTGAAGTCATTTGCCCAGGCAGGCGCATAATGTAACCCATGATAACAGCAAAATAATAAGACTGTGCAATGGTGATGGGATAAAATCAGGCCAAATCTTTATTGACAGCAGCAGGCAGGGTATTTTGCTGCAATCTATGGGTCACAGCGCCACTGGACAAAGGCGTCCCTTGCTTACTGGACACAGGACAAGGCATTTTTTTATACAGGGTGCATAGTTCTTTTCATTGCTTGTTTTTTCTTTCTTTCCAAAGCCAAAATTATTCTAGAAGGCCAGATAGGGCCTGTTTATTTATGGCTTTAGCTGCAGTAAAACTGGGAGCAGCCTTTAAGGTCCTTCTTACTATTACCCCCATTGCAGGTAGAAGGCAGTGAGTGCAACGGGGATTCAACACCTGAATGCACAATTGTTCCTCTTCACTAAGTAATTTCTATCCATGGAAAGAGGAGCAGGGAGAGGACGCAATTAATAAAGATATATAAGCTACCTGTGCAGCTAGAGGAATTTTTCTGAGCCATCAATACTGTGGGATATATCTAAACCTCAGGTGGAAGCCCATTCCCCAGCTGTCTGAAGGCATTGTGTCACTTGTAGTAGTCCTGGCAGCATTTCTTGAATATGTTGTCGTTGTTTAGTCATTTAGTCGTGTCCGACTCTTCGTCACCCCATGAACCAGAGCACGCCAGGCACTCCTGTCTTCCACTGCCTCCCGCAGTTTGGACAGACTCATGTTTGTAGCTTCGAGAACACCGTCCAACCATCTCGTCCTCTGTTGTCCCCTTCCTCTTGTGCCCTCAATCTTTCCCAACATCAGGGTCTTTTGACTATACTCTCCACTAAATGTTTGGGGCAAACTACATGTTAATCCTAGGTACATAGCTGTGCTTTTAAGTGCAGAGTGCTTTTCTTAACTCAGATTGCTGGTGTGGGGAGCCTGATCTGGATCAGGGCCCTAGAACCCACTGCTGTGGTTCAGGCTTGTAATTAGCAGATCTTCCATTGAAGTGATATATTCTTTCCAAAGCAAATGGCATACACAGGATACTCAGAGCCAGATCAGGCGGAGATAAAGGGTTAAAGCCCCCAACCCTTATGCTAGGGTCTTGACCCTGCCCTTACTGGAAATTTGTCCTTAGAGGAAAAATGCCCCCTGCTCTAAATGGATCTGCCCAGTGGCTTGGGTAAAAAGTATATTTTTTTCACTAACCTGTCCTGTGTTTAGCAGACTAGTGAATAAGCACTAAAGTGTTCAACCTTTCTGGTGATATGCATTGTGGGCCCAGGCATTGCAACTCTCAGTCCCGAACCCTCAACAGATTAAAGGACACCTGAGACTGGCTTGGGCTGAAACAGACCACAACTTTATTGAATACAGTTGAAAGAGGTTGGGCTTGGGTATAGAACAAATATTATTTCCAACTATTGTAAATCACAAGGGGAATTAGCTGACAGAAATGCGTACAATAATTAACAATGTTTTAAATTTTCGCCTACCATCTGTGAGTCCCTTTGCCATCTGAGATGTGACAGATACCTGAAAAAGGACCTTTTCTGCCGCCCCATCTTTAGAACATTTTCTCCCAGGAGGCTTGCTTGGCACTGATTCTGCTTTTTCTTTAGTGAAAGATAAAGACTTTTTTTATTCTCTAAACTAGACTTTTTAATGTGTTGCAGTCCAGCTTCAAAAAAGGTGTGAGGGGTTTTTTCTTCATTACTTTTCTTTGTTGTTTTATTGCAGAATTTTTGGTGTTGATACTTATTCTTTGAATATTTTTATGAAAGCTGCTTTGTGGTTTTTTTCCAGAAAAACAACACACAATAAAATACTCTGAACAAACACAGATAAATAAATAATTTCTGTGATGTCAATAGAACAAACATCAGTATAAAAACAGTATAAAACTCAAACACGTAACACCACTCAGCAGATGCAGTTCATCAGCTAGTATCAGGGTAAGAAAACAGCAGCATTTTAATTGTCTTCTGAAAATCATCAGAGAGGAGTCTGACAGATGGAAGGGGGAGAGAAGAGGAGAGACTCAATGACTGAAAAGATTCTGTCTCTTGTTGCCATCCACCTCACCTCGGGAAAAACGAGGTGCATTTTGAGTCTCTTAAAGATGATTTCAGTAGCTGGGCAACATGCAGGATTCCGTGGTCCTCTAGGTACCTCAGTCCCAAGTTGCTCCAGAATTCATACAACTAAATCAACACTTTGAGTTGCGTTCTGAAACAAACTGGAAGCTTGTATAGTTCTACAAAGAATTGGCAAAGTGTGTTCCTTTTATTGATAGCAGTTAGCAGCCCAGCTGTAATAATAGTAGATTCTGAACCATTTTCAAAGGCAACCCCATGTAAAACACATTGAGTGACTCTGCCAGTGTGCCTGCACAGCCCTGACCTCACAACTCTTATTGCCAACCATCCTAGTAACTCACAGCAACTCCAGTTTTGGGAGGGCAGCTCCATTCCACATCCCCACTGTGTCAGCTGCTCCTGAATTTAACAATAGATTCTATCAGGGCCTGTATTGATAATTTCCTTTCTGATCTGCATTTCCTCCCAGTTGGGAATCCAGAGCAGTATAGAGTATCGTTAAAATACAGTCAATTCAAAAACATTGCATTAAATCCAATAAATGTTCCCTACATTCAACAGAACCTAACTTAAGACTGAAACAACATATTTCAACTGCTGTGTCCCCAGGATATTTACTTCCAAAAGTCTGGATGAACACATTTGTCTTTAGCTGATGCCTAACAGTCGCCAGAGGGATGCGGGTGGCGCTGTGGGTTAAACCGCAGAGCCTAGGGCTTGCCGATCATAAGGTCACAGTTCAAATCCCCACGACGGGGTGAGCTCCTGTTGCTCAGTCTCTGCTCCTGCCAACCTAGCAGTTTGAAAGCACAAAGTGCAAGTAGATAAATAGGTACCGCTCTGGTGGGAAGGTAAGTGCTGTTTCCGTGTGCTGCTCTGGTTTGCCACATGACCTGGAAGCTGTACGCTGGCTCCCTAGGCCAGTAAAGCAAGATGAGCGCCACAACCCCAGAGTCATCTGCGACTGGACCTAACAGTCAGGGGTCCCTTTACTTAAGTCGCCAGCAAAAGGGGCAAATGTGCTTCCCTAGGGAGGTGATGCCAAGCATGAGAAAGTACTGTAAGCACTGCCCTAGACCTGCCCCCATTGGCAGAACCAAAAGCAGGGCCTCCCTTGCTAATGGCAGGGCATGGGCCTGAAGATAATCTGAAAGTATAATACATGATTGCGGCCTTGTCTCATTTTTCCAAGAAAGGCCAAAGCTGAAGAATCAGCCAGATATGATAAAAGGTGTTATAAACTAGAGAGGATACCTGAGCATCTATCCATAAAGTCGGATCTAATAACATGCCAAGCTATATGTTTAGGAGAAGTGCAACCCGAAATGGCCAAATTCCTATTCTCCAGAGAGCTATTTGACCAATGAGGAGAACCTCAATCTTACCTGGATTGACCTTCATTCATTGGACATTTATTGTGGACTTCTACCGTCACAGCTTAAGAGGATGGAAAGGGTTTCAAGAGGTCTGTATCATCCATATACTGATAACATTTTTCTTAAAATCTCTGGGCAGCCTTCCCCTCATAGCACTGCATTCATTCATTCATTCATTCATTTATAGCATATTTATTACCATCTCTATTCATGGTTAGGCTGGTGTGGAGGGAAGTTTTCCTTCGTATACCCTAGACCCAAGCAGTCTGGGACTTTAAAAGTAAGCACCAGCATTTTAAATTGAGATTCAAAATGGATAAGAAGATGTTTCTGAATCCAAGACATATATTCCCACAAACTGTTCCTGGTGAATAGTAAAGCAACTATATTTTACACTAGCAAAAGTTTAGCCTTCAAAGGCATGTAAGCACATTGCAGTAATCAAAGCTAGAGGTTAGTAGGGCATGGATAAGTAGCCAAGCTTTCTCTATCCAAAAAGAGATGCAGCTGGTGAAGCAGTCTTGGCTCATGAAAAGGTTACTGGACCATTGATAAAACCTGGACTTCCAGTGACCTTGTATGAGGAATACAACCACATCCAGCACTGCTTGAACCAATGGTTAGATGAACCACCTTCCATCAATCCTTCCGTCTTCTTTGGACTGAGAGTCAGTTTATTCATTTCCATCCAGTCCATTACCAATTCCAGACATTGTTCAGCACATTGACTGCATCATTTGGAAAACCACATATTACACATACTACTTGGAAGTCCTACTGTGCTCTGAGAGCTTATTCCCTAGTAAGTATATTTAAGGCCGCAGCCTCAGACGTAACAGAAAAGTGGGCGTCATGTCATTGAAAAGTCAGTTATAATACAGCATATTCATTTATTTAAGCTCTACCACACAATACAGGCATTTTTTTACAGATATTCTAGTATTTATGCAAAATAGTAATATGGCATGACAATACAGAAATTCATTCTTCAGGTAGCTATTTTAGTATGTGCAAAAATAGAATTATTTTACTCTCTGATTTTCTTCAAGCGTGGCTTTTGTAATAATTTATAATATATTTTCATTCAAGGTAAAAACATAATGTGAAATAGTCAGTGGAAATGAAAACCAAAAAACTAATCCAGATAAATTATTATTGCATTTTAAAAGAATTTTACTTTAAACTGAGATTACTTATGTAAAGTGTTACATTTTAAAATCTTAGCCACATAAACCCACTTAAAGCTTTCAATGGAAAAATGCCAGCTTTTAATTAAAATAGATTCAAGAAGGGATTGAGAATAATTACACTGGATTTATTTTACGGCTAGCGAACTAAATCAGAATATTGGTTAAGGTGAGACTGGATCAATTGGGATAGCAAAGGTAATTTGCATTTCTAATTCATGCTATGTCATTGTGCAAAGATTTCCTCATATGGATCCTTAAACTTCTCTAGAATGGAATCTCATGAGACGACCTGAAAAGATGAAAAGGGGGGGGGGATACATTGACGAACGTTCCTGTTAGAATAATGTGATATTTTGGGGCAAACAAAATGGAAGTTTGATTTTAAATGCTATATATTCAATAGGCCACGCAACTCAATGGGAGCACCTGGGAGCAAGCCTAATGGACCTCAGTGGAGCTTGCTTCTGAATTGATATGCAGTGAATTGTGCTTTTAGCATTTACTCCTTCTGGGTTGCATCCAGCAAAGTCATATTGTTAGCACATGGACTTCTGCTTGGGCAACAGAGCTTCCCCCTTCTTCTCCCCACTGCCCCCTCAGATTCCACAACATTCAGGAGTAAATGAGCGCTACTGACTTCAGTGGCCAACTAAGAATTTTCAGTACAAAACACTTTGTAAAATTACATTTCAAATTGCCTTTGTTAACGAGTCTCAGATTGTGTGTTCTCATATTATTTATATAGTGATACAGCATTTTAATACCAAATATAGTATGTATTTTATTTTGTTATGCAGCAGCAGAATGATATCTAATCACAAAACAATATTCTTATGCCTAGGGCACTATCCCTTGCTTCATTTTGGATGCCTTGCTTAAGTTGCTGTAGAGTGCAACATATCAATTAAAGTAGCTGAAATCATGAAGAATTATAATATAGACTGCTAAAGGAGCAAAGCATATTGAAAGATTCCTTACTTATTTAAATATTATGTTAATAGTGTAATGATTTGAATAATTTTGTTCCAGAAGTTGATTTTAGAATCCTAAAAAGGAAAATCTAAACTTGGAATAGACAAGATGTACGTTGGCTCTTAATCGAGTTGCTGTTTGTACATTAGTAATTTAGCAATTATCTCCATCGTCTGCTACAAGCAACACTGACCCTGTTTAATAAAAGAATTATAAACAGTGAATAAATGAAAACTCATCTGCAATAAGTAAGAAAATGAATTTTGCTGAGGAGCAGTAATTGGTTCTTGGATGCCACCAAGGCATTAGCAATCCATCCTTCTCTTGGTTTTTTATTTATTTTAAATTTCTAGTATTTTCAGAACACTGTATATGGGGCACAGTTTTCTCCTCCTCTTCCTCCTCCTCCTTTTTTGTGCGCCAGTGCATGGGTACATTGATTAGATCACAGTGCTAGTAGAACTCCTGATTTAACTCTGCAATTGAATCAAGATATGAGCTGGTGTTTGAGGGTGACCTGAGTAAAAATTACAAATAAACCAAAAACACATATACTAACTAGAAACACAATAATTATATTTTCTTTTAACTAAAAAGAAATCCCATGAGTCTTTCCCATGAGCCTCTGCCATCACCAGTGCCTCACTGAAGGAGAAAGCGGACAGAACCACACACCTCAGCACTGTTTATAAGAACATAAGCCTTGCAGAATCCGGCCAGTGCTGATTCAGTCCAGCATTCTGTTCTCACAATAGCCAACCAGGTGCCCATGGGAAGCCTCGCCTCAGCTGTCATTCCCAGTAACTGGCATTCAGAAGAATACTGCCTCCAACAGTGAAAGTAGAAGAACATAGACAACTTGGTAAATGGCCATTGATATCCGCCATTCAAGTCAGTGGCCAGCACTGCTTCTTGTGTGAGTTTGTTGGCATCAGTCTATCTCAAGAGACAATGGAAGAGTGTGCTACCAGGTGTAAAGTCAAGTCATTGGAGAATTACAGAGCCTGCTGCGACTATAGAGAGCGATAGGCGAGAGACATGTTTTATTGCAGATGGGGCATGTGAAGGCTCCTGGTTTCGCTGGTGCAAATGCACCCTGGTATTTCTTCTCTCTAGTCTCCTTCCAGCAGTCCTTCCTCCTCTGGTCATTGCTGTGGATACACGGCCTCACTGTCTCTCTCAAGAGTTTCAGTGGTTTTTGCTCAATGTGATTGCATCAATGTCAGTTGCTGCTTTGGAAGAATTTAGGGTGGGTGGTTGGAGTTTAGTTAGAAATGTGAAAATATGACAGTGTGTAAAAAGTCAGTATTTTCATCCAACTTCATTCTTTTGTGTATGTGTACTCTGGGAGCACTGCTGGCATTAAATCAAACACTTTTAGTTGTTTGTAGTAAGTTTTGAGCATTTTGTATTAGAAAGGACGAGAGCAGAAGATGTCTGCAAGGCTTAACTTTTGTGAACATGCCTAAGCCGGGTTTTTGTCAGAATGTTGATATGGATTGGAATAACAAATAACTACTTAGAATGCATTGCAGAGCTTTTACAAAAGCAATGATTTCCCCCCAGATAATAAGATACCCTATTAACCTCAAAAAGAATATAACCAGTCAGCTAGCTGATCAGACTGAAGTGCTGCGAGAAAAGGTTGAGCGAGTGTTTTGCACTGGCTGGAAAGTATTGGCAGGTTGCAAGAGAATTTTCACTGAAAGGCATCAAGAAAATGACTGACCAAACTCAATGGGTTTATAATCAATCTACCTTGTCTTATCTAAAGAGGTTTAGAAGATATTGTGTTAGATATCTGTTAGAAGAGATTATCAAATTCCTGCAATGTAGACTCAGTGGACTGCAAAGTGTTTCAACAAGAATATGGTTTAAAAGTTCTAGTCAGTTAGAAGTCCATTGTTAGGAACTGAGAAACCTTCATTCTTATTTTCTTTAAAATGCACCTTGATCTGAATAAATCTGAAGTTGTAACCCACTGTATGTAGTACAGTGGCTATTTTTTCCAGCTGTGTTACTGATACAAAATATCAAAATGGCTAAATGATTTCTACCCCAACATATAAAGTGAAGCTTTTCATATCAAGTTCTAACAAATTTAAAAAAGTATTAATCTAAAAATTGTTAATATAATCGTGTGACACCTGAAATTTCTGACCAGATATATCTAGGATTGCCCTGTAAACAAGACATTGTCCAGTGCCGAACCAAATTCTCATTAAGAGATGAAACCTAGGTTGGTACACTCAACAATTAGGCCCATCACATGGAGAATAAAACTTCAGATAAATTAACCTCATTTGTCATGTATGTAAAACCTACATCTTAAGAAACAGATTTAAACACATTTTAAGTGGAGCATTATACTATGCCTCAGTCCTATCTAAAACAAAGTCTATTTTGATTTTAAAATAATTTACCAACTAAATATAGGGCCAGACTTTGAAAAGCAGCCCAGATTTTCTATCTGCATTCATAGGTGCAAATTGAGGTACTGCTTCAGAAATTTTCAGAAGACACAATTCTGAACCCCAATAAAGTTTTTTGGGGGGAGAAATGCTTGCCATGTTGGGTGAGGCTTCCTTTCCATCAATCTTCCCCCCCCCTTCAGCGGGATTTTTAAAAAGCACTTTAAATACGTATCTGTCTTCACTTTTTACTATTTAATGAATTTACAGTCTATCCACACTATCTTGTTTTAAGCTAAACAAATTGTGATATTCAACTAGGTTTACTCTGAGTGAACCTATTGAAATTAATGGCCCCAATTTATTCATATTCATTTAAATAGATTGACTCTTAGTAAAACTTAGTTGAATACAACCCATACATAGGATTGTGTTGAATACCAGTTAATCTCATGAAAAGATAATCTTTCAACATCTCTTCTGCTTATCTTTCTTTGAGTGTTTTGTTTTTAACATTTTGTTCATATTTCCCTGCCATTAGCTTATACTAGTCATGCCTCCTCTGTTGATAAACAAATTGACTTGCATTGGTTATGCACAGCAACGAAGAATTTCATTGTCCTTGAATCATTCAACATCTGCATCAACTGCTTTCTCATTGCATGTTCAGTGTGAACATGTTGCAATATATTGATGCATTTTGTTTCTTGGTTTTAAAACTGGCTTCTCATGCTTTTGTTTCAACGACTTTCGTCCCATTTAATGACCAAGCATAGGATTTGGTGAAATGTTTACAATGGTGCCACATTGGGAATGGATGAAGGCATCTATGGAATTCCTGTCTGCACAATGTGATTATTCTCAATATTTTTTCCAAGCCCAAACAGAACGATTCTTCTTCTTCTTCTTTAATAGAATCTCTAATTCTGTTAAAGTAATTCTACCAATAAGTACACTCTTCTGCTTGCATTTTCTAGTACAAAACGCTTGGTAACGGTAAAACAACACATTATATTAAATGTGTGGCTGTTAGCACTTATGGAGAGCTCCATGTTTCTTCTCTTCCACCTATAACTCTAAGGCAGCTCACCCATGTCCTCCAGAAATTCTGTTGCTCTGCTTTCCTACGACACATAATTGGCTGCTGGTGACAGGGAATGCTGTCAAACACACTAGATTGTGATGTCAGGATGTGTAAGTTGTGTCTTAGACAGAGAGAGAGAGAGAGGGGGGGGGAAATATATTGTTCTTTCCATTGATTGAGAAATTGTCAGATAGATGCAGATACATTCTTGTATTACTTATTTCTGAACAAGCTATTTACTCAACTCCCCTGGGGATGCATAGCATGGAAGGGAAGTTTATGATAGAGCCAGGGCAGCAGCTAATTAAATTTTAGTTATTCCATGCAACACTTTGGGAAGATGAAATGTACAGTGGCGGGAGCCCAGTATTTGCTTTGCTGACTTATTGAACCAACATTACAGGTTAATTTCCTGTGTAGGAGATTTTTCTAGCATCAGCCATATTTTCTCAATTTATCTAAGGCAGATAGTAAACCAAGTTATCAGTTTTGACTATTTTCTGAGAAAATGTGTACGCTTCTGTTATTGTGGCTATTATTTCTAAAGTTACTACAAGGATTGACATTCGCTCCAAGGTTGCCTTTCTGGATATATTAGAATTAAATTAATTTGACCTCATGTTTCTTAAGCATCATTTGGTAGCATTGGGACCCAGTAGAGAATGTTCCTGTTTGCACATAATGGTAAGCTGTGGTCTAAAACAAACCATGAGTTATCTGCCACAGATAACAAGCATGCTGGTGCACACTGCTCTGCGGCCTGTGCATTCTCTCCCTATGCCTTGCCAGGACGAAGTGTTAGTTTAATATTACATGTCAACCATGGCTTGCTTTCCCCAAACATACTACAAGTGCTGGTTTCCACATAATCCGAAGATAGTGCTATAGTTTGTTTCCTTCCAGCGTGGCAGTGGTGGGGACGGAGGCAAATGCAACTGAACAGCATATTTATTTATTTATTTTTAAAATATTATTCATTTTATAACACAAATAAACAACCCTGATTTATCTGATTTTCATTTTACCTCATCTTTAGCAGTTTACATACATCATAATTTCTAACCATATTTTTTTACTTCAACCATAAAAATCTTCACATTTTATCACTTGCAAATAATGCTATTTTAAAATACACTATCTTCTACTTCTATCCCTACAGCCTAAATCCACTTCCAAAGCTATTCTTAGATTTAAATATTAACATATTTTTTCAAATATTCCTTAAACTTCTTCCAATCTTCTTCCACCGTCTCTTCTCTCTGGTCTCGGAGTCTCCCGGTCAGTTCGGCAAGTTCCATATAGTCCACCATCTTCATCTGCCATTCTTCTGTAGTTGGTAAATCTTGTTTCTTCCAATTCTTCGCTAGCAATATTCTCGCAGCTGTTGTGGCATACACATCCTTTTTGGGATTTCACCCTCCACTATACCAAGTAAAAAGGCTTCTGGTTTTTTAATAAATGTGTTTTTCAACACATTCTTTGCAGATAAAATCGCTCAGATTCGGGAAGAAGTAGACTCCACCGTGGGAGCAGGGCCGGGGCGGGAGAGTGCAAGAGTTCTGTCTAGTCAAGTTGAGTGGAATCAATTCCAATCTGTTACCTCCGAGGATGTGGACAGGCTGCTTGGACGAGTGAAACCAACCACCTGTCTCCTGGATCCTTGCCCATCCTGGCTTATAAAAGCTAGCCGGGAAGGACTGGGCGATGGGCTTCGTGGGGTGGTGAATGCTTCCCTCCGTGAGGGAGCCTTCCCAGACCTGCTGAAAGAGGCGGTTATTAAACCGCTTCTTAAAAAACCATCTTTAGATGCGGCCACGATGGCCAATTATCGCCCAGTCTCAAATCTTCCATTCTTGGGCAAGGTGATTGAGCGAGCGGTTGCCGAACAACTCCAGGCACGCCTGGAAGAAGCGGACCATTTGGATCCCTTCCAGTCGGGATTCAGGCCTCATCATGGGACTGAAACTGCCTTGGTCGCACTGGTTGATGATCTCCGGCGGGCTAGGGACAAAGGTGAGAGCTGTTTCCTAGTTCTGCTGGATCTCTCAGCGGCGTTCGATACCATCGACCATAGCATCCTTCTGGACCGTCTTGGGGGGCTGGGAGCTGGGGGCACTGTTATACAGTGGTTCCGCTCCTTCCTCCTAGGCCGTGTTCAGAAAGTGGTGGGGGGGGATGAGTGTTCAGACCCCTGGGCTCTCACTTGTGGGGTGCCTCAGGGTTCTGTCCTCTCCCCCATGCTTTTCAACATCTACATGCGGCCGCTGGGAGAGATCATCAGGAGGTTTGGGCTGGGTGTTCATCAGTATGCGGATGATACCCAGCTCTACCTCTCTTTTAAATCAGAACCAGTGAAGGCGGTGAAGGTCCTGTGTGAGTGTCTGGAGGCGGTTGGAGGATGGATGGCGGCTAACAGATTGAGGTTGAATCCTGACAAGACAGAAGTACTGTTTTTGGGGGACAGGAGGCGGGCAGGTGTGAAGGATTCCCTGGTCCTGAATGGGGTAACTGTGCCCCTGAAGGACCAGGTGCGCAGCCTGGGAGTCATTTTGGACTCACAGCTGTCCATGGAGGCACAGGTCAAATCTGTGTCCAGGGCAGCTGTTTACCAGCTCCATCTGGTACGTAGGCTGAGACCCTATCTGCCTGCGGACTGTCTCGCCAGAGTGGTGCATGCTCTGGTTATCTCCCGCTTGGACTACTGCAATGCACTCTACGTGGGGCTACCTTTGAAGGTGACTCGGAAACTACAACTAATCCAGAATGCGGCAGCTAGACTGGTGACTGGGAGCGGCCGCCGAGACCATATAACACCGGTCTTGAAAGACCTGCATTGGCTCCCAGTACGTTTCCGAGCACAATTCAAAGTGTTGGTGCTGACCTTTAAAGCCCTAAACGGCCTCGGTCCAGTATACCTGAAGGAGCGTCTCCACCCCCATCAGTCTGCCCGGACGCTGAGGTCCAGCGCCGAGGGCCTTCTGGCGGTTCCCTCACTGCGAGAAGCAAAGCTACAGGGAACCAGGCAGAGGGCCTTCTCGGTAGTGGCGCCCGCCCTGTGGAACACCCTTCCAGCAGATGTCAAGGCGATAAACAACTACCTGACATTCAGGAGACATCTTAAGGCAGCCCTGTTCAGGGAAGTTTTTAACGTGTGATATTTTATTGTATTTTTGGTTTTTATGGAAGCCGCCCAGAGTGACTGGGGAGGCCCAGCCAGATGGGCGGGGTATAAATAATAAATTATTATTATTATTATTATTATTATTTTTTCAGTTCATTATAAATGCAACTGAACAGCATAAACCATGGTTTACGATAATGACAATCACACTTTACATTGTGGATGCTCTTTGTGGGATCGCGCGTGGTGCTACAGTTCCCAGGGAGCTTACTGACAAATGGGCTGGCTTGCCTCTCAGTGTTAATTTTTGGAGGTTCACACCCAGCCTCAGTAATCAAGTTTCTTGCTGGGAGGTGGGGCCAGCCCAATTTGAAAATAGGGGGTGGAGCTGAAATAGCCAGGCAGTTGGCCCTGGAGATTCACCCTCCCTACCCTCCATTTGTTTAATGTTTCGTTTGCAGGTTAACTTTTTCTTCCTCTTTAGCGGGCTCTGCTACGGTCTTTGACTGGTTGCTGTCGAAGGACCGGGAAGAAATTTTCTTGCATTGGCAGGTTTTGTCTTCCCCATAGCAATTCGTCACAACTTTGACCTTGGGTGGAATCCTTTAGCCTTTTCTTCCCTATGGGTGGGGGCGTGAAGTGGTGACTCACCCCCCTGCGGTGGCGATTCCAGGGTCCCCTCTTAAATGGGTTATATATATGGGTGTCACTGGCCATACACTGAAAGGTCGTCAGTGAACTACCCTGCATGCAGGGACATGAGCTGGGCTGCCTGCTACACTTACGTCTCGCAGAGCATCCCGTATCCCATTTACCCTGATGAGCCCCAGTTCCCCCTGGCTGAGGGGCTGGGAGGGATACACTCCCAAGGCCTAAGCCAAGGTCTTCCTACATTCGGAAGTTTAATAAAGTTCTGGCCTAATTTTAATTCCATATAATGTTGTCAGAGTCTTTATTCCTTTCTTGTGATCCCTGGGGGCTGGGACTGGGGCTGTTGCCGCATGGTCACGCAATGTGTAAACCAGGTTAGTATGTCTCACATGAATTTGATACCTGGAAGTTCAAGTCTCTGCTTAGTCCTTAATTCATTGTCTGAACTTTTATTTTCACTGTATACACCATACAGCATCTGTGTGACTCAGTGAATAGAGCATGTTGAAGATAGACTAGGAAAATACATATTCAAACCCTGCTTAGCCTTGAAGCTCATAGTGCGTCCTATTCATGTCACTGATGCTTGTGCAAGCAGAACTCTCCGGGAGTTGGGCTATAAGGAATGGGAAGTCATTACTAAATCACAACTCATATATTTCACAGATTTTAGCTGACCTAGAAAACCACGCACTTTTTAAAGATGACCTGGAATGTCAAAAGCTGATTCTGGAAGCCATGAAATACCATCTCTTGCCAGAAAGACGGACTCTTATGCAAAGTCCAAGAACTAAACCAAGAAAATCCACAGTTGGGACCCTGTATGCAGTTGGAGGAATGGACAACAACAAAGGTACTAATTAACAGTTATTGATTTGATAAAGACAGTTGGCAGAATAGTCCCCATCCCCCATCTCTCCCTAGGAGTGTCTGGAATCCTTCATGCAGAAAAAAATCTACAATGTAAATTGTATTGTGGGCTAAACGGTAAAATCTCTTTTAATCTCAATAAATAATTGAGTAGTTTAATAGGAAGGGCAGAATACTGATTGCTCTTCCATCAGGTGTTTCAATCTGCTTCATTGTTCTAGAAGAAGAAACACCAAGGGAGTTAGCTGGGTCACAAAATAAAAATGTTTTTTTAAAAAAGTAATAATGTCAGACACACTGTGATTGAAAAGGTGGGGAGGAGAGAGAAATCCTGGATTCAAAGCCCTAGGTTATCTCAGCTCTCAATGAATCATTGTCTGGAGGTGAACACAGGGAAAAGAAAACTTTAAAATAACCCAAGCAGGAAATTCAACTATAAAAAAATCAGACATTATAGTAATGGGAAGAGATAAAAGCTGATTTACTGAAACATTAATTTCAAATATCCTATTCCTTAATCTTACGATTAAATCTAAAACTATCAAAAAAATGAGATTTTGATAAACACATAAACTAGATGTCCTGTGGGTATAGGACGAGTTACAAAAAAATATACTCCCCCCTTAGTATTTGTAAAGGTGGACAAATACTCATAGGTCTATGGCTTCAAACGCATTCCTTCTTAATTGTCAAGACATATGTGGGCAACATCCAGTGATGTCTGTCCGCTCGCTCAGTGGGACTAATGGTTTCGCTTGTCCCCATCTAGCCCTCAAATATGCTCTGGAGGGTCCTTCACATCCCAACCTTTATCTTTAATCAGTTTTCCTTTATCCATAAGTGTGCACAAAGGGAGTAGAATTTTGTTCCTGTTAACTTCATCAGGATGGCATTCAGGAAGAGAAAAGACAGATTGCAAAGTTACTCACTATTAGGTACTACTGAAAGAGCCACATAAGAATGGTTGAGATGACAACAGTGTAAGATGTGTCAAGGTCTTAAGGTTGCCAGGAAGCAGTAGCAGAACCTCAGACGTATTAAGTGAACAGCCTGGGCATGTATGCAATGCTAGAAATTTCTCATGTCTGTGGTCTTAAGAATAAAATAAAGGTAGTGGTCTTATACCAAGTTATACTCTGGATCCATCTCCTTCAGTTTTGTTGGCCATAGCAGTGGATCTCTAGGGTTTCATGAAGGACCTGCCCTAGACACCAGCAATTGAACTTGGGACCAAAGGTAGAGTCATTGAGTCCTTCTTGGCTGAGTCAACCTAAGCAGAGGGAAAACAAGCCTTTAAAATAGTGTTTTGAGTCACACCACACCTTTACTGGCTTACCTGGCTCAGGGATGCCAGGTCACATGACTGAGTTGAATGCTTTTAAGATCCAGCCTGAGACCCTCCTCTCTGGCCCCACGCCTGCCATGCCTCAAAGACACCCACTTTTTCAAGGCTTAATCTGGTTTAGGGTCCGCTCAGCTAGCAGGGTGTTAGCTTAGTTGGGACAGGGGAGATATGCTGTTGTATCTCCAGCTGGGCTGGAAACCTCCTGGCTCAGCCAGAGATCTTCTGGATCCTCACTCTGCTCATCCCAGCGGATCTTGCTATAGAATTGCTACTTAAGCCTGCATAGGACCACAGCCTTAAAATAGCGTACTGGTGACAATTCATTTCTAGCACAGTATTACGTATTGTGATTTGCTGACACAGCTCTTTGTGCTCAAGCTGCTGATCAAGCTAAAATTCGAGGAGCATGTTGAACATGGGTGTTTTAATTATGTGTGGGAGTGTTACACAAATTTTCATTTTGCCGTTAATTGTAGAAGATATCAAGGTCTATCTTACCTTCCATCTTATCGAATATCAACCCTGTTCTCTATAACATATAAAACATTGAGGAAACTTTGAACAAACTACCAAACATTGAATGGTTGTCACCCAGAGAACTCAGTAGTAGTGTAACTCAGAAATATAATAAATGTAAGAACTGGGCAGCACTCGTATTGCTCTGATAGGTGTGATGTTAGAGACACTGCTTTAATAGACAGAGCAGCATGTGGATTTTAGCTCTCCAATTGCTCCCTAGAGTGAACCATTTTATACAGAACATGAAAGAGAACCTAATTAGTTCTTTATAACTTCATATAATAGCCACTTTTTTGCTATGAAAGTTTATCACAGCAAGCCATTCTTTATGCTAGTTTATAGTTCTAAAGAAAAGCTAATTAATTTAACCACTTGCACATGTGGCCACTCCACTGGTGGTCTCAGTGTGGTCCAACATCAAAAAACACTCTACACGAGGTCAAGAAGGTTATGGATTCACCAGATGGAGTATAGATGCTCGAGGGATGAGTGGGAAAACAACAAAAAGCAGAGAGAAAGCTAGGATGATAAGCATAAAGAATGCAAGTTGGAGAGGGACTTCCCACTGTCAGCAGGTGGTTTAAGTAGGAGAACAGAATGTCTTTCTAGAGTAAAGCAATGGAGGTTTGATCCTTTGTCATCCATTTTGACTGCATAATGCAGCCATTTGAATTCCACATAATGTGGTTTATCCTCTTCACATAGAAGAGAGAGAGAAAGGGGATGGGGAATTTCTTCCTTCAGCCCCCTGATGGAAGATGGAAAACTAACATTTTGCAAATTATTTGAAAATAATTTTGCTCTCTGAAATCAGTCTGTGTGGATACTTCCTCTGCATTTTTGCAAATGGAAATGTGAATTTCAAAATATTAATCTCTTGAATGAATCTTCATGTAGTGGCATGGGTTTCAGGTGTTGTTCTCTAGGTGAGCAAGTAAGGCTAATTCTTAAATCCACTTCCTTGAGAATAACCCCACTGAACTCAGTTTCTGAGTTTCTGAGTTTCTGAGTATGCAGATACGTATAAACGTACAATTTTTCCATATATTTATTTATTTAAAACATTTGCCCCCAACCTTCAGTTCACTCCCCAAGGAGGCTAGTGATAAGGCTTGTGGTGCAATCCAAAATGACAGTTTGAAAGTGAAAATGCTATGTTTATGCTCATATTTCATCCAAAATGATATATTTCTGATAATGCATCATGGGTTTTGCTAAAAATTATTGAGTTACAAATATGAGCGGAAACCTCTGCAGCTGCAAAAGCTACCTGTCCACAGTCCGTGTGTGTGTGTGCCCAGATATATTCAGATGTAGTGGCATAGCAAGTCAAAAATTCAGTGGGAAGTGAGGAATAGAAATAAGTCACCACCTGGGTATAGATACTGTATAGATGCTACATTTTTTTTAGTAATTTATTTCAGTGGTTTTTATGGGACAAGAAGGGGGGCTGCAGTCAGGAGAATCACTGTGAGAGCATGCTTGCCTAACTAGCCCAGTTTTTTTTGGGGGGGGGTGAGACAGTCTGCAATGCAAGCCAAGTGTATTGTCCCCATTTGCTTCTCTTGCTTTCTGAGCTTACAACAGGTCTGGAATTTCTACAGAACTCCTGGTTCTAATGGCGTAGAACCAGGAACAGATTTTGTTGCTGTTAAAATAATTTTCATCACATTAACTCAGGGGTCAGCAAACTTTTTCAGCAGGGGGCCGGACCACTGTCCCTCAGACCTTGTGGGGGGCTGGACTATATTTTGAAAAATAATAATGAATGAATTCCTATGCCCCACAAATAACCCAGAGATGCATTTTAAATAAAAGGGCATATTCTAGTCATGTAAAAACACGCTGATTCCCAGACCACCCGCAGGCCGGATTTAGAAGGCGATTGGGCTGGATCCAGCCCCCCCCCCCGGGCCTTAGTTTGCCTACGCATGCATTAACTCATACTGAAAAAAAAAGATTTTCTCACACCCTTTTTGGTACTGATCCACTCTGATGTCTCAATATAAGCTATGCACTCAGCAAGGCTGCTGCTTTACAATGTAGAATTCACTTCAATGGGCAAATGTTCTTTAAGCCAAAAAATAACAAATATACTAAAAATGGATTACTTAAAGGTTAAGATTACTGGAAATGTATGTTAGGGTTTATTAAACACCGCTTTCCATTTAAAAATGCAAATCAGCATGATACAGTTTTTTAGGAGTTGCGTGTGTAGGTCCCCAGGCCACCCCTCAAATAACTTCACGCATAACACGTAATTTAGTTTTGGTTTTGGGGCACTATTTTGGCCACAACTTTATTAAAATACAAAATCAGTGAGTGGTTGTTTAGACATTGGTTATGACTATCTGTCCCCCCGCCTGGGACAGAACTGACATCCCGAGGTCCGATCGGTAGCCAGTAGAAGGGAAAGTCAAACTTGGGGGTCATTTGAGCTAAGCGTCGGACCCACGCCGCTCACCCCAGCAGCTCCCCGAAAGCTTCCCTGCCCGGTCCTATGACAAGGATTCCCATGACAGGGATTGGGCGGCCCTGGTCCCATGACAGGGATTGGACGAAATCGTGGCAAGCCCCAGGATTCCTTTAACGGAATTCCCTTCAGCGCAACGGGAGGGGCAGGCACAGCCTATCCTGACCCCTCCACCACCAGCATATTATAACCAATGCCTAACCGCAACCTTACAAGTTGTGACGAATTGCTGAGTAGTAGGCAAAAACCAAATGGCACAGCCAATCAGCCATATGGCAAAATTCCTACTAGGCCCCTGCTCCAAAGCAGACGACCCCATGACAGGCAAAGCAAGGTCAACCGGAAAAGAGGGCGGGCGGGCGGGAGATCCGATGCACTCTGCAAAGAGAAAGAGAAACCAGAGTGCACCAATATTTAAAGACTATGGTCCCACCCACCCAATTTGCAACATACAATTTGCCCCAGCAACCCGGTTATCCAATCACAATGCCAGGCAACAACTATTAACCTGCCTGGCAACAAGAGGCCTGGCCCGGTGGCCCACACCGCAACACATGCTCTCATTTATTGGAGAACACGCTTTGGTGAACCCAAACAGGAAAAGGAAGTTCGGTTTTTCAGCTCTGCTTTTACATTCTGGGGTGCAGTGTTGAGGTACAGAGATTGGATTCTGTACATTCAGAATAGAAATGCCTCCAGGGTGAATCTCTTTACAGTTACTGTTGCATTGTACCATCTGAAACTATCAAGAGGAACAAGAAATTGAGGTCTATAGCTATAGGCTCTGTAAATCATTTTTCTTCTTGAAGCTCTTTCTGCTGATTCTGCTCCTGCTGAAGTTGCTGCTGACATATACCTTTGACCATTTTGTTCAAGATTTAGAGATGTTGCTTTGAGTAGGTGCAAACTGATGACCTTGGCCTAGTGATCTGCAACAGTCTGTGTTGAAATAAAAAGATATCTATTGAGGTGGAACGAATGTGATTGAACTGGGTTATTGACACAAATATCAAGGAGAATTTATTCAGAGGAAGGAAAGAACCTAGGCAGCAGAAAAAGGGAAGATTGCTTTCTTTTTCTGCTTGCTTGTTAAGGCAGATTTCACAGGATATGTCAAAGTTATGCAAACTATGGTTTAATTTTACTTTTTAGTTGAAAATGGACACAACCATTTCCTGATGTGTACATTTACTAGACTGAAATATCATGACCGACTCTGGGGTTGTGGCGCTCATCTCGCTTTATTGGCCGAGGGAGCCGGCGTACAGCTTCTGGGTCATGTGGCCAGCATGACTAAGCCGCTTCTGGTGAACCAGAGCAGCGCACGGAAACGCCGTTTACCTTCCCACCATCTATTTATCTACTTGCACTTTGACATGCTTTCGAACTGCTAGCTTGGCTGGAGCAAGGACCGAGCAACGGGAGCTCACCCCATTGTGGGGATTCGAACCGCCGACCTTATGATCAACAACATATATAGTAATGCCTGTCAATTTTTGGGTGAACGAGGAAGAGAAGGGCAAAATTGGGAATTGTGAAACCCCACTGATGAACTTCACTTGTCCAGGGGTGGACAGTCTGTTGTCAAGGCACAATTTGCATTTCCATGGTCCCAGACAGAAATGTGTGTTTTTCGTGGGGAGCAAACTGAACACCTATTGTAGCAACCCTGGAATGTCATGTTGTTTAATGCTTTGTTTTCTGTGCCAAATATATAATTCATAGTGCAAACTACCGTGGTAATCGATTCCTCAAAAACATTCTTCCTCTGGGCACTTTATAATTTTTTATAATTTCATTTGGTGCAGCTTACCTTATGGTTGTGAGGGGGCCATGTGGGTTGCATGTGTTTTTTTCTTTCCATGGAGCATTTCCTCAGTGCTCAGCACCCTCTCCAGCAGCATATACCATATTTTTCGCTCTATAACACACACCCGACCGTAACACGCACGTAGTTTTTAGAGGAGGAAAACAAGAAAAAAAATTCTAAACGAAACAGTGGATGTATGATTTTTGTGGTTCATGCTGTGGCCACAGACATGTGATCTGACAGTGAGTTTGGAGTAGCCCAATGCAAAAATCCTGAGGATCCATGTGGATCCATGCTTTGTAACCACATTTTTGCACCACTGCGGCCCCAGGCAACAGTGGGTGCGTGATTTTTTTGGTGCAAGATGTAGCCATGGATATGCTATGTGATCTGATGGTGAATTTGGGGTGACCCAGTGCAAAAATCCTGAGGATCCATGTGGATCTGTGCTTTGTAACAACGTTTTAAGTGGGGAGGGAAGGAAAAGCACTCAAGGGACAAGGAGCACGCATGGGGTGTGTGGAAAAGGATGCTGCTAATAATGAAGAAGAGGGGTATAAGGGGAGAAGGCTCCTCTCCTCTCCCGCTTTGCTCCTTTAAAGCAAGCAGGCTCTGCTTTTCTCCCTCCTCCCCGCTCATCCCCGGCTTAGCGAGCTGAAAAACTTTGCTGTTATGTAGCAGGAGGAGAGAGGGACAGAAAGCCTGCTTGCTTTAAAGGAGCCAACCAGACAGGAGCTGCTTACACTCGTGTAAGTGGCTCCCCTTCTCTCCCACTTTGCTCCTTTAAAGAAGCAGGCTCTCTGTCCCTCTCTCCTCCCCACTCATTGGCTCTTCTCCCGCTTTGCTGTTTCAAAGCGAGCCACGGAGGAGGGAAGGAAGGGGAACCATGGATCCTCTGCTCACGACTGCAGCAGATCCCCCCCCCGCCACCCGTAGGCATTCCCTCCATAACACGCACAGACATTTCCCCATACTTTCTAGGAGGAAAAAAGTGAGTGTTATGGTGCAAAAAATACGGTATTTCCTGACCTGAAAAGCCCTGTGTGAGAAGTTATATCACTCAACCTCTTAACCACTTTGAAAGTAAGGAATGCACATTAAAAACCCTGCATCTCGCCCATGAGAATTTTGCTGGACATTTCTCTCCCCCTTCATAACTTCTTCAAATGCAATTTCATTCACTAAACTGAAGAAGAATTTTTGGCACATTACTCATTAAAACAAACTAGCTGTGTAACCATATTTTGTGTGCAAAACATACAAAACTACAATTAACAGTTGTTTGGTAATTTTTAAAGGCAAAAAAATAGTACCATACACTTAGCACAGACTGAGATACTTTCAACCATTTGAAAATGCATTCTGTGTTAATCTACTTTGCAATACCATAAAACAGCTCTACAAAGTGTTTGTACTCAGTTGTTTCTAATTAGTGAATTAATTCATTTATATCAGTTTCAGTTTTGAATTAAGGACTGTGGAAAAAAAACCACCTTAAGATAATTGAATGCAGAAATTAGTTCATATTTCTTGTAGCTGAGCAAATTAGAATGGAATTTAATATATCCAGTTGGGCATCCACATTATTATTGTTCTGTTACACTGGGATTCAAATTACATTTCTTTTTTTATTAAAAACTTTAGCTTTGACAAAGTTTATTTTCATTTGTATCATTGCAGTTTATTTGCTAAAGAACATTTATTCATAGATATAGCTATAGATATAGATATAGATATAGAAATATTACAAAGAATAACTGTCAGAGCTGCTTGAAGATCCTAGCTCACAGAGGATCACGCTAGCCAGCGATCATTTAGTAAAAGTCTTTATTGAATTACAGTTTCCATTCTCACGCTGCTGCGCGCAACTCTACGTCTAGTAGCTAGATCGACGAAGCTCCGTCTGAGTCTCCGCCCCGTGCGCACCAACTTAATATCCTAGCCCTGCTCCACCTTTTCCGCCTGACTGTCCTCCT
Source organism: Podarcis vaucheri (assembly GCF_965113315.1). Taxonomy (NCBI): domain Eukaryota; kingdom Metazoa; phylum Chordata; class Lepidosauria; order Squamata; family Lacertidae; genus Podarcis; species Podarcis vaucheri. Next base: position 105,634,416 of record NC_138762.1, read on the forward strand.
CTGGGTCCCTCTACCCCCCGGGGCTTCTTCCTTCCGGGATTCTTCTGACGCTGACCCGGACCCTCCTGCCTCCTTGCGCCGGGCTTTAGGACCTGGCTCCCTTTCCGGGCTGCTTACTGCGCCGCCTTCCTCTGCATTTGAACTTGGCGCGCGCGCCCAACCTTCCACTTTCCTCTTAACCGTTTCTTCGCTCCCCGATGGAGGTGTGGCCACTCCTGACTCATGCCCTCCCTCCTGTGGTGAGCTGCCAGCGCTTGCCCCCTGGCTCCCTTCCTCTTCCCTGCTCTCTGGCGGTGACGCTGGTCCCGATTTCCAACTGCTCTCCTCTGAGTCCCCTCTGGCTCTATCTTCCTGGGGTGCCCCCCTAGACTCCCCCCTTGCCCTGGCCACTGGTGCTCCTTTCTGTGAATCCTCTGATTCACTGGAAAGACTCGGAGATCTCGGGTCGTCGTCATCACTCATCTTTTCTTCTGCCTCCTCCCCTTCGCTCTCTGTTTCCTCCCTTGCCCTTGCCTCTGCTCCTAAACCCCTGACATCCATCCCCCCCTCGAAGCCCCCCATTCCCCCCTCCCCTCCTTCCGGTGCTGGAGCTGGGGTGTGCTGTTGCAAAGGGACGAACGTCGGATATCGTTCGCTTCCCGTGGCGGGCCTCCATCTGAAGTCTCGCGGGTCTTCCTCCCTGCTCTCGTCGACGACGGTCACCTCCGCTTCCATCTCTGTGCCGCCGTGCTCGAAACCAGGGTCGTCCCCGAAAACGTCCATGTCCGTCTCTCCCTCACTTCCTCCTGGCGGCGTTGCTCGTCCTGGGCCTTCCAGCCACCTTCTGCGGAACTGCTCCTCTGGTCTATCGTCCCACCAATACGAGGGTTCTGATGCAGATCCCGAGGGTGACCCCTCCGGGGAACGGACGTCTTGTGTCGGGTCCTCGTCCGAGTCGAACCCCCGGAAAGTGCTGGCCGAAAGCGTGGGCGTGAAAAGCCAGTCGTCGAAAAAGTCTGCTGGCATAGGTCTATGTGGGAAGAGGGCATGAAACTCGTCTTTGAGTAGAGGTTCGTCCAAGGCGTAGCCCGGCACCCAGCTGTTCGCACTGGCCAGGGTGCCCTCCTTGGCGAGAAAGTATTCTACCCCCTCTTCCCCCCATCTGGAGTCCAAAATCTCCGTGACGTCATTGATGCGCTCCTTCTGTGCCACTCCCGCGTGCCCCGTTCTGTCTCTGACCGGACTCGGCGCCGTTCCGGGTTCCTGGAACCTGTGCGGTGCCTTGTAGGGAGTGAGCACCGATCTGTGGAACACCGGATGCATTCTGGAACCCTCCGGAAGTGCCAGTCTGAAAGCTACCGGGTTGACCTGCTCTTCGACTTGGTAGGGTCCCAGTTGTTTATGCCCTAGTTTCTTCTTGGCCAACGACCTGGCCGGCACTGCGTGGGCTGCTAACCAGACCCAGTCTCCCACGTGGAGCTCTTCGCCAACCCTTCTGTGCCTGTCCGCTTGTACCTTGTATGCGTGTTTGGCCAGCTCCAGGTGGCGCCTCAGCTGATCGTGGACTTCCTGCAGCTCCGACGCGAACGCATCTGCTGTCTGCGGCTCCCCCTCCCCCATTCTTTCCAGTCCCGGGAAGGTTCTGGGGTGCCTCCCGTTGTTGGCGAAGAACGGCGTGACCCCCGTGGACACGTGCTTCGTGTTGTTGTAGGCGAACTCGGCAAGCGGCAGGTAATCCACCCACGTCGCAGGCTGTTGATTCGCATAGCATCTCAGGTACTGCTGCATGATGGCATTGACCCGCTCCGCTTGCCCGTTGGTCTGCGGGTGTCTCGCCGACGCCAGGTTGATCTTGACGTTTAGGAAGCCCATCAGCTTCTGCCAGAAATTCGAGATGAACTGCCGCCCGCGGTCGGACAGAATAGACCGTGGCAGACCGTGAACCTTGAACACGTGGTCTATGAACAGTTTGGCGGTTTGCTCCGCCGTGGCCACCTTCGCACACGGAATGAAATGTGCCATCTTGGAAAACAGGTCCACCACCACCAGCACTGCCGTCTTGCCCCTCGAGCTGGGCAGATCTGTGACAAAGTCCAGAGCCACCCTTTCCCAAGGTTCGACCGGAGTTTGCAGCGGTTCCAACAGTCCTGCCGGCGGTCTGTGCACTGGTTTGGCCCTCTGGCAGGTGTCACACCTCGCCACGTAGTCTGCGACCTCCCCTCTCATTCCAGGCCACCAGAAATCCCTGGCTACTAATTCCACCGTCTTCTCCTTGCCAAAGTGCCCGGCCGTGGGCGCGTCGTGCAGCTGCTGCAGCACCTTGGCGCGAAGGTCGTCTCCCGGCACGTAGATGGCCCCTTTACGGATGAGCAATCCATCTCGTAGCTGGAAACCGTCGGCCGCAGCCTTGCCCCTTTGCACCTCTGCCATCTTTGCTTGCGCGAAGGAGTCATCCTGCAACGCTCGTCGCACCGCCTCCAGGTCCACGGTGGCCGCGGCGCACGCCCATACTGTTGGTGCGAAGATGTGCATGGCGGCCGCTGGCGTTGCGTCCTCCAGATACTGTGGCTTACGGGAGAGGGCGTCCGCCATGATGTTAGTGTCCCCCGGGACATACTCTATGCGGAAGTCGAAGTTCGCAAAAAACTCAGCCCAACGTATCTGCCTCTGGTTTAGGAACTGTGCCGTGCGCCAGTGCTCCAGATTCTTGTGGTCCGTGCAAACCTGCACCGTGTGCTTGGCGCCGATCAGGAAGTGCCTCCACGCTTTGAACGCTGCATGAATGGCCAGCAACTCCCTGTCCCAGATGGTGTAGTTCTGCTCGGACTTGCTGAGCTTCCTGGAGTAAAACGCTCCCGGCCGCCACACCCCCTGCTGGTCCTTTTGCAGCAGGACCGCCCCCACGGCTCTGTCCGAGGCGTCTGTCTCCACCCTCATCGGCCTGCTGGGGTTGACGTGAAGCAGCTGCTCTTCCGACGCGAAGAGACGCTTGAGTGCCTGAAAGGACTGCTCCGCCTCCTCTGTCCAAACGAACTTCTTTTTCTTGGAGCTAAGCGTGTCTGTGATGGCCGCTGTCTGCATAGCGAAGCCCTTGATAAACTTGCGATAGAAGTTCGCAAAGCCGACAAACCTTTGGACCTCTTTTCGGTTGCGTGGACTCTTCCAATCCAATACCGCTCGAACCTTGGCGCTGTCCATGGCGAGCCCCTTGTCAGACAACTTGTAGCCCAGAAAATCCACCTCCGTCACGTCAAATTGGCACTTCTCCAGCTTGGCGTAGAGCCTATGTTGCTTTAGTCTGGTCAGCACTTCCTTGACGTGTCTGTCATGCTCCTGCTGCGATTCCGAAAAGATCAGGATGTCATCTAAGAAACAGACGCACGTCTTGTAGAGAAGTCCCGCCAACACGTGATGCATGAAAGCTTGAAAAACGTGGGAGCCATTTTGCAATCCAAAAGGCATAACTCTGTATTCGTAGGTACCCAGTGGCGTGAACATGGCCGTCTTCCACTCATCTCCCTCCCGCATGCGAATGAGGTTGTACGCCCCTCGCAGGTCTAACTTGGTGAACACTTTTCCCTTCCGCACCTTCGCCAGGAGGTCGTCGATTCGTGGCATGGGGAAGTCCGACGGCTTGGTCCCATTGTTTAAAATGCGATAGTCCACGACCAGTCTTTTTTGGGGCGTGTCTCGCTTTTTAACAAAGAATACAGGACTGCCCCCCGCTGCCTTGGACTCTCGGATGAAACCGCGCTCCAAATTATGATCTAAGAACTCTTTGAGTTCCTGCAGCTCGTCCTCTGACATGGAATACAGCTTCCCTTTGGGCAGCGCCGCCCCCGGCAGCAGGTCAATTTTGCAGTCATATGGTCTGTGAGGGGGTAGCCTGTCCGCCTCCTTCTCGCAGAAAACTTCCAAAAATTCTGCGTACTTGTGGGGAATCGCTTGCAGCGTGCCTAGCTGCAGCTGTGACTCCTCTTGCTCCCCTTCCTGCTGGGGCATGATGCAGTGTTCAGCACAAAAGGAAGAGCCGAAGGTCAGCTGCCTCTGGTACCAAGCCAGCGCCGGGCTGTGCTTGTCCAGCCAACTCATGCCCAATACAATGGGCGTGTCCGATAGCTGAGTGACGTTGAAGCTGATGATTTCCCTGTGATTCCCAAGTCGCATCACCATTGGCGGCGTCTGCTTCACCACTTGCCCCCCTAGCAACTCCCTTCCATCCACCGTGACAACCTGCAGGGGCAGCGTGGCAGGCAGCAACTGTATAGCGTGCTTGTCGACAAACTCCTGCCCTATAAAGTCCGCGTTGCTGCCCGAGTCGATGGTAATTGGCACGTCCATGGTGATTCCATTGGGCAGCTGGAGAGATGCGGTGAGCCTCACCACTGGTTTGGGCGGGAGGGGGTTCACGGGCTGTAAAATCTCTGGGGACTGCTTCACTGACATGTCTGGCTGGGCCCCAGTGCCTCTTCCTCCAGCCAGACATCGTCGTTTCCCTGCTGTGGTTCTCCTTGCTGCGTTGCTGCAGTCACCATTGCTGAGGCTGCAGTGAGCTTGTGGAGCCTCTGGGGACACTCTTTCGCCATATGCCCTGGCTCCTCACAGACGTAACACTTCCTGTTCCCTCTAGGAGGCTTCGCTTTCACTGCTGCCGGTGCTAGGGCTCTGGTTGCTGACTGAGCCCTTGCACCTCCAACCTCCATAGGTTCGGCTCCTCCTCCTGGCGGAGGCGTGGATTGCGCCCGCGCTGCTTCTCTGGGAAGGAAGGAGGGGCCCCTGGCTGATTCGCGCCCTCCACGCCCTTCGTCCCTGCTCCACGGACGTTCTTCCAGCCTCACCCCCACTGCCAGTGCCCTCTGAACGACCTCCTGGGTGGTTCGGGGTCTCTCCCCCCTCGCGATCTCATCTTTAATCAAGCTGTGCAACCCCTCCCAAAAGAGGTCTCTTACAGGGGCCGAATCTCTGTCCCATTCCAGGGCACTGACCAAGGCGAAAAAGCGGGCATGGTACTGTCTGACGCTGGCCCTCCCTTGTCTTAGCCCATGCACCTCCTTCCGGGCAAGATCCACGTCAATACTTGATAAAAAACACCCATCCATCGCTTTAATAAAGGCATCTGCATTCTGGAGCGCCGGATCCTTATCCCTCCATAAATTGCGTAGCCATGCTTTAGCATCCCCATGCAAATGGGCCATGATGAATCCCACTCTCTCTTGCTCATCTCTAAAGTCTTTATGCAGCAGTTGCAGTGCGCACAGTACGTCTGCTCTAAAGTTGGGATACTGTTGCAGGTTCCCATCGAAGTGAGAGACCAGCCCGCCTGTTCGTCTCGCCAACCCAATTCCCTCCTGCCGGGGTGTCTGCTTCGTCAGCACGTCTAACCTGATCTGGAGATCCCTGCAGGCGGCAGCTGCCTCCTCCTCTCTCTTCCTGGATGCGAGAGCCTCGGCATTCAGTTGTGCCACTGCTTTTCTGAGTTCCTCTATCTGCTGCTCAGCCGTCATGTCGTCTGCTGTTCGTGAGCTCACTAGTAGGCACCTGTTTCTCTCCCCTCCTCGGGGCTGTAGATGCCCACAATTTGGAGACGGAGCTTACTGTCAGAGCTGCTTGAAGATCCTAGCTCACAGAGGATCACGCTAGCCAGCGATCATTTAGTAAAAGTCTTTATTGAATTACAGTTTCCATTCTCACGCTGCTGCGCGCAACTCTACGTCTAGTAGCTAGATCGACGAAGCTCCGTCTGAGTCTCCGCCCCGTGCGCACCAACTTAATATCCTAGCCCTGCTCCACCTTTTCCGCCTGACTGTCCTCCTCTGGGTCCCTCTACCCCCCGGGGCTTCTTCCTTCCGGGATTCTTCTGACGCTGACCCGGACCCTCCTGCCTCCTTGCGCCGGGCTTTAGGACCTGGCTCCCTTTCCGGGCTGCTTACTGCGCCGCCTTCCTCTGCATTTGAACTTGGCGCGCGCGCCCAACCTTCCACTTTCCTCTTAACCGTTTCTTCGCTCCCCGATGGAGGTGTGGCCACTCCTGACTCATGCCCTCCCTCCTGTGGTGAGCTGCCAGCGCTTGCCCCCTGGCTCCCTTCCTCTTCCCTGCTCTCTGGCGGTGACGCTGGTCCCGATTTCCAACTGCTCTCCTCTGAGTCCCCTCTGGCTCTATCTTCCTGGGGTGCCCCCCTAGACTCCCCCCTTGCCCTGGCCACTGGTGCTCCTTTCTGTGAATCCTCTGATTCACTGGAAAGACTCGGAGATCTCGGGTCGTCGTCATCACTCATCTTTTCTTCTGCCTCCTCCCCTTCGCTCTCTGTTTCCTCCCTTGCCCTTGCCTCTGCTCCTAAACCCCTGACAATAACTTTTTATCATACTATGAGGAAATAGATTAGAAACATTTAATTGCAAACTATAATGAATGCAGCTTTCTCTGTAGGGGCAATTAGTGGTTGGAGAGAAGGCATGACTTGGATATGCAAGTGTGAAAACAAAGCAGAAAAGGAGTTAAGTTGATACTAGTAATCTTTCCTTTAGAGTATTTTAAATTCAGCTCATTTAGACATCCTCTCCATAAAAATATGCAATGCATTATTTTATTTTCTACCTATTGAGACTGTGAATAGACTCGAGACTTCCGGGGTTGGCGCGATCTGGGAATGGCGGATTCCCTCCGAGCTCCGGAGGGAATCGGCTCAGCGGGGGACGGGTCTTTGCCGTGCCGGCGACACGGGGACCCTTAAAATCGCAGGCGCGGAAGCCTGCGGACTGAAGACTCGGTGGGTGCCTTAAGCGCCCCCCCTGATTCGCAAAGAGCCTTTTTAAAGGCTGCGGAGGGGATACGGGGGGTGGCGTGGCACTGAGAGTCCATCGCTACCCCCGCTGAGCGAAGCCGCGAGCCATGACCGGAGAGCGCTGACTTCCTTCCTTGAAATTCGGCCGAAAAGAACAACCCGTGAGTAAATTGGAATCGGACTTTAAGATTTTCCTATTTGAATTTGAGACGATCGGGGGGTGTGCTAAAAGGAAGTCCGCACCCCCCCCTTGCAGATGAACTAAAGCAACGACGTACGAACTAAGCTGGAGAGTTTACCCTGCAAAGGGTGAGTTTAAAAGGACTGTAACTTCCAAGATTGGGCAAAAAAAAGCAATTTTGTGCAGGAGAGTGAAGTTTTGGAGGTTTCTTCTTTTGCTGTAAACAACCCTCCCCCCCGGCCCGGGAGCGTCCTATTTTGAAGCCTGTAAGCACAGAATTTGACAGCTGTCAAAGCTGTCAAATAGACAGTCTACAGGAAAAAATTGCTACATAAGACCCCTCTGGAATAAAAGGTGTTACAATTGAACTTAAATTGTTGGAAACAAAGTAATAAAAATAAGAAAGAGGACTGTTGGAGAAAACAACGTTAAGTAATCAGATTCCCTCTAGGGGGAACTCTGTGGAATTACAATGGCTGTGGATGGAAAGATACTGGAGCAAATCGAAAGGATGTTTTATCTGGTGGGAACCTTGCAAGAGCATATTTCGGAAATGAGTAAACATATGATGACCTTGACTACTGAAACAAGTAGTCCTGCTGATTGCAAGGAGGATTGGAAGGAGAAAGAACCCACAGCTGAACTTGAAATGATAATCAAAGAAAAGGAGACAAAACAAGAGAAAGATAAAGTAAAGCTGGGAAATGCTGACCAGAATCTGACATTTGTGGAATACAAGCAAGGAGACTGTTGGATTGAATCTACTACAAATCCACGAAAGATGCAAAAGATGAAAGTGGAGGCCCTGGAAGCTTATGGAATGCAAGAATTTAAAATAAAGAAATATAATTGGGGCCTCCACATTGACTCTGACTCTGACTATGATTTGAAAGATCCATGCCTTGTGGAAATTCTTCAGCAGTTCTACTTAAGAGACTATGGATGGACTGTGATAGACCTCTCTCGAGATTTGATGACTGACACAAAGGATTACCAACAAGACCGGCGGAGAGGGACTGTGATAGACTTGAGAGCCTCGGATGTGTGGGACCCAGGCTAAGAATGGACATTGTGGACTAGTATTGGGAAGGGACGCAAACCGGGGATGGGAGGGAGGGAAAGATGTAATTTTAACAACACTCAGGACAATGGAAATTAATCAATAGGACCGATATTAAAGACAAAATGAGAAATCGAGGGAAGGGAACTGAGGTCCAACTTAGAACAACTGTTTTTCTTTTCAAAAGGGCTATTATTGAGAAGGTTAGGATGTTGAGAAACGACAATTTGCTGACACAACTCTGGGAATAGGGATGCAAGGGAGGGGGTGGGGGGAAGTCAGGGACCAGGGTTATGAAAATAAGTTTTTTTTTGAAACTTTATATTCTTTTTGCTTTTGTGTCTTTTTTGTCTGTTTGTTTTTCTGTTTGTTTGTCTATAAAAAATGTGAAAACCCAATAAAAATTTTATTAAAAAAAAGAGAGAGACTGTGAATAGACTCAGAGCACTGCTTATATTACAGGTAAAGTGTGGGAAGTGAAGCAGCATAGCTTATTTTTGCACAAGTTTGGAGGAGCTATAGCAGGATAGAAAGCAGATAAAGAAGAATCATTTGATTTTGGTATCAAACAAAAGTCCAAATCAGACAAACAAATATGGTGAAACAGGGTGTTTACATTTGGTGTAAATTCTGCCATCAAATCACTATCAGTAAAATCTGGTATGAACAGACTGCCAAGTTTTTCATCTCCCTAGTGAAGGGGATTACAAAATTAGTCCATTACTATCATTTGGATTCACGAGCTTGTAATTATTGGGTTTTTGACTTCATTTTCAATAAAAGAGACATCAAATTTTAAGGGCATTTCCACCATAGATAGTGCCTTTTCCAGTTACAAAAAGAAACAGTTGATGAGATGTATTCTAATTTTTGTCTGTAAATCATGTAAATGCTGTTATTAAATACATTATTGATTTTTATTAGCAGGTGCTACAACTATAGAGAAGTATGATCTCAGGACAAATATATGGATCCAAGCTGGAGTGATGAACGGCAGAAGGCTGCAGTTTGGTGTAGCTGTCATTGATGACAAACTCTTTGTTATTGGAGGCCGAGATGGTTTAAAGACGTTAAACACAGTCGAATGTTACAATCCAAAGACAAAAGCATGGACTGTTTTGCCTCCAATGTCAACCCATAGGCATGGCTTAGGTAAGTATTCAGTTTCCCAAAGCTATCTGTATATATATAAAAATGTAATCAGCAATGTCAGATGCATTGATCACAAGCAATTTCAATACATGTGCATATCTATATTTATGCAGAAATGCACGAAGGGACTTAGGTGCAGGCTTGTGTAAACAACTGAAATAATATCTGCGTATGGTTGGCATCCTAGAGTATGATAATGACTGGACTTAGCTGGTTCTCAAATAGTTCTGTTGAAGTTGTTGTAAAGTCAGTGGTAAGCCATCATACCTAAATGATGTGACTAGTAAACAAGCCATGATTGTGGAGACAGCCCAGTGAATAGGACATACATATCACATCCCCATTATGTGTTTGGAAGCCTGGACAGGTAAAAGTATATATAAGAGGCCTTGTGGTACTTTGTGTAAGTGTTTGTCTATGTGTGTACCAAATTCTAGCCCGTTCTGGCATAGTTTTATTATATATGCAACATCAATAGAACATGGTTATAGGGCCACCGAGAACAAATGGTGATTTGCTGGAATGATACCTTTGTCAAAAAACTGAAATGACTTAAAAGTTAAATGGAACCAAACAGATATTGGTGCTTCTGTGGAGGCGATTGTAGAAATAAAAAAAGGTGTGTATAAATCATTGTTTATTATCTATATGCATTTGAATTAAGAAAAGGACTTTAAAAAAAAGCCTGTATTTTACTGACTTGCAATATGGTGGCCTTAAAATATTTGTCAGTTATCCTACTGTGAGTAAAAATTGAATCATATTGAAAGGGACTTCAGAAATACAGACCAGGAATGTAAAAATCAGGCAGCAAAGTTTCTTAAAGAAAAAGTTTTTTTATTTGATTTTGTCAGACAAAAGCAAAGGGTGCATTTCAGAAAAATGAGGAAATGCCCACCCCTCCTTGGGGGTAGCTAACTCATATACCCTTTTTGCAAAGCACAGTTCAGCCCCTTGGCATCCCTTTAGCCAATGATTGACAATTTCCTATGGTCATTGATGCATATTCATTAAAGCTCAACCAATTAATAAATTGGTGTGTCCTTTCGGTTCCAAGTTGCCTATTCCACTAGGTGGCGTTACTGGCTTATAAACTGCTTAACCTATTTATTAGTTCCAGGAAATACCCCTAGCTGGTGTTTCCTAGAACTGTGTCCTGTGGTTTTGACAGTTTCTCTAGGCGGTTAGCTACGTCCTGTTTGTCAGGGGTCGTTTCTCAGAAATGGCTTAACCTCAGGTGCAAGCTACCCTAACCGCATCCTTGCAAGCTAGCTGCCTCTACAAAAGGTGGCAAAGTGGTAAACAGGAGAAAGAGAAATGTGCTTTTAGCTTTTTAGATGGCTCTATAATATGGCTTCAGAGGTTCTTAGCCTGGCTTTAGAGGTCCTTAGCCTGGCTCTCCATTGGTCATCCTGACCTTCACCCCTCCATTCCCCCCTTTCCATCACGAAAATGCTGACCGGTCACGGTTCTCCATTTTCGCTTGATGGACCTATAGGTACAATATCATAGAGAGCCAGGAAATGTACACTTCTGTGGATACACGGGCCTCCCTCTATGACCCTGTCAAGTCTTCAAATATGGTGCTGGGGAACCACGTAGGTGGTGTTCAGAATCTTGACCTCGCACGCATACCCAGCACTCAGACCTGTTCAGGCTCTTGGCCACAGCCGTGGTCATGTTCAGGAAGGTGTTCTCCCTCCACCCGGTGGCCATCTGAGAGGTGAGAACCATCAGGAGGCAGGGTATGATCCACATCCTGATTCAAGGGATGTTCGGTGCCCCAGAACAAAGAACTGTACCACCAACACAGAAATACCACAAAAAGGGTAATACCGCAGGCCAAAGGGATGGGGGCCCATGAAGGCCAGGTCATGTGGGCCTCTAACTCCTGGCCCTACTGAGGCGTGAACAGCGTCTACACACAAAACGTTCCCACTCTACACAGGGAAAAGTGGCCGCCTGGCACTGATACACTGCTAGGCCTCGGGAACTATAGGGATGGCAATAGACTCTGTAAAGTTCAAAGGCTGGTCCTACTGGGTGGAGGTCACCTACGTGGTCTCTGACCAGGGCCTATGGAGGCTGAAGCCTGGGGTGACAACCCTTATGCAGCCACAAGAATACCCTACCACATTCAAGGGTATTAGATGTGGAGTTACCAGGCCCAGTAGTTCAGGCAGTATTCTGGGATTTTTGGGAGGCTCGAGCCACCACGACAACCACAGGTGGGGCTGCAGGATTTACTGACACACGGCAACCTCATCAAACCCCTGTTCCCAATAGCCAATGAGCACGCCATTTCTTACCACTGGCAAGACGAACCAGTCATAGCAGAGGTCCGCAGGCCAATAGGGTCGGTATGGCTCAGTGGGGTCAGGACAATAGGACATAGAGCAAAAAGGGCAGTAGGACATAGAGCAAATCAATACAGAACATAATAGAGAAAAGGGGAAAGTCCTTGTGAAAGTCCTTGTGATGATCAGTCGCAGAATCTCGTTGCCCGTGGCCCCAACGCACTCCCGGTGGCGTCGGACGCAGGGGTGATGATCAGACGCGTGTGATGCACCCAGGGAATCACGTCAGCTACTCTCACCGCAGTTGGGATGGAGAGGAGGATGGTATACGGGCCTCGCCACTTAGGGATGAGGGGGTTGTGCTTCCACGCTGTCACCCGGCTGGAACTGGTGGACCGGCTCAGCGAGACTGCACTGTGTAGGCTCGAGGTAGTACCTGGAAAGGGAAGCAAACACACACGGGGACAGGAATTGCACTTGTTCCTGAGTGATGTGATCTCCCACCCGCCCCAAACTGGCGGGGATGTCTCGGACGAAAGGGCGTGGCCTGCCATACAAAAGTTCAAAGGGTGATAGTCTCAGTCTCTTGGTTGGAGCGCTCCGAATCTGAAACAAGGCAATGGGCAGGACATCTATCCAGTGTAGTCCCGTCTCCTGGGTCAACTTGGCCAAGTGGGTCTTCAAGGTGCGATTCATACGCTCAGGTTTTCCCAAACTCTGGGGTCTGTAGGCTGTGTGTAGCCTCCAGTTTATCTGCAGCGCCTTGGACACTTCTTGCACAACTTCATCAATGAAGGCAGGGCCATTGCCATTGTCACTGCCAATACTTCTGGGGAGGCCACTGTCCAACCCGTCAGGGTGCAGACACAAGCAGGTATTTGATGCCCCTAGCTGGAGGTAGTTCAGTGAAGTCCACAATCAGGCTTTCCATAGGGGTAAAGCCCACGTGTTGTACACCCGGTGGGGGAAGGTGGCCTTGCCTAGGGTTGCTCTTGGCGCACAGGACACACTTTTGGGAGATAGCAGCAATTAGTTGGGATAGGTTGGGGATGTAGAGTATTCTCCCAAGGTGTGCTTTAGCAGCTGGGCTTCCTATGTGAGTAGACTCGTGGTAGTTCTTTACAATCACTCTGGCTAGATGCTGGGGCACAAAAACACGGTTGTCTGGTAGATGGAACCATCCCTCCTGGAGTGTTGCTCCTTCCTGGCGTGCCCACTGTTGTTCCTCCGGTGTGTAGCGTGGTTCCACATCGTCTGGAGTGAGTTGTGGGATGAGGGCTGCGTTGAGTGCTGGTGGAGGTTTCAAAGCTGCTTCACGAGCTGCGTTGTCTGCCTTCCGGTTGCCCCTAGTGACCATGTCCCGGCCTCTCCGATGGCCTTTGCAGTGCATCACGGCAATCTCTTCGGGGCCCCATACTGCTTCCAGTAACATCTCAACTTCTGGACGTTACCCTTGCATCTAGTTGCCAATTGCAGGGCAATGCCTTTTGCTGTTGGACTTCGCCTCAGAGCACAAACAACTCTTGGAGACTTTGGCTTTCTTAGAACTCTTGGAATGGCTTGCCTGGCCTGCACCCCCACTTTTGGGTGCTCCATTGCCTGAGGAACAGCTTGCAACTGCCTTTTCAGCCTTTCTCCAACACACAGTGCATCACACAGATGCGTTGAACCGTAGAAACAACTTCCCAAAGCAGCCTCAGCCCCCTCTGGGCTTGGTACTCAGCCCCCTCTGGGCTTGGTACTCTTTCTGGGCATCCTCTAGGCCCCTCTGGTCTGGCTTCCACTGCAGCCTGACATGCTTCCTTCAGTGGCTGCCACGCTACCCAGGGCTTCCTCCTTTGGAGTATTGGCAACAGCCAAGAATCAAGGCTGGCCCTTAAAATGGCTAGGACCCTTTGGTCTCTCTAGACCATCAGGCACGTCTGTTTCACAAACTTCCACTGCACCTGCAGACTTCTCAATGGGTTGGGGAAAGCCTGTTTCAGCCTCCTTATATTCCATAAGGATGAGAACCGAATGGGGCACATTCACATGCATCTCCTGGCCAAACATGAACCTGTCTGCTTCTTCCACTAGTGTGACGGTGGCAGTGACAGCCCACAGACAGGGTGGCCAGCCTTTCACTGTGGAATCTAATTGCTTGATAGTCTCAAAGGCTTCTTGTTGGGCCGGTCCCCACTCAAAGGGGTCTCTTTCTCTTCCTCTGGTACTCTCATTTAGAGGTTTTGCTAAAATACTGAAGCCTTGGATCAGGATTCTACAAAAGCCTGCTGCTCCACAACTTTAAGCTTGTCTTTTAGGGATATCACAATCTCTGCCTTTTCTTGCCGTGACCTTTTGACAATTTCTAGATGGTCAGTATGTTCAGCAACTTGTCTGGATAAATTAGCTAAATCTTCATCCCTTTTTTTTTTGCATTTTGTAAAGTGAGCTGGTTGTGTGAATCTTTCACTGATTTCAGCTCATTCACAAAACTTTGTTCTTTGTTTTTCTTTTAATTTTAGTAACTTGTTCAATTTCTCCTTTGCAGAGATATGTTCATCGACCTGGGATTTAAAATGGTCTGTTTCCTCCTTACATTCTATTTCTGTTTCTTGCAATTTTTAGCTGATTTACTTATTTGTTCTTTAAGCAATTTAATTTGTGACTCACACTCCATGAGTTTGTTGTTTTAAGTAACATCACAAATATTGATTGCAGAATGAAGATCTTTAACTGTTTGGCTAGTCTCTTTGTTTTGCCTAACAAATTCTTCATTCTCTTTTGTTTTACTAGTGTTTTCAATTTTTTTTTTCTCAGCCAGTTATGATTTTATTGCACTTAACTGTTCAGAAAGTTCTGAAAGCTTTCTGCCTCCACTGTTCACACCTTTGGTTTGTAGATCTTTCAGTAACTGGACTTCCCTTTCAGCCTTAGACAACACTTCTTCCCTGTCTTGCATTTCATCCTCTTTGCACTTGATCTGACATTTCAGAATATTAATCTGCTCAGAATACACATTTATATTTGAAATAATAGCAGAAATTTCTTTGTCTTTCTCAGCTAAAACCTCTCTGAGGTTGTCAAATTCTCTTCCATGCCTCTGGAGGTCTTGAATTAGTTGAGACCTCTCTTCTAAATGACTTGTGTTTAATCTATTAAGTCCTTCATTTGTCTGCTCAAGATCCTGTTACATTAATTCTATAGCAACATCCTGTTTCATGGTCTTTTCTCAAAAGTGGGTATTTATTTATTTTTTCCTCTGTTAATGCAGTAATAACTGCTTACTGTTCTGTACACTCTTCTCTATAAACACTGCACTTCTTCTGGACGTCTTCCCTCTCCAAAACCTGACATGAGGGAGTGACTTTGCAATATTCAGTCCTGCATTTCTTCAACCGGGGGGGGGGGTGGTCATCTACCACCTTCAGCCAGTTGTCTATATAGGGAATCTGGTCAGGATGTCCCCCCTGGTCTATGCCATAGTCTCCACTGAATCCTTTCTTGAAGTTGTTTAACATACATTGAAGGGGGATTACTGGACCTTTCAAGCCTTTCGAGCCTCCCCCTCCCATTTTCAATATGGCCCTGTACAGCGTCCCCACACCAAACACTCACACATTCATTTCGCAACGACCCCAGGGGAATGCCCCGGGGTAACACACATACATGCACAAAATGCCTCTCTCGCCAGACGTTGTACCATACGCTAACCACCCTGTGCCCCCCGCCTTTTTCTCCTTCCTAATACCAAAGCGTGTGTGGTTGTCAGGGGTCAACCCTTCTCCTTAATGACACTATCCACGCTGGAGATGTGATCAGTATCTCCCTTCTCCTTAATTAAAAGGAGGATTTCCTATCCCCTCAGGGCTTGTTGCCATGTACTCACCCCAGCCGGCTGTTCTCTGCCCTGTCCTCCCAACCTCGGCTCTTCAAATCCGTTGTCCTCTGTCCCAGGATACAGCAAGAGGGTCAAGTTGCCTTCTGTCCCCCTCTGAAGAAAAGGTTCGGTGTGCACCTGGAAGCCAGGAGGTCCGTTGGCCCTCCGCCGTCACTGCCCAGAGGGCAAGGGAGCTGCCTCCTGGTCTCTGAGGACACTTAAAGTCCTTCTGATCCGAGTCACGGCACCAGAAATGAAAGGGACTTCAGAAATACAGACCAGGAATGTAAAAATCAGGCAGCAAAGTTTCTTAAAGAAAAAGTTTTTTTATTTGATTTTGTCAGACAAAAGCAAAGGGTGCATTTCAGAAAAATGAGGAAATGCCCACCCCTCCTTGGGGGTAGCTAACTCATATACCCTTTTTGCAAAGCACAGTTCAGCCCCTTGGCATCCCTTTAGCCAATGATTGACAATTTCCTATGGTCATTGATGCATATTCATTAAAGCTCAACCAATTAATAAATTGGTGTGTCCTTTCGGTTCCAAGTTGCCTATTCCACTAGGTGGCGTTACTGGCTTATAAACTGCTTAACCTATTTATTAGTTCCAGGAAATACCCCTAGCTGGTGTTTCCTAGAACTGCGTCCTGTGGTTTTGACAGTTTCTCTAGGCGGTTAGCTACGTCCTGTTTGTCAGGGGTCGTTTCTCAGAAATGGCTTAACCTCAGGTGCAAGCTACCCTAACCGCATCCTTGCAAGCTAGCTGCCTCTACAAAAGGTGGCAAAGTGGTAAACAGGAGAAAGAGAAATGTGCTTTTAGCTTTTTAGATGGCTCTATAATATGGCTTCAGAGGTTCTTAGCCTGGCTTTAGAGGTCCTTAGCCTGGCTCTCCATTGGTCATCCTGACCTTCACCCCTCCAATATCATTTTTTAAAAAACCCTGGGGTGCCTAATCTGTTACCCTCTGGATATTAGACTACAGTTCCCACCCCCTGCGACCATTGTCTTTGCTGGCTAGATCTCATAGAGTCCAACAGCACCTGAAGGGGCCAATATAAGCTTCCAGTGGTTCGACTCAGTAACTATCCTGTTACTACCCAGATATCCCTAAATTATTCAATCCTCCTTTTCAGAGTATTTCTTTTGTTACCAGACATTCCCTCTATTTCCAGGGTTCAGGTGTCAGTGCTGGATTAGTCAAAAAACCACCACCCGTATGCAACAGGTGGGTATCAGCAGGCTTGGCAGAGTCCCAAGGTTTGCAGAGTACCCCCCCACCCCCCAAAAAAAGCCTAATGGTAAAACATCTAATGGGCAGGCAGAAGGGGATTAAAATGGAATATCTTGAAGGAAGGAGTGGCTGGCTAACTAGAGGAATTTCATGTTCAGTTTCCTATTCTAACTCTTTTGCCACTTAATTTATTTATTTTTTAAACGAGAAAGCAGCTGTCTTTGTTCACATCTACTAAGTTCATCGACACCAAATATAATAGCACGGGTGCATAATTGGCTTTTAAAATAACTGTATACCTTGCACATGCAACAGAAGATCATAACAGATTGCACATCTTGTAGGTGAACTTCAAAATACTGCCTTAATTTTCAGCTTCTAAATGATGGATTGTTATTTCACTCAAAGAAAGGTCTTTGTAGCTATAGCTCAGTGATCAGACACATTTTTTATAGTTAGAAGGTTGCCGCTTCAGTCCCTGGCATATTCTTTTGAAGGTTCTCAAGCAGCAGACTGGGAGAGACCTTTAGCTGACACCTTGTAGAATTGGCTCCCAGTCAGAGACAATATGAGCTCAATGATCAATGTCTATAGTAAAAGGAAGCACCAGATCTTCAGAAGGAGAGAGAGAGAGGCTGCAGTCTAGGAAATCTTACTTTTAATAAGTGTTTCTGTTCAAGGATTAGTTTTCCAGGTGCTAAGGTTGTAGTTCTTCCTCCAATAAATGCAACTATCATGAACATTAACTATGTATGGATTATGATTCTGCTACAATGCAAGTTGTGAAAAAAGCTTAGCGGAAAATATTTTGCAGCAGTGGTTACAATAATATAGACGCCATTTGGATAGCTTTGAACAGCACATTGTGATGGGATAACAGCAAAAGATTATGATGGTTGTTACCCTTCCCTTCCAACCTCTCTAACAACTGGGATACCCTAGGGGGTGCTGACTCTTTAACATAAGGACAACGAACAGGTCTCCCAGATTTGAAGGACTTTGAGCTGGAAGAAGGAAGAGGAATAAATTCTAGACTCATATTTATGTATCCAGGGGCTTAAATTGCTTGTTTCCCTTATAGCAAGGTTCTTGCAAGGCTCTGCTTTCTCTGCTTTCTCCCTGGAGAGAAATATAAAAATTCATTTCATTGTTTCTCATGAAAAGTAAATTTGGGAAACTTGTTCACAACTTGCATTGTACAAAAAGTTCAGCTTAATTCCTAGCAATGGATTTCTCTCTCGTTGTTTTACCATTCTAGGACAGCCGTGGCACAATACCCTTTCCTCTGCCATAAATTTCTTCCTTTTATAAGTCTATTTCATTTAATTGGCAGTAGATAACTTTAACAACCCTTTCAATCTCTGCAAGATAATTTGTATTGCATTTTAAATCAAGGTCTAGTGATAGTTAGCAATATTCTTATTCCATTTTCTTATTCTTTTAATCACAGCCTATAGCAGTTTAACAACAGGTCTGTCAGTGTTTGCAGTGTATTAAATCACTGTGCAATAGGGACATAGTCCAATCATTTATATTCTTATCAGCAATTTCTTAGAGTTCAACAGCATTTTCCAACAGAAATGTGGATATAATCCCTGCTTATTATGCTGACTCAACAAGTACAGACAGTGATTATTAGCAAAGAAATCAGCGCCTAGAATACATACCTTTGCAATGCTATATTATATATGTCTGGGGAGAAATAAGTACCACTGAGTTCAATGGGGCTTACTCTCCAGAAAGTGGATATAGGATTGCTGTTTTAGTTTTCCATAATATAGGTTTTCTTGTGCAATTGACATTTGGTTGGAGGTGGGTGGGTTAGATATTATGATATATACTTAAATTGTTGAGTAGTTCTGTAGTACTATCAGATTTAGTCTACCAGACTAAAGCTTCCCCTAAATTAAGGGTTGGAGAACTGTTGATCAGTAGTCAGGCTGCTGCATATACTTCTGCCTGGTTTGGCTTGACTACCTGGTATTTGTAAAAGCAGAGGATCCATAAAATTACTTCTACTACTATTAGCAAGTACACTGCTATGCTATTCTCCTATACATGAGTGATATAGTCTAGGAGCTATGTATTGACCCTTCTTTTCAACTGAATTATCTTTCTTTTGTATATATTTTACTCCTTACATGCTATTGTCCCCATGCACCGAGGACTATACTGGCTCCCCATTAACCAACCAGGTTGTGGGGTGGGGCCATGTCTACTTTGTGTTGCCTCTTCTTCTTCAGCTCTCCCCTTCTACCCAAGATAACAGCTCCGGGTGCACCAAGTTGTTTCACAAAACAATGTGACACCTAAGTGTACTTTGACTAGTTTATTATCATTAGTTAAATGAATATTTTTAACTGTGTTTTGTACTGTGTTTGTATAATGGCTTAATCTTATAGAAATCCAGAGAATTCCTTTTGTTAAAGCCATACCAATGAAAGTATCTTATTTTAAATTTTTGGCTACAGAAATTGTGTTGGTGATCCAAGATCCCTGTTGTTGTAAATAATATAGCACAGCGTGACCTCAAGGTGAGGTCATTTCAGGTAATGCTGATATCTAGAGCTGAGATGGGACACTTCACGCAATTGATCTGTTGATACTTCCTTTTATTTTCTGCCTGTTTCTAATGCCAAGAGACTAACCAAAGTAGTCATTTTTCTCTAGGATATATATCTTCTGTAGATACTCATTGTTCTTCAGGAGTTAAGAGGTAGCTCTGTTGCATAGGTGAGCCCGGTTGCTCTTTCAAACAAATGGTTGTCTCTTTTATGGCACAGCAGATAAACATTCTATAGCCAAACTAATGTGATGTGGGAGATGAATTAATTCATTTCCTGACATCTTTTTCTTTTGCTAACAGCAGCCTTGGGAGGGCTGAGAGTTCAGTCAGGGCCATAGCATTGGAGCATGGAATCTACTCCTTTCCCTTCATGCTATGTCTCTAATCTAAACTGGCTCCCTATTAGCTGTGCAGAGAGAAATATGCATCTATCTATATCTTTATTCCTTATGCAGTCAATAGATTCAGGAGAGCAATAAAAGAAACAGCAACAGTAAAGGGCCTGGAATACTGTGCTGTGTGTGTGGAAGGGAGCAATATGATAAAATGAAGTAAGAGCAAAGAAGGAGAAATAACTGAATGGCCAAAAAACAATCTTCCCCTTCACTTTTGGGAAATAAAAAATGGCTATAACTTTTCCATCTTTTGATAGAAGATAACATTTCGAGGCATTGTAGCACATCCTTTGTGGATAAAGCATGTCAAATTACAGACAAAAAGGTGCATGGACTTTTAGACAGCACACATTTAAAATTTGCCTTTTTTAAAATGGGGGAAATAAATATATATAACGTTATTACTTTGGGCCATAACTTCATCTTTTGGATGCATAGTTAACTATGCACAAGTGAATATGGACTTTCTTTTATCTGAGAAGGGCAGGGTAGAATAGCTCCCTATCCATTTTTATCACATCCTACATTATTCACACTATTTTTCTAAATTAAAAAGCCCCAAGTGTGATCTTTCTTCATAGATGAGCTGCTCTAACCCCTTGATAATTTTTGATTGCCCATTTTCGAACCTTTGCAGATCTACAGTATTCTGTTTGGGGTTAGGTGACCAGAACTGTACACAGTATTCCAACTGTGGTCTCATCATAGATCTGTATAAAGACATTGCAAACTTTGCAGTGCTCTGTGAAGCATCTTTCCTAACTATCAGTAACATGGAATTAATCTGCTTCTCAGCTGCCTCCCACTGGGTCAGCATTTTCATTATTTTCATTATGCTATATACTATAACCCCAAGGTCCTGGGCCTGGTCAGCCACTGCTAATTTAGACCCCATGAAATTAAGATCTCTTACCCCATTGTTCCTCACTGATCACTTGCTTGCATTGCCTTTTCCATTTTACTGCCAATTCATCCGTTTGAAGAGAACACCTTGACCCTCTTCACAATGCCTTGTTTTAACCACGTCAAACAATTTGGTATCATCAGCAAACTTGCCCACCACACTGCTGCTTGGTTTATTTATTCATAACAGTATTTATATATTGCTGTATTATCAATATATATCACAATGATTTATAACGATATATAAATAGAGGGACGCGGGTGGCGCTGTGGGTAAAACCTCAGTGCCTAGGACTTGCCGATCGTATGGTCGGCGGTTCAAATCCCCGTGGCAGGGTGAGCTCCCGTCGTTCGGTCCCAGCTCCTGCCCACCTAGCAGTTTGAAAGTAGATAAATAGGTACCGCTTTATAGCGGGAAGGTAAACGGCGTTTCCGTGTGCTGCGCTGGTGCTGGCTCGCCAGAGCAGCTTCGTCACGCTGGCCACGTGACCCGGAAGTGTCTCCGGACAGCGCTGGCCCCCGGCCTCTTAAGCGAGATGGACGTGCAACCCCAGAGTCGGTCACGACTGGCCCGTACGGGCAGGGATACCTTTACCTTTACCCTTACCTTATAAATATAAAACCAAGCAATAAAATCAGAAAAAGTTAAAAGCAAAAAAGAAATTAAAAACATTGTTGTTGATACTGTGTCTGTTTTTAAATCAATGTGTATAGGAAAAACAACAACACACCATCATGGACATGGTAGATAAACAAAAGGGGGAAAAGAGTATACGTAAAAAGAGCATTAGCACCTCATCATAAGGAAAAGAGTTAGAGGGTAAAATAGACAAATGAGAGGAAAACAAATGGAGGAAACACTATTTAAAGCTACTTCCAAATGTATTTATACTTTATGGGGACTATATTGAGATCAGGGTTTCATATGCTGGTGCGACTCCAGCTGAACGGAGGATGTAAGAGTTAAGCCAACATAACCCAACTGCTGAGGCAGTGAGAGATTTTACTTTCTTGGGCTCCATGATCACTGCAGATGGTGACAGCAGCCACGAAATTAAAAGACGCCTACTTCTTGGGAGAAAAGCAGTGACAAACCTAGACAGCATCTTAAAAAGCAGAGACATCACCTTGCCAACAAAGGTCCGTATAGTTAAAGCTATGGTTTTCCCAGTAGTGATGTATGAAAGTGAGAGCTGGACCATAAAGAAGGCTGATCGCCGAAGAATTGATGCTTTTGAATTATGGTGCTGGAGGAGACTCTTGAGAGTCCCATGGACTGCAAGAAGATCAAACCTCTCCATTCTGAAGGAAATCAGCCCTGAGTGCTCACTGGAAAGACAGATCCTGAAGCTGGGGCTCCAGTACTTTGGCCACCTCATGAGAAGACTCCCTGGAAAAGACCCTGATGATGGGAAAGATTGAGGGCACAAGGAGAAGGGGACAATAGAGGACGAGATGGCTAGACAGTGTTCTCGAAGCTACCAGCATGAGTTTGACCAAACTGCAGGAGGCAGTGGAAGACAGAAGTGCCTGGCGTGCTCTGGTCCATGGGGTCACAAAGAGTCGGACACGACTAAATGACTAAATGACAACAACAACAACCCAACTACACCAAGAACTTCCAGGCTCAACCAGAGATCCTCTCTAGATCCTAATCCTGCTCATTGCAGCAGATCTTGCTATAGGATTGTTCCCCTACAAAGCCAAGTGTCCCATCCCCAGTTTAAGCTCTAATTCTCATTAACTGGAATAATTAATGTTATTCTCACTAGCCACAGCTTTAAACAAGAGATCTTAAACAAACCACAGTTCCCCATTTCCCAAGTTTATACAGCCTCATTCATGGCAGGCACGTCCAACAGGTAGATCCTGATTTACCGGTAGATCACTGAACGACTGTGGTAGATCACTGGTAGGTCACTGGCTCCCCCCAAAGAAGCTGAACAACTGTGGCTCCCTAAGAAAAGCTCAGCATTTTTGCCCTGCACCCCAAAAAGCGGGCCTTTCCTCCTCCCTAAAAATAGCTCAACAACAATGACCCGAACTCCCCAAAAGGGGGTAGATCACTGCCAGTTTTAAACTTTGTGAGTAGATCACAGTCTCTTGGGAGTTGGCCACCCCTGATGTAGAGGAATGCCAATGTTTTCTGTGAAATGTAAACACGAGCTGTAGAAAAAATCACTGATTTGAACTAGAACAAGGAAGTCATGTTTTCTATTTGTCTGTACAGGTTTCTCTTTTGTTTTGCTTTTAACTTTACGTTTGTGTCTCTTTGATCTGCATTTTTATTATGTGCATCTACAACACTTTGTTTAAACATGGAACATAAAATATGCTAAATGTCCAGATAAAATTATTGAGTCTCTGGGATGTTCAACATGAACTTTCAGTATGCCTGAGCAATGTGACTTTTTTTACTTTTTTTTTTACAACCACTGCAGGTTTATTACTTTCGGAATAATGAAGATGCTTCTTTAATTTATTTTTAAAGCCCTGGGAGCCCACATATTTAATAAAAGCTCTCAGCAACATTAAACTACCCTTAATTAAGATTTCCTGTTAAATAAAGAAAACCTGTATAAGGAGCATCTTCTGTAGATGTAGCTATTTATTTACCCAGATAAACATATCACGATGTAACTTATTTTCTTTTTTTAAAAAATATTTTTATTAGCAGTTTCAACATAAGAAATTGTCAAACCATATAATCGCTTACATTAATTTTCCCCCCTTTCCCCCTCCCTTCCCTCCTTCTCTCCTCCCCTCACCAAGGACTTCCCTCAGCTCCTCTCTCTGATTTCTCAGCCCATATTATTCTCTGCATGTTATAAAATTGTACATATCCCTACATTATCTATCTAACATGTTATCAACCAATAAATTTGTGTATGTTTATTCAGAACCTGGCAAGGAGTCCAGTTCATTTTGTTGTCTTTTTAGATAATTTGTAAAAAGCTCCCATTCTTCCTTAAAGTCACAGTTGTCCTTGTCCCGCAATTATATTTAGCCAACTCTGCGTAGCTCATCAGTTTTTCTTGCCACTCTTCTTTCTTTGGGATTTCCTCATTCTTCCATTCTTGTGCTATCAAGACTCTTGCCGCTGTTGTGGCACATATAAATAAATTCTTTGTTTTTCTTGGCAGGTCTTGTCCTACAATCCCTACCAAAAATGCTTCTGGTTTTTCTACAAATGTCATTTTAAACATTTTTTTCCAATTCATTGTATATCATTTCCCATTTTTAAAAAATTTCCCACTACATTCCCACCACATATGATAAAAAGTCCCTTCTTTTTCTTTACATTTCCAACATATATTTGACCTGGTTTTATACATTTTTGCAATCTGTACTGGTGTAATATACCATCTATACATCATTTTCATATAATTTTCTTTCAAGAGAGAACAATCTGTAAATTTCAAATTTACTTTCCACAGTTTTTCCCAATCCTCGAATTGTATATTATGTCCTATTGTCCTGTGCCCATTTGATCATAACCGATTTGACCACCTCATCTTTTGTTTCCCATTCTAGCAAAATACTATATGCTTTCTTCAACAGCTTCCCTTCTTCTTCTATAACTTCTTTTTGAAATCTAGAAGTTGTATAACTAAACCCTGATGTAACTTATTTTCCTATTGGTAGTACAGAATTCTGTTTTTAAATAAAACACACGCAGACTTGTTATACAGAGAGAGAGAGAGAGAGAGAGAGAGAGAGAGAATGAATATTCTACAAATAAAAAATAGCTGAAGAGTGAGGGCTTTGGAATATGTTATGTGTGCCACTACAGTGGCAGACAGAGAGAAACTCTAGATTCAGGTAGGTAGCTGTGTTGGTCTGAAGCAGTCGAAATATATATAAAAAATTTAAAATGTACCTGAAGAAGTGTGCATGCACATGGAAACTTATACCAAGAACAAACTTAGTTGGTCTCTAAGGTGCTACTGGACAATTTTTTTATATATTTAGAGAGAAACTCTGTTAATGGAACAACACCTGTACCCTCAAAGAGCCCCCATTACGCCTCATTGAAGTTCTGTGGGCATAAATGCACATACAGTGGTGCCCCGCAAGACGAATGCCTCGCAAGACGGAAAACTCGCTAGACAAAAGAGTTTTCCGTTTTGGAGGTGCTTCGCAAAACAAATCTCCTATGGGCTTGCTTTGCAAGACGACAATGTCTTGCGAGTTCCTGCTAGTCCCCCCCTTTTTTTCTAAGCCACTAAGCCGCTTATCAGCTGATCCGATCAGCAGATAAGCCACTAAAAGCCGCTAATAGCACTAATAGCGCTAATCCGCTAATCTGTCAATGGGCTTGCTTCGCAAGACGAAAAAACCGCTAGACGAAGAGAATCACAGAACGGATTCTTTTTGTCTTGCAAGGCACGACTGTAAATGTAAATCAGGTACATTAAATCTACACACACATCCATCAGCAGGGCTGCTCCTACCATGAGGCAGAGTGAGGCAGCTGGAAAGTCGCTAGAAGGAGTGCCATGTGGTCTGCCCTGCAGCCCCTAAGCTAGCTTACTGCCCTAGCTAGGCTAGGTGAGGTGAGGCAACCTCCCACCCCAGCGGCGATGGGCCCAGATCTGTGGGCAGGGGAAAATGTCAGTGGTCTATCTTGTTTCAGGTGCCTAAAGTTCTTGGGCCGGCCCCATCCATCAGTATTCTCAGTGAACACAAGCTAGGACTGCATTTCTTTTTATCTTGTTTTATTCTTCATTTTAGTAATAATTTTTATATTTGTGGTTTTTATTCTGTGCAAGCTGCCATGTGTGGACCTTGCCTGGGAAAGTGGTATATACATATTTTAGAATAATATGAACTAAAAAGTGCATCCTTCCCTAACATGTCAAATAAGATCCAATAAGTGCACGAGCTCTGGAGTTGGCATAGTTAATTTCAACCAAGACTTTTTTTTTCCAGCTGGAATGTGCCAGGATGGCATTCTGGCACCTCTCAGGTGGGCACCAAAAGTGCAGGGAGAGATCTAACCACCTTTATCAAAGCCCCACTGTGCCTTTGGCTCATGAGGAGACCCTCCCTGGACCCCACATGGGGATATCCTCTCCTCCTGAGCCAGAGGTGCAGCAGAGCTTTGGCGAGTGATTGCCTCCCAGCTAACGGCTGGTGCCCGGGAAAGCTGCACCTTAGCTGAGCAAGCCCCCATGCTGCCCCTCTTTGGGGTCAGTCTTCTGAGGGAAGTGGTGTTCCAGCAGCTTTTTCTCTGGAGAAAGAAAAAGCACTGGTTTCAAGAATAAGAACAATAATAGTTCTCGATCGTTTGCGTCAATGGAAAGGAAAGCTGGAGAAAAGAAGTATTTGCAAAAAGGCCCCTGCCACACTAGCCACAAGGTGTAAGAAGTGGCAGTAACTCCTTCATAGATTCTCCCCCTCCTGCCCCAAACCGCCACAAAAGTGCTCTGTTAGAATATAAAGTAATGAATGACTTCCTGACAAGAACAATGCAATAATATGCCTGGGGAGATTTCATGGGAAAAGATGTACCATGGATGGTTTAGATATAAGTTGGGCGTTGAGTCCATTCTCTGTCTGTGTACTATGTTGATCACTGCCTCCAGAGAGCTGTGAGAGGAATATTAAGAGAACAACAAGCATTTTGCCATCTAGGAGAACAAAATTCAGATTAACATAGCATCGTCAAGAGAATTTTCATGTCTGCTCCAGAAAAATGTGAAACCCTACAAATGTAATTAAAATAATTCAGATATATTGTTTCAGCAATGGCATCTGCTCTCTGAGTCAATGGAATACTTTAAAGCCCATTTGGTGAAGTAAAAAAAAGGCATAGAAATAGGAGTTCGATACACACATTGGACAATAACCTTATGACTTTTAAAAGTGATATGCAAAACCATGACAATAAAAGGTTGAATCTCAGATACAGCCATTTCTTATTTTACATTTGATGAAAGGCTAGAGCAAGTACTAAACCTCAGTGAATTATGCAGGAAAATATCTATACAGCATGAATGTCTCCATGCAGAGTGCATGCTATGCCATGAATTATTATGCAGCTTTCCTTCACAGAGCAAAGCTCTGCAACAGAACTCAGGTGATCTCAGTTTCTCAACTACAAGTCCATGTGCTTTGATCATGAACAATTTTATGATCTTTGCAGGGAGAAGTATATTGCTACATTAATATGGTGTCCAACTCAGTGTGCAGCTGTATACTGTGTACAATATTCAGCAAAGAACTTCTAATAATTTGAATAAACCTCTAATAAAAAACACCTTCCAACAGGTCCCAGGTATAAATTAGCTGCCAAAAGGTATGGGTATGACTAAGTGAGGAATCATCACATCAGGTAGAAGTTGTCAAGGCAGCTAGCAGTGTTTAATCCCAAGGGACTGTCCCACATTCAGGTGCACCTACTAGAAAAAAATACAGTTTATATAGAATTTGGCACTTTTGGCCTTAGAACAGAGGTGCTACCATGTGCTAATAGGAACAACAGTCTGACATTTCACTACAGACTACTTAAAAATAAATTGAGTTCTAGCTATTAAAAGAAATGAACCGAAAAGTTCATTCGAAAAGAGGACTTTTAGCCTTAGCTATCTTTGAAACAGTTTGTCTTTCTCAAGCTACTGTTCTGCCTCAGAAAACCCATCTTCCGCTATCTCAAGGAGAGAGGTTTGAGAAACACTTAAAATCACCAATGCTATTAACATTACAAAACCTGGAATTGTTTAAGATGGGTCAGGAGTTCTGAAGTCTGAAAATGAGCAATATATCTCGGGTATACTATTTTTCTGCAAGCCCAAGAACCAATGTTCATGGCAGCCCTCTTATGAGCTGTGCATGAGAAGCTGTCGCTGGGGTTGCAGATCGACTTTCACTGTGGCAAAAAGACAAACTGTGAGAATGTGGTTGCTATGCATGCAGCTGCTGCAATTTGAATAATTATGTTGGGCTTGGGGCGGGGGACACATCAAAGGTTCCTAGCCATGAAAGCTAAAGGAAACACCATTCTACGAGGGTAAGAAATCTCTGATGCTGTGGAAAGAGAACAGGGGAAGACCCTCTCCTTCACGCCTTGATTGGGTGTGCCCAGAAGACCCCTGTTGGAAACGGAATGCATGTCTGGATAGACTTGGGTCTGATCCAGTAAGACAAATCATAGGTTCTTACTAGAGATGGCATGAGAATTTGCAGGGGCTTGGCATGTTAACTCTCTCTTGCTTGAGAAGTCTGGCTCCATTTCAAGGTGGGCTAGACCCCTTTTGAGTCAGGTATCTCACCTACCTTTACTCCTCCCGTGGTGTGTGCATCCCCCCTTTGCTGCTACACAGCCCTTCCTGCAACTTCCCTGCCCCTTTCTTTCTCAGTTGAAAGGAAAAGGGGGGGAAGGAAGGAGTCCTATGAGGGCAGGAGGAAGAGAGAGGATAAGTCTTATCTCTCGAGCCTATTAGGGTTCTTTGAGAGTGTCAACAAGGCAGGGGAAAAGTGGATAGAGAAATGTTTTTCTCCCTCTAACACTAGTCCTCATGGACATCCAAGGAATCTGAATGTTGGAAGACTCAGGACAGATAAAAGAATGTACTTTTTCATACTTTGGGGTGTGTGGTCGCCACCAACATGGATGCCTTTAAAAGAGAATTATACAAATTAGTGGAGGATAAGGTTAGCAGCAGCTGCTAGCCATGATGGCCATGTTCTGCCTCCGCTGTTGGAGTCAGTATGCCTCTGAATACCAGTTTCTGGGGGATCTGAAACCAGGTAGGTTGTTGTGGGTTGTTTTTTTTTGTCCTGCTTGCCAGTTTCCCACCTAGTTCTTACATCAAATGGACGCCATGCAACTTCTGCAAGAGTGCTGCCACTGCCATGCAAATATTGGTGGCTACCTAGGCCCCATTCCAGTGGAACCGTCAGTTCGCACAGTCCCTTCAGGCAAGGATTGTCCAGCCAGCATTCCTCTAGGAGCCCCACATGCTGTCACATAGGGGTTTACTGCCATATGAGAAGCAGATTGACCTATTGGATTGGTCCATGCATGTTGGCCTTTACAGAGCTGGCCTTTCATTTGTTGGATATATTGTTATCTTCTTCCTCTGACTATCTTTCTAGGAGTTACTGTTCTCGAAGGGCCAATTTATGCAGTTGGAGGCCATGATGGTTGGAGCTATCTGAACACAGTCGAGAGGTGGGACCCCCAAAGTCAGCAGTGGACTTTTGTAGCCAGCATGTCTATTGCCAGAAGCACAGTCGGTGTGGCAGCATTAAATGGCAAGTGAGTAGTGGGGGATAATGGTTTAAAGTGGTACAGTTATCAATTACTGAGACATACTTGGGCAGAAACGTTCCAATGCCTCTTACATTGACTAGATATCACAATTACCTCTTCAAATTCCAAACTCAAGGTGCTCTTCTGCTACTTACAAGCATGACTACAATGGCTTATGCCAAGAACAGAGATTTCAGAAATGGAGCCTGTGCATAATTAGAATAGTGTTTACAGACCTGAAAGTGCAAGGGAAAATCTCACAATTAAGTTTGCAGTTTGCAGTTTGAAGAAATTGCATATTTCCTAAATGGTGTCTGAAATACAATCTTGCATTTTATAATGTGATCTTTATTCATTCTTCCCATCTCTCAAGCCCAAGTAGCAGTTATGGGAGTAGATGGCAACACTGTGTCAATGTCTATGCCTTTTGCTCCCAGTAGTTTTGCAGTCTTACATTTTCCTTCTCCTTTTATTTATAATCTTTTTCTTTCATTTATGTTATTGTCACGTTATCTTAATAAATTGCTGATGCCAAGAACGAAACAGGTAGGGAGCCGTGTTGGTCTGTTGTAGTCGAGACAAAATAAAAAAAAATTCCTTCCAGTAGCACCTTAGAGACCAACTAAGTTTGTTATTGGCGTGAGCTTTCGTGTGGATGCACACTTCTTCAGATATACTGAAACAGAAGTCACCAGACAGAAGTCACTATATATAAGGGTCTGGTGAATTCTCTTTCAATGTATCTGAAGAAGTGTGCATGCACACGAAAGCTCATACCAAGAACAAACTTAGTTGGTCTCTAAGGTGCTACTGGAAGGAATTCTTTTATCTAGAACAAAACACTCTGTCATCAAAGACGGCAGATGTGACACATCATCATTTGCATAAACTAGCTCTGGAATTGGTCTGGCAGTGGTAGGTCCCAGTGGTGCACATAAACAGAAGATGCAAATGCAAGACCACCTACATGATTTGGGTTGTGGGAGGGTGACTGCATCAGAAAACTGAGGAACTAATGGAGCTATCGGCTTAACACCCAGTATTACCATTTTTCAACATTCACTGCTTTCAGATCTTCCAGGTAAATATGCTTTGGACTACAGTCATGCAATCCAATTCTATGTGTGTTTCCTCAGAAATAAGGCTTGGTTTGTCCATTAGGGCTTTCTCCCAGTAAGTGTGATAGGAGTGCATCCTTAGGCTGTAGCCTTTGAAATGCAGAAGTCGCTTTTCCCCACAGTGCACTTTTGTACATAGCAGTTTGCATTTGTACACACCTTAACACAACACATCTAAAGCACCAGCTACGATCCACAGACCTCTTTTTTTAATAATGCAGTCTTTTAAAAGTCTATACTGATAGACTAAGGATATAAATCTGTTTGTAGAGGTAGCTAAGTGTCTGTATTCCTTCCTATTTTACCTTTCTCATTCATAGAAAAGTTAAATTGTGAGGGGAAGTGGCACATCCCTGCAGCATCAGCAGGCCTGCCCCAAGAGGAGGTGACCTGAAAAAGCACTCCCTTGTGTACACATGTGTGTAGCAAGTGCATGAGAATTGCATTCTTGCACAAAACGGATTATAGCCCTACCAACAGAATGTCTTTCACAGCAACAAATAGTGTGAGACAGGTACAACACGGAACTGACATCATGTGTACAGCACTCCCCTAAGGTACTTGCATCCAGCACCGAATGTACATTATCACGCAGTGTGAACATGCCCTTAGTCAGAAAGTTCCTTTAATCAGGCCATTCCCAAAAGTACCGTATATTGGTTCCATTTCTCTTCTGAACACTTCTTTCAGGTTCAGTCTAATTGAGTCTGGTCTTAGTGAATTGTGGCTCTAGTATGATACAACACCTGTCATTGGGCTTTAATTGATAACTGTATGCAATACAGACACTTGCCTACAGGAAATTTTACTGTATTTTTTGTGTAAAATTAATGTTATAGGAAAGCAGGGAGTTATAGCTTCTCATAGTTAGTGGACTGTTCTTTAACTTGGGAAATCACAGGACCTATTTCTGTTTGATCTTCGGAAAGTCAGTTGGCTAACATTTGTAAAAATTGATCACCTGAGACATGCTACAACACCGTGCAAGTGCTTAAACTGCTTCACACGCCAACTGCTGCATGGACTTTAATATCACAAACCAGACCGTTATACTAGAGGTGTGGGAATATTTTTCCAGCATTGGAAACTAATATTCTACGGCAGATACTTTAGGACTTCAGTACTAAACTCTTTGACACTTTGATAAGGTCTCTTTATGGTGTTTCAAAAAATAGCTTGATAGAAAAAAAGATAAAATAATCATGTGAGCGTGTGTTCATAGATGAGGTATGTGGGTGTTAGGTTTGCACCTACTGACTCAGCACTGGATAGCTCAGTTGGTTAGAGTGTAGTGCTGATAACGCCAAGGTTGCAGGTTCAATCCCTGTATGCATATTCCTGCATTGCAGGGGGTCAGACTGGATGATCATCAGGGTCCTCTACAACTCGATGATTCTATGGCCACCCCTCAACCTTCATGTGTTGATGATAATTTGTTTTTAGAAGCCTATAGACATAAGCTTTAATTGTGCCGTCTGTAGCAGAGTGCAGATCCTGCAGTCAGAGCAAAGGCCATTGGGCTTCAGCTCCTGGGCACTGATACATGAGTCCTGGGAGCAAGACTAGTAGATAGGATTCTGATCCTCCTTAGTGTCATAGGCCTGGAGTCGGCTTCACCTGCTGAGCAGCAGCCTGAAGGAGCAGAAGGTGAAGTGACTCTACCTGCTTCTGATCAGCCTTCTTGCTCCTGATGAAAACCAGCTGGCTCCAGCTTTCTTAAGCAGGGTTTCCAACGTCAGTTGCTGGAAACAACATTTGTCATTCCTGACCAGACCTTACTGCTTCTTGCTTCTCATGACATTGGTCTCTCAACTTTCTTGACCCCTGGATCATCTGACTACGTGACTCAGATACTCCTGACCTTAGGACTGGACTGAACTTTGCATATGGACTTTGCCTCCAGGCAAGTACCCTCCTGGTACTTGACTGGTTGGCTGGCTCCCCCCCCCCCCACTGAGATCTGTTGTAGCTGGGCAGCACAGGACTGTGACACTTGTGTACATTTCTGCTCAGTTTGCATATATCTGTTGTTTAATATTGTGTGGATTCAGGAAGAAAAATAATTATAGTAAAGTAGTCACATTTTATCCAGGGACACGGGTAGCACTGTGGTCTAAACCACAGAGCCTAAGGCTTGCCGATCAGAAGGTCGGCGGTTCGAATCCCCACGATGGGGTGAGCTCCCATTGCTCGGTCCCTGCTCCTGCTAACCTAGAAGTTTGAAAGCACGTCAAGTGCAAGTAGATAAATAGGTACCACTCTGGTGGGAAGGTTAACAGCATTTCCGTGTGCTGCTCTGGTTTTGGTGTTCCGTTGCACCAGAAGCGGCTTAGTCATACTGGCCACATGACCTGGAAGCTGTCTGCGGACAAACGCCGGCTCCCTCGGCCAGCAAAGCAAGATGAGCACCGCAACCACAGAGTCATCCGCAACTGGACCTAATGGTCAGGGGTACCTTTACCTTTTAGTCACATTTAAACTGTGTCCACTTAAAGTGAGATGACGGAACTATTACAAAAACAATTATATCTGTGTGCTCAGCTTGAAAGTAACAAGAAAAATAGTTAATGGCTCATGAAATCAGTCTTCTTTATAGTGTTCTGAACAAGTGAAATTAAAGAAAGTGTTAGGGTCCACCAGGATAAGTAAATAACTGTGTGCGCTGTCACCATGGGTCCGAAGAGGTTCTTCTTCACTTCTTCATTCAGCTTATGGTGGTTAGGGACAGAGGGAGGAGGACAAATGTGATTCATGAAAGGGGTTTAAGTATCTGGCAGAGCTGTAAAAAACAACAACAGACGTCGCAGCCTTGCTCCACCTGCAAGGAAGTATGTACAACTGAACCAAGTGCTTATTAGATAGCATCAGACTGCCTCAGATTTTTATTGTAGTTGATTCTCTGAATGATACCTCAAGGAGCTAGCAGTAGATGCGATATCTCGGGACTGAAATATTAACATACCTTATACTAACATGGCTCTCTCAAATACCCATTCTTTTATACTGAAAACCCGACTTTTCCTTATCACATTCAAGGCTTCTCCCTCCAGCATATTAAACATGTTCTTCAACAGTTCTGTACTCAGACAAAACAACTAAACAATGAACTTTTCCCAAAATGATCTTAATAAATAAAATAAAACCCTGCTTTATTGTATTTTAAAGGCAACAGATGTCACCCAGTGTTGTCTGAGAGCACTTTAACTTGCACAAGAAGACCTCATGTTCCTTTCCATTCCCTTGCAGCCATCTCCCACCCCAACTTCTCCAAATCTGCTCTGGAGATTTGGTGCAAACTAAGGGGTCCTTCCATTCTGACAACATTTGATTCAAGCAAACACATTTATTGTGCCATACACTACATTCTGTTAGTTTAAAGATGCCACAGGTCCCTGTTGTTTGTATGTTTATATATGTCACAATAAACTAAGATTGATACTCCACAGAAACATAAACTCATTGAGTCGGCTTCAAACTATACTCTGCAAATCTTGATTTATCACTGTTAATATTTCGCTGGATGTGAGAGTCTTTACCCCTATTACCAGTCTAAGCTGATAAAACAGTTTGTGTCTTCTTATCAGAAAGACAAAAAATATCATTAGATTGTCGCTATAGCTAATTTTTGACTTTTTCCCCCATTGCTTTTTTCCTTTTGAAGTGCGATATATATATATATATATATAAGTACAATGTTAAGGCCTAAAAGTAGGAAAATCTAAGTCCTGAAAGTAATAGAGAAAATTAAGCAGTTCTTCGTCTGATGACCAGCTTGATAGCCTCAACCCTTACATGATTTCTTAAAAAGTTCAGAGGTCTCAACAGTCCCTTTAACTATGTCATGTGTCAGACACCCCAGTTAAGTTTTTTTGAATCGTTGCTAAATGTCATGATTTGAACTTTCTTCTCCTTCATAAAATATGAATGGCATGGTTTTCAGCAGAATTAAGTACAGTGGTACCTCGGGTTACATACACTTCAGGTTACATACGCTTCAGGTTACAGACTCCGCTAATCCAGAAATAGTGCTTCAGGTTAAGAACTTAGCTTCAGGATGAGAACAGAAATCGTGCTCTGGCGGCTCAGCAACAGCAGGAGGCCCCATTAGCTAAAGTGGTGCTTCAGGTTAAGAACAGTTTCAGGTTAAGTACGGACCTCCGGAACGAATTAAGTACTTAACCCGAGGTACCGCTGCACAGTCATACCTCATGTTATATCCGCTTCATGTTACGTTCTTTCAGGTTATGTCCCGCAGCGACCCGGAAGTACCGGAAAGGGTTACTTCAGGGTTTCGCCTCTCACGCATGCGCAGAAGCACAAAATGATGTCATGCACAGAAACGGTGAATCACAACCCGCGTGTGCACAGACGCACCACTGCGGGTTATATTCCCTTCATGTTGCAAACGGGCCTCCGGAACGGATCCCGTTCGCAACCAGAGGTATCACTGTATACAAATGATTATTCATCTCTCTCTCTCTCTCTCTCTCTCTCTCTCTCACACACACACACACACACACACACACACACACACACATTTTATTTAAAGTCATTGAAATTAGTGCCTTTTGATATAGATTAGTTGGTAGAGCATGTAATATCAGGGTTGTGGGTGCAAGTCCCACGTTGGGCAAGTGGACTAGATGACTCTTGGGGTACCTTCCAACTCTACAAGTCTATTTCTATTATTCTATTTAAAATAGTCAAATCTGTTTACAAAGGTAATAACAGCAGCAGCCATCTTATTTTCATGATTCCACGTTTTTCATGGTTCAGTAGGTGCCTTCTCTTCATTTTGCAAACAGTGTTCGTTTTGCCTCAACTCTGGATATAATGCAAGTTACCCACAGCTACCACTAGGGAGCAGGTTGCGAGTGCTTCTCTTCAGAGTTCTGCAACTGTCTCTCCTGTTGGGCTCCCTGTGATGCTCCTAGGCCATTTACTTCAAGCTATCTTTATTTGTTTTGGGGAAGTATCCTGCGCTTCAGTTGCCTTGAAGGCATGGGAAGCCCACAACCTGACATGAATGGCTCTGTCCAGGTCCCTGGTGGAAGCCTGGCAAGTGGAAATATATTAGAATTCCAGAATATGGTAGTTTTTTTTAATAATAATAATAATAATAATAATAATAATAATAATAATAATAATAACAACAACAACAACAACAACAACAACAACAACAACAACAACAACAACAACAACAACATGATGTTATATAAAACATCAACATTGAGGAGTTAGGAGTTCTGAAAGCACTGCACTTTCACAAAGTATTTGCTCACCTAATTTTTGCAGCAGAGAAATACCTCTTTGAGAGGGACCATAAAATCTGAAATGAAATTAAGGAGATACATTTTAT
This sequence comes from Podarcis vaucheri, assembly GCF_965113315.1. NCBI lineage: Eukaryota > Metazoa > Chordata > Lepidosauria > Squamata > Lacertidae > Podarcis > Podarcis vaucheri. The sequence goes on from NC_138762.1 coordinate 105,669,555, forward strand.
TCTGATTGATTTAATTATTAGAAGCTCTGCTTATATCAAAGAGTTGCACATTATTCCTTTACTAACTCTTCCTATTACGATGCTTTAAAAGTGATCTATGGCGTCTGAGCCTCTTGTTAGAACAGATCTTCCCCCGTTCTATTTTAAAATAATTCTGTATGTCTGCATTTGATAGAAAAATATATTTAACTTCCTTTTTTGGAAGATCACATCTGAACTTCTAGACATAAACAGCCCACTTGTGAGTGACTCTCAAACAGAACAGCCACCCACTGAGTGAAGGGTCAAAAGTCACAATTGTGGTATACCACAGGAGCCCTTCACACATATACAATAGCTGTCTTTCACAACCCACAGAGAAAAACTTCTGCCTTTCATTGATTCTCCTCCTCCCAAAAGCAAACTTTTAAGTACTTTATAGTTCCACAGGCTGATAGTGCTTATATCAAGTATAATGGGTTGCTCGTTATTGATTACAGAGAAATAAAGCAAATAGACATTTCAGGGGTTTTTTTGTTTTTGTTTTTTACAAAAATCTTTGAGACTCCAAACATACAATTGACACCCTTAGGTTCAGATCAGGAGACGAAACTCTCCACATAGTTGGGGGGGGGAATGGACAAGATCTGGAGCAGAATTTCCTTCTTGTCTGCCCCCCCCAAAAGTAATACAAATTTGCAGAATTCTACCCAGGCAAATTTTTCAAATTAAACAGGGAAGGGGAAAGAGTTGTGATAAAACTAATTAAACGTCTTGGTAAAATTCGCCACATACCTTCTTTGATACTGCTACTTAGAAGCAAAACTCCCCTTCTAGATCCTGTCTCTTGATTTAATGGACCTCAATAGTCAGGGACATGGGCCTCCCCTCTGCTAAATGTTGGGAGAAACTGCACTAACAAAGAAAATATATATATGAAGATCCAGTGTGGAATAGTGACTAGAGTGTTGGACTAGCACCTGGGACACCAGAATTCAAATCCCTAGACAGCTGTGAATGGCAGATGAAGGTGATTGACTACATGGAAATGGCAGAAATGACTGGCAGAATCTGAGACCAGGGAGAAGAGGCGGTGGAAGAAGATTGGAAAAAGTTTAAAGAATATCTACAGAAATACTGTAAAATTTATGAATGTTAAAGGGACGTTGGATGGAAAATAAGCGGTGTTGGTAAAAAGACTAATAAGAATATGTAAATATAGACTGATAATGAGGGGAAATGTATTTTTAATATAGGTTAATATGCTGAGTAAGGTTAAGTGATAGAAGGTAAGGATTTGCTGAACTAAATATCTGAACTGGAATACAAAAAGGGAGGTGTGAGGAGGTCAAGAAACTAGTGAACAAAGTATAGGATATGAAAATACTAATCTTTTTTCTGTTTTGTTTTTTGGTGTTCTTTATTCTTTTTCTTCTATTCTGTTAACTGTTTTTTTATTGTGTACCTTTATGTGTTTTGCTTTGTATTTTCCTATTTTTGTAGGTTTTTTTGGCTTTTGTATTTTATGTTTAAATTTTGAAGCTATTAATTGCTCAATAAATATTACTTTAAAAAAACCAAAACAAATCCCTAGACAGCTGTGAAGGAGTACTGAAAGAGGAGCCTTTCTTTTAACCATTGTTGTAATGTAAATAGCTGTAAACTATACAAAAGTAGCAAGCAATTGTTATGATGACAGGATAATGGTAAAACACTGTGGCTCATCCTACAGGAATTTAAACTACAGGAAGCTTTGCTTTGAAAGTCAGTTACAGAATCGATTCCTCCAGTTTGTAACCCATGGCAGACGAATTAACCTCTGGCGAGGTTCAGCACACGATTCTATTTGTGTGGCTGCTTTATGAAAGGGCATTTGCTGCTGCTGCTGCTGCTTGGAAGAAAGAGCAGAAAATGCTTTTAAATTTGCAGGAACTGGAACGGGCAGGTGTTCCTGCCCTGAACTGACCAGGTTGTCTTTTCTTCCCTATGAGCACTTTATCATTCTGAATAATACGTCTTTAGGAAGTCACCTTCCTAATCTGGCCTTCTTCCTTCCCCTCTGTTTTGCAGGTTAATTGCTGGCCTGGTAATATATCTATATATGTCATTTTCTTCTCCTGGCATTTCTTTATTTTGTTTCCTTCACTACCTTTCAATTTTCCTTACATTTGTACTTCTCCTTCTGCTGCCTACCACACTTCTTTAAAAGTTTGAAAGGCGTTTTCTTCCTCTTCTTTTTCCACACTCTTTGCCTTTGTTGTTGTTGTTTAGTCGTTTAGTCGTGTCTGACTCTTCGTGACCACCTGGACCAGAGCACGCCAGGCACTCCTGTCTTCCACTGTCTCCTGCAGTTTGGTCAAACTCATGTTGCTAGCTTCGAGAACACTGTCCAACCATCTCTGTCGTCCCCTTCTCCTTGTGCCCTCCATCTTTCCCAACATCAGGGTCTTTTCCAGGGAGTCTTCTCTTCTCATGAGGTGGCCAAAGTATTGGAGCTTTATTTTCAGGTGGGGGGTGAATCACCAAAATGAAACGACTCTCTTGCAAACACTTTCTAATAACTTAGTGACCATCCACTTCAAGAAAGATGTAGGTTTTTAAAAAATCAAATATACACTGTTGTTGCTCATTCTGATCCCACTTTCTCTGTCTCCCTGTCTCTCCCTTCCCTTTGTAAATAGCCTGTGTCTTATCTGCATATCCATTCCATTTCTTGACCACATTAGTATGATGGACAAAGCCATCCTAATAGTGGGTCTTGTGTTGCAGCCAAGGCCCTGCTGGTCACTGTAGAAAGTGGTTCGCATCCTCTTTTTCACCTGGGGGTCCATGGCTGGATCTGCTCCACCCACATCCCTGCAAAGCCCTCTTTTGGCTACCACTGGCAAAACACTGCTGGCAGTAATTTCTCACCCACCCAGAGGGCACAGTGGGGTTATAGGAAAAGCCCTCCCTAACTAGCAAAGCTCAGCTGAGGGATGCCTTCACCTAATCCTGTTCCCCCCCCTCTGTTTATCAGAGAGTTAGGGTTGGAGCTAAAGAGGCTATAAATGGCTAAAACATACAGACTCCAACACACAAATACTAGTAGTCCCTTGCACAGAGGTAGCGAAATCAACCTATACACACATTCCACAAGAAGCAAATGAATGAAAAGCACATTTTAGGACTGTTAACCATTCTTAAAGGTAAAGGACCCCTGACAGTTACGTCCAGTTGCGAACGACTCTGGGGTTGTGGCGCTCATCTCGCTTTACAGGCCGAGGGAGCCAGCATTTGTCCAAGCTGCAGAAAGTTTTCTGGGTCATGTGGCCAGAATAGCTAAGCTGCTTCTGGCGCAATGGAACACCGACACAAGAGCAGCGCATGGAAATGCTGTTTACCTTCCTGCCGGAGTGGTACCTATTAATCTACTTACACTTTTGGGTGTGCTTTCAAACTTCTAGGTTGGCAGGAGCAGGGACCGAGCAACGGGAGCTCACCCCGTCGTGGGGATTCGAACCGCTGACCTTTTGATCGACAAGCCCTAGGCTCAGTGGTTTAGACCAGTGTTTTTCAACCACTGTTCCGCGGCACACTAGTATGCCGCGAGATGTTGCCTGGTGTGCTGTGGGAAAAATTGAAAAATTCGAATTATTTTTTTTAAAAAAAAAGTCAAATTTTCGCCCACTAGGCAGGCGCCGGACTGTGTCCACCCTATTTTCCATCCATCCTGGGTGGGGATCAGATCGGATGAGAGTGGACAGGCGGTCCGCTCTCATCCGATTCCCCATAGAGAGCAGCGGGGCTCTGACATCTCCCTCTCCGCACACAGTGGTGGTGTGCCTCATGATTTTTTTCATGAAACAAGTGTGCCTTTGCCCAAAAAAGGTTGAAAAACACTGGTTTAGACCACAGTGCCACCCACGTCCATTCTTATTTACTTGTAATCAAGACATTATATAATGCAAGAAGTGCAAGTGTGACTAATTTACACAGTTTTACAGCACATCATACAAGCCTATCTCTCACACAAAGCAAATTGTAAGGCCTGAACTATAAATGCCCAAAGTTGAAGTGCTAGGATTCTGACAGGTAGAGGAGACTGTCTGAACCATTAAAAACTGCAGGTTGTGGGTGCTACTTTTAAATATATATCTTAACAACAAAAACACCATTGCAAGCAAACAATTAGTGCACCAGAGGGGAAAGCCCAGTCCAGGCTGCTCGGTAGTATACAAGATTATTATTTTCCTTGCAGAATACTTTCAAGACGGAGCATTTTAAATGTAGCATCCCCACCACCTTTACTTGCAGTCTAAAGTGGTTTAGAGAGTAATCCTATTCAGGAGGAGCTGGCATAAAGCAAGTTGCTATAAATTAAACCAGCATAAAGTTACTACATTTCCAATCCCTGTCAGGTGCGGCTGCTCTGCCTAAGCCTAGAAGAGGGACAGTGAGCCTTTAAAATAGTGCTTTATGAGGGGTTGCCGGGTCACATGTCTGAGTTGAACAGACTTAGGATCTAAGCCGCAGCCCCACCCCTTTCTGGTCTCATCCACATCACAACCTCATAACACCCCTTTTAGGGGCCTTCAACCTGCCTTGGCTCAGCCAGCAGAGCCCTGGCTGAGCTGGGATGAGCAGATTACACTACTGGACATCAGCTGCATCCTCAGTTGCTCATGCTGGTGGATCTTGCCATAGGATTCCCCACTACATTTACATTTGCATATAAATACAATGCCCGGTTCAGTGCAAATTAATGCAAGGCTTCAATGAACAGCAGTCAAGTGCCACCACTTTTGCTTTTCTTTCAAACATGAAATTCAGATAGGTTTGAGCTACATCCCTGGCCTCATTAACAAATACGATTGTAGGCTATTAATAATTGGCCCAAGGAAATAAGCTATTAGTTGAATTTAAAAATATACACTATTCGGTAGTTGCTTCGTGGTGATTGTGGGTTTTCAAAGAGTTATACTTCTCTGCCTTTAGTACACCACTTGATAAAACGTATGGTGACATTTTCTTTTAACTGAATCGAGACTCATTCATAATTCAGTGTGTGAGCCTGATCTTTAACACCTTTTCTCATCAATGCACTTTCCTGGAGTGCAGCCCCTGAAAAGCCCTGCGTGCAACCACTATGTTCTGCACGTTATCTCTGCTTTCTGAATGAGTATATTCTGAGCAGAATTAAATCTTATTAGGTATTGTACATAAAGCTCCCAGGAGACTCAATCTCACTGGAAACATGAATGACTCCCCCCCCCCCCAATGCTATTCTATTTTGGTGAACAAAAGCGAAAATTCCTCCTATCAGTGAGTGAGAGTCTTTGCATGTATTAACATGTAAACCATATTAGGTTTCATACTGTACCCACTTTCCTGAGAGTAAGCCTCTGAGTTCAGTGGACTTCTAATTAAGATCATGTGTAAGATCATGCTGTGACACTTCCGTCATACTCTCATGGGGTTTTAGTTTTATGGAGATCTAATAAAACTGAATCAACCCAATGAATCAGCTAGATTGCAATTGAGTAATCAGCTATAGGAGCAACCCAATACACAAGAAGCTGGCATAAAGCAAGTCAGTGTAAATTAGGTTGGCATAAAATTATACCAGACTCACTCAGTAGAGCATGAGACTCTTAGGGTTGCAGGTTCGAGCCCCACATTGGACAAAAACATTCCTCCATTGCAGGGGGTTGGACTAGATGACCCTTGTGGTCCCTTCCAACTGTACAATGTTATGATTCTGTGAAACCTCGTTCAGCAGCAGGGCTGCTGCTGTTGCTGCTCTTCCTAAGAGCCAGTGTGGTGTAGTGGTTAAGAGCGGTAGTCTCGTAATCTGGTGAACCGGGTTTGCTTCCCCGCTCCTCCACATGCAACTGCTGGGTGACCTTGGGCTAGTCACACTTCTCTGAAGTCTCTCAGCCCTACTCACCTCACAGAGTGTTTGTTGTGGGGGAGGAAGGGACAGGAGAATGTGAGCCGCTTTGAGACTCCTGAAGGGGAGTGATAAAGCGGGATATCAAATCCCAACTATTCTTCTTCTTTCTAAGCCTTGCAAAGGGAAAACGATAGGTTAAAACAGTACCCTATGCAGATCTTGGGTTTGACCTAGCTGAGCTGGCTAGGGATGCAGCCAAAGTGCCCCCCCCCCACCGTTCAAATCCCCGTGACGGGGTGAGCTCCCATTGCTCAGTCCCTGCTCCTGCCAACCTAGCACCTCGAAAAGCACATCAAAGTGCAAGTAGATAAATAGGTACCACTCCGGTGGGAAGGTAAATGGCGTTTCCGTGCGCTGCTCTGGTTCGCCAGAAGCGGCTTAGTCATGCTGGCCACATGACCCGGAAGCTGTACACTGGCTCCCTCAGCCAGTAAAGCGAGATGAGCGCCGCAATCCCAGAGTCATTTGCGACTGGACCTAATGGTCAGGGGTCCCTTTACCTTTTACACCAGTGTTTCCTCTGCCAACTTTGGCTGAGCTGGAGTTGGGGTCTTAATGCTGACTGAGCCTAACTGGCCTGGGAATCCACTGGCTGATTGTGAGATCCACTGTAACCTAAGTTGCTCATCGTAATGGAACTTGCCATAAGATTGTCCTCTAAGCATTCTTTTCAACACACAAGTATAAGTCCTAAAGTACACTATTGATCTGACTCTTATCTCAGAAAGTATGGAAGGAAAAAATGAGAATCATTAGTTGGAAATTATTTCATAAGGCCATGGAGTATTCGGAACACTCTGTTTTCAGAGATTCCAGATAGAAAACAGCATGATCAATGTCTCCTGAATGAACAAAGTGGATGAGTGTTATATCTAACATGATTGATCTGTCAAAGAATAATATTACTGAAACGCCACTATCCGGTGCAAAATAATTGCATGAGTTAGTTAATGATCTCGAGATGGAAAGAAATATATTTGTTTACAAAAACAAGCACAAATAAGTACACCATGATGTTAAGGAAATGAAACAATCTGTTGTGACAGGCAGCTTGACAAGTAAGTCTTGCGTTATGCATGGAATTATTCCCCATCCTCAGTTTTTGAAGTATAATTCAATAGTTTGCCTTGTTGCTGTGCTTACTGTACAAAGATTAAAACAATCCATTGTAAAATAAGAATACATTTCTACTAAATCATCCCCCGAAGGAAAAGGGCCAGCTCAACTGCATACAATTTTATGTATTGTATTTATATTGCACCCTTCCTCTGATCCTAAATGAATCCCAGGAATACACTTACTTGGAAGTAAGCTCCATTGAACATTGTAGGACCTACTTTTAAGTAAACATGCATAGAATTGCACTGTTAATTAGGTGAGTCCATTCAGCTTTCTTAAGCATCCTTTTCAATGCTTTCTCTCTTAAGCATTACAAGTTACTGTCAGCTGTTTTCCTAGTATGGTAGTAATATTTCTGTGACACAACTAATACCTAAGGTAGATCAGCTGCATGCTTGTTTCTCACTGTAGAGGTCTTGGGCTCTTTCACATGCTTACCGATTCAGAAATCCAATATGTATGGTGGAACAGTGCCTAGGAATCTGCCACTAGACCTACAATGTAATGAAGAGTTGCACAACTTGTTTCTCACCCGGATGAATTCAACTTGCTGGTCATGCATGAAAAAGCAGAATCAACCCCAAGGCGGCAATCCTGCCTATACTTACTTTATCTGCTCTCCTGGGAGTTCGGGTGGGTGGCCGTTGCTGCATGGTGCTGCTGTGGTAGGTTCAGGGAGGTTGCCATCTTCTAGTCGCGGCCTGGGGAGGGCATGGCTGGCACTGCCCACCTTCAGCCAACTCGGACCCTCAGGTCAGGATGGGCAGTGCCCATTCACCCAATCAGAGGCTGGGGCTTAGGGCTGCAGCCCAGCCCCAGCCTATTTAAGGGGGTGGCCAGGTGTAGACCACCACCTTGGCTGATTGTTGTGGTATTTTACCACCCTGTCTTTAGGGACCCACCGAGGGGGAGGGGAGGAGTGGGCACGTTGCCTATGGTCCTTGCTATAGTTAATTTGGTTGCCGTATTAGGGGCAAGGGAGGAATTTTCTCCTAGCAAATTTGCTGGCTTATAGGTTTTGCGCCTACCTCGTAGCAGCAGATGAGGTATTCGGCTGGATTCTTAGTCACAGGGGGTACCCCGTTAGAGGGGTCCAGGAGGTTGACGCTGTCCAGGAGACCCCTAGGGGACCAGTGGGCCAAAGCACCTCTCCCAATGGTGGTCTGTGCAGGGTCATGGCATCCAGTCCATGTTGGGGGTGACTCCCCAGTACAGGTTTGACCCTACCAGGTTCCTATCAGGTAGCAGGCAGGCTGCCTGATGCAGGATACATGCCCAATGCCTTAGCCAAATCTACTCTTTCCTGTAATCAATAAGGTTGTGGCCGAATCCAACCCAATACCAATTGTTCTTGTGGCCCTCCCTTCACCTGCCACGGTCATTATGCACCTGTGCCTGCAAGGGAATAGGCTCCATGCAACTCAGTGAGATTTACTACTGAATACATATGCAGAGTGTTGCACTGTGAAGCATGCTACTTAATTAGAAGGCATAAACATTTTGATGTGGCTGTTCTTTCTACTTGCACTCAGTCTTAAATATGATTGTGGGTTTACAGTAACGTATACTAAGCTGCATTGGTTATGCCAACCACTAAAATAATGATTTTATTCTTATAAATTGCAGATTAATTTATAGAACAATAAATCAAAATCAGCCCAGTCACTTGACATCATTTCCCTTGGAATCAAAATGTGAACATAGGTAAACTATTCTGAGAAAGCATTCCTATTGTGAGACACACACCATACAAGAATTTCCAGATTCCCTTGGTATTTATGGTATGAAGCTGATGAGAGGACCTCAAAACGCCATGCATTCATAAGATACAGTAAGGAGGAGGAGAATACAGCTTCATTAACAATGAAACTTTAAATATACATTTAACTAGCTGAGAATTTATGAAGTACTTAGGACTATAAAAGCTTCCAAGTAAATAATTCTTTCACTGATCGGAGGTTTTGCATCCCAAATTGCTCAGTGCTTGGACTTTAAAATGCTCCACATTTCTATAAATTTTATTATTCTCTAGGCAGTGTACAACAGGCAACAAGCTGTGAAAGAATTCTTATAAGAAATGCATTCAGTGTGTCAACATTGTTAGACTGCAATCAGAATAATTTTCTCATGTGCACTTATATGGGGTGGAACCAATTATGTTTTATTTGCCCTGGAGCAAGCTTCCAAATGGATTTGGAATTTTAGTTACTGAACACTTTACCATCGCAATACTAAGTAGTCTTAAAAGAATTCCCACCCCCACCCCTGATTTCTATGTATAAACCAATCCTAAATGGCAGTCTGTAAGAAATTATGTCTCACAGTTGACATAAAAGAGTATTAATGCTCTGCAACAAAAACTTAAATTGAGAGTTGGTGTAGTGTGTATCTGCACCATAAGTAAGCACCATTAGTACATGCCTACTCATAAGTAAGCTCAATTAATTTCAAGAATATGCTGGTGTTATCTTCGGCTGAGCTGGGCTTGGGGACTTAATGCCAGCTGAGCTTACCATAGGATTGCCTCCTCTCCCAGTGATGAATCAGGAAATTCCTGGTTTGCATCACCTCAAGGGCCATAGCTAGGGGGTGGTGAAGTGGGCCCCCACCAGGTGCACAGGCGATGCGGGGGGGGGGGCAAAACCAGCTAAAAAATATGGCCATAAATATAAATATTGATTATTTCTTCATAAGAAATGGCTTTAAACAGAGGGTGAATTGAATGGATGGGGGGTTGGGGTTGGAGGAGAGGTGGAAAGAAGAGCTAATTTGTCCATGGGTAGGGGGCGCAATACAAGGAGAAGGGGACGACAGAGGACGAGATGGTTGGATAGTGTTCTTGAAGCTACCAGCCTGAGTTTGACTAAACTGCGGTAGGCAGTGGAAGACAGAAGTGCCTGGCGTGCTGTAGTACATGGGGTCACGAAGAGTCGGACACGACTAAACGACTAAACAACAACAGGGGGCGCAATCTGGGTGGTTCTGCCAGGGATGCAAGATCACCTAGCTATGGTTCTGATCACCTCCACCACAAACTGAGGAGGTGGCCTTAGGTAACCCGCTCCCTCTCAACCTCAGCTCCCACCCCCTCTGCAGCGCCACATCACCACTAATGCTGAACTGGTCATCTTATTACTCATGTACTGATTCTTATAGAGCTGAAATGGCACAATCTGTCACAAGACGATGCTATTAAGAGGCTTGAAGAAACCCCAGTTTGTATAAGGGCCAAAAATGAGAAATGGGTGAATTTTGTATGCAGAAATGTAAGGGTTTCTTTCTTTCTTTCTTTCTTTCTTTCTTTCTTTCTTTCTTTGTTTTTAAAATCTCTTTTCATAGCTATTCAGCATATGGTTTCGACACATTTTTACCGTATGAATTGTATGAGTGCAGTGGCTGACCTGCACTTTGGGCCTCCCAAAGCTTGAACTGCCATGGGAGCCCCTTCGCAACCAGCAATGAGGCTTTCAAGCTTCGGAACTGTGGAAATATATACAAGAAAAAAAAATGAATCAGTATGAGTCGAGCAACTCAGTTTGGGTCTAGTAGCCCCAAAACCTTTCAGCAATGTTTTAAGTCACTTCTGGGGCCCCTCTGAAGCTTAAGCTCCATTAGTTTCACAGTAGATCCACCCCTGTATGTAGATTGTAGATGTGGGGTAAAGGAACATGTTTCCCGGTTTTGTTTCTATTACTGTTGTAGCCTTTCAGACTTTTCCCATTGGTTGGGTCTGCGTTGCTCCTGAGAGGGAGGAAGGAGCCAAACAGACAGCAAGGTTGGTTCAGAGAAAGAGTTTATTTCTGCTTTCCAGAGCAGCAGAAAGGCACTGTGTGGTTGATCATAGCAAGCACACTAAAGAGCAGAAACATACACCCTATATTCCCTTCAAATCCCCCCGTCCCCCTCCCCAGGAATCCAGCCTCATGAGTTTGTGCACGTAAGTTTGCATCCTTGAGCATGCATGAGTAGAAACTGTTTCTGTACTCTTATCTGGCAATCCTAGCGTCATTCCCGGGGTCTGTGCGTCAGCTCGGTCAGGATAGTTACAACTGGTAAGATAAGTTGGATGCACCATCCCATCTCTACTGGGGACTGACAAGGCCATCTATTACACCTTCATGGACTGATAAAGGAGAAGGCTTTGTTTACTCAGCTGGTTTGTGTTATACAACTCAAGCTAATGCATTTTAGCTAATGAATCCTTAAAGAAATAATTTGGGAAGTTTGGGGCCTAATAGTTGGGGTGACTACACAGTCAGGTTTGGGTAACCTGTCCCTTCACTGTACATTATGCTTAGTAATTTCTATGTGGTTTATTTTAGGTTATATTCAGTTGGCGGTCGAGATGGAAGTTCTTGTTTGAGTTCTATGGAGTATTATGATCCCCACACAAACAAATGGAACATGTGTGCTCCAATGTGTAAAAGGAGAGGAGGTGTTGGGGTGGCTACTTGTGACGGTTTCCTCTATGCAGTCGGAGGCCATGATGCTCCTGCCTCTAACCACTGCTCCAGACTGCTGGACTATGTTGAAAGGTACCCATTCTGTATGTGTTTTTAAGTAGTGATTCTGAATGCAAACTTGACTGTTCCTCCCTTAAACATCCTTAGATCTATAAATATGTATTCCGTTGTCTTATTGCTTGAATTTATTAAAATAAACTCTTAAAAGAACAGCTACAGGTTAACTGCAATAAGAAAAACAATATATAAAGCTGAACATTGTTCAGAAATTAGTTATTCCCAAGTACAATAAATAGAACCCATTTTTAAGCAAAGCTATCAATATTCTTTCCTCCTTAGCTCTCCCCTGTTAATTTCATCATTGGAAATATTTCTAAAATCTGTTTATGCCGATCAATAAATGACAGAGATGTAACACTTTCGCAGAATAATTTGTGCTATATACTTCCAGTTAAAAATGGCTTGTCAGCTCTTTGTTCTTCTCTTTCAGAATTGATTTGAAACTTCCTTGTAATTAGACCATTGCTCTACCTGTTACGCTAACCCCATTCCCTGCCATCTGGGGCATAATAATAATAATAATAGTAAACATAAACTTTTATTTGTATCCCGCCCTCCCAGGCCAAGACTGGGCTCAGGGCGGCTGACATCAAATATATAACATTGGTATAAAATCAAACAATAATTAAATTACCTCCTAAAAACAAGTCAGGATCAAATTAAAATCTAATTAGATGGCTTTCCGCAGGATTAGGGTTGGGAACTGTAAATGTTCATCAGGCCCAACTGTTTACGCTGTTCTTATACGGGTCTGTGAGACTGCTGGGAGGCCTCTTCCATACTAGTTCTTATACAAAAAGAGAAAGGGGGTCAGGCTGACCAAAGGCGTGGCGGAACATCTCTGACTTGCAGGCCCTGTGGAAAGATGTCAAATCCCGCAGGGCCCTGATCTCTTGTGGCAGAGCATTCCGCCAGGCCAGTCCTCCGGGATCTCCAAGCTGTTATTATTTGCAGACCGTAAGGTCCTCCGTGGGGCATACCAGGAGAGGTGGTCCCATCGGTACAAGGGTCCTAAGCCATATAGGGCTTTAAAGGTTAAAACCAGCACCTTAAACCTGACCCTGTACTCCACCGGGAGCCAGTGCAGCTGGTATGGCACTGGATGTGATCCCGCGGCAAAGACCCCGTAAGGAGTCTCGCCGCGGCATTCTGCACCTGCTGGAGTTTCCAGGTCAGCTTCAAGGGCAGCCCCACGTGGAGTGAGTTACAATAATCAAGCCTGGAGGTGACTGTCACATGGATCGCAGTGGCGAGATCAGGACGAGAGAGGCATAGCTGTGTTCTGCAGAGTGGAGGAGCACTTTTAGCTCTGCCCCAACACTTGAGTCCTTCCAGCAATAAATTGTGTGTTGTGGAATAATTCCAATATGCAAGAACCTGATTTACCTTATGTTAAAGGAAAGACTGTTTCGGCAAGGTGATTCAGAAATGTAGAGGTTACATGTATTTAAGGCAGCAGAAAGGATGCCGTAATTCAAACACTATTATAAAGGCTTGTTTCCCCTCTGCTAGGCTTAGGCCAGCTCAGTGAGAGTGAGTTTTGTTCTGGCATAGCTTTACACCAGCTTAAATTACATTTGTTTTCCTTTATTCCAGCTTCTTTCGTATAAATTGTTCCCCAGACTTGTTATCAGATGACTTGTTTATTTATCTTATCTTACCTTACCCCTTCAAAAAGCAACCACAGTTTTTGTTTTAAAAAGCAGTGTGTTACAAATCGCTAAATATTCCATTAAATTAAGACTAAAGGGGGCATCGACCTCAAGACCATTGCAGTGCTGTGGCTGATGGACATATTACAACCAGTATCAGCAAGTGTGTGTTTTTATTTTCACACGCCTGAGGGAAATAAACCTTAATAGGGTGCTTTATGCAGGACTGTCATTTTCAACCACAAAGAAATCAAGGTGAAAACCTACAAAAAGAAAATACAGTCCAAACAAGAATGCCACCTCCTTTTTTTTACCATCCTTTTGTTTTTTCTAATATGCAAGTAGCAAGGGACTAATAAAATACTTGGAACTCCCCAAAACAGAACATAAAAGATACTAGTGTAGTAGTTCAAATGTTGCCTTCTTTTTTGCGATGCTGTTTCTTCTGCTAGAGAAATGGCTGCATGCTTCATCTCTGTAATAACTTGATGTGCCCCAGGGTGAAGCAGGAGATATCATAAAGTTCCTGAATACAAAAAGAAATCAATTTGAACGACCAAGCTGAAGGCAAGGAGAAAGGTTTTTGAGCTTTCCACTTGTTAAAAGCCCTTACGATCCCCAGCATCATCTATAGTGAAATAATTGTTATGAAAGTCTAATAAAGTAACTTCTCATTAATATTAATTGGAAATTGGAAAATATTGAAAGCTTTTATTACAGTGCTAATCGTAAAAATGCCTAACGTTCCACATACAGAATGTTTTAACAAATGAACTAACAAAAGAAATGCTTTAAGTGCTTTCACAGGAAACAATGGCACCCAATTAAATCCTAACGGAGAATTAAAAGTAGAAGCTTTTTTACAATCAGTATTTAATATAAGCTGACAATAGTTGAATATCTTTTAGGAGATAAATCTTACTAAATAATAATATTTAACCCACTGGAGATGCTCACATTCTGTGCTACCTGATGTTTGCATACTTCATACATTTTTTTAATGTCCTAAGATGTATCTATGAACCAGTTCATATTGATGGGAAGCATATAGCAAATTCAATATGCTTGGTAGCCAACTGTGAAGTGAAGTGGGCATTTAATCACTCTATTCCTTACCCAAAATGGTTTGGAACTAAAGATTCAGAGATTGTAAATGTTACCTCACCAGCAAAATCAACTTGCAGAATTTACCCATACAAGATGTGCACAAGCTTAGATGGCTTATTGAAAGAATTAAATAAATTCATAATGGATATTCTCATAAATGGTAAGCCACAATAGCGAAATGGAACTCTGCACAGACCCGTATACCTCTGAATGCCATATTTTAGGGACAACAAGAGGGGATTGTTTTTGCATGCCATGCTTGCAAGCATTTAGAAGTTCCTGATTTTCTTCAATTGAAAGCAGAACCATGGGCTATCAGACCCAAATTGTCTGATCCAACAAGGAAATTACTATATTCATAGCTAAAATCTCAGAGATGCATGATGCAATTCGGTTTCTTAACATAACTGTAACCATATCGGGCCAGTACCTGATTATCTAGGCTGAACTGAGCTTCCCCAGGGAAATGTGGAATGCATTTACAAATTTGTACATATCAGCCATCTTGATATTTATAACCTACAATACTTTGAACCCTTTGCTTGAAACCAATTTCTGATTACATTAATATTCTAATTATGCATGGCATTTGAATAAGTGATAGGATTAGGTCCAATTGTTACCAGTCTGGTACAGATAGACACTGTCTACTGAAACTCCTGTAGACCTTTCACCATATGAGTCGCAAGAGTAAACTGAAGTGGGGATTCCGAGTTTTAAAAGCCTTTACCTAGAATTTGGAGCTACATACTCATACTAAGCTCTCGCACCTTGCTGAGATACCCCTGCTTGGTGAGCCAGCATTGCATGTTGGGTAATCTGGTTCTGATGGAACCTTGCTGTAATGGATAGTAGGGGAGGAGGGACTTGATTAAACAGCGAACTAATAGGGCTGGTTGGGACTTAAGGTGTAGTACATAATAACCAGTTTTAAAAGCACTTGAATGGCCGAAAGGAACCTAGTGAAGATACCTTTGTGAATTCAGTGTTTCTGGCATGACAGTGTTAGGATCGTCCTACTCTCCTGTAGGACTCTGGGAGAGGCACATGCCCGACTGGCATGTTCTCTCCCTCCTGGTCGATCGTTCAGGAGCTTCAAAAGCTTTCTTCTGCCTGAACATCACAGCGACTGATACCATGAAGCATCAGCACACTTAGGGATCCGCAGAGTATTTGCAGTTTGCGTAACAGAACTCAGTAACACAGCATTTTGGCTAATCTACTTTTATTTACATATAATACACTCGGAGCATTCTGCTTTAGCTCCTTCCTCTTTCACATTAGACAGCAAAGAGAGAAAGAACAAAGGACAACAGTCCCACTTCACAGAACACAGTAACATAAACATCCTGTCTCTGTCACTTCCCACACTGTGGAATGAAAACATACACCGTCATGTGATAGACAACAGTCTCATGACTGCAAACACGGAGCAGGAACCTCAAGAGACAGACCCCTCCCCCCCCCTTGCTAAAGAGGTTGATTTTGGGAAGTTCATGATGAATGAATGAATAATTCTGCTGATGTTGAATATGGGCTGGATTGCTAAATATGTTCTTTCATGAGATATACCTTCCCTTTCGTTGTGCAGGTATGACCCCAAAACTGATACTTGGACAATGGTAGCTCCACTGAGCATGCCCCGTGATGCTGTTGGAGTGTGTATCCTCGGTGATAAATTGTATGCAGTAGGTGGATATGACGGGCAGACATACCTGAACACCATGGAGTCATACGACCCCCAAACTAATGAATGGACACAGGTAGTTGTGTGGTTTTATGTTTTGCACAGTTTTCACAGAAGGCTTGTTGGAACTAGTGGGCAGCGAGGATCCCTGCAGATATGCAATTATAACTGCTGTTTAGCTTTCTCTACTGTAAGAGTTCTCCGAAGAGAGAGAAACCAAGAAAAAGTTATATAAAATGGCAGTATCTTGTTATCCATATAACCTTATTTGTCAGATCTCTCATTGGAATCCTTATTTCCTTTTTTTGCTTTCATATTTTACAATACTTCAGCTTGAAAATATATCGGGGTTTGTTACAAGTCTCTGGTGTTTGTATTTGTGACGAGGGTGTTCCCCCCTCCCCCAGTTTTATGTTTTGTGTACATAAGATAACGTTTGTTTAAAAAGTGCTTTCTATTAACTACAACTTATAGTTTGCGGTTACTATTTTCCAAAGCTGTTGTTGCATTGAACCAGTATTTCAGTTTTATACCATGATCCAATCCATGTTTACTTGGAAGGAAGTCCCATTGATTAGAGTGGGACACCTTCCAAGTAAGTATGTGTCAGGGAACTGACATCAGAGCTGGAGGCGGAGGGAAGGCTCTCAAATGATGCTGGAGAAGGGCCCAGCAGGGAGAGAGGCAGCTCCGCAGATGGGGAAGCAAATCAGCGCAACACCAGGGATATAGAGGGGCTGATGGGGGAATCGGCGAGAGGGCTCCAAGACTCCTCGCCGGAGACCAGCGGGGAGAGCACGGGTCCTCCGCTACCCACGCCCACCCTGCGCAGAAGACTTCCGCGCAGAGAGAGTAGGAGGAGACTGGGTGTCAAACAAGTTTTATGTTGGAAAAGATTTAAGAAACGCCCACTGACGGATTCTGCTAGCGACTGAGGCAGCCACGAAGTGTAGGGCTGTCCAGACTGAAAGGTTTAGCAAGGCAACAAAGCCTGGAAAGGCGGCAACTTACGCACGAGCAACCCATACACATTACAGTATGTTTTGCAGTTCTTGCCCTCCAAACATCCCAGCAAGGGCGGGCATAATTTCTTCCAGGAAATTCAGTCTCGCAGACAGCAGACTGTCTGAATCACCCCACTGAGCTTATGCTTGGCTTAATTGGCATTTGAAGCAATGTCTCCCAAGGTAGTTGTGGCACACATTTTGAAGCCAAGAGCCAATGGCCTCCAAGCAAAGTACAATAGGAATTGGAAACAAGGGGGTGCCCTTGTTGTTGTTTCTGTTGTGTGCATTGCTGCATCAGGCAACAAAGCCCACGAGTAAGGATGCAGACTTTCAACAAAAAGTCAGAATAATATCCATCCGGTCTGTATCATCCTTAGAGACTTACTATTCAGCTTGAATTCACAGGAAGAGAAATATGTTCCTATGGGAAGTGTTAGGACATTTTTCTATATAGCAACTATGAATTCTAACAGATTAAAAATTGCTAGACATTTGTGGCAAATTCAAAAGTGCAAGCTCTTCTCTTCCTACATGTCCCAAACCTTTATTAGAAACTTTATGAGTGTAGGATTATTTGGTAATTACTATTTTCATTTCAATACTATTTTATGTATGCTTGCAGGATGGTATTTAATGCCAGTTCTGCTCAGAGTAGACCCACTGAATTTAATAGACATGATTAAGGGAGCAATCCCATACACAAGAAACTGGCATAAATTAAACCAGCATAAAATTGCATTAGATCCAAACCATATTCAGCAGCATGGCTGCCGCTCTCTGCCTGAGCCTGGCAGGTGGAACAGAAGACTTTAAAATAGTGTTTTGTGCTGGGTCACCAAGTCATGTGAATGGCCTTTGGATCCAGGCAAATCTGCCCCTCTAGTCCCACTCCCACCATGCCTCTTTTCCAGGGATTATGCCAGTTTAAGATCCACTGGGCTTTGCTCAGGTGGCTGGGTCTTGGCTGAGCCAGGATGGAGGAGACACCTCTGTCTGTGCTGTGGGTAAGGGACTTAAAGGTAGCTCACTTAAAAGGCTTGAATTAGAAGACTGGAGTTTATTAATTATATTGCTAACTCATGATCTGTCCCATCAGCTTGCCTGTCCATTTGTCCATGTTGAAAGCTTTTAATGTGAGAAGGGGAATCTGCTAAAACAGGGGTTAGGAACCTTTGGCTCTCCGGATATTGCTGAACTGAAACTCACATCATCCTTTGCCATTGACCATATTTGCTGGGGCTGATGGCAGCTGTAGTTCAGCAGCATCTGGAAGGGCAAAGTCTCCCCACCACTGTGCTAAAAAGTCTGCCTTGTAAATGCTACAAATCTGGAGCTTACATATTGTGATTTAGGATCATAGCATGTGGATGACAGTTTCTACTGAATATAAGAAGGGTGTGCCTCCGAGCTATTCTGCCTTGCAAGAAAGGCAAGAGAACGTGGCCCAATTGTTAAAGTGCTGTTTTGCATTTCTTGAAATCAAACCTCTTGCAGATAAATTATATAGCAGGAAGGAAAGTAATTCTGACCTGGAAAGTCAATGATTTAGCTTTTGGCTTTATATTTCATCATTCACTCTATTCCCAAAATCATAGGAACAATTTCAGTAAGTATAAATGTCACAAGAATAGAAATGTGATACATGATATGCAATGAATGTAAACCAATATATTTCACTATGCTCTAGAGAAAAAAGTGGCAGTTCCAGAGTTCCACATACAGTGGTACCTTGGGTTACAGACGCTTCAGGTTACAGACTCTCCTAACCCAGAAATAGTACCTCAGGTTAAGAACTTTGCTTCAGGATGAGAACAGAAATTGCGTGGCAGCAGCGGAATCCCGTTAGCTAAAGTGGTACCTTAGGTTAAGAACAGTTAAGAATGGACCTCCAGAATGAATTAAGTTCTTAACCCGAGGTACCACTGTAGTTGAAATTACTACTGCTTGCTGTAGTTTTCAGACTCCATATTGCAAAGTACACTTTTTACTTGTGTCTTCATTTTATTTGACAGTTTGTTTTTAACGTGCCTAACTGTAGAGAACATTAAAACATTGCTTATAAATTTAATGAAAACACATACAAATAAAACTTATTTCTTTTTATATATTTTTCAAGAAGCCAGCAAAAGAATTCTCTTGATCTGAATTGAAGTCGATTCCCCGCTTTTGCAATTCTCTTAGTATGAGCCATACCTTAAGCAAAACAGTTCCAAATTTTCAGGAGATCTTCCCAGAAGACTTTTCAGTGGAGGGAGAACCAACCTTTTCCTATACCCTGTTACAATACAGAGAAACATGATCAGCAGAGTCTATATCGCTAGAGCTACTCACAAACACACGTTCATTAATCAGGGTCTTGTTAAATCATCTACTTACCAGTGCAGAAGGCAGCACATTAAAACAAGCAAGCCTGAATGCTGTGGAATACTTGGAGACAGTTAATGTATACATGTATGAAGCTGTAACAGTTCCATAATTTAAAAGGTTATTAATGAGTAACGGAGAACAGGATTTGTTAGCTGCAGTTTGCAGATACTGTAGATCTTTATGTCCCTCACAGCAGTTGTGGAGGCGAGGCACTAGGCCAGGATCTTCAACTCCAGCTCATAACTCCACCACTAATGCAGTGCTTCCATGTATAACAAGCAGGATGCAGCAATATTAGGTTTCCTGTATAATGTGTTGTTGAATTACCAGTTGCTTGTTTTGACACCTCAGAAGTACGTGCCATAAAACTGCAGCCTTTTCACTCCCAAATGTAAACTCTGAAGCTGATATTTGTTTCTTCTCTGCAGATGGCATCTCTGAACATCGGAAGAGCTGGGGCCTGTGTTGTAGTCATAAAGCAGCCATGATTTTTATCAGCGGTGGATTTTATTGACTTCTAGGTGGATTTTTCTGTCAGAGAAACAAGAAACAAAACGTTGTTGAGCATAAGGATCAATAGATACACTTGGCACTCTGTTGACCACAACTTGAAGAAGTTTAAAATGGGGAGGAAAAATAATGAGGATTTGATGCCTTTTCCAGTCATTACACACTGCTCAGTGGCTGATCAAGGAAAAATTGACCAGCTGTTGTAGGAGCCCCTCTATGAACACAAAAGGGGCAAATTCAGATACTCCTCTACAGGCTGTGTAATGCAGACGTAGCAAACTAGCCATTCCCAAGACCAACTCTTCAAAAGGACTGGAGCAGCTTAATGAATGGTTTTCATAGCACTAGACATTTTAACTCTGAAACCGTCATAGCACACTGTCACTTTTTAAACCATAGTTTTATTAAAAGAAAATGTAGGTAACTGATTTATTTTTCTGTCTCTCGTTCTCTCTCAAGGCCTTATCTTGAAATGGTTTACGCTCTCTGCCATGTACTCAGACAATAGACAGGAGAGAATAATGTTTCCTCCTAAAGTAATGAATGAAGGTTGGAAAGGCTTAGCTTCTTTCTTCATCAGAAATGATTCAACGCTAACAACACATTGATTGTTTCTCTGATAACGGACTGTCCCTCCCGCTAGAATTATGCATCATCTCTGAGATTGCACTGATGCTCTGTTCTGTGTTTGGGAAACATCTCGACACTGAGGGAAGGCTGAGCCTTTTGACCCAATGGGACTTTGCTACAAAAAAAGGAGATCCAAAGGAACACTTTCACAAATCTACCTTAACTTCTTATGAAAGCATGTGAATTCTTGTCTCTTTCAATGCTTTTACACGTTTCCTGCATGTGAGAAGCTTGTGGAAGACAGGCAAACAGCAGCTCATTACATCATGTAACGATAACATGCAGCAATTCTAAGGCAATTCCATTGGGGCCTAGAAGTGCAGTAAGAGAGACAAAAATGTTATAATGCTTATATGTGTTTCTTGATCCCATCATTGTTCTAATCAAACTCGGCTTAATTTTAATTACAGTGGTGCCCCGCAAGACGAATGCCTCGCAATACAAAAAACTCGCTAGACGAAAGTTTTTTCCGTTCGCGATTTGCCTCGCAAGACGAATTTCCCCTATGGGCTTGCTTCACAAGACGAAAACGTCTCGCGACTTTTTTTCTTTGACTAAAAACAAAGACATGTTTTGTTTATAAAGTTAATTTATTTTCCCTTAAATTTTTGAACTGCTCTTTACAGTATGTGTGACTTTAAAGAGCAGTTAATAAACTTGTTGTACCAAATTTGGCTTTGTTTGGACTTTTTTTGACCATAGGAACGCATTAATTGATTTTCAATGCATTCCTATGGGATTTCGTGCTTCGCAAGACGAAAAATTCGCTAGACGACAAAAATTGCGGAATGAATTAATTTCGTCTTGCGGGGCACCACTGTACCATAAGGATCATCCATTTATTGTTGTAAGTTACTGAAACTAAGGGATGAACTGGTCATTACGTGGCAGAAGACTAACAATCTTCTGACATGTTTTAAAAATTTGAAATCATCCAAAGGAAGCTGCCAGTTTGAGTGGAAATATAGCAGGGAAGAAACTGCTTAACCTTTTTCAGCTAGACATTTTTCCTGTTAAAATTCCTACTGCCAGGTTGCCTTTCCAACCAGAGTAAATATATATATATTATTCCATAAGCAAAAGAGCTGCAGGGAGGAGATTGTGAGTAGCAAAATAGCCAGGAGAGAAAGGTTTATGTAGCCCATTCCTCACTTCAAACTGGGAGAGATTTCCTCAATTCTTTTCCTTTTCTTTAAAAAAAACAAACCCACAGACACAACCACATTGGAAGACTGCTACATAAGTCTGCTATGTAATACCTAGTTTGTCCCTAAGGGATAATGCATCACTGTGTACAAAGACAAAAACATTGCAAATCAGGTTGTTTTGGCATAATGTGTCTCAATAGCAGAGCGCCAGCTTTGCATGTATGAAACCCCCGCAAAAGATGTCCAAACTACATGGATCCCCTTGCCTTTGCAAAGTTCTGCCTTGTCTACGAATGAGCTGCATAAGTCATATTGTTGTGGTTACTAAATGCCCTCAGACTTTACATGAACGTCACTGTTGGCTGTATTATGTCATAAGCATGATTGAACTCGTATCAAGGCACCAAAATAAGTCTGGTTTCAATAGTAGGTGTAGGAGAGTCTAATTACATGAATGACCTCAACTGTGTAGCAGGGATAAAGCTTTGTGTGGAGCTCTGATGGGTGCTACTCCTTGAGCAAGTTTGGGAATGGGGGTGGGGGAAATGTGAGGTTTTCCCATTCAGACCCATTTGCTAGCTAAATAAAATATCTGTGTCCCAATGACTGGCTGTTCAAGCTTTTTCATTTTCCAGACATCTGCCAGTAGTAGACTGAATGTGGGATAGCATGGTGCTTAATTCTGTATTTTTTTCATAATCTGAATTCTATAAGAAGATGAAATAAGTGTGAAGGGATCCCTTGAAAATAGAAGGCTAGAGGGTTAGATGTGCATTAGCCCTACTTGTGTAAAAAAGAGGTGACTCCCTCCCAACAGAAAATGTCACATAACCACATCTGTTAACTACGGTATATTTTCCAATCAGAGTTGGATTCCGTGCACGTAAATCAATAAATGTGTTGCCATGTCTACTTAGCCCGTGTTTGAAAGATGAAAATTCCAGATAGATAACTAAGAGACAGGATCAGGAAACTATTTTCCCCAGAGCTTACCCATAGTGCATATGATACTTTCCATGCTACTTTGCTCATAAACATCAGAACTCGGTGAGGCTTTTTCTGCCCCCCCCCAAAAAAAAGTACTTTTGCTTGAGCAAAGCAACATGGAGCTTGGGGAAATAAAACCTCCTGTAATTGTGAAGTTTGCAGAATCCCTGCCTCCATCACTTGAGAAATCTCAGTTATAAGCTGGATTCTAATCACCACCCTTTGCGATAGCCCTCTATGTTTGTGTTGCCATGGTTACCAATACACTTGCTTCTGATTCCAGAACTTTGTATGTACTCACATTCTCATCTGACTTCATTCTTGCAACCCTTTTCTGGGCTTGGGAGCAATTATTGACGCTGACAACCT
This sequence comes from Podarcis vaucheri, assembly GCF_965113315.1. Lineage (NCBI taxonomy): Eukaryota > Metazoa > Chordata > Lepidosauria > Squamata > Lacertidae > Podarcis > Podarcis vaucheri. Next base: position 105,692,575 of record NC_138762.1, read on the forward strand.
GTAGCGAGGAAGTACTAGGACGCTCTCTCCTGGTAGGTGTTCCTACCCCACACCCCTCAAAAGATAGCAGTGTATCCCAAAAACTCTGAGCTTCTGTTAGATTATCAGTGATGGAAAACACAATAAACAGCAAAATCAATCAATCTGTGAATTGCTGAACATTTCCTGTGAAAAGAAGGAACAGAATATTGAGTCCCAACATCACAATAATACCATCATTATTCTAACAGAATCTCTCAGGTAAAACACAAAGCCTGACTCGTAGACAAAAGCTAAAAGAATGTGATACAACAGAGAATCATGGCCAGCACCTACTGTGGATTTAATCAGAGCTACAGAAGAAAAAAGACAGAGGAAAAAATCCTGAGGTTTTGAATAATCTATCTGATCTCTCTGTGTAATGCAGTGATAGAAAGGAGTCAGAAGCATGAAGCAAGTTGCTAGAGACCTACAATCTGAACTTGCAAATCTTGAAAACGCGATTGCCATCTGAACCTGGTGTTTTATGGGATTCTTGAGTCAGTGGAAGAAGATACTATGCTGCATTTCTCAATACCATGGCTCTTTGTTGTATTTCCGCCTTATTTCTGAAGTCAACTTTGCATGGACACATAGAGCATTTGCACCAAAAGTTTTCAGCAAGAGCCAAACCAAAACACATGATAGACCGTTACTTTCTTTGCACAAAAGGAAGCAAATTATGGTACCTTCAAAAACCAGTCCAGTCAGTATTTTTCAAGACTTTTCTCCAGAAACTTTAAGACGCTGTGGAAATCTAAACACAAATACATAAAACCTTTGTAAAATTAATATTGTCTGTAGAGGTGGGCTCCCATTTTGTCTGATGGTAACTTATAAAGGTCAAGAGTGGATTGCCGCATAGTTTAGCTGCTGTCATGCATTCATGCCAACTGTCCACGTCTGCGCTTTGCATTAGCGTTACTGTAGTGAAACGTAAGCAATTTCAGTTGGTTATTGAAGAAGAGATTAGAAAAGTATCTCAAATCACAGCTGTGCTAGCTCATTAAATAACAACCACTTCTGCATGCCCAGCGCATTAAAACATGGGACTCACAGGGGTGGTCAAGAGAGCGCATTAAATGAACTAGAGATGATAGTAAAATAATGGTACAGAGCACATTAACTTACAGAACAATCCTAACTATGGGAAACTGGTGTAACGTACACAAGCATAAGTTACCTCTAGTCCAAATTCTGTTCAGGACCCTCTGGGAGGGGGCTTCTGCTGGCTGAACTGACAAGTGAGTACAGGCCTAGCGTTTTGAGGTTTTTGCTCTACGCTACATGACTGGAAAGTATTCAGAATAGGTGTAAGTCTTGCCTTGGTCCAATGTGCCTAAGAATACTTAGAATCATAGAATCATAGAGTTGGAAGAGACCACAAGGGCCATCGAGTCCAAACCCCTGCCAAGCAGGAAACACCATCAGAGCACTCCTGACATATGGTTGTCAAGCCTCTGCTTAAAGACCTCCAAAGGAGGAGATGCCACCACACTCCTTGGCAGCAAATTCCACCGTCGAACAGCTCTCACTGTCAGGAAGTTCTTCCTAATGTTTAGGTGGAATCTTCTTTCTTGTAGTTTGGATCCTGAAATATACTCAGAGTCGCAAAGTGATTTCATGCTCTTTATTCAGCTCATAGTGGTGAGGAGGAATGAATGAAGTCCCCTCAAAGTATCTGCTTTATATACATTATTTACACAATGGGCTGCACATGATTGGTTAATTCTGGAATTCTACTGTAAGCCAATCAGGTTGTGGATTCACTTATATCTGGAGCATGATTGGGTGGTTCCTGCCAACCAATCATACTGCTGCATTGTTCTTGGACCAATCAGACTGCTGCATTCTGAATCCTATTGTTCTAGGACCAATCAGACTGCTGCAATTTGGATCCTATTCAACTCAGTACATAGCAGATCCATTGCTCCGTGTCCGCTTCTCTGGAGCAGCAGAAAACAACCTTTCTCCCTCCTTACTTCTTTTTGGCGATTTATGCCAGGTGGCCAGAAAAATCCAAGATCTGTTGAATCTAAACTCTCTCGTTGCAACTGATTTTGAGTTTGGACTGTGGTGTTAAGGAACATGGCCACTGAAGCTATTGCTGGTATCTCTTACATAGTAATATTTCTAAAACTAGCTTAGCAGCCACCTGCGGCAGAATACAGACTCCCTCCAAACACACTCCTCTATTTGGCTTAGCTTTCGGAAAGCTTCTCTGTTTGAAAACTTTCGGAACACAAAATACCAATGAAGTACAAACTAGTAACACCCCCTCCCACAATCACATTCAGAAAGGCCATAGAATGTCACTCAGCCCAAGGCCGGGTTATAAAGAAATGTTTTCGCCTGCTGCCTAAAGATATGTAATGAAGGTGCCTGGCAAGTTTCCCTGGGGACAGAATTCCACAAACGGGGAGTCACTTTACAGATGTTACAAATGTGAGTGGCCCTATTGTATTCCTCAAGAGTAGGATTGGGGCAAGCAACATCCTGCCCACCCCAACACTCAAAGCACCCCTTGACACCTCTGTTGGTGGAGATTGACACAAATAGATTCCCCCCCCCCCCGTCAGGGATGCTGGGACATGGAGTGCCAATCCCTTTTCCTACCTGTGAAAAGGATGGTTCAAGATTCTACTGTTGCTTCCTCTTTCTGTCCCGCAAAAGGTTTATGAGGTTTGGGTGGGAAATAGAAGGAGGCAGAGAAGGAAGTGGGAACTTAGGGATAGAACATCTGTGAACACCTGAACCAGGTACTGGAAAACCTTTGACTCTTTTGAGGCGAGCGCCATTGGAGGAGGATGAAAATCCTATTTAGTTGTTATGGTAAAAGGTAAAGGGACCCCTGACCATTAGGTCCAGTCGTGGCTGACTCTGGGGTTGCGGCGCTCATCTCGCTTTATTGGCCGAGGGAGCTGGCGTACAGCTTTTGGGTCATGTGGCCAGAATGACTAAGTGCACGGAGCAGTGGCCAGAGCAGTGCACGGAAACACTGTTTACCTTCCTGCCAGAGTGGTAGCTATTTATCTACTTGCACTTTGATGTGCTTTCGAACTGCTAGGTTGGCAGCAGCTGGTACTGAGCAATGGGAGCTCACCCCATCATGGGGATTCGAACCGCCGACCTTTTGACCGGCAAGTCCTAGGCTCTGTGGTTTAACCCACAGCGCCACCCGTGTCGCCCATTTTATGGAGTAGCCTCCAAGTCTGGACCTAGAGGATGCACATATGCCCCCCCCCCCAGCTTCAGTGCTTAAGATGAATGGGACTGTGACTGATTCGGCAATAAAAGTACATTGAAGGGAGAATGGAATGAGTATTGGGGTCAACAAAGTAACTTTGCTAAGCCTAGCACTTTCTTCTCGTGACGCTAGGAATCATTTGTTAAAATTAGGTTTCTCTAAAGTTGCATCTGAAATCAATGTTTTGATGTACATTGGCATCGTCAGCATGCTTTGTCCCACCAGACAAGTGTAGTCTCTCAACAGAAGTTAGCGTGGGGATCTACTGCCTAATGATAATCTGGTGCAGCCTAAATTTTGGTACCACTTTGAAGCAAAGAGACTTCGACTTTAATTTGAAGTGCCAGATGACCAGTCATATTTGCAGGACCTTCTGAATTTTGTATGATTTCTACATTTAAGGAACCAAAAATGTGGCGAAGTAGAAACACAATTGGAAATTCAACAGAAAACGTGTTGGTAATACAGACCACATCTTTGTGAAAAATATGCCCCAGGCATCCTTACAAATCTGTTTAAGAGATGTGGCAAGAAGAACAGCAAGTGCTTCATCTATTTTAAGCACTCGACAAATAATAATAATTATGATAATCATTGTCATTATGGCTTCTACTAGAGGCCTTGGTGTTAAAATAGAACCATGTTCTTTTGGTGGCAGTACTACATTCTTCCATCTAGTGACAATAAGCTCTTGTCCACCGCTAGATGCTGGAACTTTTCTCACGCCCAAACAAAATGTTTATTACTGCAGCTTCATTTTCTAGAATGCTATTCTGTTCCTCAGCTGTAGAGAATTACAACAAATAATTGTCAGCAAGGGTTTTGATAGAATAGCTGGGAGGGGAAAGAAACAAATAAAAAAAAACATTTTATTAATATCCCTGTTTCATTTTATTAATATCCCTGATTTATCCCCTTTCAGATCAGGCTAAGTACATCACTTATAAAACTGTACTTTATGTATTATGTGCCCAGTAGTTCCGAGGAAAATACATATATACAATTAATGTCTATCCTCTGCTGTGATGAGCATCTGTTTCCAGGGTCTGGGAGTGCAAAGTAGTTCTGTATATAGAATCAGATCTTGTTAAATCATTTATGGTACTGCATGTTTTCGATTGAAAAATATATATGTTGGATGAATGAAAATGCGTTATTTAGGTTTCTTGATCACATTTCTATTTGAAAACCTGTGGCAGTAAACGTTTAAAGTCTTGGTGATTAGTCTTGAACAAATACGCTGAATGGACGGACAACGATCTGGGATAAAGCCACAGCTTTGATTTCAGATGTAGGAAGAGTTTGGCTACATCATTGAGTATAATATCCATTTACTCCTGCTGGAGGCCTGAAACTTTGTACAGGGTCGTGCCAAGAATTGTGGCCTCTGGTGGAAGCTCTATGGCCCGTCTGCTCTCCTCTTACACCTGCAACCCTCTAATGGGGCACCCTGAGTACACACATGCTCTTCTGTCTGGGAAATGTTCCCATTCACCCAAGACCCCGATGACTAGGATAAAATAATAATAATAATAATAATAATAATAATAATAATAATAATAATAATAATAATAATAATTTTTTATTTGTACCCCCATCCTCCCCATCCAAGACTGGGCTCAGGGTAGCTAACACTAAAGATAAATAGAGTAAAATCATTATTTGTTAAAGTTGATTAAAATATAAGTTAGAATACAGTTTAAAATGCAGCCTCGTTTTAGTGGTAGCCTAAATATCAAAGCCATAAGGGGAGAAAACGTCAAATATTCCCTGGGGCCAACTATCCATGCTGGTCCTACATGGGCCAGCAAAAAGAGCCGAGGGAAAATTTATATACAAATCCCACATAAGGGGTTCCCTCAAAAAAATAAATGAAAGCAGGGGTTAGACTGAGTCCAGCCCAAAGGTCAGGCAGAACAGCTCTGTCTTGCAGGCCCTGCGGAAAGATGTCAAATCCCTCAGGGCCCTGATCTCCCGTGACAGATTGTTCCACCAGGTCGGGGCCAGAGCTGAAAAGGCCCTGGCCCTGGCTGAGGCCAATCTAACCTCCTTGGGGCTCCTTGCAAATGGCCATTGTGCTGAAAAAATCATGCAGAATGCAACTGAAAGACATTTGTCTATTTAAGGCTTACAACCCACAAGACTCATAGGATGATGCGTTAAGGGCATTTTACAATTCCTGGTTTCCTTGGGATCATAATAAATTGTGAGGCAGAGGTGTCCAGGGGCCAGAAGGAAGGCCAGTTTACATTGGTAGATAAGTTATGCAACAAGAATCCGCCTCTTGCCTTGTTTTATTGAGGTTCGGTGTGCCCTCATACATCCTTCTTCATAAAGAGACGATTTTGATGCTTCCAATAGCACAAGAATATATTACCACTTTACAAACATAATTAGGATATAAATTTATGTATGTTTGTTCTTCTCCTTCCATTTATATGTTATGTGTTTTGCATCGCAAACATTTAATATATATATATATATATATATATATATATGCAGGTTTTGGTGTCTTCGGGTGTCTTCCCGTGTAAGAGTCGGGGTGTCTGTGCGACGTTTCGACGAGGTCTCACTCGTCATCTTCAGGCTGGTGCTTTCGGCTTCTTGTTACTGGAACAGAGCTGGAACAAGAAGCCGAAAGCACCAGCCTGAAGATGACGAGTGAGACCTCGTCGAAACGTCGCACAGACACCCCGACTCTTACACGGGAAGACACCCGAAGACACCAAAACCTGCATTCCTATACCCGTGAAAATCTACGAAAGCATATATATATATATATATATATATTCATTGCAGAATGAAAATGAGGTTATGTAGCATTGTTCCACATAAACAACAAGCGATGTAACTGAACTAGAAAGAAAGAAAGCTTTTTTAAACAGGCCAGTATCCAAATCCATGAGTAAGATACTATATAAATATTGCTTCTTCCTTTCCTTAAAAAAACCCCAAACAACTCCTACCTGTTTTGAAGGGAAGCTGGTTATGCAGAACCTCACATGAGTATATCAAAATTTCTCATCTTGGACATTTGGTCCTCACCTTGCAGAAGGCAATACAGTGGTACCTCAGGTTACAAAACACTTCAGGTTACATACGCTTCAGGTTACAGATGCTTCAGGTTACAGACTCCGCTAACCCAGAAATATTACCTCGGGTTAAGAACTTTGCTTCAGGATGAGAACAGAAATCGTGCAGCGGTGGCGCAGCGGCAGCAGGAGGCCCCATTAGCTAAAGTGGCGCTTCAGGTTAAGAACAGTTTCAGGTTAAGAACAGACCTCCAGAACAAATTAAATTCTTAACCTGAGGTACCACTGTAGCTCTGAATAATCTCTTCCTCACTTGACAAAGCCAAAGATGGTTCTGTGGAGTAAAGCAAAGAGATGAGGAAGAGGAATAAGCAGGGAGGCCTGCAGAAGTCTTAAGCAACAGTCAAGCCTGGACAGACGCTGTAATCCCAGAGGGTGGCAATAGGAAGGCCATGCTATATTTTTCATAGGACAGAAAGAATTGCTGCAGAAGGTCTGCAGAGACACCTTTTTGAATTAAATATTCACTAGCACAATACACTTATTATCTTTTCTGTAATAGCATATGCAGTGCTAGGAAATAGTAGAAAAGTCCATACTTAACCAGAGTGACAAATTACGCAGTTTATGAATACTGTATTGGCCCGAATATAAGCCACACTTCCCCCCCCCCAAAAAAAAGTGTGGCTTATATTCACGACTTTACAAAAATGGGCTTTTATGATATCACCGCTGAAACGGCTGCCCAAGGTCCATGGCCCTGCCTTGCCTTCCAAGGCCACAATGGAGAGCGCCCACCCCCCCCGCCCGCCCAGGATGCCACCACAAGCGCCATCAGGGATGCAGGACATTGGCGCCCATCCCAACCATGGCTCCCTTGCCTCCCCTGAACCACCGGAAAGAAGTTGGGGAAGGCTGCCGGCAAAGGGGGAAGTAGCCCGGGAGCGCGGGGCAATGGCAATTTACAATGCAATTCAATGTTGTGGGGCAGCTTGGGAGTGGCAGAATCTGTCATAGGAGGTCCCTAGGATTGGAGGTAGGGAGAGTTTGGGCAGTGATGGGGAAGAGGGCTCTGACACACAGTCACTTGGCTTCCCAGTGATCAGGGAGAATTGGTTGAGTCAGTCTTTAGCCTCCTAAAGGGCTGAAGGAGACAGGTGGCCAAATGGCAGAGTTGGCTAAGCTGGAGATGGCAGGACAGTCATCTCCCTTCATCAGGTCCCATCACTAAACATGCACCACCATCTGCACTAGCATGAACAGACCCAGGAGCAGCACACCCCCAGTAGAAACATTTGCTTACAAGCATAGTCTTCCTACATGGGATGAGAACTGCAAGACAGACTGGCTCCACCTGCTCTTTCAAAGCAGAATTGAAGGGGCATGTCAAGTGTTTGGACAATATATTTGCCTATGCCCAGCCATATATTCTCAAACTCTGCTTATGCACTATTAAACTATGTATCCTATACTTGAAGCTGCTACTGAGACTGTATGCTGATTTTGTAAAGCTCTGGGAAAATCCCAAGCCAAGGATCTGAGTCTTTCATCCAAGTGTGGGAAGCAAGACATTTCATGCATTTCTACAGTGGTACCTCTGGTTGCGAACGGGATCCATTCCAGAGCCCCGTTCGCAGCATGAGCAGAACCCGCATGCGCAGGTTGTGTTTCTCCGCTTCTGCACATGCACATGACGTCATTTTCAGCGTCTGCGCATGCGTGAGTGGCGAAACCCGGAAGTAACCCTTTCCAGTACTTCCGGGTCTCAGCGGGACGCAACCTGAAAAGACGTAACCTGAACCAAACGTAACAAGAGGTATGACTGTACTCAGAAATCAGGCACACCAAGTTCCACGAAGATTCACAGCAAAGATGGGTACTTGGGAGCTGTTTTAAGAAAAGGTGAACAAGAGCCCATTCTATCCCATGCATCACTGAGTAGGCCACAAATTACACCCCTCTTCCTGAATAACTCTTAGCCCAATTACATGCAAACAGTGGGAAATACACATACACACACATCACTCCTCTTTCTCATTTCCGTAAGAGTTGCAGGTGTCTGCTAACCTGTTAGCTGGCCACTGAAGCAATTTCTCTATCGGACCATTCCCAAGTTTGCAAACCAAGAGGCTTCCTCATTGGCCTGATTGTTTCAAACTTTGGGGTCACCCTACTGGCATGAAGCAAGAATGAGCTCATCCATATCCTGATTTACCGCCTCCTTTTGCAGTTGATAGGAAGTAAAAGCCACTTTTCAGGTGCACAATTCCTTGGGAGTTAAGGAGCAACTATTGGAGAATGGCCCTTTTCAGTTACAGTGTCCAGATTCTGGAGTTTGATGCTGAGACACGTTCACCTGCCACCATCTCTGTTATCATTCAGGCACCACAGTGTGCCCTGTTCTCACCTGCCTTTAAATGGAATTTATTGTTATTGGGGTGTCAGTCGTCTACCTTTTATCTACACCATCATTTTATCTTGGTTTCAATTGCTGGCTTGATTTTACTGCATAATCCTTTGCTCTTATCATACTGCTTTTATTGTTTGTGTTATTTTATTCTGGTATGCTTATGCTTTTCTGAGAAAGGTGGGATAAAAATATGCCAAATAAGCACATTTGTTTTCATATTTTATCTAAAATAAAATGTCCAGGTGAGTTTGGAACAGCATACTCAAGCAAAACACTTGAGAATCTTTGATGGAAGGTGGCAACCCATCAAGCAAACTAAAGCCAAGATCAAATGAAGACCAGTATTTTTCGCTATATAAGATGCACCAGACCATAAGACGCACCTAGTTTTTGGAGGAGGAAAACAAGAAAAAAAATATCCTGAATCTCAGAAGCCAGAACAGCAAGAGGGATTGCTGCCCAGTGAAAGCAGTGATCCCTCTTCTGGGATAGCTGGCTTCTGGGATAGCTGCGCAGCCTGCATTTGCTCCATAAGACACACACACATTTGCCCTTACTTTTTAAGGAGAGGAAAAGTGAGTCTTATAGAGCAAAAAATACGGTACTTTTTATCTACAAGTGCTGCCCCCACCCACAACACAATTTTCTACATTATATTTCAGACCAGTCATAATTGGAAAGTTTATTTCTGGATGGGGAGAAATTGTGCATTTTTGCCTGTAATTGAGAACAAAATTTATCAGTACAGAATTCCTGAAAGTGCATATTTGTCTTAGGTGCAGTCCAACGTATAAAATTTGGATATATTGCCTCTGCTGTTCACTGAACATCTGAACACGAAAGATAAATGTTCTTTCCTTGGAATGATCCGGCAACTTTGACATTGCTGGACATTCTGTCCCCAGTAGTGTAATTCACTGAGAAGACAAAAGGAGGATTAAACATGATAATTATACTTTTGACAAGAGCATATGACTTCAGGGAGAGGGCAATTAATGCGCCAGCTGAGGATTTCAGTGGCGTTTCTGTTAATATTTCAGCCTGAACTTTTATTAGAGGCATATTGGGCACTAGAACTGCACACGGCAAGCACTCAGGAGTCATCTAAGTTCATCCCGTGGGTGAAATACAGTGGGGCATAACAAGACTTTTGTTGCCTGTTAGTCTCTAAAGTGCATGTTGTCTATAGTGCCTTGCTCTTCACACTGAACAACGTATGCAACCACGAGCATCTGAGAGCCATAAATAGGTTTTTTTTTAAAAAAAAAAATCTTGTCCTTCCAGATATTTATCACCTGTTTGGATCGGATATAGAAATTAATTATTAGACGCGAGTCAATCTCAATGCATGTAAGCCTATGTGTGCTACAGATTAACATTTTAAATCTATAAGCAATCATGTCTGCTTTGCCTCTGCACACGGATGATCCACAGCCAGATGAGAGTGCGAAGGGGCCTACAGTCATCCAATGTCCACTGTCCCTGAAGGGAAGAAAGGGAGTTTTGGACTGACATCCATTGTCCTACAGGGGGTTACTGCAGCTTCCATATCTATACAGGGTGATTCATAATGAAGTATACAATTTCCAGCTGCTGTAAGACAGTAACAGGCGAGGCCTCGGACCACAAATGCGAACCGTGAGGTAGATGTACTCATAAAGTTTGTGTTCCGCTACTGAGAGAAGTGGCGTAGGCGATAGTGCACATGTCACATGGCGAGTGGCTGCGTCTGCAATGCAGAAGGCGTTTTGTGTTCTTGAATTGAGCAAAACGGAATCTGTAACTGTTGTGTGATGGCATTTTTGATCGCTATTGGGGGGGGGACCTCCAAGTAGAAAATGTATCTACAATTGGCATAAAAAATTTGAAACTGTGGGCTGTTTGTGCACACTTAGAAGTCCTGGATGACCGTGTGTATCAGGAGAAGTTGATAGTGTTTGTACCGCCATTCAAGGAAGCCCGGGGAAATCAATACATAGGGTGAGTCGTGTTTGGGCAGAAATGAATTACCGGTTCAATGTGTGTCGTGTGACAAAGGGTGTACACATAGAACATCTGTGACTGTTTCTAAAAAAAACTTTAAGCATTCCCCTACAATTCTATTACAGGTAACATAATATATATTACATTCTTCTTCTTTTACAGTGCGTTGAAACTGTATACTTCATTATGAATCACCCTGTATATTGCTCTTCCATGACTCTGTAGTACCCAAGAATGACTGTTGTGATTCTGACCTTCAGGAAGGAATGACAAGGAGAAATCCCTTTCCATCTGCTGAAGCATTTGCTGCTTTCTACAAAACCTTTCTTAAATGTTTCTAACTCAGAGGAAAGATAGCAGAGTTTTTTAAAAATGTACTTTTTACTGCTTCTGCCTTGGGAACACTTCATGCCACTGTATGCAAAACATGCCTCCTCAAGAAGTTCTGTTTTTAGCTATAAGTGGCCTACTTTTAAACCGCAAGAACTTCAGCAAAGGGTTCTAAAAGTGATCGCTTTGGGTTTTTTGCCAGAGAAAGTCATTTTGATGTGTGTTTAATTATTACGACAGAATGTCATAGTAGTCAACCCTCAGCATGTATCTTAACTTAAAGAGGCAGAAAACCAGCCTTTCAGTAGATTATGGGGGAAACCAAAAATATATGTCCCACCAGTAGGAAACAGAAGAATGAGTCCTGCTGACAAGAATGGCCTAGCCAGAGGCAAAATGGGAAGGTGCCAGCCGCCACAGCCTTGCTTACTGGAGTTGCGAAATGGTGGCTTCTCGTGAGATGTCACAGAGCTCTTGTGCAATCCCTGTGTTGGCAGGAGTGGGTTCATAGGGGCAGCTCCCTGTGAGATTCTGCCGCCTGAGGCATCTGCTTCACTCTACCTCATGGGTGGGCCGGTCCTTCCTGTTGAAGAGGAACATGATTAGAAGACCTGCTTGATTTAAAAGTTATAATAGATTCCAACAAAATGCCATCCAGCCCCATCTGTCCTTTCCTCCAGATGCCTTTAAACTGGCTCATCATTATGTTGTCCTGAGTAACTCAAGCAGAATCATCTGTGGGCAGTGCTTCTCCAATGTTCATGTAAGATGACAATGTCTCTTCTGACAGTATCCTTCTCCCATGGAAAAATGGAATGCAAATATCACAGCAAATCAGAAACAAATCAAATGTTGCGCAGCTTGCGCAAGAACCCCATTCATACAAACTGTAACTGATGCATAATGTAGGGTTGCCATATTTCCAAAAGTAAAAACCAGGACACCCCAAAATTGTTGAGCTTTTATTGTTAGGGGAACCCCCCCCCCACGATTTTTCAATGGACTTGCCTAAGATCCAGGACAAAGCACCACCTTTTTGAAATTCCTCCTAGACATCAATTCCGCCTTTGAAATTCTGGTAATGTCAGGGAAAATCTAGATGTATAATGTGTCAGTTGTCTGCTAGTGCCAGCCTCTTTCCAGGCCTGCTTTCTAAAGTTTCTTGCAATCCCACCATGTATGGTAGCCTAACAGGGGCTGCCTGCCTGAGACTGGTAAAAAAAAGAGTTAGAAGGACCTGGCAGGTAGTCATAGTCCACAGCTGGTGGACTATGTCCAGTCAGCTTGGGGGGTCATGAATTGTGTGAGCCTGGTTAACTTTCTTGCAACCAGAATCATTTTACTCTAAAATTCATACTGATTTTTCCTAGAGGAACTCCTTCCATTTGCTTGTTATTGTTTCTGTTTAATATGTCTTGATTTTCTGTCTGTATTTAAAGTATTGATTACTGCTCAGAAGTGAAATATAACAAGTTTTTAAATTAAAAGTGATATATATATATAAAACCCAACTGTGTTTGTTCTGTGGACTGAGCAGTAATTCAGACTTCAGCTTTGTAATGTAAATTAAGTTATCTGGTGTCACTCTGGAGAAATGATTATTCCTCACAAAGAGAACTTCCAAATGCTTTTTGATACCCTATAATTCTGAAGAGTACTTTTAAAATAAGTCTGCCATTTATTATGAGGGTACTTTTCTCATCTTCATTCTGCAGTGAATTATAAGGAAATAGGATATAGCATTTTGAGAGGCAAATAAATATTCCAAATTACTTTATAGGCTCCTGTGTTCAAGGAAGTAGTAGAAAAACAGCTGCAGAGACAAGTGGAGGCACATCAAATACTTAAAAAAGATATTTATGTTTTGACAATGAAGTACTACTGTGATAGATATAAAGCAAAAACGTGCCAAGACGCTATATTGCCCAGTCTAAAATCAGGAAATGTCTGAAGCTGAGAGTGAAAACATACAGAACTGAACCTGAAGGTTCAGTTAAACATTTGGTCATGGAGAATGGTTGAGGTCTCATGTAATTGTCAGCGATGAAGTCAGCTTATGTGAAAATGTCTACCCATCAACTGTTCCACCATGTCAAAACTCACCACATTTGAAGAGCCAGCCGTGAAGCAATGCCCAAATCTGAAAGAAAAACAAATTACTTTGAATCAAAATCCTAGTGGTTTTCAAAATGTGTTCTGGGAAAGTCTGAAATTCTTCAGAAGTTTATTCATCAATGAATATGAATGAGATCAGAAATAAGACCATGAACTTCTCAGATAACTTCTGAGAAATACTGAATATCTACCACTACACAGAAGAATGTAGCTATGTTCCATTTCTTTATTTTTCTATAAAGCTTCCTTATACCGAGTTTCACTTGAATTAAAACAGGGTATTAAAATTTTAAAAGATCAGAGTAAAAAGACAAGGAAAATATAAAACTTTTTTCCAGCCCACATAAAAGGCATCAATGATGGAATCCATATAACCGACAGAATGCCATCATCTGGGTGTTTCCACAGAGAAGACCCGGTCCTACATTCCCACCAACTAAAAGAGTTTTGTGTGTGGGCCATACAAGGTATTGGAAGGTGATCTCCTCCTTCTGCAGTACAATTTAAGTTCAGCTCAATGATAAAGTTCGACAGGCTAGGCAGAAATTTGAATCAATTGACTTTGCATTCTGGACCAGTTCTCAGAATCTTATAAGCTATTTAGGGATTGCTTCAGAAACACAAGGGGACCCCAGTTGACACTTCAGTGTGACGAGGCTGCCTTGAACATTGCAACCCTGTGCTCTAACACATAGATCACAGTGACTTCATTTATAGTGGAATCCTATGCATGTTTCTTCTGAAGTAATACAGTTGTATTCAATGGGACTTAATTCCATGTCAGCGTGCATAATGATTGCAACCTAAGGAGGGTTTCACTGTGTTTATTTGAAGGACCATTATAGGAGATTAAGGGTAAAGGGACCCCTGACCACTAGGTCCAGTCGTGACCAACTCTGGGGTTGTGGCGCTCATCTCACTTTATTGGCTGAGGTAGCCGGCGTACAGCTTCTGGGTTATGTGGCCAGCATGACTAAGCCGCTTCTGGCGAACCAGAGCAGCGCACGGAAACGCCGTTTACCTTCCCGCCAGAGTGCTACCTATTTATCTATTTGCACTTTGATGTGCTTTTGAACTGCTAAGTTGGCAGGAGCAGGGACCGAGCAACGGGAGCTCACCCCGTCGCGGGGATTCGAACCGCCGATCTTCTGATCGGGAAGTCCTAGGCTCTGTAGTTTAGCCTTCTCCTAATTACTATATGGAGAAAATCCTCCCAAGCTTCAAGCTTCTTTCTAAGGCTTTTTTTAAAGGAATGAATAAATGGCATGTTTTTCAGCTGGGGCAAGTAAGGTAGCAGAGTTGCATACAAGGACTTTGCTTTATATCTTACATAAGTGATCTGGATATGTATTCAAAACCTACCAAATAACATGGGCTTGCTCCAGGGACTTTTCAGTGCATCTTCTCATCTGTATTATTCAGCAGGTCAGATGAAATCAGAGCATACTGGTCCTTTGTGACTGTTTAAACATGCAAATCTATTAATCTTATTCTCTCTTTCTTGCAGCATCATTAGATCCAAAACAAAAACTACCTGAAGTTGCCCAGGACATGCCTAATAGAAACCAAGGCAACTGCATAGTCTTATTACCCTTTTGCGGAAGGGTTGAGTTTTTTGTTGTGTATTTTCTTCTAAGGAACACGGACTACAAGGGCAACATAGCAAATACTGGGAGAAAGGTTGGTGGTTAACAGGTTGCAGTTGAATATCAACAAGACAAAAGTACTGTTTTTGAGGGACGGGGGGTGGGAAGGGGTGGGGGTCTCCCTGGTCCTGAATGGGGTAACTGTGCCCCTGAAGAACCAGGTGTGCAGCCTGGGTGTCATTTTGGACTCACAGCTGTCCATGGAGGCACAGGTCAATTCTGTGTCCAGCTGTTTCCATATGGTACAACAGCTGAAACCCTACCTGCCCACAGACTGTCTTACTGGAGTGGTGGATGCTGGTAATATCACTGGAGCGGTGCATGCGGCAGCTAGACTGGTGACTGGGGGTGGCTGCCAGGACCATATAACACTGGTCCTAAAGGATCTTCACTGGCTGGCTGGACTCCCTTGCTTGCTTACTCCAAAGGCTACCTCAATTCCTGGTAACCAGCACCCCCTGACCAGCCCCAGAGGCACCATTCGCCTACAAAGCTTGTAGCCAGAGCTACCATCAAGAACAGAAGGGCTTTACTGGATCACACTGGCCAGATGCCTGTGGAAAACCTTCAAAAGAATGCTTGTTTTAGATCCAGTGTGATCCAGTAAGGCCCTTCTGTTCTTGATGGTAGTTTGCAGAGTCCAAACGTGAGAAGGCATCAGAGGAAGGAGGGACAGAAAGAGGGGCAGAGGCCAGTGTTGCCCGCGGCACTCCTGACCATCATTCAAGGCACCCCAGGGTGCCACAGCACACTGGTTGAAAACCACTGCCTTACTGCGCCGTCACCACTTCACTTCATGCACTGCAGTACAGATGGATATTGATTTCACAGAATAATCATTTTAACTAAATGTGTCCTCACAGATTAAAGGATCTGTATAGGTCACAAGAGTCTCAAAGGATGCACATTTTGTGTTACATACACCAAGCCAAGCATCTCCTCCAGTCCTTCAAACCCAGTTTCCTCCTGGACTTCCCTGGTAGTATAAAGGCAGAACACATCAACAGTCCTGTATTACCACTACATTTGGAAAAGTATGGGGTGGATGTCATCCCCTGGTTGGTTGGTTGGTTGGTTGGTTGTTTTAGAAGGGTTCTTTTGAAGGTTTTCCACAGGCATCTGGCCAGTGTGATCCAGTAAGGCCTTTCTGTTCTTGATGGTAGTTTGTAGAGTCCCTCTTCCATAGAAATTATTTCCTCTCATATCCTCAGTGGCGTAGCGTGGGGGGTGCCAGGGGTGCCGGCCGCACCGGGCGCAACATCTGGGGGGGCGCGAGTCCAGAGGCAAGCGACAAGTTCCTTCCTCCGCCGGGCTCCCCGCCGCCACTGCCAGCCTTGCGCCCCTAGCGCGCGCGCCCCCCGCCGCCGCTGCAGCTGCGCTCCACTCACTGCTCGCAGGAGGAGCAGCCGCTGCAGCAGCGCCGACGCTGCCACCGACGCCTGGCCGGGCACGGGCAGCCTCCGCACCCCGACGCAGAGGCCATCCCCTCGGCCCAGCCACAGGCGGCAGCTGCTTCTGCCGACTGGGAGGGAGGAGAGCTCCAAGGGGCCTCGCTGCGCCTAAACCCTCTGAGAGGAAGCCGGCGGGCGGGCGAGGGTCTCCCGGCAGAAGGGGGCGCCTCTGGCTCCGGCTCTCAGCGCTGGCTCTCCGGCTCTCTCTTGACTGATGGCTTCCCGGGGCTGAGAGAAGCAGGCTCAGCCTGGAATAATATTGAGTTGGATAATAGCTGGTGGGAAAGGGGTTAGGCAGGGACCCTCTCCTCTACGCTCTGCTGCCCCCCCCCCCCGCCCTTCAGACTGCTCAGGCCAGGTAGAAACCTCCTTCTACTAAGTAAGACGTAGGAAATGCCACTAAAACAATTTTGCTTTATCCCAAAGCTGTGGAAACTTTAAAGATATTGTACACTTTATCCAAAAATGGTGTTTTTCTTGACTGAAAGTTACTCTGGCTGCTACTTCGTTCTGCAGCTCTAGCAGCACTTCTTGCAAAGAAACAGCAATGTCTTTTTCTTGTTTATTTCTCTAGGTCACTTCTGTTTTCTTCACTTCTCACTTCTCTCTCTGCCCCCCCCCCAGTCTCGTGCCGTACCCGCCCCATTTACACGATTTTCATCTGTGGCCCCCTTGGAATATCCTGGGGGGAGGGCCCAGGGAGCCATATGGCCCCCAGTTGAGAAACACTGCGCTAAAAGATGGCCAGAATGCAGAAGCCTAATACAAAAAAGTCATAAAAATCCAAATCTGTCAGGAGCACCCATCCCTATGCCCTTCAGCCTCACTTGGAGGCACCTGGCGCACAGAGGGAATAGACACCCCCCTGCGCAAAGCCCGGGTCTGGGGTCTCTCCTCGGTAGCCGGCGGGCATCGTGGGGAGCGCGGAAAGAACCCGGTGCAGGATGTGAACGGCCATGTTTATGCTGTGAAGCGCCCTGAGATATATGGATGAAGGGCGGTATACAAATTTAATTCACCGCCACCATCATCTTCGAGGGTGGGGGCTGGGAAAAGAGAGGGGGGTTCTCCCTTTCTAGACCTCTTTAAAATATGCTCGCGATGGCTCCTGGCCACAAAGGCTAAGCGTGGCACTCAGTGGCGTAGCGTGGGGGTTCAGGGGGGGCGGCTGCACCTGGCGCAACATCTGGGGGCGCGCTCCACGGGTTAGGGGGTGCAAAATCCACGGGTTAGGGGGCGCAAATTACTTGCCTTGCCCCGGGTGCTGACAACCCACGCTACGCCACTGCATATCCTGTCTCCCTATCAGGCTCCCTGCTTTCCCTTACACTGTTTATCTGTTATTGGAAGGATTTGTTTCTAATTAGGAAATTGGAGTCTCTCTCTCTCTCTCTCTCTCTCTCTCTCTCTCTCTCTCTCTCTCTCTTAAATGTACGTTACATGCATAAATGTGAAAATAACATGGGCTTCAGAAAAGACATCCCTCCCTCCCATCCCATCTTTCCTTGTGAATATTTCTATTCTCCCCATTCCCTCTAGTTTAGCATGTTCTTCATATATTTCTTCAGAAGGGACTATAAACATTTTGGAACAATAGAGAATTAGGATTAGGAACCATCTATTTAATCAGAAATTGCCACTTTCCTTTAATTATCGAGGATAAGTCAAACCTTTAGCAGAAGAGAAAAGTTCTGCAGCCTGCAGAATTACTAATCTGAGGATTTCTCTGCAGACAGCACATCAAAGCCTCAAGATACAGCTTCTCACAAAGCATTCTTGCCTTCTGAAGGATTAACACCCCCACTCCCCACCCACGCCTCAAGGCTGGTTCTTGGGAGCGCTCTAGTCTCTCTACCTTGCATGAGTAGAACTTCAAAGTCCCGGTAAACAACAGGCCACTATAAACTCCCTCCTCGAACAGCAGAGCCTCCAAGGAGGCAGAAAGCATTTATTTTAAAGCAGCACAGCCTTTTCCTACCCACCCAAAGGACTGCAAGCAAAAAATAAAATAAAATAAGAAAAGCATTGTATTGATACAAAAAAGTGTGGGGGGGGTATGTAACCATAGTGATTTCTAGGTACCAAACCAGGTTTGAACAAGGTGGCCCAACAGTGCATTCTTTGCTTTGCATGTTTTGTTTGTTTTTAAAAAACTAAATACCAGGATACAAGTCTTTGTTTCTTGCAGGATATAGCCACAATGCTAAAAGATGAATCGCACATGTATTGATTTCTCACATTTCAGAGTAATTGGCACAGACATGTATATTCTCACTAGATTGCCATGCACTTGGTCCTGGTTCAGGCATTCATCCCTGTGAGCTGTGCAGCTGGAGAAGTCCTCAAAAGACAAGCGGAAGAGAAATGCCCTTTCCTTCAGTGCTTCTTCTCAACATCCCACCCTGAAATATCCCTGATCAGCGCTATAAGCCTCATCTTCCAGGATCGCCAGAGCTTTGAACAATAGCACTCCTCTTAAAGAAGGTTGGCTACACTGCAACATTTGTTCCATGTCCCAAGTGTATAAGCAATAACAACTCATCTAATGATTTCCACTTACAGAGAAACATCAGCAGTATAATATAGGATCTCACTGGATGATACAATGGGCTAAAGATTTTGGATATAATATTCAGTTAGAAGCTTGGGAAAGGCTGTAGAAGGAAGGTATTAATTTTACTGCATGCAGTGCACTTAAAGAAAATGTGATGAAAATGTTGTATAGATGGTATTTAACACCATCAAAACTTGCTAAAATGTATAAGACAAGATCTAACGAGTGTTGGAAATGTAAAGAAAAGGAAGGTATCTTTTACCATATGTGGTGGACTTGTAAAGAACTAAAGGCTTTCTGGGAAATGATATATAATGAGTTAAGGAAAATGTTTAAAAACACTTTTGTTTAAAAAACCAGAAGCCTTTTTACTGGGTATAGTTGATGAAGAGATACCAAAAAAAAGATAAAAGACTATTCATGTATGCAACAACAGTGGCAAGAACCCTTATAGCCCCCAAATGGAAACAACAAGAAGTACCAACAAAAGAAGAGTGACAGGTGAAAATGATGGACTTTGCGGAACTGGCAAAGCTGACGGGGAAAATCCAAAACCAGCACAATCAAGTATTTCAAAAAGACTGGAGTAAATTTATACAATATTTGAAAGACCATTGTAAGCAATTAACAACACTAGTAGGGTTATCTGAAGACTTGTAATGAGAATTTTTTTACCTTTCTACATTTATTCAGATTTTGAGGTATTTTTTTAATGAGTTATATTAGAATTGGAAAATATATGAAATGCTGTGATATAAAGGTTACTTTTGTAAGCCAAGAGGTGGGAGGGAAGGAAGTTGACAGGCTCGAAAGAGCCAAAGAAGTAAAGTGGATAATAATGATGTGATTATATATGTTTAAATGGAAAATTAATAAAAATTAGAGAGAGAGAGGATCTCATCTAAGAATAGTTGTAGTGGATGAAACACCACACACAAGCCATCCCTTTTGAGCAAGAGTAAGCCATGTGTATAGATCTAGGACAGTAAAGTGTCTGGATCTTAATGTTACGATATAGAAGCAATGCGGCCGCGAGCAGCTGCTAGCATGAAAGCAAAACATAATGGGAATGTTGGGACTGTTCCGTGGGAACAGAGGGACAGTCTATTCACAGTGCTGAGCAGTGGATTTAGCTCAGAGTGTAACTTGAGCTGTACAGGAAGTACAGGAGGTGGAGTTTGTCTCTCTGCTGTTGGAGTTTGAAGAGAGCAGACGTGTTTCTCTGTAACGCTGCAAAGACAGAAATAAAGGCATGTAAATACATTTCTGTCTATCTCTTTCCCCTGCCTGGGGGGGCAGGGAAGAGTGGTGTGTTCTTCTCACGCTTGAGGAGGATCGCCGATCGTGACCTAGCCTGGATCCTGCTCAGGAATGCAGACAGGGAGGTCAACAGGAGATCAAGCCGGGTGCCTGGAGAGTGGCCAGTTTCTCCTGAAGGCAAGATTTCCTGACACTTAATATGGGAAGAACAGCCAAACATCCCACTAAAGGCAGTTACAGTATGTGCCGAGCATTATATGGGTGAGCTAAGGGCCATCTAGGGAGACCAGGAGAGAGAGCAGGAGACAGTCTATGGGAATCCTATCCCTAGACACACAGAATGGATAATGCCCACTGGATTTCCATTAGTTGGGTAACTGGTCAAAAGCCTAGACAATCTATTTAACAGTTGAATGTCATGGTTCTGCTATTTTCTATCACATGAAGCCACATTTAGAAGATTATTAACCTTAGAAGAAGAAGATGTTTTAAATGGGTTGCTGGATATCAGGTGCTGGAAACCGGGGGGGGGGGGGTTCTTCTGCTCAAATCCTGCTTGCAGGTTTCCTATAAAGGGCATCTGGTTGGCCACTATGAGAAAAGGATGCCGGAGTTGATGGCCCACTGGTCTGATCCAGCAACCTCTTGTGGTCTTATGGTACTGCATCTTAGCAGAAATATGGGATTGAGCAAAGCATATTTGGAGAAACCGGAAATAAAAAATTGCTGCAGCAATTTACAACAGTATTTGCCTTCCTTCTTGAATTAATAGGCTGGAATAATTCCAGTTAAAACCAGTACAATGTCCCTGTTTCTATTTCCTCCCTTTCTGTTTGTCTGCTCTCCTTACCGAGATCTACTCAACCAACCTGGATGACACTTTTCACTGTATTTGGTTCCTCGTTGTTCCAGCCTCTATTGCCTTCCCAGACATTTCTACTCCAAAACATTGATATATCTTTCCCCCAATAGTTCTGCTTAGATATGCTCTCTCTCTCTGCCCTCCAGAATTTAAGAAAAATGGTAACTTCAGTGAAGTGTATTGCTGATGAAAATTTGAATTTCTCACCTGACCTTCAAATGCACCAGATTCCTAGCACTGAAGACCTAGGTTGGCTTTCAGTGCTTAAGCCTTGTCAGATCCCTCCTCTGTTCCCTCCCTCTTTTAATTTGCTAAAAGATTTTAAAATTTCATAAAGATTAAACAACATCTAAGATTGCAAGTCCCATAAAAACACAGTGGGTTTCACTCTCCTTTGCAGTAATTCTGTTTGTTCCTTCCAAGCACAGCTATAAAATCAGCAAGAGAGCAAGCTCAACACAATATATTAGGAGGCAGAGCTCAAGAGCCCGAGCCTTTATCGTCTGTGTCAATTCTCTGCTCTTCCTATATTAATATAGCTAAATAAAATAAAAGACAGTAAAACAGCACTCACGGCTCATTAATTAAAGGCTAGGTTACACTGGACTTTAAATATATCCTACAATAGTGTTTCCCAGCTTGATGGCTTCTAAATGTTCTGGGCTAAAACACGCACCATTGTTTTCAAGATTTTGGTTACTAACACACATGGTCCTTCCCAGTTCAGGACCAGTTTATTTGAGAGACTGACATATTCCTTACGTACCCAGGAGGTCATTGGGTTCTGAGGGAGAGTTTCTCCTTTAGGTTCCCATAATATCAGAAGCTCGCTCCACAGTAACTTGGAGCTGATTACCCCTGTTCTGTGGAACATAGCTGTCAACTTTTCCCTTTTTTTAAGGGGAATCCTACCGGAATAATGGAATTTCCCTTAAAAAAAGGGGAATGTTGACAGCTATGCTGTGGAATAGTATCCTTTGTTGCAATGCAAGTGAAGGTGTTTGTGTCCTGACAAACTTTTTCAGCCTTAGTAAATGAAAAGCCTCTGCCCTGGGGGTTCACTTTGTGTTGTTTTGTAAACCTATCCTCATTTGTTCTTGTACTGTTTTTGAAATCACTTTAGCCATTTCTAAGGGTGTGTCTGTAAATCACCTTGGGACGCAAGCGTGGGAGGCAATCCACAAATGAACAGATCATCGTCATCCCTGACCATTGCGCATGCTGGCTGGTGGCTGATGGGAATTGCAGTCCAGCACATCTGGAAGCCACCTGGATAGGGAAGGCTGCCCTACAATCTTGAGGGGATGTGTGTGAAAATCATAAAGGGTTTGAATAAAAAATCAAGCAATGAGAACTGCGCATGCTCTGTGGCCATGGCAGGCTGAGGGAGAAGAATAGAAAATCTGGAGGGAGGAGCAACAGAATGGAGTTTAATAGAGGAGAACGTGGCTTCCTGATTGGAAAAGTGCCAAACATCCAGAATTTCCTGGACATATCTGGAATACCACATTTGGCAGCAGTGTCCAGGAGGAAATGGTCAAAGTGCTGGGGGGGAGGGAATCTGGACATATGGCTGCCCATGTTGACAGTGCTGTTGCGATTTTGCAAAAAGAAAGCTGAACAACTTTTCTTTCAGGATTTTCACTGTTTGAAATATGGCAGCCCTACCTTTGCACTGAAGCAGCTTGCTTCAGATCCCACCCATTACTACTAACAGTTTATAATTGTTACCTGCTCTGATCCTATTATGATGGGTATCGTATATTCAAACTGCAACTAAAGAAAAGTTTGTTCGGGACATTTTTACACGTCTATGCCCATCAATTTGAGAGAGAATAGATAAATTCATCTCATGCATGATGGGGGCTTTCTGTGCCCAGCTAAGGATGCAGCTAATTTAAGCTTAAGCAGTTCCAGGAGCAATTCTCACTGAACTCAAGGGGACTTACTTTGGGGTAGGTGTGGACAGGATTACACATACAGCGTGATCCTAAGCATATTTATTCAGAAGCAAGTTCCATTGTGTGGCTTAATTCCCGGGTAAATATACAAAGTATTGCAGGTTTACCTGCAACTAACTTCTGCTGGGTTGAGTCCTCTGTGTTATGTGGACCACATCCTTTTCAGCTATAATTTGACTTTGGTTAGGGGAGAGATAGAAAGTTGTTCATCAAAGTCGAGTGATGCGATTTGGCATAAATCATTAAAATGAAAACTCAGGCTGGAGAAGTCTCTCTAGTTGATCAGACAACATCAATACAGTGGCTCCTTTCTGGAGCTCAGAAAACAGAACATCATAAATACCATTAGAATGGGGAATTACAATAATTAGATTTACTGCAATATTTTGGGTTCACTTGTGACACTACAGAGGCAATTGGACAAAATGTGTGGAGAAAACCTGCATATGATTTTGCCCAACAGTGAATATAAGCGAGATTTATGGCTATTGTCCGTGATTAAATCTTTCAGCCAGGGATGATTGAATAGAAGTCTTGATTTTCTGGCTCATAGTTTAAAGCAAACTTATTTACAATGTCCTGATCGTAGACACAGCCAGCATGATAAAGATGACAGAGTCATTATGGTTTGATGGCATAAAATGTGTGCGCAGTCTGTCTAAAGAAATTATGTCAAAGATTTATTAATGGTTTTGTGCACTAATAACAAGAAGAAAGATGTTAATAGACTTAATCGCACTCCACCGAGATGTGTCATTTTATGCTCAAGACTAGATTACATTGCAGGTTGTATTTCACTACCGGGCACTAAAACTCCTTCCAGATTCACACTTTCTCCACGACCGCCACTTTTCTCCCATAGGGCTAACTTTGTATCTTACCAAAGTAAGTCTGGATATTTATTCCAAAGCTACACTAGACAATTTGGGCTCGCTCCAGGGGCCTTTCAATGCATATCTTGTCTGCATTATGCAGAAGGTCAGACGAAGTCAAATTATAATGGTCCTTTGTGAGTGTTTCAGCATGTGAATCTATTAACCTCCAGCTCCTCTCTCTTCAACATCACTAGATCCAAAACAAAAATATCTGAAGTCACCAAGGATGGACTTCAGGATCAACTAAAGCAACTACACAGACTTTTTGCCAGTTACTTCCCATCTCTTGAATACTTTGGCCTCCCTCAGCACACTGTCGCTGAAGTTTAACGGCTCTCTTCAGAGCATGGGCTATAAGGGTAACAACACCAAAGTCACATACCGTATATCACTTCTTTATACAATGTCAGTCCATCGGTCCCACTGGGCCAGTTTCATCTCCAACTGGCATTGGTTTTCCAGAATCTCATTCAGAGGTATTTCACAGGAAACTGGGGGATTGAAATTAGTTTTTATCAGGGATGGAGAACCTGTGGTCCTGCAAGAAGCTGGACTCCAGCTCTAGTCAGCATGGCCAATGGTTAGGAATCATGGGAAATGTAGTGATGTAATCTCTCTCTCACACACAAGTTTTTCTCTGTGTGTTAATCCTGTCTGTTATAGCAAACAAAGGAACAATTTACTTGTTCCTGACCCAGATTAGGTTTCGGTTTAGCTTAGTTTTAGTACTGAGTAGATGCATGCGTGGGGACGCGGGTGGCGCTGTGGGTAAAAGCCTCAGCGCCTAGGGCTTGCTGATCGAATGGTCGGCAGTTCGAATCCCCGCGGCGGGGTGCGCTCCCGCTGCTCGGTCCCAGCGCCTGCCAACCTAGCAGTTCGAAAGCACCCCCGGGTGCAAGTAGATAAATAGGGACCGCTTACTGGCGGGAAGGTAAACGGCGTTCTGTGTGCTGCGCTGGCTCGCCAGATGCAGCTTTGTCACGCTGGCCACGTGACCCGGAAGTGTCTCTGGACAGCGCTGGCCCTTGGCCTCTTGAATGAGATGGGCGCACAAACCTAGAGTCTGTCAAGACTGGCCCATACGGGCAGGGGTACCTTTACCTTTAGATGCATGCGTATTGTTACACTTCTGAAAAAAATACACTTCTCAAGGAAATACTTACGAGACAGCCAGTTTCTAAGAAGGATATGTTTGGGATATGTGGTGAATGAGTTGTTCTCCGGTCCCAATAACATCATGAACTGGGGTGCATGAAGGGCTCTGATATTGGCTTTGGTGAACTAAACAGAATGCTTAATGAAAATGCTGCTTATGCCGTAAAGTCAATGGCTGCTAAACAACTCATCAGACATGCTTTTAACTACCTCCTTGTTATCCTGATTATGCATGTCTTTCCCCCTCCCATAGTAAATCTGTCTTTTGACAAAAGATTTACTAAATTTTCTCGCCATTCATATTCACTCAGCTGAAACTTGCTTAATTAAAATGATAACAGGAGTAGTATAAATCTACTATTTCCAGTAAATGTCATTTCAGCATCCTGTCATCGGCTTAGCTACTAAGGTATGGCTTTTTTTTAACCACACACCAATAATTTATCTGCTTTACAAGTGATTCAATTAAACATGGCTTTCTTGAACACTGCAGTTTTTAAAGAAGTTAATATCACCAGCCAAGACTTTGAGCATTTATCCCACCTGTGTTGATTTGCCCTCTTAAAGCTCTTCCTTCCTTCCTCCCACCTTTTACAGACATGGATACCCCAAACAGCATTGTAGTTTTTGTTATTATCATTGGCAGGTATTATCTGTTGATCACCCTCAATCTGGCTAGTCCAAGGCACTTTACAATAATTTCTACAGCAAATGCTGTGCTCACGAATAAAATAGAATAGGATATTATCATAAAAAACCGCCATTAAAATAGAACAGTAAAACCACTAAAAAAATAACAAGATTTGCAGCAACAACTGTAATACATTGTGTGCATGAAGGGATCTGACCAATTTAACTACTTCCAAAATGTTTGCACAAAGAGATTTGTCTTCTTCAGACTGAGTAGAAAACTGATCAATGAAGAGCAAGCTTAATCTCCTGGGGGCGGGCACTGCATAGCAGGGGCATCAATAGCACTGGAACTTCAGTGAACAAGGTGAGCCTAGGGGCTAAAAGGTGGTTGGGGACAAAGGCACATGCCTCCCAAACTGACCCTATGTGCTAGCTATGTACCCAGCCAAGCACACGTGCTGGGAGGGTAGACATAAGTCTCTCTGAAACCCTATGGCTGCAATGAGATGTCAAAACATATCAGGGCTGGGGACATATTTAAGCCAAGGGTTGCTAACCTCAACCCTTTCTCGCTCTCACACCTCCCAATTTATTTTCAGTGCCAATTCAAAGTGCTATATAGAACCTATAAAGGGCTATACAGCGCCTCTTTCCTATATGGGCATGCCTGTGCCTCAATATGCATATTAAAAACAGGGCTTTTCAAGCCTAATTGCTGGGGTGCAGGTGTGATTTTCTTGGAGATCTCAGTGCATGGGGAAGGTTTAACCTGGGGGTCGGCAACCTAAGGCCCATGAGCCACAAGCAGCCCAAGGGGGTTGTTTAATCGGCCCCCGAGCCACCCCCTAACCGAGCCATCCACTCAGCGAGTCCCAGCGCAAGGCGCTAAATGAGTGCGGCATGGGACTCGCTTCCGCAGCGCTGAAAATCGCGTCGACGCAGATGCCGTAAAGCATGGTCATGCGCACTCAGGCGCGCGATAAAGGTAAACCTTGCCGACCCCTGGTTTAACCCCTCCATCCCCACCTGAGATCCCCTCCCCATGCCCTTTGGACCGGGGAAAAAATATTCTTAATTGAGCCAATTAAAAAGCAGAGACATCACCTTGCTGACAAAGGTCCATATAGTTAAAGCTCTGGTTTTCCCAGTAGTGATGTTTGGAAGTGAGAACTGGACCATAAAGAAGGTTGGTCGCCAAAGAATTGATGCTTTTGAATTATGGTGCTGGAGGAGACTCTTGAGAGTCCCATGAGCTGCAATAAGATCAAACCTCTCCATTCTGAAGGAAATCAGCCCTGAGTCAGCTCACTGGAAGGACAGATCCTGAAGCTGAGGCTCCAATACTTTGGCCACCTCATGAGAAGAGAAGACTCCCTGGAAAAGACCCTGATGTTGGGAAAGATTGAGGGCACAAGGAGAAGGGGATGACAGAGGATGAGATGGCTGGACTGTGTTCTTGAAGCTACTAACATGAGTTTAACCAAACTGCGGGAGGCAGTAGAAGGCAGGAGTGCCTGGAGTGCTCTGGTCTATGGGGTCACGAAGAGTCGGACACAAATAATGACTAAACAACAACAACAATTGAGCCAATGGTAGGCTTTTTTCAAACCTAGTTGCCATCTGGGGGCAATTGTCAGTGGGG
Source organism: Podarcis vaucheri (assembly GCF_965113315.1). Classification (NCBI taxonomy): domain Eukaryota; kingdom Metazoa; phylum Chordata; class Lepidosauria; order Squamata; family Lacertidae; genus Podarcis; species Podarcis vaucheri. Next base: position 105,719,749 of record NC_138762.1, read on the forward strand.
AGAGGCTCACAACACATGGAAAATGGAGGATTAATCCTTTCTGTCCTGGCTGTGCCCCCAGTCTCCAGTGTTCCTCTTTATGGCAACTGGGCTTGAAAACAATTTCTAGTGTCACACAGGAAAGCTTGTATGTGTGTATGTATGAATAACTTTAATTGCTGTCCAGGTAAGGAGGGTGGAAGGGAAGGCAGTGTGAGCCAGGAAAACTCCAGGCCTTACCATATTGTGATTTATTAGAAATCCATTCTTCCTCCTGTACTTGAACCTTCCCCTCCTGGTGAAGCTGAAAGGAGGAGTTTGGAAGCCTACCCTTTTAAATATTTTTAATATTTATTAACCACAACTTATTTGTCAACCAAACCTGACAAACTTTGAGAAACCACAGCTATAGTTTATTTGCAGCAGGTTAAATTCCAGTTGTATATTATGAAACTGACTCCTTTCAACAAACCACAGTTAAGGGGAACTACAGTTGAGAATTCAGACATAATGCTAACTGTGGCTAATCAAAATCTTAAGTAAAATATTTCTGCCTCTTTCTTGTGTCTGCACCAGAGGAGGAACAGTGCTGGATGGAAACTTAGCCTTATTCCCCTCAGGATAATTTCTTAAATGTCTCTGAAATATAATAAGTTTGAGCGAGGGGGACTCTCTAAAAATACAGTGGAAAGAATATTTGGCATTCTTAGGGAGTTTTCATTTATATAATAGTTTATTCAGTGTTTTTTTTCTGGGGGTACGCAGGGGTACGTATACCCCTAAACATTTTGTGAATCTTTGTACTTTTGTCCATTTACTGTATTTATTTTTTCCGATTTGAACTATTTGTTGTTGTTTAGTCGTTTAGTCGTGTCCAACTCTTCGTGACCCCCTGGACCAGAGCAAGCCAGGCACTCCTGTCTTCCACTGCCTCCCGCAGTTTGGTCAAACTCATGCTGGTAGCTTCGAGAACACTGTCCATCTCGTCCTCTGTCGTCCCCTTCTTCTTGTGCCCTCCATCTTTCCCAACATCAGGGTCTTTTCCAGGGAGTCTTCTCTTCTCATGATGTGGCCAATGTATTGGAGTCTCAGCTTCATGATCTGTCCTTCGATTTGAACTATAAAATAGTGATATTCCTGAGTCAAAATGAGAGTACCCTTAAACATTTTTTAAAGAAAAAAAGCACTGTTTATTGATTATTTTTATGGCATTTACATGCCATTTATTATTACCTTTTTTCCCATGGGAGGGGGAACCACACACACATTTCACATTCTCATATACCCATTACTGTTAATACTAATTAATATGGACTCTGTGTTTAAAATGAATGTTTTATCTGCATTTCAGCTGGACAAAAAGCCAGAAATTTTTATTTTTATTATTATTGTAAGAGACTTTTCTAAATATCATTGCTTTATATCATTTTGATGAAATGAAATAATTCCACAGAGACTACTTCTGTGTAACCAGAGAAACGACTCTAGACTTATTTTGAAGAGTTATCAAACGAGAGGGGGAAAAGGCAATATAAAGAGCAACAAAGGAGAGCCGAGTTCATAAGTTTGCCTCCGGCAAATCCAATGTTCACTTCAGATTTGTTCTTGATTTGCTTCAGTAAGGCGAATTAAGAACTTGGGCGAGGGAGGATCTTTGATTGTGTTCTACCCTTTTGGGACCTAATTGTGTTTAGCAAAAAATGCATTTTGGAAAGAATCATATTGGCTAGAATAGAAATGAATTCAGATTGTTTGAACCTTTGTAGCAGAAACCTTCCTATATCCTTCTCTTGGGTAGCTGCTCTTGTTTCAGAAGCAAAGCTTTAACAACAACAACAACCACAACCACAAAATGTGGGTTACTGACATTAGAAGATGCCCATGGCTATGCCTAAGTCACTGAGGAATGGATGATGATGAAGGACAGAGAAGGTGACTTCTGAGTGCAATGAATGGTACTGTAGTAGTAGTAGTAGTAGTAGTAGTAGTAATAATAATAATAATAATAATAATAATAATAATAATAATAATTTATTATTTATACCCCGCCCATCTGGCTGGGCTTCCCCAGCCACTCTGGGCGGCTTCCAAAAGAATATTAAAATACTATAATACATCAAACATTAAAAGCTTCCCGAAACAGGGCTGCCTTCAGATGTCTTCTAAAAGCCTGGTAGTTGTTGTTCTCTTTGACATCTGGTGGGAGGGTGTTCCACAGGGAAGGCACCACTACCGAGAAGGCCCTCTGCCTGGTTCCCTGTAACTTGGCTTCTCGCAGTGAGGGAACTGCCAGAAGGCGCTCAGTGCTGAACCTCAGTGTCCAGGTAGAACAATGGGGGTGGTGACGCTCCTTCAGATATACTGTTACCATAAGACCAGCTCAGTATGCGGCCAAGCAGAGCAACCCAAACCCCTGACCCACCTGGGAGGTATCCATTTGTCTAGCCCAGCCATGTCCAGCTTTCAAGAGACTGCAATCTACTCCCAGTATAAAAAACTGGCAGTGATCTACCCATTGTCATTGCCCAGAGTTGTTGAGCTTTTTGGGGGGAAGTGTGCCCAGCGTTGTTGAGCTTCTTCTTAGGAGGGAGTGCCCAATGTTGGTAAGCTTTTTAAAAATCATTATTATGGGCCATTTTTATTAGTCCCACAGCCAACCATAGGCACCCTGTGATCGACCTGCCTGCAGAGAGAGCTCTGTGCTCAATGGGGAAGCCCCACTTAACAAGAAGTACGCCAATGTACCCACCAAAATTGCAAGCAAGCAGAAGCTACCTCAGCTCAGCATTGACTTCATCTACTGTTAGGGTTCCAATTCCAAAGTGGCTTCTAGGGGAGTTCAGCCAAATGCATTTAGAAACCATATTGAAGCCTACCGCCCCCAGCCCCCAGCAATGCCTCTGGGTTGGGGTGTGCCTGACAAGCTTACGAAGGAAGAAATAGAAACTGCAGAGGAATTCCTGGGCTAGCCTATGCACAATGACCTGGCCAAGCTAGCACCATTAAGGAACAATCAGAACCATAGAGGGCCATTGGCAACACAAGAGAATTGTCCTTCCCCACTGTCCTGAGGTGTGAACAGAGACAGGAGATTTGGAAGGTTGCCAGGGTAACTGGGTGTGATGTCACTGGAAGAGTTGGGCGCCTTTGGCAGAAGGCTTTGAACAGCTGAGAAAAGGCCAGAACGATATTGGCAGGTTGGTTTAAGTGCTGCCCTGCACTGCTGTGGGGAACAAGCTCCTCTTGAGATAACCAGGCCGTAAGATCTGAACTCCCACCATTTAAATTCAGGTGTAAATGTGTGCAAAATCATGTTTCTTAAAGCTACAATAGCCTCTGCCATGTCTTGATTCTCAACAGAAACACGCAAATCCCCAGGGTGAGTGCCTGGAACCTCCTGGACTCCTGCCACCACTCGGCAGAGGGTGTGGGTAGCACCCAAACTGTTGCAACAAGGACAAACAGGCCTATTCAATAGATTGCATACCTTACTAGAATGTACCTCTGAATCCTCTGCAATGTAGAATTGTTCCAAGGCAGCTGTGCCCTGTCAGGCAAGCTGCCTTGAAAAAAGCTCTACCATGGACAAAAAGTTTAAAAGCCATACTGATCTAAAGAATCACAAGACAGAACACCCCCAAACAAGGATAAATTATACAATGCGAAGCAATAGCCAATAGGTGTGAATGCATGCAATGTACAGCATAGCAGTCCTAATGAATTTTCAGCGCCTTCTTTGTTCTTCTTGGAAAATCTAGTTAGCTAGAAACAGCTACATCCCTCCATAATATCTTTTTGGAGAAACGGAAAGAGTTGGGACTGCTGTGCCATGTAATAAATTCATTCACACATATTGATTTTACTTCTGCCTTGCGATCTCATCACAAATAGTGGAATCTGCTTTCCCCCACCTAGAAAAAAGCATGATTTCAAAGCTGTATCAGAATCTCATATAGGCTGCAGCCCAATGTACATCTACAGTACATGGTAGTAAGTCCGATGAAACTCAATTATATTTGCTAATGAGGAATTCTGCATAGGATTGTTATTTGATTATGTCAGGCTTGTGTGTTGAGCAAAGTGCTTTATGGTAGGGAGTCAGGGACAACTTACACCTGCCAGGAGCAAAGCTTCAATGCCTCTGTAAGACCTTGAGTGTCACATGGCAGGACAAAGTTTCTCCCAAGTCCACATTCCCAACAAGTTCACATTCCTGTCTCAGTGATCTCTACGCTGGCTTGGTCATGGCCACAGAAAGGAAGATGGCAGGGTCCCCATGGACGTGCTCTACGGAGAGCTGACTTCAGGCACCAGGCCCATTAGCAGACCAACTCTAGCAACATTAACTCTTATTGTGTGGGAATCCTTTGCAGACAACCACAATGCTGGAGACAGCCAGCCAGGATGTGTATCCATAGCAATGACCTGAGGAGGAATGACCACCTGGGAAGAGTGCAAAGAGAAGCAATGACATAGTGCATCTGCCGTAGCCCAATCGGACGCTTCCATTTGCCCCAGTTGCAGCAAACATGTCTCTCCCATATCGGTCTCTACAGCCACAGCAGGCGCTGTAACTCTCCAATGGTTTGACTTCCCCCTCAAAGGCACATTCCACAGGATGAATTTTAATTGATTGTCTGATTTTATGTTAATGTGTTATACATTTGATGTTAGCTGCTCTGAGCCCGGCTTCGGCTGGGGAGGGTGGGATATAAATAATTTATTTATTTTATTATTATTATTATTATTATTATTATTATTATTATTATTATTATCTCTTGAGACAGAAAGATGCCAACCAACAAATATATCAGAGGTGGGAGCAAAATGTGGCCTCCAAGCCTCTCTGGCCCTTGGGACTCTCCCCACAATCCTAAGTGGCCCTCAGTGTTTTTGCCCGGCTAGGGGGTGTCCTTGGACTGCAGTAATGTCTCCTCCTTTCCTGGGTGGAGATGTGTACAGTGGTGCCCTGCAAGATGAATGCCTCGCAAGACGGAAAACTCGCTAGATGAAAGGGTTTTCCGTTTTTTGAGCTGCTTCGCAAGACGAATTTCCCTATGGGCTTGCTTCACAAGACGGAAAACGAAAACGTCTTGCAAGTTTGTTTCCTTTTTCTTAACACCGTTAATATAGTTGCGACTTGACTTCGAGGAGCAACTCATAGAACGCGGTGTGGTAGCCTTTTTTGAGGCTTTTAAAGACTTTGGTGATTTTTGAAGCTTTTCCAAAACTTCTTTTAAACTTTTAAAACTTTTAAAAACTTTTAAAACTTTGGCGGGGTTTGGATTTTGGGTTGGGGTGTTTGGAATTCAAGGACTTGGTGTTGGGGAGGGGTATGCAAGAATCTGGAAGCTTGTGTGTGTGTTTTCCTGCATTTTTATGATTTTCTGTGACCATTGGGCCACTCTGCTGTTTTTTTTTAAAAAAATTCTGGATTTGAATTTCTGTGTGGTGGGTGGCTGGGGGAACAGTTGAGGAGGGGTTTGCAAGAATCTGGAAGCTTGTGTGTTTTTTTCCTGCATTTTTATGATTTTCTGTGACCATTGGGCCACTCTGCTGTTTTTTAAAAAAAATTCTGGATTTGAATTTCTGTGTGGTGGGTGGCTGGGGGAACAGTGGAGGAGGGGGTTCTTCAGCAAGAAGCAAAGAGTGGAAGAGGAACCTTCTTCGAGTTGTCCCCCAGAGTCTCAGAAAATGTACTGTACACTTTGTTGATTTTTAAATGTTTTTCTGTCATGTTTAGAAACTTAATCTATTGTTCCTTCAATTTTTGAAATGCTCTTTACAGTATGTGTGACTTTAAAGAGCACTTAATAAACTCTTGTTGTACCAAATTTGGCTTTGTTTGGACTTTTTTTGACCATAGGAACGCATTAATTGAATTTCAATGCATTCCTATGGGATTTCGTGCTTCGTAAGATGAAAAATTCGCTAGACGAAAAAACTCACGGAACGAATTAATTTTGTCTTGCGAGGCACCACTGTATATGTAGAAACCTCTGAACTGTGCATGCCTTCAATGCAGCCTTCAATGCAATGCCTTCAATACAAAGACAAGCATCACACCTGCTGCTCCACCCACTTTTTGAAATATGGCCCCACGCCCCACTGACATGCAACCCCACAAAGATTGTCCATGTGGTTCCTGGGCTGAAAAGGGCCCCATAAACCCTGAAAAGCGTATATGGATTTCTATCCCAAACAACAGCTTCTCAAGATGGTTCACAATAAGATCAAGTATAACAAGAAGAAGCTGTAAGAATAATAAAACTGAACTCAATCAGTAAGAGTAGCTTCAAAGCAGCTTTAAAGTAGAAACCCTGCATTGACTTCAGCTTCTTCTGAGAGAGGAGGAAGATGTTAGCTAGCCTCCCAAAAATCAGAAGATCTGTCTGGCTGATCTTCTAAAAAGAAAAAAAGGAGATCTGCAAAGTTTGATCCACCACTGAAAAGACCTTTGTCTGACTACATGGCAACCCAACCTCAAATGGTGAGTGTTCAGAATAGGCTCTCTCGTTAGTGTCCTTCCTCTTTAAAAGGAAAAACTCTTTAAAAACATTCCTTTCATCTTCCAAAGCACTGGCAGCAGAGGAAAAAATGGATACCAAGATTTTCTGTACACTTAACTATGCAGAGTACAGAGGTGAAATGGTATAATGTGGCATGAGAGTCTCAAAGGGGAAACTAAACACGTTTAGAGAGTACGTCTCCAAAATGACTGCTGTAAATGAAATTGATGTAAATACAGTATCATCAAAGGTGTTTAAAAGAGAGCACCACTCAAGAGTAAACTTTGATGTTTTGTGGATTCAAACATAGATGCTGGACAGCAACATAGATAATATATTAGCTGAGAAAAGAATAAAATGGCCCATTACATTTTTACTGAATTTTCTTAATCAGGATTTTAATTGTAAAAAACCAGCACCTTGAACTGGATCCAGAAACTCATTCGTTTCTGAACGTACATTTCTAGCCATCCCCTGCTTGTTCCAAAGTTTCCTCCTAGACAGACTTTGGGTTTCAATATAATCAGCACACTGATCACTTCCAGCCCAAATTGTGTTCTGCACATTTTGTTCACAGTACAGTGCTGTGCTGCTGTGAGATTTGGCAGGTAGTAACCCGGAGGATTATTTGTACTGGTAAGCCTTCTGCTGCACTCATGGACCGTGCCACTGTTACCCCTCCTGCCTGGTTCCCGGATGGGTCCTTGAGCTCAGCTTACTTCCCTGCTTACTGCTGAGCAAGTCCATTTGCTATACTTGGAAGCAATGCACAAGAAACTGGCTGGCAAAGGTGGCAGCAACATTATCTCTTGCTGTCCCTTGACAGCAGAATGCCAGAGATGACCATTTCAGACCCTCCAAGGGTCCCGATTTTCCAGGGGTGGTCCCAGATTTACAGAAGCCATCCTGGCTTCCGACTTGATCCTGGAACGTCTGGCATTTCTTTAGGACACCCCTCTTTTCATTGGATAAATATTGGAGGGTATGGAATAGGACGTCCCGATTTTCACTGGAGAAATGTTGGAGGGTATGCCATCTGGCACCTCTGTCAGAAGTAAATCTCATTGAACTCCCAGGTAAAAAAATGTATAGAGCTGTCGCTTACTTAATTACTTACCTACTTACTTTCTTTCTTACTTACTTAAAGATGTTTGGTGTCAAACACCATTTTATTTTCCCAGGCCTTTAAAACTTTCATTAGGCCATGATCTAACACTAGTGTAGCTCTGTGGCATGTTTCACTTCTCTGCTCTGTGTTTAAATTGTCATTTTGCTGCAGCATTTGAGTCTCTTGCTCCTGTTCTAAAGCGATTTGGTTGATTTCATAGCTGTCTTTTGGCTGCATTTAGAATGTTATGTTATTGTGATCTTTAATGTTTTATTGTTTTACCTCACATGCCACCAGAGAACTAACATTATACATATTTTTATACAAAAGGTGCAACCTAAAAGCTACAAACTCCTCAATTATTTGTGAACATACTACAAGTTATACACCTGTATCATGGTTCAGACCTTCTCTGTTGCTTCCCCTCAGAAAATTCAGGCTGCAATCCTATATGCACTTACCTAGGAGTAAGTTTCATTAAAGTCAATTGGACTTACTTCTAAATTGGCACACTTTGGGTTGTGCTGTCAGTCTGATTTCCAGCTCATCCACTGGAGTGAGCAAGCCAGCATCCATAAAGGTTTGGACTGTATTACTAAATTAAAAGTCGCCTGCTATAGCCCCACTGTGGTTTCCTCTTGACTTAAAGGTAAAGGTGCGCAACCCCAGAGTTGTCCGCGACTGGACCTAATGGTCAGGGGTCCCTTGACTTATAACACAGTAATAGACTGCAGTCATCTGTCATCTGCTTTATTATTGCCACTGAAGGGCAATAATAACTGTTTTCTGCACACTGAAACCTATTTTTTGTTAGGCACACTGGAATTAGAGAGGTGCAGTAGTTAAACACCCACTCATATGTCTTATTGGAATTCTTCATGCTTCCCTCACAGTTCTTCAGATGTTTCTCCTGAGTAGAAGCCTCCAAATTCATTTCAAGATGTTCCTTTAGGCAAAATTCAGTAACAACTCTGATTAAAATCTTCCAAGGATAACAGCTCAAAAGCAGGCAGATGAGATGACTATATTTCAAGCAAGACCGCTTCAAATAGTTTTGTTCATTCATATGACCCTGGATTATATAGTGAGGGTGTGATCCTCTGAATCAACTAATTGTAGTTGCCACACAAGGACTGTGTAGCAAATGGTCCCTCTTCTTTATGCAGGGGTGCCAACTTGAATAAAATATGAGGGGGGAGCAGGTAAACACTGCCCCACATAATCAATCATAAGACACAGTGCACACACACCATTTGAATGGCAATGCTGATCAACTTGGGGGGTGGCCCCCTCAAATATTTTATTAGGATAGCCAAAGGGACCTTAGCCCTTAGGAGTTGGCTCCTATGTCTTTGGGTTACCTTTCCCTCATGCGTCTTAGGTAAGATTCGAAGGCAGATTTTCACAACTACTTTGCCCATGATACGCAACCCCATTCCTGCACCAGCTCATATTACAATGTTCCTGCACATAAATAAGTTGCACCAACCTCTCTTCCCAGGCTAATGATTCTCTGCTCCTAGTATTGAACCTTGGTCCTTTGGAAACAAAAAGAAAAACAAGAAGATAATCACCCTTCCCCAACTCATTAAAATAATATTGGATGTTAATTAGCCCAAGGCCTGGTTGAAGAGAAACGTTTTTGCATGGTGCCAAAAGATGTATAATGAAGGCAACTAGGCGAACCTCCCTGGGAGAGCAAAACCTTCCGCCCTTTTCAAGTGGACTATGGGGGTATTGTTTGGGAAACTCTGCTTGGGTAGATTCTTCCAGTACTGAGTACTTCTGAAGATGGCCAAAGGATGCTGGGCAAGATGGGTAGATGTGGTTGTGAACAGCACCCTTGAAGAGGGCTGGAATCCTGCCCTGGGCCTGGTGGTGTTGGGAATGCTTTGGGATTTGGCTTTGCTCCTGGGAGTCCAGGTGACCTTCTCAAGACTCCAGGGAACCCAGGAGTGTGTTTGCTCAGCTCTGGCTTGTGTACCAGCTGCACCTTTTCCTGGAACATGAGGGTCTTGCTACTGCCCCTTATGCCCTAGTCACATACAGGATTGGGCTGTTGCAATGCTGTCTACATGAGGCTCCCCTTGGAAGAGTGTTTGGACACCAGCTAATGTAAAATGCAGCAATCAGATTAATTTATGTAGTTTACTTCATAGAACATACAGCGGTACCTCGGGTTAAGAACTTAATTTGTTCTGGAGGTCTGTTCTTAACCTGAAACTGTTCTTAACCTGAGATACCACTTTAGCTAATGGGGCCTCCTGCTGCTGCCACACGATTTCTGTTCTCATCCTGAAGCAAAGTTCTTAACCCGAGGTACTATTTCTGGGTTAGCAGAGTCTGTAACCTGAAGCGTCGGTAACCTGAAGTATCTGTAACCCAAGGTACCACTGTATTACATTAGTTCTATTTGCACCAGCTTCTGCAAAGTGGTGATTATTTCAGCTAAATGGCTCTGGCCTGGTTTTTCTGAAGGACTTCCTCATCCTTTCCTCACACACTGCAAACAGGAAGCCCTGCTCCATGTTCCACCACCTCATTCCCTCCAACATTTCTCTAATGAAAATAGGGACGCTCCATTCCATAATGATATTTTTACTATTTATACCCCACACATCTTGCTGGGTTGCCCCAGTCACTCTGGGTGACTTCCAACATATATAAAAACATAATAAAACATTAAACATTAAAAAAAAAAACCACAACAATCCCTATATAGGATTGACTTCAGACAGCTCGGGGGTTGGATAACTCCATACCCTTCAACGTTTCTCCAATGAAAATAGAGACATCCTAAGGAAAAGTGGGATATTCTGGGATCAAATCAGAAACTGGGATGGCTTCTCTAAATCAGGAACGTCCCTGGAAAATAGGGACACTTGCAGGGTCTGCCCCCTTCAGAGGTGCGCTTGAGAAAGGGCCTTCTCTGCAGCAATAACCATTCTGTGGAGCCTCCTGAAACAAGTTTGGTTTGCAGTGGGGAATTCTCCCTGCCCCCCCTAAAAGCAAATGCTACCTTCAGAAGGGGGATTTCTGCCCCTCAACCACCCTTCCTTCCCTCAAGCCATTCTCGTTGGGAATATTTTCCATGGAAGATGCAAGTGGGCTTGTGGCTGAAATTCCCAGCTATGTGTTAAAAAGAAAACGCAGAGCTCGAATGTGACCCCTAACAAGTCCTATAAAGCATCTGAAGAACAGCTGGGAACTGAAAGGGAGATAATATAGCAAAGTGACAAGAGTACTTTGATGGAGCCAACAAGGAATAGCAGAGATATAAGGGAGAACCAGAGAAACATAATGTAAGCCATGTTTGAAAGGAAGTGTCTGACATAATACCACTTGAGACAATTGAAGGAATTTGAGAAGAGAAATCCCATTTAAGTTCTTCTCCTTTAGTGCCTGTACAGTGAGACAAAAATAGATGCGTCTGTGTGACATTTGGGTTTCTTTAGTTCAAAGTCCTATGTGCAGCTAATCTAAATAGAATGAAACAAAAGGCAATTAGTGCAAGAGCCTCTTAGAAGAAGATGAAACAAATGAGATTAAAAGAGATGTTCTCTCTTCCTTCCTCCCACCCATCCTCTCCCCCACAAATCCCACCATGTGGGTGTTTTTTTTTTTAATATTTCCATTGCAGAAGTATTTGTTCTCTGTAATACCAAAATCCTTGTTAGACTGTATTCCTACAGAGCTGAAAAAGTTGTCATGTCAGTTCGTCTACGGAGGTGGCGCTGGCTGCAGCAGAATTGAAAGGACACTTTCAGGCTGCATGGAGCGTTCCTTCTGAAGCAAGCATGTCCCCCTTGTAATAAAACACCCAAAGAGAAGGCCGGTTCACACATCCATTTTGGAGACGGCAAGGGAAATCACCGTAAGTTTGTTCTTTCAGTTGCCTCACGGTGGAGGCAGTTTTGCGTGGACAGGCGGAGTCCCCAGATCCCGCGCGGTCCCCCCCGTCATGTGAAATAACGACTCATGACAACGTGCAATGGGATTAAATTGGCCACAACTTTATTAACTTTCAAATGTGGGTAGACCTTGGCTCAGGCATTGGGCGTTCTCCCTCCCCGGTCCCCAGCTGGAGACCTAGGGAGCATCAGGGTTATCCAGTGTGGGGGGGGGGTGGGCTGGCTCTGGAGAACATATGTTCAAGCAGAGATAGCCGCCTCCGTTACGCCGCCGCCGCAGGGGAGAGCAATGACGACCTTTCGGCGTACGGTCAATGCCTCCCTTCAGAAACCCCTTTAACGGGGAACCCTGGTATCGCCGCCGCAAAGAGGAAGATGGCCAATAGGATTCCGCCCAAGGCCTGATACCGCCAAAGTTGTGACGTTTTGCTACGGGAAAGGCGAAACCTGCCAATGCAGGGGAATTCCTTTCCGGCCCTTTAACAGCGACCTTAACGTAGCAGCGCCCGCATACCTGTGAAGAAAAGTTAACCTGCAAATAAGACATTAACTGAGGGTGGGTAGGGTGGGAGAAGCTCTGGAGCCAAGTGAGGATTCCCAGGTAAGATCCTCCCTCTATTGTGTGGGCAGGTAATCCCTCCCCCTACCTGGCCTGGTCTCCTTGGCAACGCTTCCCCCAGGTGGGATTGGACAACTGACTGGGGTAGGCAGAGACCTCCAGGTATCCCACCTGAGGGAAGGCAAAGCCAAGCCTATGCTGATGGAGCCGCTCCAGATCCAGGGGCTGCGCGCGTCCACGCAAAGGGCGCCCCCCGTTTTAAGCGTGGAGCGGTCATTGTGAAAGTGTCCCTGTGTAGTGTGAATTCCATACTTCAGTGGGTGGAGGCAGAAAGATTTTAAAAGGTGAGAGACAAGATATTCAGCAAGGTGTAAAGACCTGCTGCATAATCTGCCTTCCTGGTGGTCCCAGGTATACTTTAACCACTATACCACACTGCCTCTCAATTACGTATAACTGTACTATACTGCTCCCACTAGCCCTTCCTAGAAGAGAAGTAAAAGCGACACGCTTATTCCCTGTAAATGTGCAGCTGTGGGAAAGCAAGGGTTGTGTTCTGACTCGTGACTCCCAGGGCCAAATTGTATGTTGCATCAATTGGTGCAAAGGGATGCATTCCTTGAAATGCAAAATAGAAGCTTCAGAAAGAGGATTTTTGTTGTGGTTGGGACTGGAGTGGGTTTGGGGTGGGCAAGGGAGAAAGGATTACAGTTCTTCCTCCCACATGGCATCATTTTGAGCCTGTTCAGGCTTTCCTTTGGCTGCTGTTTAGGTAGCAAACACCATGCATGTCAAATGCATCCACACAATTAATGCTGCATCCGGTGTGGACTTCAGTTCAAACAGGGCAATGGTGAAACCTAGTCTTCTTGCATCCGTGCTTCATGTGGACTGGATGTGTAGCTTAGAACATGCCCCAGAATCCTAAATGGAGCCTCTAGTAACAATGCGCTGAAAATTAGCAGAACCAAGTGAAAATATGGCACATCTGAAACACCCATCTCATTTTTAGCTGTGTCTATATATGGAGTATATTGTGGCAGGACCATCTCACTTTATAGGCTCTTCACACTACCAAATGATTCAAATTAAGGGGCCTTTCATGCTTGAAGAATATTTCTGTCAGAGTGATTCACAGAAAGCATTTTTGAGTATTTGATTTGAAGATAGCTTTAGAAAACGTGCAGGTGGTCTATCATTTCTAGGTGAATTGCCACACTTTGGATTTTTGCTTTGTGCCTAGAGTTACTTCTCCAGCTTTTGTGACTTCAATATTCTCCTTTCCAGGGATTCTTACAAGAGGTGTTGGCAAAGATAACACAAGCAGATCTTTAACAAAGCCTAACATATTATCAACAAGCAGAAATATAGACCTTTGATGGAACCACCGCAAGCTAAATCACAAAAAGAAAATGAGCATGCCCTTATTTTGCTAAAATGTTTCCTAAAAACCTAGATGAATAAAATATCTTCTGTTGGCATGATTCTGTGAAAAACCACTGATAAGCAGGAAAGCCTTCATGTTGCAAGCCATAACATGACAGACATCTATTTTGTGTATCCTTCTACCTCCATAAGTGATGTTTAGAATGACCCATCTTTGACTCTCTTTCTCCAACACCAACTTTACTGGTTACGTCCAAGAAGAAAGTAGCTTTTCTATTCTTTCTCTGCTCAACTTGCATATTCATAAATATTACAGAGATAGTACAGGAAGTTGTTACAAGGTGTCTGCTCATAGGTTCTGCACAAGGGAACTAATCCGTTTACTGCAATGCTATCTATCAAACTTATATATTTCTCATCTAATTCTATATTCAAAGTTATCAAGGGAACATTCTCATGCATGATAGTTAAAGTGTTACTCAAAAGACTCCAGCTGAAATTAATAAACATGACCACAGAGGCAATCCTATGGCAAGATCCACCAGGATGAACATCTTAAGATGCAGTGGCTCCCCAAGCTCAGCAGGACTCAGCTGGTGTTAAGTCCACAACTCTGGTTCAGGCGAAGACATGCTCGTGTAACTTGCTCATTCTCGCTCAGATGGCTGAGCCAAGGCCAGTGTAAGTCCCCCACAAGGAGTATTCCATGAGTGTGGCAGGGACATGACCAGGGCCAGGGTGTGGGTGTGGGTGCAGATCCTAAGTCCATTCAGCTTTGTCCTGACAACCTGGCATAGAACACTATTTTAATGGCTTGTTTTCTCTCTGTAAGCTTTAGGCAGATCAGCAACAGTTGCCCCGCTTCCCAATGGGGTTTCGATCTGGTGTAACTTTATGCTGGCTTAGTTTACACCAATGTGCTTTACATCAGCTTCTTGTGCATAGGACTGCTCCCTAAGTTATATCCACAAATTTCTATAGGTCTGCCCTCAGTAAACCATACTTGAATACCCCACTCTCCCCATATCTTGGCTTACTGCCAGACATTTCCTGATGTGTTAAGGAATACATATCAACTAATTATCTTATCTATTTATTTATTATTAAAATATTTGTACCTCATCTTTCTGTATCAAAATTTGGTCATGATGATGATTTCATGTGCTTAACTTAGGAAGTGCAGTTAATGTTTAAATAATGTAACACGTGGTGTCACCCTCAGTTTCCAGTGTGTAAAAGTGCTATGCATAGAACTAATATCACACTGCTAGAAGCCACCATCTTGTCTAATAAAAACAACAAAACAGCCCACTGCTGTTATCAGTACTTAAACCCATGTCAGTATTTAATTATGTTATTTATTTATTGAATTTATATACCGTCCTATACCCGAAGTTCTCAGCAAAGATTATTAGGCAGAGATGGCTTATTATTATTATTATTATTATTATTATTATTATTATTCTTTTAAAAGTGCAACATTCTTGCTTTGGGGATTCATGTGCAACCATCTCACAGGTGCTGTGTTTCAGTTTTCTGTATGGAAATGAATGACAGCCATGCCATCAACAAGGCTTTAACATGGAATTTGACTTACCCTTTTTGCCAGTGCCATTTCTGCTAGGTTGCTACAGTAGGTAACATGCAGTGGGGTGAATTTCCCCCTGCCCCATCCCACACTGCTCCCCATCACTCCCTCAGAATGCCTCTGTTTTGATGCTTGCTTTGATTGAACCAGCTGAGGCCTGGCTGAGTTGGGATGGATGACTCATGCCTATGTATCTCCCACTGAGCCAGGGTGAGGGCCTTCAGTCAGTGTAGCCCCTACTGAGCCAAGTCTCAGCAGGAGATCTGCCTGTCCAAACTTGACTCACCCTAGTGGGTTGGGTCTGGCTTGCTTCTGCAATCCACTTGTCCAAGTTGCTATTCAGACAGGATTGAAGATTATAAACTGTATGTTCAAGTGTAGAAAGGGCTGTAAGATCTTTATACCACTGGTAAGTATTGGATCCTATGTGTTTTTAATCAAGCTAATAATGTTTCAATCAATTTTATCCATGTTTTAATGCACAAATGCATTAGAATGCTTATCCTAAAATGTCTTCAATGGTTGTCTCTGTTAAAGATTCTATTCCAGGATAGCTTCTATTGTATTTGCATAAATCTCACCTACAGCAGTCATTTTGGAAACATATCCTCTAAATGTGTTCAGGTTTCTCCTTTGAGACACTCACACAGCTTATTATACCATTTCACCTTTGTACTCTGCATAGTTAAGTGAACAGAAAATCTTGGTTCCTATATTTCTCTCTTTCCCCCCCCCCCCACCCCCATACTGCCAATGCCATACGGGATGAAAGGAAAGTTTTTAAAGAACAATTTTAAAAATCTATAACAAAAAGTAAAAATCAATGGCTCCCTCGATAAAAGCCATGAAGAGAAACAGAATGCTAAAATACTTGGCTTGAGCAGATCATATAAATCAATGACTCTTCATAGAAGATGTATCCTTAGGGATAGAACTATATGAGGCAGGAATAGAATATTAGCTTCAGAATCTGGCAGCTCCAGAGTTGATAATATAGGTTCAAATTCCTGTCCCAGCACAGTAAACAGCTGAGTTTCTGACAATTTTAATGGTACAGGTTGAATATATTATGCTCTTTCTCCTGCTGAGCTGTTAGAGATTTTCCATATATGAGGGATAGACTGAAAGAATGATCAACTACATCTCATATTATGCTGTGCGATTTATAGCACAATCCTTTGCATGTCTACTCAGTCCAACAGAATTTAACAAGGATGCATAAAAACATAGAAAGCAGCCTGGTAAGACCAATGGGACACATGATTTGGGTGGGATTAGAACCCAGAAGATGGTGTCCAGAATTTGGGCCAGGTCATGTTGGAAGGTTTGCTTGCCTTCTCATTTTTAAGAGGTACCAACTCTTCAGTATTGTGTGACTGCCCTAGGTTTGCCAAATGGAATTGGCAGACTGAAGCTCTAGAGCAGTGATGGCCAAACTTGGCCTTCCAGCTGTTTTGGGACTACAACTCCCATCATCCCTAGCTAACAGGACCAGTGGTCATGGATGATGGGAACTAATCTAAATAAACTATTCTCTCCTGTATGAGAATGAAGGGGATATGCCTCTTCTATAATGCTGTCCACCAACCATGGTCCCCCCCCCCTTAAAAATAAAATAAATAGTACTTTTTCTTTTTTTTAAAAAAAGAATCTGCTGCTCAGTTAACCATGGGCACCATTTTTATTAATCAAGAGATGTTTAACTATTTAAAATAAAGAAACTAATTGATTAAATGCTGAAGCCTTGCTGAAATGAATATGCTTTGTGCAGCAGAGATGGGTAAATTGTAATAGTAAAATAGTCAGGGAGGGGAGTGAGAATCATCCCACAGCTGGATTTCATAGGCAGAACACAAGTTATTGGAACGTTAGTGGCATGTCTTGGTGTCTGATTTTATCGCCAGACGTTGCCATTGAAAAGCTAAATTTTATACCCTAATACTGCTTGCATATTCAGTGTTCACACCTGTGCTGGTTCTCTGATCAGTAGCAATTCACACTTCACAGTGTTCTTTGTTCCTTATTTCAAAGGCATTGTGGATGAGCTGTCTCATTTGGTCCCACCAGGAAACCAACTCAGTGCAACAAAGGAACAGAGTTGTGTCTGGTAATGCAGGCCAAATATCCTTCTGGATAGTTATCTGACATTATTTCACCTGCAATCTCTGAAAAAGTCAGCAAGGAATTAAATTTGCAAAAATAAAGGCAAAACACTGGTGCTCAATGCCAAAAGGAATGAGATTCCGCTCTATGAGCTACATAGCCTTAACAGCAATCCTGCCACTTTTCTGCCATAAACACACTTTTTCCAGAAACATGCATATACAGTGCTTAGATACACCAGTGATGTCACGTGTTGAATGTCACTTCACAATGCTATTTATGTATTTATTAAAAATTGTTGCCTTTTCATCTATACAAACTGTAATAACCTGTTATGTACTGAGTTGAATAAGATCTAAAATGCAGCCGTCTGATTGGTCCTAGAACAATAGGATTCAGAATGCAGCAGTCTGATTGGTCCTAGAACAATGCAGCAGTATGATTGGTCTGCAGGAGCCACCCAATCCACCTCCAGATGGAAGTGAATCCACAACCTGATTGGCCTACAGGAGAATTCCGGAATTAGCCAATCACGTGCAGCACATTCTGTAAATAATGTATATAAAGCAGATACTTTGGGGGAACTTGCATTCCTCCTCACCACTATGAGCTGAATAAAGAGCATGAAATCCACTCTTGACTCCGAGTATATTTCATAACCATAGATTTTATTTTATTTTTAAGTAAAAAGGGGGGAAACTCCAGACATTGTGTGGCGTGCGTAATCACCTTACATTAAACAACAATATGGAATATGGAGCCAATTCCCCCTCCCACTTTTTATTGCTAATTATTCAGATAAGTGTTAAAGGCCCCTCCCAAAAGAAATTCACTAAAATGATCCCACTTTCCCCCAATTTTTTTTTTGGGGGGGGATGTGGATTCTTTTCACCCTTTCTACACAAATGAGGGGGTGGGAATAAGCTGGAAAAAGCAGTCCAGCTTTTTTTAATGCCGATTTTAATGCAAATAGCGTCAGGTGGTGTGTAAGAGTGTGAAAATGATCACAAGCATAGGGTAATTTAACCCTTTCCTCCCCTGCTGTGGTTCTGAGGAAAATTCCTCCTCTGCATATAATACTTGTTTTGGGTTGAAATCCCCAATTGGTGCAAAGTTTGTCCCTGATTCCTAATGAAAGGGAGGAACTAGAGATGACTGAAAATTCAGGGAAGGCTGGTGGCGATAAGTTCATAGGACATGGACAAAATTTATGATGATTGAAAAGCAGAAGCTGATATATTGGTTGTACCTCATTGATCTTCAGTGCTGAGGAAGCCAACCCAGAGACTGAAAGGGAATAATTGAATAGCTGTCTCCCTCCCCGCCACCCCCATTTCTTAGAGAGGAAACCTCTTTTTTTATACACTAAGGTAAAATCAAGTTGAGGCAAGCTGTATCTATCATAGTTTTCTTACAGTCCAGTCCTATGCCATTCTGGGACTCACTCCCTAGTCAAGTTGTGCTTTAGAATGTAAGCATTGATCACTTCCATGACCTACTGAAGGCCATGTGTCCCTGCTGAGATCTCTGCATTAATGAATACGCTCTCACTTGTACCCCATAGTCTTTTGATTGCATTGATAATTCCTGGGGGGAATGGCTTATCTAGATATATTTCCAGGATGGTTTAGCTAATGCGCCAAAACCAAACCAACAAACAAAAACTGATGTTTTCTCACCATTCTCCATCATTTGATGTGAAAACAAATAGTTCTTTCAAAATTATTGAGCATGTTTGTGAAAATCTCATGGGGTGAAATAACCTAAATATCAGAGTCAAACTTTTAGAGTGGAATTCAACACCACTCTCTTCCAGTCTCCCCTAACATGCTTGTGGCTGAGCTAGGTGTTAAGTACATTAATGCTTAAGAAACATGAATATCAGCACAAAAGTAGATCATGCTAACCGCAAGTTAGAAGAACCAACAAAGTTAGGGAAGGCTTAGCAGGCACAAATAGGTTTAGCGGAAAGTCCCAACAATGGTTGCTTATAACTACTACATCAAGGTGGGACAACTGGGGACGCTTGGAACTGGGTGACACATGGGGGCTGCTAGAATCAATGATGCATGGATCAAGCTGTTTGTGGAAAACTATTAAAAAAGTGTGTAAGCTGTAGGTGGGGGTCTTTTGTCTGCACCGTGAGGTGGATGAGACACCATTCTTGTTATTTTTATGTTATTTTTGAGTTTTTCTGTTGTGAACTACCCTGAGATCTAAGGGTGAAGCGTTGCATACTAAATACATACATACATACATACATACATACATACATACATAAATTTTGCACAAAAAAATGCTTCTATTTTTTTCCCTTAGGAAGGTGCTCAATTTTGTCTTGATCAGTTGCAGTTGGTGTGTTTTTCCTTTTTTTAAAAAAAGGGTACAATAATTAATATACCCTTTCCCAAGGAGAAGTACTTATACACTGGTCTGAGAATAAAAAGTATATAGAGCAGTTTGGCTTGTTTGATCTCAGGCGCGTACATGTAAAAGACTTAGATTGGTTTGGCTCACAATTGTCTGTATTGGATTTGCTGATCCATACTATGGATCAGTTTGTGACTACAAGTTTGCAAAGTCTTATAAGTAATTTGGAATGCAATTATTTGCAAGTAAAACTTTTGCTGTAGTTAAGAAGGTCCAAAGAGACCGCGATGCTCCTTTTTCCTCCTTTTGCTGAAGTGTTGAGATCTAAGAGTTATGTTGAACAAAGCTTGTTTTAAAGGAGAAAGGTCAAGATGGGGAGGGGTGTGGTTAAGGGAGGAAGGGGCCAGGCCCAGTGTGACCCCCTATTCTGTATCACCAGCTCAGAAAAACTTAAGAGTCAGTCAGAGCCAATTAAAGAAAAGATAGTAAAGATTCAGTCAAATGACAGAGAACCTGTGTTATAGATATGCATCTAGACACCTAAAAGTAAAGTGCATTATCTTTAGATCTGTCAGTTTAGAGCGCAGTAATCTTTTTATCTTAAGAGAACAGAAAAACAAACAAGGCATGTTCAAATCAATCTTTACTGTTTGGTGTCTGTCTAGAATCCTTATTCATAATTCACCCAATATTGTTGGAATCGCTGCAGCTGTTAGAGCAACTGCAGGGTGTGTTGAGTGCTTGTTATCTGTGAGGAAGAAGCTTTCATACATTTTCCTTCCTCACCCCCTACTGGTGAAAATAATGATGGTATTTTGCCAAATGACAGTAACAAGGGTGAATGTTTCTTTGAATTTCTTTATGGCTGTTGTCTAAGCAAATTGGGGAGCAAAGCAAGATGTGATTATTCCAATAAATGATACAATACAGTTTATAGTGGACTCAGTGGTCCAAATGTGACAGGCAGACTCATAGCATACGAGGCAAAAAGCTCATAACCATGAGATTCCAAACATGGACTTGCCGTCAAAAGAAGCCCCTCTTTCTCATGTTCTCCCTGCACTACTTGTGACACTTTTGTACTCAGAGATCCGGATTATTGCCTTAGTTGCCATTTTTACAATACTACTGCTTATACAGTCATACCTCGGGTTGAATGGACTTCGGGATGAGCACATTCGAGTTGCGCTCCGCAGCAGCCCGGAAGTAACAGAGCGTGTTACTTCCGGCTTTTGCCACTTGCGCATGCGCTGACACTCAAAATGACATCACACGCACTTTCGGGTTAGTGCCTCCAGCAATGGCGGATTTCCTCTGATCTGGAGGAATCCGCTCCGTGGAAATCAGGGTCTGAACCGCCACGGCGAGGCGGAGACCCACTAAAAACCACAGGCGGGAGAAGCCTGTGGACGTGGGATTCGGCTGGCACCTTTTGCGCCTCCCCTACTCGCGGGGAAACCGGAGCGACGTGGGGTGAGTGGTGCGGTGCTTCGAATTGACTGCTTCTTACATGGAGTGAAGCCGCATTGCTGTTGCCGGAGAGCACTGACTTTTTCCTGTGAACAATTGGACTTTAAACAACTACCCGTGAGTAGAACAGAAAATTGGATCTTTAAACATCTTAATTTGGCATCGTAACGGGAAGGTTTCAGACAGGAAGTCCGCCTT
Organism: Podarcis vaucheri; assembly: GCF_965113315.1. Classification (NCBI taxonomy): domain Eukaryota; kingdom Metazoa; phylum Chordata; class Lepidosauria; order Squamata; family Lacertidae; genus Podarcis; species Podarcis vaucheri. The sequence continues at coordinate 105,740,930 of NC_138762.1, forward strand.
CCTCTTTTGTAAATAAATTGAAGCAAAGACGTTGCAAGCTAAAGCCTGGAAAGCCTTTTGTAAAGGATTTAATCTCCATCGGTTAAAATCACTAAACCCCCCTTGGAAGCAGGAGAAGAGGGGGGAAATTTTAGATCGTCTAAGCCTGCAGGAGAGAGAGTGAAGAAAGATAAATTACCATCGTTTTGAACCTGGGAACGGGCTGTCAGTAAGATCGACGTTTTGGGAAAGTTCATTGACTGTGAATAAATGTATGTTGACAGATAGTTAAATAAGAGAAATATATTGTTTCCATTGTTTCCTTTTGCACTTAAAAAGGAAAATTGAAACTAACTTTGTTGCTGGATTTGCGTTTAAAAGGATGGATTCAAATGTAAATTGTTTCCCCTAGAGGGAGCTTTTGAAACTGTTGCAGGAGTGGAGCTGGGTAATTTTCCAGCTGTAGAGATTAAAGACCGTGAGAAACAGAGACTGACCTTGACAAGAATGTTGACAGAAGAAGCCTTAGTGATTGCATTTTGCAAGACAAGTGCTTTATTGGAACAGCTTCATGAGAAGATGGATGTGAGGATTATTAAAATTGACAATTTGGGACAAAAAATGACTGATTTGGGACAAAAAGTGAATACCTATACAGAAACTACCCAGGAATCGATTCAGGAATCTGTTTTGACATGGCAAGCTGTGGAGAAGATGAAGAAGCTGTCGTTGAATCTCAAGTAATTCAAATCGAGAGAGCCCTGGCCTTACAGAGGCAGTTTGATGAATATAAGCTGTGGCCTTCTACGATTGAATCTAGAGAAAGCCAGATTTGGAGGGATGGAGTCCCGCTTGGTTTGGAGAAGGAAAGTTGGTCAGATCTCCAGGGATGTTCTGGCTTTTGGGATCTGGATTTGGGTCAGGGGGAGATTGGAGTTGTGGGGGCCTTTAGCTTTGGAGGGATTTTGAAACATGCTCTGAAATATCTTTCGGACTTTAGTTCTGACTATGGAGAATGGGCTGACCTGTCGAGAAGGAATAAAGACATTGTCAGGTTGGAGCTTGCCCGAGATCTACTCCTCAGTGCCAAAGGAAGGAAATTGGGAATAAGATCAGCAGAAGATAAAGTAAAGTGCCTGTATAAATATGAAGAAGATCTGCAGAACGGACATGGAAAAGAGTTAAGAGCCTCGGACAGAAGGTCACCAGGTTGATGGACCATATGGAATTGATAGAAAGGACTGACAGAACCCGAGACCAGGGAGAAGAGACGGTGGAAGAAGATTGGAAAAAAGTTTGAAAATTTATTTAGAAAAATATTGTAAAATTAATGAGTGCTAGAAAAATGTTGGGACGAAATTATACGGCTTTAGTAGAAATGTTATAAGGAGTTAAGTATAAATAAGTTTTAGGGTTTTAATGGTAAGATAAGGTTAAAATAAGTTAAGACAATTAAATGACAGAAAATAGTGAAAGATGGAAAGGATTTGCTGAAATAATTAATAACTAGAATACAAAAAAGGGAGGTGTGAGGAGGTCGATGAAGCAAGTTAATGAAAGATAAAGATATGGAAATATTGGATGTGTTTTTAATTGTTTTTGCTTCTGTTTTTGTTTTGATGTATTGGATCTGTTGATTTTTTTAATATGCATTGTAATGTATTGATTTGTATTGTTTATTTTTTCTTTTTCTTTTTTACTTCTTTCTGTAATTCTTAAACTTTTAATAAATATTATTTTTTAAAAAACAAAAAAAACAAAATGACATCACACGCAGAAGCAGAAGCGGCAAAAAGCTATGCGCACGCGCTCAGACATGCCATCACTGGTTACGTTTGCTTCTAGATGTGAACAGGGCTCCAGAACAGATCCCATTCTCATCTAGAGGTACCACTGTATCCTGAATTCTAACATTCTTTTTATGATGCATTACCTGTTGAGTGGACATTATCAGGTAAAGAAACGTCATGAAAATGGAATGAAATGCTGTCTGAATGTCAAACTTACACATGCTGTTTCTACTCCATGTCATCCCATAGGAAAATGTTGTGTTTAACCTGGACAAAACATTGCAGAACAAAGAGGTGAAAGTGGAAAATGGAAGTCCCATATCAAAAGGCATGCATATGTCCAACATATAGGTAGCTCATGGATGAAAATTACCAGTGCATGGATGAAAATTATGGTTAGAAAAGCCACTTCGATTGGTATGGCACTTTCTCTCCTATACCATCTGGGCTATGATACGCCCTTGAATCTCTGAGGCAAAGGCTCTGGGACATATCACATAGTGATCTCTGATCTCAATCTCATGTTATCTGTGACCCATTAGCAGTAGGAATTCACTATGGGTTCGAGTTTCAGACACCTGCATATCTTAGAAATTTGTCTGTACCAACATACTGGCGTCTTTTCACCAAAGCCAGATTAAATGTATTCCCATCAGAAGTGTTAAATGGCAGACTGAGAGGTATCCCTTATCAAAATAGGATCTGTGTATGCTCTCAGGACATCGACTGCATGAGGCATATTTTATTGCATTGCAGACAATATGATCAAGCTAGGGAACTATTGATTGAACCACTACTGACAAATCGGCCAGGTCAATCTGAAGCCTACTATACCAAATATCTTCTGGATGACAAGTGTAGTCATACAAATCAAAGATCAACATACCCATGACTAAACAAAGAATGCTTCCGTCTCCCTTCCCTGGGGGGTTGTCTGTATGAATCTGTATTTTATTCTGAATCCATGTTATGGGTCATTGGACCACAATAAAGATTATATAGGTAGACTATGGGGGAAATATTATGGGAGTTTCTGCAAAATATGTAACCCCTTTTCATCTCTGGAAGCAGTTATTAGAATGCTGAAAAAAGGTGGGCTGCTAAAATCACACTGGCTTCAACGGGATGTGAAAGCTTTTCCCTTTTGTGGTTTGCTTGAAAGTAGGCACTCTAATATCTTGACATTAAACGTGAAGCATTCTGGCAAGTAGAGGATCCATGTAGATTGGAACAACATGGTCCATTGGAGAACTATGTTGAAGGGCTTTGCTTTCTAAAGGAAGGGGCTACTGGGTAACAGGGTGAGAGAGAGACCACGAAGGCTCAAGGAAGTCAGAGATGTTTATGTTTCTCACCCCAGGGCACTTATCAAGCTGGCTGGACACATGTCTCCCAGTGATTGCTGCTGGGTGAATGGCAAATGTGGACAATATGTGCAAAACTGAATAGAAAAAAAACTAGATTCAGAGGGGTGCTTTGTGCAAAAGGGGTTTGGTGCATATATCTGGGCATGAGGGCTGTAACTTTCCTTGGCCTGCTGTAAATGATTGCTGGTAAATTTTCAGGTAGAGAGTGTGGGGGGGGGGTTGGGGGGATGGGCTTTTGTTCTTGTCTAGGCCAAACTGAAGTGTATATTTGTGGTGGCAGTGGGCAAAAGGAACTGGGTGTAGATCAAAGCATCTGCACAAATCCGGAGTCCTTATACCTTTCGAGCAGTGGGGCAGTTTCGAGCAGTGGGGCAGTCCTTATACCTTTCGAGAGGGCAGTTTGGGTATATCCCACTGACCACATCCCCCAGTGAGCGAACACAAACCTCTCGCTGTCCATGCCCATCTATAGAGGGAAGCTTTATGAGTCAAAGTATCCTCAAAATGGGCACAAAAGTTAAACTCCTTAGTCACCATGTTTCCAGGATTTCAAATTTTGCTTCTCTTTGTTTTTAACCCCCCATCCCAAATGTAAGGAAAGGTGACAGATTAACATTTGAGCACTGGCTTGCTTAAAATATTTATAGGCTGCCTTTCATGGTCAAACCCACTATTAAAAATGCAAGCAGTGTTTTGAGAAATAGTTCTAGAAATGATGGACAGTCTGCCAAAAGATAATGAGAGGAGAAAGCCTAGAAGCTCTATCAGTGGTGGAAATATCTGTAGTGGAAATGCTAGCATGTGTGTGTGTGTCAGGGTCTTTGCATTAGCTATTGAAGCCAGGCTTGAGGAAAACTGTCTGCAACACCTCCCCCCACCCCACAGCCCGTGTATATTTGCATGCATCCTACATTAATCATAAATTGCCTGTGGGGAAACTTTGCAAAATTAATAGGTGTGAAACTAAAAAGGTGCTAGAGGAATGTAATCCAGCTCTCTAGAGAATGTTCCAGAACTCTGGTATCGAAGGAAAGTGGATAACCTTTTAAGAGTGGTATGATTTTCTAAATAATCCCATAGGGCCCTTAATGAAGAGCAGAAGAACTTTAGTTTCCCATTACAGTTTTGTTTTTTAAAAAACTTTTCTAGAAGGAAATGTTTCAGTGGCATCTCTCTCCAAACATAGTTGGAGCCAGAGTAGACCCATTGAAATTAATGGGTGTGACTAATTTAGGGTGGGGCTAGGTGGGGAGGAGTTAGTGAGAGAGTTTTTGTGCAGGCGGAGGGGGATGAGGGGGGTTGAGGGGGGGAGAGTTGAAAGGACCTGGTCTGGAGAGTTTTTGCACGGGCAGGGGGGCAGAAGTGGGTCAAACTTGGAGAGTGAGTGATTGGGGAAGAGAGTTTTTGTGAGGACGGTATTATTGACTCCTGTCATAGAACAATTTCAGATTAAATAAGATTAGGTGTCACTATTTACCTTAGGACGCAACCCTTAATTGCCACCCCAACCTTTTTGTCTTTTTGAAAACACCCCTCTCCTGCATACATTGTTTCAGTGGAATGTACAGTGGTACCTCAGGTTACAGACTCTTCAGCTTACAGACGCTTCAGGTTACAGACTCCGCTAACCCAGTGGTACCTCAGGTTAAGAACTTTGCTTCAGGATGAGAATAGAAATCGTGCAGCGGCGGCGCAGCAGCAGCAGCAGGCCCCATTAGCTAAAGTGGTGCTTCAGGTTAAGAACAGTTTCAGGTTAAGAACAGACCTCCAGAACGAATTAAATTCTTAACCCGAGGTACCACTGTATTCTAAGCAGAGGTGGCATGTCCCATTTTGCCGGTCTGCCCTGCCCTGCTGCTGCCACTCCCAGCACCAGCACACTTTGCCACCACATGTTCCTCCCACTCTACCACTACTGCCTGCACTGCAGACCCTCCTGCATTCACCACACGTGGAGAAACACCATCAGCACCAATTTCAGGTGAGATCTCGCCCAAAATGGATGCGATCTAACCTGAAATTGGCTCCGATGCCCACACTACTTCTCTGCTGCTGGTGGAGGTGGCAGGGCAGGCCGGGTGCCCATGGGGACAAGGCACTGGTGGTTTCTGTTGCCTGAGGCAGCAGCGTCACCCAGCCTAATAGCTGGGCCAGCCCTGAATCTGAGTAATTCCCACTTATTTCAGTTGCATGTTGATATTGTAAAGAAAGTTATTCCTAAGTAAATCCTATTGAACTCACAGGACTTGCCTCCAAGTAAGTAAGTAAGTTTAGGATTAGACTACATTTCCCAAAGGCAAACCAGTATTTCAAGGTATGGTTTTGCAGTTCCGTCTTGTCTTACACAGTAAGAGGAATTTGTCTTACATAGTACAGCCTCAGGAGAATAGAAAGGAAAAAAAAGATTATTAAGCTGTCAAAACCATGATTCATTTCTTCAGGAATGAACAAATATAGGTCTTTTGGATGTTAATAGCCCTTTGTGTATGCACTATTAGCATCAAAAGTATAGGAGATCTTTGACATAAAAACCCACTAATGTATACAATTTAAGGAAATGATTTCAATCATTTTTAATGAATAGCACGTATCACATATATATTTTTGGTTCAAGGTATTAATCCCCATTTAGGCCTACATACATTTCAGAATTGTTTCTGACAAAAAGGAATGTTATGTGTCTTAAAGAAAGGTAGAAGTGTTTTAGAGATCTTTGATGTTTTTACATTTCTGTAAGTTCATAGGGGTTTTTAAATGCAATCTAGAGAGCTATCCTTTTACCCTACTACTATCTATAATGCATTCGCTCGGGTAAACACTTCCAGTCTTGGATGCTGGCTTGTGTGAGAAGCCCGTTAATCTTGCTACATTAAGACAAGTCTCGAAGGTTCCATCTTCATCTCAGACTCTGAGAGGACACATGCAGCTCACTCCTTAAGGTCTCAAGTGAATAGTATTTAGGGCTGTCAATTTCCAGCCTCCACCACTTTAAATGCGGGAGGCACTGGAAGACAGGAGTGCCTGGCGTGCTCTGGTCCATGGGGTCACGAAGAGTCGGACACGACTAAATGACTAAACAACAACAACAACAACCACTTAAAAATATTTCCCCATAATTCTGTTCTTTATCCTGTTGTTTAAAAACAACTCTCAAAATTCAGATTTTATAACTAAATGCAAACTGTATGTGTGTATACAGTGGTACTTCGGGTTACATATGCTTCAGGTTACATACGCTTCAGGTTACACACTCCGCTAAGCCAGAAATAGTGCTTCAGGTTAAGAACTTTGCTTCAGGATGAGAACAGAAATTGTGCTCCGGCGGCACAGCGGCAGCAGGAGGCCCCATTAGCTAAAGTGGTGCTTCAGGTTAAGAACAGTTTCAGGTTAAGAACGGACCTCCAGAACGAATTAAGTACTTAACCTGAGGTACCACTGCATATGTATATTTCAACATTTGGAACTGTATTACTAAAGCCTTATCTTCTGCAACAGCAAACTATTTTGACCTGAAGCTACCTCTGTTTAGCAACTTCCTGAGATTCCCAACAGTTTTTTGTCCACCTCTATTTCATATGGATATATTAAATGATTAACTGGGGGGAAATCTGCTAGAACTGAGGAATGAATCTTAAAAGTGATAGTATGAGGCAGAGTTTGGTTTCAGTTCCTTGACTCCTGTTGGGATAATATATTGGATCTTTGGGCTGAACTAGCCATGTGGGGCAATTTTATATATTCCTTGTTCACATATAAAGCAAGAGTGAGGGAGTTTTACTTCTCACACAAAAATGAGACGGAGAGCTCATTCTGGTAGTTGAGCCAGGCAGGGGGGAAACTGCTGAAAGAAGTTGGGAGAGGGCTTGGGTTTTGCTCCCCTCTGATGTGAGAATCATAGAATTTTGGAGGTGGAAGAGACCCTGAGGGTCATCTTGCCCAACTGCCTGTAATGCGGGAATATGTAGTTATCCCATATGGGACTCGAACCTGCAACTTTGGGGTTATCAGAACCAAGTTATAACCAACCGAGAAGTACACCCTTGCTTTATATGCAGACAGGTACTTATACACTTTGCTTTATTACAAAACAAAACAAAAACAAACATAACTTCAGTGTATAGATTTTATGAAATAAATAACATAAAGAAACATACATAAGGTAAGCTCATTACACTCAGTGCAGGCACCATAACCCAATGACAAGAGTGCATTTTTTGCACACAAAAGGTCTCAAGTTCAGTCCTTCACACCTCCAGTTAGAAGAAGCATGTGACTATAGCCTCTCCCTGAGGTTTTGGAGAGAGAGACACTGCCAGTCAGAATAGACGTTCAACATGCATGCTCCTCCCTTCATGCATAAGTTTGCTCAGTGCTATTTTTCTACTAAAAATAGGTGCCGGAACTCACAATGAATGCCTCCCTTGTTCTCTTATAAGGGCAATAGCACCTACCTGAGAGGTGCTGGAACTGAGTTCTTGGTGAGTTCCGACTGAAAAAAAGCCCCAAGTTTGCTAAATAAGCCCCTATATTCAATTGCACATTCCCCTCCTCTGTAACAGGGAGATGTTACTCATCAAACTTACAGGGTTGTTAATACCAAAAGAGTGCATCTGAATCACTTTGCATATTGTAAAATATATTTGGCATCATCATATTCCATGGAATATTTTTTCTATCCTTTGTTGATGTTAAAACTCTCCTTGCTGATGCTATGCTATTGTGAAGTTTTACACTGAATTTTACTAATTATGAGTTGGTATTGCTTTTATATACCGATTGCCTTTAGTACAATTGATTTTGTTTGTATTTTATTGATTTGAATTGTGAACCATTTTGAGGACACAGTTTATTGGAAAGTACAGAAAGTACAGTAATAGAAGTGGGAAGAAATTGCAACTGAGTAGATTGGAAGTCTAACACAAAGGTGGGGTCAGGGGTGGTGGATGGTGATGGGAAAAGGAATTATCTGTGGGAATGAGTAAAGGTATGTTTGAACACTTTTAAGGATTGTATGAAATATATGTTTGTATGCTTGTATATTTGTAATATATGTGTATTATTTTAACAATAATTTTTTTTAAAAAAAGGAAAGTACAGAAATGCCTAAGTACTACTACTACTACTACTACTACCATGCTCTTTTCTGATGACAAATATTTAGTAGTAGTACTACTACTACTACTAGTAGTAGTAGTAGTACTAAATATTTGTCATCAGAAAAGAGCATGGTCTAGTGACTTAAGCGCGTATTTAACTCCAGTCTAAACAAATGCTTACAGGGTCACTTCCAGAATATCAATTTTTAGGCAAGAAAAAAATTGTGTCTTTGCATTGACCCCGAAACATAGGGAAATTTCTACCTATGTGCAGTAGGCCACTATACAAAACTAATCGATTCAGCACATAAGAGACTGGCTTGTGGCTCTGAAGTCTGCCAGAAAGAAAGCTGCACACTTGACAGACACTCCGATTCTCTTTCGCTTGCTGCAAACTAATAAACATTTTTGGCATCAAAACCGTAACCCAAAGACTGTCTCACAAATAATACAACATCCACTGCATGGGGAACAAAAGAGCGTGATCGCCTGGTGGGGTTGCCTGGGGGCGCCTTGTTAGTGGTGAAATCAAGGTTGCCTGTTCAGATACATTTTGAGACAGTCAACCTGTTAGAAGGAGTATTTTGAAACACAAGGGAAAGAAGAAACGGCCCTGCTGCAAACAAGCTCCTGTGTCAAGGATGCATTTAAAGAAGGCTGAGCAGCCAAATCATTGACAAGAAGCAAGAGTTAACAGCAAGAGAAAATGTTGTCAGTGACAAATGTGGGGGGAATGGCATAATTTGCTGCAGCTTAGCTGGGAATTTAAAATAGTGCAAATTGGGCTTCTGCGTTCTTTCCAGTTATTGTCCACAATATATTTAATTAGGCCTCAACCAGGCTTCTAAAAGGGAAAAACATTCATTCACTCCCTTCTGAGGGAGATTCGGGGCCAAACGAGATGTGACTTTAATTGAGTGAAATTAACATGTTGTTCTTGAATTGGACAACTTCATGTCTGTGTGGGGTGCAGAGGGAAAAATTAAATCTCATTGTTCCACAATCCCAACAAAAGAAGAAGAAGAAGAAGAGTTTGGATTTGATATCCCGCCTTTCACTCCCTTTAAGGAGTCTCAAAGCGGCTAACATTCTCCTTTCCCTTCCTCCCCCACAGCAAACCCTCTGTGAGGTGAGTGGGGCTGAGAGACTTCAGAGAAGTGTGACTAGCCCAAGGTCACCCAGCAGCTGCAGGTGGAGGAGCGGAGACGCGAACCCGGTTCCCCAGATTACGAGTCCACCGCTCTTAACCACTACACCACATTGGCTCTCCTAAATCACCCCATTTAAGCCACTACTGAAAGGGAGCTCCTCTTCACACAAGTAATGCCAAAGCCTTCAATCCTGCTTGTCTTTGGGTCTTTTCACCAACAATTGAAAACTCCAAGCACCTTCAGTTTTTCACTGGTGACTTCTGAGTAGGGCTGACATATTTTTTGAGGGGGGGGGGCAAGGACACATTTCCCAGGACACATTTACAGGTGGGCTGGGGGGGTGTCGAAAGGGGAGGAAGAGAAATAGTAGTAATAGTGTGTGTGTGTGTGTGTGTGTGTGTGTGCGTGCAGTAAAATATGAAAGGTGTATTCAAATAATTAATAATGACAATTAAAAATGAAAATGACAGACCCTCCAACATTTTGTGAGAAAAGAACGGGGAAACCCCTACCATCCCGCATGACCGTTGCTGGCCCCCTCCCTGCCACTAACCCCTTCCTCGTCCACCCCCTCCTTCCCTCCCCACTCTTACCTTTGTTTTATTTGGCCTCCTGCTACTTCTCCAGAAGGTACAAGGCTGAGCGGCCCCAGGAAGGCCACCCCAGTCTGTGGCTGCATCACTCATTCCAGCGGCTGCCAGCTGCCGGTCCCACAAGTTGGATCTGCCTAACAGAGGGTCCATGTTGTGCTCAGTCCTGGATCTCTTCCCTAACTTGCTTGTGGGCAGGGCTTGCCCCGCTCCAAGCCGGTGGTGCCACAGTTATGCCACTAGCCTTTAGTCAAGCAGTAGGGTTGGCAAGGTTGGGGGTATTTATTTGGCAGCGTGACATAGGGACCTCCTTTTGCTTCGCACTGCCAAACACCCGCCCACCCACCTGTTAATTAGGTGATGTTTGGCCTTGCTTTGGCCTTTGGTTGGTCGCCTGCTTTGGAGCAGGGGCCGGGTAGGAATTTTTTCCAATGTGGCAGATTGGCTGTGGCCACTTGGTTTTTGCCTACCTCTTAGCAATCGTCACAACTTTGTAAGGTTTGGCAGATAGGCACTGGTTTAGGGGAATGTGGGGAGGGGAGGTGCAGCCATCACTTGCCCCTCCAATGAATAGGGTATTCTGTTAAAGGAATCCGGGGGTCTGGATCTCGTCTGAAGCCCAGAGAGGGGCTAGGGCCATGCCAGGACCCCCAGGACCCCCAGGGGTGAGCACCAGTCAATACACACTGATGGAGCTCCCCCTGCTGGTTGTTTACCCTTCCAGGCTTCCCGCAGGGTGGGCAGGAGCCAGTTATAGTTTTGATACCAATGCCTAAGTCAATACCAGTCACACTTGTGTATTTAATAAAGCTGCGGCCAAAATTTGCCCATTAACATTTAAACTACCGTATTTTTCGCTCTATAAGACACACCAGACCACAAGACGCACCTAGTTTTTGGAGGAGGAAAACAAGAAAAAAAATATTCTGAATCTCAGAAGCCAGAACAGCAAGAGGGATCGCTGCGCAGTGAAAGCAGCGATCCCTCTTGCTGTTCTGGCTTCTGGGATAGCTGCATATCCTGCATTCGCTCCATAAGATGCACACACATTTCCCCTTACTTTTTAGGAGGGAAAAAGTGAGTCTTATAGAGCAAAAAATATGGTAAATTCTGTCTCCACTGTGTCTTTATTTCCATGGGGGGTGGGGCACAAACAAATGGTACAGAAATAAAAAAAATAAAACCCAAACGTTTTGCAGTTTTGTTTTGTTTTGTTTTGTTTTTACCTCTGAAAAAGAAAACATGTCTGGGGAAATCCGGCAACCCTAATTCTGAGTTACTTCTTTGAGCCTGGAATCTAGGTTGGTTCTCTGCCTTCACCTGATCCTTATTGCCTGCATGATTTTCATTGCAGCTGTGGATACAACTGGTTTATTGGATTGTACCATTGTTTTCCTCACAGCCAGTTTTATGCTGAAATGCAGGGAACTGGCTGTGATTGGGTTTCAAAGCCTATTTCCTATTGAAATATGAAATGGAACAAACCCTCAAAGTATGCTTCAGTGACTCTTTCAGTGTTTCATGCCCTCTTAACAAATGCATATTGTTACCTATTCTGCTTGATATTTAACAGTGGTCAAGTCAAGTATATAAGATTTGTGTGTTCAGTTTATTTTGTTTTCTCCAGCTCTAAAATGTGCTCAACAATTTCTTCTGTGATCCTATTTAGGAGCTTGTTCTGAATGTACTTCTGTGTGTTTCTAATTCATCACATATTTTGTGTCATGACAGGTTCTTAGATAGAAAATATGCACAGTTATTTACTCATTGTTATCCCAAAGGCTGAGGGCGTCTTAAAATACGAAAACAAAACCCCGGTAGGGGGGAAATGCAGCAATTCCAATTCTTTACATTTCTACTCCCCTCAGAAGGAATCCAATATGAACTTTCCATTCTATTTTATCTCCTCTTCCCATCCCTTGCTCTCTGACTCCATACTACTGCAGAACGTAGTATTTCACTATTTCCAACTTTGTTTTTGGTCAATGTTTCACAAACAAGTGCAATCTTTAGGCAATTTCCAGGGTAAAGTTTTTTCACCATTGCCTCCAAAAGCCAGACAGTTCTGACTGAGAATTGATCTACAGCTACAAGCCATTTAAGACCATTTTGTTCCTATTGTTTTAAAGCGGGTAACATTTTCTGAAGTGGCACATCAAATGTTGTTTGACAATCAAGCTGTGTTGACAACTTAGCCCCCATTTTGATATGTTTTCAGGCAGTTCTGAGAATTTCTTGCTGTGCAAAGGTGCTGCAAAACATTTTCTAGTTCCAGTTTGTCATGTGATAGAAAGTTTGAAACCCTTCAGATGTTTAGCTAGAGAAGAAGCCTACACATTTGCCTTAAAGTTTTCTGTGGGACAAATTCAGTGGACCTTCAGTCTCAGACTTCACAGACCCAGTCAGGTTTCTTGTATTACCCACAAAGGATCCTATAGGCAAGCCACCATAAAAAGTAGCTGTTAATGTAAGTATGGGTGTAGGAGGTTGCCTTGGTGATAAATAAATGTGTTCTCTGGACATGGGGTGAGTGTCTTAACTCTGCAAGAAAAGTCTTAGCCCTCTATTATTAACACGGCTAATCTTATGTAAAAAAATTCCGCCCACTGTGAACTCTTCATTCCTTAAGGATTATCACCTTGACAACCATATTGATTTGTGTGTGTGTGTGAGCAGCAAGTGCATTAAAGCAAATTAAGGGTGCTTATAAGTGCTATGTAAGTGCCATGTGGACTCTGATAATGTAGGCACAAGACTACACTCTCTTATTCCGGACTCATTAACACGGAGTGACTTTCTCTTCTCATTCTGTCCACACGATCAGTAGAACTAAATAGCATCAGCACTGCATGGATACAAAAGCCTTTAGAGTAGGGCTGTCATCCAGTTAATGTAGTAGTAGTTGTTGTTGTTGATTATGATGGTGTTGATTAGTTATATGGAGACCATGCAAAGGATTTGCTTGTCAACCTTTCGTTGCCTTTTGTAATTTTCCATGACAACATGGATTCCCATGGATAACATACTCAATGACAGCCATGGATGACCTCACAGTTATAGCAGAAGCATGGGAGAGACCACCAATAGGCTAAGAGTCAACATATAAGTTTGTTGGTGATCTCCTGCGTTACGTGAGTCACTCTACAGTGGGGACTGGGTTCCTGCTCACTAAACCCTGCTACCTCTTCAGCTTCTGACGCATCCTCCTTCCATTCTTCTCCCTCTGAACTCTCACCATCATCCCTCCACCAACCCCCTGGTTCTGAGGCTTCTTCCCCTGGGGGTTTCTTTGGGGGTTCCCCAGCTGATGCCTCCCATCACTTCTTAGCATCCAGCCAGTCCATGACAGGAGGCTGGTTAAGCTACCCTTGAGCTCCCAAGCAGAAATGAGTAAGTGGAGTAAATAAATTAATATGAAAACAATATTAGAAAACTGTTTCCGGGAGCAGAGAACACTTAAACAACCTACCAAATTCCATATCCTCATCCCTAAACATGTATTTTTAATAATTCATATTCTGTTGATAATTCTAGCTGTACTACTAGGAATAAATGGGCTGTCTTTCACAGGACAGCTCAGCTGCTGATCTCTCTGTAATTAAAATAACCTTTCCAATCTGGGTTGTTTTCCATAGCTTTCCAGTCTGGGTTATTGCTGTTACACTGGCTCTCAACAGGCTAATTTCATTGCTGCTTCCTTCTCCATAAGATTTGCTCTTTTTCCAGATTCCCTAAACTTCTGACTTGTTTTGACTGCATCAGCACTCTTTTTCAGTGTTCTGTCTCTCCATTTTCTCTGTTATTATTTTCTTGAGACGATGAAATCTGGCAACCATTCACAACTATTTTGCAAAAACAGCTGTATTTGCTTTTTCTTATATAGAAGTTCCTTTCCCCAGCTATGGCCACCTGTGAACTGTAATATAGTGCACAAAGATAGCTTGACTTTTCATTGAAAGGTTAACAACAAGCTGAAATCCTACAGGGTGTTTTACGGTTTCTTTCTTCCAGTGGGCATTTCCCACCGTGCATTAGCACCAGTTTCTTACATTTTGTGCACTTCCAATTCTTATGATTTTGCTATGAAGGCTGCTGCTCTGCAACTTAATATGGATTGCATTTATAAAACGGGGCATTTTGCTATACATGTTGGTTGCAGAATACAGTTTGCTTCTGGGTTTTTCATTATTTCTTTTCCTTGATCATCAGCACTGTTGTTGTGGGCACCTGTCTGTCTCACGAGACAATGGCGTGTACCTCTGGGGATGAAGTCAAACCGCTGCCTTAGAAGCACCAAAATGACCTACTTGGGGTGCAAGCCTGGTCCATGTCTATGGAGGTCCTGGGCTGGCCAGATGATAAGACCCCCCTCTCAGCCTCACTGATGGGGTCCAAAGGAAAGCAGAAGAATATGTTCAGCACCAGCTTGGCTGCAGGAGTTGCACATAAACACACACTCTCCCCACCCCTTGACTCATAAACTTTCACTCTATTCAGTTCATTAAAATACCCATCCATATAATGCCTGTGACAGCAACCCCCTTCTGAAGGTTCCTAGGGCTGGAGGTGGAGCAGCACAGGTGAAACCAACCACCCCCTGATGGCAGAGTCTCCCAGTTCTTCTTCTGGAAGCAGCTCCTTTCTGAAGGCTCCTAGGGCTTGGAGGATGGGACAAGGCAGGTAGGAAAAGCCCTACCTGCTGATCAAAACAGAAGTTCTCTCCTCACCATGACAGTGTGCATACTTCACACGTGGAAGGTCCCAGGTTCAGTCTAAGGGACCTCTGATTAAAGGTACTGGGAAATACCACAGCTGAAATGCCATTGCTAGTCAGAACGCATATACATTCCCCATCACTTCCCACCCCATGCTAAACCTCTGCATGTGAAGCTGCTGTTAAAGACGAAGGGAGGAATTCAATATCATGCTGCTATACAATACAAGCCTTTCCATTTGCTAGTGAGGACAAGCTTCTGTCTCCTCACCCCCCAGGAACAGAGCCACTTGGGTGGGGGCACATGGAAGGAGAAGGAAGAAAGCCCTCTTGTGAAAGTGGGACTCATTGTCCCAGTTCCCGCTAGTGCAACTGTTTAGTTGAATCTTTCCCAAGGAAACAGGGTGTTCAGTTTTTAAGCCAGTTATAAAACACTCCCCTGTCGAGGTCTAAAGCTATTGAGATGAAATAACAAACCAGACACACCAAACCTAATTGCATGCTGGCAATCTGTGACCAATATTTTAACTGGTCACTATCTGTGCACACTCCTGCCCCATCAATGGACCAGGAAAGAACACCCATCTTTCTACCCCCTCCCAACTACTTTCCCATGACTTCCCTGCTTCCTATTTTGACAGCAGTGGCGTTTGCCTAATGGAGGACAGATGTGCAGCCCTGCTTTCCACCACAGACCTCAAAGGATGCCCTAGCCAGGGCCATGATGGTGACTGCTTGTATTGATACATTATAATGTATTATTATATTATTGACATGATTTCCCCCTCTGCATGGGTAGAATCATTGCCTGTTCATACCAGGCTTCCTCAACCTCGGCCCTCCAGATGTTTCTGGCCTACAACTCCCATGATCCCTAGCTAGCAGGACCAGTGGTCAGGGATGATGGGAATTGTAGTCTCAAAACATCGGGAGGGCCGAGGTTGAGGAAGCCTGGTTCATACGTTCTTAGCAGGGGAGGTAGAGTATTGAGGGCAACTACCTCTGCTTCTGGGACATGGGTGGTGCTGTGGGTAAAACCTCAGTGCCTAGGACTTGCTGATAGTATGGTCGGTGCTTCGAATCCCCGCGGCGGGGTGAGCTCCCGTCGTTCGGTCCCAGCTCCTGCCCACCTAGCAGTTCGAAAGCACCCTTAAGTGCAAGTAGATAAATAGGTACCGCTTTATAGCGGGAAGGTAAACGGCGTTTCCGTGTGCGGCACTGGTGCTGGCTCACCAGTGCAGCTTCGTCACGCTAGCCACGTGACCCGGAAGTGTCTTCGGACAGCGCTGGCTCCTGGCCTCTTGAGATGAGCACACAACCCTAGATTCAGTCACGACTGGCCCGTACGGGCAGGGGTACCTTTACCTTTACCTTTTACCTCTGCTTCTAAGACATGGACCCAAATTTACTCTTTCCCACCTGCTACTTTTTACTTCTTTTGACCCCTCCCAACACTCCTTCCCCCCTCCATAGAATAGGGAGCCAGCCTCTCTCTCCTTGAACCTCCTCCCTTCCTAGCACACGCTCCTTTCCATGGCAAGGCTTCACTACCACAAGCACAATACAGTATTTGCTGGCACAGCAAATCTTAGGACAGGACAGCTAGTTGCAGGTGGCCTCAGGGAACTGACACGTCAGACCACTGGCTTCAATTGCTGGTTGCTTTTGCTGGTTGCGTGTCTCTTTTTCTCACCTTCACAAGCGTTTCAGTTTGAATGCAAAATATTGAGTCTGCCCTTTGGAGAGAGAGGAAGATTCATACAGCTAAGGCTGGATTGGCAGCCTTTATGTTGGATTTCTAAGTGTTTGATTGCCTGTCTGAATCTTTTAGTGGAGTAGGTGACTGAGGTTTATACAATAATGAAAGGGAAATAAGACCACATTGTTATGTGGCAGTATACTCTTGGCAACTGCAGAAAAAGACTAAATTGAAGGCACAGACAGGTGGCGTTGAAAAACATTTCAAATATACTTGTATCTCCCACACATAAAGAGCAGGAACATTGGGGATTGTTTATGCAGATTCATGACAATGGCAAATGGGCTGAAGCTCAGATTATGTGGCCTGAAGTTCTCCTGATCTGGAATTTTTGTCAGCTGGGAATAAAGGCACTTTCTTTCTTTCTTTTTCTTTTTTTGTAAGCAGCACAAACAATAACAAAAGCCAAGTTTGTTAATGGAAGCATTTCCACAAGCCATCAAACTTGCTTCATTTTGGCCTGAATAGATAGGGAAATTGAAGGGATGTTTCAGTACATGTTTCTTCAAAACTATAAAAGGCTTAATTGCAACTTAAAAGAAAGCTAATGTAGACATTTCTGTGTCTGATTTTTCTGGTAAGATTGCAGCCATCTGCTTAACACTAAAATACTCTATCTAACCAACATTTAGACTGGACCAATAGGGGACTGATTTATTTATGTCTACAAATCCCACCATTGAGTAATGTTCCACCTTTCTGCTTTTTAAAAAAGGACTTCAAAGCAACTTGCAATAGAATCAAAACATAAAAATTAAACACAGGTAAACATTCCGGTATATAACACCCTGATTAAGATAGGAAACACTAACAAAAAAAATATTTTCAGGAAGATAAAAGTGCTTTCATCCCGTGCTTACATGTACAGTAGTACCTTGGTTTGAAAACAGCTTAGTTTATAAACAACTTGGATTAAGAACGCTGCAAACTCAGAAGTAGGTGTTTTGGTTTGTGAACTTTGCCTTGGAAGCAGAACATGTTCCGCTTCCTGTTGAGTGTGTTCCATTTGTAAATTGAGTCCCCCACTGCTATGGGAAAGCACACCTTGGTTTAAGAACGCTTTGGTTTAAAACTCTATCAAAGTTTTGATAGCTCAAGAATGGAAACATCAAGATCTGCTGACTATTGAGGAATGGCAAACAAAGATGGTAGAGTACGCAGAATTAGCCAGGTTGACGGGACAAATTCGTCAGCCAGACGACCAGATGTTCCAAAAAGACTGGAAGAAATTTATAACTTACCTTGAGAAACAGTGTTTACATATAAGAACACTGGCAGGTCTGAGATAAACCTTACAACGTATAATTGATGGAGCATTCTATATGAGATTATAGAAAGAACCATGTATAGATATGAACAGTAAGCTGATATAAATCAATGTGTAAATATTATAGTGTGGAAACAATAAAACCAGAAGAGGGGTAGAGGGAAGTGGTAATCATGAGAGTTTTAGGTTACTAATATTCTAAGTATGTATAAATGTATAATAGGAAAATCAATAAAAACAATTGCCAAAAAAACACACACTTTGGTTTAAGAATGGACTACCGGAACAGATTAAGTTTGTAAACCAAGGTACTACTGTAGTTAACACTGGTGCCAAAAGATTGTCTGTATGGAAGGTATTCCACAAAATGTGTTCTTCCTAACAGAGAGCACGTGTTGCGGTGGGGGCCAGGAGGCCCCCCTACTGTTGCTGGGCAAATCCATTTGGATGTTCTCAGGCAGTGATTGGGTAATTGCGTCTCTGGGTAGATTCCGATGTTGCCAATTTGGGGGTGGGGACAAAGGTTTTAAATACTGGGCACACAGCTTTGGGCGTCTTCTTGGGCTGTGTTCACCGGATCACCCGCCCACCTTCCCTGAATTTGGGGTTATTTTTTTTGCTTTGACCTTGCTATGCCTATCATGGGGTCGTCTGCTTTGAGGCAGGGGCCTGGTAGGAATTTTGTCCATTTGGCTGATTGGCTGGTGCCATTTGGTTTTTGCCTTCTGCATAGCAAATCGCCACAACTTGTAAGGTTTGCGGTTAGGCGTTGGTTAAAATTGGTTGGTGGAGGGGTAAGTGCCTACCCCTCCAATGGTGGTGCGGAAAGGGAATTCCGTTAAAGGAATCCAGGGGCTTGCCATGCTTTCGTCCAAGTCCCTGGCATCGGGCTTGGGCTGTGCAAGCCCCCAGGAGTATGTGGGTAAGAAGTGAGGGTCTGCTGCCCAGCTTCATTTCTCCCCAATATTGTTTTCCCTGACTGGCTTCCGCTGGAATCTGGAAGTCAGTTCTGTCCCTGGGGCAAGGACAGATAGTCCTTAATTCCTAAGCAACCACTCACATATGTGTATTTAAATAAAGTTGTGGCCAAAATCATGCCAAAAACCTTAAACAGAAATTGATGTGTGAAGTGTGAGTTTATTTGGGGTGGCTTGGGGACCTCGACACGCAAAAGGGGTGTGGCCACCAAAAACACCCTTTTTCTGGTCAGTGCTTACTTGACCTCAGAAAATGGGCATGTTCAGATGGGAGCAGGCCTTTCGGGTATGCTGATCCAAGACATTCAGGGTTATGCACGTTATCCCCACCACCCCCAACCTACACTTTGAATTATTGTATAAAACAAACGGGAAACCAATGAAGATGTTTTGACACCGCTGGATTATGCTCAGGTTAATGAGTTCCAATTAACAGCATCGCCACCACAATTCCATCCACTACTGAGGCAACGATATCCCAGCTAACTAGACTTGGAATAAGCCACACTTTCCCAAGTTCACACATAACAGGAACCTATGGTTTAGTCATTCACTCATTTCATTCATTTTCTTGGTATGCTGCTTTTTCACACACACACAAATCATGTGCAAAGCAACGTACAACAAAGCAGGGTTGCACAATTTCATAATAACATAGCAAAACAGAAATATAATAACATACAAAACACATTTCAATACCATAAATATAACAGGATCAATTGAAGAACATTCAGCATCCACTAGCCAAGTCGAAGGAAAAACTTTCACTCTTTTTCCTCCATGTGAGGAAGTGGAGAGGAGATGGGAAAGCCTAGGTGGATTATTTGGATTATAAACCAAGATATAAATCTTAGATATGTGTTCTGAAGTGGACAAGGAAGGTCCTAGTACATATCTTGCCCCAGTCACAAATGCAATGGGTTGCATTTGTCAGAGCCACCCTCCCAGCTTCCTACCCGTCATCCAGTAATAGAAGGAGAATAATATTTCTTTATGTTGTAAGCAGAGTTGGGAGACATCTGGCTGCCTCCAGGGAGTCCAGTTTTATCTGAAAGGCCATTTTCCCATAACCATATTCATCTGCCAGCCTTCAGGTGTCACTGCGTGGTATCAGGCGATGGGTTGGGTGGGGGGCGTTGCTGCAGGGAACATGCTGGCAAGGCAGACACCTCCCCCACCCCATGGGTAAACTTTGACAGGTTGGTAACTACCCACCTGACATCACTACGACATCAGATGAATGACAGATGGGGTGGAGCTACCCACCTGTCAATGTTGGCCCTTGGGGTAGGGTGGGGAGATAAATATCTGGACCACAGGCGCTTTATAAAGTACTTCACATACATTATCAGGTTGCAGGGATAATGGCTGCGAATCACTTTATAAATATTCTATTCACTGATAGTTATAATGCCACTGGGACATACTGATGCACACCTGGGCTCCTTTTGAATTTGTTCTCGTCAGTTTCACCTTTCTTAATGTTGTTATTGATTAAGAGAAGTGGGCCTGGGAACAAATGCCCCCTGTGTGAGACTCTGAGGCGATACAATCCTCATGTGAGGTCCGCATCATACACATTTAAATCTGACCATAAAAGTATATTTATTCCAGTAGCAGAAATATAGTGCTGTATGTCCCAGTCTGAACGCTGTGGCACTATGGGAGAGATATTGCTTTTGCAAGCTTCGACTGCCATCTGGTGGGTCTTCTTTTACTAGCAAGCATAGTTCAGAAATAACCAGAAAAGTATGGCCTCTAGACCCCTGCATCTTTAATGCCTCCGGTATGTTGTTGATTCTGTTCGCTTCGCCCTTCTTTCTCCTTCCTTTGGTGGCAAAGACAGATTGTGGCTCTCAGGCGGAAAAGTTTCCCCACTCTGCTGTAAAATCCTGGAGTAAAGGCTTATCCCTTACCCTCTTACTGACAGCTTTGTACTGCACAACTCTGACTGAGTAGTCTGAAGTGTGCTTATCTGTAGTCCTGTGGCGAGGGTTGCTCTGGTCATTTCCTGTGCCGTTATGTTTTCCTTCAAAATTTAGATGGCAAGCTTCTTGATGCTGTCTTTGCTTCTTAAGTTACACGGTGATATATACCTTCTTTAAAAACAACAACACACCAATAGCAGTAAAACCTTTCTTCCACCATTCCCAAGTAACTTTAGGCTCAGGGGGACTCATAACTTCCTCATCTGCTACTATAGGGTGTTCCTGGAAGTAGGTCTTAAGTTTTAAACTTTTTTATATTTATATATAAATCACTTGCCACTCTTGGGGGCTTCCAAGCAGCCTCTTAGATGATTGCACTTCCTAAAATGTCTATGGGAAAGCAGCCATTCTACTTAAAAATGCTAATATAAACCTGAAAAGTATTTTTGACAGTGAGAAAGTAACATACTTAATACTAAATGTACAACTGTTTCAATATAAATTTTCTTTTGGGTGTGTTCCACAAAAGTTCCTCCTCCTTCAGTTTGGGAATCTTGGATGTTGGGAAAGACCTTTCTCTGCCTCAGACCCTGGAGAGCAGATGTCACTTGGAATAGCTAACACTCTGCCAGTCAATAGGCTGACTCTGTAAGGTGCTTTCTTGCATTCCTGTTTTTTTCATGCTTCACTCCAAATGAATATTTGCTCTCCTCCACTCCTTTAAAATAATGTATTCTGCCCTTTCAAACTAAGACTTCCCTATAAATCCATCAAGAAAGGTAACAGAGGACAGGGAATGGCAGTGCGTGAGAGTGAGAGAAGGAGGGAGGGAGAGGTTTTCATATTACACTTTTAATTGAAAGGCATAGCCAAATGAATGGCTGGTGGATTTGACACTCTACCCAAGATGTGAGTCAGATCTTCCCTTGCACTACATATCAAGACAAAGTCTATTCATGGTTTAAACACTAAATAAAATTTACTGTCTCTTATAGTGTTAAATTAAACTGATGCCTGCTTCAAGTGTGTCAAGGCATAATGTTGGAATATGTCTATCAGTAGCACTTGTAAATCAGATACCTGCTGCAGCACTAAGTCAGGCATCCACTAGGGAGAGCTATTGTAGAAATATATAGAATAGATGCCAAAATTAAACACAATTTATATACAGATAATAGAAAGGTGTCAGTGGTTAACCCCGGATATATTTTTCAAAGTTCTGTGTAGAAATGATAGTTATTTTCTCCCATGTTGTTTTATTTGGGGGTTTTGTGTGGGAGAGGATAAAGAAATTGTATATTCTTCAAGGATCAAGGTTTTGAGCTCATATGCAATCATAGCCTCACAAAGCAGCTTCTTTGAAGCTTCCTTCTGTTCTGCACAGGTGATAAATCACGCCAAGTGGCATAAAAAGACTTGGAGGCTTCATAACATAGTTAGAAGATTGGTAGAGGTTATGGAATGAAGGTATTAATTTTACAGCATGTAGTACGCTTAAAGAAAATGTTATGAAAATGATGTATGGGTGGTATTTAACACCAGTTAAATTGGCCAAAATGTATAGGGAAAAAAAGAAAAAAAAAGAATGTTGGAAATGTAAGGAAAAGGAAGGTACTTTTTACCATATGTGGTGGATGTGTAAAGAGGTAAAAGCTTTCTGGAAAATGATATATAATGAGTTAAAGAAAATGTTTAAAAATACTTTTGTTAAAAATCCAGAAGCTTTTTTACTGGGTATAGTGGGTAGAGAGATACCGAGACAAGATAAAAAAATGTTCTTATATGCAACACTGAGGCAAGAATTTTGTTAGCCCAAAGATGGAAACAACAGGAGCTACCAACAGAAGAAGAGTGGCAGATGAAAATGATGGACTTTGCAGAACTGGCAAAACTGATGGGAAGAATCTGGAACCAGTGAGACCAAGCATTCAAATATTATATTTGAAAGACAACTGTAAGCAATTAAGATCATTAGCAGGGTTATCTGAAGATCTGTAAAGTGAAATTGCTACCTATTCAGGTTGAGTAATATAATATTTTAGGTAATGATGTAACAAGGATAGGAAAAGAAGCAAAATGTAAAGATGTAAAGTTTAACTTTGTAAACCATCAGACGGGAGGAAGGGAAGTCGTTAGGCTCAGTTGAGCCAAAGAGATAAAATAAGATGGTATAATGTTACGTAATGTGATTACATGGAAAACCAATAAAAATCATTTATACAAAAAAATAAAAAGACTTGGAGGCTTGTCCATTAATATCAGGCCCTGTAATTGAGAAATCCATGCTTTATGAAGGTCTTATTCCAGTGTCTTCCAGTATCAGGCAATAGTGAGTTTTGCCACTGACAAAGACTGTGTTCTAAGGCTTTTACATGAAAAATATTTGGCCTCCTTTCCATAATAAGACAATGGTACAATTTTAGAGTCCAAAAGGAACATTTTGCTTTGTGCTTGTGCTTGTTTCATTTAATATATTTTTCCAAAAAAGTTGCACTTGGGGACAAAGAGAGAGAGTCAGGGTTGTTGCAGCAAAGCAATCAGATTGTGCTATCAGTTTTATTTTCCTTAAGCGATGCACTACTTTTAAGACATTTTATTATTATTATTGCCAATATTGATATGGATGAGGCCTTTCTCCAAATCTTGTCCCATTTCTGCATTGTCAAAAGACTCTCCCAGGTCTTTCCCCCATTGAATCTTCAATGCCATTAGAGGAGTCAATGTTGCCCCTGTAAATCTGAAGCAATCTTCATCCCACCTCAAAAGTACCATATTTTTGCTCTATAGGATGCACTTTTTCCCCTCCAAAAATTAAGGGGTAATGTGTGTGCGTCCTATAGAGCGAATGCAGACTGCGTGGCTAAGTCCAAAGCCAGAACAGGGAGACGGAGCGCCCCCACCTCCCGCAAAAGCAGGGAGAAGGTCTGGGGAGAAGCACACAGGCTGCGTGCAGCCTGTCCGCTGCTCCTAGAGCTGGGGGGGGTCATATTTTTTCCATTGATTTCCCCCTCTGAAAACTAGGTGCGCCCTATGGTCAGGTGTACCCTATGGAGCGAAAAATATGGGACTACTTTTGTTGGTGATGAACAAGAAGGGATGGAGCTGGCTTTGAGGCAAGAAAAAGCGGTCATAGGACAGAACTGTGGTGAGCTGCCTATTCCTACTCATGAACAATGTGATTTTTGCAGGGTACTACAACATTCTTGGCTCTCAGCCTGATTAGGAAGAACACAGGAAGTTGCCTTATTCCAAATTCAACCATTGGGCCATCAGCTCAATATTGCTTGCAATAACAGAGAGCAGCTCTCCAGGATTTCGGAGAGAGTGCTTCTTAGTTTCCCCCCAACAATTTGTCTGTTTATTTATTTATTTTTAATCCATACCTTCACAGCCTCTTTCGCAGCCCTATCTGGAGATACCAGATATTGAAGCTGGAAGCTTCTATCCAAATCAGGTGTTCTCCCACTGAGCCATGGCTCTTCCACATAGGGATGGAAGGATAGATCAGTTTTGATTCTCTCAGTTTCCCATTTTTTCAGTCTTAGATTCAGTTCTCCGCATTTCACTTTAAAAAAAACCAAATGAAAATTCAGTAGAATTTTCACAATACAAACATTTTATATGCCATTTTGACTAATGTACACATATTGGCAAGCAATGTTCTCTCATATAATGTATTATTGCATGGTAAGTTCACTAATCATCTTTTCCATCTATAATTTCCTCTAATAAATGCATTCTTGTAAACGCTTTTGGTTGGAGAGCAGCATAGCAAAAGGTGTGTTTCACTTCGTGTGTGTGTGTGTGTGTGTGTGTGTGTGTGAATTTGATAGAATCAGCTTTAAATATGTACTGAGTCAAATTTCTCCTCTACCTCCTACTTCCACACGTACATGAGCACTCTTGTACACATAAAAGATTGCAGGCTCAAGCAACAACACACAGTTAAGTTGAACAGACTGATGAAAGGGGGACTTTTCTTTTGAATATTGTTTCTTAGGCACAACATCTCTAACTATTTGAAGTATCCACGTTCTTTATACATAGTCTTCATAAGTCTACATTAAGTTCTCCTTGAACAATGGCCCCTATAATATGTTTCCCCACCTCAAAAGGCTACATTTTAAAGTTTCTATTGAACTGTGATAAACATTGAATTAGAATACCCACTTTTAACAGATACCAAGTAGCTACCACTTATTGTCTCCTTATTTACATCTCATTCTTTCTCTGAATTAAACGGCTTTCTGACCTTGGGCTACAGAGCTTAAAATGTGAGTCATTAAATGTGTGTGTGTGTATTCCTCAGGGATGGTCTGAAAGAATTCCAAATTTGTACTGGCTTCATATTTATTCTTCTTTAGGCATTCTCTCAAGCCACTGACAGACTAAGAATAAATATGAAGCCAGTACAAATTTGGAATTCTTTAATAGTTGGGTATTACTGCACTCATAGTGATATGCAATCCACATACGTATGAGAGCTAAAGACACAATGGATAGGTATCAATTTTGTATTTAGGAATAAAAATTACATACTTTCAGCTACAGATAAGTATAGATTTTTGAGATAAATTATGTGAAGCAGTTTGAGTCCTTAGGAGCCCCAGTCGATCAGATACTGGTTCATCTTTTTCAAGATGCTTTAGCTGAGATTCCTACATTGCAGGGGGCTGGACTAGATAACCCTTGGGTCCACAATTCTTTGATTCTGCGAGTATCCTGTTTTCCATTGTGGTTACAAAGGTGCTTCTGGGGGGGGTCTATAAAGACAACATGAATGAAAAGCTCTCTTACTCACTTCTACTATATGCACTTGGGAAACTGGTATCCACAGCTGGGTAAACAATATGGTGCCCTTGAAATGTTATTTGATTCCAACTCCCATTAGTCCAATAGGCAATGGTCATGGGAGGTAGGAGTTATAGTCCAATAACATCTGGAAACCACCATATTGGCTATCCCTGTTTGAAATCTTCCATTTGGCAATTGATAACCTTCACCTTCCAATAACTTGTCTAACCCCCTTTTAAAGTCACCTAAGCCAGTGTCTGACAGTACAGCTCAGAGCAGTGAATTCCTTATAAGAGAACTGTGTGTTGTGTGGAGGAAAAGCAGTCCATAAGTTCTGAGATCACAATCCATCCAAAATGAATCACTCTGAAATGGTCATTGATTTCACTGGGAGACACTGAAGCTGAGCTTAACTTTCCCCATTCGCAACAAAGGGCTTAGGTTTGGCCAAATTGTGTCCTGTGCTGATGCTGATACAGAGCCTGTGGCCAATAATGCTGGATACACACACACAGTCTGCAATAGGGGTATCAGGATGCTGGACTAAATTAACCATTGGTCTGACACCGCAGAGCTCATTTCCAGGTACAAAATATTGGAATTTATTGCTCAGAGAATGCCATCTCTCTCTCACACACCCACACACCCACACACCAATCCCACATCACATCACAGAGGCGTAGCAAGCCCAGGTGGTACCCAGTGTGGAAATGTTTTTGTCACCCTCCCCCCACATCAACAGCTAGGTGTAGGCTTGGGAGTCGTGGGCAGGCGCCGAATGTCTGCCCCCTTCCTACGCCTCTGCGCCCCCACTCCCATGACTCCCAAGTACCCCGAGCCATCAGGGAAAGGTGGGAGCTATGCCACTTTGGGGGGCACTGGCAAAACTGCACAGCTCGTCGTCTCGGGAGCCACGGCTCCTGTCCGTCCCCCTCCCTCCCTCCCTGGCTCGCTGTAAAACAGCAAAGCGGGAGTCGCTTACAGGAAGCCAGGGAGGCTGGGAGGGGGGCCCCCGGTTTGCCGTAAGTGGCTGTTGCTTGCGGCAGAGGGATTGCCACTCGGGTGGCGCCGGCAGCAAACCACTATGTACAGCGCATGTGTAGCATCGCTACGCAGAGCACATGCATGTGGCATGTGTGACATGTGTTGTATGTCGCCGCCGGCACGTCCTGAGAACCGTAAGGATGATGGCAGGCTCCTCTGCTCACGGCTGCAGCTGCAAACGGAGGATCCTCCACATGCGGCTGCACCACCGTAATGGCTGCCCGCGCCGCTGCGCCTCGGCCGGGTGGCAGGGCAAGCACCCCACGGGGTGCCTTCTTGTCACCACCCCCAGACATGGAACATGGGGCACACCGCCCCTCTGCTCCCACCTTGCGATGCCACTGATCACAGATACCTCACCTAAGAAGAAAGCATTTGATTCCTTGAACAAAATCTTACAGAATTACAGTATTGGCTTTGGTCCTTCTTTCTCAGACAATTGTGCAAGCCAAAAGCCTGATCTTGTTTTTCTAATGAAAAATTAACAGCGAAAGGATTGCCAAACTAAACAAGAGATTGCTGCTCAACTGCTGAAGGGTACAGCATTACTCAGAAGGTATCACTAGCAAGGCTGACAGGAGGCATCCGTTTGACTTTAACACCGGGTACAATTGCATTGGAGGGATCTGCAACTGAAGCAGCTGAATTGCTGTTAAGTGCCTGGCTTCCAATTAAAGTGCTTATTTCTGGATCTATGCCCAGATTCCCCACCAGCAAGGTTAGATTTGAGTAAGCAGCCTGGGCTGAAAGCCAAGGATAATTTCCTAAATCCCCTTGTCAAGCTCATATTCATAGAAGCTTCAAGGAAAGCAGAAGCAAAGAAAGTGATGGAAATATCATGACCCAACTTGGGCTGCTTAAGACTTAGGTGTGGAATGACCTCTAGTGTAAGGAAACCCATCTGAGCTGGGCAATATCACTCTAGTTCTCTAACGCCGCCATAAGATTAATTTCATTCCTTTTCCAGCTAGGTTTCTAGTCCACCAGAAACAAAATAAACATGTGCGTATCTATTTTATTTTAAATGTTTATATGCTGCTATATTATAATAATACCAAACAGGTTTACAATAATATCTATATATAATAACCAAAACATAAAAATTAAAATCAGAAGCCATCAACTAACCATGATGGAAATATGTATCTATTAATTGCTGGTGTAAGCCAGGGGACATAGAAAAGTTTTCAGCAGGTGTTTAAAGGTTGAAACAGAAGGTTCTTGCTGAATCTCTATTGGCAGAGCATTCCACAGATATATGCTAACAGGTTGTGTGTCCTTAATTTGCCTTCAGACCAAGCAGTTTATGTAACAAAATTTGGACAGAGGAGCTAAAATCAATTTGAGATGGACCCCAGTTATTTATCAACAGAAAATCTTTTTAAAAACAAACAAACAAAATTAGGATTGTCTTTGTTGCTGCAGGCCTGCAAAGCTTTGTGAGACAATGTTAACAATTATTTAGCAACACTCTGCTGCATTGTATCATTTTGTTTATTTGTTGAATTGGCACTTGCCCAAGTTGATTGTAAAAGAAGGGTGGGGAACTTCTTCCAGCTTGAGGGCCACATTCCCTTCTGGGCAAATTTTCAGGGGCCACAATGGATAGGCATCAATTTTGTATTCAGGAATGAAAATGACATACCGTATTTTTTGCTCCATAAGATGCACTTTTCCCCTCCTAAAAAGTAAGGGGAAATGTATGTGCGTCTTATGGAGCAAATGCAGGGGGGAGGCAGGCAGGAAAAGCCCCCAAGAACCACACACAAACTCCGCGTGGCTCTTCCGGGCTTTTCCCCAGGAGGGAGAAGGGTCTGACGTGGCCACTCAGTCCCTTCTCCCTCCTGGTAGAAAAGCCCGCAGGAGCCGCGCGCTCCTTAAAGGGTACGCGGCTCCTGTGGGCTTTTGCGGGAGGTGGGGGAATTGCCATAGCCGCACGCAGCCTCTCCCGGCACGAGAGGATGTGCGTGGCTAAAGAAGCCAATACAGCGAGCGTGATCCATCCCGCTGGC
Source organism: Podarcis vaucheri (assembly GCF_965113315.1). Taxonomy (NCBI): domain Eukaryota; kingdom Metazoa; phylum Chordata; class Lepidosauria; order Squamata; family Lacertidae; genus Podarcis; species Podarcis vaucheri. The sequence continues at coordinate 105,769,398 of NC_138762.1, forward strand.
TGTCTTGGGTTCCTCTTTAGACTCACGCAACCTCTCCAGCCAGGAGAGGCTGTGCACGGCTATGGCAGAAGCCAAGACAGCCAGCGGAATGGATCCCGCTCGCTGTCTTGCCTTCTTTGCTCTTTGGGGCTGGGAGCCCGGGCTTCCCCCGGCAGCCCTGAGAGGCTCTGGGAGAAGTGGACAGGCTGCACGCAGCCTCTCTGCTGCTCTTTGGGGCTGGGGGAAATAATATTTTCCCCTTGGTTTCCCCCTCTAAAAACTAGGTGCGCCTTATGGTCTGGTGCGCTTTATGGAGCAAAAAATACGGTACTTGCAGCTACGGAGAAATATTGATTTTTGAGGCAAGAGTGGGCAGAGCAACAAACGTGCCTTTCACCTTTGACTAGTTTCCAGATCTCACTCTGCCCTCGATTCACTATCTAGGCAGGCAGGATCAGAGTTCAAGAGCACCTTCCAGCCACGGAAGCCAGGTGGCTTTGGGATGTGGCCTGGAGAGGGGGGTGGTGCCCTGAGGTTCATCCCAAGGACCAGATAACAAGGCTTAGAGGATCCCCATCCCTGCCATAAAACAGTACAAAACATCTGTAAAGACTGCCAATTGTAAATCTCAGCGCAAGACATGCTAGCTAGCAGAGTTCATATTAAAAAAACAACAACAGATTCCAACTGCAGAAATCAAAACCCCTTAAAGGACAACAGATTTTATGCAGGGCAAGAGAGAGTCAATTAAACAGGCCTGCCTTGATATGCGTTGTACATCACTAAAAGGGCTTTGGACCTGGTAACTTCTTACTGAATATCAGAGTTCAGGATGTGTGTGGTTTCTTTAGCCATGAGAGGAGACACAGAGGGGGACGCACTCCTCCAGATACTAGGGACACAGACTGTTTTAGATTTTGAAATTCAAAGGCAGCACTCTGAATGGAGTCTAGAAACTAATTGTCCCAGTAGGGCCATAGCTGGTGTACAAAGAAAGCAGGAAAAAGATACTCTTGGCCACAGATGTTACCTGATCATCAAGCAGTAATGCTGGGTGGATGACAAACACCTAATAGTTCAACTCATAGTGCTCTTGTAAATGTTGCTCAGTTTATAGAGGACTTTTCTTATTAAAATATGAATCAATTATTATGTTGTTTGACTTGGATAATTATTCTATTTGTGAGGAGCAGATAAATACATTTTGCCTTACATAACCCTTGCAATCCTCATATCAGATGCCATGTCTGTGTCCAGTCATACAGCGGAGGGGAATGGAAAGGCCATTGTGTAAATTCATTATGATTCAATTGTCATTTGACCTTATAGGAAACCCATTTAGGTGAAGCAGGTCAAATTCTCTAATACAGCTAATTCTCTCTTGACAGCATTTTCCCTCTGCCTTGGGTCTTCAAATATTCCAATTGCTTCATAATAAAAAGAGGAGTAAAACAATAAAAAGCACAGTAAACACCCCATTCCAAGCACACATAATTTATGCAATAATTCAATATATGTAGCAGCAGCAGAAATCGCATAGACTCCAGAGCCCCTTAAGATATGTCTCCAAGTCAAATGCTTATCTCTGTGGCACTTCCGATTTGGATGGATTCCAACTCCTACTATCCTTTACTATTGCCTGATGGGAGATTTATGTCCAGCAGTACCTGAAGGGTCACAGTTCCTCCATCCCTAAACATAACGGTTTTAATTGGAAAGATGAGCTCTTGGGGCTGCAAATTCTACAAGCATGGGGGACACTTTGTAGAAAGATAGCAGAGGACAGTCATGTCTATGATGGCAGTGGAACTCACAACAATGTTTTTGCAGGTGTGCTCAAATGAGCAATGTGGGCAGCTAAAATCTGTGCTTTCTTTATGTTTCCCAAAACATTTGCCCAATTATGGATAACATCTTTGCATATTTCTAAAACTTTGAGATTGTTATTTTATTGGGCAAACTTTATCAAACTGCTAAATGAATACACTTGTGTATATTGTCCCTGTAAATATATTGAGAACAAAGTTTTAGCTTAATTATTCACAGGAAATAAGCAGATCATTTTTAAGTGCCGTTAATCACATTTAAATTTCCCAATAATGCATGATAATTTACTAATGTATTTATGGAAAGTAATTAATTTCCCTATGTGAAAGTAAATTTCATCATATTAATTCATGAAGTCTAATTAGAATACAGTGCTTGTTCATTATTTAAAAGCTTGGTAGCTGGAAAATATTTTCTATAGAATCAAATTTTATAGAAGTCTAAATAATGCTGTAGAAACTGCCTTTGTTGGATCACACAACAGGTCCAGATATTCCAGCATTTCGTTTCTGAAGGTGCCTCTGAGAAGCTTAGAAGCAGAATATGAAGGCAACAAAATTATAATGGCCAGGTTATTAATATCAGCTTCACAACAATCTTATATGTATTTTCCAAGGGGTAAGCTGCACTGAACTCTGCATTGCTTATTTCTGACATAATTCATAAGGTCACTTGTAATGCACACTGAGGTTTAATGTCACATCTTCAGAACATCCCCAAATGGAGCGCTATCTTAGGCAGGTTTTTGGAGCATTGGAAAGTGATCATTTCATATATTATTGTTTTAGAGTTCCATATTTTTTCCTGAAATCCAGTACACATCTATTTAGGATGATGCCTCAATGGGCACCATTGAAATTACTTTGAGGTAAGTAACATTAGGGCTTGACCGGTATTTTAAATTGTGTTGGAATCAACGATTGTATCAGAAAGGCTGGAAGAGGAGGACTAAGACCAGATTAAGAACTTTGGTGAGTTTATTTACATGGATGTTGCAACCCACCTGCCCGTTTTCTTTGGGATGGGACTGGGGGGGGGAAACATTCAAATGAATATATCATTTCTATAAACCAAGCCATACCTAAGAAATATGTTGGAGCATTCACTTAAGGGTTGGTGTTTTGCTGAAGAGTCAAAAAGTAGAAAAGGAAAGGAAATAAACACATGGATGCTAGCAAGGGGCAATGACATGATGGAGGGTGGGAATGTGGCAATCGGGGAGGATTTTTACTGGTCTTGAAATTAAATGAAGCACAATTAGAAAAGAAATCTTACAAATAAATGATGTCCATGACATTTATTAACACCCTTTGGAATTAAGGCTGCAGACATCAAGTTGTTTTAGTGCATATTAATGCTTAATTCTTGGTAAATACCTGTAGCACAATTATTTTAGCTTGTTGGGGTCGCTCTCTCCCTTTTAACCAGTATGCCAGAAGAACCACATGTTTCTTGGCTGAATATTCAGATCAGGGCTCCCTGCCCTTCTATCTGCACACTGAGGCTTCCTTGGAGGAGCGTCTTCCACTGCTGCAGAACTTCATTCTCTTCCTTCAGGGCTTTATCCTCCTCTTCAAGAGCTTTCCTTTCTTCTCTAAGAGCTTTGTTCTCTTCCTGGAGGGCAGCTTCTTCTTCTTGGAGGGCTCGCCTCTCTTGATGGAGACATTTTTCCTCTTCTAGGAGAGCAGCACTATTCTCCCTGAGAGCCTTGATCTGTTCTTGGAAGGCCTTGTTCTCCTCCCACAAAGCAGTGAGCTCCTCTTGAAGAGCCTTCTCTTCCATTTTGAAGGCCACATCCTGCTCCTGAAGGGATTTGATCTCTTCTCGTAGAGCCTTATTCTGCTTTCGGAGAACCTTTTCCTGTTCCTCAAGTGATTTTCCCTCATCCAAAGCGTCCAGTTTGTTCTCCTTGAGGACACTGCCCTCCTCCCAGTCAATATTGTTTGTGTCTCGGAGAGTACAATTCTGTTCACGAATAGCTTTGTTTTCCATACGGAAAGTTTTGTTGTCTTCGCGAATAGTCCTGTTCTTTTCCCAAAGGATTTGATTCTCACCCCGGAGTGATTGCTTTAGCTGTCTCTGGTAGGACAGGTAGGTAGAGGAGCATGTCAAAGGATGAGAGCTACTCTTGCTTAAATATTTTCCATCCTTGGATTCTAGCATTTCATCCCCCAGGGCAGGGGCTTCATTCAGTCTGCTGAATCCACTAGTTCATCAGACTGAAAGTAATGTGAAGTGTCAATGAAAACAACTACAGGAAGAAGGCAAGTAATCCAAAATTAGGCAAATTACATTCATTTTGGAAACTTTATACAGAACAGAAACAAACTTAATTCACAATCACACTTGCTCTTTCCACAAGTCTATTGATTTCGCTGAAACTAACAGGCTGAACATAAAATGTTTTCTTGGAAGCCCATGCCAGGGCCCATATATAGGGAGCAGAGCCCGTGGTCTGCTCATACAATGTCCTCAGGTTTAATCCCTGTTAAAAGACTCTCAAGTAGTGGGACTGGGGAAGACTTTTGCTTGAAACCTGGGAGAGCTGTCTCAAGTCAGAAGAGATAATACTTGACTAGACCAAATGTCTGACAGTTAAAACCTCTGTGGGTATCCAGACTCCAGGACTCCCAATTTGTGAAACATTATCCATTAAAATTGTGTGAACACCTTCTTCTGTTTCTAGAAGTGTTACTACAAGATTAACACAGCCTAATTAACTATAAAGGAGCTTCATATGTACAGCGTCTCGTGGAACTTGCTATTTCATCAGTCACAGCCCTAAACAGCTTTAAAATGGAGAATGGGTAATATAATCTGTTGGGAATCCTTTGGGGCTTTCCCACTTTATCAGATTCCATGCCCCAAAATGTATATTTTCATGATCAGATAGCACTTACCTATATACTAGTCTCAAGTCAATTTGTTGCCTAATAACCTTTGGCGACTGGAGCTGAAAATGTGATGTTGAGTGGCCCAAAGTGATGTCATTACACACTGGCAACCTCCATGAGGCAATAATTAGGGGTCTTCATAATGGTATCCAAGGGGAACTTTTCAGTGGAGACAAATTTGCATATGACATAAGAGCTTAAGGCAGGTCTATCCTTTGGCAGTTTAAGAGACATGTTCACCAGCCAGTTGATGTCTTGATGGGCTGACAGAACGACTGCAGATCAACTACCACAGATGTGGTGTCCCCTCACCTCACTTCAAATGTACCATTTCTCCATGGCACCAGTTCACCCATTTAGTTTGAAATGCTAATCACATGAACAAAGGTCGCCTCCAGATGACCTGTTTATTGAGCAGCCATCCCCCATTGGTTTGCACAAAATTTGCAGAGGGGCTAAATGATGTCAGTTATTTATTGAGAATTCATTCTGTTCGGGTGGAGGTTCAATGCTACTGCATTGAGCAAACATCACCCTACATTTCCCAGCGCATTCTCCTCTCTCTTTCCTTTTTGCAAAAAGTAGGATACTTGTCTTGGACATGAGATTGTTGTACAAGAGCTCCAAATCATCTTTAATTGCACCACCTGAATTTGCCAGTATGTGACTGAATCTCACTGAAAAACAGCAAAGGTCTGGAAATGCTTCTACTAAGAAGCTTTGTGTGTTAATAACAAGTCCTAACAGTTGTGTAGGATCTGTGATGGCCTTCTCATAAATGGAAGTTATTTTGGAATGCTGCAATCATTTCATAGTGATTGTGTAGGTGTGAACTAGACGCATGTGCACACATATCAGTGAAGTGCATGTGTGCGCGATCCAAATGTCAGTGATGGACATATGTGTGGGAACATGCTGAAATAATTCTAATTAATCTTTATATCTCTCTCTGTGGAAGCACAGGCATATGTCACAGAACAGGTATCACAGAACAGAATTTAAGCCCATATTTAAAATGTGTGCTAAATGTTGGTTATGACAAACCATACAAAGCATTTTAAATAGAATAAAGGTAAAGGTAAAGGAGGGACACGGGTGGCGCTGTGGTCTAAACCACAGAGCCTAGGACTTGCCGATCAGAAGGTCAGCGGTTCAAATCCCCGTGACGGGGTCAGCTCCCATTGCTCGGTCTCTGCTCCTGCCCACCTAGCAGTTCAAAAGCATGTCAAATGCAAGTAGATAAATAGGTACCGCTCTGGCGGGAAGCTAAATGGCATTTCCGTGCACTGCTCTGGTTCGCCAGAAGCGGCTTAGTCATACTGGCCACATGACCCAGAAGCTGTCTGCAGACAAACACCAGCTCCCTCGGCACAATCTGCGACTGGTTCTTTACCTTTTTAAAGGTAAAGAACCCCTGACAGTTAAGTCCAGTCGCGAACAACTCTGGGGTTGCGGCACTCATCTCGCTTTACTGGCCAAGGGAGCCAACGTTTGTCCGCAGACAGTTTTTCTGGGTCATGTGGCCTGCATGACTAAGCCTCTTCTGGTGCAACGGAACACCGAGACCAGAGCAGCACACGGAAACACCATTTACCTTCCCCCTGGAGTGGTATCTATTTATCTACTTGCACTTTTTGGCGTGCTCTCGAAGTGCTAGGTTGGCAGGAACTGGGACCAAACAACAGGATTGTATTCTTGGTTTTCTCTGTTTGCCAGCTTCCACAGTTGCTATGTTTATATCATTGTTCCATGATTACCATGTTAGCAACATTCCAGGACAGGATAGCTCTGTTATGTTTTGTTTCCTAGAATTCTTCTGTGTGAGAAGGTGAAACATCTCTACATTGTTATACAAAATTCTGATTGTATCCCTATACTGCATGGTGGCCAAGAAGCACAGGTGTGGAGCTCTGTGGTGCGCCTACATAAGCCACTGCCAGACTTTTACATTGGGAGTGGGGTGTAATTCAACGTCTGTAAGGGACTGGGCAGAGGAGGAATGATGGAGACTGCCTCCCCAGCCCAACCCTTCCAGAGAAGAGGAAGACAGTTCAGAATTACAACAGGGGTTTGAGGGAGGTCACAGCTCAGATGCAGATGAGGTGAAAAGTTGGGAAACAATGGGAGAGGAGGAGGAGGTAGAGGAATCACCATGGGGGTGACAGCTGATGGACACAGTGACTTTAGAAAGCATTCCAGACCGCCCGCCCCCCAGAACATGGAGGACCTTGAAAGGAGAAAAGCAAAGAGCTCAAAGGCAGAGGGCACTTGTCAGTACCCATAGAGGTGATGACGAATGAGGAAGTGGGAGAGCCGGGTGTGTGTGTGGAGATTGACTCGGGAGAATGCCATTATCCAAGAGGCTGGGTTCTAAAGCATCTCTCTGTAAATACTGAATAAAAAGCAGACGGTAAGAACATTCCTTGTCTTTGTACATTTCTGGGCAAACGGCCATGACTAAGCCGTTTCTGGCACAACGGAACACTGAAACCAGAGCAGCGCCTGGAAATACCGTTTACCTTCCCACCGGAGCGGTCCCTATTTATCTACTTGCATTTTGGTGTTAGGTTGGCAGGAGCTGAGACAGAGCAACGGGAGCTCACCGTGTCGCGGGGATTCAAACCGCTGACCTTTCGAGTGGCAAGCCCAAGCAGCACAGTGGTTTAACCCACAGCACCACCCGCGTCCCTTGTAGGGCATCTTAGCTAGCCTTTAAAAAGAACAACAGGCTATCATTCACAATTAGGGTCTTATAGCTGTTTTGACACCCCAATAATAATAATAAGCAGAAACTGAGGAGGAGAAAACAAAACAAAACTATTTGTCCCATCCAGACTAATGAATTCTCCTTGCAAAATCTTGGCAATGAGCTTTTTCCAAGAATATTAAGGAACTAAGTGGACACTTCTGTGAGTACAATATTGATATATGTGTACAAATTTGTTATTCCATAAGCGAGAGCATATAAAAAGTGAAACGCTATCCCTCACCCATGTTGGAAGAAAGAGCGACCTTTCAGATTATGGAAAATAACTTGAACCAATGAATCCAAGTCACAAGAAGGGAGATTCTGGCTAAAAACCAGGAAGAACTTTCTGACAGTAAGCTATTTGACAGTGGAACAGGCTTCCTCGAAAGGTGATGGACTCTGCTTCATGGGAGGTTATTAAGCAGAGGCTGGGTAGCCATCTGTCTTAAATGCTTTAGCTGTGATTGCTGCATTGCAGGAGTTGAACTAGATGACCCTGGGGGCCCCTTCAAATGCTACAATTCTATGATTTTTATGATTTGGCAGTGAAGCAGCAGAAAGTAAGCTACACCATCAGTGTGCTTTGACCCACTTACCCCAAAACCAGGGTACCTTTTATGCAATTAAAACTTGCTGCCTAGACAAAGTGATTTTTATCTTCATAGTATAATTTCATGCACAACGTGTGCTTGCAAGAGCACACACAAACACAACGTGCAACTGATGCACAATATAAAGAGCATTTTAAAATGTTCCTCAGTTTTATTTTTTACATACAGACATACGGTAATTTCATATTAACATTTGGCTTCTCTGGTGCTTTTCCAAGCCTAATAATGTTGCGCTGACATGGCTTGGTATTTTTCGGGGTGGGTGGGTGTGTTTGGTTTTAAAGGCTTTCAACCCCAGTGATTTCTTTCCCCAGTGGCTTCTGAAATTTATGTTGTTGATTTCAACAAGCTGAGTACCTGGATGAAGATGGACTGTTTGCTTGATCAGCAATAGATTAGCTGGGTACCACGGAGAGCAAGAGCTGATGGTCTGGCCCATCTGCGCCTCCATCACTGTGGCTTGAAGCCACTGCTCTCTTTTTCTGCATGACCAACTGACTAATTACTATTCTTGGCCTCTTCCAATCTCTTCAATTAATGCAGTGCACAATTGCACATAGCTACAGAGTCACCCATCATGCTTTGGAATCTGGGCCAAGAATTAGGCTCAAAGTCCCAGAAGCACCTGTTAAGAATCCAAAACATCCAGATGGCACGGTCTTTTTGGGAAGCGTCAAAGATTGACTTATTTGTCTGTCTTATTTTTGGTTTAAGGTTATAGACACAATTGTCTAGAAGCCACAAGCCAAAGTGCTTCACACAGAACAAAAGATAAACAATCCCTCCCTCCCGATCTATGGATTACAGCAAGAAACCTTTAATTTGTATATCTAAATCTTTATACACTGGTGGGGTTCATTGGTTTTTGGGTTGTTGTTTTTTTGCTTTTTAACCCCAGAAGCATATAAATGGGATTAGTCTGTGATTACAAGGAAGGCTCTGGAATAATTAGAAGGATTTACTCACAGCTGTAAATCACACACACAAAAGGGAATTATTTCATGATTCTACAGTATAACTTCCAATTTAAGAGTTTGTTCATTAGAAAACATCATTCAGGTTGGCCCTGTTCTCACTTGGTTGCAGTTACAACAGCATCATGTTATTGGATATCACATACCCTCCACAAATAGTTGTGCAAGTTTCTAGTTACAGAATATCAGAAATTAAGATATTACTATCAGATCTTCTTAGGACTCGGGTGGCGCTGTGGGTTAAACCACAGAGCCTAAGGCTTGCTGATCAGAAGGTCAGTGGTTCAAATCCCTGTGACAGGGTGAACTTCCGTTGCTCGGTCCCTGCTCCTGCCAACCTAGCAGTTCAAAAGCATGTCAAAGTGCAAGTAGATAAATACCGTATTTTTCGCTCCATAAGATGCACTTTTTTCCTCCTAAAAAGTAAGGGGAAATGTCTGTGCGTCTTATGGAGTGAATGTGTGGTCAATCGCTGGCTCCCTTTCTGGCCCCGCCCCCTTGCCCAGGCCTCCATTGTTGAATGTTCTGCAGACAGAGGCTGTTTGTTTCCCCAGCGACATGTGACTGGCTGATTAGATTATCTGTCTAGAAACTGTAGAAACGGCTCCCTTTCCTTTCCTAAAGAAGCTGCAAAACTGTGAGTTGAACCCCATAAAAACAGGATTTTTCCCCTTTGCAAAAGAAGTTGCACAACTGTGAGCTGATCCCCCAAAAAACAGGACTTTCCCCCTTTCCTCCTCTAAAAACTAGGTGCGTCTTCTAGTCAGGTGTGTCTTATGGAGCAAAAAATATGGTAGGTATGGCTCCGGCAGGAAGGTAAACGGTGTTCTGGTTCACCAGAAGTGGCTTAGTCATGCTGGCCACATGACCTGGAGGCTGTATGCCAGCTCCCTCGGCCAGTAAAGCGAGATGAGCACTGCAACCCCAGAGTCGTCTGTGACTGGACCTAACAGTCAGGGGTCCCTTTATCAGATCTTCTAGGGTGTCGCAGGATGCATTTGTTTTTCATGGATACCCCCTCTAAATTAAAAAAGTAAACAAGAACTTCTGAAATAAACACTGTAAGTAAGCAGAATATTTGGAACTGAAGCAAAGGAAGCATCCAAGAAGATAATAGGACATGTGTTCAACATTAAATTTGTGGCACACACCAGGGTTCTAATTTCTTTGGACTCCTTCTTTACCACAGGTTCCCTTGAATGCTCCAACACATTCATTATGGTCTTCCCATGTAATCTTATTTGTTCAAAGCAGAGTTAATGGAATCTGTAGATGGCATATTTTATCACTATGGCCCTATCCTGCTAGAAGGTATTTTGTGGGCTTTCCACAGGAACTACTCATGAAGGAAGATGTGTCAACAATACTCCCCTAATGTGTTTCAGACCATGTCATCAATGCCCAAACATCTGACAACTGAAGGAAAGGTGTGGGTTGCTGTTGTTGTTTTAACTTTTACCCCTGAAAATAATTTAATAGATATTATCGTAATTGACTGAAATATTGGCACAGGCATTCCCCAACACACACTCAGAGCACCAGTTACAGATCTTGTGTAATTCTGTTAAATTAGAATTGCAGAGGTGGGATTTGTTTGTTTGTTTGTTTGTTTGTTTTAGAATGGAACAAACAAACAGCAGCTTAATCTTGGAAACCAACTGGGGAGGAGGGTTTGAGAGGATGGACGAAAACAAAAAGAAGCATGCATGGATATTTTCCGTCAAATTCCACTCACTGGTTTGGATTGCAAGGGGCAGAATAGAAAGCAATAAGGTGACTGGGGTGAAAAGCAGGAGTATGTGGAAGGGATGAGAGAATTTATCAGTTTTGGTTTCCTTCAGTTCCTCATTTTAACAAGCTTAAATTCAGTTCTCCACATTTCCATATCAGTTTTTGATTCCCTCCCCCCAAAGTCCTCATGAAAATTCACTTGCACATGTTCACATGCATTTTTGTGTATTACAGTGGTACCTCGGGTTAAATACTTAATTCGTTCCGGAGGTCTGTTCTTAACCTGAAACTGTTCTTAACCCAAGGCTAATGGGGCCTCCCGCTGCTGCCGCACTGCCGGAGCACGATTTCTGTTCTCATCCTGAAGCAAAGTTCCTAACCCGAGGTACTATTTCTGGGTTAGAGGAGTCTGTAACCTGAAGCGTATGTAACCCGAGGTACCACTGCATAAATTTCATTGTAAATCAATTTCCATTAATATAATGCATTTGTGTGCGTTATTTTTACAAATATGTGCATTCCTGTGCACCCTTTACTTGCCTATGTGGCTACACACTAATAGGAACAGAATTAAGGGCCTTTAAAAAAATGTATGACCTGGAGCTATGTTTTTGTGTTGTGGTGATGGGTCTTCTGAGGAGATTAAGAGAGTGCATATTTTACTGTACAGAAAGCATTCCTCTATTTGTTAACTAGCTGGCATGGTGCTACCTTCATCATAATTGGTATTTGTCTTCCTAACCCAATGTAAATAAATAAGAATAATTACTCCTGTTCGGTGCACCATTTGTCATTTCTTTGGAGCGCTGCCTTAATTACACAGTGCATGCAAATAAGTGCCAAGATACCCGGACTTGTAATAAAATGCTTAACCGATGAGCAGTTTTAGAAGTGTAAATTAAAATGTAACATGTTGTTTCTAGCTATTGTGATTACACTACACATGTATTTAATTTCATGTAGAATGCTTCTTCACATTTGCTTTTGTTTTCAGATATCAGCATGAGTGAATAAATGCTTCATATTGGAAACAAGAGTACATTAAGTTAATCGGCTTCTGAATGTGCATTTCTTTAAATAGACCAATACGACCAGCTTCCTATTTGAGCAACAGACTGTTTTGTCTATTCAGGTCCATGGAAGGCACTATTTCACTCATCAACTGTATTATTTTTATTTATTTATTTGTTTGTTTGTTTCTAGGCATAATCCACTACCACCCCATCTCATGCTGTCCTTAGGTAGAATGAGGCAGCCACCTCAAGCGGTAGATGCTGGGAGCAGCCCCTCCATTTCCCCAGACCCTCTGAAGCTTGCCTGCCCTGTGCTCCCTAAGCTAGCCTGAAGACCCCAGTGGGGAACACGCTCTCATTGGCAATACTGAAGTAAGGATTTGACGCATAGAATGGGTGGGTGCCATCTTGTCTTTGTTTCCCACAGCAAGATGGCTTGCATCCAGATTTTCAGCTAAAACCTGAAAATGATCTTGGGCAATAAAATGCAAGGGGTACATTTAGAACCATGCGCTTGGAAACGTTCTTTCCCCTCCTGCATTCCTTCCCACAAATAAGTTAGGCGGTCCTGTGGCAGGGAGGCAGACATTTCAGCTAGACCAGGAGCATGAGTTGGATGTTTGCTATCACATGCCTTCCTCTTGCCGCTTTTTGCAGGTTGTACGCCGGCTCCCTCGGCCAATAAAGCAAGATGAGCGCCGCAACCCCAGAGTCGGCCACAACTGGACCTAATGGTCAGGGGTCCCTTTACCTTTTTAACACAATACTCCTGCTTTATCCACCCCTCCATCCCTCTCCCAGGGATCTCAATGCCCACAGAAAATTCCACAAGTATATTTTGGAAAGATGGATCTAAATTCCAAAATCCATAAAGTGTGGGTGTATATATATTTGGGTTGGCTAGGGCTCTGGGGAAGAGAGGACTAAGGGGTGGATATTTAGGAGTGGACACCTCTGTCTGGCCCAAAATACTGACCAGTCCTTTGTCACGCAAAGGAGAGACAAGAGCTCCACTGAGATCTGTGCAAATTCCGTACCACAGGCATAGCTGCATTCATGAAGGGTAAATAAGTGCAGATTTATATTCCTACCAGATTCTGGGATACAGTGGTGCCTCGCAAGACGAAATTAATTCGTTGCGCAAGTTTTTTCTACTTGCGAGTTTTTCGTCTTGCGAAGCACGGTTTCCCATAGGAATGCATTGAAAATCAATCAATGTGTTCCTATGGAGACCGTCTGGGGACAGAGGGGAAGCGCCGCTGTGTCCCCCCTTTTGAAGCAAGGGGCGGAGAGGAGAAGATCGCTTCTCCCCCTTGCCGCCCCTTGGTTCAAAAGGGGTCCGGGGAGAGAGGGGAAGGCGCTGCGCCTTCCCCTCTGTCCCCGGAGCTTGCGGGGCTGGCAACGGGGAGAAGCGATCTTCTCCGCGCCGCCCCTTGCTTCAAAAGAGGTCCGGGGACAGCGGGGAAGACGCGCTGCGCTTCCCGCTGTCCCCGGAGCTTGCGGGGCAAGCTTCGTTTTGCGAAGCAAGCCCATAGGGAAATTCGTCTTGCGAAGCAACTCGAAAACGAAAAAACCTTTCGTTTTGCGAGTTTTTCGTCTCGTGAGGCGTTCGTCTTGCGGGGCACCACTGTATGTTTAATGGTTCCAAGCACTGTACGTCTCATTGTTGGCCTGACTGAACTGAGGTGATGGCCTTAAGGACACCCAACTCTTTCCTGCAGTTGTATTTGCAGGGGAAGGATTGGGGCAGAAGAATCAGCATATTGTTCACCATTACTGAATCCCTTCATTAAGTAACTGCTGATAAGATTCTAATACACCCCCAGGATTTGCTCATACACAGTTTGAAGACTACTGTAGGTAACCCAGGGGACATTTAAAGGAAGGTTTTCTTGTTAGATATGCAGGGTAACATTCCTTTCGAAGGAAGCATCCTTCTTCAGGAACCTTTGGGGTTTTCAGTTTCTATCTATTTCTCTATCTGTTCTGAACCCTCTAAATACATCATCATCAGCATAATCACCTTGATCAGCAACCATTTTCTTTTCTCACAAGGACGGCTGGAAACTCTTTGGCATGGCATTAATAGCTGGCAGAGAAGCGGCTGTATCTGATTATCAAGATTGATTGATGACATTATCTGGATACCTTAAAATGCTCAGGCCTGAAATAGATCTATTAGTTTTTGAAAAGGCAATACATTTTGTTGTTGACAAAATTTTCCAGGATGTATATTTATCACCAAGATGGTATCAAAATGAGCTAATTAGTTATTTTAGTGGTATATTTTTGCCTCCACAATGGAAAACACACATTCCTGACATGCACAGCTAAGGCTGTCAGCTATAACCTAACATATCTTTGTACTTGCCAAAGTAATACAATGCAGTGCACACAATTTGGCAAAATTCTGTCTTAACGGTTGACAACCTGTTAAGAAGCAAAACTTTTATACAGTGGTACCTCGGGTTACAAACACCTTGGGTTACAAACACTTCGGGTTACAGACTCCGCTAACCCAGAAGGAGTGCCTTGGGTTAAGAACTTTACCTCAGGATGAGAACAGAAATTGCGCAGCAGCACTGGGAGGCCCCATTAGCTAAAGTGGTACCTCAACAGTTTCAGGTTAAGAACGGACCTCCGGAACGAATTAAGTTTTTGAATTAGTTTCTCCATACTTTATGAAGTAGATAGGAGCCTCTTTCATTTTTAACTGTACCTGTACCATACTCTATGTGCGGCTACCCTTCCAGTCGATTCAGAAGCTGCAACTAGGTTGCTCCCTAACATGCACATATGACATGCGTTGGCTGCCCATACCAGCTTTAAGGTATTGAGTTTTAGCCACAAAGCCCTAAACATCTTGCAGCCAGCTTATTTCCAAGACTGTCTTTCCACGTATAGTTCACCTAGGCCACTGTCAACTACAGGTGGAGCCCTCCTGACAATGCCATGGCCTACTGAAATTTACTTGGCCAGGGTTCAAAGGAGGGCATTTCTGTTGTGGAATGAGCTCCCTACTGAGATCAGGTATACATTGACTATGGGGTGCTTTCACAGACAGTTAAAAGACCTTTCTGTTAACCTTGGTAATTCCTGACTGCTGATATCAAGTTCTTTCTCTCTCTCTCTCTCTCTCTCTCTCTCTCTCTCTCTCTCTCTCTGGTTCTGGCTGCTGTATTTGCTGAAATTACGTGTTATGAGTATTTAGATGTATTGTTGTTCTTTATCAATTTTGATTATTTTTATGTAAACTACTTTGGGATTTATAAATAAGAAGTAACATGTAAGTTTTTAAAACCAACCCGCCAACCTGTCCCAACCCGTCTCAGTGGATCCAAAAGATATTTTGCACCCCTTCGCTAAAGGCAAGATCAGAACCCAACTGTAGCAGTACTAATTTGTAGTGGCTAAATATTTATGATTTGGGTCCGCACAGCCTAGAAGTCATGTCACTTTATATGAGTTATGCATAGTGAAGTTCAAAACTACCTGGACATAGACTTCAAGCCTTGGGTGACTGCTGTCACCTCGGTGTGTTTTTTTTCCTGGTTCGTAAATCTCATCTTACAGCTTTGGGCCATTCTCAGGCAACCCTAGAACACGATTGGCCTCCTTTTTTCTTCTCATCATCTCCCACTCTTTTTTTATCAATAAGATGTCTTAGAAAGCTGCTGGGAGAAGTATTCCAAAGAGGATAAGCCAGTGCATTCTCTGCCTTGCTCTGATAAGTTTCCAAGGCCACATGACACTGCCTGAATAGCTGATTACCTTCCTTGTTCCATGATATCTGATTTTTAGCCACACACCATCATCTGTGTGAAAACCCTGCATTTAAAGATGGTTAATAATAATAATAAATTTTATTTATACCCCGCCCTCCCCAGCCAAGGCCAGGCTCAGGGCGGCTAACAAGCAATAATAAAAACAAGTTGAATGAATACAACTTAAAAACAAGATTAAAATACAACATTAAAACACTGAACATTAAAATGCAGCCTCATCACAGGAGAAGAAAGGAAAAAAGAAAGAGGGGGAAGGAATCAAATTGACTCCAAGCCAAAGGCCAGGTGGAACAACTCTGTCTTACAGGCTCTGTGAAAGAAATCAGATCCTGCATAGCACCTCTTAATCATCCCCCCCCCCAGGCTAAATATGCTCAGCACCTTTAACCTTCCTTTATAGCTAAGGCCCTTGTCTTTGTGGCCCTCCTCTGACATGATCCAGTGTCCTTCTTAAAAATGCAGCCCAGAAATGGACACAGTGCTCCAGGTGAGGTCTGACTAAAGCAGAAAGAGCAGTACCACTATGTCTTATGATCTGAACACTATACTTCTGTTCTTGGTCATAACCTTTAAATCCCTAAACGGCTTAGATCAGGGCAATTTAAGGGCCATCACCCATGATACAATTTTGTTCATCCTCTGTGATCAGCTTCTAGTTCTATCAGCTGCTGAGGCAGAGATGGTGAAAATTCTGATAGCACCCAGAATGTGGCACCCATTGCGCCATAAGATTCACTGTACCTTGTTTCTTATTGTGTCCCATCTCTAAAGAAAAGTTTGGTTTTAGACTCCTGATTGTATTGGTTTTAACCAGCTTCTCACCTTTAATAAAGTATTGTCATTTTAATATAATTCCTTAGTGCGGAGACACACACATTGAACTTGCTTGCAGGAGCAACAGCCTAAAATATTCTGAAACTGACTCTCTCTCTCTCCCATCACTAATGTGTGCTCTATTTGATTGTGTTCGGTCTAGATTTATTTTCCCTTTTCAGAAGAGGGCAACCAAAATGATCAAGTAGCTGAGGAAAGGTTACAACATTTAGATTTATATATTTTTAATTAAGAAAGAGAGAGAGAGAGTAAGAGAGACATGATACAAGTGTATAAAAATATTCATGTCATTGAGGGAAAGGATAGGGAAGAAATCTTCTCATAATACCAGAAATCTGCTGTCCGATGAAGCTGAATCTTGGAAGATTCAGGATAAACAAAAGGAAGTAATTTGTTCACACAGTATATAGTTAAAATATGGAATTTCCTCCTAAAAATGTGAAGGCCACTAACTTGGATAACTTTAAAATAGGATTAGACAAGTTCATGAGGGAGGAGATAGCTGAGATACCCCTTCAGGAGATATCAGAACAACAATTAAGGCAAGCATAAATTGGATTATTTTCCCCCCTACCATCCCCAGAATTGTTTCTCCAAATTGCAAAGATATTCTACCACATCTCTAACATTAACTGCATTTGGAGACGACAGGCTACAGTTCCCACAAGGAGCTTGAACCTAAGATGCATTTTCTCATGAGATGTATCATGGATCTGTGTTGCATTCTAATAAGAAGAGTAATCAGATAAGCATTGGGAAAGGGAATTGTCAGATTTTGGTCTTTGTTTTAGGGATGGAGAATCTGCAGCCTTCAAATGTTGTTGGATTCCAACTCTCCTCAGCCCCAGCCAGCATGGTCAATGGTTAGGGGTTATGCGAACTGTAGTCCAAAATATCCGGAAGGCCACAGACTCCTCTTCCCCATTTTAGTTGTATTTTGAAAACGAGGACTGGGCAGAACGGCACATAAAATAAAATAACAGAAAGTAAAAAAAGAAACCACGACACTAAAACAGTTGATAATATAATTTGCAGGCACAATCATTTCTTAAACAAGGAAAGCAAGGACATAAAAATAAACTATTATATCAGTATGAAGTCTCTAAAGCATAATGGAATGGAAAGCCAAACTGCACGTGCAGCAATTTTGTATGTGCCACTGAGCTGGCTTTAAAAGGTCCTCTGGCAACTGCCTGCTAAATTAGGCATACTGTGTTGCACAAAACAAATTCACTGTATGGAATGCCTACTTGTTCTAGCAGCTCAAATTGATCCCTGGAACAGCATTTCCATTTATTTCCATTTAGGCAATTGCACCTTGGTGCATGATTAAAAAGCATTCTCTGGAATTTAGCACAGTTTTATTTCAAAGGCAGGTTTGAATTATGATGAAAAGCCTGCCGATATTTCCAGAGAGTAGCCTGAGACCAGAGATTCTCATGAACACATAAAACTGCCATTTCTTCATCTAGCCCAGTGGTTCTCCAAGGTCTTAGGCAGGGACCTTTCCCAGTTATGCAATCTGAGATCCTTTGGGAACGCTGATGATTAAATACTCGTTTAAAAAGTCATACACCTTAATGAAATAGAACTCTCTAAGGGGATTACACAAAGCTATAAAAAGGCAAACAATTTTCTCAATGCTAGATAAAAACAAAATGCCACAGTTGAAATATGTGCTGTACCTCTGAGATTTGATCCCTCCATTTAGAGGAAAAGATGGGGCTCATCAGTCTGGGAAGGTAGTCCACCTAGAAGGAAAACTCTGATCCAAAACCTCAGCTGCTTTGAAGGATGTCTTTGGGAGGAGAAAAGGCTAAGGAGTAAACCCTACACAAATCTGGAGTCCCTAAGACAGTTGGATGTTGTCTTCTGTGCCTCTTTCTGGCATCTCCTGCATCCAAGCCAGTGCCAAATGTGTTGCTCTGCTTTCCTTTGAGCCACATCAGTGAGGCTGATATTGTCTGGGCAGACCAGCACCCTAGAGAGGTCACTTTGGCGCTGCTAATGCAACAGTTTGACTTCATTCCCAGAGGCTCACTCCATTGTCTCTAGAGATAGGCTGATACCAATAATGTTCCCTAGAAGACCACACTGAAACTGCTGTGGGTGACAGTTTCCCTTGCAGATGGATGCCTTGTACTGGATCAGCTCCCCACTCCCATGACTGACTCCCCAAAAACCTGAGTTCACACCCGGGTCAAAAATGTGAGCTCAATCATGAGTGAAGCATCAAAAGTGTTCACTAAACAGCAACAAACCCAGGGTTTTCATCTGTGATGACGTAGATCGTAGTCTGTACCACAAATGGGATGGGAAGCAAGCAAACCATGCCTCTCTTACTCAGTGATGCCCCCAAGAATATACCATTTTCTTTCTCTGCCTGGCTCTGCTAAACAGCCATTGAACTTTCCAACCTACTCCTAATACAGCAATTAAATGTGGGGTGAATATTAAGGCTTTTCCAAAACAAAACATGATTTTACTTTAGGTTTTAGTAAAGTAACATTTGAATAATTTTTTTTTGGGGGGTGGGTAAAGAAAAAAAACCCTTATTGTACAGTTTGACTAGTTATAAGAACAAATAATTTTATTTAAAATAAAATAAAATAAACAGAGATAAACAGATCCAGCCATGCCTGTTTTGGCTGTTTCCCTAATTAAGCCAATGTTTTATCAATCTTTATCGCTCAATTCTGTTTCTGCTGCAGTTCCCCCTTGAAGTGCTTCAAACTCTGCCTCTCTGACTCCACAATCACAGTCTCCTACCAAATTTTCTAGTTTGATTTACATACAATATTTTCACACACCATTCCCAATGTTTCAACCAATCAGAAGGATAAGTCTAGTTTCCCCTTAGTTTCCAGCTTCCTGAGCTAAATCCTCCTGTGCGGAACATTCTGAGGTAAAATCAGTGTTTTTAAAATATACTTGTTGCCGTCACACTTTGTGTTTTCAACTGAACAAAAGCCTTAGGAATACGCATAATGTATGAAGAAGACTAGAGTGACAGCAAATCTAGATTTGCTCCTCAATTCATCAATCTGTTGATGAGCTTAAGCTAGTCTTCACTAGTATACTGTATCCTTTCCCCAAGCATAAAAAAACCATGCGGGAATTCTTTTATGTAGCGCTGTTAAATAGCTTAAAGGATCACTTCTTATACAGAGAACTAAAGGGTTCATTTATAGATAATATTATGTTCATTGCAGCTTTCAGTTTGTGAATTTGAACAGATGTTACATATAATTCATTTTTGGGCTAGAGTCTCCATGTCTCTATAGCATGATTATTATAATTGTGAATGATATTTCCAATGACTGGATAAAAACTCAACTAACTGTGTAGGTCGGATTATTTCAAACAGGTGCTCCCATTGTTATACTACTAAATATGCCAATTAGGGATATTTATAGACTCCACACAATTTAAATTAGATGTAACTAATCTTTTTTGGCGTCTCTGAAATACAGCAAAGGGGGAAAAACATTTAGATTTATTTAGAGCAATTTAAAAATATGCAATCTGTATTTCAAGGGGCAGAAGAAACATTTTAAAACATGTGTAGTTTTGTTTGAGTGTGCCCTACTGTAGACATTTAGCTTTCAGAAAAGGTCTATGTCTTGGGATGTTGTGAGTTTCCATGTTTCTTCTGCCCCAGGTGTGGAAACTGCACTACTGCAAGGATGCTCACTGTCACAGATAAATGTCCTGGGTGGCAGCAGGCTTGAGAATGCTACCACTGGGATCTAGAAAAAGATGTGTGGATGCACACTGAACTGGGTGTTGAGCAACAGTTCATCAGATGTGCCTTGTGCCAGGCACCATATGATGAATTGTCAACAACAGGAATACACATATGAATTGGATCCCCATGCAAATCTTAGGGAGCAATCCTATGCTCAAGAAGCTGATGGAAAGCAAGCTTGGTGTACAGACACATTGAATCCAAACTCCATTCAGCAGTGGGGCTATTGCTGGCTGAGGGAAGACAAGCCACCCCTTTTTGCCGTCTTAATTTATGCTGGGCTGCCAGGTCATGTGCAAGACTAACTGGATTAACTTTTTAAAGCTAAAGTTCAGCCTTCAACTGGGATTGAGATTGTACATTTGTGTTCCATTGCCATGTTTAGAATTCACATGGGAGGAGCCGGCATCACAGCTACTTCTCATGCCAGTGTCACCAATCTTGAATCAACGCTAAGGATGAAAGAAGTCATGTTGATGACACCTTTCATGTGACCTTGAGATTTTGAGGAAGCAGAGTAGTGTGGGAAAGTGTCAGGGTTTTGCCGTGGGTAGAAGCCCAGAGTCAGGAAACCCAAGTCAGAAAGATAACAACAACAACAGTTGTTGCAGCACCAGAGAATGACCAAAAACCAAGTTTGCAAATGCAAGAGACACCCAAGGAAGACCTTGTTGCTCAGAATTTTACTGGAACTTTTTTTACTTTTTCTTTCCCAGGAGGAGACTGTGGTTTGCCTGGGTAGAGTCAGTCTGGACGGTTCTGCCCTGAGCAGTTGTGGTGATGGAGCTCACCACATGGAGCAGTTTCTGACAAAAAGAGCGAACATGCAGCAGCTGCCATACTGCTGAGGTGATGTCAGAAGGAACCCCTAATTGTTATAAAGAGAGCTACAAAATGCCAAGAGCTTCATTTTGTTGTTGTGAAAAAGCTTTTTAACATATAAATGGCTAACTCAGAGTTTCCACTTCATTGCTATCATTTTCTTTCCCCTTCATCTTTTCACAGTGACATGCCCTGCATCATCCACTAGTGTGAAAATTTGAACAAATAGCCTCAAATAGCAGAGGCATAGCGTAAGTGAAAGTTTTTATAATCTTTTAGGCTATTCTTCACAAATTGCATTTCTGTCATGGCAGCTACATTTGAACCTTATGCTTTTTCTGACAAAATGGAAACAGGTCATCTTTATTTTTTAAATGGCATGACAACTTAAATGCATTTCCTAACTACAAAATCATATTTTCAAGGAGAAAAAGAAATAGAAAGAGATATCAGGTACAGGTATAAAAAAAGTTAGAGATGTCATTTCAGTTGTATAAATGAAAAATTGCATACAAAGAACTCTTAAGCCACCAATAATTACTTGAAACTCATTTTTCCCCATTGGCAATTTCTCTCAATATGCAGCTTTTTAATTTCAAAATGGCATTGTTAAAATTATTTTTTTACTCCTGCAAATGAGAAAAGATATAGAGATAATAATATACCATAAAATATACATATAGGAATGATGGAAAATACAGGGAAAAATTGAATTCTTGCTTACTATCTGTATTAATGAGTTTCACAGTGTAGCTGGGATGCTTAATCTGCCATGCTTGGAGTCATATGAATAGTATAATTTCCCAGACAGAAAGGGGGGTGGGAATGCAAGTTGGTTTCTTGTAATTTAACTTTATAGAACTGCTGCAAATTAAGTATAAAATATTGCTGGCAAATTAGAGTTGCAGATTTAAATAGGTTTGCTGCTGCTCAGCAGCATAAGATATTCCATCTCTGGTGTTTCATTAGTAGGTGAAAATTCAGCGCTGCATTAGAAAACAGGGGAGTAAGTGCCCATATAATAGGAACTCTGCATGATTCACAGTTGAAAGTTGTATCCTATTCCCATTCCCCCCAAAAAATAAGCATGTTAATGATCATGATCTCTGTAGCACATAATGGCATGGAACTGATAGCAAGTTTTAGACCTTTTATTGCAATGTGGAAACCTCTTCTTCCCTCCCCCACAGCCACCCCATTTGTTTGTCTTTTTTACTCTGAAATTATGCATTGAATCAGGTATAGCTAGAGCATCTATTATATGAAAACATGATGTTCATATGCAATAATGTTTCACACATGCATCACCTACTCAGTTGAGAGCATGTAACTGATGGAGTTGCAGTGAATGTAGACTGCAGAGACCAGGTTCTAATCTCTGCTTGGCCATGAAGTTCACTCAGTGGCGTAGCGTGGGGGGTGCAGGGGGGGCCGGCCGCACCGGGCGCAACATCTGGGGGTTAGGGTTAGGGGGCGCAAATCCACGGGTTAGGGGGCGCAAATCCACAGGTTATGGGGCACAAATCCACGGGTTAGGGGCCGCAAATTACTTGCCTTGCCCCGGGTGCTGACAACCCACGCTACGCCACTGAGTTCACTGGATGACCTGTGTGAGCTACTCCCTGTCTCTTAGCCCAGGCACGTCCAACTATGAGTAGGGTGTGATTTACAATGCAATATCAAAAACTGGCAGTGATCTACCACCCTCCGAAGTCATTTGAGTTAAGTAAATAAATAAATGGATCTTCATTCCCCAGATACAGTAGTTATGTTTGGATATCATTGTGACAGATCCACATAGTTGTTAGATGGGCAAGTAACTAAACAAGTGAGAAAAGTCAAACTATATGTTTATATTAGTTTACACAGATCTGAGGAGCCAGTCAGAGTGCCTCTGTCTTTCCCCTACTGTTGCTTTAAATCGCAGCTGACTTCGTGTCAGCATCCCCATGACTTTCCTCCACCTCTCTTCCTCCTACTGTTGTGTTAAAGCCTTTTCCTCCCTCAGACTCATGGAGTGCTAAGGGGGCTTTCCCCCATGTGTTTTGTTATTTGCCTTCCTCACTTTTTTTTGGGGGGGGGGGTGTCATTTCTTATTCTTTTCATTGCATTTGAACTAGTGGGTGAGCAGGCACAGAGAGTTTCATTTCCTGCCTCCCCATCCCCGCTCACCCCAACACTGAAGCTCTAACCCCCAAGAAGGCAAGCCGGCTTAAGGAGGAGGGAGGAGGAGGAGGAGGAGGAGGAGCCGCCTGAAATTGGTCAGAATCAGTCCCTGGATCTCCGAGTCGATCTTGACTTAGCCTAACTAACCTCTAAGGATTTTTGTAGAAGTAAAAGGCGACAAGCCTATGCCATTGCCCTGAGCTCACACAAGGAAGGGTTGGTTACAAATTTGATTTTGTAAACAAATAAGTAAAAACCCAGTTCTTTGGATGGCAAACACAGGATTCACCCCAAGGCGAAACGGAGCCTTCCTCAATGGAACCCTTGCTCTTCTTTGGCTTGCATTTCTGTTTCCTCATCCAGTACTGCATCTCTAACCCAGAGATTCAGCTAGGCATTGACTGAATCAGAAAACATGAAGAAAATTGCCTGCTAGGTAGTGTTCTGTCCTTCTGTTGCCGTATTGGCTGGTATTATGTGTATCCCATAATGTGCACTAAGAAAGGAGGTGGGTGGGCACACGCTGGGTCCCAACATGGTTCTGCCCATTGGGATGGATCATGCCCATAGTTTCCAACACAAGATTGGATGTTTTGCATCAGACAGATGGCCACCAATGTATAATTTGCCAGTGACAATCACCTGTTACAATGGGAGTGAACAACTAAATTGATGCCCACCTTGCTCCAATGAAAAAAGATTCTTCCATTAGTCCCCAAGTTAGTTTCTTTTGTGAGCTAGCTTTGGCAATCACACAATCTGAAAATCACACATTCATATTAGTGGGAAGGGGAGGGAATCCAATCAGTAGTTGACAGTCCCAGATGCCGAAATCCAATATATCTTTCTTAACTACTTTCCAATGAGGCAAGGGCCCGAATATTTTACTTTAAATTCATTAATAATTGCTTTCACTTTATTGCAGCCCACAAGAATTATTTGCTACTAAATGTAATGAATGCACTAAAACATAGAGGTTTTTCCCCCTCCAAATTAGCAAAGTGTGAGCAGAGTCTGTGGCTAAACCAGTGTATTAGTATGTTGATCTGTAACTTGTAAAACTATACAGTTCTGCAAATAAATTAATAAGTAATCGCACATTTATAATGTTCCCTCTTTTTTCATTTCTGGATTCAGACAATATAAACTACCAGGTGTATTTCATTCCTTGTTTCTTTGGGCTCATGGGAAATATATATCAGAGGAACAATTTTCCATTAGTTGCTCCATTATTCCTCAGTTAGTCTTCAAATTAATCAGCATATCGGCCATTATTACCACACACAGACACTAAATATAGAGTCAAGGCTATGATTAGTGCTTGCATTCCCCCCAATATAGATTTCAATTTTAAAACCACCGATCACCATATGTTATTAGAAAGAAGGGGCTCATTTAAAGCTACAAATAGCAAATAGTTCAGAATTCAGGAAGAAATGTGTAGTTTATAAAGTACTTCACAGTCTACATTAGTACGAATCAGTGCCCTTCCATTTACATGCCTATTACTAGACTGTTCCTTGAAGTCTTGAGGCTGAAAAGAAAATCATGCTTGGTTTGATCTTATCATATTCCTGTGAATCAAACCATTATAGCTGTTCTCATATTTCTAGTCTTCCTTTTCCCCACTCATAAGAAGATTTTCTCCAGAAGATGATATCCTAGGCATAATAACCTATTCTTAAAGGGCATTTGTGAAACTTAGATTGCATATTTAAGGATGCATGGGACATTGTTGAGAAACTTTGCTTGCCTTATCTACATGGTAACACAGCCACTGTGACTGTATTATTGCCATCCCCAGGGGCACTCTTGAAGTACAGAACAACACAAGTGTGTGTGTGGGGGGGGAATAGTGCTACAGGATTGGAGATTGATTTGGATTATGTATGGATCCCACCCAAGCCTGTGGTTTTGTATCTGTAAAATAGGGGTTTATAGTAGAAGGGACTGCAGGATTGATCAAACCAGATTCTTTGTTAAGCTTGCAAGCACTCTATTTAAGTGTCTAAAGAGATGGTCAAGAACCTGGTGGTGCTTCCAGAGGAGAACAATAGGCCAGGAGTTACCCTTATCTGCCTGTGCTAGAGTGGGAGACACAGAAACATGCTCTCTGTGCTGAATCCAAAGCTATGGCTTTGGGAACCCCCACCCCCATAAAAATAAAGGGGAAATAAGATTTGTTGGAGTGTTAATGTTGCAAGCCCTACCGTCATACGTATGCTCATTATGTTGTTGTTGTTTAGTCGTTTAGTCATGTTAAACTCTTCGTGACCCCATGGACCAGAACACACCAGGCACTCCTGTCTTCCACTGCCTCCCACAATTTGGTCAAACTTATGTTAGTAGCTTCGAGAACACTATCCAACCATCTCGTCCTCTGCTGTCCCCTTCTCCTTGTGCCCTCAGTCTTTCCCAACATCAGGGTCTTTTCTCTTCTCATGAGGTGGCCAATGTATTGGAGCCTCAGCTTCAGGATCTGTCCTTCCAGTGAGCACTCAGGGCTGATTTCCTTCAGAATGGATAGGTTTGATCTTCTTGCAGTCCATGGGACTCTCAAGAGTTTCCTACAGGACCATAATTCAAAAGCTCATTATGTATCTATGTGTAAATAAAACCATATATCCTAAAGACACCAGAGTCTCCAGTGACCTTCATTCCAAAGAAACCAAACCATGGATAAGTACTGGAACCCCTGAATTCTTGAACATTTATGATAGGAAAAGGTTACAAGATTTCATGAGGAAGTTACAGGACATGCACAGATTGGCAATGAAGCTGTATGACTGCATCACAGCTTTGGCAGGCACAAACAGCATTGAAAGAAGAATCACTTTATACAGCCCTGATACCATCACAAGCACAAATAAACATGAATTCCCAATAAAAAATATGTCTGAAGGGACCCTTCTTTGTCTCTCCGATAAATGGAAAGAGAAATGAAAAGATGTTGAGGAAAATATAGACTAAAAGGTTGTAAAATGGAAGAAGTACAATATTCTTTTTACATTTTCTAATAGACGAACTGGCTACCCCTCTGAATTTATATTTTGAAGATTAGCTATTTGACTGGAAGCAGGCAAATAGATTTTAGGAGTCATAATTTCAAACAAAAAAACCATTTCTTTCTAATTATCAGTGTGCAATCTTTTATTGTAATAACTTTGAAATCTTGCCACACTTTGATTCCATATATTAAGTTTTTTCTTAGAGATAGCACATCTTAAATCTCATCTACCATCTGCCCTATATTATAAATTTAGTTTAATTTAACACTGTATATTTAAAATTCCAAATTAAAATTACAGGATGCATTTGTACAGCAATCTTCTTCAACAACTTTGTTGCGTCTGACTTAAAATTAATTCCCCAAATACGCAATAAAAAATAATTATTGCAATCTGTGCAGTACAATTGATTACTCCCATCTCCCATCTAAATGACTGGGGTAATAATATAGGCCCACACAACAGGGTTGTTTTAAAAATAACCGAGATAAAGTATATGAAACACAGCACTTTAAAGCTCAGTATTGTCACTAGTGTGAGTTACATGTGGGATTAATGGTTTTCTCATATCAAGCCATTTTGATGAAGATGCTTATATAAAGAAGAAGAAGCAGAAAAGGGACGAAAGTGTCAAAGACAGGTAAATCAACACCATCAAAACAAAACATATTGAAATCAAATCAGTGGTTGTGTTTACACTGAGTTATGGTTCAATGTTGACAGTGGAAACATTGTTGAGTTAAGAGATGGATTTAATTTAGAAACGTTCTGTTTGTGTTGCAGAATTGCATGAACACATGAGGGCCACTGTTCTGCTGAGCTGAACAATTTCAAACTTCTGTTTCAACAGATAAGCGACTTTGCAGTGTGGCTCTTTACAGCATTGCCATTTCTTGGTACATAGAAAGCCCTGTCCTGAGCTCCTTTTCACTTTTGATAGGTGTAATTTTGGCCTGCTGGAGTTACAGGGTTTTTTGACTACCTCTCCTAGGAGTTGTATTGATGCTGCCTTTATGTGTTTCATTTGTTGCAATACAGATGTTGCTTCCCCTGTTCTACATTTTTTTTTTTAAAAAAGACATCTTCCTCCATGCCTAACAGACATCAGTAATAGGAAAGGAGATCCCGTGTTTTTGTTTAACCTTGTTATGCCACAACTGCTTTTTCCTTAATCCCTTCCTCTGCAATATTCAAGAGCTGGAAGCTAAAGATTTTTTCCATAAGACATGGTACCTCTGGTGAACTTTCTCATTTTATTTTGGCATGTGTGGAATTTGCTAGATGAATCTGGCTTTGCAATTCCAAAAGTTTTCTTTTTTAAAAAATATTTTTTATTGCTTTTTTCCAGATAAAGATATACGTTCAATTTACAAAGAAACATCAACAACAGAGAAAGAAAAAAAGAAAAAAAGAAAATATAGATAATTTCAAAACTTATTTCAGTTTCCTATCGGACTTCCCCACATCTCCCTCACAGTGCATTCTTAACAATAAAGATATCAGCAAATTATAACCTTGTTTCATGCGTTTCATTTATACTTTCAAAAACTTACGTTTTAGTTTAAATTACTTATTTTCAATTTAGTCTAGAGAAACAAATGTAATATCATTTTCAACATTTAAACATTGGTTCTTTCATTAATTTATTATTTAATTTCATACGTCCTCCACTCTCATTGCTGGTGCTAATCTTTCAAAATCGTGCGAATTCTTATAGTTCATATAATTTATAAAGCTTTTGCAAATAGTCCTTAAATTTTTTCCAGTCCTCCTCCATCGCTTCTTCTCCCAAGTCTCGGATCCTGGCAGTCATCTCGGCCAATTCCATGTAGTCCATCAGCTGCGTTTGCCACTCTTCCAGTGTGGGCAAATCTTGAGTCTTCCAGTGTTTTGCGATGAGAATCCTTGCTGCTGTAGTTGCATACATAAAAAACGTTCTATCCTTCTTTAACACCTTTTGGCCAACAATGCCCAAGAGGAAGGCCTCTGGTTTCTTAGGGAAGGTGTACTTAAACACCTTTTTTAACTCATTATATATCATTTCCCAGAAGGCCTTCACTTTAGGGCACGTCCACCATAGGTGAAAGAATGTCCCTTCAGCCTCTTTACACTTCCAACATCTATTGTCAGTCAAATGGTATATCTTTGCTAGCTTGACTGGGGTCATGTACCACCTGTATATCATTTTCATAATGTTTTCTTTCAGGGCATTACATGCCATAAATTTCATACCGGTGGTCCATTAACTTTCCCAGTCTTCAAACATGATGTTGTACCCAATATCTTGGGCCCACTTTATCATGGCCGATTTAACTGTCTCATCCTGAGTATTCCATTTAAGCAGCAAGTTATACATTCGCAATTCCAAAAGTTTTCCCAACCTCGGAACAGGGACGGCTTCTTCCCTTGAGCAGACAATCTGCCCACCCCCAACTCATGATGGGACTTGGTTGCAGAGAGAGGTAGACTTCACACCAAAGGCAGGAGAAGATCTCCATTAGCTTTATTTGGACACCAAAAGGATGAAGCATCAACAAGAACAAAACAAGAAAGCCTACAATTTCATTTTTGTACCTGTACAGCTGTATTTTACTGTTCTTACAACACGTTTTATGTTATTTTTTATTAGATACAGATTTGATGTTTGATGTTAGGTGCTCTAAATTATTATTATTTCATAAATGTAAAGGCTAGCAGCAGACTCACAGCTTACATTTTCTTGTAAGAAGTGATCCTTAAAAGATACCACAACATTATTTTGCAGATCTATCCCATCTACCACAGCACACAGCGGATTGGTTCAAGGTCACTCAGTGCAAATCATGGTCAGGTAGAGTCCAGAGATCTGAATTAAATTACATTAGTTAGTTGGTGCTAAACTTTAAAGCCCTAAAAGGCCTCGGCCTAGTATACCTAAAGGAGCATCTCCACCCCCATCATTCTGCCCGGACATTGAGGTCCAGCATTGAGGGCCTTCTGGCGGTTCCCTCACTGCGAGAAGCCAAGTTACAGGGAACCAGGCAGAGGGCCTTCTCGGTAGTGGCACCCGCCCTGTGGAACGCCCTCCCACCAGATGTCAAAGGAAAAAACAACTACCAGACTTTTAGAAGACATCTGAAGGCAGCCCTGTTTAGGGAAGCTTTTAATATCTGAAGGACTATTGTATTTTAATATTTTGTTGGAAGCTGCCCAGTGTGGCTGAGGAAACCCAGACAGGTGGGCGGGGTATAAATAATAAGTTGTTGTTGTTAGATGCATGCAGTTCAAGGTCAATGCTCTACCCATGACACTGGCTCAGTCCAACCACAGGCATACATCTAAGGCTGTCTGTGTGTTGCATTGCTGCTGCTGCTGCTGCTGTTGTTGTTGTTGGTGTTGTTGTTGTTGTTGTTGCTGCTGCTGCTGCTGCTGCTGCTAGTTCCCCTGAAGGTACTCAACCTATTAAGAGGGAAGCAGTCATATGAAACAGGCATGCACACAGTTGTGCTGAGCCCCTTTCTCAATCTGTGTCTTTGCTTTGTGTCACTAAGGTCACATCCCCAACGTGCACCACATTGAAAGCATGTTGTTTTCCACAAATAATCCTGGATGCTGTGGTCTGTTAAGGCGGCTGGGAATCGTAACTCTGTGAGGGATAAAAGACATATCCCATGATTCTTTGGGGGCACCATGTGCTTTAAATGTGCATTACCTGTGTGTGGTGTGGACATGACCTGAATTATTTATCCTCTGTTTTTACTAACACTCTTAATTTGGTCCTTGTATATGGATAGAGTATATACACTCATGAAATGAAAGTGTTTCAGAGATTTCTAATAACAAGCTTAGAATCTCCTCTAAAAGATGTGCTTTTCTGTAAGGATGTATGGATTTGTCCTAAGAGGTCTCGGACAAAATAAAAAAAGATACAGAAATCCATTTTCAAAAATGGTTGTGTCCCCATACCTTTAAAAGCAGGGGACAGGAAGATATTAAGTACCTAATTAAACACCTGCTTAATTTCTGCCTATCTGTCTACCCTTACAGGCACAAAAATAGTAAAAAAGAAAAGAAAAGTTGGCAACTCTATTTTCAAAGAGCTGAAGTTACTACATTTAATAGATTAAACTGGAAAAAATGGAAAGTTAATGGAGGGATTTTTCAAGAAGAAAAGACATTCTTGACAAGAGAAAGTGGGAGAGGCAAAATATTATTACTTTGAAATTACAGATCAGCTTTCAATCCAACTCTGCAATTAAAACAATGCTCATTTAATGAATAGAAAGATTAACGGCATAAAGCCACCTATTCTTTTCAAGAAATAGGAATTAAGAAACAATGTCAATAGCTAACTATCCACCTTTCTCCAATGCAATTTCCATGACAATAAGGAATGTGGCTTTTCTACATTCTTCTGTTCTTATCAAACCACACTAGGGTGCTACTTATTATGAAATCTTACAATGGTTAATGAATTGAAAAGTGTTTGCTTGAGAATGTGCTTGGTGAATGCGACACAAATGTGGATAAGACTAGTTTTCTCAAAGTAATTCTGTTTATAGAGAACAAACGGACATTTGAAGGGAGCGAGAAAAGAATGCTAATCTTGGTAAGGGCCCTCATTTTTTTGCCCTGTGCAGCAATTGAAGACCTGAGGTGTGCTAGCACTGCTAGCAAGGGCTGTTTTTTAATCCCTGCTCCTACCACCACTGTTTTTAATGCTCTCTCAACTCCTGAAATTAGTATCAGTTATGCGGAGGCTCCTCCTGGGCTGCCCCTTTTCAAGATAGCATGTGAATTAAGCAATCATGGCAATCTCACATCTTCCAACATTTCACTGATGAAAACAGGGACATGCCTGAAGCAGCAAGGACTATCACGGAGCCCACTCCCCACTGCTGTTACTCTTTCCTAAAAGCTGTACCCCTTTTGATGCATGCTGTGTTCCTTTATTACTCAACAGGCTGCCCTCATGAATTGAAACAAGAGGCCCTCGGCTTTTCTGAGGTTATGCCAGGAAAAAACAAACCAACCTAATTGCCTGCAAGATTTCTTCAAAATCTACTTCAGCAGGTGGCTGTACGGTGCCTTGATGTTAGTGACTGTGCATTCGTATGGATGGGCGCAAGGAACACATGTTGTGGGTTCACCTGAGAAAAACACATCATGCACACATCCCCACAGAATATCAGCAGCAACTTCTTTCCACCCCCCTCTTTTTTAAAACAGGTAAAAAGAATGCAGCTTTGCCTCTTGTTTGTGATGGCAGCAGCAGCAGCAGCACCAAACTTCTTTTCAGCAGCTGCCACTCCCATTATCTCTGTCCATTGCCCACATTAGCTGGGGCTGATGACAGCTGGTATTCAGCAACATCTGGGGGGCAGCCCATTGAGTACCCCTGCTCTGGAAGGATGTTAACTCACTTCATTCTGCAGAGGAGAGATACCAGATGCCAGCTGGTGGTTAGCGAGAAGAGGTTCATTGCTCCTGCTTTTGCAACGGCTACTGCGGGTGGCGCAAGGGATGTGGGTGGCGCTGTGGGTTAAACCACTGAGCCTACGGCTTGCCAATTGGAAGGTCGGTGGTTCAAATCCCTGCAATGGCGTGAGCTCCCGTTGCTCGGTCCCTGCTTCTGCCAACCTAGCAGTTCGAAAGCACGTCAAAGTGCAAGTAGATAAATAGGTACCGCTCCAGCAGGAAGGTAAACGCCGTTTCCGTGCGCTGCTCTGGTTCGCCAGAAGCAGCATAGTCATGCTGGCCTCATGACCTGGAAGCTGTATGCCAATAAAGCGAGATGAGCGCCGCAACCCCAGAGTCGGCCACAACTGGACCTAATGGTCAGGGGTCCCTTTACCTTTTTACAACAGTATCAAAACTACATTTCTTCTGCCTACTTAAAAAGGTGGGGAAGGGAAGATGAAGCTGCCACAACCTGCCCTTACAGTCAGTGACTCCATTAGTAAAATAATTCAAATAATTATTCCCCAACACAATAAAAATGTTCACTTTCCCTCCAAAACACACACACATTGCCACCTATAAAGGGCGTAGCAAAGCTCAGTCATTCATCTCATCCAGCCCTAGTTTTAGCAACCGTATGTAAGAAAGACCAGGAGTGTTTTCTCCATCCATAGGAAGCAGGAGGGCAATCCATTCTAACCCCCTGCTAGGTGCAAAGCTGCTGCCACATCTGGAGCCCCATCACACATGAAGGTCAGGGAGGAAGGAGAGACAGGCAAATTGCTGTGCCAACCTGGAACTGGTGCAGCGATCAGGCCCAGAATGGGCTGAAGGCCATGAAGTGATGAGAGTAGGATCAGTTGGAGATATGGCAGATTCCAGGCCAGCTCAGCGTCTCCCCACAAATGGAAAGTCCTATTTGGGGGCTTTCTGCTGTTCCCCACTGATGGGGATCCCACCAACATTATTCCACATATTCAGTGAGCCTCATGTTGGCTTGAGCAAAAGGGTGCTGAATGGGTGTGGTGAATTCAAAGATATTAAATATGTACCAATTCACATTAGCTGAAATTTTGTTTGGGTACAAGATTTGTTTGTTTGTCTTGAATCTATTGGCAAACAATTCAGATAAAGCCTATACTGACTTAAGCACCGTATTTTTCACTCTATAAGACGCACCAGACCACAAGACGCACCTAGTTTTTGGAGGAGGAAAACAAGAAAAAAAATATTCTGAATCTCAGAAGCCAGAACAGCAAGAGGGATCGCTGCGCAATGAAAGCAGCAATCCCTCTTGCTGTTCTGGCTTCTGGGATAGCTGCGCAGCCCTCATTCGCTCCATAAGACGCACACACATTCCCCCTTACTTTTTAGGAGGGAAAAAGTGAGTCTTATAGAGCAAAAAAATACGGTAGTATAGCCAAGATTTCATATCAGAGCTCTATGTACCAATGTTTCAATAACTGCTATTATAAATATACTGATAGGTACTCTAGCCCTTACACTGCTGAAAAAGAAGTAGCTCTGATGAAATCATAAAGCAGAAAAAAACAGTTAATAGTAAATTTATGTAAATACTACATTATTTTGACACCGGGTGCTCAGTGCATTGAGTACTTAACAAACTCTAAAAGACTAGCAATTTATAGAAAAAAAACATACAACTGAGCCTTAATCAAAGAAAGATCCAGAAGGTGGTGTGATGCTTCTTCCTGGTGTGGTGTCAGTTCACTATTATAACCAGACCTGCAGGTCACACATTCCCTGTAACATTTGGTGCAATACCCTGATTTGCTCTCCTCTTCTTTCCTTAGCCCCTCTCTAAACTATTTTCTTCCCCACTGTTTAAACCTGGGTAGGAGAAGGTTTTAAACCATAATGTAAAGGAGAAGGATGAGGAGAAGTACTTTGCAAATGACTTTTTTAAAAAAGATATGGGCTTACCAGTGTTCTGTCAAGTCTAGAGAATAGTGTTCTGTCTAATACTGGAACAATACCTAAGAACTGCCCAAGAGAAGTGAATGTTCCCATTGAACTCCTGCCTGCCCGCCATGTGAAAATCCATTGCGCTTTAAAAGTATCCCTATTCAAAAGTTACCAACACACCAGAGGTGGAATTTCCAAAAATCACACAATTTTCCAGGACAACCCAGCTGTATGGCAACCCATTTCCTTAGCAAATAGCTTTTTGGGAGGCGGGGGGTGAAGCTCAACAAAGTTTTGTATGGATTTTCACTTTTTGAAAAATAGCAATAGGGTCCCCCCCCCCCCCTTGTATTTGTGGAGGTTCTGGCTGGGGCAACTAAGAACTCTGGAAAATCAAGGTTCTTCATTGTGTAGGAAGCCAGGACAGAATTAAAGGCTCCATGGGGCAAATATTCACCCCAAACATATGAGGGGCTGGCCATTAAGTCACTTGACTTCAGAGGCAGAACTAAAAGCACAGCCCTGCTGTAGCTGTGTATTTCATTTGAAGAGGAAAACCTGAACAGGTCTAATGTCGGATTACTGAGAGATTTCTTGAATACCTCTGGTGATCAATCAAGTGAAGTATACAATTTTTTTTGGGGGGGGGTATCTTTCAACCATAGCTGACCAAAATCTGCTGTATCATAAGAATAATAATATATCAGTAGTGATTCTGATTTGTTTTTAAAATGAAGAGGAGCTGTCATTCACAGTCGTTTACAGGACTAGGTAATAAATTAGTTAATGTCATAGTGTTATGGTGGTTGTGGGGCAAGTAATAATATAAATCTGAGATTTAATCAAAGTATAATTATCGCCCTTGCACAAGTTCCTATGGTTTTATATCCATAAGGATATGCATTACACATTTATTACCAGGCTGCTACCATTGAGACGCCTATTTTAATCCCTGGTCTCCACTGAGATGTTTTAGGAATATTTTAAGCAAGAGATACATGCTCTTGCTCAGTGTCTTCTTAAATACCTGGGTGTAGGAAAAATATTTTAAATGTTCTCTCGGTGGTAAAGATATCCTTTTGATTATAAGCATTTAATTATACCTTGTTATCTTCTTGGCAAATGGCCGCGAATCCTTCCTGAATTTATATGGGAGATATTTCCACTGTAATTGCTGTTTGCAGGTATTCAGAGAACCCACTTCGATTAGCGGTGTTAAGGTCACTACTTGCTGGCGGTAAATCTTCATTGTGTCATTTTCTGTAATACCAAAGTTCAGCTTTTTGGGGGGGCCAACATTCCGCCTGCTAATTCAGTTGGATGCACAATGAGTAATTTAATATTATAACACCCTCTGTACTCCCCTATGGGGTGAGAAGTTCTAGGGAAAGCACCAAGTGGGTTTGGCTTCCTTTTGGAGGAGAGGAGTACGGGGGAAACACAGTGTTTTCATAATATTATTCATGATTTTACAATTTGAGCCTATGTGGAAGCAAGTGATGTACAGTGGTGCCTCGCAAGACGAAAAGAATCCGTTCTGTGATTCTCTTCGTCTAGCGGTTTTTTCGTCTTGCGAAGCAAGCCCATTGAAGGATTAGCAGATTAGCGCTATTAGCGGCTTTTAGTTGCTTATCTGCTGATCGGATCAGCTGATAAGTGGCTTAGCGGCTTAGAAAAGGGGGGGGGGAACCAGCAGGAACTCGCAAGACATTTTCGTCTTGCGAAGCAAGCCCATAGGAAATTCGTTTTGCGAAGTACCTCCAAAATGGAAAACTCTTTCGTCTAGCGAGTTTTCCATCTTGCGAGGCATTCGTCTTGCGGGGCACCACTGCACACGGTCATACAAGACAGCAGATCCACTACTTCACCCCATAAACTGACTCCCTTTTAGCCTACCGTTCACTCTGTATTTCTCTCCCACTCTCTGAAACAAACACAGCATCTTCTGTGATGGCCTTGCAGAAACTTGTGTTTGCTGCCTCTCTGGGGCTCCAAAAATAAAGAAAAGAAAGAAGGAAAGGACACTAAAGAAAATAAAGAAGGGGCATGATGCAAGCAAGGCTGACGGGGACACCTTTGGCTGACCTGTGCACAAATCCTCTTTGCAGTGATGGACTTTGGGCTCTCAAATTTCAGTGTGACACTAAAAACTCGTGCCCCCTGCCTCTCGCGTTCCATTCTGCAGCACTGTTGTGGCAGCCTGCAGCATGACGCTCAGTCCGCCTCACCGGTTGCACCTCCCATTGCCACTGTGCCAGACATGACACCCTAAAACCGCCTCTGCTCTTTGCTTCCCACAAGTGGCTTTTCATGCATATCACTTCCATGCAGGAAAACCTTGTAGACCTCACCTACATAATACTACAATGTAGGTCAAGTCCATGGGGACCCAACTTCCCATGGGTAGACTTGGTAAAGAAGTGGCTTGCAAGGTGGGGTAGACCCACTATGCCAGCTCTCCAGCAGGCGGTTTACTGGGAGGGTGGTTTTCTGGGCAAGGTGGCAGGGAGGTTGGCTCAGAGCAAAAAGTGGAATGCAGTAATTCTGGATTGGCTCCGCCTGTGCCTTTCCACTAAATCTCCCTGCTGCTGCCTCTTCCTCTTTCCCAGTAAGCACTAAGGTCCCACCTTACCAGGAAGCTAACATGGTGCATCTGCTGCAGCCAGAGCACTGTTTCTGTTAGCTACAATGCCAGTAATTCTTTCTCATGTTTGTCAGATGTGCTGATTGCCACATGATCTGCATGCACTTTCCCTACCGCAAAGTGATATAGTGAAAGCTGTTTTGTGTTACACAACCCAGATTAATATTGATTATTTATGGAATGAGTTATGAATACAGTGGAATCTCAGGTTGTGAACGTGATCCGTGTGGGAGGCATGTTCGCAACTCACAGCGTTCATAACCCGCAGCGCCACATCTGCTCACAGGCACGACACGATTCAGCACTTCTGCGCAAAGCGTGATTTAGTGCTTCTGCGCATGTGCGAGCACACGGAAGTACCTGTTCCAGTACTTCTGGGTTTGGAGCATCTATAACCTGAAAATGCGCAACCCACAGCATTCGTAACCCAAGGTATGACTGTAGTCCAAATAAGTCATGGAAGCAGAGTGTTGAGAGTAGTGTTGTTTCTAAAATTATTTCTTAAAAATGTAAATGCCAAATAGGGCCTTTGGGCGGCTCATAAACAATAAGGTCAATAGAGTATCAAATAAAACAACCAAATAAAAATGGCAACGTCTTGGCCAACCAGCTAAAAGTCTCTAGGGAACGTCCCAGGTTAGTTTCTGTGTAGAAATAATTTCACAACATAGTTGTCTTCACTAAAAAGGCCCTGCACTTTGTCTCTATTCTTTTATCTCAGCTAGTCTGGAACAGGCCCTTGTGCTTTTAAGGGCCATATTGACACAGATGCAGAAAAGAAAAGATCTAAACTACACTTGTCTCACGCATGCTTTCTGTAGAACCTACCCCTGTGCTCCACTTCCTTCATTCTGCTCACCTGTGTGATGAAGAAATTGATGCTGTTTTCTCTCTTGCATGAGGAGGCAGCACAAAAGCTGGCCTCTTTGTGGAGAACCCATCCAACTTCTGACATCCTATGCATTAGGAAAAGGTTCTCCTCTGTCCAACTCTATGACATAAATTAGAATCTCAACCCAGGCAGCAGGTGTCTCATCTAGTCACTTAGCAACCTCTCTCTCTGTTTTTCAGAGAGAGCTCCTGCCCCTAATTTGACCCATGTCCCAGCACATTCCTCTCCCTTTAACTAATGGACAATACTGAGCCCTCCTTGCCCAAATCCCCCAGACTTAACTTCCCTTTGAACCTCATTTCCTAGCCGTTCACTCATACACCGCCACCCTAGAGGTAAAAATATGTGAATCATATATATACGTCACAAATAAGATCTGAGCCCATCATTCATTTCTATGATGATGGGTATTTTTTAAGATACTTAATTTTAATTGCTGTGTGTGTTAAACTATTCTAGCATTGTTATACATCACTCTTACTCCCCCCCCCCCGCACAATAGTTTTCACTGTGGAGACTTAACGGCAGTGAAAAGATAATTTTATCTAATGGTAGCAATAATACTGTGGTAAGTCAGCTGTGATAAGATCAAGGCACATAAATCACACTCCTTTCCTCCCTCTTTTCTGATTAATATCACAGGGTCTTTTGCTGTGCAGGGAACAGAAATCCCACCTCCAGCTCTGGGGAACTGTATTCAGAAACACTTCCCTCTGCCTCCTCAAATTCCAGCAGAGATATCCACCACCATGCCATTTGAAACATACTTGCCACAAAAGCAAGAAACTTGCTTTTTTTAAAGGAAGAAAGAAAGCATCTAGCACAGAGGATCAAGATTGCTGCAACAGGGAGCAAAGTCTCAGTTGTGGTCCTCCAGGGCCATCAGCAATTTCCAATTGATCCATGGGGGTGGGGTAAGTTGTTTTTTTTTATAGAAAAAATGATATTTATTAAACTTTTCCAAACATTAAAAATTACAAAATTATAGATAAGAAAATAAAAAAGCATAACAATAATAAAAAAGAGAGAAAAAATACAAAAATAGACAATAAAGAAGGAAGTTAAAAAAAGAGAAAAACAATCAATATTTTCATGTCATATCTTTCATTTACTTATTTCCTGACCTCCTCACACCCCCCTTTTCTGTATTCCAGTTCACATAGTTAGTTCAGCAAATCCTTACCCTCTATCATTTATCTTTACTTATTATCTTAACCTATTATAACTATATATTTCCAGCCATTGTCAATCCGCATTTACATATTCTTATTCATCTTTTCCCCAATACCGCTTATTTTCAATCCAACATTCCTTCAACATTCATTAATTTTACAGTATTTCTGCAGGTAGTCTTTAAATTTCTTCCAGTCTTCTTCCACCACCTCTTCTCCCTGATCTCAGATTCTGCCAGTCATTTCTGCCAGGGGGTGGGGTAAGTTTGGGAGCCATGGTTCTATACCAATAAGGGAAGCCACCGCTATGATTGACATATGTGGGAACCTATGATACCCTGCATAACTCTGGGTTGAAATATTCTTCTCAGTTTGACTCCACTGTTTGGAGGGGGTGAAATGCAGCAAAAATTCCTGGGGTGCTTACCTTGCAAACTGGACAGCAACAAGGAGGGTTTCCACTCAGCCATGTAGCTCACTGGGTGACCTAGGGTCAGCCACTTCCTCTCTGCTTAACCTATCCCACATGAGTCTTGTGGGGTTTAAATGAGGGGGAAGAGAACCATGCCTGCCACCTTGAGCTCCTTAGAGAAAAAGTGATATAAAAAACTCAATAAAATAAACAAACAAACAAATAAAATAGCATCAACTCCTGGAATTCTACTCTTTCTGACTCAGGGCATTTTTATTTTTGTATAGGAAATGTTCTTTTTATTCCATGCTTAAGCATCTGAAAATAGTTCCCCTGCCACCAGTGTTGGCACACACATGCAGATTGTAAAGGAGGGTCACCTTTGGTTGAGAAGCTTTTAATGTTTAATAGGATATTGTATTTTAATGTTTTGTTGGAAGCCGCCTGGAGTGGCTTGGGAAACCCAGCCAGATGGGCGGGGTATAAATTATTATTATTATTATTATTATTATTATTATTATTATTATTATTATTATTATTTAGAGTGACTTAACAACAGCCCTGCAAAATAGTCCACTGTTACTATTGCAGGTCATGTGTGAGACTGAGGCTGGTTTGGATTTCGAGCCCAAAGTCTGCCATATAAAACACCCTTCAGCTTGCAGCAAACATCTGCCCAATTGCATAAACTGCTTCCTCGGTTCCTGCTCAGGCCAAAATCAGTGTTCAAACGCATGAAGAAGCATACATGTAGACATGCTGTGCTTTTGTTTTGCTTTCTCTGTTTGTCTGTGTTTATTAAAACCCCAAATTCCCTATTGTTTCCTACGGCAACTCTCACTTCCACCTCAGGGGAAACCAAAAGTTATGCCCAAAGTGAACCGAGGAGCTAGGCTGCCTAAAAATTACAAGTCTATGCATGTACTAACCAACAAGAAGATGAAATGTACATTTTCTGAACTCCCTTCCTTGTCAATCAGCACTCAGCTTATGTTCTTCTGAAAACTTTAGCTGAGGGGAAGGAAAAATCAGGTGTGCTAGCACTCTGCCTAGCTCTTCTGCTTCCAACACTTTAATTGGGTTCTTAAAATAAACCATTGCAAGGGAGGGGAATCTCAGATCCTGTTCTGAGATTTCAGGTGAGCCCAGTCTTTAAGCCAGTGAATAACAAGGCTTCTCCTGCCTAACCCCAGTTCCCATTACCCTCAAAATGATTTTAATCCTGAATCCTAAAGTACCACGAACACAGCCGGGGAGAGGAGGAGGGCTGCTTTTATGCCCTAAAACTGGCAAAGAAAAGTTTGCACTGTGTTTAGTACATTAATTGTGTGTTGTTAATTTTGTTTCAGTGTTCCTGTCAGATATAAAAATACTTCCTTAGATGATTATTCTCCAAGTTTTCAAGGTAGTTGCCAAGAGCAGAAACAGACCCTCTGGCAGACAATTTGACATCTAAGGTTGTTGAGATGCAGTGATTAGGCAAATTGGCATAATATCCAAACTCGGCCATTGATTGAAGAGCTAGAACATGTCAATCCTAAATCAATCCCTTGCTCTTTGCTTTACACAGTCGCAGGTACTTAAAAAAAACCAGGGGATTAATGTTTTCACACTCCGTATTGTTGGAACATAGTGCAGCATATCACCCTTTCAGAATTGTAATGAGAAAGTGTTGTTTCTAGTGTGTGTGAAACTCCAAATTATGTGCCTGGAAACAGCAGAGCAGACCAAAGGCCTTAATGTGAAAGAATGGGAAAAGAAATGAAGTCTCTTTCACAGGGACTAGTAAGATTAGACATATAAAATGACAAACACTGGGCAACCAGACAAGTAAACACCATTAATCTTTAAGCAGTATTTCTTTATGGGAGCCAAGAATTTAGGGAGACAAGAGACATTTTTTAAAAAAGACCCTGCAGATGGCACTCTTACACCATGCATGGTTTGAAGAAACCAAAAGTGTTATTGTTTTTCTCCTTCAGCCTTCAGTTTGTATACTTTTAGGGTAATTTTATCCCTACAATGAATTAAAATATAGTCAATGCCTTACAGTTTTAAAGAGTTTCGTGTAATTGCCATGGATTCATTCATTCATTTGACCTAAGAGTTATACATAATCCCAAAGCAATAGACTGCAATTTTTAATTTAATATATTAACATGAATCAGACCAAGTGTCATACAAAGAAGGCTTTAAAATTATACAAATTAGATGACAAATTGCATGGTACATTGTTGGAGATGGTTGCAGATCAATTTTTAACCCATTTCCCTATTTAAATAAATCTGCATTTTGAGGGATAATTTTTATATCTCTTTCAGTGGCA
Source organism: Podarcis vaucheri (assembly GCF_965113315.1). Taxonomy (NCBI): domain Eukaryota; kingdom Metazoa; phylum Chordata; class Lepidosauria; order Squamata; family Lacertidae; genus Podarcis; species Podarcis vaucheri. The sequence continues at coordinate 105,810,350 of NC_138762.1, forward strand.
TCACCTACAATGGCACCGCACTGAGTTTTCTGCAGTGTGTTATCATCAGCAAATGATTTAACAATACACATGTCTTCCTCTTCTTTTTATCAAATGCCAACTAGTTTGCAGGTGAAATCTTAAAAATAAATATATCAACAACAGTGCACGGTTCCTTGAACATGGATTCTTTTGTTGGAAAAATATAACAAGGCACCAGACAGAATAGACATGCATTCTTCTACATTTTTAACCACCAAAAAAAGAAAAGAAAAGAAATCAATTTTGTGAACACATCTTGTCTGAAAACTATGCCAGCGAGTTCAATATCTGTTGGGCCTATTAATACATTCCCAATCACTGCCCTACTTTATCACAGGCAATTAGAGCCGCAGTCCAATTTGGGCCACAGTGGTTTTGCACATTTATTCCCAAATCTTGTGCAATGGATATGAGCAGCAATCCAATGACCTCTTGTGCTGTCCGATAATAGTTTTATTCTTTACAAATGATTTACAGATCTGTGACAAATGATGCAGTGGAGAGGAACCCTGGCTCCAATTATGAAACAAGATAAATTCCTGATTCCAGTGACCCACATACGTTAGCCTCCAATCTTAATAGCTCTTTGTCTCTAGGCTTTCCACTCTAATGCGGTTTCCTTCATTTCGGCTATAAAAATCCTCCAAAATGTTAAGCAATTCATTTCTGTTTCAGATTTCAAAGGACAGACCAGTTCCAATTATCACTATGTATATATTTTATCCCTCTCAATGCTTTGTGGCCTCTTTTCCAAAGGCACAAGGCACAGAAAACTTGATGGTGTCTATTCTAGTGCTAACATTATGTTTCATACTCCACTTTTCCTATTATACATTGTGATATTTTAACCAAGGTGCACATAAGACTAGCTTCTCGGCATCCCCACAATCTTACCAGCGGCTAGTGAGAGAATAAGCCCACTTTTATCATCCTTTTGAGCAATAGGAAATGAATAATGTAACTTTTTGGCCATGAGTAGCTGAGACACTTGTTAGGCCTATGAAACTCATCACATTGTTGCTATTATTGTTTGATTTATTCCCTTTCCTTCACCCGAAGGTACCAGGGCCAGTCACACCAATTTATAAATACAGCATTAAGTACAATATTATATATATATATATATATATATATATATATATATATATATATATTTGCTTTCGTAGATTTTCACGGGTATAGGAATGCAGGTTTTGGTGTCTTCGGGTGTCTTCCCGTGTAAGAGTCGGGGTGTCTGTGCGACGTTTCGACGAGGTCTCACTCGTCATCTTCAGGCTGGTGCTTTCGGCTTCTTGTTACTGGAACAGAGCAGAGTCTGGTGTTTGAGTTCCTATAAATACTGTTGAGGGGTGTGGTGTATAGCCTCCAACGTTCTGGGCAGAGAGGAAGTTCCTAGATTAGTGTGCCTTTTCTTCTTTTGTTCCTTAATTACTTGAGGGATATCTTGGGTGATTTCATGAGTGATATTCTGAATACCACTGGGTGGGTCATTAAGTGTAGATTAGTTGCTAAAGCTTTCGTGTCTTGACCTCTTGAGCTTGTGAAGAGTTTTTCTGAGAAGATGGCTGTGCTGCATTTAGTTGTGCTTTGGCTTGGCTTCGTGTATAGGGGCGAGCTGTGGTTTTGTGCCTTGTGCCAGCCAGATCTGTGTAGGGATTGCAGGGGGGTGCAGCATCCGGAGGTGCCACTATAGTTTGGCTACTGGATGGAAGAAAAGGCACACTAATCTAGGAACTTCCTCTCTGCCCAGAACGTTGGAGGCTATACACCACACCCCTCAACAGTATTTACAGGAACTCAAACACCAGACTCTGCTCTGTTCCAGTAACAAGAAGCCGAAAGCACCAGCCTGAAGATGACGAGTGAGACCTCGTCGAAACGTCGCACAGACACCCCGACTCTTACACGGGAAGACACCCGAAGACACCAAAACCTGCATATATATATATATATATATATATATATATATATATATAATAGGATAGCCAATCTTGTGGCAGACAAATTACTGGCTGGAAGGAGCTAAGCCAATACACCTTGCCCCTAGTATGAAATGTCCATGCCAAGTTTCAAGAATGGAGAAAATGGGCAACATTGGACATGCATATTTATTTATTAAAGACCGTTTCTAAACTGATAGCTCAGCTGGTTAGAGCCTGGTGCTGATAACGCCAAGGTTGCAGGTTCGATCCCCGTATACGGGGGACAGCTGCCTAGTACTGCATTGCATGGGGCTGGAAGATGCTCAGGGTGCCCTCCAACTTTCCAATTCTATGATTCTAAGAACAACTAATAATAATACTGTGTAGAGCTGTGTTGAATCTTCTCAGAGAATTTTTTCTCTGACAATCTTTGAAAGTTCTGTTTTGCTTATGAAATAATTTTTAATTCATTTTACAAGTATAAAATTATGAAAACATAACATAACACATATCCATAATTAAGAGATTCCTCTGAATCTCTGGACTTCCCACCTTCCCCTCTATGGATTCCGTTATTAAATCTTTTCTACTGCATCTCTTTTCAGTATATTTATAACGTCATTATCTCCATAATACTTGCTACATTGCAAGTGGAATGCCCTCCCATCAGATGTCAAGGAAATAAACGACTATCTGACTTTCAGAAGACATCTGTGGGTAGCCCAGTTTATGGAAGTTTTTCATGTTTGAAGTTTATTCTGTTTTTAGTCGTCTGTTGGGAGCTGCCCAGAGTGGCTTGGGAAACCCAGCCAGATGGGTATGTATGTATACATACATACATACATACATACGTATATACATACATACATACATACATACGTATATACATACATACATACATACGTATATACATACATACATATATACATACATACATACATACATATATACATACATACATACATACATACATAATAAAGTGTTATTGCTATCCTGCTAATGTTCTCATCTGTTTACAGTGGTCTCCAAGATAAATTATAATTTTTTTCCCATTCCTTATTAAAGTTTTGGTCTTCTTGGTTCCTGAGCTTTCCAGTCAATTTTGCCATTTTGGCATAGCCCAACAATTTAATTTGCCATTCTTCTCTGGTAGGGACTTTATCTTCATTCCATCTCTGGGCTAGTAGCATCCATGCTGCCGAAAGTTTTCTTTTTCAAAGTCCTCCAGAACTGAATGGGAAAACCATGCCATACAAACATTGCCTTTGCGTGCTCCCAGAGGAATTACTGGAAAACATGAACTAGTCCTATATTTAGGAGAACCTCTGCTGAAATTTCCATCTGCTCTAGAGCAAACATACAGCCATTTCAGCTTCAGCCGCTTACTAAAAGTCAGAATCTCTCACATGACTTCTAGAAGAGCGTTCCAAAAATGTGGAACAATCAGCAACCACCAACATACAGTATATTTAAGGCCAATACCTATGTGTAAAGGTAAAGGACCCCTGACAGTTAAGTCCAGTCACTAACGACTCTGGGGTTGCGGCGCTCATCTCACTTTACTGGCCGAGGGAGCCGGCGTACAGCTTCCGGGTCATGTGGCCAGCATGACTAAGCCGCTTCTGGCGAAACCAGAGCAGCACACAGAAACGCTGTTTACCTTCCCGACGGAGCGGTACCTATTTATCTATTTGCACTTTTATGTGCTTTTCAACTGCTAGGTTGGCAGGAGCTGGGACCAAACAATGGGAGCTCACCCCGTCACAGGGATTCGAACTACCGACCTTCCAATTGGCAAGCTCTAGGCTCAGTGGTTTAGACCACAGCGCCACCTGTGTCCCTAGCTGTGTGTAGGGATGTGAAAAATGGTCCCACTTATTTTCAAAGCTATTTCTACCTGTCATTTTATGTTCAGTATACTTATTTCCAAAAATGGATATGTGGTTTTTGTAGCAGCAAGGATTGCTCCCCTTCCATTTTTCCCCCTCCAACTTGTGCATCACATGCAAATTGTCTTAATTTTGCACCATTCTCTGTTTAAGAGTAGAGAGACCTAACTTGACTTGCATTCTCATCCCTTCAAAAACAGAAGGCCTGGCTTAATTGCACATAATTCCTCATTTTAAGACTGAAAGATTTCATTTACCGATGAACAGTTTCACATAGATAACCACAGACTTGCCGTAATTGTGACATTATTTCCCATTCATTGTTTCTCGTACCGATTTAAATTATTGCTTGTGTATCGGGTGCTTGTTCAGAACACCAATCTGTGACGGGTAAATACTCCATTTTATGAGGAAAGTTAACAATAACTGACATTCATGACATATTTACTTCAGGGGACTCTAGGGATTATCAATGTGGACATGATACCCAATTCATTTAACACCTAAAAGGTTACCGTGATTCAAAAGTATTTTATGGTTTGCTGTTGTTGTGCTTTTAAGTTATAAATTAATAGTATAACGCATTGTAGCCTTATCTAGGGCAATTTTTCTTACTGGCAGCCCCTACCCCATCTCCCTTTATCAGAGCAGAATGTAATGTTGTTGTTAAGTCAGTAACTAACTGTGGTTTTATAAAGCAAATATATGGCACATGTGGGGATTTCTTTTTCCATCTCAGGTTTGTTATGTACTGAGATATTAGGTATAACCATTTATTTTCGCATCCTTCCTGTTGCTTGGCTACTGAATACAGTTTTCTACTCTGAAACTCCAATTGATCCTAAATTCTTCAATCTGGCCATGTGATCTGATAGTCACTATTTTCAGACTAACCAATACAATGTGGGCACAAAAACAAAATAAAGCAAAATAAAGCATTCTCCTACCAGATTGAGTCAGAAAGTGTAAGGCTCCAAGTCATCTAAAGGCCACTCATTGCTGGAAGTAGGTACCTTAGCCAGATGCGGAACTTCAAATGCAAATCTGTGCCATACTTGTAATCTTATCATCCCATCTGTTTAAAAATCACTGATAACACCAACCTGTTGTTTGAGAAGAATAGAATTAGCACCTCACACAAACCCTTCCTCACTGGTATCATTACTGCCTTTCCAATAGAATACAGCCAATTTAAATATTTCAAATTGTTATTTCATTTCATCCCCATTACAGGGCCAGAAACCTTAAGAGTGCATAAAATACAACAAGCACTTAAAACCATATAAAACCATATAAAACCAGCACACCATACTTCCAGGTTTACATAAAAAGCAGCAGAGATGAACTAAATTTAGTCAGTGGATGCTTTAGGAAAATAAATAAACAAAATGAAGAGTCTTAACTGCTCTTTGGAAAAGAAACAAGGGCAGCTTCCTCTATTGCGGGGCGGGGGGTGGTATTCTGTAAGAAGGGTGCTACAATCCAGACATCATGACCCATTTTCCCCTGAGAAAATTACAGCATCTCTGAGCAAGTGCTGAACGCATTGATATGAAGCAGTTGAAGTGTAATGTTTTGGTAGTAAAACCCAGTGACAAAAATGTAACAGGTGGAAAACTTGGATGTTTTGATCCCAGTTCTTTCAATTAGTGTTCTTTGATTGAGGGCAGATCATTTAACTTATCTGAGATTCACTTAATTTACCCACTGGGCAACGATGATAAAAGCAACACTATGGTAATAACGTCCATTTGCAACAGGACCACAGGCATGGAGATGAGATATATAAAATGGATGGTCCTAAAAGCATATTTTATTGATAGCCTGGGAAATGAGAAATGTGAAGACTCATCTCAAACATCAACCTTGGGTGAGCCAAGCCCTGCTCATATCCAGGAGCTTGTCAAGCCATAGCCCCAGAGCTTGGACCTCACCTTCTAGTGAGTATGGAGTCATCCTGCCCCCACACCATCCCAAGTCCCACAACTCTGGAAGGTTCAGTAGGCTTGCCTCAACAATATTCCACATTCAGGCCAAGGGCCTACAAACCCAGGCAGCTGGCCTCTGGAAATGGCCCCCAGTTCTGCCCCATTAGCTTTACACCTTCCTGCAAATTACGCACCAATTAACCTGCTTAACAACACACACACACCCCACCCAGCCATGAATACAGACTAGACTGCCCAACTCGGCCAATCTGTGGACAGGCAAAGCATCCTTATTCATCCCTGAAGTGACTGCAAATCCTGCACGGGAAATGAGGGTGGGCTGGGAGCTGAAAGGCCGCTTGTCCTACAGCCATGGCATCTGATACAAACACTGACATGTACATGTCCTGGGGTGGCTGCATCTTGCGTCCCCTGGCAAGCCTCAAATGATGCTTCCATGCTAAAGTGCTGCACAGCCAGAGGAAGCAGAATTGTGTAGAATTTGCAGGGCGGTAAGCTTTAATCAATTTCACTGTAAGAACTTCCACTGCTGATGCTACTAATATGGATCTCTGTTCAGTACCTGTATAGGGGACCACTGAAGCCCAATGAAAACTGCACTGAGCTTTGTAAGGAAGAACAAGAGCTATAACTTTGTATCCCCCCCTCTCTCCCTTAATCTCTCTCTGTTGACTCAGCTACATTAGTAAAAAACAACAATGCTTTGAATGCATTATAAACATGCAACATCAGAGGACGCCACAGAGCAAACAAATTTCCTATGAGATTTTTACATAGGGTTTCCCCCCTTTTGTTGTCACAATTTAATTTCCGACTCTTTTATAGCACACACCCCTCCCCTCGTGTGTATATCCACACTATGTGTGCATCTTTGTGTATTCATTTCAGGATAAACCTTTACGGCATTCCTCCTCTCAAGAAGAGCTACAGGCTCAGTAGAATGTAGCATAGTTTTCTGGTGATACTATTTTTCTCTCTCATTTGCCTCACCAACTCTGTTCCTGGTACTGTACCTCGAAGTGGAAAGAATAGCGCAGTCACCTTTAAGACTTTCTAATCAACAATGGAAAAGCCAAGATATTTTGTACCTACCTTCCCTTGAAATGCACATGCATCTAAAGATTCTTCTTTCCTTGGAGGAAAAAACTCAGCTGAAATGCTGAGGCATTAGCATCCATGAGGCTACAAAATGGGCTCGATTCCAATTTTATCTACTAATTTCCTTTGTAAAGAAAGGCATGAAGTCATGGGCCAGCTGTAATTTCTTGCTTCTGGGATTGATCAATATGTCAGCATCCCCCCTTTCAGACATTGCCTCTATCTTTCTCACCAACTTCAGATAAATGGCAGTGAATAATGGATGAACAATTAATGTGGGTCATCAACAACTGCAATGTGACCGATGAGCCCACAGGTTTGCTTAAACAAGGAATGGAGATGGGAATTAGATGATCCAGACAAACAGCAGGATAATGAAGGAGATGTGATTCCCCCCCCCCTTAAGCCCCAAACCTATAAATTTCCCACCCTCACTACTTTGCTATTGCTGGTCTATAAATCTGGTTTTTTGTCCTTTCTGTTTTAGTCATTTATTTCTGTAGCTGTGTGCATGCACAGTGTTTCAGACAGAGTAACATTCGGCAACAGCTAAATTTCATGTAGAAGGCCTCCCAACCTTGCCTGCCCCTCCACAATGATCAAATGGGTTTCAAAACCAAGTCTTTGGGCTGTAAAGCTGGCTGAATATAATGTTTAGTTTCCATTTCCCTTGGTTCTTCCCTCACCCTCTCCTCCTCGTCTAACCATCCTTTTCCTAATTGCCTTCTTCTTCCTAGCAACTGTTCCCTAGCATTTGTTGCCGTGACTCCTCCCGCTTCCCAATATTCCATTTTCCCTGCCACTGTTTACTAGTACCAATGCCCTAATTTACTCCACGTGACAGCAGTAAGGAAACATGGGTTAGGAATGCCACCATGAGAAAGATGCGTCATATGAGGAAAACCTTTGCATCCAATTGCAGAGTTGATAGTGCTGGGCCAAACCCTGCTGTCTACTTTCATGAGATTCTTCACTCTCTGGGAAACGGGGGTTGTTTTTTCTGCCTCTTTTGCAGAGCGCAGGAGATATTCGCAGAGAGGGTAGGGCAGCATGGTGGTTTTCACAACCATGTGATGTTGCATAGTTACCTTATCCGTGTTGGAAGTACTTCTTTTTTTAAATTAAATTTTACTGAGAGTTTTCAACATTTGTTGTTGTTGTTGTTTAGTCGTTTAGTCATGTCCAACTCTTCGTGACCCCAAGGACCAGAGCACGCCAGGCACTCCTGTCTTCCACTGCCTCCTCCAGTTTGGTCAAACTCATGCAGGTAGCTTTGAGAACACTATCCAACCATCTCGTCTTCTGTCGTCCCCTTCTCCTTGTGCCCTCAATCTTTCCCAACATCAGGGTCTTTTCCAGGGAGTCTTCTCTTCTCATGAGGTGGCCAAAGTCTTGGAGCCTCAGCTTCACGATCTGTCCTTCCAGTGAGCACTCAGGGCTGATTTCCTTCAGAAGGATGTGTTTGTTTTCAACATAAGGTACAGTAAAAACCAAACTAATCTAAAGAAGGGACATCAGAAACAAATCAAGAGAAAAATAAAGTAAAGAAGAAAGAAGAAAAGAAAAACTGTATGTGTATATAATACCAAGCCATCTATCACAATTATATCTTAATCCTTATTCTGACTTTTATGCTTTTGGAAGAAGAGTCCTGAGAATCGGAGGGTTTGTTTTTTTTTGTTACAGAGAAAAACTACCCAGCCACCTCATATATGTGTAACATTTTAATCATACACTCTGCCTGCCGGCCTGCCATTTAATTGACAAAGTTGTTCCTCTCTTCTGGCCCCTTCACGGGCCTGAGCTGATGGCATAAGGCAGTTTTACTTCGCCTGCTGAATGGTGAAATAAGCACCACTATAGCATTCCTGACATTTTCACATTCAACCTTCATTAAAACAGTAGGGATTTCCTTGGGCAGATGGCACAGCGTTAGTTTCCCTATGCGGAGAGGTTGCTGGGGAGACTTCTTTGCCTTCTTGCCAGCCAACTGCAAAAGTCAGACTTGCTTCTCCACCAGGGGATAAATCCGAAACTGCTACCTGTTTCGCTTCTGCCATACATGTAGACAGAATATGGGTCTTAACCCTAATACTGTGTATAGGTGTGCTTTACAGCTATGACTCCGGAACACCAACTTCTCCATTCAGGAAGTACCAGCTATCCAGAACAAGGGTATTAAGGATGTTACCAATAATAGCTAGAAGAACAACTGGTCTTTTAGCAAAAAGATTTGTTTGCCGTTTTTAGCTATAACTTGAAATGAATGTGGTGAAGGAAGAATTTTCCTTTCCCATTTCCATTTTCTTTTTAAAAAAATCTAGCTGTGTGAGCTGAAAACTGAAGCTTTCAGATGTGTTGACTTCAAAAGCCATTACTCCCCAGGGTCTGCATTTCTGTCTGATCGTGAAAGGTACTCTTCTCAGAACACTTAAGCTGTGAAGGTCTGAGGGACTCTAGTGTCTCTTTAAAAGAAAATTATACTTTCTTGAAGGAATAGCCAGGGTTTTCTTTTTACAAGATCTTTGGGTGTGTGATCTACATCTCACCCTGTGCTACCTGCATGCTCTCTCGTGTTTCATGAGCCAGCTTGTATAGAAAAGATGTCGGGTTCTGGGGATGGAGTTACAAGAGCACAAGAATTGCCATGCTGGATTTGATGAATGTTGTTGCTCTTCATTAAATTTATTTCTCACCTTTCCTCTCAAAAGCAACCCAGAGTGGCAAACGACAAAGTAGGAAAAACAATCCATTTAAAACTAAAATAAAACATATTTAAAACCAATTAAGAACATCGCCCAGGTGTCCCAAAAAAGGTTATTTATGTATGCCACTACTGCAGTCCATATTTTGTTAGTCCAAAAATGGTAAACGAGTGAGGTCCCAACCAAAGAAGAATGGCAACTTAAACTGATGGAATATGCACAGCTTGTAGACCTAACATATAGAATAAGAGAACAAGAAGAACATACGTTTAAAGAAGATTGGAAAATGTTTATTGAATATATGGGGGGAAATTGTGTACACTTGAAAATGTTGGCAGCATGAAGATAAATTCAACAGTGTAAATAATTTTTGATGGATGTAATAATGGAATACTGCATGGTTTAGTTTATGTAAAATATACAAGGATTTATGTTATGCAAAATGAACCATGGAAAGAGAAGAAGGGAAGTCATTAATATTTTAAGGTTTTTTAAATGAATATTCTAAAATGTAAAACAGACAATTTAATAAAAATTATAGAAATAAATAAAACCAATTAAGAACATCTAGATATTGCTGTGCCTGCTATTTGATATTTAGAAGTGTGCCATTCATGTACAAGGTAGCTCTATTTAATCATCATGGCTAATGGACCTTTTAAAGCCACTTAAACTAGAGACAATCACCACATCACATGGTAGTCAATTGTGTGAAGGAATACTTTCCTTAGCTTGTCCTGGACCTACTGCAATTCATCCTTGCTGAATAATTCAGAGGTTGTGTGAAAGGGGGAAGTGAAATTCCCTCTTACCACATACTCTTGCCCCAACCTTTCCTGATCGTCCATCAGGATTACTATATGCCACACATAAGATCTGGAAGGAGATTTTTTGTGTAAGCATGTGAAGAATCCAATTTGTGATTAGGAATCATGTGCCATCAAAGAAATCCATCAGACAGACAGCACTCATAGCATTAGCAGCAGTTGTATTCATAGTAACCCGAATAACAACAACTAGACATAATAGAATACATATGGAAGAGACTCTGCCCATCCCTAATGCTAGTAGGTGTCTGTAATAGCGTTTAAGGACAACTGGAGTTTCATTACAGCCACATCAGATGCTGTCTTGCATGTCTGAATCAGCCATAAAAGATCAAATACTACAGACTGAACTTTCATATCATTGCAGTCATGCCACCAGGGCAAGTTTTTGGAACAGATGTCTAAGGTCTTACTCAAAAGAGCAGGAGGGCCCCCAAAGGGAGCAGGGCTGGCTTAACACATTTAGAAGTTTGTAAAGTAATGCACATTATCATCTAAACAGCCCGTATTCCAGTAAGACAACTAAATCCAGAGTCTAAAATTACCTAACTGCACTAGATGCTAATGCATTTCAATGGAGTCATTTCACACATTTAGTGGCAAATCATCAAGTAATATGTTGAGCATAGCTGTCAACTTTTCTTGCAAGGAATCCTATTCGGAATAAGGGAATTTCCCTTAAAAAAGGGGAAACGTTGACAGCTATGATCCCGATTTATCAAGTAATGACAGAACAAGTACGGTAGGTTGTGAGTGTGAGGGTGTACATGTATGGATTAGTATTTCTGAAGACTGGCCTCAGCGCATTGCTATTCAATTATTGCTATCTTTTAGACGTAATCAGCTGAATAAGAAATACTTTGGGCTCTGAACAAAATTTCTCCCCTGCATTCAAGGAGAAGTAACTTTGTTTACCAGTGTATTGACATTTGTTAGCTACCTTACGACTCTTACTGGGGGGAATAAGCAAACATTCTGAATTATGCAGTTAAGCAAAATGCATTATCACAGCCAGACTTAACATTTTTGGCTTTTATATCATTTCCTCCCTATGAAAGAGTACCTTGCACTTTTGTAACCGCTTTTCAGTTGGATGGTCTGAAAATGCACCGTAAGCCTTTCTTTAATAACTGCCAATATGGCTATGTGAAGCCAGGCAGTGTATTCATGTAACTGGTTTACCGCTGGATAAGCTAAATATAAATTAGATGACCAGTCTATGTTCACAAGGAAAGTAAAAAAGCAATAGTGGTAGGAATCAAGCAAGTAAATCAGGAATCAAATAGCTAAACAAACAAAAACTGGAAAACTTACTCAATCACAACAAAATTGCAAAAAAAGGAGAAGCGCCATAGCACCTTATTTTCTTCCCATATCCTTTAAGATGGCAGAATATGTTTCATGTGGATAGAATGGCTTTGATCCAGAAGCTGCTAAGACTCACATGAGGGGCTTGTGCTGGCCTAGTGGGTTTTCTGATCTTTAATTGCCCATTCCCAACAGATTGTTATATCACAAAATGGTTTTGAAACTTTGTCAAAGCTACTTTGTCACGCAGTATTGTTGTGCTCACATGTATGGGTGCTTTAAAAAACGACACACACATCTAATGCAGAACCAGAGGCGTAACAATGTCAGGTGGCGGAAAAGCAGCAAAGTGGCTTTCAATGAAGAAACAGGGGTGCCTTTCAGACAAGCACTACACAAAGAGCCCTGAGGGATACCTCAATCGGTATCCATGAGACTCTTAATCTGAGGGTTATGGGTTCAAGCCCCACAGTGGGCAAAAGATTTCTGCATTGCAGAGAGCTGGACAATTTCAAAATAACATAGCAAAACAATAACATAGGAGCAATTTAATAATATTGGAAAGCAAAAGTATAATAACATACAAAAGTCCACATTTCAATACTATAAAGATAACAAGATTACTTAAACAACATTAGGCATCCAATAGCAAAAACAACCTCACAGGTTCACCTCAGCGCTAGATACACCCGAGGATATTGCTCACAGTCACTTTCCTGCAGCAGCTTCCAATAAAACCATACCATACAGTGCAAGAATTATCTTGTGACCCATTTTTGGTCAGTCATGCCAAGTTTTGCACATGTACAATTTTGTAACAGAAAGATTAAATACATATTTAAAGCATAAGGCTTTTGAGGGCAAATGGGAGGCGGAGGGTAGCTGGAAACTCTCCTCCCATGATTTTTCAAGACTTCAGACATTCACAAAGGGTCTTAAGGGATGTAGGTACAGAAGTGATAATCATCTGCCCTTCCTATATATGGTGTCAACCCTCGTTGTTTGGCTTAAGTATTTCCTCTGCATAAAGTACAATTTCACCAAAGCTTCCCATTACCAAGTTCCCATGTGTGTCATTATTTTTATTGGTGGTGAAGCATCCTGCCTCCTCCAGGAAACCTGATCAGTATCTGTCCTACAGTTGGAGGCCAAATTTGACAGGTGGGTGGGTCACCTGACTTCACAACATCAGCTGATGGGTGACGTAAGGGCCCTCTCCAGTGCCGGATTTACGTGTAAGCTAAACAAGCTGTAGCTTAGGGCCCCACTCTCTTGGGAGCCCCCAAATAATGTAAAGGAAAAAACCCTGGATGCACATTTCCAAAATATAAGATCAAAAACAAATAAAACCTACATACAGCAACAGTGTTTTGTGTTGTGTAGGCTCCTATTTGTTATGTGCAAATGGCTTTAGATACCTATTAGGTCCATAAATTATCAATAGCATATATTCAACACAAAAAACAGCGACAGTTTGTTGTTGACAAAGGACAGCTGGACATATAAAGGGCCCCATTACCTTCAGTAGCTTAGGGTTTCATCAAACCTAAAGCCAGCTCTGCCCTCTCCACTGATGCTGAAAGGCTTTGCTAATACCAATAGTAGTGTTTCACATAAGACACCCCTATTGCAGATCACTAAATGTGCACAGGATTCTGATTAGTCCTCTACTCACTTTTCCTCTTGGTATCCCGTTCACATAAGGATAATGGCCAATGTCAAAGTATCCCTACACGACATTGTATCTTTTATGCCAGCACATAAGATTTATATTTTATTATGAGGCACAAATGTATTGAGTAGCCTATTGTTGTCTTGCTGGCACAACCCAAGGCTACGACTGCATTGTATCTGACTCACAGAAGCATAAACTTGCTGCATTTTAAAGAAATGTATCTTTGGTGGAGGAAATCCTGAGGAGATATTTAAGATAGCTAAATAGCTCCTGGGTGCAGAAGGCGATTATATTTTGTGACAATGGTATTATACCCTTCACTTCCGTGGGACCTCCTGCCATCACAAATCTCCCCAGAAGATGTCAATACAAGTCTGCAACAGAGCGCATTACAATGTCAGAGCTGCACTAAATCAGTCGGCGGAGATGTCAAGGGGATGGTTACAAAATCAAGACAAAATGAAATGGTGTCAGTGCGAGTCTGCGGAGACTACATTATCATGTCAAAACAAATGGAAATAATGTGGAAGTTACATTGCTGCTAATAAAGACAAAACTATTTAAAATGCAGAGGGCGTTGCAGCAAAAGAAGTGCCCCTTCCTCTTCCCCTCAATTAAACAGTGGGGATCCTGGATCGGAGGCTATATTTATTAATGTACATCTGGTGTTGTTTGGGCCAGAGGGTTAGACTGCGCTGCTGGCTGAAGGCCTGAGTGTCACCTTTGCTCATGCTGACACATTCAAGTAGTCTACTCAGCATGAAGCCTCATTAATTCCAGAGAGACTAGTCATGAGATGAGATACTCGTCAAGGTAAAAATAGCAGAATGTGGTCAGAACTGAAGGAAAGTTGAATTCCACCCCCACCCCCCACTACTTGACCCCATCTAATTTTAAATGGACATTTGGATTTTATAAAACCAAGGAAACAATGGCCATTTTGAAGGTTCCTTATTAGCAGAAGTTGTGGAGGGCCCAACTGAATCTCATTTTTAAGCATCCATTTCATGATTGTGTGAAAGGGAACGGCATCATTAGGCGTGCTCATGTGGACTTTTAGAATGGAAGTTACACAGCAATTAGTTCAATGCTGCATCCTTCCATTGCGAGCCCATTTTCAAGACCAGCTCCAGTGTAATAGCTTCCGCTTGTGTGAACAGCCAATGCTGCAAGGGAAGGTGGATGAATGATGGCAGAAGCACGCACCAATCTCTGTCATGCTGCTGGGAGTGCAACTTCGCAAAGTATTTGCTAACATTCTGTCACTGCATAATAGGCACGCAGTCATACTTAACAACTGGATGTACATCATCGTCAGAAGACACATCCCAGTCATTTATTGGGCCTCCAATGAGCATTGCAAAGTGTGTGGTATTGTGTGTGCCCTTCCAACTGCACACCTGCAGTGAGCACCAAAGACTACTTATGTGCACATATTTCTCTCGCTGGATGAGGTTTGCCCTCACAAAACCACCTCCACTTATTATGTGACATTGAAAGTGGAACAAGTCCTTTCCGTTTTAAGGTCCTTTTGTAGAAAAAGAGACTTCTCCATCATTTCTGCATGCTTAGCCTCAGGTACGTGGGTGGCGCTGTGGTTAAATCACAGAGCCTAGGAGTTGCCAGTCAGAAGGTCGGCGGTTCGAATCCCTGCGACGGGGTGAGCTCCCATTGCTCGGTCCCTGCTCCTGCCAACCTAGCAGTTTGAAAGCACGTCAAAGTGCAAGTAGATAAATAGGTACCGCTGTCGCAGGAAGATAAACGGCGTTTCCGTGCGCTGCTCTGGTTCACCAGAAGCAGCTTAGTCATGCTGGCCACTTGACCCGGAAGCTGTACACCGGCCCCCTCGGCCAATAAAGCGAGATGAGCGCCGCAACCCCAGAGTCGGTCATGACTGGACCTAATGGTCAGGGGTCCCTTTACCTTTACCTAGCCTCATGGTATATAGACTAATGTCTGTAAAACAAATCATTCTTGCATTGTAAGCAGCTGCGTTATTTTAAGTGAAAAATGAGGTGGAGCATCCTGTTTCAAGAGGATTATAGTGCTCTCTGAACACACAGATGTTTTTATATTAAATTGCATGTTTGGGGCATTTAAAACATATTTGTATGTTTTAAATGCCCTATGTTGCCTTTCCACTGCAAAGTGGTATTTAGGGTAACTTAAAAAAAATAATCAAAAGCAATAAAATAAAATAAGTAGATACATTAGCAGGAGCTAACACATCAAGACATCAGTAGCCACCCAAGATGCAGGTGAACGGAACAGATACTGCCTAGCACCTAAAGGAGGGATATGGAACCTGTGACCCTCCAGAGGTTTATTGCAGCTCCCATTACCCCTGACCTTTGCCCATCCTGACTGGGGCTTATGGGAGTTGAATTAACAACATTTGGAGGGACACAAGTTTCCTGCCCCTAGGAAAGTAAAGAAGGTGTCAGGGAGATATCCCTAAGAATGGAGTTCCACGATCCAGAAGCCATCACAGAAAATGGTCTCTCTCAGATAACCCCCCCGCCAATCCTTGGAAGGCAGAGAGACACCTGGAAAGGGACCACGGGTGATGATAGCAACTGTCAGGCAGTCTCATAGGGGATAAGACAGTCCTTTAGCTATTTAGTAAACTTATGGATTTTATTCCTTCACATTATTACTGCATTATTTTCATGGTTCTGTGCATAGTACTGTACTGTAAACGAACTACTCTATTCCGAATTTAAAAATGGATAGCGTAATGCTGGTGGTCAACAAAAGAGGTTTAAAGACTCTCTCAAGGCAAATCTAAAAAAATGCAGTATAAACACTGACAACTCGAAAACACTGGCCTGTGAATGCTCCAATTGAAGAACAGCCTTTATTAAAGGTGTTATAGGCTTTGAAGATGCTCAAACTCAGGACGTAAGGGGAAAACGTACTAAGAGGAAGGCACACTTGGCAAACCCCCACCATGATCAACTCCCGCCCAGAAACCCATGTCCCCACTGTGGAAGGACATATGGATCCAAAATTGGCCTCCACAGCCACTTATGGATTCACTGTTAAAACCGTGTTTATGGAAGACAATCTTACTTGTCTATGAGTGATCGCCAAAGAAGAAAGAAGCCTGTAAACAACTTTTTCTGGCACAGTAATTGTATAATCACCAGCTTCCATGGCATAAAACTCTTGGGGGGGGGGAATGTACAAACTAAGTGCTTCATCCATCCCCATGTCAGGTATTTGATTGAAAATAAGCCTGTAAAGAGGAAAAGTCCTTTCTCTGCGTGTGAAAAATTTCCAAGGTTGGACTAGTCAGAAGGAGAAGGTCCTTTTAAAAAGAATCTTAATGTATTTAACCCTGCAGAAACTCACTACTTCAAAGGCAGGTTAAACACACTTCCCATCCGTTGATGTGTCTCCTCACAGCCCTCTTATTAACTTTCTTGTTTTCAGAGCCTTGCAGAATGAACTTTGAAACAGCTTCAACATCCGTTTAGAAAGAAAAAATCCTCTAAGAGAAGCTGAATATATAAGAAATGCATTTAAGTGCACCTGGGGTCAAATGTGTAGCTGGCAAAGGAAGGTAATCACAACCTAGGTTTTACAATCACATATCCTCCTGACCGTTCTCGATGTGCCTGTGGCTTGCTGGGAATGGACTTGGTTGTAACCTAAAAAGATCCATTTAAATCTTAGTCGCGTAGGCCGTTTAAAAATGATGGCACTAGCAAACAGACTTCTTGCACCGCTCTGCATTTGTACATATTTTATTATCATAATATTGATTTCATTTTCTCTGGGGATATTTATGGGGTAAATATAAAAGCAGAAAATGAAGGCTTCATACTGCAAAAAAAAAAAAAGAGAGAAAGCATCAATATACCTGGCAGCTGGCTATATAAAAAGTTTTTCTGGGTTCTTGAAGTGATTTCCTTTAACTGAAGTTGACTATGCAGCTATTAAGACAGTTTTTGCCAAACATGTATCAGAAATCAGCTTCCTAGTTTCAAAGCCACACTTTTAATACTGGGCCATGTGGTGGAAGCTGGTGGGAAGGAGAATCGCTCAAATTATTTAAAGTGCAACTTACCAGGCAAGTTAAGGTGCTAAAAAGAGGATAGACTAAGTATTAAGATTTAAGACCACATTTTCAGCAACAATAGACAGTGAATTTGCTCATGCAAGTATTATGGCTGGGTTTCCCAAACTTGGGTCTCCAACTGTTTTTGGATGACAACTCCCATCACTCCTGGCTAGCAGGACCAGTGGTCAGGGATGATGGGAATTGTCCAAAAACAGCTGACCCATGTTTGGGAAACTGTGCAGTATGGGATTCTTAGGGGTTGTAGTTGTAACTGGACCAAAGAGACCAACTCATAAAACTCACTGAGCAGCTCACTATTACTCAGCCCAAACTATATCTCACACAAGATTTGTAAGATTCCACTAAGATAGCTTCCTACTTGGTGCATGGAGGAGGGGTGGGATACCAATGGCATAACTAGGGGTTGTTGTTTTTCAACTGGAGCTCCAGCACCTCTCAGGTGGGAGCTATTGTCATTCTAAGAGAACAAGGGAGAAGTTCATGGTGAGCTCTGGCATCTATTTTTCTAGAAAAATAGCACTGGGCACAACAGATATACTCATCTCAACTGAGGAGACCTGTGGTGAGAATAAAATAGGACAATCACTATGCACAAAATATGTTATTGGGGCAGGGGAAGGTTTGTCAATGGCATGGGTAATAACTCATAACTAATAATAAATAAACCCTTTCCAAGGAAGGAAAAAAGCAAATTCAGGCACTTGTTCCCAGTTAAAGAGTTTTTGGTATGATCCGCTAGAATGGAAACAGTTCAAGGAAAGGAGCCAAAAGTTACTGATTCAGAGGTCACCCCGTGATATCTCTTCCTTTACTGTAGCCTTATGGCATAATTAGTAATTTAAATACAATAGTGTGTATGAGATCATGCCATTTTGTTATTATTTTCAAATATGTTCCCCATGCATAGGGTCTGGTTCTGAAGACTATATTGTCCAAAATCCAAATAGCAATAGAAGGCAGCTTGCAGAACTGATCTTTCTCTGCCTCTCCTCTCCTTCTGCAGCCCACTGTAACTTCTCAGTACAGTGGTACCTCTAGTTACAAACACTTTGGGTTACGAATGCTTTGGGTTATGAACTCCGCTAACCCAGAAGTAGCTGCTCCTGGTTGGAAATCACATGCCTCTGGCGCACGCGCAGCAGGAGGCCCCATTAGTGAAAGCTCACCTCTGGATAAGAATGGTTTCAGCTTAAGAACGGATGTCCGGAATGAATTTTGTTTGTAACCAGAGGTACCACTGTATGGGGACTGGCTGCAGTGGTAGTGGACAGTGGCGTAGCGTGGATTGTCAGCACCCGGGGCAAGGCAAGTAATTTGCGCCCCCTAACCCGTGGATTTGCGCCCCCTGACCAGTGGATTTGCGCCCCCTAACCCTAACCCCCAGATGTTGCACCCGGTGCGGCCGGCCCCCCCTGCACCCCCCACGCTACGCCACTGGTAGTGGAGAATTGCCTGAAATTGGGTTGAAAAACCTGTAGTTGATATCCAAATAAGAACCCATCATCATTTAGTATTTCATATCCAGATCAGAATTTGGGATATCGGGATTGAGATGTTACCATTTGTGTTTCATTACAGTGATGCACACTAACAGATTTATAGTATATGCCACTCTAAATATTCCTGGTTAGTCAAAAAGGCCATGGGGCATAGGCCATTCTGGACATATGCAAAGGATGGACTTCAGAGGATCTGCTGCATATAGTGCTCTGATTTACACAAGAGTTCATGAAGAAATCTCTGTGTGATTAGAAGGTTCTGGATGATGGTCGCAGCTCAGTTTCCAACACACACAGCAGCAGCACTGCCTGCCTGCCATCCACCATAAATCCCAGCAATGCCTGGCTTCTTCTCTGTCTGAGAACAGAAGAGAGGAACAAGGAAGACAAGACTCTCTGCACACTCCTTGTTCCTCTCTCCTGCTCCAGGTCAAAGAATGAACTAGGCATCACCAGTAGGTGGTCCAAAGGGAGGTCAACAATGCTGAGGGAGGGTTGGAAGACATCTCTCCACAAGTGAAAGTAGCAGCTATTAGAACCCTCACTTCTCTTTATAGGAAGGTAGCCGTGTTGGTCTGCCGTAGTCAAAACAAAATTAAAAAATTCCAGTAGCACCTTAGAGACCAAGTAAGTTTGTTATTGGTAGGAGCTTTTGTGTATTTGAAGAAGTATCTGAAGAAGTGTGCATGCACATGAAAGCTCATACCAATAACAAACTTACTTGGTCTCTAAGGTGCTAGTGGAAGGAATTTTTTTATTTTGTTTCCTCACTTCTCTGGAAGCCTCTCACTATGGAGAGCCTTGTTCACAGACTCCACAGAGTGAGAAGGCTCCGAGGGATTAGTTCCTATAGCTACTCCCATGACTTCTTTGACCTTCAGAAATACCGTCATCTGCCTCCTCTTCCCTGACAAACCATGGTACTGCCCTTCTGATCAAGCTGTTGAGATTTGCAGCATCACACCTGTTGGCCCCAGTTCGATCTGAGAAGCTTGCCTTCCCAAATTGGGCAGGTGAAGCATCCAATGCGGTGGAAGCTGACAGCAGAAAATCATTGTCTTCTCCAGTTAATTCATTATGGAACTGGGGTCCCCCTCATCCCACTCCACACCTGGAGACCATATTTTGTTGCCAGTCTACCTGGCATGCACCAGATGAATCTGCATGGCCTGTGAATTCTTCAATATCTGATTTGACTTTAAAAGTAAAGTTACTGTGACTTAAGTACAGCACTTACATAGGCAGCTACCGAAGCTGAAACTGACCTTGGCAGCATGGAACAGGGCAATCTTTCCATGAGAATAAGCACTTCTTGAACAATTTCTTCAATCTACAAGGCGAAACAGACTCTTTGTCAACATCAAGCATGCATGTTTCTCTTCCAATTACTTTTTGTTTCTTGAACAGAGCATTGGTGGAGAACAATGCAGATGAAATTCTCCTCCCCCAGTTCTGCCCGCTCCCCTATCTCTCCTCTACAATATCTGAGTTCAGTCAGGCAGCAAAGCAGGATTGCATTCCAGGACTGCATCTTTGTCAAATTCCTGCTCCAGCTTTAGTGCCATAGGGAAACCATGAGCATCTATTGACCTTCAGAGCCAATAATGTAAACCTTTGGCATTCAAAGTGGTTGATCAAAGCCTGAAATTGGATAAAGGTCCTTCCTGAATCTGTACTGGATAACAGCAGTGCTTGCAATGCCCGGTATAGCTGCATGAGGCTTACAGGCCTGCGAATATGAAAGATGTAAGAAGAATCCTGCAGGATCAAATAGAAAGTCCACGTAGACTCACATTTTGTTTCCAGAAGCGGCTAACCAAATACATTTGAGAGGTCTGTATGCAGGGCGTAAAAGGTTACCTACTGTTTTGTTTGTCTCTGGTATTTTATACATGCAAGCATACTGCTCTAAACATGGAGTTGCAGAGCTAGAACCCACTGACAGACCTAACCTCTCTCAATCTGCAGCATGCATTATAAAACTATGTGTGTTGAGTAAAAAACTTATTTTTTGTCATGTGTTGCTTTTCACCACCCTTTCCGGTGCTATTGTGGTCTTCAGGGTAAAACCCTTAACGGGTGTGCATATGTTAGCAGCTTAAAATGCCCTGATGTCATTCTCCCCAGCAGCATTTCAAGTTGAATTTCTGAACACACTTTGTGTGTGTGTTTGTCTTCATTGGATAAGCATTAATTGATTTGTTTCCTTGCGTCTTAAGCCAGTCTTGAACTCATATACAAGGGAACTGTTGTCTGTGCATGTGCAATGGCTGTCTGAACTGCACACACCTCCGGGTTTTTTAAAATCCTCATGAAAATTCATCAGCACTTTAGTGTGAATTTTGCAAGTATTTTCCCCTAACATCATGCATTTTTGTATGCTCTTTTTACGAATATATTCATTTTTATGCACACACACATATGCATTTTTGTAAACATTGGTTGGAGAATCACATCTCAACATTCAGATAAGTGCAAATTTCCAAGGAGCAGCTGCATTTCACTTTGCATGTTGTTTCAAAATGTGCAAATTTGATAGGTTTGGCTTTAAATATATACAGGCTTGAATTTCTCTGCCATCCCTAGTGATGGAGGTGAGAGTGCTCAGTGTGCAGCAGAAAGGGCTACTCCAGATGACCTATTTACTGAGCATAAAGTTTATATGGAGGTTAGATATCAATCTTTATCAAGCCTTTATCAACCTTGTGTTTTGATATTTATTTATTTTTGCAGGGCAATTATATGCGAATGAGCAACCATTTGTCCTGATTTCAGGCATCCCACATTTTTCAATGCATTTCCCCATCACATTCCAAAACCTATAAAGTCAGGTACTTTTAAGAAATCAGTATACATCCTTGGGCAACAAAGCCCTTTAACTGTGCAAACTTAAATTTCTGCCATGCAGCTGAATCCCAGCTGCAAAATACTGACTTTGGAGACACCCACAGTGATAGAGAAGGGAAGGAGAGGAAAGAAGTAGGGGGGGGAGGACCTTCCCTGTACAGGAAATTAGGATCCAAAAAATTCTTAAGTGCTATGGCAAAAGACATAATCTGTTAACCTTTAAAGCAGGGGTCAGCAAACTTTTTCAGCAGGGGGCCAGTCCACTGTCCCTCAGACCTTGTGGGAGGCCAGACTATATTTTGAAAAAAATAATAATGAACAAATTCCTATGCCCCACAAATAACCCAGAGATGCATTTTAAATAAAAGGACACATTCTACTCATGTAAAAACACGCTGATTGTCCATGGGCCGGATTTAGAAGGCGATTGGGCTGGATCTGGCCCCCGGGCCTCAGTTTGCCTACCCATGCTTTAAAGTAAAGACAACTATTACAAATCCTGTTACTGGGTGTTTAAAGTTTAAAAATGTTGCCATCCAGAAAAAAGTTCATCCTAAATTTCTGAGAATGGCTTCTGTAAAGGCATCTTTATTCTGCTGCCCAGGCAGTGTGGGGCTTTTCTGTCAGGAGCCTCAGGCCATTCAAACTTCATGATTAGTTATGGTGGGAAGAGAAGGAGTGATAATTTAGATGATATTATCTTGGCTTCACATTTCCAGAAGGAGTCCGAAGCTCCTTTGTTTGCAAAAAGTAGATTTATCACAAGAGGAGACAGCACTCGGTGGATTTTGCAGGATGTTTTGCAACACAGCTTGTTTAAATGTACCTTACCTGAGTGACCATCATGGAGGCTCTCTCCTTGCCTCTCCAGGGCAAAACAGAAATTCCTTTCTCAGGTGTGAGCTAAGATTCCATTATTATAGAAACAAGTAGAATGAAGGGGAACTTTGTAACAGAGAGATAGATGGAATCTCTATTTTCCATTTATTTCAGAGGAACCACGGCTTAAATTCTCTCATCCATGCATACTGGCATATTTGGAATAGGACTATATATAATTGTCTTCTCCTTGGTACAAGGACCCTAGGGTGGTACATTCAACCATTGGCCCACTTCTGATCATTGTCATGATTGCAGAGACACCCTGAAGGCTCATGGTTTGGCCAGGATCACTGAATTGGAGGTGACGTTTGTATGTATTGGAACCTCTGCACAATTCTCATTTGTGCCCTCCCTGATTCTCATTCTGGTGTTGGCTTGAAGAAGCCACCATAGTTGTGATAAAGTTTCTACAAGGCCTGCAATATCGCCATGCACAAGGTAAGGTAAGCAGTTTCTCCAGCTATGTGATCTCATTGGTCAGAATTTAGGGCAAAGTGAGAAAAAAGGAAAAACTACATAGTTTGAGATCTATATTCTAAAGAATCCTCCCCTCCCCCTGCCCCAACATGTTGCTGTTAGGCTGCATTGCAAGCAACTCTGATCCTTGATACAATTTCAAGATTGAAAGCACTTTAGTTAGACTCTATTTGTGCAGTGCTGGGTCTCTTCAATCATCTTTCACAGCTGCCTGAAATAGACAGCACAACTACTGCATCATGACTTGGACATTATCTTATGAACAGCTTTAAAAACTTGCCGCTCTCTGCCAAAGGGCAAAACTGAAAAATAAAAAATAAAAAATCGTTTTGCTCGATGCAATGTCACAGTATTTGCCATGTGTAAAAAACCATTTTTACCTGTTAGAACATCTGCTTGCAAGTGTGGAAGAAAATATTATGGCTCACATTGCAGAAGGCAACAGAGGTTAAAGGGAGAAACATTTATTTCCATCTGAGTTCTTAATAATGTGAGAAATATTACCTGAGCTGCCAGCTCCCGCTGGTAATGAGTTCTCATGGTACTTCTTAGGGGAATGCAAAGAAAATTCTCCCTAAAGTTGCATTCATGAAGTCTGTTTTTCCTTCCTTCTGATACCAGTTCTGACTCACAGGTGTCCTTTCCTGATATGACTCCAGGTTCAGGGGCAGCTATGAGCCAGGTAACTTTTGTTGATCATCACTGATCAATTGGAGCATCAAGCAACAACCTTCATTTCTGAATGAGGCATCACAGATTAGTCACCGCAAACTGAACTTTCATATCAACCTCATGCCAATTTGTGTGCAACATATCTCAAATGAGAATTCCTACTTTCATCTGAGAGTAATTTCCACAGATGACGTTATGGGGATGATCCACACTGTAATCTTACATAGAGTCGAACAACAAATGCTCACAAATGCAGAAAAAGTTTTCACTTGATTATCCACATCACCTCTCCTACCAACAAAAGTGCTTTAGAAAGTGGTCAAAGGAGAATACAAGGGTGCTAGGTTGCTGGGTGGGATGCAAAATTTGGCTTTGCTTATTTGTAGTGCTGCAAATCACACAGCGACATAACTGTATATTTTGTTTAATCTGGCAAAGGTTTACTGTGAAGTTCTCCGATCTATTTCTAAAAACCCCCGCTGTGATAATCTGGAGTGCTTTCTGTCGTGTGTGTGTGTGTCTGCATCAAATTTAGGTGATTCCAAAATCAAAGTGGGCGATCTTGGACATATTCAGGATTCAGTTTGCATTTAAAGGTGAACCTACTGAATTCACACTTTCTGAAACAAAGCTGCAGCTTGCTGTCTACACTATATGACACCTGAAGCAGGTGCACTGACTGTCACTATGCTACTGGGTGCAGTTCAAGGTTTTGTTTTTAGCATTCAAAGCCCTAAGCAGGTTACCTACTATGTGTCCCTGCCCACCGCCTGCTTTCCTCAAATAGGGCTTTACTAACAATACTACACGCCCCTGAAGTGCACTTAGTTGCACTATAAAACAGGTTTTCAATGCTGAAGCTCCTTCATTTTGCTATTTCCCCTTCCTTCCAGGGTCAAATACCCACTACTTCGCCAGCGTGACTCTGTTTGGAAAGTTACACCTCTTCCTCCCTCCACCGATTTAAATTATTTCTGAATATCTGGTTATGGTGTCACATGCCTTCATTACATCTTCTGGATCAGGCCAGTGCCCATCGAGTGCAGAATCCTGTTCTCACAGTGGCCACATTGAACTCCCTGACTGTTTCTGGGCTCAATTCAAAATCCTGGTTAGGACTTCTCAAGCTCTGCATGGTTTTGGAGGAACAGAAGGGTTTTAATAAAATAAGCAAGTGTCCTTGTTTCCCCATGCTTAGGCTTTGAAGGCAGCTGGAAAGATATATCATTGGTGCTACCCATAAAAGTGGTGACTGCAGTAACGGCCAACTCCTGTGTCACCTCCTATGCATGTCTTGTTCATAGGGGCATTGGGAGGCTGATAAAGGGACTGGAATCCACTCGGAGGCTAAATTAGTTGTCCAACACGAACGTCCAGCTTTCATTAGGGATGCAGCTTTTCAGTAAGCTACCACTAACCAGCACTCAAAGGTGGTCTGCAGTGAAGAGATCTAGAATCAATCCTAGTCTCATGAAGGAAGAAGGGCATTGCCATACACTGGCACAGTTTAAAAGCCAACAGAAGATGTCTGTTCTGGGAACTGCCAGAGCTGATATGGTCCTGAGAACGGGGTCTGTGCTCCAAAAAAATCCCTGTTGAAAAATCCCCCCACTCCTTTTTTCCTCTAGCACTCTGAGAAAAAAATATTTAGCCTCTCTTGCCACCTAATCTTTATTGTCGCTTCAAGATTTATTCTTAAAAGAGGCTCTTCTCTCTCTCTCTCTTCCTCTGTCACCTCATAAGACCCGTTGACAAATGAGATAGCACTTACATAATGGAAAAGACGTCATGCTGGTTAGCAAAAGCAAATAGAATCGCCTTCCATGGCAGGTTATCGCTATCATTTAAAGCATTTAAACTTAGACTTTACAGTGTGCTAAAAGGGTAACTGGGGTTTGCAGTGTCGTTTAATTTGATTCGGCAACAATCACACAACTGGAGTTTAACATACAGCACTCTTGTAGAACAGAAGCATTTTCATTAAGGCCTGGGAGCAGGAGCTGCAAATGATGTGCTTCAGCAGGGGTACCTCCAGGTAGCCCAGTTTCAGCCCTGCTCTCAGACAGAAAGTTCTTTTTATCTCCATTCCCCAACCCTTCGAGGTTCCAGCAACTGAATTCAAAGAATTCTCAACACATGCATGTGCTCAGTAATCAAAAAAAGCTTCTGTGTATTTGCAAATTGGCAGAGGTAGGTGGCTTCCCCCGGCAGCAATTCTACCTATCATGAAAGGACAGCCTATTGTTTTTTGTTTTAATTTCTTCGTATTGTATTTTTTACTCCCAAGGAGTGTCACTTGTGGGATTTTGTGCCTCGGGTGCCAAAATAACTCGACCAGCCTTGGGTATCTTTACTTACAGGGGGTGGGGAGTGATTTGCCACCACAGGAACATATTGCCCATGCCTGGGGCAGGGAAGACCAAAAGAATGGATGAAGGCTGGTACTGGGTTGACTTATGCCACAACTTTATTGCCAACAGGTAAGAGTAGGTTTGGCTAAGGCACTGGGTATGTATCCAGCATCAGGCAGCCCACATGCTGCCTGAGAGAAACCCAGTGGGGCTGACTCTGTGCTGGGGAGTTGTCACCAACATGACCCGGCACAGGCCACCATTGGGAGAGGTGTATTGGCCCATTGGTCCCCTAGCGGACTCCCTGGACAGAGTCACCCCTCCTGGACCTCCCTAAGGTGGTACCCCTGTGGCTAAGGATCCAGCCCAATGCCTTATCTGCCAAAGTTGTGACAGATAACTTGACCAGCCTTAGGTACCTTCACTTATGTAATAAACAATTTAAGGTCTTATATATATAATAAATGTTCATAAATGTACCAACCAAGCACGTACATAGATCAGCACAGGAAGACCGACCTGAAAACATTTTGACTCCCAAACTGCCCAAATGTTTTCCCTGCAAGGAGGGAGGGGGTCAGGGAGCCTTCCCATTGTCTCAGGAATTGGGTAATCACCATCTCAAAGGAATGGGCAGACTACCAGGAAAGGCAATCAGATAAGGCATTATCAGATAACCTGGCAGACAGGAAAAACAACAACGTTCAAATTTCTGTTGTAGACCACCTTTTCTGTGATGTAGGTATGAAGTTTGTTGGGGGAGGTCTTGGATTACACCCCTTCTGTGATGTATGTATGATGTATGGAGGGGTGGTCTTGAGCTCCAGGGAAGGCAATTTAAAATGTCTATATAAGGGCAGGCACACCTTGGTTCTGGGTCCTCCTCCTTTCTTGCCTGTGAGGGGCGAACCCTGTTGCAACAGATCAATAAAGATCAGGCTTACTAGCCGCTTTGCTTCTCAATATTCTCTGGTTGGCCTGTTATTTTCTCCTACCAATAGGGAACCCACATAAGGACTCTATGCGGGCTCTTAGATACCCCATAAGGGAAAAGGGGCAGATTTTGTTTACAACACTAAGGAGGGTGGGGAGTCATTTGCTGCTGTATCTGAGGCAGCAAAGTGTCATGGGCTGACCCTGCTTCAGGAGTTGGGCTAGAAATTTCCAATGAGCTTCATCAATAAAAACAAATGAAATATACTCAGAGTCGCAAAGTGATTTCATGCTCTTTATTCAGCTCATAGTGGTGAGGAGGAATGAATGAAAGTCCCCTCAAAGTATCTGCTTTATATACATTATTTACACAATGGGCTGCACATGATTGGTTAATTCTGGAATTCTACTGTAAGCCAATCAGATTGTGGATTCACTTATATCTGGAGCATGATTGGGTGGTTCCTGCCAACCAATCATACTGCTGCATTGTTCTTGGACCAATCAGACTGCTGCATTCTGAATCCTATTGTTCTAGGACCAATCAGAGGACCAATCAGACTGCTGCAATTTGGATCCTATTGTTCTAGGACCAATCAGACTGCTGCAGTTTGGATCCTATTCAACTCAGTACATAACAACAAACAAACTGTGGGGGGGCATATATATTCATTAGCAATACAGCTTGCTTCCTGCATTAATATATACCTGATTGCTGCAGAAAGTCTCTCCTTCCCAATCTGAGTATTACACTATAGGAAGGAGAAAGCACCCCCCCCACTTCCATTTCCATTCTGAACCACTTCAGTATTGTTCAGATGGGAATGGATTATTCTCAGTTGCAGCCAGGAATGCATGTCTGGAAATGCATCTTTCTGACTGCCAATTGAAATGTTTCCTTTTTTTACTGAGGATTATTATGAGTGACTGCACAATAGAAGGTCTGGCCCTGAATCAGTAGAAAATTGCAACAACAACAACAAAATATCAGCAGTCAATTATTTATTGGTAACAGTTGCAGTTTTAACTAGAGTTTTTCTTGGGGGGGGGGGAATCAATAAAATAATATGATCACCTAAAACAAAATAGTCACTTTAATTTAAAAAAAAACCTCTTGTACAGTCATAATTAAATGTTGCTATTGCCTATTTCCATTAAAATAAGAATGGAAGGAAACAAAGTGATTCAGACTGATTATCTCATAAAAAGAGGTAACTTACAGATGAACTCATAACGATGCCACATAAATATATCAAGTTTAAAAATGAGTTATAATTATCCTTAACCATGTTCAAAGCATGGTCATTTACAAAACATGGTCCAGTTGTGGACGACTCTGGGGTTGCGGCGCTCTCAAATATATCATTGACCAGAAATATGGCCAATATCAAATGAGGCATACCTGCATTTTTTTCTGAGTTTATTACACATTTCTGGATGAAACCTGTTTCCAGTTTTTGTAACCAGGTATTTTTATACACAGCATAATTTACTTAGCATTATCAAAAAGGTATTGAATGCACATTTCATGATGTGACATAATCATTAGAGCTGGGATACCCAACTTCTGTTTTCGTTTTGGACCATTATGTTTCCTAGTTACTACTAGTCCGTATCCTGAAGCAATCCAACTTTGTCAAGATTCGCAAACTCTTTTCTTCTTGATTCAGAATTAGGACATCCATTACGACCATAATCAAATAATGTATATCTATCTGAAATGGCTCCAGTTTTTGTCCATGCATGTTTCCTTCTACCACTGCTGTTTTCAAATGATAACCTGGGTGTGGGGCATGGGAGTTAGCTACACCAGCCCTGGCAGAGATCCACTTGTAAATTCAACTGCCTGTGTTTCCCCCCCTACTTCCACCCTCCTAGCCCCACCCCCGCAAAGGTAGCTGAAAATCAGAGAGAATTTAGCACAAGCATTGAATGTGGATTGAGATGTAAATCATTTGGAAGCACAGTGTTCCTGTTATGCATATAAAAGCTAAATTATCCTGTTAGTGTATACAAAGTGTATTATCTTTTGTAAGACACTTTGAGAGTGTTTTGTCCGAAAAGGTGAGATATAAGAACCAGAGAGAGAGAGAGAGAGAGAGAGAGAGAGAGGGAGAACTGGATGGGGGACAACAATTTATTGTTGTTTGTAGGAAATAACAGAGGGCTGATACAAAAAAAAGAGAAGTTACTCATTACACAGAAGGCTGTTTGGTTAGGCAGATTTCAAGTCACTGCAATTCTTCACAGCAAACAATGAGAGTTTTACAAAAGTAAAGGGTTAGCATTAATGAATTTCTGTGCAGGCATCTACAGAACAGATGGCTTTTGCAGCAAAACCAAGATCTTCAGTGTGAGCAAGTGATTGAAGAAGATAAAGAATATATGTGCATGAAATCTGGTGCCTAGGCTGCTGAAAGCTGACTTTGCATGCTCACAATCGAGGGAAACAACACTCAGTTTGGAATGCATCCAGGCATTATGACAACTTTATATTCTGCCTGAACAAAGCAATTACAAATTGTGGCAAAATCTCTGCTCAGGTGCGGTCTGGCTCTGCAATAAAGTTTGTATCACACATTAAGAATTCATAGATCTGCACTCATCATGCATCAGATCTGCATGCATCAAATCATCAATTGGAGGAGGCTAAGGAATCAAACACCTGAAACATCTCCTCAAGAATAAGACCGACAGTAGATCTTTACCTCTCTCGAATATGTAAGACCGAAATATAATAATAAGGTGAAATACATATAGAGATTTGCTTCTTTCCTGAACATTTTTTTACCACATTATGATTAAAATTGTGTTAAGCACAACACAAGTACAAAAAGCACCTGCTTCAGAAGACAAATCTACAGTTTAGACTACTAGTTGGCTACACTCATGAGATGGAAAGGGGTTTTCATTTCAAAGCTGGTTTAAATCATATATGCACAGAAAAGGCTTAATCTGAAGGGAATAATGTTCTCCATATCCATTATAACATCACGTGACATGGCACCAGTTAACTGGAATATGAGTACTGTGGAAAATATTCTTTACATAAGAAAATGTACTTAAGCAGGGGATATTGTTGCACAGGTAAATTTATGTATAATGTGGACTGTTAGAAGAAAGTATGCAGTTAATTTGAAAGCATGGGGGAAATATTGATAGGGCTGGTTCATACATGCATATTTCTTTAACAAAATTTATAGACCCCTTGACAAAAAACCCTGCCTATGTACATCCCTAAAGGAGTTACATAAAATACTATGAAATATTTGTATTAAAATACAGACTTTAAGAACAAGTGAGGGGGAGGATCAAAACTGGATAAAATCAACAGAGTTTCAGAAGATACAGTATATACATAATACAATTATGTCTCTGGGTATGCATGCCTAAACAAAAACAAAAAAAAAGGTTTTAAAAAGCTTATAAAAATAGTACAGTGAAAGCACCTGCCGGATATGAATAGGCAAAGCATTCCAGAGCATAGGTGTTGCCACAATAAAGATTCCTGTCATATCTGGAATGCACATTGCATAGGATCATGTATTTGTTTCCTAATGGCTTGCATGTGCAAATGAACTACAATGGGTCAAGTATGACAGACAAAGCATTCACAACAGCGCAAGGCTTTCCAAAGACATTCACCCAGTCAGCTAAAAGCCACCAAGCACAGAGAAGGCAAGTGTCATAATGGCTCTATGCTGGAGGCATCCTATTGCTAGCAAACCAGAGACTACCTACCCAGATGACCTTTCCCCCCAGTTCCCTTGGAACAGGCAACTCTCGCGCCGTTTCATAGCTGCCTTTGAAAGACCTATATGGTATCTCAGGTGTGGTTTATCATGGAGCATGGTGGGTGGGTCAGAGGCTTCTGTCTGAAAAACACTTCCATGAGACTGAGACTCAAAAGCAACCAACGTCTGAGGCTCTGCACCAACAGTAGCTAAGACAATCGATGCAGAAAGGAAAGAAAGCTTTCTATGTGACATCCAGTTCTAGCAACTGTTGCAACTGCTCAAGCCATGCACACAAGGAAATAGTGGTGCAAGAAGCCTGTGGGAGATTTGGCTGTCTTGGTACTACAGTGGTACCTTGGTTTATGAACTTAATCCGTTCTGGAAGCCCATTCTTAAACCAAAGCGTTCTTAAACCAAGGCAAGCTTTCCCATAGCAGTGGGGGACCCAATTTATAAATGGAACACACTCAACAGGAAGTGAAACTTGTTCTGCTTCCAAGGCAAAGTTCACAAACCAAAATACCTACTTCCGGGTTTGCAGCGTTCTTAATCCAAGTTCTTCATAAACTAAGCTGTTCTTAAACCAAGGTACCACTTTATATGGGAACTGTGCCAGAACGCTAATCCATTTTCACTGGGCTGGAACAAGGAAGCTATCTCAAGGATTGTTCTGTACTGTGAGCACTGTTCCCATGCTGTGTGACAAATATTTTAAGTAGGGATTTGAGAGAGTTAAATCAGAACTAAACCTGTTTTGTAGGCAGGGATTGCAGGCCTAGCCCTTAATGGCTCCTAGAACTCATGAGCTTCAGAGAGGATTCTAAAATCCTCCAATGACATTTGCTGGGAGCTGGCAGGCAACCAATCCCTGCTGTGATAGGGCCAGTGATGTGATTCGCCAGTCACAGCATAAGGCGACCTATCACAGGTGGGGAGATGTGTTGCTTCAGGTGTCTATATACTGGGCTGAGTGCCCCTGTTTGCCACCCTTGTTCTCCTTGTTCCTGGTGTTACGATAAATCATTTTGAGCTGAAATCTGGTCTTGGGTCATGCCTGAACCCACCTACACTTCAAAATCGGTGGCACCAGGAACCTTCCAGCTCAGTTTAGGGACCTGCCTGATCCTAACCTACTCATCCCTTTGGATCTTGGGGTAGGATTGCTCACTAAATGTATTGCATCTCCTTATTTATTATTTGTATAATTAATACGATTGTTTGACATTTCCCTCATGCATTATACGAGATACATAAACACTTTGTGTGTGCATGTGTGTAATTTTACGTGCATGCTATTATGTATATGCTGTTGTTGTTCTGATAAAAATATTTTAAAATGTAGAGAATCACCTAATAGTCTTCAGGTGATAGTGTTCTGCAGAGGTGGTCTACCAGAGTCATATATAAATTTATGTCTTTTAATTCAGCAATTTTTTCATCAGGGAACTCTTCCCATTTAGACCCCCCCCCCAGATTTGGGCAGTGCAGGTGGTGGCATTTTCAGTTCATTAAGAACGCTGACCAGGTTTGTTGAGGCTCATTTTCTCTCCACCCCAAAATATGCCCTCCTTTCTTCTTCTTCAAATCTATTTTACTCCCTATGTTCTTTCAGGGAAGCTAACCCACCATTACTGCTTTGCTCATTAAGCTACCCCAATAAGCCTCCTAGGAACCCTAGAACATAGTTTGAAAGCCATTGGTTTATAATTGGCTATTAATTGCCAAGCTCTTGCTCTTGTAATCTGAACTACGCTAAGGGATTGGAACTCTCTCTTTGTCATACGAGTGCAGATCAAGGGTTTTTGAGAGGCTTCACTGAGAGGCTTGAAATTTGACTGAGGGACAAAATGTAAGCTTAGAGCTATTTCCCCTTGATCCTTCTGCTCTGCCTGCTAATAAAATGGAAGCCAGGCTTTCCTACACTCACTCAAAATGTTTATTTAGTAGGTTTTGTTCCAAAAAACACCCCAACCTGGAGACATTGAAATAAGCATATTCAAAATGAGCATCTGCTCTTCTATGACAATGCTATGATTCATTGGAATTGTTTACTAGCAGATTGACAGTTATTTTACTAACAGCTGGTTAACTATCATATTTAACTTCTCTGTAGTATACCAGGGTGTTGTTGCGATGTTGGTCCAGCAGTGAGAGTAACTCTAGCAGGCAGATATATGGTTTGATTTTTAAAACTTATTTGAGAACTCCTTCCTCCCGGTCGTTCAAAGTACACATACATTCTTCACAATGACCAAAATTAAAATATATTTATTCTGATTTATTATGGACCCCTGGTAGTATGTGCATCTGTGTGCTTTGGGTTCTCCAGTCTAAACTATTTCTAATAGGTTTTCTAAATAAATAGTATGACAGCTCTGTGCTCCTGATCTACCACGTATGTTCCCTTTTTCAAGAAAGGGATAGATATCCTCACCAAAGAGGAATTCAAACAAATAGCCAGCACGTGTAGACACAAAGTCAGAAAAGCTAAAGCACAGAATGAACTCAGGCTTGCTAGAGAGGTTAAAAGCAACAAAAAAGGCTTTTATGGGTATGTCCGTAGCAAAAGGAAGAACAAAGAAACAGTGGGGTCACTCAGAGGAGAAGATGGTGAAATGCAAACAGGGGACACAGAAAGGGCTGAACTCCTCAATGCCTTCTTTGCCTCAGTCTTCTCCGATAAAGAAAACAATGCCCGACCTGAAGAATTTGGAGCAAATGATTCAGCAAAGGAAACACAGCCCAGAATAACTAAGGAGATAGTACAAGAATATTTGGCTAGTTTAGATGTATTCAAGTCTCCAGGGCCAGATGAACTGCATCCAAGAGTATTAAAAGAACTGGCAGATGTGATCTCAGAACCACTGGCAGTCATCTTTGAGAATTCCTGGAGAACAGGCGAAGTCCCGGCAGACTGGAGGAGGGCAAATGTTGTCCCTATTTTCAAAAAGGGGGAAAGAGAGGACCCAAATAATTACCGCCCAGTCAGTCTGACATCAATAGCAGGGAAGATTCTGGAGCAGATCATTAAGCAAACAGTCTGTGAGCACCTAGAAAGGAATGCTGTGATCACCAATAGTCAGCATGGATTTCTGAAAAATAAGTCATGTCAGACTAACCTGATCTCGTTTTTTGACAGAATTACAAGCCTGGTAGATGAAGGGAACGCAGTGGATGTAGCCTACCTTGGTTTCAGCAAGGCATTTGACAAGGTGCCCCATGATATTCTTGTAAAGAAGCTGGTAAAATGTGGTCTTGACTATGCTACCACTCAGTGGATTTGTAACTGGCTGACTGACCGAACCCAAAGGGTGCTCATCAATGGTTCCTCTTCATCCTGGAGAAGAGTGACTAGTGGAGTGCCACAGGGTTCTGTCTTGGGCCCGGTCTTATTCAACATCTTTATCAACGACTTGGATGATGGACTCAAGGGCATCCTGATCAAATTTGCAGATGACACCAAACTGGGAGGGGTGGCTAACACCCCAGAGGACAGGATCACACTTCAAAACGACCTTGACAGATTAGAGAACTGGGCAAAAACAAACAAGATGAATTTTAACAGAGAGAAATGTAAAGTATTGCACTTGGGCAAAAAAAATGAGAGGCACAAATACAAGATGGGTGACACCTGGCTTGAGAGCAGTACATGTGAAAAGGATCTAGGAGTCTTGGTTGACCACAAACTTGACATGAGCCAACAGTGTGACGTGGCAGCTAAAAAAGCCAATGCAATTCTGGGCTGCATCAATAGGAGTATAGCATCTAGATCAAGGGAAGTAATAGTGCCACTGTATTCTGCTCTGGTCAGACCACACCTGGAGTACTGTGTCCAGTTCTGGGCACCACAATTCCAGAAGGACACTGACAAACTGGAACGTGTCCAGAGGAGGGCA
This sequence comes from Podarcis vaucheri, assembly GCF_965113315.1. NCBI lineage: Eukaryota > Metazoa > Chordata > Lepidosauria > Squamata > Lacertidae > Podarcis > Podarcis vaucheri. The sequence continues at coordinate 105,845,125 of NC_138762.1, forward strand.
ACCCAAATGGTCAAAGGCCTGGAAACGATGCCTTATGAGGAACGGCTAAGGGAGCTGGGCATGTTTAGCCTGGAGAAGAGGAGGCTAAGGGGTGATATGATAGCCATGTTCAAATATATAAAAGGATGTCACATAGAGGAGGGAGAAAGGTTGTTTTCTGCTGCTCCAGAGAAGCGGATACGGAGCAATGGATTCAAACTACAAGAAAGAAGATTCCACCTAAACATTAGGAAGAACTTCCTGACAGTAAGAGCTGTTCGACAGTGGAATTTGCTGCCAAGGAGTGTGGTGGCGTCTCCTACTTTGGAGGTCTTTAAGCAGAGGCTTGACAACCATATGTCAAGAGTGTTCTGATGGTGTTTCCTGCTTGGCAGGGGGTTGGACTCGATGGCCCTTGTGGTCTCTTCCAACTCTATGATTCTATGATTCTATGATATACATAAAGCCAAAAGTAAATGCAGCCTGATGGCACAGCATGTAGAGAGCTTACAACAGGCTTCCACAACCTCAGCCCTCCAGATGTTTTGAGACTACAATTCCTGTCATCCCTGACCATTCATGCTGGCTAGGAATGATGGGAGTTGTAGTCCAACAACATCTGGGGACCCACAGGTTGAGAAGCACTGGCCTATATGCATGTTTACTCATGTTTTCAATGGGGCCTACTCAATGGGGCAAGCACACTCAAAGTAGACCCATTGAAATTCTTGAACATGACTAAGTTAGGTCCATTAATTTCAACGGGTCTGCTCACAGTAAAACTTAGCTGACTACCACCCATACGACTGCCGATTTAATCTTGTGTTTTGAAGGAAATGAAGTGTCCCATGAAAGGTTACATAGAACCTAAATACAATAATGATTGGCATTTATATTGCTTTTCAGATTTTGACAAGACAGTTTTGAATATACACAAGGATTACTTAGGGCTCAGCCCAGCACCTGCTTTTAATGCCAGGGCTTAATTCTGAAATATATGAAGAAGAGATAGATGGATGGACCCCGTGAGCAGGTGTAGAGTGCACTCTCCTCATGACTCAGTAACCACAGAAAGTTGCTACATGGACTCAAACACACTCTAGCACTCTCAGGAGACACATCCTAAACATGCATGTAGCCCATTTCCCTGGGTTCAGGAAATAAACCTTTCTGGAACATGAATACCTGGGGGAAACAGAAGGGGAATCACTTTCTTAGAGGAATCACTTTCCAACACAACCCCTCCCTATATGCTACTGGAGAGGAAGGGGTTGTCCCGTTTGTTAGAGCTGGTACAAAGTAGTTCACTTAACCAAAATCATAGAATCATAGAATCATAGAATCATAGAGTTGGAAGAGACCACAAGGGCCATCGAGTCCAACCTCCTGCCAAGCAGGAAACACCATCAGAGCACTCCTGACATATGGTTGTCAAGCCTCTGCTTAAAGACCTCCAAAGTAGGAGACTCCACCACACTCCTTGGCAGCAAATTCCACTGTCGAACAGCTCTTACTGTCAGGAAGTTCTTCCTAATGTTTAGGTGGAATCTTCTTTCTTGTAGTTTGGATCCATTGCTCCGTGAAAATACCCAGAGCATCCAAATTTGGGTAACATATACTTATTGTTTAGTTTGGATAACATTGTGCCCTTCTTATGTGCTCTTGGGGAGCAGATTGAGACAAGACCGGAGCTTTTCAGAAAATAAAGTTTCTTAGAGTGAATAAAAACAAAAAACAAATAGCAGTTAAATGGCTATGAAAGTTTTCCAGGAAAGTGGGATGGGTGTAGGAGGAGGGTGGAGAGTGGGAGGCCTTAGGGAAAGGGTCAGGAAAGATACTTCTATGCTCTGTCAGGAACACCAAAAAACCAATGATTCAAGGGGTGTACGACAGGCATGAGACGGGAGCTCCAAATTTCAGGAGCCAGCAAGTCTGCCATCAAAACTAACAACATGCATTCTTTGGAAACTGTGAGGAGACTGTCTGAATTCAGGCTACTTGTAAGCTTGAGTAGAAAGAGAGCTACAAAAGAGTGGTCCTGGAAGGTTGCTTTCCAGGCAAGTAAAGACTATAGTTTTGTGCTGATTAACAAAGAAAGTGGTTAGCTTTTCCTTGGTCCGTTCAACAGAATTTTCAGTCCTCCTTGTACAAGATGGTACAACAAGGCTTGGCGGGATTGGGATCAGAGACAGGTAAGGTATGTCCTGCAAAGGGCCCACACAGTAGCTAAGGAGTAGGAAGAGATCACTCCATTGTCCATGTTTTGGTGGGGAACACGCAACTAGATTTGGGTCTTGCACTGCGCAGCCAAGGCTGTGCTTAAGTCCCCTTTCTGGGCAATATAGAATTTTTGTAGCCAAGTTGCTGGGAATTGCGTGTCAAGGCCCTCAAGCCAACCCCCATTAGAATAAAGAAATTCACACTGACACAGAAATTTTTAGGCTCATCGACAAAATTTAGGCCACAACTTTATTGATTACAGCAAATGTGAGCGGTATTGGCTTAGGCATTGGCAAAAGACTATATCAGACTCCTGCCCCCTTTGCAGGAAGTCAGTAAGGGTAAGCTATTAAAAGAGGGAGCTGCTTCAGGAGAACCTGCTTGCAGCTCCCCCGGTGTTCCCAGAGGTCTGGTATGGCCCTAGCCCCTCAACTGGACTTCAGACAGGATCCAGACCCTGGATTCCTTTAACAGAATATCCTTGGACAATGAAGGGGCAGGCAATGGCTGACCCCCCATTCATCAATAGGCCAATGCCTAACCGCCAAACCTTAGAAAAGTTGTGATGATTGCTAAGAGGTAGGCGAAAACCAAATGGCCAGTGCCAATCTGCCAAATGGAAAAAAATCCTACCTGGTCCCCATCCCAAGACAGGTGACCAACCGAAGTCCAAAGCAAGGCCAGAGGACACCTAAATTAAAGGGAGGGAGGGTGGGTGTTCGGCAGCACGAAGCAGGTGCTAGGCACACGTTGCACTGCCACTTTTATATCCCCCACAACTACCCCACTCAAAATGATTGGCCAAGAGGCCTGGTGATCATGGTGCCACCCTGGTGTGAGGGTATTACTCTACCCACACCAGGCTGAGGGGAACTGAGTTGAGGGCCAGCCCGCAACCAGGACCATCTTTTAAGAGGATCCCACTACTCAAAATGGTGGGTGAAACTTGCAGTTTTGGCAACACCATCAGTTAGGGAGTGCAATTTCCAGGATGGTGTTTGCATGCTTCCACCTCAGAGTTGTTGTTTTTAGAAAGTGAATATATAGTGTATATATAACAATGTATTAATAGTACTGTTAGGATCTGAGCACGCCACCTCCCTATCCACTGAAATATTATTAGAAATGGAGTCATGCAAGACCAGTTGCATGTTGAATCACATATTTCATACCACCGAATTATGTAGGCAGTAGCTATGGACAGGAGACGTTTACAGTTTCTGACACCAGCAGATTCTAATGATTATGAAAGGTTCAGAAAGTTCACATGATGGCTAGATATATTGAAATACTATTTTCAAAATATTTTAGACTCTGACATTTAAAGATGCACAGTGAGTTCTCTCCTGTCTCTTATGACAGCAGGTTCCCGTATTATGTTTTCTATATTTAACGCAGCATGCGGAATGCTAGAGTGTCTTGAAAAAGAGGGATGTTCATTAGAGTCCCTTATTACATTTATCTTGCAGTTTTCACAGAACTCACTATGCCACTTAATGCTAAAATATCCATAATGTAAACAGGGGTGATTTTTATCAGCTTATTTTAAAAGGCATTAGAATAACATGAATCTCAAATAGCCTCAAACAAAGAAAGAGCACTGTTTAAATTATCTGGCAGCCATCGGAATCAAAAAAGAAGCAAACATGTGGACATACTGATAGGGGCTTCTCACAGCCTGATCCTTTATGGATGAACCAGTTCTATTCCAGACTGATTACTCTGTCATTCAGCAGAGCCTATCTTGTCTTCTGCTGTCATGCTTGGTCTTCAACATTAACAATACAGATTAGCACAACCGCTGACTGTCACATATCTAGCTAGAGCCCCAAAGATACCACTGAGCTTGCTTTTTGATACAATTACGTCTAAAGGCGGACTTTTAAATTGTTATGTACCTCGAAGCAATGTGCATTGATGCAGACTTAGGAAGGATATTGAATTTTAACTGGTATTTGGAGGCTTAGATATCATAAACAGTGAGATTTTAATGTAAGGTCCTAAGGGCACAGAGACAAAATACATTGTGGTAATGATAATCGGGGCTGTGTATGTGCTGCAGATTTGTGGCACACATAAAAAGCACATGAATTGGCATCTTATGCAGAATTTAGACTCCTGAGAATCTCAGCATTCATCTTAAAAAAAAATAATAATTTTTTTTAGGCCTTGTGAGTGCAGAGATATATGCTTAAAAGTGTTTGGGCAAGGTTTATTGTAGTCTCCAAAGCCAGAAATTGGATGAATAAGGTTTTTCAGTCATTAGAGGTGTGTGCTTGCATAGTACCTTGCCCATTTTCATGACCTGTTAGTAAAAATTACAACCTCAATTTGAAAAACAGAGAATTTGTGCCAATTTTGTCAATTCACACAATTTATATAGAAAGCAGAATTCAACTTTTCAAGATGCAGCATTTAGATTGCTTGAGAATCCATTTGTCTTAATGCCTCTGGAGTAAAACCATTATTTTTCTAAAACAGGAACTGGTTACTGTGTGGTTATCAAATCTATCCATCATTACATTTGAGAAAATTGGTAGCAAGGGGCAAGAAACATCCATCATTTTTGAAAACTTGCTCCACAGAAGACTTGTAAAAAAATAGGGGGAAAGGTTGCCCATCTTTAAGCACTTCCTTGTGTAATGAGGGCTCAAATTGCACTGTTGAAGACAAAGAGATAAATCACCAACAGCAGTTTCTCTGAAAGCAACAAAATACCTTTCGCGAATATATTTTACCCATAATGACAAATGTGTGCGCACAATTTATATGTCATGAACCTGGTATGATAGTTTCAGCTGATCCCGGACTGACGACAGTAGTCCAGGCAATGGTGGCTTCAAGGAATCCACTCCCTGTGGGGCTTCCTTGGTGCTTGACCCAGAGACTTCAATTAGGGCAGAATGCTGCAGCATGGCTTCCGACAAGAGACCAGGCGTAGTTGTTGCCTGGCCATGTTCAGGGTATTACTACTGATATATAAAGCCCTTAACGGCTTGGGACCAGTTTGCTTGTAGGATCACCTTACCCCATATGCGTCTGCTTGACCACTGTGGACTGCAAAACTAGCACTTACAGAGGCTACATCATACTGATTCTGCACTTGTAAGAAATAGATCTTCTAGTGTGATGGTACCTACACTTTGGAACATCCCCTCCCCCTATTGCCAGCAGGCAGGGGAGGGGCCTTCCCTGTGCCTGCTTAAAACATTGAACAATCCTATCCAGACAAGTGTATTGGAACTGTCTGTGTGCTCTGCCTGTTATATTTGGGTGATATGTAGGGACATGGCTGGCGCTGTGGTGTAAACCACTGAGCCTGTTGGGCTTGCCGATCAGAAGGTCAGCAGTTCGAATCCCCACGGTGGAGTGAGCTCCCGCCACTCTGTCCCTGCTCCTGCCCACCTAGCAGTTCGAAAGCACGTCAAAGTGCAAGTAGATAAACAGGCACTGCTGTGGCAGGAAGGTACATGGCATTTCCTTGCACTCTGGTTTCTGTCATGGTGTTCCGTTGCGCCAGAGGCGGTTTAGTCCTGCTGGCCACATGACCCAGAAAGCTGTCTGTGGACAAACACTGGCTCCCTCGGCCTTAAAGCAAAATGAGCGCTGCAACCCCAGAGTCGCCTTTGGCTGCACTTAATTGTCCAGGGGTCCTTTACCTTACCTTATTTAGGTGATGATATCTTGTGCCCTTCTTTGGCATTGCACAGCAAACTTACAGAAGACCTTTTCTTAAAAAGTAGGCGCTCTCCTCTCCAGATAGGACTGTCAGCAATCCGCAGCACGCTTTGCCAAAAAAGAGAAAACAGCGGAAACGAACAATGGGGGCAATTCAGCATTGAACATGCCATCTGCACTAGCTTTGCCACTTGCCAGATGGACTACTCACCCACTCCTCTCCCTGCAAGTTGTTCTGAAGTTTCTCCCAATCCCCAATCCCCTCTCCCAAGCCAATTGCGGGGGGCACAGAGGGAGGAGAGGAGAGGAGGGGAGACCTGTTGCACAAGCAGGAGTCTTGGCCCAAGACTTCCACTGATGGGGTACATCAAATGAATCCTGCCAATGTTTTGTTTCTCATGTAAAGATGCCACGTGTTTGCTTCATTTACAACAATGCACACCTTCTCCTGCTTGTAAAGGCAGCCAGCCACCAATGGTTCCAAAAATAACGTATTTTTTACTGAAGTGATCCAAATTCAGGCAAATACATTATTTCAAAAAGTGAAAATCTGGACATGTCTCTTCTGATTTTTCTTTGTTTTTGCTCTTCTGGTGGCATTCCTTCATTTTAACGATTTGATAATGCCAGAAAGCAAACAAAACCACACAAAATGAAGAAAACAAGGAGAAATGCAAAAACCCAATCAGATATGATAATAATAAAGCAAAAGTTGTTGAGCTTTTCTTTCCTTTTTATTTTGCCAAAGTTGTTGAGCTTTACAAAAGCTCAAAAGAAAAGAAGAAGAAGAAATTTTTGAGCTATGTTTAAGAAAATTTGCCAGAATCTACACTTCCGATATCGGTTGCCATATGTCCAGATTTTCCCGGATATTTAAGCAATTTCCGCCCGGCCGCTAATGGGGCCTCCCACTGCCACTGCTGCGTGATTTCTGTTCTCATCCTGAAGCAAAGTTTTTAACTCGAGGTACTATTTCTGGGTTAGCAGAGTCTGTAACCTGAAGCGTCTGTAACCTGAGGTACCATTGTAGAAAGAAGTTTAAAATGCACCACTCTTCTCTGTGTCATTTGTGTGCCCGGGGGGCAGATGATTTGCATCGGAGTCAAAACCAGTCACAACGTTTTCAGTTTGATGGGCTGAGTCAATTTTATGATATTCTGACTATAGGCCAAGTCCATGTGGTTAATGCAAACTAAGTATTTCCACAAAGTGATGCTGTTGTGACAAGAACAGTCAGCGCCAAACAAGCAGAGATACAGCAGAGAACCTCACCCCTGCTTTTTTTAAAAAGGAAAGTGGCAAGTCCCCTGTGTGGATAACGGTGCTATAATTTATATAATTTATTGTAAAACAGTTAAAACAAATGCTTTTAAAACATACCAATTTTGAAGACTCAAGGATAGCAATACCTTACAAAAAACAAATTTTAAAAATGGTCCAGGGCAAATAAGGCAAATAGCCAACACTGTGTGTCTCTCTCCTCCCCCTTTTCTTCCCTCTTTCCCTAACTCTGAATCCCATTTGCCAGTTCCCAGAAATGAAATGCTGTGAGCTACTTTTTCTGGGTCATGAGTTTGCAGCATTTCCTCACTGTGTACCGAAGAAAAGGGGAGCCACTTTCTCAGTGCGCAGAGCGGAATCCAAGTCAGAGTTAGAAAGAGAGAGAGGGAGAGGGAATCGGGACAGGGAAGTTAAGATGGATTTAGGCTTGAAAAGAAGCCCAACTGTAGCAAGTGAAGTTTTATTTTCCAGTGGGAGGTCTGTGTGCCTCCAAAGGGGGTTAATCTTCCCTCCCTAACTGTGATACCTTCCCCAAATACCCCCCATCTAGCATTTAGTCTTCTTTAAAGTACCCTACTGTGTTCAACAGGAGGCTTTTTCAAAGCTTTAGTGCCTTGCTGATGGAGAGAAAGATAAGGATGAGATGATGTGGGTCAGATAGGGAGACTCCAAGGGCTGCATCTGATCTGCAGTCTGGCAGTTCCCCACTCCTGGTTTTGTGGGACTTGCTTTCAGATAAAAGAGGGCATGCTGTAGCTTCCTGTCATACAGGGTAATATGTAGAGATAAATATATACACATTTTCACTTTGGTTGGAAAGCTAAAGAAGAAAAATCTGAAATAATATCTTGTCCTCATTAAAAAAAAGTATATGATTCTCATTAATAAGGAAAAAATATTAAGATTTGCTTACAGATGGGCACTTGAACTTAGCTCAGTATGGTGTGCTAAAACATTAGAGGCTACAAGAATTCAAATCCCACAAGTGTTAATATCTCATTTACAAGCTGGTGTTCCCTAATTACAGCATATCTTGTCTCAAGGAATCTAACCTCCTTAATTCAAAGGAGCTCAGCGCTTCAAAGAGAGAAAGTAAAAGGAAGCCATCCAGCTAGTAAAATCTAAAGCTAAGGCCCTTAAAAAATGAGACAGAACAAGACAGTTGTAGTACTACAAAGGTCAGGCTGTAACATGTGCTTTTAAACCCATTTAAAGTAGAGGATTGCCCCCTTCCCCACGCACGCCACCCCCAAAGTGTTGCAGTGGTATAAAATTGCTGGGAAAGGAGGTTATTTATTTTACTGATGTAAAGATGACTGGAAAAGAGCTATCTGAATGTAGTTAAGCAAAAGATTCTCCAGTCTTCAGCGAGAGATAAAAATGGTCAGTCTCACAGTACTGTACTGAATAGCCTACTACGTTAAATAATTCCCCTTTTAATAAAAATGAGATGTGTATTTCTAGACTTGAAAATTCAAGCAGCACAAATCTGTAATACTTGCCCCAAATACATGGGGGTGGGGTGGGGGGTGTTCTTTAAACTGTCAGCCCCTGTGTCAGTTGCATAGAAGAGGACTCCCCACTCAGGCATTAATATACCTAAAATAGTATCAGTAACCTATAAAATAGCTGTTGTCTCTTTGTGTGTCAGCATGTCTTATCCACAAAAGACCTGATACCTGACCACTCCAATCTCAAAGGAGGTTTCTATTCAGGCCTCTGAGGCTGGGGAACAAAAGAAAATTGTGAAAGTTGCCGTGATGTGGAGAAAATTGTGTCTAAACTTAAACTGTTTAATGGTAGAAATAAATCATAGCCAGGCACAGCTAATTTGGGGTCTTTTCCCAGTTCAGCAACAGCTTAAAGCTATTGGGGATAAACCAAATGACACAACAAAAGCACAAATGGGAGTCACAAATGAGTCATAAATGGAGCTGGTATTATTGCTCCAGCTACCGGTGAAATACTTTAAAAAAATTAAACTGATTTAAGCCTTGCTGTCTATGAGTAAAAAATGAAATAAAACATAAATATTAAAGAAAATAAAAGAATGGAGGAATAAATCTCCACTCGCAGTGCTAGAACAAGTCAGTAACTAGGAATGGAACAACGGCAACCACAGACTCCTACAAAGCCAGCCCCCGCCATCTATATTGCTGCACTTCAGCATATATCGTATTTTTCACTCTATAGGACGCACCCGAGCAAAGGACGCACCTAGTTTTTAGAGGAGGAGAACAAGTAAAACATATTCTGAATCAAATCAGTGTCGGGGCTGAAGGGGGAAGCCCGGGGTTGCTCCCTCTGCACTTTGGAGGCTTCGCGTTGCTTTCGCTGAAGCCAAGGAGCCTGCATTCACTCCATAGGATGCACAAACATTTCCCCTTCATTTTTGGAGGGGAAAAAGTGCGTCCTGTAGAGCGGAAAATACAGTATTTAACAAGCAGGAAAACTTCCCCACATTAATCACATGGTAAATTAGTTGGCCCTATTCATTCAAGTTTCCCTGAAACACCCCCACCTTTCTTACTTTGCAACACACAGCAACGGTGGGGGTCTGTGTCCTAGGACATGCATGCAATTTGCTCTGGGTGATAAGTGACAAAATACCAGAGATGCTATATGGAGGACAGAGCTTTGCTCCTAGTAACAGAATAAGTCAAGAACTGTGTGTGGACCCCTTTAAAGGTAAAGGAGAATACTCAGCGCAGTGTTGAGTTCTTTCTGTTGGTTGGACAGCAAATTAGTGTTGTCAGAAGTTCTCAGAAATATTAATCTGCTTAAACCAAACCATTATACTGAAAATCACAGCCTGTCATGGTGACAGCCCTTTATGGTTGTCTAGCTGACAAGTTTAATCATGCCAAAACTGAGATCTTGATCTCCCTGCATTGCGGTTCTCCTCTTTTAAACCACAGAGCTGCAATGGTATGGGGGCCAACTCCCAATTTCCACGCGAATTGTTCATCCACATGAAGTGACTTTCTCATACAGCCAGAATCATTTCCCCCAACAAGGTCTTGACTGGGTGGGGAAGAGCCACGTGACCAGACCCACCAAATTACTTGTGCTATGCACACAATCTGCAACCCCACAGAATTGTACTATATGGGGAAATGGCTCTGTGACTATTCCTGCTTCTACACAAATATTAAAGGGGCAGGAGCCCTGCCTGAGACTGGCAAGTTGTTGCTAGATATTAATGTTGGGCAAACAGTATGTTCGCTTATCAATCAGCCTCCTATGCCCACATGAGACGCAGAATTGAAATGAGAGGGGTAATTGGTTTAAGCCACTGAGATACATATTGGCACCTAATAATGTCTGCATATCAAGCAGTTCATTGAGGCATAACTGCAGTGGTTTTATAGGTTTTGAACATTGGTAATACTATTTAAAAGGTACAGGAGAAGACACTGTGTAAAAGATCTCACCCAAAATACATTTTGAGCATCAGAAGAACCACCTCCTGGGCTTCACTGAAGTTTGAGTTTGGTAAAGTTTGTTTATTATTATTTCATTTTATAATGTGTATAAAGCAGAGGGAACAATGATAACAACAGACAAAAATTAAAAGATGAAAAACAAAACTATAAAATAGGCACGTAGAATGAGTAGTTGCACATGAGTTAAAATAACAAAGTCTAAGTAAAGACTATCAACTATATCAGATCCTCTAGTACAGTGTTTCCCAACCTTTTTTGGGCAAAGGCACACTTGTTTCATGAAAAAAATCTTGAGGCACACCACCATGCCAGATGGGGAAAGGTCACTTTTTACTTATGTAAAAAAAAAAAAAAAAATAGTAACAGCATAGAAGGTAATGGTTAGGCTAGCATCCCTCTTCCAAATATGCTAGGTTTTTATTTGCAGGGACTGTTCTACATGGGAAAGCATTCAGCACTGTCATTCTCCCATCTACCATCTGAATTGGTACTATTCTGGGTCAACTTACTCTGCTGCATGTGTAGATGAAAATGGCACCAAGTGTGGGGGAGGGGGCAGAACAGGTTTCAGATACAGGATATTAAGCATACACGTACTTCAGATTGAACTGGTTGCTTGCTTTGCAAGTTTTCATTTCCCAAATGACTGCCTTGGCAAGCGCAATACCTACCAGGCTCAACGCCGGTCTCGCGCTGCTGCTTCCCGCGCTCTCAAGGACCCGGGAGGAGGAAGGCGTGAAGGGAATCCCGAAGGCGCGAAAACCTCGCGCATGCGCAGGCCTTCTGCCTGCGACAGCCCAGTAGGCCGGCCGAAGCGAGCGGCGATGGGATGTGGGAGGGAGCTCGCTCGCCGCCCCGCGTGTGCCTATGTGGGGCACGTTACAGCCCCGTGACGTCAGCGCCACGCAGGCAGCCAGGCAGGCAGACGGCGAGAGCCCCGCGCTGGGCGGACTCTCCTCGCAGCCGCCGCCCCGCCTCTCGCCGCCCGACTCGCCCGCCTCCCTCCCACGGCACACCAGGCAACGTCTCGCACCGGTTGGGAAACACTGGTTTATCTCTTTGATGTCTGATGGGAGGGCATTCCACAGGGCGGGCGCCACTACCTAGAAGGCCCTCTGCCTGGTTCCCTGTAACCTCACTTTTCACAGTGAGGGAATTGCCAGAAGGCCCTTGGCACTGGATCTCAGTGTCTGGGCTGAACGATGGTGGCAGAGACGCTACTTCAGGTATACTGGACCGAAACCGCTTAGGGCTTTAAAGGTCAGCACCAACACTTTGAATTGTGCTCGGAAAGGTACTGGGAGCCAATGTAGGTCTTTCAAGACTATCGTTACGTGGTCTCGGCGGCAGGTAGCAGCGCTCACAGCTTATGGACTGCACCGTGTAACAGGTGTCTGGCCCAGCAGCCTAAGGCGGACAAGCCACTGAAACAGGCATTCAGAATCCATTCATTTCATAAAACCTGCAGGGCTCAATCTCTGTGTTTGTGTATGTGTTTGTTTCTGTTTTGCCCAAGGGTCTGGGGGTGGGAGAGAGCTCTTTAGCATGATGCTTTTAAAACAATTAAATTATCAACAAACAAACCTGATGATACGAATAGCAACGTCAGGTGCTACGGGGGGGGGGAGAAGGGGGCCTACTCGGAAGTAAATACTGCGTCCAGGCGCAATTAGCGCTGATTTAAGGTGCACCAAGACTGCCTAAAAACCTCACCAAAGATATGCAACAAAGCGCTTCGTTGCAGAGGACAGAGTTTGTGCACCGTGGAGGCTGGAGGGCTTCTATTCTACATGCCTAGGACCCTCGTACCTACGGGACCGCCTCTCCTGGTATGCCCCACAGAGAAACCTACGGTCTTCAAATAAAAACATCTTGAAGGTCCCAGGCCACAGAGAAGTTAGGCTGGCCTCAACTAGAGCCAGGGCTTTTTCGGCTGTGGCTCCGATCTGGTGGAACACTCTGTCACAAGAGACCAGGGCCCTGCGGGACTTGACATCCTTCCGCAGGGCCTGCAAGACAGAGCTGTTCCACCAGGCCTTTGGCCAGGGCACAGCCTGACTCCCTCCCTCGGCAATCTTCGCAGAGCTCTGGCCCAATGGTTGCTAGTGGCTTGAATTAATTAATTTTTATAATGAATGATTTTAGAAGGTTGTTTATGTTGTACTTTTGTACTGTTTTATTGTTGTTAGCCGCCCTGAGCCCGGCTTCGGCTGGGGAGGGCGGGATATAAATAAAATTTATTATTATTATTATTATGCGGGGGTTGGGGGGCGAGGAAAATGTGCTGGGGGGGCGGGGAAGGCAAGAAAAGGAGCTGAGCTCTAACTATAGGCTCCCACACTTGAGCAGTCCCGACTCGGTGGGGCGGACCACCCTCTCTCCTGGAGGAGGAGGAGGAAGAGGAGGAGGAGATTCCCATCCACGGCGTGGCCTCCCGCGCTCCTGAACGGGAAATCTCTGCAGCCCAAGACTCTCCGTGAGGCAGCTCCTCCCTTCCTGCCTTGAGCCGCCGCCAGCCGCGCCCCCCTCCCCAGTTATCTGCTGCCTGCCAAGCCCCGCCCCTCTTCATTGTCCTCCTCTTCTGTTTATACACAAAGACCCCCCATCTTCTTTCCCCTTCCCCTTCCTCCATCCCTCGCTTTTTCCCCTCTCTTTCCTTTTTTAAAAAAAATATTTTCTCTTCCCCTTCTTTTTTTCCACCCTTTCTTTTTTCTCTTTCTCTCCCCCCCCCCGCCCTCCTGCCTTCCTGGGTTAAAGGATTTGAGCAATGGGTCTGGAGGTGGAGCTTGTCGGAGGATTAGCCCGACTCGCCCGCCTCCCTCCCACGGCACACCAGGCGACTTCCGGCGGCACACTACTGTGCCGCGGAACACCGGTTGGGAAACACTGCTCTAGTATAGTTTCAGATTTCACAGGCTTACAATGACAGTTGCCTTGAAAATGAAGGTTCTGCTGCATATGTCTTAAAGGAATGCTGAATCATATAAAAAGTGTCTGGAGGTTCCCTGCTGAAATCTCAAATTATGTGTAATTTTCTCCATTACAGCTATATTCCAGAGTTAGAGGTACCCAGTGTTCAGTGTAAGATTTTGGGCTGTATTCCATTGTATTGTAAGTATTATTCATGCTGTCAAGATCATATATAAAACTGATTCTTTTGACAATATATTTACATTGGTGTCATCAAAAATATCCAATAACATTAATTTTTGACAACAAACAATAGTTTCTTTATCATTTCTGTCAAAATTAAATCCCAAAAATCTTGCACCAACTGACGTTCCCACTTAAATGTTATGTACCAAGTTTAGTACAACCCTTCCAACAATTGGGTGACATAGAAGAAAACATTTCAACATTTGCAGATGAGTATGATACCATCTGTTTAATCATTTTAAAGAGTTTTCCCTAATAAAACTGGGGGAAAAAATTAAGTGTCGCAATTCCAACAGTTTATTTCAATCCTTGGAAGGAATCTGTGGGCCTATATCTAGTTCCCTATATCTTTTTAAGGGGTTCCATGGATCAATAAGCTATATTGAGCAATATGGAGTGCAATTGGGAAACTAATCCTTTTCCTCCATTACCCATTGTGCTTAATAAATTTTCAAATTGTCTCAGAGCTTGTGTTTTTACATGTTCTTTGATAATAAAACAATGAATCTGATCGAAATTATTCCAGTTTGTGTTAAGATTTGACAAATTTAGTTTTATTTGGTTAATAGATATAGGTCGATTATTGGTGTAGAAATCTCACAATGTGTATAAACCTTTGGAAGTTTGCAGATGTCGAGTCCCCAAGATGTAGGGTTGCCATATTTCAAAAAGTAAAAACCAGGACACCCCAAAAGTTGTTGAGCTCTTTTTAAACATACCACAATGTTGCTGAGCCTTTTATTTTTACAAAAAACACCCCCCAAACCCATGATTTTTCGATTGACTTACCTTAGAAATCCCAGTAATGTCCAGATGTATGTCAGCCCTACCAAGATGTGCTTGAGAACCCTGTGTCAGTCCGAGCATGGAACTCATTTAATGCACTGTGAGAATAATATTTCTAAGTTGTTAAAGGCAGCCAATTTTAGAACTGGGAGGCTATGCTCCCAAATCAGAGAGCTTGGTTTCCAAACAGGCTTGCGCTCAAGGATTTCTCAGTTTACAAATTATATTAAGCATGCTGATAGAACATCAGGATACAAGCCATCTGGCAATTCTAGCTCAGTCCAACAAGAAAAGTCGCACAAACAAACATGATACGGATTTGTGAAATACAATATACACAAAGATTTCCAGAACCAGGGCCCTAAAGATCTGAAGCAACTTATCTATTATATTTATCATTGTCTCATAATCTGGTGTCTCGCTGACTTTTCTGTAAGAAATCTAATTGGACTAATTTAGCCTTGCAAATCACAGGGATTTGGTCCTGAGCGCATTAACAGAACTTAAGTACATTGTGGCTCTTATTGTTCAGGGGATTGTTTATTGTTGTTCTCTATCTGTTTATTTTAATACCCACACAATGCCTAGCTGAAAATAATTCCATAGATCTTGAGAGAGAGGAAGAAAGAGAGAGACACCAGGTCTGGATTCCAGCCAAGCTCTGGGAATAATTGCTTTTTAAAGATGGAGTGGTTTTACTCCTACATCCCAGGCACAAGACCTCTAGAATTCAGTGGGAGCAGAATTTGACTCTAATTGCATAATTGTGTTAGAAGCTGAGCTCGTTTGTTCTGAGGCTTCCATGGGAGCCTTGGATTATTGCTACTGCCTTGTGATGATTTACAGAAAGTTCAGAGTTCAACTCTGCAGACATTGCTTCTGCCTTCATCTATATAAATACTCCTTTCTTAATACTTTAAACATAACCACCCAGATGGTTATTTATTTATGTAATGATTATACTGCTCTTCATGCTGGATCACAGAGCGGTTTACAGATAAAGCACAGGTGATGCAATGAAAATCATGTAAAAAATATGGTAATCCGTTAAAAACACCAAAATTATTCATAACGTCAAAGCAGCAAAAAGTTAATACCTTTCAGAAGACAGTTTCAGCATTCTAGCTCAAGAACCCAAAAGCCTGGGTGAAGAGATGTGTCATAAACAGAAAAATCGATAAAGTTACAATTTGTGTGAATATAAATGGCATACAGGCAACTCCTCAGTTATGCAAATTCAAGGCACATGCAACCGTGCATGCATGCAATACCACAAACCTGGAAGGGATATGAAAAGGGGCAAAAACAGCTCACTATGGATCATGGGAGTTGTAGTCCAACAATAGCCAGAGACTATAGCTGTCAACTTACAGATTTCAAAATAAGGGACCAGCGGCCTTGGAAATAAGGGATCAGCAGCCAAAATAAGGGATTTTCAGAGCACAGGTATGTTCAACTTCTGAGCCCCTCCGAGCCAAAGGCAGAAAGCCCAGCCAGCAGCCAAACAAATCCTCAAGTGGTGGTTCCCACAGCGTAGCAACCCGGCAAAGAGGATGCAGCAAGGAAAACCACCGTCACTTCTCCGCTGGGAAGTGCTGAGCAAAGGCGAGTCCCCAGGCAACGTGGCTGATTTGATCGGCACAAGGCATGCAAGCTCCACCCCCCAGTCGTTCTTAGACTCCTTATTGGGTGAGCAACGCAGCCAAGCAACACAGTTGGAGCCTCGCTCCTCCCTGGCCGGCAGGGAGGGAGGGAGAGGAGCTGCTTCCTTTGAAACCTGGGAAATTTAAGGGACATCATCAATAAGGGACAGCAGCAGGACACGGCGTTGGGATAAGGGAGTTTCCCGCCAAATAAGGGACGGTTGACAGCTATGCCAGAGACCCAAGTTTGGGAAACACTGATTTAGTGGATTCTGGGCTGGTTCAACCACCCTGCCCCAGATCACCGTATTCTTGGAGTTTTCTGCAGGTTACTCCCACTCTAGGAGGTGGAATAGGCAGAGTGACACTGCTATAACCCTTTGGGAGGAAGCTAATAGGGCTGGATGGAGTGACACCCCCCACCCGACCCACCACCATCCCAAGCCAAGGGGGTTTCAAATGAAACCTAAATTAGTATTTATATGTCGTTTAAGTGTTTAAAGCTCTTGGGATATGCAATCTGACTTATTCTTTCAACTGCTCTGTAACGCAGGCCAGTATTATTTCGTGATGGGCAGAAAGTTGCCAAGTACTCTTTCAGCAGAAAGTGTGAAAAGAGTTTGCAGCTGGACACACAAAGAAGCTTCTTCCAGCCCCTCTGAATGCAACAAGGGGGGTACACACTGAACTTGGGGAAAGGACCAGTAAGTGGGGTCCTACTTTCTTTATGATTAGTTTACATACAGGGCCATCTTACCCATATGTGCTAGGGGTGTGGGGCACCCGGGTGCCAGGCTCTCAGGGGCGCCAGGACGAGAGTCTGGGGCCCGCCCATTGGTCGGAGCACCACGGCGGGCTCTTCTGCTGTGGGTGACTCTGTGCTGCGAGTTCAGGGGTGACCGAGCCTGCAAGACGTTGAGGCGGCCAGACGGCTCCGTCCTCCTGTGCTCCTGGGACTGGGCAACCAGGGAAGGGGTGCCGGGAAGGTCTTTGCACCCCAGTGCCGCATATGCTTAAGACAGCCCTGTTCACATATGGAGATGATTGAACATACATTAGATCTTAGTGCTTGCCTTCTGGAGCAGATTTAGGGGAGGTGAGCTGCAGAGGGGAAACCAAAATTCTGGGACGTAGTTAACATTGGATGTTACTCACTGAGAAACATTCTAATGTTGAAATACTGATTTTTTTGTAAGTATTTTAGCCGGTCAACCAGTGGATACTATGGGTTTGTACCGATACTATTTTTTATTTCTTTGCATGTTAGCCATTTCCTGACAGTTCATATATTTATAGTCCTCCACCCTCTCCCTTGGGATCCACAAAACTATCAAGCAGCTCAAGGTCTCTAAATAATGGAAGGATTGAGGAGATGATGGAGGGCAAACTACTACTAATAAATATCTTATATCAACAAACTCTAACATTTCCTTTCTCCCTTTTCTCCAACTTTTTCAAAAATCCAGCTTTCTCACAAGGTACAATTTAGTCAAGTTTCACAGGCTTTCTTATCCTCCGTTCTCACACATAAACAGCAGGTGGGAACAAAATCTAATCAGCTTAAATTAAAACAGTGAGCAAATTATTTCTTCTCTTCCAAAAAGAGAGAAGGCAAAGCTTAAAAGCAAGCTAAAACAGATATTTGAAGCAGATCATCTCTCAAATGTTCTCTCAATGTTACAGCGTCTTATTTAGGACAAACAAACAAACAAGCCCTTCCAAAGTAACTTTCTTCAATGTCTTACGCCATCTGTATGAAAAATTATTTATACAATAAAATTAAATATTGTATAAATTTATTTGTACAATAAAATTTAGTTGGCACCATTTACTCTGCTAAATTCCATTTAGTTTCAGCTACATCTCATTTGCATAGATTATTTTTATCATGTGTAAACAGGAGCCAAGTGGCAGACTTTGCAAGTTAATTTGGGAGCCTTTTATTCAATTATAATTTTGCTTCTTCTTTATTATGCTTGCTAAATTTTATTTTTGAACAAAAGTGTCAGTTATTCACACAATTGACCCAAGTTTTGCATTTTTAATGATCTGTGAGAAAATAGCAAACAGCCATTGTTTGAAGCATAATGTTAACTTTGTGCAAAGCATAATTATATTATAATTTAATATTGTTTTTGTTGACTGCTAACAGTGTAAAATTTAAGGCTGCAGGCACACAATGAGAAATGACAAGATGTACCGCCTAAAATTATAAAGCAGATGAATCCAAACTGAATTTCCTTAATGTTCTTATTAGGCTACAAACTTTGTATACATGGAACATATTGATAAAACACATATATCGAAGTTTAGTTTTTTACTAGCAAAAAGCCCATTATATCAAAGACCCAAAGAAGCATGGTTTCAATGTGTTATGTACTGAGTTGAATAGGATCCAAACTGCAGCAGTCTGATTGGTCCTAGAACAATAGGATCCAAATTGCAGCAGTCTGATTAGTCCTAGAACAATAGGATTCAGAATGCAGCAGTCTGATTGGTCCTAGAACAATGCAGCAGTATGATTGGTTGGCAGGAACCACCCAATCCTGCTCCAGATAGAAGTGAATCCACAACCTGATTGGCTTACAGTAGAATTCCGGAATTAGCCAATCATGTGCAGCCCATTGTGTAAATAGTGTATATAAAGCAGATACTGTGAGGGGACTTTCATTCATTCCTCCTCACCACTATGAGCTGAATAAAGAGCATGAAATCACTTTGCGACTCCGAGTATATTTCACTGGCGACGAAGGTGGGATCCCGCTGAGCTGACTGCCACACACAGCACCGCAGCACCGCCACCTGCCGCACCGCTGCCTCGCACCGTGTATCCAGGCTTCAGCTCCGGGACACAAGGAACTCAGAATGGCAACCGACAGCAGCTTCTCACCGTTCAACCCAGCATCTGGAGACTGGGAAGCGTACGCCTCCCGTTTCACCTTCCTCCTAGAAGCCAAAGGGGTCACCGACGAAGAAGACGCCAAGAAGAGGGCGATATTCTTCAGCGTCTGCGGAGAGGAGACGTTTGAAATCGCCCGGGCTCTCCTTGCGCCTGAAGACGTCGCTACTGTTCCATACAAAACAATAATGGAACAGCTGAAGGGGCACTTTTCGCCGCAGCCCTCAGTGGTGGCTCGTCGAAATGCCTTCTACGCAAAGCGACAAGCCCCTGGGGAAACCATAACTGGGTTTGTGACCTCTCTCCGCCAAGCCGCCCGGTTCTGCAACTTCTCAGAGCTGGAGAACATGCTTCGTGACCGCCTCGTCGGTGGCCTGAAGGATGAGAAGCTGCAACGACGCCTCTACGCTAAGAAGGACCTAACGTTCCAGGTCGCTCTGGAGGAGGCCCTGGCAACGGAAGCTGCCGAGAGGTCGACGCAAGAGGCACGGCCGAGCCTTCCATCCCAACCGAGGGTCCACCATGAAGACCTCACCGACGACTCAGGATCCGACAGGGAGGAGGTGCACCGAGTACAGCAGCGCACTCAAGCAGCGCACAGACCACAGCTGCCTCGACGAGAAGGAGGAAACTGTGCAAGCTGCGGGGAGAGTCACGAGAGGAGGACCTGCCGTTTCCGCAACGCAGAGTGCAGGCAGTGCAGAAAATCGGGACACATCGCCCGGGTGTGTCGGGCTCGGCCCACCCGACACCAGGCATCAGATGACCAACCCAAGAGCCCCAGGTCCCGGGGCCCAACGCACCAAGGCAACTCGACGGAGCTCACAGACTGCCAGGTATACCAGTTGCCCCACCCCAACGTAGAGAAAATTTATGTAGAGGTACAGATAGAGGGGGCCCCATGCCGCATGGAGCTTGACACGGGTTCAACTCTATCCATAATCTCGGCAAAGACCTTAAGGAAACTGTGTCCTACTGGGGGTCCCAAACTCAGGCCGGCCCCATTCACCCTCCGGGACTTCCAGAAACGTAAGGTCCCCACAATGGGGGTGGGGAGCTTCAGGGTGCAATACCGAGGGCGGACGCGGCAACTAGACTTGCTTGTGGTCAAGGGCCCCTACATTAGCTTACTGGGATTGGCATGGTTTGGACCACTGGGGCTAGCTGTCACCGGGGTGAACCACACTAGCTTACAAGTGGACGTGGACGCCATATGCAAGGAATTTCCAGGGGTTTTCGACGGGAAATTGGGACAGTATACGGGCCCCCCCATTGCGCTACAGCTTGACCCCGCAGTACGACCGGTCAGGCTCAAGGCCCGCCGGGTCCCGTTCGCCTTGAAACCCCGTATAGATGAGGAATTGGACCGACTCGTGGAGCAAGGAGTGCTGGAGCCGGTGCCTAATGCCCCCTGGGAAACTCCAATCGTCACACCCGTCAAGCCTAATGGTTCGGTCCGCATCTGCGCAGACTACAAATGTACCATAAACAAGGCCCTCACGGCCCACGCATACCCTGTGCCAGTGGTCAGCCATGTCCTTGCCACCCTGGCTGGGTCGAAAATTTTTGGCAAGCTGGACTTGGCCCAAGCATATCAACAGCTGCCAGTAGATGAGGCCACAGCAGAGGCACAGACGATTGTGACACACAGAGGAGCGTTCAGGGTAAAGCGGCTGCAATTCGGGGTCAGCGTGGCACCAGGCATATTCCAGAATTTAATGGACTCTCTCCTCAAAGGGATTCCTGGTGTCACCCCCTTCTTCGATGATGTGTTGATTGCCGGGCCCACACCAGAGGAGTTTGAGGACCGCCTCCGCACCGTTCTGCACCGTTTCCAGACGGCGGGTCTCAAGGTGAAGCGGGAAAAATGTCTACTAGGAGTGCCTCAGGTGGACTTTCTGGGATTTATGGTGGACGCAGAAGGGGTCCACCCGACTGGGGACAAGGTACGGGCCATTTGTGATGCTCCAGCGCCCAAGAGCAAGACTGAACTTCAGGCCTTCTTGGGACTATTGAACTTTTACCATTCCTTCCTTCCCCACAAGGCGGCGGTAGCGGAGCCCCTACACAGACTCCTGGACAAGCGGGCCCCTTGGGTGTGGGGCCAGCGCCAGGAGGCCGCATTCCAGGCAGTCAAGGACTTGCTTGTCTCAAACTCTGTCTTGGCACACTTCGACGAGAGGCTGCCGGTGGTGCTAGCATGCGACGCCTCACCCTATGGCATTGGCGCTGTCCTGGGGCACCAACTCTCGGATGGAAGAGAGGTACCGGTGGCGTACTTTTCCCAGACACTCAACGCAACCGAGCGGAACTACTCGCAAATTGACAAGGAGGGTCTGGCAATCGTGAAGGGAGTAAAAAAGTTCCATGATTTCTTGTATGGGCGGCCCTTCACCGTGGTGACTGACCACAAGCCGTTGCTTGGCTTGTTTGCCCCCGAAAAGCAGACCCCCCAAGTGCTGTCTCCTCGGGTCCTCAGGTGGTCAATTTTCCTTGCCAGCTACCAGTATGCACTGATTCACCGACCTGGGAAGGCGATGGGCCATGCGGACGCCCTCAGCAGGCTACCACTGCCGGAAACAGGCCCTGACCCAGCACCTGCACAAGAGGTTATGAGCCTGGAGCTGCTTCCCGACCGCCCCATTCAGGCACAAGAAGTTGCACACCATTCCAAGAAAGATAGGGTCATCTCCCGGGTCCTGGACTGGGTGTGGAGGGGATGGTCCAGCAGCAGCCCCGGGCCAGAATTCGCCGGCTACACAACCCGCAAACATGAACTGTCGGCGCACAAGGGGTGCCTGTTATGGGGAAGCAGAGTCGTTGTTCCCCAGCCCCTCCGCAAAAGGGTCCTCACAGCCCTACACGAGACACATCCAGGGGTAGTAAGAATGAAGGCCCTTGCCAGGAGTTATGTGTGGTGGCCGGGGATCGATGGAGAGATAGAGGCCTGGGTCAAACACTGCCAGGCCTGCCAAGAATCCCGCCCAGATCCCCCAAGGGCCCCAGTCCAGTCCTGGGAGTCCGCCCGAGCACCATGGTCACGCCTGCATGTGGATTTCGCTGGCCCCTTTCAGGGGAAAACATTCTTCATAGTGGTGGACTCCTACACCAAATGGCTGGAAGTCGCACTGGTACCGTCCACTTCCACGTCCGCAGCCATCCGAGTACTACGCAGGCTGTTTGCAACCCACGGGCTCCCTGACACTCTCGTCTCAGACAACGGGACTGCATTTACGTCAGGAGAATTCCAAACCTTCACAGCACAGAACGCCATCCGCCACATCCGTTCGGCACCGTTCCACCCTGCCACCAATGGCCAAGCAGAACGCATGGTGCGGACCACCAAGGACACCCTTCGCCGCATGACGCAAGGGGACTGGGAGTACCGCCTTGCCACATTCCTTCTAGCACAGCACAGCACCCCCAGCTCAACAACCGGCCGGAGCCCCGCTGAACTACTAATGGGTCGGCGCCTTGCAATCAGATTGGACCGCCTTCACCCCGATAGAGCTCAGGATGAGGTAGTGGTGGGGGAAGGCAGGAACCCCCGGACCTTCGAGGCCCAGGACCCAGTGTACGCAAAGAATTTTGGGGCAGGCCCAGCATGGGTACCCGCCACAGTCACCAGGGTCACTGGCCCAGTGTCGTACGAGGTGCTAACGGATGGGGGGCAATGCTGGCGCCGCCACTGCGACCAGATACGGCGACGATTCCCGGGAGAAACCCAGGAGGAGAACATGTCAGAGGAGTCCCAAGGGAACAGCGGGGCAGTGAGGCCCATAGAGCAGGAGGGGCCAGCAGGAGAGGCAGAATCAGTAAATACAGAGAGGACCCGTGAGGCCGAAAGGACACCAGAACCAGAACCACGACTGAGCGAGCCGGTTGCACCAGACCAAACAACCCCATCACAGCCAGCATCCTTGGAACACGAGCCAGAACCGGGAGCCCGGACCAGGGAACACCCTAGGCCGCAACGCACACGTAGGCCGCCGGCATACCTTGAGGACTATGAATGCGACCTCCCGGGCAGGACTGGAACTTAGAGGGGAGGGGTGTTATGTACTGAGTTGAATAGGATCCAAACTGCAGCAGTCTGATTGGTCCTAGAACAATAGGATCCAAATTGCAGCAGTCTGATTAGTCCTAGAACAATAGGATTCAGAATGCAGCAGTCTGATTGGTCCTAGAACAATGCAGCAGTATGATTGGTTGGCAGGAACCACCCAATCCTGCTCCAGATAGAAGTGAATCCACAACCTGATTGGCTTACAGTAGAATTCCGGAATTAGCCAATCATGTGCAGCCCATTGTGTAAATAGTGTATATAAAGCAGATACTGTGAGGGGACTTTCATTCATTCCTCCTCACCACTATGAGCTGAATAAAGAGCATGAAATCACTTTGCGACTCCGAGTATATTTCACAATGCATTGCAGTGTCCTCAGCAAGAACAGAGCCACACCATGGCAAGGAAGAAGAGTTTGGATTTGATATCCCGCTTTATCACTACCCGAAGGAGTCTCAAAGCGGCTAACATTCTCCTTTCCCTTCTTCCCCCCAACAAACACTCTGTGAGGTGAGTGGGGCTGAGAGACTTCACAGAAGTGTGACTGGCCCAAGGTCACCCAGCAGCTGCATGTGGAGGAGCGGAGACGCGCACCCGGTTCACCAGATTACGAGTCTACCGCTCTTAACCACTACACCACACTGGCTCTGGAGATTCATATGTATTCCCCTCATTAGAATGTGTCCTTAAGTACAGCACTTTGCTTTTCGATAAGAAGAAGTGACAGATACTCCATAAGTGGGAGAAAGCAGACCCTCCAAGTGTCCTTATTTTCCCTGGAAAGTCCTAGATTTACAGAAGTCCCCCTGGTTTCTGATTTGATTTTGAAATATCCCGCTTTTCCTTAGGACAGCCCTTCTTTCATTGAAGAAATATTGGAGGGTATGGAGTTATGCGAGGGATGCGGGTGGCGCTGTGGTCTAAACCACAGAGCCTAGGGCTTGCCGATCAGAAGGTCGGTGGTTCAAATCCCCGCAACAGGGTGAGCTCCCATTCCTCGGTCCCTGCTCCTGCCAGCCTAACAGTTCAAAAGTATGTCAAAGTGCAAGTAGATAAATAGGGGGAAGCTAAACGGCATTTCCGTGCACTGTTCTGGTTCGCCAGAAGGGGCTTAGTCATGCTGGCCACATGACCCGGAAGCTGTATTCCAGCTCCCTCGGCCAATAAAGCGAAATGAGCGCCGCAACCCCAGAGTTATCCGCGACTGGACCTAACGGTCAGGAGTCCCTTTACCTTATAGAGTTATGCAACCTCCGAGCTCCAGAGCTAAATGACTAGACAACATTTAGATGACATCTGAAGGCAGCCCTGCATTAGGAAGTTTATTAATGCTTAATATTTTAAACTAAAGCTGCTCCCTTTCCCAATGATTCAAAGGTTTTGAGCCATTCAGAATCATCTAGCAGTGGGCAAAATGTTCTGCAGGATGACATTTCTTGGGCTGGCCCCAATGGCGTTGCTCTACAGCCCATTCTGCCATATTCAATGCTGTTCTGCAGAGGCTCCCAAACCACAAAAGCAGCCTTGCAGGGCCACGGGAAGCTCATGGTGAGTATGTGTGTGGAGGAGGTGTTGGTGAACATTGGATCCCTTGCACAAGCAAAAATACATTCCAATAGTGCTTCCAAGCTCTTGGTTTTGTTTTGTTTTTCTGCCTGCCTGGAACAATAAAAGGGGTGACCTGCCTCCATGGGCTTTATTTTACTGCAAGTGTAATGCGTTGTAGAGGCCTGGTCTTAGTTTGGGCCTCTTTTGAATGCATAGCACTTTTACGATCAAATTTTTGCACCCTATAGAGCAGGGGTCATCAAGGTTTATCTTGCCTGGGCCAGGTTGGTCTAGCAGAGATCCCTCTATGGGCCTGATCACGTGCATGATTTTCGGCGTCTCTGCAGATGTGATTTCTGGCTCCGCGAAAGCAAGTCCCTGTGCCATGCTGCGCCGGTTTAGGGTTAGGGTTAGCTCGGTTCGGGGGCAGCTCATGGGCCCGTCAAACAACCTCCACAGGCCGTTTCTGGCCCATGGGCCTTAGGTTGCTGACCCCTGCTATATAGGGAACCTGTGGGCTATTGCAACACTCAGTACTGGGGAATTGGTCCCCATTTGGGGATTTTCCGTGGTGTCTCTGACTATGTGCTTGGGGTAGGGGAAACCGCAGTGCCAGAGTATTACAAAAGGAGGCCAGAAGCATCTCAAGTATAGTGGTCTAGTTAATTCCTCGAGAGAGTTTAAATATAGATGATATGTCTACAGCACTAGGGATAATTGATTTGATGGTTGAGTGACTTTCCCTGTAAGGTTCTCTCAGAGCAAAGGCCATCAGACTCTAATTCTCAAAGACACAAGTGGTCCAAAAGAAGATTAATGGACTGGGAGCTCAGGCTGGCCATAGTATTTTAAAAATGATCCCAGTAGGTATGGCTTGAGAGAAAGAAGAGTGCAGAAGGAAATAGCTTTCCTATCTGCATTCTCTCTAAATATGTTTCTTTTGAGAGAACTTGAGGGTGGGGTGATCTGATTTGGGCATAGTTTGATACACACACCCCATTATATTTGCCCCACTGCTAAATTTTGATTTACATAAATGTTCACTACCATTTTAATTGCATTTCTCCTTCATGTTACATTTTACGGCTACAATCTATGACTGTAATTGAAAGGGACTTAATTTTTAATCAGGGAAGTTTTTATGTATAAAAATATGTATCATTTTAATGTGACAAAAAATTTACTGTGTGGGATAGAGCCCCAACATGAAAATGCAAAGATAGTGAGTGTAAGATATTAGCCTGAAGGAAATATAGTTGAAGAGGTAATAATTTTTTTGGCCGTATGAAAAGATGTTTGCCCAAAAACTTTTAACCCCTGCAGTCACTCTCTCACAGCAAGGCCTCAAAACATGCTGTCGCTCTCTGTCTCCGAGACAGCTTTAAATTCCATTCCCCACAAAAGTTGTAAATTTTGTTTTGAAAAATCCTTATGAAAATTATTCAGCATTTTAGTGTGACTTCTTCCTAATAAACATATTTTTGTAAGCAGTTATGACTAATGTGCACATTTTTACAGTGGTACCTTGGGTTACAGATGGTTCATGTTACAGACGCTTCAGGTTACAGACTCCGCTAACCCAGAAATAGTACCCTGGGTTAAGAACTTTGCTTCAGGATGAGAACAGAAATCACACAGTGTCGGCATGGCAGCAGCAAGAGGCCCCATTAGCTAAAGTGCTACTTCCAGTTAAGAACAGTTTCAGGTTAAGAACGGACCTCCAGAACAAATCAAGTTCTTAACCCGAGGTACCACTGAACAAGCTATTTCTCCTAATATAATGTATGTTTGTATGCTATTTTCCCATTTATATTCATTTCTATGCACACTTTTACCTAATATATGTATTTTTGTAAATAATGGTCAGTTGGAGAACCACACTGAAAAAGGTGGATACATGTGAATTTTGAAAGACAGCTATGGCTTGGTTCCCATATTGTTCTGCAAAGTGCAAATATAATAAATTTAGCCTTAAATGTGGACCGAATTGAACACCCTGCCCCATACCTACAGGTCCCTATACCCATCACTGATGTTTGCATTAATTATCCCTATATCTAAGAACCAACCTACATGCACTGAAAACGCCTATGATAGGAGTTCTGGTATTGCACTTCTTTCTGCAGCAGGTGGAAGCTGTGAAGACAGACTGCCAGTGCCTACTGGTCATGATAGCTATGCACTACTTCCAGAATCAGAGGGTGCACGCCTTTGAATACCAGTCACGGAGGAACAACTGTGAGAGAGGGCTACTGTACTCTAAAACTGTGATCATCCCATAGGCAGCTGCTTGGCCAGTGTGAGATACAGGATGCTGTACAATCAAAGTCTGATAAATATATGGCGTGATCCAGCAGGTTCCTCTTCTGTTGTAATAGGATATCCAGATATTACAGTGGGTTTTGCCTAATCACAGAAATCTTACAACTCAGGTAGCCCTAGGCCTGATACAAAATAACCATGCAGTGGAGTTTTTCAGGAAGGGGAGCATTCACGCCTGCAATCGTACATCTGGATCTTTGAAATGGTAAAGTCTAAACACACACACACACACAGAGAGAGAGAGAGAGTGAGAGAGAGAGAGTGAGAGAGTGTTTGTTTAGCAAAACCAACAACCTGAAGATCAACCACTTCATTTTCACTTATAGTTTGAAATTCTATTAACTCTGTTACAGACCTAAATGTGTTAAACATGTCTACAACTGGAAGCACTAGGTTTTAATCATTGTGCCATAATTTGCATAATGCAACTTAAACACCTTAATGTTTCTTGGCAATGAATTGGGTTTCTGGGCTTGCTATCTAGAATAGTTGGGCTTTAGATAATGCACCATCGCTGTGTACTGAACACCATAATCACACCTAAAGTAGATTCCTGTAATGTAAGCACATTTTCTACCTCCCCACACCACCTTGCTCCTTCTGGCCTCTGCATATGCTTAGGCAGACAACAGGCAAAGCTCTTTTGGAACAAGCTAGAAGCGAAAAGAGAAAACTTCTTTCAAAGAATAAACTAGCTTCATTCTAACAGGCACATTCCCTGCAAGAAGGTGTGTGAGTTGTTCTGATTCTGGGAGCCTATGCATCATCCCATACTGGAGTTGCTTCATTCCCTCCTTCACAAATTATTCTGGAAATATAAAGAAAGGAAGCAGGACTTAATTGCATTTTCCATTCTGGTGCTGTAAATAATGGAAAGATTTTCTCGTTTTTCTAATTCATGTTTGATCGTTATGAGTGATCGTAGCCAATGTTAGTAACACTCAGAGTGACACCCTCTAAAAGAGCCAGTCCATTGATTTTAGTGGGTCTACTCTGAGTATGATTTAGTTGGATTGTTTGTTTTTCTTCATAAAAAAACCTCTTGTTAAAGATAGTTTTTCAGTCTTACTGCACTTATCCTCCAAGGCAAACTGCGTAACTGTTCTGCGATTGCATTCTTTGTGTATGTCTGGTAATGGCAACTCAAGGTCCCTGAATAAAATAAGATACAGCCTAAGTGTATTATTTTTATAAACAAAACCAAAAACAAAACCTACAGCACATTGTGCCTTCCCCAGGTTTTCACAAAGGTACCTTCAAAGACTCTCTCAGATAGTGACAATGATGTCCTCCCTTGACCTTTAAAATGAATACTGGTGAGGATTTGCAATATCTATAGCAGTTGTGGGATGTAGCCATGACAATCTCCGTCCTTTGCTCTAAGTACTCCGAAATTGACAGCTACAAAACTATTACGGGAGCACAGTATTTTTTTTCTTTGTTTATTAGAATTCTAGTGGGGATGATCAACTTGTCATTTATAGGCTATGGAATGCTAATGACCTTTTATTTTTGTGACCTCAAAGGAAAAAATATCTCTGATTAGCACGATCCTCCATATGTTCATGCATTCTTTTGATCTGTACATGAACCTTTGCAGCTCTGTTTGGAATCTGTGGAATGTCTAACCAGTCACACAAACCTTTGAGCTAGTTTGAGCTTGCTTTGCAGAGAAACTTTGGTGACAAGGAGTTAATTCCATTTATAAAAGATCTTCTTTTGCGAATTAACAGTAAAAGGACTGGTCGTAATATATGGTGAAATTACCATTGCTTTCCGTATCCTTTCCTCATGAATCCCAGTTGCCTTGAGAGTAAGGTTTTTATAATCATCTAAGGTGTTATGCACAATCATTTAATATATTGGATCAAAACCAGCACCTCTCTTCTTAATGCCTTCATTGATCGCTCAAAGTGTCAGGCTGCCTGATCAACAACCCATTTAAATTGAAGAGGTTTGTTGTAAGCTGATTAAGATCCATTATCTTTATTGTGACTAAATAGGCTTAAATTTATGAACTCTGGATTAATGGGACTATGGGTCAAGCTGCAGGGCAAATGCAACCAGAACAGGGAAATAAGGAGATGAGAAACAAAAGTTGAGTGAAATGGGGCCACATTGATTACTTTCGACAGGGGTTGGCAAAGTTTTTGTGGCTTGGGCCTCTTCACAGTCCTGCAGATGCCGCGGTGGGCTGGAGTGTGTGTGTGTGTGCGCGCGCGTGCACAAACGCTGTTTCTGGCACTCCTTGCAGCGCAGAGGAGGTTTGCACAGTTTCCCATTGGCTGCAGAAGTTTCCTGCAGCCAATGGGAAGCTGGCCAGCGTCACAGAAGGCAGTCCCTGCTCCGCTCCGTGCCGGTTTAGTGCGACGCACGGGAGCCGACCGAGTGGGCGGCGGGGGTCCATGGGCTGGTTAAATGACCCTCATGGCCGCTTGTGGCCCATGGGCCTTAGGTTGCCGACCCCAGCTTTCGGAGAACAGTAGTGAAAATACTGCAGGAGGACAACCCTACTATGGGAGAAGGACAATGTTTCCTCTACCCCTTCCCTCGAGCCTCACCCTTTCAGGTGAGGTGAGGCCCTTTCTGTTGTAGGTTGGCCTCAATGGGTTCCTTACCACACCAGTTTATTCCCAGTCCTGAAGGCAGGTCTCACATTAGACCCTCAAAAGTGCCTGATAAATTCCCACGCCTACTTGCCAAAGTGAGTGAATTAACCTCCTTTGTAGCTGCCACCTTTTCACAGATGAGTACAGAAAAGGTGAAACACAGGACAGCAAGGCCAATCTATTGATGGGTAAAAAAGAAACTGTACTCAACACCCTTCTGCCATCGAAACCAGCATTGCCTCTATTGAGCATAACAAGCACTCCATGCCAGAATCAAAAGAGGGATGGAATGGGTTTAAATAGCCCAAGTGTGGGGTGCATGATCTGGCCTGGCGTTGCCCTCCCTTTCCTGAATAGCTGCAATAGCCACCTGCTGCCCCAGCCACTCTGTGCAAGGTGGCAGCAGGATTCATTATATCTAACCCATAATACCTTTGAACCAGGTTATCATGAAGTGTTTTCCCACAGTTCACTTGTAAACAGGGATATCCTTATAATGTCTGAAGATTATCTTGTGTAATAAGCTGAAGTAGGCAGCAGGATTTAAGGCAGGGTTCAGCAAACATTTTCAGCAGTCCACTGTCCCTCAGACCTTGTGGGGGCCAGGCTAAATTTTGAAGGAAAAAAATGAACAAATTCCCATGCCCCACAAATAACCCAGAGATGCATTTTCAATAAATGGACACATTCTACTCATGTAAAAACATGCTGATTCCCGGACCGTCCGCGGGCCAGATTTAGAAGGCGATTGGAACGGATCCAGCTCCCGGGCCTTAGTTTGCCTACCCATGATTTAATAATAATAATAATAATAATAATAATAATAATAATAATAATAATAATAATATCTTTATTGTCATTGCCTCCTCTCGGGGACAACGAAATTACTTGGATAGATAAAGGCAGGAATTGGTGTCTGAGTGGAAGAGCAAAGCTTTTTCCACTGTTGTTCATAGCAGTGGGGGAGGTGCTGTTTTGCGCTGCTCTTCAGAAAATAAAACATTGGCTTGGGAGCGAAATTGGGGGGGGGGGTGTTTACAGGCAAGATGTAAGAGGGGAACTGCCTTAAGGGAAAATTGTGAAGCACATTTAGAGGACACTGCTTTGGCAAAACATTTAATGGAGTTCAATGAAAGCAATAATAAATAAAAGACTGCCAAACCCACACATCCCAGGTGCCACACATCTTTGCCTAAAGTAAAATTCCAGGGCAATATCTTCATGGTTTTTCTTCTCTGGTGAAAAATGGAAGGAATTTTAAGGGGAAACAAAAAACATGTTAACCGGATGATTGAATGTCTCGCGCAGGTCCCATATGCACCTGAGCTCATGGGCTTCATACTTATGGAAACCTTATTACTGTTGATATTTTCACCCCTCCCATTGCCAGAATCTCCTGATCTGATGTTTTGAGAAAGGAGGGGGCAGAAACTGCCTTTCCATTCTTCCGCTCCTGCCTGACTGCCTGACTCTGTGTGTGGAGAGAGTCTTATCTATGTAGTGACCAGATGGCTGAGTTGGAGCTGTAACACTCAAGCAAGCCAGTACAGTGGTGCCCCGCAAGACAAATGCCTCGCAAGATGGAAAACTCGCTAGACGAAAGAGTTTTCTGTTTTGGAGGTGCTTCGCAAAACAAATTTCCTATGGGCTTGCTTCGCAAGACGACAATGTCTTGCGAGTTCCTGCTGGGTTTTTCCCCTTCCCCCCCTTTTTCTAAGCCGCTAAGCCGCTTATCAGCTGATCTGATCAGCAGATAAGCCGCTAAAAGCCACTAATAGCGCCAATCCGCTAATCCGCTAATCCGTCAATGGGCTTGCTTCGCAAGACGAAAAAACCGCTAGACGAAGAGAATCACAGAACGGATTCTTTTCGTCTTGCGAGGCACCACTGTAGTTCTTTAGTTTGTAGTAGCTATTAGAAATAAAAGGAGTTATGCTTCACAGCTAGCTTCCGCGTTATTTATACAGTGGTACCTCTGGTTATGTACTTAATTCGTTCCAGAGGTCTGTTCTTAACCTGAAATTGTTCTTAACCTGAAGCACCATTTTAGCCAATGGGGCCTCCCGCTGCTGCCACGCCGCCGCTGCACGATTTCTGTTCTCATTCTGAAGCAAAGTTCTTAACCCGAGGTAATATTTCTGGGTTAGCGGAGTCTGTAACCTGAAGCGTATGTAACCTGAAGCGTATGTAACCCGAGGTACCACTGTACTCTGCATGAGTCTGGTGCTCACAATGCACAGTTGTGGGTCCAGTGCACTGGGACCTGTTTTCCAGGATTGGAAGGTCTCTGAAAGTGCTCCAGTTGCCTAGCCCAGTCGGGACAGAACCAGTTATTGAGCCCAGTCGCTGCACATCGGTTGATGGCGTACTGACAGTGGTAGCTGATAATGAAGCTGGAAACTCATGAGGGCATCTGTTTGTGAGACAGAGCACACCTCAGACCCCACTGACTAGAGAATGGGGCAGGAGCGTCCCTAAGAACATAGAATGTTACAACCCCCAAGAGAGATTACTGACATATTGCTTCATCTTCTTTCAACTTTTAAAGGATGAAATGGCTGCAACCAGCACAATTATAATCAGAAAGCTGAAATTTCAGCTGTTGGCAAATCAGGGTGGGTGGGAATTAATATGAAGTCATGCAAATGCAAGCTTTAAATATAATTACTCGATCCATTATTAAGTAAAATCGAGCACTTTAACTGAAAACATAATAGTGTAGTTCCTGACAGCTGCTCCCTCAAGACTTTTTGTAAACAGGGACCAGAACAAAATCCTCTGTTCTTCCTGAAAAGAGTTTCTTTTGGTACTTTATGCAAATGCCTTGACCCCTGTAGATGCTGTGCATTCTTCAAACAGACACCTACCTTCAAAAGTGACAGCAAGCAATAATGTGACAAATGAGCACAGCATCTGCACATGTGCGGCACTCTTTGCCTAGAATATTTGGTGTGATCGAATTAAAATGACCTTTTTCTGACAAGGACGATGTAATCAAACGATCCGGGATGTGGAAGGTGTGTGTGTGTGTGTGCTATATTCTAATTTAGCGGTCATTTAAACCAGGCCACCTCTTAATCATCCTATCCATTCTGCTTGCTATCTTTCTCATTTTGAACTGCTCCATTGTCTTGACTGAAGGAACACTGAAATATATTTTGTGAGGCTCAACAGGAGGCAGAAAAGGTAGGTGGGAGACAGGGGGGGGGGGAGAAAAGAATCTCATCTTCCTGCATGATTAGTTTGTAGGTAGCCTGTATAAAACTTTAATGAATATTGATATTGGAATCAAAGATGCAATGCTTACTGTTTGCTTTACCATGCCATAAAGTTTAGCTTTGCTTAGTAATTGATTCCCCCTTTTTAAATGGAAGAAGATAAATTGCACACCTCTTCTCTTTTTATTGATGAGAGAATTATGCGAGAAAAGTATAATCAAATATTTCCAACTGTCCTTTGGGTAGCAGGTAGCGCTGAAATGAATAGTCTCCTACACACTCCCATCTACAAATGCAATAAGCGTTTGGCTAGGGCTTTATGGATTCTTAATTGCACCAGTCAGGTTCTAGGAAAACACATAGGCTGCTTTCTTGGCTCTGTCACAGCAGACTTCTGGCAAAGTATATTTAAACAACAACATCATAAAAACCAATGTGCTCAGAAGCACAGATCTAAGCAGAAGCTCACATTTTACTTTCACCCTAAATAGATATGGAAAGCGATGTGTTTTGTTCTTCCCACAAATTCCTGAAGGTTGGAACCTATTTCAGTTACGAACCTTGGAATCTTCCCTTTAGTAGACAAGCAGTGGCGTAGCATGGGGGGTGCAGGGGGGGCCGGCCGCACCGGGCGCAACATCTGGGGGGGGCGCTCGCAGCTCTCTGCCCCTACCTGGCTCACTCTCTCTCTCTCACTGCAGTGCTGGCTGTGCGAATCCGAGCCGCTGGGTTGCTGCCCACTGTGGAGGGGGTGGGTGCCAGGCGTGCGGTGCGGAGAGAGAGGGACTATCTGGGGGAGGGACAGTGCAGCGGCTGCCCAGCGCAGCGCTGAGCGCGGGAGAGAACCACACCAGACCAGACCAGGCAGCAGCAAGAAGAAGCTGGCAGCGGCGGCAGGTTAGGGGTTAGGGGGCGCAAATTACTTGCCCCGGGTGCTGACAACCCACGCTACGCCGCTGTAGACAAGTGATTCCCCACCTTCCCCACAGCTTTCTATGAAATTTGTACTAGTTGAGTCATAACTGTTGGCTTCCTTACAAATTCTTCAGATGGTTCACCTGAGTGTGGATCCTTTAACCCTTTAATTTGAAATTCAAAATAAATTTGAGTTAGGCAAAATGGGATGGCAACTCTCGCAGAGGAAGAAAGACCATGTTCATGGCCCAGCAAATGTGATTCATGGGCAAAGACAGGCTCTGTAAAATGAGGTTATGGAAGAAATCCCTTTATTAAGCAGCCAGAACTGTCTAAAAGTCCACCTGATGCAGTGAAAAATATAAACACAACATGGCAGTAATATAAAATTATTTTTAAAACCTTGAAATCTTAGGGGAAAAAACAGAAAAACAATATATGGCATTAAAATATAATTCCACCAATACAAATCTATTTCTGAAACCTGCTGTAGAACAACAA
This sequence comes from Podarcis vaucheri, assembly GCF_965113315.1. NCBI lineage: Eukaryota > Metazoa > Chordata > Lepidosauria > Squamata > Lacertidae > Podarcis > Podarcis vaucheri. The sequence goes on from NC_138762.1 coordinate 105,879,392, forward strand.
GAGGCCCAATCAAAATAAATAGCCACTTGAAACAGGTAGTTTTTTAAAGCCTCTTTGAAGACTAAGACTGAAGAGGCTAACTATACATCCCTTGAGAAATTGAGAAGCAATTCCATATAGTATAGGCCACTACTGAGATCATCCAATACTTATCTCAAGGCACATTCAGGTAAGCACAAATGTTTCTTGTCCCCAAACATTTAGGGCTTTATAGGGGAAAACCGTCATTTTGAATTGGCCATAGCTCTCCTTGCTGGATGTAGAATTAACACGCAAACAATAAGCAGCAGTGCAGATGGCGCCAATCACCTTTTCAAGTGAATAGGTAAAGGTAAAGGGACCCCTGACCATTAAGTCGTCTGCCGACTCTAGGGTTGCGGCGCTCATCTCGCTTTGCAGGCCGAGGGAGCCGGCATTTGTCCACAGACAGCTTCCGGGTCATGTGGCCAGCATGGCGAACCAGAGCAGCTCATGGAAACACCATTTACCTTCCTACCAGAGTGGTACCTATTTATCTACTTGCACTTTGACGTGCTTTTGAAATGCTAGGTTGGCAGGAGCAAGGACCAAGCAACGGGAGCTCACCCCATTGCAGGGATTCGAACCGCTGACCTTCTGATAAGCAAGCTGTAGGCTCTGTGATTCAGACCACAGTGCCAACCACGTACCTTTCAAGTAAATAGTGGGACAGAATTCAGTCCATCCCTTTAACCTTGATCGTTGCAAGTGACTGATGCTTTCAAAGCTGACAACATCTATCATCTGTTTGATAGGGAGACATCTCCAGTGCAGCATGTTGTGCACAACTGCTAATAGATTGTGACATTTGTTTCACTTCCACATTGCTTGTGGAAAGAGAAAGACTAGGCAGGCATGCCCAAGCTTGGCCCTCCAACTATTTTGGGACTACAACTCCCATCATCCCTAGCTAACAGAACCAGTGGTCAGGGATGATGGGAATTGTAGTCCCAAAACAGCTGAAGGGCCAAGTTTGGCCATGCCTGGACTAGAGGTGCCATCAGATTTTCAGATATACAGCTCTTCTGCCAAGCATATCATTCCAGGTATCCCTACCCCTCTACAACATATAGTTAAAAACTCCCCCATGTCCTGATACCATGCTGTATGTTTCTTTCTGCCCACTATTGGTAGCCAGGGATGTGGAGCAGAGGCAAGAAAATCCTGAATGAGGTGATAATTACAGGTTGCAGATAGCACCCTGGATATGTAAGGCCCTGCTTGCTGCACCCTGCAGTGTGCAGCAGCTCCACTCTAAGACTAGCAAACTTCCTCAGATGACTTCCACACATCCATAAGGCAGGGGCTGAAAATGCATTACCTGTTACAGCTTCGTGTATCTAAAGCACAAATCTGATGTCTTCAGATTTACCTCTTACAACAGAAAAAAGCTAATGCACCAAATGGTCTGACTTGAAGTGCAAATACTTGCTCTTTCTCCTTTTTTAAAAAAAATTATTTATCATCCGTGCAAGGAGCATGCAAAAGGAAGATCTAAGTTTCCAATTAGCATCAAACAAAGACTTCATCTTTCTTTTAAAGTCCACTAATATGGCTTGAATGAATGACTTTCTAATCAGTTAGTCAGGTGGGACTGATGAAATGGAATGAAAAATACTTATATAATGACTAGGAAAAAAAGATCTAATAACTTGAAATGTTCTGTCCTCCCAGCCTCCTGACCTCTACCCTGCTCTTAGGTAAATAAATGACTGTTAATTAAGAATGTTGAGGAAAATGTAGCCTTCCATCTTGTTTACGGAGTTGTAGTTAGGTTAATCCAATTTTCAGCAGCTTATTACTTCAAAGAAAATCCTTCAGTAGACTTATAATCTCTTTATGAAACACTAAATATATTTCCTCTTCAAGGCAGAAATTTGACATGATTGCAATGCACAGCATATGCTGCATAAGGCATGAAGCTGTTGTCATATTCACGGGCTCCACGAGCAACAGCACTGATTTGCTGCAGCAGGAAAGCAGCTGTTGGCTCTCCAGCAGCACAAGTTTGCCTATATCTCCATCTGAGCAAAGGTTCTTCCTTGGAACATGCCTTGTGGGTGAAGTATCCCTGGCATGGAACCTGCAGTGCCACGATTTTGCTGCAAGAAATGGAGCTTGCAGTTTAACAATGGTAAACTGTGAGGGGTTATTTAAGAGCTTGCTACTGTTAAACTTTGAACAGTATCCACCACCGTAATGGCAAAGTAGTAATAGCATGGGTGGTCTTTAGGGTCAGCTGAGCTGCCGTGTTTTGATCTCATAACATACTCATTTGTCAGAATGAGGCTTTGCTGATTTGAGATGGTGAGCCTTGTTTCATCTGTTCTGCAGCAGTCACCTTAGCAGGAGCTACAGGAGATCAGTAGGTGGGAACAGCAGGGGCTGCTGCGTTGCCTGAGGCAGCAGAGTGTGGATCTCTTTGCCTAATCCCGATAGGTTCGGTTTTTGTTTTTAAAAGAAGGCTATGTATTTCTTCTTTAATTCTTTCTACCTACTTTTTGTTGAAAATGGAGATGAGGTTGTCTCGCCCCTGAATGCCTCAGAGCAATGGAGTTTGGGGACATCCTAAATTAATAGCCACTATAATCAGGGCAACGTCCTGTGGCAATACTGCTCATGACAACACCAGGATTCCCATGGGCCTCTGGGAATATCCAGTCTAGAACTTGTACAAGCATCAAGTACCTATGGCTCGCTTTTTCAGAAATCAGCCTTTATTTCTTATGGAATGCCTTTTTGTAATAGACACTCTACTTTTTATTCTCTTTAAATAATATTTGTGTGCAGGTATAGAAACAAAAGGGATGTGGGTGGCGCTGTGGTGTAAACCACTGAGCCTTGGGCTTGCCGATCAGAAGGTCAGCGGTTCGAATCCCCACGATGGGTTGAGCTCCCGTTGTTTGGTCCCAGCTCCTGCCAACCTAGCAGTTCGAAAGCACGTCAAAGTGCAAGTTCATAAATAGATACTGCTCTGGCAGGAAGGTAAACGACGTTTCCGTGTGCTGCTCTGGTTTCACCAGAAGCCGCTTAGTCATGCTGGCCACATGACCCGGAAAAACTGGCTCCCTCGGCCAGTAAAGCTAGATGAGTGCCGCAACTCCAGAGTCATTTGCAACTGGACTTAACTGTCAGGGGTCCTTTACCTTTATGCAAACAAATGCATGATTGTGCCTTTCCGTTTCTACTATTGTGAAACAAGAAGTGCCTTTTAAAGATAAGTTCTTTCCCTTGATGTTTTAATTGGTTAATGATAATAATAATAAAACAACAACAACAAATTTTGATCTATTGCATCAATTTATCTTGGGATTCAAACTCTCTGTGCCTGCCTATTCATCTCAACTCTCTGCTATGATTTAGAATCATAGAATCATAGAATAGAATCATAGAATCATAGAGTTGGAAGAGACCACAAGGGCCATCGAGTCCAACCCCCTGCCAAGCAGGAAACACCATCAGAGCACTCCTGAAATATGGTTGTCAAGCCTCTGCTTAAAGACCTCCAAAGTAGGAGACTCCAGCACACTCCTTGGCAGCAAATTCCACTGTCAAACAGCTCTTACTGTCAGGAAGTTCTTCCTAATGTTTAGGTGGAATCTTCTTTCTTGTAGTTTGGATCCATTGCTCTGTGTCCGCTTCTCTGGAGCAGCAGAAAACAACCTTTCTCCCTCCTCTATGTGACATCCTTTTATATATTTGAACATGGCTATCATATCACCCCTTAACCTCCTCTTCTCCAGGCTAAACATACCCAGCTCCCTTAGCCGTTCCTCATAAGGCATCGTTTCCAGGCCTTTGACCATTTTGGTTGCCCTCCTCTGGACACGTTCCAGTTTGTCAGTGTCCTTCTTGAACTGTGGTGCCCAGAACTGGACACAGTACTCCAGGTGAGGTCTGACCAGAGCAGAATACAGTGGCACTATTACTTCCCTTGATCTAGATGCTATACTCCTATTGATGCAGCCCAGAATTGCATTGGCTTTTTTAGCTGCCGCGTCACACTGTTGGCTCATGTCAAGTTTTTGGTCAACCAAGACTCCTAGATCCTTTTCACATGTACTGCTCTCAAGCCAGGTGTCCCCCATTCTTGTATTTGTGCCTCTCATTTTTTTTGCCCAAGTGCAATACTTTACATTTCTCCCTGTTAAAATTCATCTTGTTTGTTTTGGCCCAGTTCTCTAATCTGTCAAGGTCGTTTTGAAGTGTGATCCTGTCCTCTGGGGTGTTAGCCACTCCTCCCAGTTTGGTGTCATCTGCAAATTTGATCAGGATGCCCTTGAGTCCATCATCCAAGTCGTTGATAAAGATGTTGAATAAGACCGGGCTCAAGACAGAACCCTGTGGCACCCCACTAGTCACTCTTCTCCAGGATGAAGAGGAACCATTGATGAGCACCCTTTGGGTTTGGTCAGTCAGCCAGTTACAAATCCACTGAGTGGTAGCATAGTCAAGACCGCATTTTACCAGCTTCTTTACAAGAATATCATGGGGCACCTTGTCAAATGCCTTGCTGAAATCAAGGTAGGCTACATCCACTGCGTTCCCTTCATCTACCAGGCTTGTAATTCTGTCAAAAAACGAGATCAGGTTAGTCTGACATGACTTATTTTTCAGAAATCCATGCTGACTATTGGTGATCACAGCATTCCTTTCTAGGTGCTCACAGACTGTTTGCTTAATGATCTGCTCCAGAATCTTCCCTGGTATTGATGTCAGACTGACTGGGCGGTAATTATTTGGGTCCTCTCTTTTCCCCTTTTTGAAAATAGGGACAACATTTGCCCTCCTCCAGTCTGCCGGGACTTTGCCTGTTCTCCAGGAATTCTCAAAGATGACTGCCAGTGGTTCTGAGATCACATCTGCCAGTTCTTTTAATACATTTACACTACTGATAAATAGACCTGCTTTTATTAGAGAAAGGGATGCACCCGCAATAGCTATTCTAAATGTGTTTAATAATTAAGCACCAATTTGCAGGGGTGTCAGAGTTAAGGGTTGTTACAAATGGCTGTGTGACACTCCCACCCTCTAAACACAGTTGTATCTTTGGCTTAAATGTGCCTGATCTGTAGCAAGTGATAAGAACCTTTAACCTGAACCAGGATCCCCATCTTCTGAAGCTGGAATCCATTCTAATTAGCTAACATATACAGTGTGGCTTTAGAATGAAATGAATATTGGACCCTATAACTGACAGGCATTATGGAGCCTTTGGGGGTTAGTTAGGCCTAGCATAAATAGCCTGGCCTTCTGCCCTTGTATGTCAAAAAACGCAGCACCATTTTTCTGGTAGCTTCAGGGATAGGCCTCCAGCACCTAAAAACACAGCCCCAGGCTGTCCTTGAAACGGCATATCTGCCTTGCAACCCAACTGAATTGAAACCTTGAGACTGTGCTCTGCAACCTAGGACCACAAGGTCAATAGCTGAAGGCCAAAGTTTGAGCTATGGAAGAAAGAAAGCACTGTTCTGTTGAATATAGAAAGATTGAAAGCCAGGCTTCATTTATTAATTGCATCTATTTACCACCCTTCTCACAAAGGTGGTTTATAATTTTAAAAGCACTGAAACAAATAAAAGATAGGTGGTTCAGGGATGGTGGTGGAAAGGGTACCACAACTGGAGCAGGTCTTGATGTTGTCTTTGACTGCCTCTCCTCCTCCCTCTCTTTTTCCTTCCTACAGAGCCATTGTGACATAGGGTCACAGAAGATTTGCAACTGTATTTCCCCAATAATAGATTTGGCAGCCTCAGAATTGTACCGGACAACCATTTCACATTTAATGGTTAAGTCCTCACTTGGCAAAAGAACCTTTTCTTCTTCATTCAGGTTCATGTTGGAGGGTATGGAGTTATTTGACCCCCAAGGCATGTGAAGGTAATCCTGAACAGCAGGCACGTCCAACAGGTAGACTGTGCTCTACCGGTAGATAACTGGACGTCAACAACTTTGGCTCCCCTACAAAAAGCTCAACATTTTTGCCCTGCACCCCAAAGAAACAGGACTTTCCTCCCCCCCCAAAAGCTCTACAACTTTGACCTGAACCCCAAAAAAGGGGGTAGATCACCACCAGTTTTTAACTCTGTGAGTAGATCACAGTCTCTTGGGAGTTGGCCACCCCTGCTGTACAGGGAAGGGTTTTTTTAAAAAAAATATTAATGTTTTATTATGTTTTTATATATGTTGGAAGCTGCCCAGAGTGGCTGGGGCAGGTCAGTAAGATGTGTGGGGTACAAATCGTAAAATTATCACTATGGAATGTGATGTCCCTATTTTCATTGGAGAAATGTAGGAGGGTATGTTAGGCATGTCCAGTTCCTTCTGTGTTATCACAATGGCTTTTTTGTTTTTTTAAAGGTGTGTGTTGTGAGGGGTGTTAACAGCATAACTCATTTCTCTCTCGGAAACCCCATTTAGAATTCTGCCCTTTGGAGTTTCCAAAAGCATTTGCTTTGTCTCTAGGAAAATCTAAGTTAAAAACATCACTCTGTCTTTGTGCGTATAACGAATTGTGTGGCTTTCCAGATTATGGGCAGTCACAAAGAGGTCTCTTGAATTTGGCTTAAAGCATTTGCAAATTGCATATATAATTTATGAGCTCTGTGATGTCAGTCCAGATAATAAACAGCCCACCAGTGTCTTCCACACACAAAAATCCTACTGTTCGCCTCAAATTGCAAAAGAAATCTCTGAGGAACTATGCAATCAAGCAAAAAACTGTATGATATGTTATCTCTGCAGGATGGAAATTCTTGTGCATGGCTACTATATCTTACAGCGCCTAGGCTGAATTCTGTAATAGTTTGCAGATTATATGCATGAGAAATTCATGCAACTCCTGTAATGCTCATTATTCTGTTCAGATTCCCATAGCATATCCTACCCATCTTGCTAACTTAAAAAAAGAAAATGCATATTCCATTTTTGCTATTAAAGCCATTTCCTATTTTACTACTTTAACAAAGTTTCCAAGGCACTGAGCGCCTTTAAGTGTTGAACTGTGACTGATAACGTGATAAAAATATAAGCATAGCCAGATCCAGAAGAATTATTTTGTAATCATTTGAAATAAATCACAGTTTAGCCTATGTATCTTAAATTTAGTGCTTGGCTACTTTTGAATCTGTAGCTGCACTCTTCAGCAACTTTTGATTCCTCATTAGTATATTCAAATTCTGTAGATTTCCCTCCTTTTGCTGGGCACCCCTGCAATTTATTTAATGTTAGATCATAAATTTGAGCAAATTAAGAGTCTATTCTCATTAAATATGAACGCTATATATCTAATAAACTCCGCATTCCTGGCATTAAATGAAGCATAAACTACAAAATCAACAAGAGGAGCTGTTGATGAAACTCTTTTGCTGTAATGAATATTAAAGGGTTTTATTAAAAATATGTTAAATGGTTCTCACATAGGTTAAGAAAAAATGGTGATTCTGGTGATCATCACGAAAAGGTAATTCTTTGGTATGAATTCCTAAACTGCAAAGAATAGTTCTTATCCTTTTAATTCTACCCAAGTTCCATTTGGTATGTAAGGACAGGACCAGATGTTATTGGAGATGTACGGCAATTGTAAAAAGAAAAAGAGAAAAAGAAAAAGTAGTTCTGCGTCTCCTTCTTGCTTGTTGGTAATGGGCTGTTATACTCAGCACAGACTCATTGAAACTAATGACCATGACTAACTTAGGTCCATTAACTTCAATGGGTCTACTCTGAATAAAAATTAGTTGCATACAACTCAATGTCTGGAAAAATAAAATCCAGCAGCTTGGACAATGTATTGGGCAGATTTACCAGTGACAGAGGAAAAGATACTGGGATAATCGTTCCAGCAAGTGTTGTACCAAAAATGTCTTCCTCATCCCCCCCAACCATTCTCTCTTGATTAATGAGAAAACAAACAGTACTTATTACCAAAAGGGAAGGGGGAAATTTGGGGGCTGAAATTCTTATGGGTGCAGAGTTTCTACTGCTTACCTTACCTTTTGAGGGAGCTGAGGGATTGGTTTTGTGAGCACACTTTATTTCATTCTACAAATCATCTTTCAAGTTGGCTGCTTCCTGAAACCCTCATCACATCCTTAGAAGGGTTTTGTCCTCTAGGCACCAAGAAGCTACCTACTGTTTTCTAGAAAGCTATTTTTATTGTTTTATAAAATGACTTTTGTTGAAGAGCAGGCAATTTCTCTCTCTCTCTTTAAGTGAACTTGCTATCGTCCCATGCTATCACTACACCTAAGCTTAGGCCTGTTCAACCCTAAATCCAGGTAACATGTGAACAAGTTAAGAAACACCAGACCCAATGTTATGATCCTTGGGAGAACCCACTTCTTAGCTCCCTTCATTGTGAGAAAAGTCCCTTCAGTCCTATTTTCTTGCTCCTAATCCTTAACCAGTTACTCATGCATAAGAGGACCTGTCCCTTTATTCCATGACTGCTAAGCTTGCTTTGGTGAGGGACTGTATCAAAGTTTTGTGAAAGCATAACTACACAATCTACTAGTTCAGCCCTCTCCACAAGCTTGCTGACTCTCAAGTAGGGATTTCAAGACAAATCTATAAAATTTGCACTTTTCAAAACAGTATGTGAACTGAAACAATATGTGCACTTTTCCACACCAAGTGTTCCCACATCCATGGGAGGGTAACTGACAGCTTAGTTCAAGCTGGCCAAAGACTGGTACCCAATGAGATGAACATGGGGGGGGGGGGGAAATGCTACATTTTAAAACATTGGCACTCAAAGGAGTAAGACTGTCCAAAGAAAGCAGCTAGAATAGCAAATAGGAAATGTCAGTTTCCTTCGGCTTTCGTTCTTGCCCCCACCAGGCATTTTAATGACACTATTTAGCACTGAAGCATCTTTCCCTCTCAGCACTGACTAATAACATGCTGAGATTGTTCCACTCTTTTCTACTAAAGTTTTATTGGAAGGGGGAGGGGGGAATGCCTGGGGATTTCACTCTTCCCACGTTGGAGGACAAACTTCAGATACGGCATTTTGTAAAAAAGGGGAAAGAAAATTAAAAAGAAAGGTTAGTGATGGAGGCTGAGGGTGAAGGAGAGAAACAAGGGGAAGAGCTAATGAAGGGAATTAAATGGATCGAGAATTACATTGTGGAACAACAGTTGGAGGATAATAAATCTTTGAGTTGCAAGTGTAAAAAGGATGAACAATAAAAACAGGGAGGTGATAGAAATGTCACAATGCATTTTCAGTAAACATAAAATTTCATCTGCAGTTATGTGGATTGTCAGAGGGATTCTGTTATTAAGGCACATGTCCAAACAATACTTTCCCATGGTTTCCTTCTATTATAGAGAGGAATATCCCCCTCCCAGTTAGAAACACTACAATCTGTGTTGGCCTTTAGTTAACCTCAAGATCTGTGTTTAGCTATTTATTTACTTATTCCCCAGTATTTATGGGATGCTCTTTAACTGAGCTCTCAGGGCGGCGCACAAGAAATGAAAAGCAAAGCAGAGACACATGCAAGACAACAGAATTCCAATGAAATGTATAAAAACAGCATAAAATGTGTATGGCAGACATAAAAGCAAATGAAAGTTGAAGCAGTGTTAAAAGCCTGGGGAAATTAGAGGTCTTCAACTGGCGCTGAAATGACATCAAGGTGGGCATGAGGTGAGCCTCTGTAGGGAGGGCATTCAATACATGAAGTGCCATTGTGGAAGAAACCCATTCCTCAATAGTCACATTCCTATGTCTTTGAAGGTTAAATAAATGTGGTCTGAATACTGGTGATCCTTTAGGTCCCTGAACCCAAGCTATGAGGGCCCTTCAAAGTCGAAACCAGCTTAAACTGGACCAGGGAAAGGACTGGGAACCAGTGAATTAGGTTCAGTGGACTCATACTTCCCAGTCTCAGTTAGAAAACCTGTAGCTTTATTTTGAATTAATGAAACTTGTAAAAACATCTTCAGAGGTAGTCCCATATACAGTACAATGAGTTCAATCTGACTTACACTAGCATGATTTCAGTGTGACAGAAGTGTGACTAAAAATGTAATCTTATGCAAACTTACCTGAAAGGAAGTCCCATTGAACTGATGGACATTTATTTCTGTGTGGACACGTACAGGGCTGCAGTGTAATTTAGGATAAATAATGTAGGCAACTGGTAGATATTGTGTCTTAATGCTCTGATGATTGTATTTTGCTAACAAAACAAATGTTTGCCTACATTGACTAATGAGCAGAAACTGTGAGTTGAAGCGTTCACAAATAAAAGCTGACCTTAAAAATCGCCTCAATAGCTGCTTGGACTGGTCATTTTGTGTGGATGCCTGATTATCGTCTTCCAAAGCAACTATTCTATTCGGAACTTAAAAATGGAAAGCGCAATGCTGGTGGTCAACAAAAGAGGTTTAAAGACTGTCTCAAGGCAAATCTAAAAAATGAAGTACAAACACCAATAACTGGGAAACACTTGCCTGCGAGCACTCCAATTGGAGAACAGCCTTTACCAAAGGTGTCGTGGGCTTTGAAGACTCTCAAACTCAGGACGCAAGGGAGAAAGGTGCTAAGAGGAAGGCACGCTTGGCAAATCCACACAGTGATCAACTCCTGCCTGGAAACCAATGTCCCCACTGTGGAAAGATGTGTGGATCCAGAATTGGCCTCCACAGTCACTTACGGACTCATTGTTAAAACCAGGTTTACTCAGCTACGAGTGATTGCAGAAGAAGGAGAAGGAGAAGGAGAAAAAGAAGAGACTCTTAATCTCAGGGTCGTGGTTTTGAGCCCTGCATTGGGTAAAAAGATTCCTGCACTGTAGGGGGTTGGACTAAATGACCCTTGTGCTCCCTTCCAACTCTATAACTCTATGAAAAAGAAGTCTCATTAAGACCAGGAGTCTTTCTTGGCAGAGAGGGAGCACCGTGTATTCTTGGTAGGAATGTCCCACAGTTTCATTTAAAGTTACATTAATTATCAGCTGCCACGAAGCCAATAGGTATTGATGTTCCTATATCATTAAATCAGAGTTTTCAAGATTTACAGTATGCATTTTATATTTTACAAATAATAATCTGCATGATGCCATGTGATAGCCAACCTAAGTCATGCTTAGGATACACCCCCTGAAATGTATTTCAGTAAGATGTATTTTTATGTGTGTCTACTCTGTTGGAAATCACCCATCATGTTTGGAAGCCAACCTGAGCAATTTTTGACCTCCCAAGTTGAACACATACCACCAGTTACATGATGTGGCCTATGAGAAGCTCAACACTCCCTTCTGGCTACTGCACATTGTTGTTTTATTCTTATACGAAAAGAAACATTCAGTTTGCCAAACCCCTAGTGGACCGCCAACATACGGTATATGAATGATGGGCTGCATTCAGCTTGGTCTCTCACTAGTTGTGACAGGAGTACTCCACAGTTTTAAGCATGCAAGAAATGGTAGGGAGATGGGGACGGACGGACTGTGTTTTTGTTTTTAAAAAAGGAAGCTAACATAATAGCATCCTGAAAAGAGAATCTCTTTAACAAACTGTTTAGGCAATTAAAAAGAAAACCCCTGCTCATATGCCTCTGGTTAATAGAACACCATTTCTGCATAATGCAATACTAATTTTTTGCTTCTCTTACATCCTATTTTTCATCCCTGGCATCAACGAAACCGCTTGCTGCTGAAATGTTCTTGTTTTCACACTGCTTGTATCCTGTCTGCATTCCTCGAGTGCCCTGGAACTCTCTCATGAGAGTTCATTACCCTTTAGAACACTAGGCAATATATTTTATTTATTTTATAGTGCAGTGCATTTTCTGTTTTGAAATTTGCTTTTTTTCCTACACACAACAAGCTTTGTTATTACTTTAGGGAATAACTGCAGATTACATAAGAAATAAACACATTCTTGGTTGTTAGAAGTTGTCAGGGGACTATTCCCAGTATGATGTCTGCAAAGGCAATGGGCGGGGGGAGAACACAGAGGCACTGATCCAACTAAAGTTAGCTGTGGCTGGCGAGGGAGGAGGATTTTGTTTGGTCCATATTTTAAAATGAGCTAACTTATTTATGAGTTCATGGACTTATGTGTGGGTGAGATTAACAATCAGATTGCATGGTTTTTTTAAAAAAAAATATTTGCGATAAAGTTCATGCTCCAAAACTGCATTAAAACTGGGTTTTATGGGGGAAATGTGCACACATTTTAGATAACTTAAATGCGTATGCATGTGGCAGGGTTAAAAAAATCGCAGAGGACAGGATGGATTTAGGGTTAAGCACATATATTGATATAGCTCAGAAATAGGCTTTGTCCATTCAGTTAAATATAAGAAAGATCCTGCGAGATGAGACCAAGGATTCACCCAGCTAAGAATCTTGTTCTCCACCCAGATGCCTATGAGAAGCCGATGAGCTGAATCTTCGTGCAACAAACCATCTCCCCACCTGTGAATCTCAGTTACTGGCTTTCAAAGGTATATTGCTTCTGAAAACTGAATGTAGAATTTAACCAGCTTGACTAATGGCCATGAGTTTGTCTAGTCCTCTTTTTTAAAAAATTGGTGGTCATCATCACATCTTGTGGGCGCAAATTTCAATGATGTCTTGTGTTAAGAACTTTGTTCTGCCCCCCTCCCCTAATCTCCCAACATTCAACTTGATTAGACAGCCTGAGGTCCTAGTAATATGAGAGGAGAAAACTTCTCTGCTTTCTCTACAGTGTACATAATTTGTAAACCTCTGCCATGTCCCCCCCATACTTGCCCCCCCAAAAAACCCTCCTAAAAAGTTTCAAATATCATAGGGGAGTTAATAAAAAGACAACACGGACACTACCCTTGAACAATTTACAGTGACAAGGTAAACCTAATTTTGCACCCATCAACAGTTAAGAGAAATTTGAAAGAAGTACTAAAACTCATTGTGAATGTGGGAGAGAGAAAAATAGAAGTCTCTTGCAGGAAAAGAAACCCTTCAATAAATTATAGGACAGACTTTTGCACAAGACTATTCTTAGTTTCTCGCAATGAATAAGGTCAATCTAACTTAGTCATGACTAACTTTATGTGTATTAGGTTCTGTGTATAACAGTAATCATCAACATCATATTTTTATTATTTATATGCCACCCATCTGACTTGTCAGCTCCCAACAAAATAATAAAAACACACCAAAAAAAATCAAACATTAAAAACTTCAAGGCTGCCTCCAGAGTTTGGGCAGCAGAAAAGTTACTGGAAAAAATCTCAACAGTTGTATTTCAGTTGCTCTGTTGATTCCAGAATGTTCCTTCTAGAACATCTGCAACGAAAATAATGTATTTCATTTTTAAAAATCAATACAATCCCTTCTGGAGTTAATTAAAATGAGAAATAACATACTCTGTTTGTCTGGGGACAAGCAGGTATTATCAGAATATCTACAGATAATCCCATGGCAAATTCAAGAGCTGAATATTTCTAGGATTGTAATCTAATTGACAGAATCCTTTAATGACAAATAATGTGGAAGGGAAACTACATTTTTATTCAGCAGTGTTCCTGTGAGCAATAACAGCACCTCAACTTCTTGGAGATGGCTTCATGAGGGACTTGCATTGTATGAAACAACATCTTCATAGTTGATAGGGTAAAGCAGAGAGTGGAAGAGCACTGTTCTGAACTAAAACTTTCTCCAAAGTCACAAAACTTGGAATGCTTGGAACCTGCTCCCCCCCTTTTTTAAATGAAATGTATTAAAGCCTTGTTCCGCACCCAATAAGTGCAAGACACCATTGCCTGGTGGTGCTGTGACCCAATGACTGCAGCAAAATACCGTGCAAGGTTTTGACCAGTATCTTGTTTGTGTGGTGGCTTCGTGTAGAAAAGCTGTCCCATGAGGCTTTGAAAGGGCAAGGGCAGGCATAGGCAAACTCGGCCCTCCAGCTGTTTTGGGACCACAACTCCCAACATCCCTGACCACTGGTCCTGTTAGCTGGGGATGATGGGAGTTGTAGTCCCAAAACATCTGGAGGGCCAAGTTTGCCTATGCCTGGGCAAGGGGAAAGCCTATATAATGCTGCTTGCCCTGGAGCTCAGGGCCATCTTGCCTCAAGAGCTTCCTGCCCGCCCACCCTTGGGTTAGAGCCTTCCCTGAGCAATTTAGGGTCGCTGGTTGACAGGGCCGGAAATGATTCCCCCCCCTCAACCTGATTGGCACTTGGTTCCAGAATCAGAATGGAGTTGTCGATGAACCTTTGGTACAACAATTTATACAAGCACTGTATTCCGATGAGGATCTAATATTTTTTGTCATTTGGGCATATCAAGGACCTATCGAACAAGCCAAAAAGATTATTTTGCAGAAGGAAACCAGATTTATTTTTCTGCTTAATGTTTTACATCCAGCAGGCTTGAATATGAACTAGATTACAGCTATTACCTATGAGTCACAATGTGTTAATTCTTAAAGGTACATCATTAATTTCTTTAAACATGAAAATATGGTCTCTTTCATTAACATTTACAGAAATTGTAGCCACCTGTGTTAGAATCTATACTGCCTCTCTGTATAAAAAGGAACTTTGGCCAGTGATTGGATTAACTGAATTTATTTTGTTCCATGTTTCCATCATACAAGAATATGGTATGCAAACTTGTTGTTTAATTTGTATGTTATGTTACTTGGTTTGTATAAAGATTGCGTTATATCATGTTTGTTTAATTTAGAGTATGCATGGCTGACGAAACCCAGTTGGGTGAAACAAGGTATTATCCCAGAATCCTTGTTGTGCCATACCTTCAAGTTTTCCATCTGATCCAATACCTACATACAAGGAACGTTAGAATCCTCAAAGCAGCGATATGTGGAACACGATAAGATAAGCATGCCATATTGTGGTTATTGCCAATATGCCAATTTAGGAACTGAATGGACTTTATCTCCTGACCATCCATTGGACTTTAATTTTTCAAGATATGTTCCGTTTACAGGATGTGCTGGTCTATGGAATTACACTTTGTGAGATATTGTATGTTGAATTGTGTTTGAAATAGAAGTTACATAGTAAAAAACAGCCTGTTGCATTGTGTGTGTTGTTACCACAACAAGGTTCGACACTGGCTGATTCCCCTGGAATGGATTTGGGCCGCTCCAAACCCAGCAGATCTATTCCAACAAACTGATCTTGGCCCTGGCACCATGTCTTTTTTTTTTTTTTACAATATCAACGACAAACAAAAACATAAAACAAACAAAACATAACAAACATAAATCCTAACCTTATTGAAAATAACAGTTATTTACTTTGTAAAATGACTTCCTCGTTTCCCCTTAGTTGAATTTCACTGCATATCCTTATAACAGTTTTCCAAATCCCAATTTTAATACCCTTTAGATTAAACGTTAACATCTTTAAATCTTTTCCTTCTTGTATTAAACATATTATTCGGCCCTGGCACCATGTCAACCCTTACCATTTCTGCAACTGTCAATAAAAAGTTGGCCTGATTTTAAAACCATTATTTGTCAGAATATTGTACAGTCTGGTTAGTTGCTGCTCTCGTGGCTCACATAATGCACCTGCCTTGGCAATTCCTCAGATATTTAGTTCAAGTAGGAATCTCCTAATTTTCTTTGCATTTCACTTTAGGGCTGACCTGAGTGTTCTAAAATGAGCAAATTTTGACTTGAAAAGGCAGCAAAAGGTTTCTTGGGAGCTCCTTTTGTTCTGCTTGTTTACCTCCTTTCCCCTCTCTTGTTTATGTTTCTGCTGCAGTTCACACCATGGTGCAGTATCCATGTTTCTTCCTTTGACTGTGAGTTAAAGCAGTAAGCATGCCCTTCGTCTGAGGGCCAAACTACCTGTGGCACCCTTCAAACAATTAGCAAATTTGTGACTGGCTTTTTCAAAGTATATTGCAGACTTGGCTGGTGGGTGGGGCTAGGATGCAGACCTTGGCATGGGGACCATGAGGCTTTAACCTAGGCCCTGGGACACCCTCCTTCTCCAGCCTCCAAACAGGAAGCTCCAAAGACAATGTCTCCAAATAGGGATTGTCTCTGAATCAGGGGACATTCAAACAGTGTTAGATTCTTTTTGTACTGCCAAATGTTGCTGGTTAAAGAATTGTCAGCTGGAGTGACAAGCCAGTTTGGGTACAGAGTTTGGATTTAATCTTAAATCCAGAAACTAATGGACTTCTCCCAAGATGCACTACATTGAATGAATCATTGAAACAGGACAGATATCTACTCTCGTCACTTCTTTTTCCTTTTCTTTTCTTGCAGTATATTCCTATATGTTGTAGGAAGTGAGCCCAGGCCTTGGGAATACAATCCTCTCTAAAATTACATCACTTGTAAGCAAAACATCCAAATACACATGGGTTTGATTTTCTCGGTTTCTGTGAAAGTGTTTCACCCACTTAGAGGAGGGGAAAGGCTAATAGGAGCCTGAATAAGGTGTTAAATTGTCCATTCAGCCACCCAACTCCCAATTTGCACCTGTGAGGACACACGGATGCTCCTGAGACACATTTTCTCCTTCGCTTTTGTGGCAGAAGATGCATCTAGTCACGTGCTTCAGTTAGGTTGCTTAATGTTCTTGCTGTTGTCTTAATACGATCCGTAAGGCCAGTTGGAGGGGGGGGAGGGGAACCAGGTCATAAGAAGTATTGTGAGGGCTGAGGGTTTTGTGCAGTCTTGGCAACTGTTGCTAAGGGAACTGGAATGCTGGGAGACTAACAGGTGGGGGCAACATTCAGCCATGGAGAGGGGTACCACTGTGGTGAGTTTGTGGAGGCAATGGCAGATAATGCTCAGGTTCTTGGAAAGGCTAAGGTAGACTGAAGAGAACAGTGATGTGAGAGATAAAGGTTGTTGGAGGCTGGAGATCAAGCAGCCTGCAACCACCAAGGAGCAGTGTGGAAGCATTGCCTCCTGAGATCATCCAGGCAACTCCATTGTATCCAAAGGCAAATAGGAGGTGCTGCTAATCTCCTCTCACTCCTGGAGAAGAAATGGTGGGGCTGTCCTCTGGGGTCTCCTGGGAGCTGCACCCACCTGGTGTAATTTGAGTGGGCCCCTTCCCTCCAGTGGTAACCTTTGATTTCAACTTCAGCAGTCAAGTAAGTTTGATTTGACCCCTCCTCCCCCTTATTCCCAGTGTAGATTTTCACTTGCCCTTTCTTACCTGGTGTGAAATGTTTGGAAAAAGCCAGAAGCCCAAGGCAGTATAAGTTCCTCAACTAAGTTTATTCAACATTTGTCAGTGACAACAGCTCACTCATAGGAACACAAGAACCAAACTGACTGGACAACACAATAATAAACCTGAGCATGAACTGACCGTTGACAGTTGAAAGTACATGCGCATACTTGCCATTAGAATGTTCGTCTATCAACGCATATACGATTGGTTAGAATGTGCCTTGTAACATAAAATGTGTTAAACCCAATACATAACACTCCTCCCCCCAACTTCCTAATGAAAGGAACAAAAATAGTTATCAAGGTATGCCAGCCTTTTCCACTCCCACTGGGACTGTCGCTGTTCCTGTGCCCAAGTGGGTGACCCAGGAGGTACCTCCAGTACCCACGGTCTGAGTGGGGCGATCAGTGAGGCCGGCTCTGAAGGGGTCACTGCAGATGGAGCCACCGAGGATTCTGGCCTGAAGTCACCCTGCTGGGGTAACTTAGTCACCGGCAACCCATCTGGTTCCCACCCTGGCCTGGGCACAGAATCTCCTGAAGTACCCATTTCTCTGTCCTCTGGTTCCACTTGAAGTTCTGTGTTCAGAGGTGTCCTGGCTCTGATCTGGTTGAGGTGTTTCTTCCAAACCAGTCCCCCCTCCAACCCTACCTTGTAGGAAACCGGACCTGTACAGTGGGCGATGATACCAAGGATCCAACCCTGTCCAGGCCCATTGTTTTGGACGTACACAGTGTCCCCCGGGGAGAACCCTCAAGAGCCCAGTCAGGGTGCATACGATCAAGGAGGGTAGTGAGCCTCCTCCCCATAAGTAACTTCTCTGGGCTTCGGCTGGTCACTGCGCTTGGGGTGATGTGTTGGGCCAATAAGAACTCCATTAACTGGAGAGTCCAATCTCCATGCACTATGCGCCTAAGCGCATCTTTGATAGTACGGATCATGCGTTCAGCTTGGCCGTTAGTGGCTGGGTGAAAAGGAGCGGAATGAATGTGGCAGATTCCATTCTTGGTTACAATTTTTTTGAATTCCGCCGAAGTAAAAGCGGTCCCATTATCACTCATCAGTGTGTCTGGCAAGCCGTGTGTTGCGAATAGCTTCCTGAGCACGTTTGTAGTCGCTCTAGCAGACACAGTTGAGGTCGGCACCACCTCGAGCCACTTCGACTGAGAGTCGACCACTATTAGGAAGTGTTGGCTCTGAAAAGACCCTGTGAAATCCACGTGCACCCGGGGCCATGGGGAGTGAGTGGACTCCTAGGACTTTACTGGTACCTTGGGTGGATCCAGCCGGGAGACGTGACATGGCTCACAACGTTTCACCCAGCCCTCTATCTCTGCATCAACGCCTGGCCACTACAAATAGCTACGGGCCAATGCCTTCATCCAAACGATCCCCAGGTGAGACACGTGCAGCCCTTCTAAGACTTTTTTTCTTAACCGGGGAGGGGGGAGACTATAACACGGCTACCCTATAACACACATCCTCAGTGAGTAGTCAGCTCATCCTTGCGGGCTGTGTAGCATGAAAATTCTGGCCCCAGCTTCCCGGGCCACTCCCTCCCCACCCAGTCCAAGATGCGGGATAACAGCCTATCCTTCTCCCTTGCGGCAGCAATGTCCTTCACACGCAAGGGCTGGTCCAGTAAGTCTTCCAGCCGCAGGATCTGTAGGGCAGGAGCAGGGTAAGGGCCGCTCTCCAACAGCGGCAAGCGGCTGAGTACATCTGCGTGACCCATGGCTTTCCTGGGTCGGTGCTGTAGCTAGTATTGGTAACCAGCCAGGAAAATGGACCAGCACAATACTCATGGCAAAAGCTTCTGGGGCGTCTGGCGGTCGGGTACAAAGAGTCCCAGGAGTAGCTTATGGTCGGTAATGATAGTGAAAGGCTGACCATAAAGGAAGTCATGAAACTTTTGGACTCCCTTAACTATTGCCAAACCCTCCTTGTTGATCTGGGAGTAGTTGTGCTCCGCCGACGTGAGATTTTGGGAGAAGTAAGCCACTGGAACTTCCCTCCCGTCCGGAGGCTGGTGGCCCAGTACTGCGCCCACTCCATAAGGGGAAGCATCGCAAGCCAGCACCACTGGAAGCTTTTCATCGAAGTGTGCCAACACTGAGCTGGACACAAGCAAGTCTTTGACCCCTTGGAATGCCTTGACCTGTCGAGGTCCCCAGACCCACAACACTTTGTGTCCAGGAGCGTGTGCAAAGGCTCAGCTACAGCTGCCTTGTGTGGCAGGAATGCATGGTAAATATTAAGAAGTCCCAAGAAGGCTTGTAACTCTGCCTTGCCCTTTGGGTCTGGGGTGTCACAAATGGTGCACACTTTGTCCTCTGCTGGATGGAGGCCGTCCGCATCAACCCGAAACCCCAGGAAATCCACACTGCTCACTCCTAACAGGCACTTTTCCTGTTTTACCTGTCCTGCTGCCTGGAAGCGTTGGAGCGCTATCAATAATCTGGCAGCAAAGTCCTCTCTCGATGATTTGGTGATCAGCACATCGTCGAAAAATGGCGTGACTCCAGAGATGCCTTTAAGGAGTTGGTTCATTAGGCTCTGAAATAACCCTGGGGCCACGCTAACTCCAAACTGTAGGTGTTTGACTCTGAAAGCACCCATATGAGTCACAATTGTCTGGGTGTCTGCGGTGGCCTCGTCAACGGTTAGCTGCTGATAAGCCTGTGCTAAATCCAGCTTCCCAAAGAACTTGGCTCCAGCCAGGGTTGGTAACATGTGGCTCACCACAGGAACCAGGTATGCATGGTCCTGTAAGGCCCGGTTCAGGGTGCATTTGTAATCGCCACAGATACAGACTGAGCTGTCCAGCTTAACTGGTGTGACAGTTGGGGTTTCCCAGGTCCCCGAAGCTACCAGCTCTAAGACCCCTTGGGCAACTAAGTGATCAAGCTGCTCTATGATCCTGGGTTTAAGCGCAAACGGGACTCTACGGGCCTTAACCCGAATGGGTTGCACCGTGGGGTTGAGCAGTAGGGAAATTGGGGGGGGGGGTCTGTTGTACAGGCTTACTGCGGGGCGGCGGGGTGGTCTTGGGCCTCTGGTAGCCGGCAGGAGCTCATGTATCCCATCCTCATCGCCAATGTTAAATGTTCTGAAAAAGTCAGAAGCCCAAGGCAGTATAAGTTCCTCAACGACGTTAATTCAACATTTTCAGTGACAATGGCTCACTCAAAGGAAAACAAAACCCGAACTCACAGGACTACACAATAAAAGCCCCAACAAGAACTGACGGTTGACAGTTGACAGTTGAAAGCACATGCGCTTACTTGCCATTAGAACGTTCGTCTACCAATGCTTATACGATTGGTTAGAACACACCTTGTAACATAAAAGTGTTAAACCCAATACATAACATCTAGGTACCCCATTCCACTCCCTCCCCTGCCCAATTAGTGTTTTGTGTTCATTAAAAATAATGGTAAAGGTAAAGGACCCCTGACCGTTAAGTCCAGTCATGGACAACTCTGGGGTTGTGGCACTCATCTTGCTTTACTGGCTGAGGGAGCCGGCGTTTGTCTGCAGACAGCTTCCGGGTCATGTGGCCAGCATGACTAAGCCACTTCTGGTGAACCAGCCCAGCGCAGCGCACGGAAACACCGTTTACCTTGCTGCCGGAGTGGTACCTATTTATCTACTTGCACTTTGAAGTGCTTTCGAACTGCTAGGTGTGTAGGAGCTGGGACTGAACAATGGTAGCTCACCCCGTCTTGGGGATTCGAACCACCTACCTTCTGATCGGCAAGCCCAAGAGGCTCAGTGGTTTAGACCATAGCGCCACTCGTGTCCCTTGTGTGTTCATTAGGCATGCCCAATGCTTACTGAGATGTCTGCCCCCCCACACACACTTTAGAGTTTTCTTCTAATGATTTGTTGTACCTCTGGAGACCTTGGAGTTTCCCCAAGCCTACTGACTCTTCCCTCTTCTGAATGGGTGCTACTGTGTTGGCTACACAAGGTTCGGCACTCACAAAATGAGTTTGATATAAACATATAGGAAAGGTGTCACCTCGGAGATCTAGTCTTAACTTGATTCCGCTGATGCCATAAAGGTGGCTACAATGAAGAAAAAAATAACCCCAGTTGTAAAAGAAATGGCATAGCATGGTCTGCCATGTTTAAGCATGGATATTGCTTAGAAGAGTATTTCACCCAAATTAGCTATTTTCTCAGGTTAAAATAATTAATTAATGAAACATCAACTATTGTTGCAGAAGGAAAATTTGCCAATGATACTCATGCCCATTTATGTGGCGCAAGAGAAACACTGGCAGAGGAAGGGGCGGGGGGAGCGCACCGCCCCCAGCAGCGCAATCCCTGTGGGGTTCCATCGCGGCTGCCCCCCGCCCACGCTGGGTGTCCAGCCCCCGCAGGTGGTGTGCCATGCCCCCAGAATGCGTGCCACACGCATGCGGGCAGTGCCCCCACCCCCAGGACACATGCCCCGCCCCTTTGGGCGGACCACCACGCCCCAGGTTGCACGCCAGTCCCACCCCGCCTGCTCTCCGCCCCCGGTGCCAGAGCATGAAGCTCCGCCACTGAAGAGAAAGGGATTCTAGAACTTTCTCTTTAAAACTGTCCTTGTCACATGATAATCTGAGATAGCTCAGTTGGTAGAGCATGCGTATCTTAATCTCATGGTCGTCGGTGGAAGCCTCACATTGGGCAAAAAAGATTCCTGCATTGCAGAGGGTTGAACTAGACCTTTGCGGTATCTCCCAACACTATGATTCTACGAAATGTCTTCCCGAGTTTCTGCTTGGTAAAGAAACGTTTATTATTAAGCAATAAGTGTCTGCATATTTTAAAAGTCAGCAAACCTTATTTTGCTGTTCTTGACTCCCATGATGTGAATTGCCATCCCAACGACTATGACGAAAATAAATTTATCAGCACCTTTTCCTCCCTTACTTATTGGGACAATGTTTATGAAATGGATTTTATTATTTTGTATCATTCAGTATTGTATATTCTGTTGTGAGCCATAGCTAATGCAGGAGTAAAATCGAATTCAATTGGCATTATGCCACATTATATAACATAAAATGCCTTGCTGCAATGAATGCAGCCAGCAATAACTGCCCATGGTCAAAATCTTATAGGAGAACAAAGCATAATATCAGACAATAAAACTATGGGGATTAAGTGCCCTCTTTCTTTTTCTTTTTAAAATAATATTTATTAAAAGTTTAAAGATTACAGAAAGAAGTAAAAAAAGAGAAAAAGTCAACAATACAAATCAATACAATACATAAAAACAAAAACAAAAGACACAATACATCAAAACAAAAACAAAAGCAAAAACAATTAAAAACACATCCAATATTTCCATATCTTTGTCTTTCATTAACTTGTTTCATCGACCTCCTCACACCTCCCTTTTTTGTATTCTAGTTATTAATTATTTCAGCAAATCCTTTCCATCTTTCACTGTTTTCTGTCATTTAATTGTCTTGATTTATTTCAACCTTATCTTACCATTAAAACCCTAAAACCTATTTGAACTTAACTCCTTATAACGTTTCTACTAAAGCCATGTAATTTCATTCCAACATTTTTCTAACACTCATTAATTTTATAATATTTCTCTAAATAAATTTTAAACTTTTTTCCAATCTTCTTTCACCGTCTCTTCTCCCTGGTCTCGGATTCTGTCAGTCCTTTCTATCAATTCCATATGGTCCATCAATCTGGTGATCTTCTGTCCGAGGCTCTTAACTCTTTTCCATGTCCCTTCTGCAGATCTTCTTCATATTTATACAGGCACTTAACTTTATCTTCTGCTGATCTTGTTCTTAATTTCCTTCCTTTGGTGCTGAGGAGTAGATCTCGGGGAAACTCCAACCTAACAATGTCTTTATTCCTTCTCGACAGGTCAGCCCATTCTCCATAGTCAAAACTAAAGTCCATAAGATATTTCAGAGCGTGTTTCAAAATCCCTCCGAAGCTAAAGGCCCCCACAACTCCAATCTCCCCCTGACCCAAATCCAGATCCCAAAAGCCAGAGCATCCCTGCAAAGCCAGAGCATCCTTCTCCAATCCAAGCCGGACTCCATCCCTCCAAATCTGGCTTTCTCTAAATTCAATCATAGAAGGCAACAGCTTATATTCATCAAATTGCCTCTGAACGGCTGGGGCTCTCTCCACTTGTATTACTTGAGAACAGCTTTCTCCCTCGTCTTCTCCACAACTTGCCATGTCAAAGTGGATTCATGAATCGATTCCTGAGTAGTTTCTGTATAGGTATTCACTTTTTGTACCAAATCAGTCATTTTTTGTCCCAAATTATCAATTTTAGTAGTCATCACATCCGTCTTCTCATGAAGCTGTTCCAATAAAGCACTTATCTTGCAAAATGCAATCACTAAGGCTTCTTCTGTTGACATTCTTGTCCAAGGTCAATCTCTGATTCTCACGGTCTTTAATCTCTGCAGCTGGAAAATTCCCCAGCTCCACTCCTACAACAGTTTCAAAAGCTCCCTCTAGAGGAAACAATTTCTATTTGTATCCATCCTTTTAAACGCAGATCCAGCAACAAAATTAGTTTCAATTTTCAGCTACTTTTGCTCCTTTTTAAGTGCAAAAGGAAACAATGGAAACAATATATTTCTCTTATTTAACTGTCTGTCAACATACGTTTTATTCACAGTCAATGAACTTTCCCAAAACGTCGATCTTACTGGCAGCCCGTTCCCAGGTTCAAAACGGTGGTAATTTATCTTTCTTCACTCTCTCTCCTGCAGGCTTAGGCAATCTAAAATTTCCCCCCTCTTCTCCTGCTTCCAAGGGGGGTTTAGTAGTTTTAACCGATGGAAATTTAATCCTTTAGAAGAGGCTTTCCAAGACTTTAGCTTGCAGCGCCTTTGCTTCAATCTATTTACAAAAGAGGAAGGCGGACTTCCTGTTTGAAACCTTCCCGTTTCGGTGCCAAATTAAGATGTTTAAAGATCCAATTTTCCGTTCTACTCACGGGTAGTTGTTTAAAGTCCAATTGTCCACAAGAAAAAGTCAGCACTCTCCGGCAACAGCAATGCGGCTTCACTCCGTGAAAGAAGCAGTCGATTCGAAGCACCGCGCCGCTCACCCCACGTCGCTCCGGATCCCCGAAACCGGGTTTCCCCACGAGTAGGGGAGGCGCAAAAGGTGCCAGCCGAACCCCACGTCCACAGGCTTCTCCCGCCTGTGGTTTTTAGTGGGTCTCCGCCTCACGGTGGCAGTCCAGACCCTGATTTCCACGGAGCAGATTCCTCCCAATCAGAGGAAATCCGCCATTGCTGGAGGCGCTAACCTGGAAGTCCCTAAGTGCCCTCTGTTTTCATAAAGCCAATCTATTTACCTACCACCTTGATTTCATAAAACATGTCCTTAACAAAAAACTACTACTTTTCTCCAGAACACTACTTACAGGTTCAATTGAATCTAAAATAATGTGATATCAACAAGGCTTTCTCACATTTACTGTTCGGTCTTTGTAAGTAACATATGAAGACACCTGCTCAACATCTATTTGAAGAATGGTTCTCCTTGCCCAGACATTCTTTTTCTATTCTGATTTCACATTCAACCAATCACAACAAAGGAGCCAAGTCAAAGTATATCCTCTAGGACTCAACAGACTGCAGTTTGAGAATCACTGTAGTTTGGGGTTGGGGGAAGAGGTGAATTTTGGTAAAACATTCAGGGAGATGTTTGGTGACACTTCAAAGAGGCCCATAGATCTTTTTCACTTCCACTTTTAATATAAGTCCTCAAGCCCCTCACTAGCATCTACCTGGCACTGTATTTAGATTAGAACAACCATAGGCGCGTGTTACATCACTACATCTCTCACAGGCTGGGGGGGGTGGTGAAAATGTATGTTTGCCCGTAACTGGCATAGATTTTATTCTGCCAGTTAGTGTCAGTGGCAGGGGGAAATTTTAAAATGGCTGACTCAGTATGGGGCAATCCCCACCCCCTTTCTGACAAGGCTATGGGTACATCCGATGTTCTACCACAGACCTCGACCTCCTGAGTGTGTAGGATTGTTTTGCCCATATAGTATAGCTGCTCTCATCTGTATGGCTAATGCCAGTGTTCCTGTACCAGGCAAGGCCCAAGCACTCTCCCTGGTGTTGTCTTTTCATGCTAGACTGATTTGCATTCTGCATTTACCTCCAGTTTAACCCTTCTCTCCCCGGTGCTGCAATGCCATGGTCCCTCGATCTGTTCAAGTCTGTTCATTCTAGGGCTGTGTGGTATTGCCTGGTGCACAATTTATTTTATTTTATTTTTTAATCACAGAGGACATAAATATGCAGTTGCTTCCTTCAGCTCTTCACCAAGGCTTAAAGCTCATGGAAGGCTCCATTTTCTGCTGCACCAAGCACATAAATTCTGAGCAACCAATCTGACAGTACTTTCTTGTAACAAGAGTTCTGATTACACTCCAACCCAATTCCTGTCTGCTTGCATTTAGCTCAACATATTTTGATATTATCTGGGGCTTCCTGATATAAACTGAATTGCCTTTAGATGAAAAAGAAATCTCCAAAGAGAAGGCATACTTTTCACATTTTCAGTGCGAAAAGTTCAATCATCATTCCAGTCTGGCCATGGTATTGTGCATATGAAACAAGCACTGAGACAGAAAACATAAAATTATATGGTGGAGTTAATTGAAAATTATATAGTGGGTTTAATTGAAAACTCTGGAGGAGGGAAAAACTACAACTTGTGCCTTGTACTTTAATTACCAGACACTGGTACTTTGAAAAGGGAATATAGTGAGTTTTTGAAAATTAAAACTTTTATTTTAAGGGAATCACAAACCTACAAATTATGTAAACTGTGGACTTAAAGCCTTAACATAATATGGTGGGGTTTTTTTAAAGATTGTACGCTATAAGGCAGTTGCAATGTATTGTAATATAGTGCTGACCTTCAACAAGAGCAACCTGGGTCAAAATCCCTATTCAGCCACATGCATTTCAGTCCTTACAAACAAACAAATATCTGTTTGTCATGGGGCACCAGTAGGCTATCCATGGCCTGCATGCAGCTCACAGAGGTCAACTGCCACCAAACTCACTCCTCATCCTGTGCTCCCTAAGCCCAGCAAACAGCTGCAATAGGGGTCAGCAAACTTTTCCAGCAGGGGCCAGTCCGCCATCCCTCAGACCTTGGGGGGCGGACGGCGGACTATATTTTGAAAAATAACAATGAATGAATTCCTATGCCCCACAAATAACCCAGAGATGCATTTTAAATAAAAGGACACATTCTACTCATGTAAAAACACACTGATTCCTAGACTGTCTGTGGGCCGGATTTAAAAGGCGATTGGGCTGGATCTGGCCCCCAGGCCTTAGTTTTCCTACCCATGGATTGGGAGGAACACAATTTACATGGGAAGAAGGATACATTCCCTATCTGTTCCATGCATCAATCAGTGGGGAAGGAAGAAGTTGATGATGGGATAGCCCTCATGGCTAAAAAGTTATCCACCCCTGCTATAGGGGATTAAAAGCAATGACAACAATGCTTTTAAAATGCATTTCTTTATTTTCGGTCAAATTTTGAATTTAGCCAGCAAGGCCTGTGAATCTTGTCTTCTTGCTCTACAAATCTTAATTTCCTTTCACAAATAAAGATTCCAAGAGTTGAACACTGATCTAGACAGAAAGAAGCTGGCACATGCTTGGGTCCTTACAAAAATGGACATCAAATATTACCGTTTTCAATTAGCAATAATCATGCCCTGGGTGAACCTCATTTTATATCACCTCACAATATGGAGGACAATGAAAGCAGTTGATACAGCCAACTGCATGTTATCAAATGTTGACTAGTGAACATATACATGAATATGTGAACTGGCCAGTAAGAGTCCTTTTTAACAGCCTACAAAAATGAGCTGGAGGGCACAAATGGAAATAATGTAATGGAAATAAGAATGAAATCCTATCTTAGGTACATTTACTCAGACGTGAGTTCAATGGGGCTTGCTTTCAGGTAAGTAGCTATAGCACTGCAGCCCAAGTTTAATATACCTAAATGAATGCAGAATTATTGGCTATTACATGAAGCATTTTATCTGTTGTCCTCTTTTCTCACAAACGCATTCCGATATCTCCAAAATACATCTTTCTTTCAAAGCACTAGAAAACTCATTTTAATTACTGTTTTTTAAAGAGCGAATCTCTTATTAAAGTATGTATAAGTAATTCTAACTAAATGTGACAGGAAAATTGGCAGGACTGCACATGTGTGCACATACTACTTTGTGCTATGGAATAATCAATATAGCTAATTCAGGTCTTATAGTATTTGCTTAATTGATTGGTTCAAAATAAGCTCCAGCAATTGACATTGTAAGTCAGGAAGGGCCTTCTTGGATACATTAACATTGCGTTCTTGGACACCTGTTGAATTCTTCATTTTGTCCTATTGCACAGCACATATATATATATATACAGTAGTACCTTGGTTCTCAAACATAATCCGTTCCGGAAGACAGGTTTCTGAAACATTCGAAAACCGAGGCATGGCTTCCCACTGGTTGCAAGAGCTTCTTGTACTCAGTGGAAGCCGCATCACATGCTCGAGTTCTGAAAAACGTTCAAAAACGGAAGCATTTTTGGCATTTGAGAACCAAAATGTTTGACAATGGAGGCGTTCGGTAACCGAGGTACCACTGTATTCCCACTGGGAGAGGGCTCTTTCTCTGTCTTGCAATTTCCTTCATGGGGCAGAGTCATCATTAAGCCTTGTATGGTGCTGGATAACACCCTCCAGGCCCTATAATTTTCAACAAACCCCAGATATTTGTGAAGATAAAAGGCTTGGCAGGTCAGGAAGTACACAAGGTCAACATTTCAGAGGCTGCATGCTCAATGGAAAATGACACTATTCTTAGCAAGATTTAGTTAGGATTAAAACACACATCCCTTGACCATTAATATCTTTTAAGAGAAGTTGTGGTTTCTTTTTTCTCTCATATTAACAAAAAAATGGACTCAGCTACACAGGTCAATTATAACGTTAAAATGTATTATAAAATGTGACGCCAGGGGGTGTTGTACAGCAATCAAGGTGAATTTGCTTTGAGAACTATATAACGGTTCTTTTCTTAGTGTTTTTTTTAGATCCGGGTAGTTCTAGCCAATGTTGTCAGTAGGCAAGTCACTCATATAGTCTCACTTTTCATTTCTTTTCTTTTAAACAACAACTTTTGTGACTCTGGCAAGAATGTCTGGTGCATAGTTTGATTTAACAGCAGCTTTTCCTGATGCAAATTGTAGCTTCAGAAGAAGCATTTTTGCTCAGGACTGCAGAAAGGAAGAAAGTGGTTAAATTGCCCCTCCATATTTGCTGTGATTTCGAGAATTATATTAAAATAAATAGCTGAACTGATGCTATTTGCGTTTGTTTTAAAACTTGTGCATTAAATGCAAAGATTTGTTCAATGTTATGTCTAGTGTAGCCCTTATGTGAGCCTGACTCAGACTTCCTAAGTACAGTGGTACCTAGGGTTACAGACGCTTCAGGTTACAGACTCCGCTAACCCAGAAATAGTACCTTGGGTTAAGAACTTTGCTTCTTAACAAACAGAACAGAAATTGTGCGGTGACAGCAGCGGGAGGCCCCATTAGCTAAAGTGGTACCTCAGGTTAAGAACAGTTTCAGGTTAAGAACAGACCTCCAGAACGAATTAAGTTCTTAACCAAAGGTACCACTGTAGTAAATAATATAGTTTCTTTGGGAAATGGAATGGAAGAGATAAACTGTTCTTATCCACTTATGTGCCCAGGCACCACATCACCTGCTGCCCTGTCTCATGTAGAGTAACCAGACAAGACAACATACCTCAGGTCAAATAATGCCATATTTTTTATCGATTACAGATGTAAGAGGTTTGGCATACACATTGGGGACAACAATTGACCTCCAGCCTGCCTGCTGGAAGTATTTCCTGTAGGGTCAGCCCGGAAGAGAGGGAGCCTATGACTTACATCAAATAGGAACACCCTCACAGGATTGCTGCCTTGAGGAGTGCTGTGGCCCTGCCTGAGCATCTAGACAGAAGCAACTCCTCTAAAGTTAAGAATCTGTCAAGAATGTATAACTTGCTGTTGAAATGGAATACTCAAGATGAAACGATGAAATCTGCTATGATTAAATGGGCACAAGATGTTGGACATAATATCATGAGGGCTGACTGGGAACAGTTATGGACCACTGGTATGAAATTTACGGCATGTAATGCCTTAAAGGAGAACTTAATGAAAATGATCTATAGGTGGTACATAACACCAGTCAAGCTTGCAAAAATTTACCATTTGCCTGATAATAAATGTTGGAAATGTAAGGAAACTGAAGGTACTTTCTTTCACCTTTGGTGGACATGCCCAAAGATTAAGGCATTCTGGGAGATGATCTATAATGAAATGAAAAAGGTATTTAAATATACCTTTCTGAAGAAACCAGAGGCCTTGCTTTTGGGCATGGTTGGCCAATTGGTGCCAAGGAAAGATAGAACTTTTTTATGTATGCCACAACAGCAGCAAGAATACTTATTGCAAAATACTGGAAGACGCAAGATCTACCTACCAGGGAAGAATGGCAGATGAAACTGATGGACTACATGGAAATGGCGGAAATGACTGGCAGAATCCGAGACCAGGAAGAAGAGTCGGTGGAAGAAGATTGGAAAAAATGTAAAGTATATTTACAAAAACATTGTAAAATTAATGAATGTTAGAAAGAATGCTGGAATGAATTTACATGGTTTTAGCAGAAAGGTTATAAAGAATTAAGTAAAAATAGATTGTTAATGGGTCAAAGTGTAAAATTTAAGGTTAAATTGTGTCAAGATAAACTATGGAACAAAGTCTGAGAAAGAGGGAAAGGACTTCCTGAAACAACTAATTGAATTAGAATACAAAAAGGGAGGTGTGAGGAAGTCAAGGAAATAAGTAAATGAAAGATAAGCATATGAAAATACTGGATGTTAGTGTTTTTAAATGTTTTTGTTTATTCACTATTATTGCTTTGTTGTATTGTTTTTGGTTTTCTTTTCTTTTCTCTTTTTTTTCTTAGTATTGTACTTTTCTTTTATTTTTGAAGTATTGTAATCTTTTTTCTTTTTTTTATCGCTGCCTGCTTTTCTTTTTTTTTGTAATTGTTAAACTTTAATAAATATCACTAAAAAAAGAAGAAGAAGCAACTCCTCCCAAATGCCTATAATGGGGTACCCTTTCCTTCAGAGGGGCAGGCAAAGGCTACAACCTTCTCTCTGATGAAGACCAAGGCTCATCCAATGCCAAACCACCCAAAGTTGTGACAGTTGCTATGAGGCAGACAAAACCACCAGGCGAGAGCCAATTGGCCTAGTGGGAAATTCCTGCCCGGCCCCAAAGGCAGCAAGCAACAAAATCCATAGCAAGCTCAAGCACAGAAAACAGAAATAACACAAAGAGAAGGAAGGAGTAAGTAACAAAACTGAACGCTGTTGTTTTATGAACGTTCTGGAAGAGAGGTCGAGAGACAGATTTGTGTGTGGAGGAGCTGTTGATTTAAAAAACGCCAAAGCAATTATTGCCCGATGGGGAGCTGACCTGAGACAAAACTATAAAGGTGGCAACTGCCATGCTGTGAAACAGTTATAGGATTTGCATCTTGACAATTAAACAAAGCTCAGAATGAGTGCATAAACCAAGTGCAGGACTCACAACAAAGGTTTGGGAATCTGGGTGGGTGTTTTCATTGTGGAGGAATGCATTCAGTTTCTGTATGTAAACAGAGAATGTCCCACTGCTATAAATCTTATTCTTTCTTCTTTGGTGATCACTTGTAATCAAGTAAGATTGTCTACACCAGATCCAGCTAAATGCCCAGTTTTTCCTGTAACTTTACACTGGCTTAACTTACTCCAACTTGCTTTGTGTCAGGTTCTTGTGCATTGGACTGGTCCCTTAAATATTGTCTCCAGTTATTATTGCTTATTCTTGTGGTTTTCCTATCCAGCTTTGAGTTACCCTGCTCATCAACTAACAACCTCTTAAAGGGTAAAGGGACCCCTGACCATTAGGTCCAGTCGCGGACGACTCTGGGGTTGTGGCGCTCATCTCGCTTTATTGGCCGAGGGAGCCGGTGTACAGCTTCCAGGTCATGTGGCCAGCAGGACTAAGCCACTTCTGGCGAACCAGAGCATCACACGGAAATGCTGTTTACCTTCCCACCGGAGTGGTACCTATTTTACCTACTTGCACTTTGACGTGCTTTCGAACTGCTAGGTTGGCAGAGGCAGGGACCGAGCAACAGGAGCTCACCCCGTCATGGGGATTCGAACCACCGACCTTCTGATCAGCAAGCCCTAGGCTCTGTGGTTTAACCCACAGTGCCACCCGTGTCCCAACAACCTCTTATTCTGGGCCTAAAAATTGAGTAACCATGCTGCATATTAAATAAGAACATTTTCATTGAGGATTCCTACTTGCACTAGAATTTAGCTCCAAACTTATTTAGAAAATATGAAAGAAAGCCCACTGGAGAGGAATATTCTCCAAAACACAGCAAGCAGTAATTGCAACAGTGAATGCTGTCTGTACTGAGGTAATAGCACTTTCCAAGTAAATTTTTCACACAAGAATTTAATGGTGACATTAGGGGAATATAATAGGAATTTCTCTCTTGCCAATAGCGTCTCCTTGGCAGCTATGCTAAAAAGCTTGTCAGCTGCAGCTATTCAAGTTATATACCACCCAGAAACTTTTCCTCCCTCCTCTGCAGATTATGGACACACACAGAGAGAGCCATGTTATTTTGCACCCAAAAAGCAACCAATATTGTTTTGTCACAGGCAACACTTGGGATAAGAAAACCTTTCTGAGAGCAAGCAGCCCTACATTCTTCCCCATTCTGTGAGAAAGACAATTGTTTAGTGAGCAGAAGAGACTGCAAATAAGGTACACACATATTTGTGTACACTACACAGATATTTGTGTAGTATACAATGCCAATGCTATAAGAAATGCAGAAACAACCGCCATCAGCAAATTGGAGAGGTTGCCCCACATTCTGAAACCTTGAACAATAAGGGTTCCAGATTGTGTTACATTCACTGTATGGATGTTGGAGGCCAAGAACCATGAGGCGTAGAGGGCATCATTAGTGGCATAACTTTGCTGCCCATGTGTGGAGTGACATCGTCATGCGGGTAACGTAGCTGAGATGATTGTAGGCATTAAGGAGGCTGGAGGACTCTCTAGCACCTAGGTTTTACTCTACGAGATAAATGTCTCAGTCTGGCCAGAGAGATTGTTCATTACTAAACAGAGGGTATCGCTGATAGCTCTTCACACATGGTGTTGCGACTGTTCCCAGTTGCCCACCAAATGTCCTTGTTGTCGATCAACATTAGATTTTTTCCATTATTCTTATTTGCTGCTTCTTTCAAATGAGCAAATGTGCCTGCTTTATCATAGCAGTAATTTTAAGGAACACTGCACATTAAAACATTGTGAAAATCACTAGAACACATTATGCCAAATCTAGTTTGATGAATAAGCTTTAGGGGAATCAGGCAGTTCCGTGTGAAGCTCTTTCCATAACACTATCTCTCTCAAACATGCTTTTCTCTTCTTATTTGACGTGAAAGAGATGGATATGGAGAAAGTGTTCATTTAAAATTTTCAGTTTCTAGCTGCCACTTGTGGTCTATTTTGTGTGTGTGTGTGTACGTGTATGTAGTTAATGATATCATTTTAAAAAATGAAATTGAGCTTTTTGTTAATATGTGGCTTCTGATCGGATTAATTACAACAGATACATTCTCTGGAAACTGGGGACAAAGAAATAATTTGCGTCAGCAGAAGCTGACTATATTTAAAACCTTCTGTTCACATCTCTGGAATATTACTGTTCTGTAAGTATGATATGCCCATATAGGAATAATATGAATAATAATCTTTATATATGTGGGCAGCCTCATGCAAGTAGACTTCTGCTCAGTCAAAATGACTCGCCATTATCTCTGGAACACATTTGCTGGGTGGAGATAGAATTTGTTCTACCCAAATCAGTCATGTGTATTTTTACCTACTGTAACATTCTGTTTCTATGAATTTGTGCAAATCAATACTTACAACTTATTTTGACTTGGGCATGATATAGCCATGATCTATTTTGAATCCACTGATTTCAATAAGAAGTAGAAAGAGATATGCTCTCTTCGTTTGAAATCATTAATGAATTAAAGATGCCCCTTTTGTCTTATAAGTATTTAACTTTGACTGCACCATG
Source organism: Podarcis vaucheri (assembly GCF_965113315.1). NCBI lineage: Eukaryota > Metazoa > Chordata > Lepidosauria > Squamata > Lacertidae > Podarcis > Podarcis vaucheri. The sequence continues at coordinate 105,912,884 of NC_138762.1, forward strand.
CCCATATTTTACACTTTGCTGTTTTTGTTCCTTAGTTGGATCCTCAACATCAAATAATAATGAAAATCAAACCCTAATCTTTGGTTGTATTTCCCAGAAAGTTGGACTTTTCTCCTTTAATATATATTTCAATCTGAGAAAACGACATCTCAGCAAAATGAAAACAAATGACAGTGCTATCGCCAACGAGACAATGTATTATTTTAAAATGTATGAAATGGTCCATGCTCTGCCCTATGACAGTTAAGTGTTCAAAATGAGACAGCTAAAAAAAAAAATGTAGTTAACTCGTTCAAGGAGATATGAAAGTGAGGCTCCTTTATAATGTTCATCCCTCCTATGTGTAGACAAAGAGGTACAGAGAAGAAAAAACCGTGGATTAAAATAAATGTTCTCAGTGCAGAAAATGAAATGAACGCAGCAGGCTTTGTGTCAGAAAAGACAAATACTGGGTTTTGGAGGGTTGTTTCAATGTCATTTAACGCACACACATGCACACACAGATGCCATTGGATAACATAATTAATTAAAGGTACTAACAGATGGAAGAAGAACAGTTGGAAGTGAACTGAGAAGCAAGCACTTTTGAGAACATTTGCGCCAATTGGCCTATAGGCTTCATATTCACTGGGGTTTTCCTCGTTTGAGAGTGTTCAGGATTATAGCTAATGTTTGAAATTACTCGGGAACTGTTCCTAAAGCATGTGATAGTTTTAGATCCCTTCTTACCTCCTGTTCCTCTGATAGTGATCTGTCACTCTATTGTAGACTCTTAGAAATAGAACTTGTCACACACCCTCCGTATGCCTCCAATTGTAAGATGTAAATAAATGTTTCTTTCTTTAATTAACATAGAAAGTTCACCAAGGATTTATAACAAAAAAATTATTCATATTTAACACTTCTGAAGTTGTACTGGCAGGGCAAATGTATTAGTATAATGATCAGGCTTCAAAGAGCTCAAAGAATGAGGTCAAAGAGCCAGTGACTTGCAGTAGTTTGAATAGGGTTCAAGTCTCCATTGAGCTAGGAAGCTTACAAAACTGACGGGGTTGCTGTGAGCAGAAAATGGGGAGGCGGAAACATCTGTATGCCAACCTGAGCTCCGGGGAAGAAAAAATGGAATATAAATATAATGCAGAAATAAATCTCATTGACCCATACAAGAATCCTATAAATACAACCCAATCACTCTTGTTATTTAGAGTGCTTGTTTTGACCTGTTAAAGCTTTAAATCAGGAATAGGTGAGGTTTGGTTTGGTTGGATGGGAAGATGGCTCAGCTGGCTAGAGTGTGATGCTAATGATGCCAAGGTTGCAGGTTCAATCCCTGTATGGGGCCGTTGCATATTCCTGAATTGCAGGAGGTTGGGCTAGATGATCCTCAGGGTCCCTTCTAACTCTATAGTTCTATAAACGTCCCTGACTATTGGCCATGCTGGCTGGGCTGATGAAAATTGGAGTCCAGCAGGCGTCTAAAAGAGTGACGGGCATTCAGGAGTACACGTGGTGCCGCACTAAAGGGAAGATTCCTCAAAAATGCAGCAGAGACACTGTGTGGCACTTGGAGAAATGCAAGTTCTGTAGACTGAAGTGGCTGAGTCGGCTCTTATGGGGTCAAACCATATAGTGAAGTGAGATCATGACAGAGGCGAGATTTGAGGTGAGTCTGTTAGCCTCAGTTCTGCTCTTTGTATGGCATCACATTCCAGTCAATTATTCATTCTGCGATTCCTTTGTAACAAACTATCACAAACTTTGCTAATCCCCACTCTCTCCTGAAGTGTAATATACTTGCGTGCTGAGGTCCCACAAAGCCCCTTCCCCAATAACTCAGACATCACACATAATTTTTGTTTGGTTTTTGGCATAATTTTGGCCACAACTTTATTTTATATACAGATTGAGAGTGGTTGCTTAGGCATTGGTTATGACTACGTCCCCCCCCCGCCTTGGGGGACAGCACTGACTCCTTAGCCAGTCCCGGAGGAAACATGGTCAGAGTCAGATGGAGCTGCGTCACAGACTCTCACTGCTCCGCGCATGTTCCTTGAAGCTTACACGGCCCGCACCCTGCCGTCAGGGTTTGGACGAGGGGGATGGTAAGCTTCAGAATTCCTTTAACGGAATACCCGTCTCAGCAGCATTGGAGGGGCAGGCACAGCCAATCCATACCCCTCCACCAACCAATTTTAACCAATGCCTAACCGCCAACCTTACAAGTTGTGACGATTTGCTAAGCAGTAGGCAAAACCCAAAAGGCACGCACTAATCAGCCAATTGGACAAATTCCTACTGGGCCCCCGCACCAAGGCGAACGACCCCATGACAGGCAAAGCAAGGTCAAAGCGCAAGCCCAAACAAGGGAGGGCGGGCGGGAGATCCGATGTCCACAGCAAAAGAGAAAGAGAAAGCTGTGGACCCTGCTTATATAAGGGGACTAAACCCACCCCTAAATTGGCAACATCAATTTTGCCCCAGTAACAGCTTTAACCAATCTGCTCCATCCCATTGCCCTCAATGGGCTGGTCACTAACTGGGGGCTTTGTTTGGCCCCATCCGCAACACGTGCTCTCTCTTCTATGAGAACACGCTTTGCGTGCTGAGGTCCCACAAAGCCCCTTCCCCAATAACTCAGACATCACACATAATTTTTGTTTGGTTTTTGGCATAATTTTGGCCACAACTTTATTTTATATACAGATTGAGAGTGGTTGCTTAGGCATTGGTTATGACTACGTCCCCCCCCGCCTTGGGGGACAGCACTGACTCCTTAGCCAGTCCCGGAGGAAACATGGTCAGAGTCAGATGGAGCTGCGTCACAGACTCTCACTGCTCCGCGCATGTTCCTTGAAGCTTACACGGCCCGCACCCTGCCGTCAGGGTTTGGACGAGGGGGATGGTAAGCTTCAGAATTCCTTTAACGGAATACCCGTCTCAGCAGCATTGGAGGGGCAGGCACAGCCAATCCATACCCCTCCACCAACCAATTTTAACCAATGCCTAACCGCCATTCGAGCCCTTACGCTCGCCGCCAACCACTCACAAATTAAACCACACCCTCAGCCTGGACACTAGATCATCCAGCCACACATCATTCCCCAATGGCGAGAGATGAACCCCATCATCCCTGTAAAACTCAGTCGCCTTGAATGAAATCAGAGGGTGAGGAATTACAGCCCCACCCAGATTCACCACCAGCCTGCTTGCTGCGGAATTAATCCGCTTCCTTACACGTTCCGTGGCGACTGGGCAAGGACTACCCCGCCAGATGCGGCGTTGCAACAGCTGTGACCAAATTAGCTTAGTTGACGGCACCCGTGCCGCCAATTCCCCAAGGTCCTGTAATATGGTAGCACGCAGCTCGTAGCAGGAAGAGGAAACCATATCGTTCTCCCCGAGCTGCACCACGATCGCTGAAGGAGGGCCACATTGGAAGACACGCCTTCGCATGAGAGGTAACAATTCCCTCCACAGCATCCCCCTTCTGGAAATCCAGGACACCTGAACGCGGCGCGGGAATCCCAGGCCGTCACCCAGTCCGGACTGGCGAGCTCTGTCTGCAGCCCAGTGCACAATACTGTGCCCTACTATCCAAATACAGATAGCAGCCCGACCTAGGGTAAAACACACATATGTAAGTACAACAACACATTATTTCCTCACGTATGTTCTGAATGCATCCGAACGCCACCGACCCAGGTCCTTTATCCTCTTAACTGACAAACCCCAGTGAGCGGCAGTTGTAGCCGCCCCAATCCTAAACGAGTGAGGGGCAAACTCAGAAGCCGGGAGGCCGCAAGCCTCCACAGCTTTTCGCAACACTCCCGCAAACTGGTGTCTCACCAGCGGGCGGCCATTTTCGTGTATGAACAGGGGCCCTTCGCCACCAGGGCGCAGGGCTAAATACTTCTTAAGGTCCTTCACCGGGCAAGGGCCACCTTCGCCCGTCGCAGGAAGTGTAATGACAGCGCCCCTACCTAGTTGATCCGTCTTTGAATTCCTGACGTGAACCTGCAGGTCCCTTGAAGACACACTCACATCCTGCATCAACAAACCCCTGGAACCTCCGTCCTGCTTGGGCTCGAGGACCACTTCGCCAACCCTCAGGGCCCCAAAGAAAGTTAACGAAAAGGCTGCTGAAAATAGCCGAACCTCAAATTTCGACCAACAGATGCTCCGCAGCTTAGACCGCATCTGCGCCAGCAATTCAAATGTAATGGGTCGCCTGGAGACGGGCCTGGAAGGAGTGAGTCGCCCCCATCCCTCCAGGGCCCTACGCACTACAAACTTCTTACACGGATCTTTATTAAAATATGCTTTACTAAAAAAGGAAATTGCTGCAGAATGCAGGCGTAGGGTCCTAGCTGCACGACGCATCTGGAATAGATGTGCCAGATACCGGAGCACCTGAGAGGTGGAGTGGGGGGTGGTAACCTCCCCAGCAGGCTGCCCACTAAATAACAAAAAGTCCGCCCAGGCCTTTTTATAGGACCTCAAGGTAGAAGGTGCCACAGATGCAGCTACTCCCTGTAAGACTAAGTTCTGCCAAGGTTCCAGAGATGATCCGGGAAAATTTCCGGACGGTCTCGAGCCACTGGCACCAGGGACCTGAAACGCTCCATCTGAAAACGGGACAGAGCATCAGCAATTTCGTTAGAAATTCCTGGGACAAAACGGGCAGAAAAAACAATGTTAAAACGCAAGCAATGCAAGACGAAGGCCCGAAGAAGGGCAGATACCCGAGGGGATCGTGAAGACTGCTTGGCCAGTACATTCACCACCGCCTGGTTATCAGTCCAGAAACAAACACGGTGATCCCTAAATTGTTCGACCCACAAGTGCACTGCCACTACAATGGGGAAAAACTCAAGAAAGGTTAAGTCCCTGGTTATAGCCTGCCCCCTCCATGCAGGAGGCCAGCGCTCAGCGCACCACCTGCCATCCCAGTACAAGCCAAACCCTAAGGACCCCGCAGCATCCGAATGCACTTGGAAGTCGTTGTGGAGGTTCAAAGTGTCCTGCCACAAGGACACCCCGTTGAATTCCTCCAAGAATTCCAACCAAATAGCAAGGTCAGCCCGTACCTGAGCAGGAAGGCGGACCCTGTGATGCGGGGCCTGCAGGCCCGAGGTGAGTCTGGCCAAGCGTGAACAGAAAGGTCGCCCGGGAGCGACCACCCTGCAAGCAAAGTTCAGGTGGCCCAGCAAAGACTGAAGTTGCCGCAGGGAGACCTTCTTTAAAGGAATCATCTCTTCGATGACCATTCTTAAATTGGTTATTTTTTCAGGAGGCAGGCTAGATGTTTGAGCCACGGTATCTAACAAGATACCCAGGTAAGTCAGCTTGGTAGAAGGACCCTCGGTCTTCTCAGCCGCTAACGGGACGCCCAGCTCTTTCGTTAAGGAAGCGAAGGCTTGCAATAAGACCACACAATCCCCCGTATTGCCTGCAGAGGCGACCAAAAAATCATCAAGATAATGCGTGACACCGCTTAAACCGGTTTTTTCACGTAAAGCCCATTCCAAAAACGAACTAAAACTCTCAAAGGCCGCACAGGCAACTGAGCAGCCCATGGGCATAGCCTTATCGAAGTAAAAACTCCCTTCGAACTGAAATCCCAGCAACCAAAAATCATCGGGATGAATAGGAAGCAGCCGAAATGCTGATTCAATGTCGCATTTTGCCAGTAAGGCGCCTGGCCCAAATTTTCGGATCATCTTGATTGCGTGATCCAAAGAAGCATACCTCACTGAACAAAGCTCCGGGGGAATCACATCATTTACTGATGTGCCTCTGGGATGTGAAAGATTATGTATTAGGCGAAATTCCCCCGGGGCTTTTTTGGGAACTATGCCCAAAGGTGAAATATGCAAATTGGGAAATGGAGGGACCGCAAATGGACCGGCCATGCGACGTAAAGCTAGTTCCTTGCCAATTTTTCTTCGTGCCACCTCTGGCATATCCCTAATCGATTTCTGGTTGGCTGGGTTTCTGGCAACCGGGGTAGAGACCACCGGGATTCTAAAACCTAAAGAAAAACCTTCGCGCAAATAAGACGCCGCCTTGGCATCGGGGTACAACTCCAACAAAGAAAGCAGCGGCTGTAGCCTTACCGGGGTGTAAGCTAAAGAGGAAATCAAGCTACTTCCCTGCTCCCCCGGCAGGGGCTTGGGCTGCGGTTTTTGGGGGCTGTTGAGAGCCCCCCCCTTTTCGAAAGGGGCGGCGGCCAGTCTGGCACGCGGACCCGGAATGGTTCCCTGAACACTTATCGCACGCATGTGCGTATTTACAAGACTGCCGTGTGCAAGCACCCTTATTGAAATCCCAGCAAAAAAACTTTTTTCCCAACCTGGTAGGGGCAGCCTTAAACTTCTGGGAGTCAGGGGCCTTCTTCTCTATTCGGGGGGCCACATAAGTGGTCCAGACATCCAAGTCCTTCCGATCCCAGCGGGCCGTAGGGATCTTAGCCGCCCTACGCCTAAAATTCTGGTCGTAAGCTAGCGCAGCAGTTTCTCCAGCCATTGTGAAGGCGGAACGGACAATGGACAGATACACCCAAAGATGCAATGATCTCCTGGGGTAGGCTGCGGCCACAACTCCAGCAAAAACCTGAAAACTATCTAGCCAACGCTCGAAGGTCCTGTCGGCCTTAGCTATGATTGACCGCTTCTTTGGAGCAGGCAGGCCCTTATCCAGAGGCTCCTGACCTTCCAACGGGGGAGCTAAGCTAAAGATATCAACGTAGCGGCCGTCCAAGATCCTTGAGCGTAATTTGGCAGACAGGTGAGCCCCCGGAATAATGTCCCTGGCCGAGTTGGTAGAGACTTTTACATCCGGCACCAGGACCCCTTCAAGGCAGTCTAACACTGCCCCATATCTGGCCCTATGGGAGTTCGCCCTCCGCTCCCAAACCCATTTTGGAAGCCCCGAGGCTTCCCCAAAACCCCAGTATAACTTAAGGTGCGCTTCCTCATCACTACTCGAACTCTGGGATGACTCACCTGATGAAGAGGACGAGGTGTCCCTACGCCTCTTCTTGGCACGCCTCCTTGAACTTCTCTTATGGCGGCGATGACCACCTGAGGACGTCTTCGGAGGGAGAGGGAGGCTATCCTCGACCGACGATTCTGATGCGTCGCCCTGCTGCGAAGTAGCTGGGAGTGACTGGAAAGACACAACCTGTGAATGACCAGGGATCGAGGTGCCCGCAACAGGGGGCTGCGCAGGTGAACCCCGCACAACAAGGCCCCGTGCAGGTGCCCTTCTCCTAGCCCCCGCCCGGGCAGAGACCCAACCCCGTGGCACGGCCACCTGCGACACAGGCGGCACCGAGGACTGAGCCTGTGGCACGTCAGGCAAGTAGCCACTGGCTGGCACTGGCTCTTCCTCTTCTTCACTGGATGAAGACGGTGGAAGCGGAGCATCCACAGGGGGAGCCAGCGTAGCAGAAGAAGTTGACGGGGTCGAGTGGCGATGCATCAGGCCATCCAGCTCCGCCTCCATCCTTGCCAGAGCCACCGGGTCACCAGCCAAACTAGAGACCATGGAACGAATGCGTTGTAATGACTGGCCAGGTTGAGGAGAACGCAAGGCCTGAGAAGGTCCTTTTATGGGCCGCTTAGCAGTGAGTGGAGGAGTCGCCTTCCTTGTCGCCTTCTTTGGGGCCATACCTGCTACTGGCTTAAACAAAATTTAAGTAAAAGGAGAAAATCAAAAGAGATAAGTCAAGGATGAGTAAAAGATTAGATAATAATAAGAGTAAAATAATACAATACAAAATAACAAATAATTCGTAGAGGGAATAAACAACCAGCAGGCAGGAGAACCCGATGCCCCTAACGTAATCGGGGACTCAGGCAGTGGCGTAATCAACAGTAATTAACAGGCAAACCTAAATAGGCAAAAGTCAAACTCCCTGTAATATCGGATTGGCCACTAGAGGCCACTGCAGTGTGAAACAAATCACTTAAGAGCGGACCCTGCAGTTACCAAGGCTGGCCAGCAGAGGCCGCTATCACTAAAAATTAGGAGGCAAGATGGCGCTCCCGCCAAAACTGCCCCCAAAATGGAGGATCCCCACCAAAAGAGAAAAAACCAGGCCGGGCCAGCAACCAGGGCTCGATGCAGCAGGAGCCCCCCGTGCCTAAAAGGAAGGCCCAGCGGCACAGGTAAACGCCCCACGGCCTGCGCTGCCCCCCCGGCACCCCCAGGAGGCCCGAAGGAACGGGAGGGGTGAAAAAAGGGGGGAGGGAGGGATGGGGTTAAATCCTCCCCCGGGCAGCGATCCAAAGGGACCCGCAGGCCCCGATGACCAAGACGCGGCCTAGGCCGCACAGGCCCCGGGCGCGGATGATCCCCGCGCCGCCGGGGCGTCCCACGACGCGGCGCGGCGGCCCGACCGGATCCGATCCGGGCGCGGCAATCAAGGCGCCCCAGGCGGGCCGCGCATCGGCGCCGCCCCGGCAGCGAGCTCCGGGAACCCTCGGGCCTGACCAAAAAGGCGGCCTAGGCCTCGCGGGCCCCAGCCGCGCCGAAGCGGGCCGCGGTCAATCCCCGCGCCGCCGGACACGGCCAGCGGCGCGGCAGGCCCGGACGGGCCCGAACCGGCCGCGGGCGAGCCAGGCACCCCCCCGACAGGCCGCGCGTGACAGCAGCGGCAGAAGCAAGGCCCCGGGAATGGCCGGCCGCGGATGGGGCAGGGAGCCGCCGGATAAATGGGGGGGTGAGGGGGTGACGGGCGAAGCGCAGCCAGGCCTCGCCCAGCCGCTGGATGGGGGGGGGTCCTTTGCGCCGCCGCCGAGAGCTGGCACGGCCGCAGCGGCAGGCTACTGGGGCGGCAGGACGCGGGTTGGGGGGGTAGGAGACACTCGGGCGCACAGGCCCAGCTGGGCCAAACCAGGGCCCAGCGGGGACCTAGAACCTTTCCGGCCCGGACAACAGCTCGGCCGAGAGCGGGCCGTAGCCAGCCGGAACTGGGAGATTGCCCCCCCTGAGGAAAAGGTAAGGGACGATAGGTAAGGGACGATAATTTAAAATTAATAAAACTAAAAAATTCAGGATCGACTTAACCAAGGTAGCTTGGGGATAGAAATGGGAAGGAAAGAAAGCAAAATCTGAGATCAATACGACCAAGTTTCTCTCGCTGTTTCACTCCGGTGCAGTAGATCCGATGTCCACAGCAAAAGAGAAAGAGAAAGCTGTGGACCCTGCTTATATAAGGGGACTAAACCCACCCCTAAATTGGCAACATCAATTTTGCCCCAGTAACAGCTTTAACCAATCTGCTCCATCCCATTGCCCTCAATGGGCTGGTCACTAACTGGGGGCTTTGTTTGGCCCCATCCGCAACACGTGCTCTCTCTTCTATGAGAACACGCTTTATGGATAATCCCCCATTTGTTTTGGCTGTACGTTTCTCTAGCAGAAATAAAATGTTGCTTCTGCTGCTGAATTGGAAGACTGTTTGAAAGCACGTAACACAAAGAACCAGCATTTTGTTTAAAAACGGCACATGGAGTGCTGGATTCTGCACTCTCTGAAGCCAGTTATGCTTCTTATGAAGTCTATAGGAACAAGGAGTGAAGTAGTGAGGAGTTTAAGTCAGACGTCTAAAGGGCCAAATATTTATTTTGATTTCCTAGGTTGTGGATATAAGATCCCAGAATACAGACTGGGCTATTCAGTTGAGCAAAACGTGGCAGTTTATATGTGGAAAGGAATAGGATCCCCACTGTTTGCCATGCCTGTGATCTTGATCTGTGTTATTCTACCCAGATCCTATGTTAGTGCAAATGATTTGCATGTAGCATCTTCTTTGTGCTTTATCTGGAACCCTGCAAAATGCAGAAGTCCCTGCATGGAGATCCTATATTCCTGAACTCCCTGTACACAGAACCATTCAAGAGAGCTGGATTCATAGCTGTCAACATTTCCTCTTTTTTATGGGAAATTCCCTTATTCCGAATAGGATTCCTGGCAAGAAAAGGGAAAAGTTGACAGCTATGGCTGGATCAGTGTGTGGTTAGGTTTAGGGCCAGCAGGAATGACCTTAACCCTCCTCCATGATTGACCATCCCCTGTTTGGCTGACGGTTAGTTTAGGCATTCTATCAAAACCGTCTGCCACTGTTAGATAAGCTGAAGGTATGAAACTGTTCCAATTTATAATGGTCTATTCCAGTCCGTATTTTCTCTGGAATTCCTATTTCACCTAAACTGAAATCCAGGTCACATAAAAACATGAGAAGAATTTTGAGGACAGGAAAACAGCTTCAATAATTTCTAGAGTGTTTTTGCATATATTTAGGCTGTGAAATTTATAGGAGAAATATTTGACAAATTTTGACTGAAACCAGAATATCTTTTTTGTGGGGCACTGGAATGACTGCTCCCCGCTTAAAATGGGGGGCGTCCTTTGCGTGGACGCGTGCAGCCCCTAGATCTGGAGCGGCTCCAACAGCATAGGCTTGGCTTTGCCTTCCCTCAGGTGGGATACCTAGAGGTCTCTGCCTACCTCAGTCAGTTGTCCAATCCCACCTGGGGGAAGCGTTGCCAAGGAGACCAGGCCAGGTAGGGGAGGGATTACCTGCCCACACAATAGAGGGAGGATCTTACCTGGGAATCCTCACTTGGCTCCAGAGCTTCTCCCACCCTACCCACCCTCAGTTAATGTCTTATTTGCAGGTTAACTTTTCTTCACAGGTATGCGGGCGCTGCTACGTTAAGGTCGCTGTTAAAGGGCCGGAAAGGAATTTCCCTGCATTGGCAGGTTTCGCCTTTCCCGTAGCAAAACGTCACAACTTTGGCGGTATCAGGCCTTGGGCGGAATCCTTTAGTCCATCTTCCTCTTTGCGGCGGCGATACCAGGGTTCCCCGTTAAAGGGGTTTCTGAAGGGAGGCTTTGACCATACGCCGAAAGGTCGTCATTGCTCTCCCCTGCGGCAGCGGCGTAACGGGGGCGGCTATCTCTGCTTGAACATATGTTCTCCAGAGCCGGCCCATCCCCCACACACACACTGGATAACCCTGATGCTCCCTAGGTCCCCGGCTGGGGACCGGGGAGGGAGAACGCCCAATGCCTGAGCCAAGGTCTACCCACATTTGAAATTTAATAAAGTTGTGGCCAATTTAATCCCATAGCACGTTGTCATGAGTCGTTATTCCACATGACGGGGGGACCGTGCAGGATCTGGGGACTCCGCCTGTCCACGCAATAGCTGGTACTCCAAACAACTCATGGCTATAAACCAGAATCTTCTTCCTGAGTCAGAGGTTCTCAACAAAGCCTTGCTAAAGTGAAATTTCAAGATAGGATTGTACTTCTCTTATTGTCCATTGGCATGCGTGTAGTTCTCAGACACATTTAGTTAGTTAGTTCATAAAATTTATATACTGGTTGATTGTAAAAAAACAAACAAACCTTGAAGTGGTTTACACAAAAAAAACATACAAAAGTTAAAATACTAAAACAGATTAAAATTACCTCGTTTCTAAGCACCTATGCCCACTAAATTGCTGTATAACTCAAATTATATGACTTTTCTGCATTGTTTTGATGAGTGACAGTCTTTGTCATTATGGGGAAGTATATAATATCCTTGAACTGACTCCATCTTTTGTCATTCTCCTCTAACATGTCTGTTCAGAGATTATTATTTTTTAAAAAATCAGCACTACAAATTTATCTTGTATTCATTTTCATATCCCCAGCACTAAGACCTACCTTTTGTCCCCCTTAGCATAGCTGGGCTTTGTTCTTTGCTATTCAGTGGATATTGCCACCAGCAGTAATGCTATGCAATATAATGAGAATGAAATGTGCCTGTTAAAATTAGCAATGCCTCTGCTTTGGGCTAAAAATGTAGGCAGCTTCAAACCTTGATAGCAAGTGAAGGGTGAAGACATTCTTTCTGTCTCCTAAGTTTTTGTCATCCATGTAATAGTAGTGGAGCATAGTAATAAAATAGTTGCAGGTAATGGGTAATTTCCTTTTAAGTAATTTCCTGCTTACATCCATATGAATCCTCCAGAAATGAACTGCGACAGTAATCGAGCATTATGTTACATCAGCTGCTGCAGAGAGAATAATGATAAGTTTTTGAGCAACTTAACAGGGATCCCATTGGCCTTCTAAAACTTCCATCAAAATACAAGCAAAGCTTCTATTACTTATATATTAAAAAATGCTACAGAATTAAGGAGTCAGACATTTTGTTATGTGTTGCGTGTTGAGTCCCACATGCCACCCCCACCAAAAAACTCACACATCACACATCAATTTTTGTTTAAGGTTTTTGGCATTAATTTTGGCCACAACTTTATTGAATACAAAAAATGTGAGTGGTTGCTTAGGCATTGGTTATGACTATCTGTCCATGCCCAGGGACAGAGCTGACTTCCGGATTCCAGCGGAAGCCAGCGTGGGAAACAAGTATTGCGGAGAAGATGAAGCTGGGCATCAGTCCCTCACTTCTCACCCTCATGTTCCGGTGGGGCTTGCACGGCCCAAGTCCGATTCCAGGGACAAGGACGAAAAGAATGGCAAGCCCCTGGATTCCTTTAACGGAATTCCCATTTCCGCACCACCATTGGAGGGGTAGGCACTTACCCCTCCACCAACCAATTTTAACCAATGCCTAACCACCAACCTTACAAGTTGTGACGATTTGCTACGCAGTAGGCAAAAACCAAATGGCACAGCCAATCAGCCAAGTGGCAAAATTCCTACCAGGCCCCTGCACCAAGGCGGACGACCCCGTGACAGGCATAGCAAGGTCAAGCGATCAACCCCCCCCTTTTTAGGGAGGGTGGGCGGGTGATCCGGTGCAAGAAGGCCAAGAGGACGCCCAGCAATGGCGACCTGTATTTAAAGACTCCAAACCCCTCCTCCGAATTGGCAACATACAAAACTCCCCAGTAACCCAGTTAACCACTTAAGGCCTGGGTTATCCAACTTGCCCAATCACACCAGGGTGGCTTGTATTCCCCAACCGCAACACATGCTCTCATTTAGGGAGAACATGCTTTGTATGTTCTGTAAAAAAGTATGTATGCTTAATATCCATATAGTTAAAGGTCTGTATAGTTAAAGCTATGGTTTTCCCAGTAGTGATGTGTGGAAGTGAGAGCTGGACCATAAAGAAGGCTGAGCACCGAAGAATTGATGCTTTTGAATTATGGCGCTGGAGGAGACTCTTTTTTAAAAAATGTTTTTTATTTATACAACAAGAAAACAACAACACAAATACCAAATTACACACAAATTACAAAAATAACCATAGGCACATAATTTTCTTAGCAAACAATAAAACATCTATTGGTCTTGACACCAAAGACCCAACCTCCCGTCTATTCCATATTTCAAATTCATATTACTTTTTGCCAATACACACTTTTAACATAATTTAACTTATTCTCAATAAATATAATTTCTTATATCTACCTTGCAATTATTACTGAAGTTCCTCGAATGCTGCAACAGAATTTAAACTACTATATTTATTTTTCAGATAATCTTTGAAAACCTCCCATTTTGAAACAAATTCCTGTTTTGATTTGTTCTTTAATTTTTCTGATAAACCATCTAATTCGGCATATTCTGTCAGCTTTTGGATCCAATCTTGTATAGAGGGGATTTCATTACTCTTCCATTTTGCTGTGATCAAAACTCTTGCTGCCGCCGTCGCATATAAAAAGATACCCTTCCTCTTTTGTGGAATATCCAAATCTGTTATTCCCAGGAGGTAGGCCTCTGGTTTTTTGTTGAAATAGATCTTTAGCATTTTTTGCAGATCTGCATGGATACTTGGAGGAGACTCTTGAGAGTCCCATGGACTGCAAGAAGATCAAACCTATCCATTCTGAAGGAAATCAGCCCTGAGTGCTCACTGGAAGGACAGATCGTGAAGCTGAGGCTCCAATACTTTGGCCACCTCATGAGAAGAGAAGACTCCCTGGAAAAGACCCTGATGTTGGGAAAGATGGAGGGCACAAGGAGAAGGGGACGACAGGACGAGATGGTTTGACAGTGTTCTCGAAGCTACTAACATGAGTTTGACAAAACTATGGGAGGCAGTGGAAGACAGGAGTGCCTGGTGTGCTCTGGTCCATGGGGTCACGAAGAGCCGGACACGACTAAACAACTAAACAACAACAATGCTTAATATTAAAAAACCATTAAACTATTGCCTGACTAAAGTAGCACAGGAAGAATCATCTGAATTCACCTCAAAATAACTTTAGCCATGACTTTAAGCTACATCATCATCTATCTTTAAATCAGTTGACATATGTCTCACTTCTTTCAATAGCAAAATGTACTATCTTATATCACAATCTGAAGAACACCATGTGCAAATATAAATTCCCTTGATTTCAGAGGTACTCCCCTTCAAAGCAGTGAATTTAGGGCAGGCCTGCATAATTTATGCCCGCCAAAATGAACTCTTTCTATCCCTCTGTCAGTAACATGTTCCATCACAGTCTTTAGGGGGACAATCCTAAATCCCTGGGATGAGCTGCTCAGGGTCCATAGAATAACATGGAACTCCCTCACTATAGTCAGAGAGGGAGACCTACAGTCAGAGAAGGAGGCTTGCCACCTGAGTCCTCCTCTGGTGGAAAGTTTCATCATCAGTGCTTCAATGTCAAGTGAGCTATTAAAAGGGCCATGACAGAGAAATTTAGAGAAATCATTGGATCCACAGGATTCAAAGCCTTCCTGTTCCCCTGATATGCTCCTGAAAACTGGTCACAAAACTATGTCAGCCCTGGAGGTAATGTAATTCAAATAAAATCAAATTAAATTTTACTATTACGGTCAATGATCAGCACAAGATTTGATGGAAATAATTGACCATCCAACTGTGGTGAATGGAGATGAAATTAACAAAGAAATCCTATGGCAGGGGAAAGGAGAAAAAACAGTCTTCCTACAACTTCCATTCTAGCCATCACAAGCCTTTGACCCCCAAACTTAATACATCCGGACAATCCCGCCACTTGTGCTGGTAGGTGCCAATTTATTGACAACCTCCAAATATTATTGAACTTCAGCTTCCATATAGGGATGAAGGAGGAATTATTTTGCTCTACTTTTTTGCAGTGGAGCAACCCTACTCTTCTGTTCATGCTTGGGCATCAGAAAGCAACTCTCGGTTAGATTATATGCGTCTTTCGGATTTCCTGATACAGATTTGGTGTGTGGAAAGTGCACATAAAAACATATTCTATGTAAATGGCAAATGATTTATGTGATCTGAAGAGAAACCAGAATATACATGTATATTTTAAGTACAAGATAAATATAAAATGCTTATTTTATGGATGAATGTATTGGAAAGCATTGAAAAGTACAGTGGTACCTCGGGTTAAATACTTAATTAGTTCCAGAGGTCCATACTTAACATGAAACTGTTCTTAACCTGAAGCACCACTTTAGCTAATGGGCCCTCCCACTGCTGCTGCCACGCTGCTGGAGCACGATTTCTGTTCTCATCCTGAAGCAAAGTACTTAACCTGAAGCACTATTTCTGGGTTAGCGGAGTCTGTAACCTGAAGCGTATGTAACCCCAGGTACCACTGTACATATTTAACTTTTAAAGTGTATTTTATGCATACAATTTAAATGTGAGCTTTTGTGTATCTTTCTTTAAAATCAGTACAAAACAGAAGGGAACAGATCTATAATGAGACAGATATCAATGTTCAACTCATCCTTGCTTCCTTCAGCTCCAGCCAGGATGGCCAATAGTCAGTGATAACTGTTGAAGTCTAGCAACATTTGGAAGACCATAGGTAACACACTCCTGCCTCAACCTGTCCTTATACGGAAACTCTTCCAGTGGTTAAATTCTGATATTCCCTCACTCAGCTCATGCCCCAATGTGAGGATGGCAAGGTACATTTTTGCTTTTATTCCCTCCAGTCAGTGTGTCTGGCATCCTTACTGGGTCCTTTGTAAATGGCCTTCTGTTTTGTTTTGTTTTGTTTTGTTTTGTTTTCTAACCCCTTGCAGCTGCTGATCCAGTAATGCTTCATCTACCATGTTTGAGGTCTGCAGATTCTCTTCCAGGTTTGTTTGACTATCATTCTTGGGTTGTGAGCACTTTGGATAAGTTAGACTGAGGAAACCATAATCACATCTGTGGTAACAAATCCCACAGTTTAACTGTGCTTAGAAAAGATACAACACAAACCTGTCTTTCACTGTCGTCTTCAAAACGAGTTTGGTAGTGAACAAGTTGTATTTCAGAAAAGCTTGCTTGCCATTACTGATCTAGTAAGCTTCCAAGCCTTTTATGCCCTCACAGTTTGAAAGCAACTGGCCTAATACCCTTGCAACAGAGACATGCCATCATGGTTTGTGATATTGTGCTGCCACAGTAATTGGTACGTCCTGCCCTAAAGCACTTCTTTTCTAATGTGGGAAGTTGTAGGATTCAGCCATAACAGTTCTGAACTCCCTTGGCTATTTTGACATTGTTCCCATATAGGTTGGACCACAGAATCCTAGCATCATTTATCATAGTCTGGTAGAAATACGATGCAGTTGTTTATAGTGCACAGAATCTATGTGACATATAATGCAGGGATGTGTATCTTTGCAAGAGCTGACTGGCAAGTGTGAAAAATGGTTCTCAATAGTGATGAAGACTTTTCTCATCCAGGACTGCTCGGAGGGGATTTCCCTAGAGTACAGTTTGGAAAATCAAAAAACCGGGGCAGAGGCTTCAGCTAAGCGGAAAAGGAACATTGTCATTAGCTGTTATATAGGGGGCAACCTTGTTGAGAAGGTTAGAAAAACTCAAGGAGGAGAACTAAGGATTTTTATGCTAATCAGGTAGCACTGTTGTGCAACTAAGTTTGAATATAATAGAGCTTTAGGATGGGACATGGCTCTCTCTCTCTGTGTGTGTATTCTTACTGTTATTAATTTACTTACTTATTTAATGAATTTATATACTGCCCTATACCGGAAGGTCTCAGGGCAGTTCACAAAATAAAATCAAAATGCAAAATACAATATCAAAATAAAAGTAACAATATCCCAATAACACCCCCTCCAAAAAATCCCCCACATTTTAAGAGGGCATAGGATGCCAATCAAAGCAACCATAGGTCTGGTTAAAAAGGAACATTTTAGCCTGGCACCTAAAGGTGTATAATGAAGGCGCCAGGCAAACTTCCCTGTGGAGAGCATTCCACAGACGGGGAGCCACTGCAGAGAAGGCCCGTTCTCGTGTTGCCACCCTCAGGACCTCTTGAAGAGGAGACACACGAAGAAGGGCCTCAGAAGATGATCTCAGTGTCCAGGTAGGTTCATATGGAAGGAGGCGGTCCTTGAGGTATTGCAGTCCTGAGTCTGGATTCATCCCTGCCATTGTGGGCAGATTCCTGCTACTGAGATGGCCCAACCTCTTAGCACAGCTTTCACAAGATCAGGTGCTAACAAAGGTGGGGAGCAGAGCCAGGATAGCATGTTCTATAGCAAGGGTGGGCAACTTTAAGTGCAGGTGCCAGATGTGGCCCTTGGGACTTTCCTTCATCCATGAACCCCCCCTCCCATGCCTGGATTGGCTGTAAAGTGCCCTAAAATAGCATCTTGCCTAGCAGTACAGAAGATGGAGCCGGTGTATGTATGTCTTCTGCATAGCTGGAGTGTAGGTACAAGTCATAGAGCCATTTCCGAGCTTGGGAGGAGAGGGGGTTGCGGGCTACCCCCTCCCACACACGCGGGGGCTGGCCTTTTGCCCCCGCGAGATCCAGGGAATCCCCGGGTGTGCCTGCGACCCTGCCCGCTGATTGGCGGGCTGGGGAGGCGTGGCCTAGCCTACTTAAGGCCAGGCACGCCCGGGGACCGCCCTCTTTCCCCTTGCCAGCTGAGCGGTTTTCCCATCCCACCCACCCTTAGGCTTAGCTAGCTATGACCTTGCTATGGACTCCGGTTGGTCGCCGCAAGGGGCCTGGTAGGAATTTTTCCAATTTGGCGCACTGTCAGCCTTTTGGTTTTTTCGCCTACCTCGTAGCAATCGTCACAACTTCTGCGGTATTGGCGGTTAGGCATTGGCAGGGGTTTATTGTTAGGCAAATGAATGGGGGGGGGGAGGAAGCGCCATCACCTTCCCCCAAGGAAAGGGTAGTCCGGTAGAGGACTCCGGGGGGGGCGTTGCCTTGTCTGAAACCTAGGGAGGTAAGGGCCTCCGGCACGCCCCCGAGCGGTGACACCCGTGGGATCCTAGTTGGCGTACTTCAACAGGACTCCCACGGCTTGTGGACAACCCTTCCCGGTCTCCAGGCCAGGTAGTTGATAGGAGCCAATGCCTAAGGCCAATACCTTTCAATTCTGTAATCAATAAAGTTGTGGCCTTTTTATGCCCATTAACCTTAAATAACGTGTCCAGTGTCTTCATTTCACATGGGGAAGGGGTCTTGCCACGCACCCATTGCTCCACCCTCAGACTGTAAAACTTTCCCCATCCCTGATCCATAGGGAGACAGGAGGAGACAGCAGCTTGGATGCAGCTTAAAAGGAGGCCCAGAAGAAGCGAGGAGGACAGAAGGAAAAGCAGGTCACTAGCTGACAGTGAGAAATACCTGGGTCCGGGAAGCTGAGGCTCACCCTGGGAGACGAGTCAGCAAGCCTTTGGGCAACAGGAGTGCCTCCAGTGATGCAACTATGATATCTCACCTGAGGAACAGGGAGAAAGGGCAGACTCAGAAGGAAGAGTGCAGGATTAGCAAGAAGCTACAAGCCCACCTGGGGAAGAAAAAACTCCAGTGAAGTCCCATGGAGTCAAGCCTGGGTTACTGAGCCTTCCTATACTCAACTGTTTACTGCTGATGGAGTACTCCTGTGTCCTGATTTCCAGGAGAGAAAGGATGTGCTGAAGGTAGTCTAATAGAGAGGGCCTATCCCTTACTCACACGTGTATCAAGCTTGCCACTGGATTATGACAATAGCCAGTGGATTCTGTGAGCAAAACTGCTATCCAAGGCATGCTGACCCATCATGGAAACTTTCTAATTCCAGTTTAATGTGGAGAGCAGAATACAGAGAGCAATCCAAACCCAAGATCTGCCAGCATGAGCCAAGTTTGGAACTGGTGGACTCCAGCTGATCTGGATGAAGCGCCTCCTCCTGGCTCTGCTAGGATATGCTGACATAAGTCTTCCATCCTGGCTCAGTTAGGGCTCAGCTAAAGCTGGGGCTGAAAGAGGGCCATTCTGGGGGCAGCACAGAGCAGAGAGAGACTCACCCCTAGTGCAAACTCAATTCTTTTCAATCATGTGACCTAGCAACCCAGCATAAGTTACCCTAGTAAACGATTTTAATGGCTTACTTTCCCTCTTCCAGACTTAATCTGGCGCAGAGTTTGGAACAGACATAAGTTACACTGGAGTAATTTATGAATTATTTTGGAGTAACTTGTCAATTATGTTGGCTTCCTATAGTTTGGATTGTTTTGCTGGTTGTTCACTGGCTTTCCTACTTTCCAAATATTCAAGTTCTCAGGTCGAAATAGCATCAAAGGAGATTTAAATGACAACTATTGAAACAAAATACATGTAGAAAACTATATTTAAATATTTTAATTTTAAATTGTATTTCTGTGCAAAAAAGTTCCACAGGTCAATGCAGAAGCAAGACAGAATAGGCTTCTGATGAGTATACAAATGTAGATGTGACAAATACAGGACATAGATGGATTTGCCCATCCTTAATATTTAGTAGTTGCTATTATTTGATGGATGACCTGGAAGAGTGTGTTGTATCCAACGGCTGGCATACATTAGAATTTAGAATTTAACTGGATATGTTCTCGGTTTTATAGCTGACATATAATGGTATATGAATATTTTAGCAGTGTTTAATAGATGACATGTTATTGATATTAACCAGTATTAAGCAGATGACAGCTTATGCGATTTTATACCTGATATATCCCAAAAAACAAAGAGGAGAGGATGATGTACAATAGAGATAAAAATCATTATCATTGCTAAAATGAATACCAACCAAAACACTAGCTCCTAGCTCCCTTTACACCCTGTGTAGAAGAGCACCAATGTGCATTCCACACCCACTGGGCTTTACCACCTTCTTTTCAATGATGGGCAGCTTACATTCATTTTTTCCCTTGCATGAAGGATGCTAACAGAAGCCAACTCACACAAGAGTCCCATGTGTGCAGAGAAGAACCTGTGGAGTTTTGGATGAGGGTATTTTCCTAATTAATTGGGTCCCAATTAATCTCTGTACTAATCAGATGTCCACTGGGGAAAGCTAATAAAAAAAAACAGCCCGAGAACTGTTTTTTATAATCTAATATTTTATATTATTATGAGCATAGTATTTCCCAGACAGCTTTAATGAATTATCCTACCCAAAGGCTAGGCAACAGTATCAGCGATATTAGCTGGCTGAACCCCAATGGATTATTCTTTCCCCACTTTTTTCAAAACAATTTTACCCAGTATTTTGTTCCTCAACTACATGGAAATCTCTAGCACATTATAAGAAGCTTTGCACAACATGCCAAAAATTGTGAAAATGAACTCAGAGCATTTCCTCTCTCCAGTTTCTCAACATACCCTTTGGTATTTTCCTTGATGTGCAAGAATATTGATCCAGTTGTGGATAGAAAGAAGGGACAAAGACTTATAATGTGATCCATAAGTAGCAAGAGGAATAATTTGGATTTAAACCAGTATAGCCTCCCGAAAGAGGTAACATGGGGTGAGGTGGGCTGAAATCTTTTTTTTTTTTTAAAAAAAATACTTTTTATTGAATTTCTTTTATACACAAAGAAAGGGGGGAAAAAAAAAGTAAGAAGAAGAAAAAAAAAAAGAGAAAAAAGCATACACGCAAAAAGAGACAGATACATTCAAAAAAGTTACATCATACAACATAAAACATAAAACATCGACTTCCTTCCCTACTGAATTCGGGTTTTGCTTTTAACAATTTCATTTTTACCGCTGGTGTTTGTCTCTAGTTTATACATCGGGAGTTTTATAACAAACCCTCTGTAGTTGGTACGTTTTTAAAATTACTTTCAAAATAAACCATGAATTTATTCCAATCTTCTTTTAACTTTGTATTTTTTTGATTTCTGATTCTTTGTGTCATTCTTGCCAATTCAATAAAGTCATATAGTTTTAACTGCCACTCTCTCACCGTTGGGAGGTTTGTGCCTTTCCAATTTTGAGCGATCAAAATTCTGGCCGCTGCTGTTGAGTATTGGAATAAAGTTTTATCTTTTTCTTGAATTTCTGTCCCGACCATCCCTAATAAGAAGGCCTCTGGGTTTTTGGGAAATGTATATCTAAGTATCTTTTTTAACTCTGTATATATCTGATCCCAAAATCTTTTTGTTTCCTCGCATGTCCACCACATATGTATAAAATTTCCTTCTTTTGTTTTACATTTCCAACAGGACTTATTTACAGTTTTATACATTCTACCTAGTTTTTCTGGTGTTAAATACCATCGATGTATCATCTTTTCTAGGTTTTCTCTAATTGCAGCGCTTGCCGTGAACTTTATTCCCTCATTCCAGAGTTTTGACCATTTTTCATATTCTATACTATGCCCCAAATCTCTTGCCCACTTGACCATAACTTCTTTAATTTCTTCGTCTTTCGTTTCCCATTCCAATAGTATGTTGTACATCTTAGATAATATTTTGGATTTGCCTTCAATTATTTCAATCTGAAATTTGGACTTCTTTTCATTCATTCCAATTTTCTTATCCTCTGACCATTTTGCATTTATCTGATGGTACTGTAGCCAGCCTGACAGCCTCTCCTTTAATTCTTCATATGGTCTTAACCTCCAGTTATCTTGGGATCTTACCAGTAGGTCTTCATATGTCAATTTTCGCTCTTCCAGGTTTACTTTTTTGATTGATAAGATGTCTGTTGGGGATAGCCACCAAGGTGTTCTCTGTTCTAGCAGTTTCTTATTTTTTTCCCACACTTCATACAATGGGCCTCTGATAATATGACTCGAGAACCTTTTATGTACTTTTTCTTTATTTGGCCAAAGGTAGGCATGCCAGCTGAACCTGTTATCCGCCCCTTCCAGGTCTAGTAAGTCCGTGTTCTCTAGAGTTATCCAGTCTTTGACCCAACAAAGGCAGGCCGCTTCATAGTATAATTTTAAATTTGGTACTGCCAATCCTCCTCTCTCCTTTCGGTCTGTAAGTGATTTGAATCTAATCCTTGGCCTTCTTCCCTGCCATATGAATCTTGAAAGAGTTTTCTGCCAATCCTTAAATAACTTGGGTCCTCTGATAACTGGTATATTTTGAAATAGGAACAGCATCTTAGGGAGTATGTTCATTTTTATTGCTTCCATCCTGCCCAGCCACGAGAGGTTCACCCTGTTCCAGACATCCAGATCTTTTTTCACTTTGTTCCATGTTGCTGTATAATTGTCTTCAATTAAATTTATATTTTTGGGTGTAAGCCAGATTCCTAAATATTTTATTTTTTTAGTTACCTTAATTCCATATTGGGATTCTAATCTTTCTTGCGCATCATTTCTCAGGTTCTTCGTCAGCATTTTTGTTTTAATTTTATTCAGCTTGAAGCCCGAAAGTTTACCGTACTCCTCCATTATCTCCAATGCTTTACCCATGCTTTCTTGTGGTTCTTCTAGGGATAACATCAGATCGTCCGCGTACGCTTTTAACTTATACTCTTTAAATCCTAATTTAATCCCTTTTATCTCTGACTTTAACCTTATTTTGTTCGCCAGGACTTCTAAAACTAAAATGAACAGAAGTGGAGAAAGGGGACAACCCTGCCTTGTTCCTTTTTCTATTTTGAATCTCTTCGTGATACTATTATTTATTACCAGTTTGGCGTGTTGGTTTGAATATATTGCCTGTATTCCTTTCAAAAATTCACCTTCAATCCCTGCCTTTTCTATAGATTTTAATAGAAACCGCCAAGAGACGTTGTCGAACGCCTTTTCTGCGTCTATAAAAATCAAAGACGCCGGTATATTGTTGTTGATCTCCAAATATTCAATTATGTTTATAACATGCCTCACATTATCTTTCAGGTATCTGTTTGGGAGGAAACCCACTTGATCTTTGTGAATTAAATTTGTTAGGCATTTTTTCAATCTATTCGCCATAATATCAGCATATATTTTGTAGTCATTATTTAATAACGATATTGGCCTGTAGTTCTTCATGTTCTGTTTGTCTGTATCTGGTTTAGGAATAAGTGTTATATAAGCTTCCCTCCACGACTCGGGTATTTTCCCTCCTTTCAGAATGTTATTCATGGTTTCAGACAATATCTGTTTCAGTTGATCTCCCAAGACTTTGTAATATTTGGCTGATAAGCCATCTGGACCTGGCGCCTTTCCTGATTTCATTTTTTTTATCGCAGTTTCAATTTCTTCTATACTTATCGGTCTGTTTAATTGGGTTCTTTCTTTTTCTGTGACAGTCTTCCCTGTACAGCCCTCTAAATATTTTTCTATTTGTGCTGGGTCCTCTTCTCCTTTTTTATATAACTCCTCATAAAATTTAAGAAAATTTTTTTGTATTTTTTTTGGATCTACTATTAATTCTTTTTCTACCATTATTTTATTTATCACGTTCTGTTTCTGTCTTTTCCTCAACTGCCAGGCTAGGAATTTCCCCGTTTTATTCGCGGATTCAAAATATCTCTGCCTCATTGATTTGATTTTCCACTCTATTTCTTGACTTGTTAACATTGAATATTGTCTTTGTAATATTTTTATTGTTTGTATACTTTGTTCATCTTTAGGGTGTTCTGTTAATCTTTTCTCGTATTCCTTTAGCTGTTTGAGTATTTCGTCTGTTTTTTGCTGCCTTAATTTTTTCTTGTAGTTATTCTGCTGGATGAAAAACCCTCTTAAAACCGCCTTACTGGCGTCCCAAACTGTTTCTATATTTGTTCCCATATTGAGATTCATCTCTAAGTACTCTTTTAACGTGGCCTTGGCTTTTCCGATAACCTCCTCATTATCTAGTAGGTATTCATTTAATCTCCATCTAAAGCCTCCTTGTGATTCTCCTTTGAGTTCCAAGGTTATTGAATTATGGTCAGAGAAAGTTCTCGGTTGAATTTCGCACTTGACGGTTCTTAGAGTAATTTCTCTTGAGGTCCAAATTTGGTCTATTCTTCCCCAGCTTTTATGCACTTCTGAGAAAAAAGTAAACTGTTTTTCTGTTGGGTGTTTGTGTCTCCATACATCCGTCAAGTCCAAATTCTCTTCCAAATCCAGGAATGATTTCGGTAACTTTCCTTGTTTTCGTTTTCTCTTCTCTGTTTGTCTATCCATTTCTAGTATCGGCACTGCATTAAAATCTCCCAGTAATATCATCTTATTATTTCCTAGTTCTAATAGTACTTGTTCCAGTTTTTTATAAAACTCTGACCTATTTGAGTTTGGGGCATAGATGTTTATCACATTAATCTTCTCTCCCTGAAAGCTTATTTGAACCCCCAGTATCCTTCCTTCTTCATCCTTGTAGGTCAATTTGGGTTCCCATTTTTCGTCAACATATGTTACCACTCCCCTTTTTTTTTCTCTCCCGGAGTTTATAAATTCTGTACCCAATTTCTTATTTACTAATACATGTTTGTGTTTTTTGGCTACATGAGTCTCTTGTATACAAATTACATCCAATTTTTTCTTCTTCAGCACATTTGTAATTTTATTCCTTTTTACTTTTTCATTCATTCCGTTTACATTCCATGTTAAAATTTTAAGATTCATTATCGCTTTTATCTATCGAAAAGACAGTAATTTGTCAGATTAGGTTTGGAGTTTTAACTGATTTAAATTCGAGTGTTTTGATTCTCTCCTTCCTCCTGTTCCTCACCTAACTCTTCCTCCTTCGTCTCTTCCTCCTCCTCTTCCTCCCCCCCTCCCCCGATCCTCCCTCCTCTTCCAACCTCCCTCCCAATCCCATTCCCCCTTCTCCCTCCCTCTCTCCACCCCTTCCCCCCGATCTCTCTACCAACCCTCCAAGGTCTTTCTCGTACCTACGAAGGAATTTACTGACTTCTTGAGTTTCTGTTATCCTGAATCTTTTCCCTTTATAAAAAAAGGAAATCCCTTCAGGGAATTCCCATCTGTGCTGTATACCATTCTTTTTCAAAGTATTGACTATCTGTTTGTAGCCTTCTCTCTTACGCAGGAGCCTGATTGGTATTTCTTTAAAAATGATAATTGGTTTCCCATCAATTGTCAGTTTCTTCTGATAGCTTTCTCTCAAAATTATATTTCTCATCTCTATTGATCTAAAGATCACCAAACAGTCTCCTGGGGTCTTTTTCTGTTTATTTTGTTTTGGTCTTATTTTTATTCTAAAAGCGTTTTCTATGGTTTGTGCAACTTCTTCTTCTCTCAGTGCTAACCACCTCGCCAGTTCTTTTGTCATTTTTTCTTTTATATCTTCATCCCTTACTTCCCCTACTCCTCTAAATTTCAGATTTAGCTGCTTCTGTTTCATTTCCATCATAGCTAAGTTATCCAATACTTGATCTTGACTTTTATTTAATTCTTCAAAATTCTCTTTAATTTTTTCTATTTCTCTTCTCTGATCTTTCGTCTCTCTCTGTGTTTTCTTATTTGAGTCCTCTAAGGACTTTGTTCGTACCGTTAAGTCTTTAATTTTGTTAGATAATTCCCCTACCACCTCCTCCATTTTTTTGTCAAAGGAATCCTGCATCTCTCCTAGCTTTTTTTCCATACGAGTTTCATTCTGTCTGAGTTCCTCTTTTATTTTCAGCCATAAAGCATCTAGATCCTTTATTTCCTCCTGCCTTGAGTTTTTCCTCTCTATTGGTGTTCCCACCGCTTTTTTCCCGTCTCTTCCCGCCATCCTTCTGATCCGTCCCCTCTCCCCAATCCTTAGGTGTAAACAAACTTATTTCTCTCACTGCTCTCCCCTAAGGGGCGCACAATCTGAGTAGTTTCTATAATTATAAAAACAGGCCCCACTGGGCTGCTCTTTTGGTAGCTCAGAACACTGTTGTTAAATTCAATAAAAGGGGGAAAAGGGATAGGGGGGAGCGGGGGGGAAGGGCGCAGGAGGAGTGCAGGTACTGAAGGGTAAGAGAGGAAGAAAAGAGAAATAAAAAAGGAAACGCAGAGAGTCCAAAAACAAAGGGCGAAAATTTAAGAGTTCTTCTTTTAATCTGGCTTCGGCCACTTGCTTGGCCTAATCCAATGTTCAAATTTTTTTAGCCAACCAGTATTCAGACTGTGGCCAAGGTGATGTTTCCGTGTAAGTGGCCAAAACCACGAACCACGGCCAGAACCACGAACCAGAAAGAAGGAGCGGGGGCGAGCGGGGCGAATATGGGGGGGGTACAAGGGGGCAGGTGATGGAGCAGAGCTGGAGATCTTATAAGTTTCTAGGTCTTTCTGCCGGGTTTGAATAATCAACAAAGGGAGAAGGGAGTGACTGAGTCCCCCTCCTATTTTCAGGCAGGGATAAAGAGACAAGCGGGGCTTTTACTGCTCCTTAAGGTTGTATCTGTTAGAGTCCAGTCAAACACCAAAGTCTGGATAACAAAGTCCTGTCGGGTTTCAGAGTTCCCCCTTAATTGCAACTCATTGGGGGTAGATACTGGCGTACGTGCGCAAGATCACGCGAAGTTCTCCTCCCGCCGCTGGCAAGTTGTAGAAGCAGAGATCGGCAAGAGTCAAAAAAAAGAAAAAAAGAAAAGCAAGCAAAAGGGGGGACGGAGGTCCGAAAATGTTTTAACACCACTATCCGAGTGGCTGTACTGTTGGAGATATTGGGGGGGGGGCTAGAGCTCGCTTCTTCCGTTTCTTAAGCTGTGCTTTCCCTTTCTTTCTCCCTCACCCCTCCTGCCTTCTCCGTCTTTCTCTCTGTATGTCGCCTTGTTCTTCTCCACACTCCTCTTAAGTCTCTCTCCCGTCCCACCCTTAGCAACAGTCTATTCGATACAAAGTTTCTGAGGTCTTCTTTCGAAATTAATACTTTATTTTTTGGATACTTTTGCCCCGTGAGACACCCAGCGGGGACTTTCCCTTCTTCCTTTCTACTGCGGGTGAGTAAAGGCTTCTTTGTTTCACTCTCCCGATTAGCGTCCCAGCGCCATCTTATCTCCGGAAAACAGGTCGGGCTCCTTAATTTGTTTTGCTTGCATCTAACACGTCTTGAGCTCTATCTTCAAAGACGGTTGCTTTTAAATTTACGGAGATTTGTCGCCGTTTACAGCGGGAGCTCGAGGCATTACTGCACGGGGGTTCGCAGGGCTTACCATGGTGCGTCTCCCGATCCTTCGCTCAAAAGAGCTTCGGGTCACTCCGACGCTGCTGGCTGCGGTTCCCTCAAGGGGGCCCCCCTTGAGGTTTCGGGGGGCGCAGTGCCTTTGCGCTACCCCCTCAGAATCCCCTGTGCAGTTTGGAGAAGTTGTTCAGCAACTTCTCCGCGCACCCATACTGCAGGCGATCCAAACCGGAAGTCCAGGTGGGCTGAAATCTTAATACTGGTGACGGTGATAGATAATTTTGTTGAGCCGACACAGTCTGTATTTAACTCATATCAGGGATCTGCAGGTGATATGTGTTAAAAAGAGTAAAAATGGGGTAAGTTCAGGGAATAATTTTTTATGCTGTGTTTGTGTCTTGGAAGGGTATTGGATATTCCTCAGTGAAATCACTAGTGGGATGAAAAGTTCTTAGAATCATAGAATCATAGAGTTGGAAGAGACCACAAGGGCCATCGAGTCCAACCCCCTGCCAAGCAGGAAACACACTTTGAAAGACACTAGCTTGCTTCAGGTGTTCAAAAAGATTATGTGATGCTTAGACACACACTGGGTACGATCACTCTGCACCCAACTGTCCTGCAATGAGAAGGAAGGTCTGAAGGGACCTTCTAAGCACATTCAGCTGAACATCCTTAGATGCCTCCTGATCATGGGGAGCTTTTAGCTGAATATACTTTGAAGGTGCCTTCAGCCCCGTCCACTCAACATAGGAAGATCAGGGGCAGAGTGGGTGTGCCTAGCACCTTGGCAGTGGAACTAATGAGTTTGTCGGGAAAATTAGGAGGTTCCCTTACTCAAGGTCAATAATAACAAGACAATGAATCCAACCATGTTTAAGCAACCCAGCTGTGGAAGTGACTATGAAGGATTCAAACGAAATACAAGTATAGATATAGCAATGTAAGTCTGCTGTGACCCTTCAGATGCAGTGGTCTTGCAGGGCAGCAAAGCCTCCTGGCACCCTCATCTGGCGGGGGGCCCAGTGCCTGGGACTGTCCTGCTGGCAAGGGACACCTAGAAGCTCACCTCGCTGGCTGGTGTCTCGGATCCAAGCCTGCCTGCAAATTAGCCAATGGCAAGCAGGCTTGGAAGCAAGAACCTCCCAGGGGGGGCAGGTCCGACTAGGGTTGCCGTATTTCAAACAGTTAAAATCCAGACAGAAAAGCTGTGGAGCTTTTTCTGGCAAAGTTGTTGAGCTTATTTGGCAAAATCACAAAAACAGACACCATTTTTGAGCTATTTTTATGGGAAATCGGCAAAAATGGGACTGCCGGCATGGGTTGCCATACATCCAGATTTCCCCAAACATCCCCCCCCCATTTTAAACCCAGACAATGCTGCCAACTGCGGCATTCTGGATATGTCCAGGAAATTCCAGACATATAGCAACCCTTAAGTTAGGCTCTCTTCCTGGCCGCTCCTGGGAGATTTAAAGTGGCCTTGGCACTTTGGTTTCTCTCTGTTATTGTTTTTCCACGCTTAAATTCACTTTCCACATTTCCACGTCAGATTGCATTGATTTTTAAAACAAAGTTCTCATGGAAATCTATCAGCATCTTTGCACAGATTTTTGCTGCAAAACATGTTTTTATGGAATTCTGCATAATATATATCCCCCAACCCCCCCCCCCACAATTAATGCTAATATAATGCATTTTTGTGCACTATTTTCACTATTGTTCACAAACAGACTCAAATGACACCTTGGTAAAATTATACATGCAAACCAGTTTGGGTTTCTTCCAGGCCACTATATACCGGTAATGCATGGGTAGGCAAACTAAGGCCTGTGGGCCAGATCCGTCCCAATCACCTTCTCAATCCGGCTCATAGGAATCAGTGTGTTTTTACATGAGTAGAATGTGTGCTTTTATTTAAAATGCATCTCTGGGTTATTTGTGGGGCATAGGAATTCATTCTTTTTTTTCTTTTCAAAATATAGTCCGGCCCCCCACAAGGTCTGAGGAACAGTGGACTGGCCCCCTGCTGAAAAAGTTTGCTGACCCCTGATATAATGCATCCAATCCTCAGAGACTTCAGCATAATTCATTATATGTAAGCATATTAAATGTGAATTGAAACTAATTTCTCCCTCATCCCAAGTTCCAACAGCTCTGACCAGATGTCTTCAATGAAGTATGAATTTGGTCTCCACGCACACACAGAGCTTCTGAAAAAGTGGGTGTGAGAAAGCTGAGAGCTTATTACAAATTCCAAAGATTCAAGTAATTACATTGAAGTCTTCTTAAGGTAAAGGTAAAGGTACCCCTGCCCGTACGGGCCAGTCGTGTCCGACTCTAGGGTTGTGTGCTCATCTCACTTAAGAGGCCGGGGGCCAGCGCTGTCCAGAGACACTTCCGGGTCACGTGGCCAGCGTGACGAAGCTGCTCTGGCGAGCCAGCGCCAGCGCCGCACACGGAAATGCCGTTTACCTTCCCACTATAAAGCGGTCCCTATTTATCTACTTGCACTTAGGGGTGCTTTCGAACTGCTAGGTGGGCAGGAGCTGGGACTGAAAGACGGGAGCTCACCCCGCCGCAGGGATTCGAACCGCCGACCATACGATCGGCAAGTCCTAGGCACTGAGGTTTTTACCCACAGCGCCACCCGCGCCCCTTCTTCTTATCCTGAGTTAAATAATACAATCAAATGGAAGAGAAGTTTAAGTGTTTATTAATAAAAATAACTGAGTACTGGTGCTTTTGTTTTTGACACCAACAATGTTGATTCACATTTTTAATCTGTCCCATTTTGAGCAATTTTATTGTATCTTATCTTTATAAAAGCTCTTTCTGTGAAGCAAATCGTTTTTCACCTCATACAGTATTTACAGAACACAGTAAGCAGTTGTTTCTTCCCCACACCCTAAGATCCAGTGACGACATAAATGAAATTACATGTCTTTAGAAACATCAAATTAGCTGTACTTGGGAACAAGCTAAAGTTTTGCTAAAATGTCGCAGAATGTATCTTTTCAATAAGTTAGTTATATTAATAAAATTATTTATTAAATTGCACACACACACACACATATACTGCGGAGGGGGGGGGATGAAGAATGCGATGACTTAGAAGAATATTTATATTAAAGGCCAGGCAAGATGGAATAGGCAGCCCAATCTTCTGGATGTGCAATTAAAAGTAAAGTTTACTAAGTACATTGGGACTTATTCCCAAATAAGTGTGCATTGGACAACAGCTTGGGTCACCTAAGCAACTGAGCCTTTGAATGTGCTCTGTTGTAAATGACCCAACCGTCACACTTGCCTGAATGCTCCAAGTCCAGCTGATCATCCCATAGAAGCTTGGCAGGTCTACTCTTGCACCTTAATCTTCCCTAAGCCATGCATTGCACACCAGCTCTTTAACTCACTGTGGTACAATTTATTAAACCTTGGTGTTGCTTTTATCTCCACTAAGGTGTGCCTTTTCTGCTCTGCAGTCTGCTTGCCGCTCACAAATATCTTCTGCAAATGTATGAATGATACTGCTGACTCCAGCAGGTTAGATTGGATGACCTCTGAATGACTTCCAGACAGACAATTCTGTGATTAATGGCTGATAGCGTCTTTGTATTAAGGGCAGGGCGATTCCTCTTGCAACCAATAAGAGTATTGATTTATAAAGAGCTGACCTATCGATTTAGAGCTGGATCTTGAAATATTTACTGAGGAAAAACTCTTTGATGTGAGTGTAGCCATGAATGAGTAGCATAGGATAATTGACTGAAAATGCATTAGAGCAAGTTGGAAGATGCCATGTGCTTTTTATTATTCAAACTGACATTCATTGTCATTATGGTCTGCTTTTTCAGCTGTAATCGGCTGAGAAGTACCAGGAGCTTTTGACAAGGCAACACATGGCTTATGTAAGTATAAGTAGAGAATGAGAATTTTTATGTGGTGTCTGCAAATTGCAAGTACTCTTGCTGTTTAACATAAGTGCAATTGGTCTACAGAAGCACCATGTGACTCAGTTATAGCTAGCTGATCTACAGAAACACAATGTATGTACTGAAGGATCATGTATGCAGGCTTTGGCATAGTCTAGGTGCACTGCTAGAGAGGAGATATAAAATAGAAAGTGGAGATAGAATAGTTCTAACCTTTGGTTCCTAGGGTTGGGCTTAGTTCCAGGCTGGATTTTGATGCAATAATTGACATCTCAATCAGAGGCCGTTTGCTACAGAACTACTTAAGAAAAATGTGAGGCTTGGAAGCAAAGAGATTTCATTGCAAGCAACATTTTTCAAAGATATATAACATTCAAAATTAACAGGAGCCAAATAACTGGGCATATCCAAGCAACCATGATTTGCTAGTGCAGTGCAAGCTTGTATTTGAATTATGATTTACATTCTATAAATAAGATTATTTTTATTTTTATTTTAAAAAAGAAAGATTTATTACAAATTTACCTACAGAAAGAATCCCCTCCAGGTTTAAATATTGTATTATTTTTAAATGCTTGTCAGAAAACCCGATGAGTGCTGAAAGTGATTTTGTATTTGCATAGTTCTACAGATGGGATTTAGTTTCTTTAATCATTTTCTTGCAGTCTTTTCAGTGTTTTTTGAACTGATTTGATTCCATATCCATTTAATACCAGCTTTTGTTACACAAGTTTCATCTGCACACTACTCTTGAAGCGGACTTTTACAATTCATAGGTGCTAAGGGATGTTAAATTTGCTTTCAATGTATCTCAGTAAGCAAAAATCATATGCCCCAATTGCTCTTATTTATCCAATGGACACCAAAGGAGATAGGGCTGCATGGAGTTCTCAAACACTGTGGGCTCTCAAAGAATCTATTTTAATCAACATGAGAGGGTTCAGGAGCCTTCCAGTTTTAAGCTGTAGTATCTGGTGAAAGCCATTTGTCCTCTTACAGTTGCACAGCTTGCATACAAACTCTTTTGCTGTCTTGTATCTCCTGTATGACCTTGGCTCCCCCCGTACATTGCCAAGTGACATGGGAAGGATGCTGTTAGGTCAGAAAAGGCACCAAGAAAGTGAATGCTGAGAGGCAACTATTGTAGATGCCCATAGAGAACGAAATAAGCACTTCCTGGGACTTCTGCAGAGACTCCTTTATTCTACAAGAATATACAACTATCCAAAAAAAAAAAAAAGAGCTTTGATAAAATATGATGTACATAAAAATTTCACTCTCAAAGAAAAGCACACTCTTAACCACCAAATGCCAGCCTTAATGACAAAGTAGACATCCCAAAGCAACAACAGTTGAAATGGGGTGGGGTGGGGTGGGGACCTCAGGTGATGTTGATACCAGCCCCTGGGGAGATGGCACTGTCATGTGGGAATTATCTGCTCCATCTGTTACTGTAGTATTGGCTCATTTCAAAGGTCACCATGACCCAGCCTAATCAGAAGTAGCAACCGTGGCCTGCAAGAAATGGACACATTGGAAAGCCAGGTTGTTGCTGTCTTTGTGTTTGTTCCCATGTTTCTAAAGGTCCAGGCCTAATATTTTCCCCACATTGTCTATTACTTGCATATTTAGTGTACTAGGAAGAGTATGCCAGGCAAGTAGAACTACTTGCAGGAGGAAAGTTTTTGACTTGCAAGTAGAATGCCAGTCCTTTTTTTTTCTAAAAAAAATAATGTTTAGGGGTACTCTCATTTTCCTACTCATATTGAAATACTTCCCCTCAATTTGGGCAAACTTAGATTTACAAAATGTTTAGGGGTATGCGTACCCCTGCATACCCCCCAGAAAAAAGCACTGAAGAATGCTATTCTTTAACTCTGAATATTAGCCTAAATGAGATACTGTCAAGGCTCTAGTCCCTTAGTAGTACATAAAGCGGGAACATGTCCATATATTTTGAAACAGCCTTGTCAGTATGACATATTACAGTTCATGTCCACTGGAGAAATGATCTGATTCTGTAAAGGGAAGTGTTCCTATGTATTAGACTCTAGTGTTTCTATTTGTTTAAGGACCGTTCCAGACATGGAACTCCTGCACATCTACATTCATTCAAGGGATGATAGAGTAGCACCTGGCTTCTTGGTATTGATTACTTCGTGGAAGCACTGTACAGTCATTGCCCTTTCATATGTCCTTGAGAGTGTCTGCCGAAATCCAATTGCCCTACCTCACCCTTTCCCCACACTTGCTGATCTTAGTTATTGTGTGGGTGAGGCCTGTGAAATAGCTGGTTCCTCATGGGAATGCTGATAATAGAAATTAAACAAACATTGGTACTGAAATAAGTTTCCAATGTCAGCAGTGGCAAATTGTATGCAGCTCCAATGGTCTATCAAGCTCGAATCCCCCTGTAGTCCTAATATATGTTTGGCCTTCGGTGTGTTAAAAATAGTATTATCTGACTTTAAAATAAACCAACAACCATGACATTGACTTAGTTCCCAAGATCCTATTAAGTATGTCTACCTATCTGACAATATGCTGACCTGTCACTGGCCTTCTTCTTTTCCAGTTTAATTTCTTGGATTTATACAGACTCTAGAAATAGAGCAGTTCCTGCCCCACACTAGCTAGAACATTTAACAGATTTATTTTTTTTAAAGGGGGAGGGTGCAAAACAGTGGCTAAAAATTGAGTTGTGAGCCGAGAGGTTTTGAGTTCAGGTGTGGCCTCCTTCATGAGCTCCCTAGATGGGCTTAGGCAAGTCAGATTTTCATCCCCACCTGCAATGCAGTAATATTAATATTGGATATACTGATATACTGATATACCTTGAAGGGATTACACAAGCAAGCCTACATATGTGGCTGTGGAAGCAGATTGGTAAAGAGGGGCAAAATATGCACAGATCCTTCTGTTCCCCAATCGCAGTGCATGTGATTAAGGCACATATTGTCATCTGTTCCAACTAGAGTTCAACCAAATTTCTCAGAAGACATTTTTGCATGAGAAAATATCTGAGATTCCCCCCTCCCTTTTTTCTCACCTAGTAAAAGGTCCGTTTGCAGAGTTTTCTCAGAATATTCTACTCGTGTTTCATGGCAGCTGCCATCCCCCACCCAGTGTTCCTGAATGATGCTAAGACTAGGGCAAAATGGTGGCAGGTTGTCAACACAGTTGCTGCTGCTGCTGTCACTTGGTGTAGCAACAAAATCAGGGGGGAAATGTCAGCAGAAAGAAAGAAGCTATGGCCACGGCCAATGGTGAGCCCCATCTCAAGATACTGTTGGATCATTTATCCTCCCTCTGAAGAAATTCAGTAAAATGGTGCCCTCAGTTTCTCTGTAAACAAATAAGGTGCATAATTTCACACAGAGCTCTAGTGCCAACCTATATGCATTCATTAGAGTGTGTACAGGGAGCATTTGCACATTCCACTGTATGTCGGAAAGCTCTTGACACATTTTAAAATGCAAATCAGTCATGGGGGAGCCTGACGCTTCCTTGCATATTCATTGTGCTTTCTTTCAGTACCTGAAAAGTTGGTTAAAGTGCCTTATCCAAATGATATATTTCACTATTGATACCTTTTGTGTACAATTCTGGATTTTGTTTACTTATACTTTATTTTCAACCTTGCATAAATGCCTTTGAAATAAAAAGTTTTGTATTACTCCATGTTAATTGAAACTACGTTTTTTACTCAGCTTCATTATTCTCTTGACCTAATCATGACCCTTTTTATTGTACCCCGGTAGTAGAATCCTATAGCTCATTCAAACTGATGCATCATTTTTTAGTACTTTCACACATTCCCTTTTATTCTCATATGTGCCTTTCTGGCTCCTTCACATATGAGTTTCTCCATGGTCTTAAATGTGTGAGTGATTTGCGAGTGACAGGGATACATCTCTCCGCCCCCCCCAACCCCGTCCATCAATTCTTTTTGCCTGATGCTCTGAAATAGAATTGCTGATCCCTCTTTCAAGGCTACAGAAAACAAGAAAGCTCAAGGAAACCTGAGTTGTTTATTGTGCTGGAGAGTTTCCATGCCATTTACTCATTATGTAAACCTTCATCTTCTCAAAGACTTCGGATAAATGTCTTTGTCGATCAGATGGCAGCATTCAGTGAAAGTCTCATGGCTCAAACATCAGTGAAGGCTGTAATGGGGGGATGTAGGGAACAAGTCTCTGTTTACAGGGACTAATTACAGCTCAACAAGTTAAGGGGAGAGCGAGGCAGTTACGCTACCAGCTGCACAGACAATGGCAGCTTTAATTCCCACCAGTATTTCTCAAGGGGAAAAAATGCTTCATGAATCTAAAAGCAACACGTAATCAAGAAACATATTTGTCTATGAAAATAATCCAGCTACACACATCAAAATTGCCATTTATACCCCAACGCCTCCCCCAGGTTTTAAACAAACAGCTTTCCGATATTCAGATAATTATATTATAGTACCTCGTAAAGGGCAATACTATAACAAGAGGCACTAGGATGGTGCAGCGAATCTCTGGCTCAGCCAGCTGATTCTTGGCTTAGGTATGCCCAGGCCCCCAAATAAGTCCCCAACCCCAGCTCAGCTGGCAGTATGGAAGAGTAACCTGCTCATCTGAAGCTGGTTGATCTGAGGCCAGTGATCTTCTCCAAAAAGGGGCATTCCAGGGCCATGGCAGGACCAGAGAGGTAAGACCTAGGCTGGATCCTAAGCTCTTTCAGCTTGGTCACGTGACCTGACCACCCAGCATCAAAGACTATTTTCAAAGCTTGTTTTCTCCCTGACAAGCTTAGGCTTTGCTGCTGAATGCAGTTTGGATCTGATGTAACGTTAGGCTCAGTTCCCTTCCAAATATAATACAGCAATCCAAGAAGACAGCTTATTTCAATAATATTAACATTACACCATTTTACATTCATTACAAAATAGGCAGTGCCATTCATTAAAACGCAACATCGTGGTATTATTTATCAACTGTTAAAATATATAAGCCAGAGTCAGACATGACAAAAAATTTTCAATGCAGTCAGGTATTAATACAATAAGATAATCAGCCAGTTCATCCAAATTTAGGAAATAGCCTACCTGTCCAGGCACTGTTCACCTGCAGCTAAACCAAACCGTGACTAAGTATGAATGTGTCACTCTGCTGATACAGTAAAAAAAAAACATGACTGCTTTGTTTCTCCCACCAGTCCTGCTGCTAACACGCTATCTGGAGCAGAAGCTGGGCTCACTGTATGTCACTCCAAGGCAAACCACATAGTGGTAAGCTTGTTACATGCAAACCAGGCCATTGTGAGAAGTGTTAGAACAAAGGAGTCAGGATAATTTTAGTTAACTATAGCAAAGGAGCCCAGGGGTGCCTTACTCATAGAGGCTAGTGGCGCAGGGAGCCAGGGCGCCAAGTTCTGGAGGGCACCAGGGAAGAGGCGGAGGCTGGATGTGGCGCTTCCTGGCATCAGCTCGCCACCTCTGCCATGGCGCGCCGAAGCGTGGCCACCACAGCACAAAGCAGCCAGCTGAGCTGGGAGGCACCACGTCCAGCCTCTGCCTCTTCCCTGCCGGAGGAGCCGCCCTCCAGCTGCTGCCCACCTCCTCCAGCCCCGCCGGCAGGGGCGTCCTCCCTAAAAAACTATGGGAAATGGGGGGGGCACTGGAGGGAGTTTTGCATCACGGTGCCGGATATGCTTAAGACGGCCCTGGAGGGCTCATACATATAGAGTCTGGAAGTTTCCAAAACTAAAAGACACTTGAGTAGGGCCTTATACCCTCCACACACCCTCCAAGATGGCCCTGAGCCTAATCTTAATCAAGATGACTCCCACTACTTCCACCAAGAGAGTCGCAAGTGTATTTTTCTTCTCCCTTTTCTCCAGATGAAGACAGAATAGCCCCCTCACCTTCATTCCACACCACAGCAGCAATACAGTGCATGAGCCAGAGGCAGATTCAGGGGCGCATGACTGATTCACCCGCACTGGGCGCTGAGCTAAGAGGGCACAGCAGGGGGTGCTGCAAGAGTGACAAACAACTGAAGGCAAGAGGTGAGGGCACCAAATTTTGGCATCGCACAGGCACTGCTGAATTTTTAAAGCCCAAAGTCCACCACTGCGTGACTAAGCTATAGGACTCAGTATAATAATAATAATAATAATAATAATAATAATAATAATAATAGTAATAATAATAATAATAATAATAATAATAAATTTTATTTATATCCCGCCCTCCCCAGCCGAAGCCGGGCTCAGGGCAGCTAACAACAATCAAATAATCAAATAGTCACACAATCTAAAAATATTTCATTATAAAAATTAATCAAATCAAATTGATGGCAACCAATTAAGCAAAATTCTGTGCAGGTTGCCAGAGGAGGGAGTCAGGCTGCGCCCTGACCAAAGGCCTGGCGGAACAACTCTGTCTTGCAGGCCCTGCGGAAAGATGTCAGGTCCCGCAGAGCCCTAGTCTCTTGTGACAGAGCATTCCACCAGATTGGAGCCACAGCCGAGAAGGCCCTGGCTCTAGTTGAGGCCAGCCTAACCTCTCTGAGGCCTGGGACCTTGAGGATGTTATTATTTGCAGACCGTAGGTTTCTCTGTGGGGCATACCAGGAGAGGCGGTCCCGTAGGTACGAGGGTCCTAGGCCGTATAGGGCTTTAAAGGTTAAAACCAGCACCTTAAACCTGATCCTGTACTCCACCGGGAGCCAGTGCAGCTGGTATAGTACCGGGTGAATGTGCTCTCGCAGCGAAGACCCCATAAGGAGTCTCGCCGCGGCATTCTGCACCCGCTGGAGTTTCTGGGTCAGTCTCAAGGGCAGCCCCACGTAGAGCGAGTTACAATAATCCAGTCTGGAGGTGACCGTCACATGGATCACAGTGGCTAGGTCAGGGCGAGAGAGATAAGGGGCCAACTGCTTAGCTTGGCGGAGATGAAAAAATGCCGCCTTTGTTATAGCTGTAATCTGCGCAGGTGTGATGGCCTGGGATTCCGATTCGGAGGATGAAACAGAGGAATCCCAGCCTGCACAGGAGTCCCCGCCTCCAGGGCCGGCTGAACTGGGGCAAGGCCTAGATGCTGAGGAGCCTGCACCTGTGGCAGTGCATCAGGAGCTGGTCCCAGGTGAAGCCCTTCTGGCCCCAGAGGGGCTTGATGACTCAGTGGCCACAGGTGAGCCTCCTTCAGGGCCCAGTAACCCTTCGGCCTCTCCTGATCTGCAGAGGCTTAGGGCAGAGAGGCGAAGGGAACTGGTTGCCCCCAGGAGGAGTGCTCGCCTTAAGGCCAGAGGAGGCGGGGCTCCTGGGGGTCGGGACCGCCCCTGACCTTGGAAGAGGATAAAAGCCCAGTCAGGCCGGCCCCAGGTTGCGGGAGCAACGTCATTGTTGGCTACGGACCTTCCTGTGTTCTTGATCCCTGCTCGGCCTCCTGTTCCTGACTATATGGTACGCCTGTCCCCTGCTCGGCTTCCTG
This sequence comes from Podarcis vaucheri, assembly GCF_965113315.1. Taxonomy (NCBI): domain Eukaryota; kingdom Metazoa; phylum Chordata; class Lepidosauria; order Squamata; family Lacertidae; genus Podarcis; species Podarcis vaucheri. The sequence goes on from NC_138762.1 coordinate 105,951,558, forward strand.
TTCCTGACTATCCAGTACTCCTGTTCCCTGCTCGGCCTCCTGTTCCCGACCATCCGGCGTTCCTGTTACCTGCTCAGCCTTCTGTTCCAGCGTTCCTGTTCCCCGCCTGGCTCTCTGCATCGGACCTCGCCCCTCTTTGTGTGGACTCTGCTACACTCACGGTACCTTACCCCCGGGACCAGCACAGCCTCCATAGAGAGGGAGGTATCGAAGATTACACCCAAACTCTTAACGGCCGGTGCTGGCACTAATTGCACCCCCGCAAGAGATGGGAGTTGCCCCCTCAATCCCATATCATCCCGCCCCAGCCAGAGGACCTCTGTCTTCGAAGGATTTAACTTCAACCGGCTCCCACGTAACCATCCAGCCACAGCTTCCAGACATCTGGTCAGTGTGTCTGGGGCCGAGTCAGGATGGCCATCCATCAACAGATAGAGTTGGGTGTCATCAGCATACTGATGGCAACCCAGCCCAAAACTCCGGACAAGCTGGGCGAGGGGGCGCATAAAGATGTTAAAAAGCATCGGGGAGAGAATCGCACCCTGAGGCACTCCACACACCAAGGAGTGGCGCGATGACAATTCCCCCCCCCCAAGCGCCACCCTCTGTCCCCGACCAGAGAGAAACGAGCGCAGCCATTGAAGGACTGTGCCCTGGATCCCCACATCGGCAAGGCGGTGGTCCAGGAGTTCGTGATCGACCATGTCAAAGGCTGCTGACAGATCTAGAAGAATCAGCAGCCCCGACCCGCCTCGATCCAGCTGCCTGCGGAGATCATCTGTTAGGGCGACCAGAGCCGTCTCGGTCCCATGACCAGCGCGGAAGCCGGACTGGAATGGATCCAAAGCAGATGTTTCATCCAGAAACCTACCAAGCTGTTCAGCAACTGCTGTTGTTGTTTAGTCACTTAGTCATGTCCGACTGTTTGTGACCCCATGGACCAGAGCATGCCAGACACTCCTGTCTTCCACTGCCTCCCGCAGTTTGGTCAGACTCATGTTAGTAGCTTCGAGCTCCTTCATGGATCACTGCTTGAATAACTCAGAGAAGTCATGAGCTATGCCGTGCAGGGCCACCCAAGACAGACTGGTCATAGTGGAGAATTTTCACTAAATGTGATCCACCTGGAGCAGGAACAGGCAAGCCACTCCAGTATCCCTGCCAAATTCAATGTGTTTTTTCAAAATGTTTTCTGAAAAAGCATTTCCACAGTGCTTTTTAAAATATATATGTGTGTAGATTCCACCTAGATGTTACAAAGCAGAGGTTCCCAACCTTTTGGGGCCCAGGGAGCATTTGGAAGTCAAAATACTCATCTCTGAGAGGAAAACACAAAACACCTCTACACATGTCCAAAGCAAATAAAACACACACAAATACATGAGCAGCAACCCTCCCGAACAAAAATAAAAAGTATAGTGGGTGGTGGAGCAAGCACCATGTAGGAAACTTCAGGTCCAAAGCTTCTCCTTGCCCCTCTACTCTCCTGGCTGTTGGATATTGCCCTGCAGCTATTGATGTTTCTTCTGTCTTTCTCCTTCTCTAATTCTAATAAATACTTAAAAGCTCCTACAGCAGAAAGCACGGGTGTTGAGGCTCCTCACCCGAGTTCCAAATGTTCCTGCTGCTTTGCTGTTCTTAGTCGATATTGTTTTGTATAATGGGAAGTAACGTTGCATTGTTTCTATATTCTTCTTTCATTACAGTTCTCCCAAAGTCTGCTGCTCATTGGAGAATTTGATGGGACTAGAGTCATTGTCTCTTGATGCCAAACAACTCCTTAGGTAGGTTGTGAATGTGGAGCTATTGTGACAAAACACAGAGATCCTCAGCAGGGGATGAATTAGAGGCCAGGTTGCTTATTTCAGGTGAGACATGAGATGTTAACATTTTCAAATGTCATTTAAGAGAAAATACTCGCTTTCAGAAACAGTTTTTTGATGGTCAAAGAGAACTTTTACAAGATGCTGTAGAACAGTAGGAATCACAATATACTGAAGGAATCTTACTTGAAACTACCCTGGAAATTTTTGAATTGAAGCAGACCATTTTAAAAATACAACAAGAATGTGTTTGCTTTTCAAAGAAGTCATCTGCAGTACAAAAAAGATGTTTGTAGAAAATTTTGGGGTTTGGAATATCTGCTGTTCAAGAGGATGTGTTAAAGCCAAGCACATGTTTTTGTTGAAGCCATAAGTAATATTTAATCCTAGTTTTCAAAGCTTGACAAGTGGAATCCATTCATTCCTTCTTCTGCCTAATAATTTTTTGCTCACTTCCCAGCTTTCTTGACAATTACTATACCCTTTTTCTGGTTTTTGAGGACCGTATCTATTTCCTCCAGGGTGATAGGACCGTCCATGAATTCCTGTTCCTCGTCAGTTAAGGTAGGCATGGTCAGCCTTGCTAGGAGTTTTCTGCTTTTCTCCTCAGTCGGGTCGTGGGAGGTGTATAAAAGGTAAAGGTACCCCTGCCCGAACGGGCCAGTCTTGACAGACTGTGGGGTTTGTGCGCCCATCTCACATTTATTGGCCGGGGGCCAGCGCTGTCCGGAGACACTTCCGGGTCACGTGGCCAGCGTGACATCGCTGCTCTGGCGAGCCAGAGCCGCACACGGAACGCCGTTTACCTTCCCGCTGGTAAGCGGTACCTATTTATCTACTTGCCCCCGGGGGTGCTTTCGAACTGCTAGGTGGGCAGGCGCTGGGACCGAACAGCGGGAGCGCACCCCGCCGCGGGGATTCGAACTGCCGACCTTTCGATCGGCAAGCCCTAGGCGTTGAGGCTTTAGCCCACAGCGCCACCCGCGTCCCTGGGAGGTGTATAGGTTAGAGCAAATTCTGAGGTTATTTCTTTGGGGGAGAATGTTATGTTGCCATCTTTTTTGGTGATGCAATGTATTCTTGTTTTGAGTGATTTTTTCCTACACCTGTTTGCTAATAGTCTGGAGTTTTTCCCTCCATACTCATAGAACCGTTGTTTAGATTATAAAATGTTGATCATTGTTTTGCTGATTTCTAGGGAATCTAGTTCCCTCTTTTGTTCTGTAGGTTTAAGGAGGTTTTTTTAGCTCTTGTTTGTTTGTAGCGTGATGAGAGAGCCATGATGTCTTGCTCTATTTTGCTAACTTTTGAGGTTTGTTTTTTAAGGGATCCACACGTTCCTGTCTGGACACCAGGGCACAGTGTCCAGACTGGACAGCATTCTGCTCACACAAGGTTTGATCCCCTTGGTGGAATCAGCGAACATAGGTAACATCAAAATCACAGATCACGCCCCAGTAGAAGTTACTCTCAATAAAGGAGAGGGAACACAAACCACTCCATCATGGTCCTTCAGTCCTATCCTAACCACAAATAAACAAATTAGAGAGATTCTCACAAAAACTCTCCAAAACTACTTCAAAGAAAACGATGTAGACAATATAACAACCCCCTCTCCTGTGGGATGCAATGAAAGCAGTCACCAAAGGAGCCTGCATAAAAGAGAAAACCTCCCTTAAAAACTGTGCACTTTTTCTGTCACAATCAGTATTGGCTTCTGCACTCTAAACTTTTACGGAAAGGCTTCCTCTTTATCTTCAGGTTTAGAGACCAGTGCTCAATATCTTCAACAGCCAAAATAACAGGTCAACAGTGATTGAAGTCCTACCTTCACTTTTGCTGCTAAGGTATATGTCTGACTCCTTTTTACGAGAACAGTGGTTGCTTTCCATTGTTAACAATTAAGTGATGATTGCAAGAAGGCAGAAGTATGGATTTGCGTGGGTTTCTTTGTTTTGTTTTACCTGAACCACAAGTTAGATGTTTTAATTATATGCAGCTGTATTATTTAGCAAGAAAGATTTATACAACCTGAAGAGATACCAGAGTATTTATGTTTAATTAATTAATTAATTTGTTTAAAATACGGCAGCTAAAATCTTGGGAACCACTTGATTTTATAGCAATGTAACAAAAGCAAGGCCTGACTGAAACTGGTTTTTTGTTTGAAAGACCCTTAGTGCTTCTGAGCTCCAGAGACAAAATGCTGAAAAAGTTTCAACGGAAGAAAAAAATACCTTGGGGTAAATTGTAGCTAGGGGCCAACAATATGATAATGGAAAGCCCGCAAGCAGGACACAATCTTTTCAAAGAACTAGTTCAAATATATTCAGTTGTGACATATGAACTGCTGAATAATCAAGTGAAATATCAGACCGTTTTAATCATGTTCGAGAGAGACCTTGGTGACTGGCAGTTGAATGTGAGTGCTAAATTGACTGAAATGTCTTGCATTTGAGTTGACATCTTGCAGCGTGAAGGTTCTGGTATAAAATTAAACTGCTGATATCTTGTTTGCATATGCAAGACATCTGTTGATTCTGCTAATTATGAATGAGGCACTAAGTGACCTCAGTAAGTTTCACTGAGATAAACATTTCTAACTGGGTTGCACAGGTGGATTTAAGAGCAAAATGAATATTCTGAAATCAACTTTCTTTAAATGGAGGGAAGGTGTGGCTGTGATGGAACTCTTTGTTTGCTCTGGTAGCTTTGTTGGTTACAAAGGGCACAATCAATAGTCATTAACAGCAACAGAAGTCTTGCTATTGGCTTCAATAAATTGTGCACTGCATGTTGAATTAGCAATGCAGTCACAGATTTTAATTAAAAGTTCCTTGTAAAACTTCAGATTTCTTCTTCTGCATTATCCGCTTATTTCCTGTATTTCACAACATGCAATAACATGTGTGCATCATGTCCTATATTTCACAGGCAAAGCAACAGAGCTTTGATTAGACACACCATATTCAAAACTGCACTGAGGAATGACAGTGCTTTCTGCATTTTTAAACTCTCTGTGCATTTTCTACAAATTCATTAGCTCTGTGGCAACCATATCTTTATTCTGAAGAGACCAATATCCAGCTATTTATTCCTTGTGAAAATTGCTTTGGCTTTTTAAACTCTGGTTTTGTTTTGTTTGCTATTATGGTATGCATTTTTGTGTTTATATATTGCAAAACACCCTGTGATCTTCAGATGAAGGGCAGTATAGAAATTGAATAAATGAATAAATAAATAATAATCCTTTTTTTTTAATACTCCAGTCCTGTAGCTTAATGGTTGGGAACAAGGTGTGATTCAAAGATAGTTACAGTTCAGCAAATCCTGTATTGTAAAAAGAAGATAGAGAACTTAAAACAGACATAATAAGGAATGTTGCAAAAGGAAGGGGGGGATGAATCAACTTTCAGGAATACATTCAACTAAACCATATGCAGAGCAGACACACTGAAAGTAATGGACTTAATTTGGTGTCGTTTGAAGAACCACCTACACCCATATGAACTTCTGGGCTCTTTGATCAACCTCTGAGGCCATGATTTCTGTCCTACTACTGAGGGAAGTCTGGTTGGTGAGTACCAGAGATGATGCCTCCACACTGATTGGATTCCATGCCTCAAGAATGCTGCTTGATCTCTTCTCTTGTGTCCTTTAAATGGTACTTAAACATTTTGTTACCCCACTAAGCTTTTTATTGATATTACGGCATGCCCCCCCCCAACACTTTCCTGTGATTAACAAAATATATTTTTTATTATGTGACAAAATGTCTCTCATTCTGACTTTGTCAACTGCTTTGATAAATATTAAATGATGCTTTTCCCAAGGTGGCAGTTATACAGTCTGGGAATGTTTCGAATGGCTTCATTTGCTGGAGCTAAGTGATATTTGTGTGATCCTCCAGTATCCATTGTGCATGTTCAGAAGTTCTCCCTCTTTGCTAACTTTGTAGTATCAGTTGGAATCATTAAGCAGTTCTGAGCAAGGCTGAAAGCTGTGGTTATCAGAACTGAAATGTTTAGCAACCACAAGCCAAAGCGTTCTGCCAAATAAATGAAATCTCTGTTTTGTTAATCACAGTAACATATATATTATTTTTGTGATGGACAAAATCCTAAATTGGATGCAGAGCTGGCTTGTGTGAAATGCTGTTTGATGCTTTTAATTGTAAGCTGAATTTGCCTTAAATGATAGTGCAGATGTTAATGATTACTAAGGACTGGTGGGCCTGCCTAGTACACTTATGAACCACCGTCCAGAAAGGTTCCTCCTCAAAGCCCCACCCCTCCCCACAAAGCCCCCTTCCCAGTTACTACTCACCAACGTCTCCTCCCCCTCCCCCTTGCCCAAGCCCCCTCCCCTAATTCCTCTCTAAACTTTCACAGCTCACCCCTGCAAGCACACCACCCTCTCTCTTCACCTGCCCCCCCACAAGCCCAGATCACTTTTCCATTCCAACCACCTGCTGAAAGTCCTTCTTGCTTCCCCCCTGCCACTGCCTGATTCTCCCTGAAGAAGAGAAGAGTTTGGATTTGATATCCCACTTTATCACTCCCCTTCAAGAGTCTCAAAGGGGCTCACAATCTCCTTTCCCTTCCTCCCTCACAACAAACACTCTGTGAGGTGAGTGGGGCTGAGAGACTTCAGAGAAGTGGGACTAGCCCAAGGTCACCCAGCAGCTGCATGTGGAGGAGCAGGGACGCGAACCCGGTTCACCAGATTACGAGTCCACCGTTCTTAACCACTGCACCACACTGGCTCCCCTGGTGTTTCCCTCCCTCTGGGGGATAAGCAGTCTTTTGCCAGTGTGACAACAGACTGGTACAAATATTGTACAGAGAGAAATACAGCAACTCCTTGTCACACATAATATGTCGTTTCCCCTTCAGACACACTGCAGTTTTGATCGGAGAAAAACTAAACATATATTAAACAGACAAACAAGAAGTCCAACATTTTCATCTGACTCCATTGTCACAAACTGAACTGATGGGAAAACAACAAAGTCTATCAGAATTTTTAGAAAACCTTTTCTCCTTGCTCAAACGCTGTCTTGAGCGCTATCTAAAAGCAAAAGTAGACAGCTCAGATTTTGTTACTTTTGAGACAGTTTGGAATCAACTACAATACATTACTGACTGCATAGATAATTCATTATTCATGCCATTATTTTCTAAATCATTCTGGTTTGTTTGCTGGATATTGACATTATTTTCTACTGTAAAAAGTGAAGCATTCACCAAATACCTTGAATGAACAGGTTAACAGTAGGCCTCTCATATTAATCTATACAAATTTCCTTTTCCATTTAATTCACTCCTTTAAAAATAATTTCTTTGCTTTTCAACCAATATGACAACTTTATAATTAAATGTTTTGACATGAAAAAGCTTTATCCATTTTCCTGATAAATCAGCTAACTAAGCAAAGGTCTTTATCACTAAAAGCATGGGGAAAGAAAGGAGGTGTTATGAATACTGAGTAAATCTTCTTAAAATGATTAATGGAGAAAATACATTTATGTAGACTTGAAATAGAGATGGACAAGACAATTTGATATTTCATTATCACTCAGCCATAAGTACATTCTTTTTCCGTTCAATAAAGACAAGCCACATAGTCAAGCTCACTTTATTCAGAACAAGAAAAATGTACAAAATATTGGCCCAAAAGGGCTAGGGTATAACATATATTTATTTTAACACACTTCCAAGGAGATCAAGCAAAAAATGGCTGGGTTGGTTTTTTTCCATGTCAAGACTGTAATGTGGGTTATATTGACTGGGCTGATGTATAATGCAATTGTGTGGAAGCTCTAAATCACATATCTCAAGTAATAGTTGCATGAAGAATGCAATTCTTTCGCATATAAACATTTCCCATCATGCCACTGGCACTTCACAACAGCTTTGTGCGAAAAGCCATGAGAAAAGGCATGTCCATTTTATAGTGGCTGTGAATCAACCTACCTATATGGATTAGCTAGAGTCCACCCAAAATACTTTTGTGACTAAGCAGGAACAGGCAAACTAAGACTGTACCAGAGTAATAGCTTTTCCCTTCCTTTCTGCTTCCTAGATATATTCTTGGATGAAAGGAAGTCAGGAAGTGACATAGCTGGCTTCAGTTATTCATTGTGGAATGTACTTTGGTTTTAAACAAAACCCTGGAATCCATCAACAAGAGCCAAGTGTAAAATAATGACCATACTGTAAATTCAGGAATCAAGCATGTATGAGCACATGCTAAAAGAATTTGCTTCTAGTACCTGAACTGAACTCACAGTTCTTTCACACAAATACCCACTCCAGGTGTGCTCCCAAACTTTCTTCATTTTTGTTGCCCCCATTTTTTGCAGGGGTTATGGACTTCTTTTTTATTGCAATTGTTAAAATGATTGGGGATCAAAACCTTGTGGATCTGCTGCAAATCACCCAAGATCTATCAGGGGGTTCAAGTTTATCTTCTGGTGCAGTCCCCGCCCTGACAGAATTCAGTTCTGTTGGCTAAAATAGAGGGTTCTTTGGGCTTATAGATTAGGATGAATCTCTTGAAATCGAGCAGATGGTTCAGTGTCATATGGTAGAATCAAAGCAAATCCAGTTTTGAAGCCCAATAGTATTTGACATGTCTAAATAATGTATGAAACCGTCTATTCACTTGAGATGTACTACACTTTTTGAAAGTAAAAAAATAAAATAAGCAGAGAGGAAGAGAACCTGTCTTGCCCCTCATTTTTCCTTGGTGACTTGCCCCAAAGCCCCGACCCCCAAAAGACTTGCCAACCAGCCCCCTCCCAGTTGACTGGCAACTCTAGTCAGGAAGAAGGAAAAGAACAATTGTCTTTTTGAGGTGGAGGGGGTTAGAGAGTTCTAGATTATTTGTCTCTGGAGGAAAATGAATGAAATGGTAGGAGGAATGGTGGAAGCAGGTGATGCGCAATAAAAATAGCATTCTATTTAAAAATAATAAACCCAATATATTTTCCTGACCTTTAAATGTGCCCTAAATGTTCTACCTGAAGGAACTGCCTTATTCTACCTGATCTTAGGGTCTGTCTTCCTTGCTGACTTGTGTGTTGTGTTGTCCTACTTTCTCAAGAGTGTAACTTATTGTGCACTGCATGCTTTCTGGAGAAACTACTAGACTGAATAAGTACTGTCCAAAGTTAAGGCACAGTTAAGAGAAGGACGCCTTCACAAAGATCGTCAGCCTGCATGTATATCCTTTAAAATGTTGCTTTGATTACATTTTGAATTACTCCAGTATCTCATAAAAGTATAAGCGTCCAAAACTGGGCACCTTTAAAATGGGGAAACAGTTCAGAATTAACAATTCCACCATATGGACACACAGACTAGTCAGAAGGGAAAAATCCTTTAAAGGGATAGCAGTTTAACGAAAATATCTTTGCTGTTAATGGTAAGCACTGAAGTAGGTTTCATTTATAGCTATTTAATGGCTCTTCTGTGATGAGCTAGCTGAAGCTATTTCAACACAGAATATTAAGTTTGTACTTAAACTTCAAATTATAACAGAAAATGAACAACCAGAAAAACCTCCTAGCCATTAAAATGTTTCAGCAACCAGAAGTGACCGTTAATAGTGAATGTGAAACAGACAGGCATATAAACTGTTGAGATAAGAGTTAAGACTTATTTAGAGCCACTTTCCCTTTTCCTTCTGGTAATCTTGCATGTCTTTTGGGTTTATAGATGAAACATTCCTTAACCCCCATAAATAAATATTTATGTTTTAAACTGAAGAGGCCGCAAAAACTCTACTTAAAGAAGAGTCTTCTTAATTACTTAGGAAAACAGATAAGCAATGATGATATTTGGCTTAGGCCTCACTTTCTTTCTGCCCATCAGGGGCGAAGGAGGGGGGGTGCGGACCGCCCCAGGTGTCACCACTGAGGGGTTTGACAAAAGGCTGGGTGGCACTCGAGCCACGTATCTCTCCTGGGGGAGACCCAGTGGCTTGGGTGCGCACAGGCTCCACGCTGCCCAAACGGTCCACCCGCTGCCTCCCCCCCCCAGCTGTAGGGCGGCTGAGTGGAGGAGGCAGGCAGACTCCAGAGGCCCCACCCTCACCCCACCCTTATGGGCAGCTCGCCCCATCCCTGGGCATGCCGCCCAGGTGCCCGAGCGGCTTTCTCCGCCGCTGCTGCCCATTCGTTCCAGAAGATGTTTGATAATGCAATTGGGATTGTGCTGGCTTGCCCTATCATCTCCAGTGAACCCACTCTTTCTTCTGATTGCAAGTTAGACCTAGCAGTTGTGAAGCATCTCCCTCCCCTGATCCTGGTGTCTTCCTTAAGCTAGAGACATAGATTTCAAGTTTGCACAGCTTCTCCCCATCCTCTCTGCATCCACACCCTGGCATTTTCTCTATTTTGTAAGCTTAGGGACACAGTTTTGCTTTTAATGTCATTTTTGAAGATGTCTGGATTGCTGAGGTGTTGCAAAGCACCACCAGTTTCTGTGCCTCAACTTGCATGGCCTCCTACAAAATCTCACTTCACCTCAGACAAGTCCAAAATCACTTTGAGGTACCTTATTTCACGTTGGGATTCAGGATCTATCTGAATCCTATCCACAACATGTGTCACTTTCTGCCCATATAATGTTTGTTGTATGACCAGCTGAGTTCTGTACGAAAGCACACAGTGAATGGGTGTTTTTTATTAAATGGAATCCTTAGTGTTTATTAACAACTCGTGTAAAATATATCAAGAAATTCTGGCTTCCTTATGTTTGCAAGAGTTATTTTTCATTATCTTGACTGAGGCTAGAATATCAGTTCGGGAATCCAGACGTGTGCTGTCAACATTTATGCACTGAACGTGCAATGAGAATAATGCGCCTGAGGTAGAAAACAAATAACAGATAAGCAACAGTTCTATATTAAAAATAAGCTTCAGAATGGAACAAATATGGCAGACGGTTACAGTATATACTGTATACTGTATATACTGTATAATGGTTGTTCATTTTATGTGGACAAAAACCTTTAATGATGTTCAGGAAGGAGATCTAGGTTTCTAATGCTGTACAGGGGCTCCTACTACCCTTATACAGGACGACAGCTGCAAATCCAGTTCCCCACCTGAGTTTACCCCCTTAATGGACCTGAACACTATTTACTTGAAGGCAAAGTCCTTTGGTAGCTGCAAAGCCAGCTGGTTCTGCAGTACCCTTGGACAAATAAATACTCCAATTATCCTTTGCCATCACACATCTTTGTGATTATGTCAGGAGGCGGCAAATACCTATGTGTGCAATTGTTTTAGAGTTTTAACATCTGGCCCTTTATTAATATCAGTATAACATGTGTTGTGGAATCGGTTGTAGAATAAGCTGTGATCCGGTGACAGCCAGTGCTCTCAGATGCATTTTCAGGTGGTCCCCAAGACTGCAATGAAACTAAAAGAGGAAAGTTCTAAAGAGCCAGTTGGTATTGTAAAGTTTTCCCCATCTGCTCAAAAGGCAACCCACTTTTCAGCTCCCCCCCCAATTGAAACTGGAATGGTCTTGTCTTTCCAGCTTTAGAAACAGCTGCAGTTGAAATGCCCAACAGCTTCTTACCCACCCCAGAGCTTTGTACACAAATTGTCTCCATGTGCACAAGCGGTAGTTGAATTTTAACACAGAAGCTGTTCAAACGTTCTCCGCCATAAAGTAAGAAAATGAGGTGTGCAGCAGAGTAAGAGAAAAGTAGAATATTGGGCCACAGTGAAACAGTCTGAGAGGTGCTTGTGTAAGGCATTTGCCATTAAAAAAAGCAGATCTCACAAAATGGTAGTTTGCATAAGTGCCAAGTTAAAATTCTCAGCATGGTTTAACAATCCCTCTTACAAGGAATTCTGGAAATTGCAGCTTTGTAAGGAGAAAGGGAGTCTCCAAGCAACCCTCAGCACCCTTAGCAAGTTACACCCCCTATAATTCTTTGGGGGAAGCCATGACCGCTTAAATGTATGGTGCGAATGCGACTTAAGTGCAGAAAATCATCAGAATAGTCCAAATGTTTGGTGAAGTGAGTATCTGAGGATACATTCTCTGGGTGGGCTGTATACTATAGTTAGGAACAAATACTTGAAATCGGTGAATATTAAAGTGCGGCCCCTGGACTGTCTGTCTGATATAAGAGGTCACATAACCTGATGCTGAATGGCAAACAAAAATGTCATTTTATGTGCAGGTTTATAGAAGAAATACTAGGAACATACTCCAGGCCTATTTTCCGATGGAAACAAAATCCCACAGCTTGTTATTTGGACTTGGGTACAGAAGTGTGTTTCATAACCTCTTTTTTCTGCTCTTCTTCTTACAAAAAAAAAGAGCCCTTCTTAAAGTAATTTTATTTTTTCTTCGCTGTTGCTTGGCAATAATAAATAGCAACATTGTAATGACCATGAACAACTTTGGCTACTGCAGTGTAGAGTGCATCAGTTCCATAACAAATGTTGTATGAATTTTTGTAATGCAGTTTAACACAGCATGAGAGCTTCTTGTGCTTGATGCCAAACCAATTTGATCAGCACAGCTCCCTAGAAACTTGACCTTGTAAAAGAAAATGTAACTTTATCTTGGTGAAAGAAATAAAATGTCACACGGCTGAGCAGGTTCTGTGTGTGTGGGCTAATGGTAGGAGTTGAAATGAAGGATCAAGTTATCAAGCAAACACTTCTGATTGGAAGTTAATTAGTATTCTTCACTGCCCATGCCTCAAAGACTGTTTAGGGAGCCCGAGAAGACATTGCTTTGTTGGGAGTCTCTCTCAACACCATGAGGCATCAGATGAGGCAGATAAAAAAACTATTCCAGGGGGTACAGTGTCAACCTATTACCCCTTCCCTGGTGTTTCAGGCCAGATAATATTGGTTAACCCATTGTGAATATTCATAATCTGTGAATATTGTTGAAAGCAGCTGAAAGGGCTTTGAACTAGGTTTGTATGGCAACAGCACAGCCTTTTTCCTGGACACAATAACTGAGTTGTGTTGATAATAATGCTGCAATTATTGTGATGTACAAGCAGATTATCATGCTACTAAAATACACTGTTTTCCTGTCACTAACCCTGCAATTACAGGGTCTTGGGATGGTGTCCCATGGGCCATAGGAAGCATGGGATCTCCCTCTCTCAGGGTAGAGAGAGAAAACTGGTTTCAGAGAGGGAGATTCAATACAGGCCGACACTTTCCCGACACTTTCTAAACCTCTGCAGCTTTGTTCTTCCAGTAATGGTCCTCTGATGCTGATATGGCTGAAAAGGGGAAGTGGCAGGGTGCATGGGATCATGCTCAAGTAGACCAGGAGAAGTCATGGATCCAAAGAATCCTAGTCTTTCCCAGTCCCCATTCCTGTCCCAAACCACTGGGAGGGAAAGGAAGGGGGGAACAAAATGATAATTGCAAGAGCAATTCCACTTGTGCAAGATTGACAGGGCATGGGATGACGTGGTTCAGCTGTGTTTGGCTCTCCCTCTCAAATAAATTCAAGAATAGGGATTTGAAAATTGCTTTGAAGCTTGCTGTTAATCATCAATATTTATTTCCTCCCAACTGAAATCATAAATGCCAGGAGAGAGGGTGCCAATCAGATGAGAATATCTGATTTAACCAGACCCACCTATATTGTTCAATATTAATGATTCACTGTGGGACTGAAGCTTGTTACAGATATGGGGATGCATGTGAACTGGCCTCTAATCTACAAAGTATAGAACTCAAATTCTGCACTTTCTCAACTACCATTTCTTATTTTCATTGCTGCATTAGTAGAAATACGGAATCTAAACTAGGACATATGCAAACGGTGATGCAATGTACTTTTCACTCTTTCAATTTTTGTGCATATATGAACTTTCAGAAATAAATACTCCAAATTATCATAAAAATATTAAGGCAATGACCAAACCTTTCCTCTCTTTCTTTCTCTCTCTCTTTCTCCTCCTATCAATATTTCCATTTCAGTTTCTTAATTCCAAATATTTTCAGAAATGACATTCATGTAAACAACAAAATGCATTTTGATTGATTGGTTGATGGTATTTATGAGCTGCCTCTCTTCCCAAAGGCATTAAAGAGAATGTACAACATTTTACCTTACAATACCAAAAATCATCTAAAATGTACTAAAAATAATAAGTAAACAGCAATTGCACAAATATACCGTAAAAAAACCAAATCTAGCACTAAAAATTCTACAAGACACAGCAATAAGAAACCAAGCTAATAAAATAGAATCAGCAGTAAAATCAGGAATAAGAAAATGAAAATGGCAGCGATAAAGACATAACAATAGACTAGGAGCAGCAAAAAGCAGTAGCCCAAATCCAGGAAAGGATATCTGTATGTGGATCTGGAACTAGATGCGCATCATCTGAATGCAGAAGTCATCCATCCACTCTGGATTTCTCTTCTGCCACCAGCAGGAATGATTTTACCTGTGCAGTCCACATGCCATTTCACAGACCCACAAGCACTATATTCTCCATTGCGGTACATCTACAAAAGTGGGTGGTAGATTGCTACACCTAGCATAACCAGCCCAAGAAGAAAGGTTTAAACATTTTCTCTTTCTTGGGTGTGGGATAATTTTGAGATTTGCATTTTAGCACACAAAAAGAAAATGAACCAAAAAGCAAATGCAGACTGTGGAAAAAATAATTGGAGCAGGGAGTGACTAAGTTGCAGACTATGTGATGGTGAAGAAGCATGGTGAGGCAGCAAGCCATATACAGTGGTGCCCCGCAAGACGAAATTAATTCGTTCCGCAATTTTTGTCGTCTAATGAATTTTTCGTCTTGCGAAGCACGAAATCCCATAGGAATGCATTGAAAATCAATTAATGCGTTCCTATGGTCAAAAAAAGTCCAAACAAAGCCAAATTTGGTACAACAACAGTTTATTAACTGCTCTTTAAAGTCACACATACTGTAAAGAGCAGTTCAAAAATTTAAGGGAAAATAAATTAACTTTATAAACAAAACATGTCTTTGTTTTTAGTCAAAGAAAAAAAGTCGCGAGACGTTTTCGTCTTGCGAAGCAAGCCCATAGGGGAAATTCGTCTTGCGAGGCAAATCGCGAACGGAAAAACCTTTCGTCTAGTGAGTTTTTTGTCTTGCGAGGCATTCGTCTTGCGGGGCACCACTGTAATTTATGAAGGAGCCAATGCTGTTTAACACCCCACCCCAACCAAAAAAAATACCTCTTTGTCAAGGAAGAGGAATGAGGGGGAGCAACTCTGGTCCGCTTCCTCTTCTGAACACCTTGATCTGTAGAATTTTCGCATACTGAAGGGGCTTGTGTGGCATGCATTGAGGAAATGCAGAGGAAGCAGTGCAAAAAAGGCAAAGCTTCCTTAGCTCCATCAGCAACTGCATATCACAGACCATTCTTACCTGCACCAGGAGAGTCAATCCTTCTTTGCCAATCCGTGTTAAGTATAATTGTTTAATGTACATTATTGTATACTGTGTAGCATGGCTGGGAATTTCTATGGAGCTGAAGAAGAGTCTGCCAGGTTAATCTTAAATGGGGCTGTATCATGAGACTATATATCTGCTGACTCAATCACAAGGTGCTTAGAGACACAGGAAAGAGATAGTATTTCAGGTCTATGCATATGCTAATCTGGAAGGCATCTATGTTGGGTGTGTAAACTCTTTATTCCAAGCTACAGGAGAGAATGGATATGTGAATCTCTGTCTCCAGCAAACAGAATGAGACTAATGGAGGCTGCAATGGAGAGGAGAAAGAGCTTTGATTTTTAGCTCAGAATGCATGATATTTGTAATTATGTTATCATGCCTTATGCTGGGACCAGTATAAGAAATATACAAGTAAATGAATGCAACTTTTGAAGCTTTTTAAATATATTTTTAGATGGGAGAATTTTTATTTTCAATACAAGAGTCAGTTTTGGTTCACCCAATAGCTTCCATATGTACAATATTAATAACCTCAATAATTCTCATATGAAAGTCTGGTCTTGCAATTGCATTACAAGTTTTGGGGGGAACCTAAAAAATCAGGCCTTTAAATATATGGGTGGACCATAAAGAAAGTGATGGAGTGGAAAGGTTTTGGCAGCAATATTACTGGGATTTTACAGAATACCTGAGCGAATGCAAGAAGTATTTTGGCTTTGTTTCATCTGTGCAGAAAATGTCTGGTGTGGAAGCATGACCAGAGTGGCTATATGTGTGAGTAGAAGACCTACATTCCTGGAGGCGTTTCCCCTACAGGAACTTTTAATACTCTTGTCTCTTTTGCTGTAGCCACATGGCTTTTCACTTAGGAGATAGCATCTTGCTTAGTTCCCTATCCAGCTAGCATCTGAATTAGCAGAACCATAGGAAGGCTGCCTAAGAGCATTTCTGAAAACAGCAGCAGGTAGATTAACCATCTGCTACTAGCCACACCTAGATGCCTGATTAGAACACGGAGAATGGTAAGTGAACACTGGATGTATCATGCTGGTGATTCAGAAGGTTCAAAAGTAATTAGGAATCCTTTAGGAATTCAATCTTTCCAAAGTCTAAAATGAACTGAACTCTAACCTTATCCACTCCTCTCAGATTCACGTGTAGACTGAAATTTAGTTGACTTTTCCATTTCCTAAATATTCCATCATAGTTCCCAGCACATAAAACATAACAAAACGCATGAGTGTGTTTTCGAAAAGAAAAACAAATTTTAGTAATAGTTATTTTGGAAGAAAATTACGTTAGGCTGAAATCTTAGGCTCTTGTCAGGAAGTGATCTCCATTGACGTTGGTGGGACTTGCTTTTGAATAGACATGGATAGGATTGCCCTGATAGAAATGGGTATTTTGAGAGAAAATATGCTTTGAACTATACATTTAAATGATTTCTTTGTAAAGATTTTTTTTAACAAATTGCAGGTTAATGTGGAAGTTGGAAAGCCTTGTGAGCTAACAATGGCAAAAGTGACACAGACTGAAAATAGAGTGGTTTTTCTGTTTCTACTAGCAACCACATTGCACTAATCTCAGCTAACAGAAGTACAGGTCCCAGAACTAAGGCTGGGGGAGAATTTTCAGTGGGGAATCAACCTGATTTGATGTTCTTAAACCTGATTGCAGTTTGGAATGCAACTATCCTCCAGATTATGCAGTTCTCCAGAATTTATGATGACCGTTTTTGTTCTAAAAAGTGTGCACAAAATACATTTTTTATGTATGCATATATTGGGGAGAAAATGCACTGAAAAGCACTGGAATATGTTTAGAAATGTATTACCATCGTCCCGTGTATAATTTGCATGAGGATTTGTCTGTGTGTTTTGTGGTGGAACTCTGCCACTTTCGGGTTTGTTGTCTAGTAGAAACAAAAGCCGAAAACAGCCAACAGGAAAGCAAAAGGATTTTATTATTGTACAAGAATGGTGTCTCACCAACCTCATAGTAAAGATGGCAGACCCCCAATTGCAAATCACACATATGCATTTATAATTTCACAGAAGCAGCTTGATGCCCCACTCCCAGCTTGTCTCACCTTTATGTAGGAGCTATAACCCAGTCATAAAACTCCACAAACCACTTCCAGTCTTCCTTAAAGATTCTTTCACCCTGGTCGTTTATTCTACTATTTAAATTAGCCATTTCTGCACATTCCACCAACTTCATCCGCCACTCCTCCATTTCTGAGCATATACCATTACAAGTCTTGAGTTCTGTTCTCCATTCTCCACTGGTCAGCTTTGGGTCCACCCCCTGACCACAGGAAAGGATTGACACTGGAGCACCAAGGGAACATGTAGGTGCATGGAGGCTGCAGAACATGTTTGATACTTATGTGGCCAAGGGACCTTCGGCTTCAATTCTATTACTCCCTACTTGGGAGTAAGCCCCATTGAATTCAAAGGGACTTACTTGAGCAGAGATTAAGTATTATATGCTATAAGCATATGACTTCCAGGCTTTTTGGTGCATAAGTGAATTTGTAAATGTCTTAACTCTTTATCTTAAACTGGGGGAAAAAACCAACCAGAATGACAAACTCATGCTGCCATTGCTTATCCCTGCATTTGAATCACAAGTTACTTTTAAATGAACATGGGGTTTGCCCATTGGTATCTTAGTTTGTTGTAGTCATAAATACTGCCTGCAGTTCAGTCCTGGTAGGCATCAGAAATAATATACAGCTTGTTTATGTTCATTTACACATAAAATAAAATTAATTCTGCCAAACAGAAAGTTCAAAATTGAATCTATAGAAAAGAACTTGCTGTACATTAGTTGGCAACATTCTGAGACAAACACAATGGTTTGCAATTATATTCAACCTATGTTGTTGCCTTTGGCAAATAGCCCACAGCTGTAAATGTAGCAATTGGTTGAAGGTGATTTAGTGGTATATATTTTAGGAAGAGTCCCAGAGGAGCTCATAGTGTATGAAGCAATAAATGTCACCTATAGATCTGATAAATAAGGCATCTTGCTGAGCACACCACAAACTGCTGTACAATCCTCGCTTCTAATACTGGAAAGTTTTAGCTGAAGCTTTAAAAAGAAAATTATTTTTTGGCTTGGGAAATGTTTAGTTTAAAGACAATAAAATCTGGTCATTCGAGTCTGTGAAAATGACTCTAGATCAACACATTAAAAACAGAAAAAGATATGTGTCAGGAAGTTCAGGGTAAAACCTGTTGGCATAGTAGTGGTTCTATAAATCAAGATCTCCATTTTAGGTTGAGAAATAGGATTTGCTTCTGTTATTATTACCTACCATTTCTTACAACGAGCCTGCACATCTTATGGCTCACTGTGCTAAGCATAACTCCCTTGTTTTCATGGTCCCTGGCAGACAGTTACCAGAGCCATGCTAGGTCCCATAGATGATTAGTAAACTGCATTGAACATGATGTGCTACAAAGCTTCTTTACAATGTTCAGAAGAATGCTCTATGAACCAACCATATTTGCAACCTCACATGTGTAACCTGGTGGCGGGCATGGAGGAGAGCTGTGGAGCTCAATCCCTTGCCCCCCAGATTCATTTTCCTGGGCAACAACCTCCTTGGGCAGCAGCCGGTGCCAAGCATATTGATAGGCTCACATGATGACGTCAGTTAAAATAGCAGCTTCAGCACTGGACTGACCCATTATTCTCCTTTGTGTCATGCTACAATTTCCACAATTCTTGTTTGCCAGCATTAGTTTGCGTGTGTGTGTGTGTGTGTGTGTGTGTGTGTATATATATATATATATATATATATATATATATATGCAGGTTTTGGTGTCTTCGGGTGTCTTCCCGTGTAAGAGTCGGGGTGTCCCAGACACCCCGACTCTTACACGGGAAGACACCCGAAGACACCAAAACCTGCATTCCTGTACCCGTGAAAATCTACGAAAGCATATATATATATATATATATATGCAGGTTTTGGTGTCTTCGGGTGTCTTCCCGTGTAAGAGTCGGGGTGTCTGTGCGACGTTTCGACGAGGTCTCACTCGTCATCTTCAGGCTGGTGCTTTCGGCTTCTTGTTACGTGTCCGCGCTCCGCCCGCCGCGTTCCCGCTCTTGTCCTCCGCAGCCGCCGAGCACCGTCTGAGAGGAAAACGTCGAAACGTCGCACAGACACCCCGACTCTTACACGGGAAGACACCCGAAGACACCAAAACCTGCATTCCTGTACCCGTGAAAATCTACGAAAGCAAATATATATAGAATGCCGTCAAAAAAGAAGAAAAAACTTCCTCTCTTTTCCAACACATGAAAGAAACAGGACACGAAATTAATTTTGCAGATTCCAAATTGCTCTTTAACATGGAACATCACCACAAGAGAATAATCATGGAAGCCATCGAGATAGAGAAACACCCTCACAACATGAACAAGCGTGACGACACGTCCCGCCTGCCAGACATCTGGAAATTAGCCCTCCCCACAAAAACCGACACCAGAACCAGAGGCACACAGAACGCCGTCACCAATCAACCACACCAGACCCAAACCCAGACCCTCTCCACAGACATATTACAGACTCCATCCAGTAGCCAAACTATAGTGGCACCTCCGGATGCTGCACCCCCCTGCAATCCCTACACAGATCTGGCTGGCACAAGGCACAAAACCACAGCTCGCCCCTATACACGAAGCCAAGCCAGAGCACAACTAAATGCAGCACAGCCATCTTCTCAGAAAAACTCTTCACAAGCTCAAGAGGTCAAGACACAAAAGCTTTAGCAACTAATCTACACTTAATGACCCACCCAGTGGTATTCAGAATATCACTCATGAAATCACTCAAGATATCCCTCAAGTAATTAAGGAACAAAAGAAGAAGAGGCACACTAATCTAGGAACTTCCTCTCTGCCCAGAACGTTGGAGGCTATACACCACACCCCTCAACAGTATTTATAGGAACTCAAACACCAGATTCTGCTCTGTTCCAGTAACAAGAAGCCGAAAGCACCAGCCTGAAGATGACGAGTGAGACCTCGTCGAAACGTCGCACAGACACCCCGACTCTTACACGGGAAGACACCCGAAGACACCAAAACCTGCATTCCTGTACCCGTGAAAATCTACGAAAGCAAATATCTCACCTCTACGGGGAGGAAACCTTCCAGCTGACAAGAACCTACGAGAAACTAGAAATCCGAAGAGCCACCATCTTATGTGATCTCCTGTTCCTACGCAACTGCCGAGACAACAACTTAACTCCCACATGCTTCCAACTTAAATTCCACTCTAAAACCCCAGCTACCGAAAGGATCCTGAAACGAACTGAACTATCCCTAATCAGAAACGAAATACATAAGAAAAGATACCTACTAAACCAAACCAACAAAGATCTGCTCACTCTTCACCTCAAACTATGTAACAAAATCCACCCTGCACTCTGGGACAAATGCAAACAACTAGCCGTCTGGAGAGCTGAAACTGAGACCTCACATAAGACAGACAGACACACCAACAAACTCTACAAACTAGAGAAACGCCAGAAACCCAGCCACCCTCCACAACAACCCATGAAACAAACAGTACATAACATATCAGACAGGATCCTCACCCCAACTGAAACCAAAGTACTCTCCAAAGGTTTCAACTTTGCAGTCGCCCCCAGACGCATCCCCACGGAAAACATCATATGCGGAGTCGAAGCTAGCCTGACCAAAATCGACCCAGATGAAGCCAATAAAATCAGACTTGAAGTCACCAACATCCTTTGCTCCAGCAAACCACCCAGAAGCAATTTACACAAAGAAGAACAGAAAGCACTCACCAACCTGAGGAAAGACAACAACATAATCATTCTCCCAGCAGACAAAGGCAACGCCACTGTTGTGATGAACACATCGGACTACCAAGCAAAACTATCAAATCTACTCCAAGACCCTACCTACCAACCTATAAAAACAGATCCCACCACCTATCTGGAAAAAACCACCAAATCCAAAATAAAAGCCTCTCCTATCAGTGAAGAAATCCAGCTAAGAATCATCCCCAGAGAAAAATCTTCCAGATGCCCCAAACTCTACGGTCTCCCCAAGATACACAAAGAAGGAACACCACTCAGACCAATAGTCAGCTCCATAGGCTCACCTCTACAAAATCTCGCTAAATTTCTCGCTAAGCAACTTCAGCCCTATGCAGAATCCATCGCTTCACACGTTACTAACTCCTTCCAGTTCATAGAAACAATAAAGAAGCAATACCTACATCCCGATGACCTACTTGTGAGCTTCGATGTTGTATCTCTCTTCACTCAAGTGCCCATTAATGAAGCCTTGACAGCCATTCAAAACAAATACAACCCCCCCAAATACATCCTGGACCTGACCAACCACTGCCTAACCAACACGTACTTCATCCACAATGGACAAAGATACAAACAGATAGAAGGAGCACCTATGGGATCACCCCTCTCACCGGTCATCGCAAATTTGTACATGGAACACTTTGAAACCAATGCTTTAGACAAGTCAGAACACAAACCCAAACTTTGGCTCAGATATGTTGACGACACCTTTGTAATTTGGCCACACGGGAAAGAAAAACTAGATAGCTTCCTCACACATCTCAACAGCCTACACCCCAAAATACAATTCACTATGGAAATAGAAGACAACAACCAACTCCCCTTTCTTGACGTCCTAATCTACAAAAAACCTGATGGCTCCCTAGGACACACTATCTACCAGAAAAAAACACACACCAACCGCTACTTACATGCACAATCACACCACCATCCTGCACAAATAAGCTCCGTAGCCAAGACTCTCATCTCCAGAACCAAACGCCTGGCTGACAAAGACCACTTGACAACTGAGTTACAGAATCTCTCAAATGTGTTAATCGCCAATGGATACCAGAAAAACAGGGTTACGAAGCTAATCCAAAAAGAAACACCCCCCAAAAACCAAGACACAGAAGAAAACAATGGCATGGCCCTCCTTCCTTATATCAAGGGCACTACAGACAAAATCAGCAAAATCCTCCATAAACACAATATCAAAACAGCCTTCTGCACCAACCAAAAAATAGCCAATATCCTCAGAAACCCAAAAGACAAAATCCAGCTGGAAAACCAAGGGGTCTATGAAATACCCTGCAAAGTCTGCCCAGCCACGTACATTGGACAAACAAACAGACGAATAAATGCACGTATCGCAGAACACAAGAATGCCGTCAAAAAAGAAGAAAAAACTTCCTCTCTTTTCCAACACATGAAAGAAACAGGACACGAAATTAATTTTGCAGATTCCAAATTGCTCTTTAACATGGAACATCACCACAAGAGAATAATCATGGAAGCCATCGAGATAGAGAAACACCCTCACAACATGAACAAGCGTGACGACACGTCCCGCCTGCCAGACATCTGGAAATTAGCCCTCCCCACAAAAACCGACACCAGAACCAGAGGCACACAGAACGCCGTCACCAATCAACCACACCAGACCCAAACCCAGACCCTCTCCACAGACATATTACAGACTCCATCCAGTAGCCAAACTATAGTGGCACCTCCGGATGCTGCACCCCCCTGCAATCCCTACACAGATCTAGCTGGCACAAGGCACAAAACCACAGCTCGCCCCTATACACGAAGCCAAGCCAGAGCACAACTAAATGCAGCACAGCCATCTTCTCAGAAAAACTCTTCACAAGCTCAAGAGGTCAAGACACAAAAGCTTTAGCAACTAATCTACACTTAATGACCCACCCAGTGGTATTCAGAATATCACTCATGAAATCACTCAAGATATCCCTCAAGTAATTAAGGAACAAAAGAAGAAGAGGCACACTAATCTAGGAACTTCCTCTCTGCCCAGAACGTTGGAGGCTATACACCACACCCCTCAACAGTATTTATAGGAACTCAAACACCAGATTCTGCTCTGTTCCAGTAACAAGAAGCCGAAAGCACCAGCCTGAAGATGACGAGTGAGACCTCGTCGAAACGTCGCACAGACACCCCGACTCTTACACGGGAAGACACCAGAAGACACCAAAACCTGCATATATATATATATATATATATATATATATATATATATATATAGAAAAAATAAGATTTTATACCCCATCTTAAAGGGCCCATGGCCCTCAAAAGGCAGTTTAGTCCTAAACCCAGGCGACACCCACTTTCTTTGGAATAACAGTCTGCATGGTCTCAGTTGGGCCCAACAACTTGCAAAGCTGTAAAGGAGATTTGTCCAAGAGCTTCCACAATATTAAATGTAAATATGAACTTCTACTTATTTTATAGGGACAATAAACATTTTGTCACAGTTGGAAGTGGTGTTTCGGTCACCATGAAAGACAACAATAAAGAGTGTGGGACTTGTCAAACTGTTTTTCTTATGGCATCTGCATTTGTAGTCCAAATAGAGAGACAGGGAGGGGGAAAAGAAATATTTACAGGAAAATGAGTAGCCTTTAAGCTATGTGTTCAGAAAGCAAAATACATAAAATCCCAGTCGCATGAATGTTGGGGAAATGAGGGCTGTCATGATGTACTTTAGAATTAGGAATCGCTCCCCACCAAATGTACTTGCACTCAATTATAGATTAGTTGCTTAAGAGTCTGAAATGAAAAGAAAATGGCCACTACCTTGAATTCTCTACATTGCTCAGAAACTGTGTTAGTGCACAGCAACTGTTTTGCATTCTGCATCGGCTCAGAGACTAGAACCATACCTTTACCAAATAAAGGCACCCGTGATACTCTAATTTAGTCAATTTCACATTGCTAAGTCACTCTTCTGAATGAAGGAGAAACAAGACTCCTGGAATTGAATGGCCAGGAAGTTTAAACTGTCCCCCTACAGACTTTGTGTGTGTAACCTTTCTTAATGTCAAATTTGTGTCTATTTATTCTCCTGGGCAGAGACTGTAACAGCTTGTCCTTTGTGCATGTAGTTCTAAAAGTGACCATCCTAAAAGTGACAGGACACAGCAGGAGACTGCTTAGGTACCACTATAGCCACTGGTCCACACCCATTTTTTCTGCTGTAGCATCTAACACTTTCAGGAAAGGCACAAAAGAAATGAAAAACAAAAGGATTGGAAAGAGGAAGGTTAAGTTCAGTGAACTAGAAATTGCCTTTCCTCCCCCACCTCCACACACCCCACCTCAAGGAAATTAGCCTAGATTTCCAGGAGCCCCACTCTTCTAGAATAATTTGATTTCTAATATTTGCAGATATAAATGTGTTTCAATTACTGAAAAATGAATTATGCTATGGAAAACTGATTAATATGTTCATCACTCCCATTACCTGCCTGCCTCTTCCCTTGAGAAGGGGGTCTTTTATTATAACATATGCACTCGATTTCAAGACACTTTTTTGTGCTTCAGGCAGAATAATTATATAATTTCTAGCCAATTCAAATGAGTAAAAATAGGTCAATGTCCTTACCAAATGTTATCACTCTCTTTCAGCTAAATTGATACACCTGGGAATATGAGATGTGTAATCTTTGGTCTAGCAATCTATGAAGCAAGGGCTGCATAGGTTAGGCAGTAATAATACTGTGTTAAATACATTCCATAAATAAATTTCAGTGGAATGAATATAATAACTTTGTTAAACTGTTCAGAAGATTGTGCAGAATTTTGTCCTACCCCCCCACCAGAAGCTCTCAAGTTTCCAATAAGAAGTTGTTACTCCTACTCTATTTAACATCTCATTAGGTTGTCGCTAGATTTTCCCCCCTTGCCCTTCAAGCACCTGAGGCGTTCCCAAGGTATTTCTTGTTTCTTGTTTCAGCTTCCTTTTATATTGAACAGAAGAACTAATCTATGGATCTTTCTGCTTCTGGGAACAGATGCTTGAAGAAGAAGACCTCAAGGTATCTGGAAGCCCCAAGGTTCTGTGATCTTTGACATCTAAAAAGTTTGTATCTAGTTTCACGTATCCGTTTCTGCTTCAAACAAAGGATGTTTGAGGAATTTGATTCATGTGAATACTGATGCAAACTGACCCAGTCCACACCTGCTAGACTAATGTGCAGACAGATTGGAAAGTTATCATTTTGATGTCACTCATTTCTGGATTTTGTACTACAGGTAACTTGCAAATTAGGCAGGGGTTATGCTCCTGGCCATGATGTGTATAAGCAAAGTCATATAAGCCAGAATGCCCCCTAGAAAACCATTTTAAAAACTGCTGCACTTATTGGTGAGGGGAAAATGTGACTCTTCTTCTTTCTTCTCCTCCCTGAATGATGCTTCAGATGATATGAGGACCAAGGGGATTGACCAGTAACCAGAAGAAGTGCTTGTCTGTGGTTCAGATCCAGAGGTGGGTTGCATGGGCACATCTGCTGTTGATGCTGGTGGTTTCTTCCTGATCTTTACTGCTGAATTGAAGCAAATGTCAACTGGATTTTCTTCAGATTGACATCTGCTCTGATTTATCATTAAAGAGCAGGTTTTCCAGGGGAAAGTGGTGGGGTAAGGGCAAAACTGATTCCTAGGCATGGGACAAGCGGGAGTGTGGATGAGCCCATAGTGACAGCATGGGAGTAATTATAGCACTGCTTCTTTTTGCATCATCAAAATAACGTGCATGGGCATTGCTCATGATGTAGCTTTGCCCTAAATATTGCCCCAGTTTCTGGGAGGTGCAACACTGGCATGGGGAGCTACAGGATGGGTGCCAGGAATCCTGGTTTCCAACTTCATAACACAGCAAGCGTAGTTAATTAAAAAGGAAGATTTATTGCAAAAGCAAACAGAGTTCTCCTGATGGCTCTAACATACTGCCAACCTCATCAATCATGATGACCCTTCTGAGCTTTTCTTCCGGTTACAGGAGATATTGAACTTTCTCACTTTGCGCCTTTTGCTTTGTTTTCGGTCTAACAACCCTCCCCTTAGCCTATTCTTAGGAGGGATTGGCTCAGCTCCAATCTTTTTCTGTTCTGACAAACGGCTTCCTTCTCTGTTCGTGCCAGTAGAGTGTTGGCTGGGTTCTGGCTAGCTCTCAGCCATTCTCTTATCAACTGGCATTCCAAGGGGTGAGGGCGTTGGCACTAGTCAATGCTCATCCTGCCTGGCAGTTAACCCTCTCTGTTCCTGGTAGCTTTCTTCAGCTTGTTACAAACCTTCACTGGGATCTGGTTGCACCTTCACTGGGATCTTTCGGCAAACCTTCACTGGGACCCAGTTGCAAACCTTTCCTGGTGGCTCCCTCAGCATCACCTTCCATATCTTAGGGGACTTTCACAGTGCAATTAAGGAGCCACACTGCAGTGTGATGTGTGCAGCATCAGATTGTGGGTGGTATTACCAATTTTGAATGCTTTCTTGAATACAAATCCCTCTGTATGTAGAAAACCTACCAATTTAATATAGTCCTCTCCCTGGAGCTTTTTTTGCATAGAAAAGAGATGGCCAACGTCCTGCATGGTTTGATTATTGCAGTCTACCAATCCACCTCGATCTGTGTAACTTGTAGAATGGCTCTGATATTTGTTAGTTCTTCCTCATGCATAAAGGTTTTTTTTAAAATTCTTCTTTGGCTAGTGTAAATTCCTGAAGGGTATTGATGGCAGGTCATGGCATGCATGACATTAGAAGCTGTGCATGCCAATGAACTTTTGACAGATTTAAATTGTAGCTTAAATGCAGCACCACACAAAGCTACTAACCTACTGTTTGATTTTTTTAAAAAAAAAATGGTGTGTGTCTCTGCATAGGAAAGAAAAAGAGAGAACATAATGAAATGTACAGAAGAAAAGACAGTGTTTTAGGTGGCCAGAACAGGCCTTTTAAAAACAACAGTCTGGAAAGATTTGGTCTCTGCTATAGGGACTCCACTAATGTGAATTCATGCCCTGAAATAAGGGACAATGACTAATGATAATTGCTGCTGGATTGAAAATGTGAATTCGTTTTTCAAAAATAAATAGCATGTTGCATTTTCTTGTTTAAGTTTTCTTTTAAAAATAATAATAATCTAATTGACTAGTCTACTGGGGAAATAAATAAATTTCCAGATAAAGCCAGAAGGATACTCAAACCTTTTTGCTTTCAGTTTCTTGTAATGGCTGGATGCGAAACGAAATCATATACATTATCATGTGTCAGCAACCCTGTGAAGGTGTTTCCAATAGGGGAAAGTAAACATGCGAGGAGACAGTGCACTACAGAGCATTTCATGTAACCTGGCTCTCACCTCAAATCAGTCATCATCAACAGTTAGTTCCGATGTTCCCAGACTCTCAGAGCTGTGGCTGATGACCCTTTGATCCAACTGGAGAATGAGACAGGAAATCCCTCGGCCAAACGTCAAGGAAAAGGGGCTTGACAGGGCATTTTCTAGAGCCAGCTCTTCCTAACAAATCCCTCAGTTTTCTTCTAAAAGCTATTTGAATGCATGAAGCTGAAGAGCTGCAGGGAACGAACTGAAGCAGCGTAGCTCTGATCTCTTGTTTTGGTCACCTAACAAACAAATCATCACATTCATTTGTCATCTGACCCTTGCTTGCCATCTGCACTGTTCCATTGAGGATCCTGGAGAAAAGTAAAACAAGCATTTGATTTGTAAATCATTACTGCAGGGGTGTTTGGAGACTGCAATGCCAGTGTTTACTGCAGATTGAAACACAAATAAGTTGATTCTGATCTAGCATTTTTCCCTATGGGGGAAAATATACGTGGAACATATGTGGATGGCAAATCCACCCGGAACCATGCAGGTAAGATTCATCAGCAAAATGAAACAATAACTGAGGCTGCATTCCTAACCCCTCACCTGTTGAGCTTTGCAGAGGGGCAGAGTTACCATACCGTCCCAGCCACTTATGGCAGCTGCAGCAGAAGGTGAGGAGCAATGGCAGAATGGTCACCAGTGCCAGCTGCAGACTAGAGCACTGAAAGGGTTCTAGGCTTGTGCATAGAATTAGGACAACTCCCAATTTAGACACATCTAAATGACATCTGATCATGGTACTGAACCCGGAAGTAGCCCCAAAACATTATAAAGACATAATGAAAAGGGGTGGAGCAGGGCAGGGCAGGTTTACGCATGCTCCATCAGTGTGTGTGGAGGTCCAGACAAACCGAGGATTGCATGTACAAGTTTGCCGTCATATGCGATACAGTGGTACCTCGGGTTACAGACGCTTCAGGTTACAGACTCTGCTAACCCAGAAATAGTACCTCGGGTTAAGAACTTTGCTTCAGGATGAGAACAGAAATCAAGCGGTGGCGGCACGGCAGCAGCGGGAGGCCCCATTAGCTAAAGTGGTACCTCAGGTTAAGAACAGTTTCAGGTTAAGAACCGACCTCCAGAACGAATTAAGTTCTTAACCCAAGGTACCACTGTATATGCAAAGGTGTGCACTGTGCAAAAAGATTTCAGTATGCAAATGTCTGGTGAAGCTTCCTAAGCCTTAAGCCATGTTAACGAGTTCTAATGTGACTTGTGTTGGTGGCAGCGCCTCAGGCAAAGAGATTTCCCTGCCAGGGCTCGAAGTAGATCAAATCAGGATGTGCCTGGGATTACTTGATTAGGCTTGATGTCAGGCAGGAGAGAAAGACATTTGCCATTTTTGGACTTCTCACACCACAATGCAAGAGTCCCTCACTGATCATTGTAAATTGAGCAAATTTAGTCTACAGCCTTTTAGCCCTGGGTGTCTAGATTTTCCGAGTCAAGGTGCCAGGGGCAAATTTTAAATGACAGACTGATTTCTTTGGTAGCACCTCCCCGTGCACTGGAGCTGAGTTACTATACCATATGGACTTATTTCAGGAGCATGAGGCCTATTCATGCCTTATGCTCATGCGTTAGTGAGTGAAGATGAGTATCCTCTACTTTCCCTTTCTCAAATGTCCTCTGTGCTGAGTAGCATAATGCCCAGATAGAGTTACAGCATCGACCGAAACGTGGTAAGATAAAATGGCCTTCTTATCTTATCCCAAGTGTAACAATTTGTGACTATCTTGCTACTGGATAATATTAATTATATGAACCAAAACAAATGCCCAACTGATCCAGAAGAAATCATGCATTTTGTAACAAAATGAGCATTTGAATGTGGTTGTTTTTTGTATTTAAGACTTTAAGAAAAATCATGAAAAGGGCAAGATGTTCCTAAAACAGGTCTCTTAACTTTGAGACCTGCCAAGTTTAAGCTGAAGCTGTGAGGCATGGGAGACCATCAGGAGCTCAAGAAAGCCCCTGGTTTTGTTGCCTGCTGGTGACTGCAAAAATGGGGAGAAACAGAAAACAAAACAAAACTGTTGTCATCATCAAAATGGCATCATCCATGCACAAAAGAGAAGTAGCAGCAAGTATAGGAGTGGCCAAAGGTTTGCAGTTAAAAAATTTCTAAGGGAAAGCCCAGTGAGGCTTGAGCATGCTCGATAGCGAAAGACTGATGGGAGGAACAAAATGTCCAGACACACTGCAGAAAACTGGGTGGTGGTGGAGGGACACAGTATCCTTTAAAAAAGTGCGGCTGTTCAGAGCACGCAATACTGCAACATTGACTTGAGTGTCATTGCATTTTTCCATTTCTTTTATGCAAGTGCACTGGAAGTATACTTTGTGCAGAACAGCCAAGGACACATTCTTCTTTATTGTCCAGTGCGATATCTCTAAGGAGTTATTTTTAAACCTTGGAATAAGATGAGCAAATTTAGAATCAATATTTTCAGGGTGAGGGCTAGGCATCCTGGCTGGGTAGTTTGGAATAATTCAAATATCACTACCCTCCTGGTAATTAGCGTCTACAAACTTCCGAGCGAGAGCGTCCCTTCTCTGGTCTGAGAATTGTGGAGCCAGGAGCACTTCCTGGCTATTTTAAGGAGAAAGTTCACCGTACTTCACCATTATATGAACAAGCATGGGACAGAATCTTGTAGGAACATTTTGAAAGGAAGTTTATTCTGTAGAAGCCAGGTTTGAAAAACTTGCACAGGAAAAGCTGCACATACACCAGGTGGAATTAAGCAGGTTTTTACTCAGTGTAAACCCATTGAAATGAATGAGCATGACTCAGGTCCATTAATTTCAATGGGTGGGATTCAACGTTGTGCTAAGTTGGTCTTTCCATTAGCACACAAATAGTACTGCTTACTAGATGGGATGATCTCCTCTCCCTCTCCACACTTCTATGAGCTGTTCTGGGGCTACTTCCAACCTTGAGCGGGTTTGGAGAGGATATGGGGATGCATGGGCAGGGGAAATTCAGTTGCAATAGTGAGACTCATTGCACTGGCTTCTACTAGCACAGTGCCAGTTCCCAGTGACTGGAAGGGAGCAATGCTTGTGGGAAGGTGGGTGTCTCCTTCCAGCTTCAGTGCAGCAGGTCCTTTCTTGCCTCCCTGGTGATGCTGGAGTCAGGGAGCGCTCACAAGGCTTCAATAGCAAATGCGGGATCAAGCAGACTTCTTTGCGCATGGAGCTTCTGAGCAGACCAGAGAGGAGACTTTGCCCTCTCTGGTCCTCCCTGAAGTCACAAAGGGAGACATGTCGTGTGGCCGGCACTCCAGTCTTCACTGGGCTTTCCCACTCGCTGCCCTAGATTGCTGTGGCTTTGGAACAGCTCAGTGGTAATTGGGCAGGCCCACTCTTGACCTTGCTATGAATAGGTTCAGTCATCATATTCAGAGCATGTATATGAATTTGCCTTGCAGACAAATTGGCTGCTTATGGGTTTTGCCTCCCTCGTAGGTAGGTTTGGAATCAGAGAATGATTTAGTTCATTGTAAGCTATACATCTTATTTTGCCCTTTTGTTTTGAATTGTAGTTTTGCGTTAAAATGTATTGGTTCGTGGATAGAAGAATTGAAAAGAGCTGTATTAGCAATTATTTGATATTCAAGCTGTTGTGAAAGAAAGGCGTACCTCTGTAGTGTTTTATAGCATTCCATTAGTTCAAAGTTTTAAAAATTGGAGACTTCTCTTCCTGAAAACCAGCATTTATGTAAAATTGCATGTGCTGCAGGTATTAATAAAATGAAACGGCAAAGGCTTTAATGGAAACTCTGACCTTTACAGTGGACATAAAACTTGCCCTAATGAAACAAAATTATTAAGAAAACCCCATGAATAATAGAAAGTGAGAGGTGACATTTGCTATCTGTTGAATCCCATGTTGTGCTCTAATGAACAATATGTCCTTTTGATATGCTAACTATTTCATACAATAGTATGTTGGTGGTGGGGTTTTTTTGCTTTGGTATGATATAATCTTGGTGGTAGTGATAACATATTGTGAAAGTTTCCAGGGTAGGGGTGGGGGCATCAGGAAAACTTTGTAAAAAAAATCCTGAGTCCGCCTGGAGGCACACAATCACATTTTGCTTCTCTTAACTCAGTACAGTCGTACCTTGGGTGGCGAATGCCTTGGTACTCGGAGGTTCTGGCTCCCAAATGCCACAAAAAAGTGAGTGTTCCAGTTTGCGAACGTTTTTTGGAAGCCGAACGTCCGACACGGCTTCCACGGCTTCCGACTGAGTGCAGGAAGCTCTTGCAGCCAATCGGAAGCCGCGCCTTGGTTTTGAACTGTTATATAGAATCATAGAATCATAGAGTTGGAAGAGACCACAAGGGCCATCGAGTCCAACCCCCTGCCAAACAGGAAACACCATCAGAGCACGCCTGACATATGGTTGTCAAGCCTCTGTTTAAAGACCTCCAAAGAAGGAGACTCCACCACACTCCTTGGCAGCAAATTCCACTGTCGAACAGCTCTTACTGTCAGGAAGTTCTTCCTAATGTTTAGGTGGAATCTTCTTTCTTGTAGTTTGGATCCATTGCTCCGTGTCCGCTTCTCTGGAGCAGCAGAAAACAACCTTTCTCCCTCCTCTATGTGACATCCTTTTATATATTTGAACATGGCTATATAGAACATGGGAGTCAAACAGACTCTCAGAATGGATTAAGTTTGACAACCAAGGTACCACTGTAGTAAAGCAAGTGTAAAGCCCTACTAGGAGGAAAGTGGGCGTCCTTTCCTCTCATCCACGTGGAAGAAGATTCCAGAGCCTTTTAAGCATGCCTCTCCTTTAGAAGTGGCTTTATTGCCCAAAAGGTTTGGATCTGGGCCCAAGCTTAGATAACTCCACTGGCAAGTCTCATTTCAGGGAATGTTTCACATGCACTGTTTGCATGCAAGACATCAAGAAAGGACCCTTAAACATACTTGTCAACTGCAAAGCTATTGAAGGTGAACATGCTCCCTTTTAGCACATCGTGATGTCAACAATCAATGCTACGAGATAGGAAGGTGTTTTCCTAAAGCCTTTGGAGTGCCATAGGATTTATTTCGGCCCCCTCTGGGAGCTCTCTCTGATCTGGTGTAGCCTTTTGGATCACAGTAGGGAAGCGAGCGCTTGAAACGGAATGCATGAATGAGCAAACAAGGTTGAAAGAAAGCAGGCCTTTGTGCTTTAGCGCAACACAAACGACTTGCTCCAAAATTGCCCCCTGACATGAATTTCTTTTGTCATTTTCCTCAGCTCCAGGCCAAGGATCTTCAGAAGCAAAGCTTTATGCTGATAAATTACTGCATTCAGTTCTTATAAGAAAACATATCTGTCTTCAGAACTTCATAATACCTCATGAAATCTACAGAGCCTTAACATTTCTATTCCAAAAAGCCCAAGGGGAGTAGACTGTTATCAATAACTATTTTACCCTTTTAATATTTCTCAGCTTAGGATACAGACTTGTTTGGCACTTCTCTTGTAGAGTTTGCAGCTAGCCTGTAAAAATGTCATTTATTGTTGTCTAGAAGTCAATGCCAATGAACAGTCCAATCCTCCTGAAACCACAAATCCTATAAAATATCGCTGTAATAGATGACTTGAGAATTGGTAGCTCCCTTGTGTCTCTCATTTGAAGCCCTTTTCTAATAACCACTTAGATGTAATCAGATGGACTTTATGCAACCTCATCCAGTAAATGGACCGTGTGAGTGTTTCTTTATTATTGCCTCTATAGCTCACTGTTGCTGGCTATGCGTGCTGAAACAAATTTCCATTCTAACAATAGAAACCATGAGAGCTTTGACACAACCCATTGCAAAGTAGAGCAGAAAACAGATTTAAGAGAGACACAGAATCAGGGACTATTAAATCAACTGAATTGATCAGTGGACACTCGGCTGTATATAAAGGGAGAATGAAAATATGTCTGGTTAAAGAATGGCTGCTCTGTGTTAAATCATTGTTCACCAAATACTCGTTCTGCTGCTACACAAAATGAGAGACAATTGGATTAAAAACTGTGTCATGTTACCAAGTCAAATTACCAAAGTTCCTAGACTTTGGAAAACAGATGTTCTCAGATTTTGTCATTAAATACATCTGTGCTACTCAGATGCACCATCCATGGGCAAAAATAAATAAATAAATCTGAAAATATTCTGCGGCATGTATCCCTTGCAGCCAATGATGAGACTCTTTCCCTTCTGCTGCCCACTTCTGCCTGCAATAAATAATGTGAAGAACTTTGAGTGGGGTCTATTCTAAGGTGGAAATCTTAGCCACACTCATCTGGGAATATGCCCTGTTCAACAGGGCTTACTTCTGAGTAGACATGGTTAGTCTTGTGCTGTAAAAGCAGTGTATGGATTTTATGAAGAAAAGAAATGTAGACATCAATTGCTAAATTTCAGTCTATGGTGAGAGTATTATTAACATTATGGGAAATCATGTCCTCCCTTAAAGAGGGTTGCGGTGAGACCAGGAGGCTGACCTTCTGGTTGTGGGTATATTGGACAGCCACAACACCTGATTGGCCAATGGGGTGCAGTCTAAACGGATCGAGGGACCTATATAAACCCATGCACTTGACCCAGAGCTTCCTCTTTGTCTTCGCGCAACGGATCACATACCCACCCACCCTTTACTTTGGTACATCTGGCCTTGCTATGGACTTTGTTGGTCTCCTGTTTTGCAATGGGGACCTGGTAGGAATTGTTTCTATCTGGCAGATTGGCAGGGCCATTAGGTTTTCACCTGCTGCTTGGAAATCGTCACAACTTTGTAAGGTTTGGAGGTTAGGCATTGGATCAACAATGTGCGGAGAGGGGAGGTGCGGCCATCACCTGCCCCTCCAAGGTCAAGGGTATTCGGTTAAAGGAATCCAGGGGTTGGCCTGGATCTTGTCCGAAACCCCGTGGTAGGGGCTAGGGCCATGCAAGGACCCCACGGAGACACCGGGGGAGCTCAAGTCAGTTTTCACCAGCGGGGCTTCCTCTGGTTGTGGTTCACCCTTAATAGACTCCCTGCGATGTGGGCGGGAGTCTGATATAGTCTGGGAGATTCCAATGTCTAAGCCAATACCACTCACATTCTATATTTAATAAAACTGTGGCCAAAATTTTGCCCAATAACTTAAACTAAAATCCCGTTTCATTGTGTCTCATTTTGGGGGGGGCGGTGGTTGGGGGTCTCAAAGCACAAGTAGATATTATGATCATGGCAATATAGCGGCAGGATGGAAGCATGCAAGTTTCTTCCTATAGAATGTTCAATAGTACGGATAGCTCCATGTTGCCTCACTTGTAAAAATGTCAAAGATATTGGCCTGCATGACAATCCTGTTCTGAGAATAGTGTGTGTGAGAGAGAAATGTGGCATATATGCGTCAGCTGAATTTAGAGTCAAGTTTCTTAAGATGCAGCACATATAGGGTTGCCATATTTCAAACAGTGAAAATCCAGACAGAGCTTTTTTTGGCAAAGTTGTTGAGCTATTTTTTTTTTAGTTTTGCCCAAAGTTGTCCAAAGTTATTTTTAAGGAAAATTGCCAAAAATGACACTGCCAACGTGGGCTGCCATACATCTAGATTTTTTTACTGCTTCCGACTGTATTCCAGATATGTCCAGGAAATTCTGGACGTATGTCACCCCTAAGCACATACGAAATTTACATCTTGTAGTGGCATTTTGAGTCTACAAAAGTAAATGGGAGGTAAGAATGCCTTGCTGCTTACATTTGAAATAACACCCCATTACTGGCAGGCTCTGTGATGTTGGCTTTCTTTTATTCATTCATTCATCCCAGCAGAGTTGCACTGAAAATATTTCCTAGGCCTACATAAGACAGCAGTGCAGGATGATAGCCAAATAGTTTCTATATTAAATTTGCAAAAGAGTTACTGAGATAGGCTTCCTCTGAGATTGCTATCTGTTATATGCAACTGAATGTTTCCCCCCCCCCAGTAGATAGTTTATTAAATTTGTGTAGATAATGATTTTAAGGTGATACCTTTTAACACTGGCATGCATTTACATTTTGACAATCGCATTACACAAATTTTCCCAGATCATTCTCCATCATGGGGGGGGGGAGAGAGAGAGAGAAACCTTGGATGATTTATGGCGTTTGCACAACACAAATTAAATCTCTTTGCATCTCTTGCTATTTACATTTCTTATTTACAATGGATTCAATCCAACACATGCTGCTTCACCCCCCCCCCCATTTATTGAAATAAGGCTTGCTTGGTGGATTGCAACCAATGTGTACAATTATGTAAAACAACATGAATTCCATCACTTAGACTTGCCAAAGGACTTTGACAAGAGATGTCATATTCACTGGGAGTTCCAGAATTCAAGTGCTAATTTATTTTTATTCTCAGGAATAAATAATCTTCTTCCCTAGTGTAAGAACACAATGAAGTGTGTGGTGTGTGTGTGTGTGTGTGTGTGAGAGAGAGAGAGAGAGAGAGAGAGAGAGAGAGAGAGGATTTTAAATTTAATTTACCTATTGGTGTGCTTATAATTCTGTTTCCTCCCAAATCCATTTAAGTCAAGAGAAACTGTCAAAGTCATTGGGACTAATTATCTTTCATGTGTCACAAAATCTGCATCATCCTTCTCTACTATGAAGGGCTTCAGAAATCACTTTTTGAGAGGTAAACTCCATTAATAAAATAAGTTAACACTGACATTTCTATTCTAAAGGAAAGAATTATTGTCTTGTCAAGTTGTCATTGACTCCCAAAGGCTGCAATCTTATATATGCTTACATAGGATTAAGTTCCATTGAAAGGGGGGTTTACTTCTGAGTAGATATATAATTGCACTTAAAATGGCCAGGTAGCATATTTCAGGAGAGGCATGAACAGTTACCAGGGTGTTAAAACACTTGACAGTCCAGTACCTTCTGATTTCACTGACCAAATTCTAATATATCTTCTTTATAAGATTAACCTCAGGGATCAATGGGCAATTTGAGTTTGTTACATCAGAGCTGGAAGAGATACGTGGAAATTCATACTGATCTGGCAATACATTTAGATGTATTTCTGCTAAGATATGGAAACACAATTTGAAAGTAGTCCATAGGTGGTACCTGACTCACCTCACCCTATGTCACATTTTTTCTACAAAATCATTGAATTGCTGTTGGGGGAACTGGCTAGGTACTTTCATATGTGGTGGTAATGCCCACTAGTAACTTTCAAATTAGATATTCAATGAAGCCGTTACAGTTCAAATAGTGGATTGGATCCTCTGATAGATACATATGGCGGAGATACAATATTTTTCGCAAATGAAGAATTGCTAACTTCCATATATACCATGGCAAGGATGGTTGTTGGCAAATGTTGGAAATCCTAAACCTGTTTGTGGGCTGGTACCAACAATTGTGGCTCCTGGCTCTTAGGAAAAGCTGATAAGGTAACTGATGTTTGGGGAACAAAATACTTTTTATGCTGTTTGGCAATGCCTTATTCAATATTCATCACAAAAGAAGCCTATTTATAAGTGCCCCTCTCCCCACTGTTTGCTCTGGAAAGACATTCTAACACAGGCACCCCCAAACTCGGCTCTCCAGATGTTTTGGGACTACAATTCCCATCATCCCTGACCACTGGTCCTGTTAGCTAGGGATGATGGGAGTTGTAGACCCAAAACATCTGGAGGGCTGAGTTTGGGGGTGCCTGTTCTAACATGACCTTGGAATGATATATGATGATGGTGTCAAGATCTCTCTATAGGCACTTGGCTCTTTGGGGGCTGGGGGGTTTATAGTTGCTGTTATTGTTCTGTTTGTATACTCCCTACTCCTTTCACAAGGAAAGGCTACTCAAGAGAGTCAGCATCAGCCTTCTCAAATTTTACAGGCTACAGGCAGAAGCTACAGAGTACATCACTGTTGATTTAGTTCATGCATATCCCATTGAGAAGTACTGCATATAAGTAATACAGTATATATTTTATAGTACTTTCATATTGTAAGTTGCATTGAGACTATTTTTAGTAGTATCAATCCAGACAAGACTGAGGAACTGTTAGTAGGCGGTTTCCTAGAGGTTGCCTGCCCTTGATAGGGTTGCATTCCCTCTAGGAGCAAGGACGTAGCTTGTAGGTACTCCTGAATCATTTAAAGTGAGCCGAAGAGTGAGCTCTGTCAAAGCTTACATACTTGTATACAAACTGATCTCCTGACTTACATGTGGGATCTTCGCTGCTG
Organism: Podarcis vaucheri; assembly: GCF_965113315.1. Lineage (NCBI taxonomy): Eukaryota > Metazoa > Chordata > Lepidosauria > Squamata > Lacertidae > Podarcis > Podarcis vaucheri. Next base: position 105,989,329 of record NC_138762.1, read on the forward strand.
ATCTTTTGATAACCTTTCCACCCCAAACTTTTCATCTCTGCTCTTGATCTCCAAGCTAGCTCATAACTGTTTGGCTCACTGTCAGTTTGTGTGTGTGTGTGTGTGTGTGTGTGTGTGTGTGACAATTTTAAAAATGCACATTCTCACCACTCCTGTCAGCAATCTGTAACATTCATTGCCAAAAGTAGAAATGAGAGGAACAACAACAAGAAGTCTCATGTAGGATTTCATTGTTGGGATACAGATTGTCATTTTTGGCTCAGCGGGTGAAAGATCAACAGTAAAGCTGAGCTTATAGTCAATTTACCTGTGTGGGCCAAGCCTTTACTACTAAAGCAGAGACTAAGCATCAGCATGAACCAAGCTAGAGGGGTGAGAACTACAAGCACTATATAAGTGCAGACAAGCAGCGAACTCCATCACCAGTCAAGAGCCACTGCCAGTCTGAGGAGGCACTTGATCAATCAATGGTCTGATCCACAATGAAGAAGTGTCATAATATGACTGTTAATGTGGCATAAGAGTGCTTTAGACACTCTTACAGCGCCAGATTTAGGGTGGTGTGGGTGGTTCCCCCGCACAAGACACTGAGCTGAGAGGGTGCAAATTTGAGATGATTCCTAACTGAGAAGATCCATTTGGGAGAGCACAAAATTTTAGCCTTGCGCAAAGCACCGTATTATGAAAGTCCGCCCTGTAACTTACTCCAGTTCCAGTGCACTCCCACCGCTGGTTTTCAAAGCCACACACACATGATGTCAGACACTATTCACAAGTATCCTGTCACTTTAAAGAAACACTCCTGTTTGCTGAGCTTTCCTCTGATTCAAAAACGGAAGCCACACTTCAGCTGAGGTGTGTACATTTCAGGCGGTCATTGCACATGTGCAGATGAAAGCGTCATTGAATCAGAATTCAGCCCAGGGAAGCAAATCAGGTAATGGGTACCAGGTGAAGACATTCCTGTATAAAACAAGGGGAAATAAGTGTTGAAAATGTAAAGAAATGGAAGGTATGTTTTATCACGTGTGATGGCAATGTAAGGTTATCCAAAAAAAATGGGAAATGATATATAACAAATTGAAAAAAAAATGTTTAAAATAACTTCACTAAAACCAGAATCTTTCTTATTAGGAATTACAGGAACTGATCTACCAAAAGAATACAAAACTGTGTTTATGTATGCAACAACAGTCATGCGAATATTGCTAGCCCAGCGCTGGAAAGGAGAAGTACCTATGAAAGAAGATTGGCAAATTAAACTAATGGAATATGCGGAAATGGCTAATTAACTGGGAAACTTAGAAATCAAGACAACAACAAATATAAAAAAGAATGGGAAATGTTTATTGGATATATACAAAAGCAAAGTAAGGAATTAGCAGGATTTTTTTAAAAAAACACCACTTGTAATGTTATGGTGAATGTTTAAGAAGAAGAAGAAGAGTTTGGATTTGATATCCCGCTTTATCACTACCCGAAGGAGTCTCAAAGCGGCTAACATTCTCCTTTCCCTTCCTCCCCCACAACAAACACTCTGTGAGGTGAGTGAGGCTGAGAGACTTCAGAGAAGTGTGACTGGCCCAAGGTCACCCAGCAGCTGCATGTGGAGGAGCGGAGATGCGAACCCGGTTCCCCAGATTACGTGACTACCGCTCTTAACCACTACACCACACTGGCTCTTAAATAAGGTAATTAGAGATAAAGATTTTTTGTTGACATGCACAAATGAAAATAACACAAAGGAACCAGGGGAGGGAGTAGAGGGAAGTCAGAGGATTTGATGAATCCCAAAATATGGATTAATACTAAGAGTGAATATAGATGTTTTAAATGTTTTATTTCGTGTGTGTGTTTCCCCCTTCTTTTTTTCTCTTTTCCTTTTTCTTTTCAATGTAATGATTGTTTATTGAGAAAAATAATAAAATAGATTTATTTATTTTTTAAAAAAGGTGAAGACAGCAATGTTGAAAAGTGACTTGAAACACAGTTGTGGGAAACAACCGCTCTATCTTTCAGGTCACTAATGTGTACATAGCCTTAAGTGTCTGGTGCGGATGTGATCTGAGTTACAAAGTGATGAATCGAACACGGTGCAAGGAGACGAGGAGCCAAACCTTGCTGGCCTGTCAGTGGAGAGTTGGCATCTCATGATTTGATTTTGTTGATAATGTGTTTATCGAAATGTTAATGTGCGCTGCTTTGGGAACCCACTATTGCGTTACACATGTTAGAATAAGTAAATAAAGTTCATATGCAAACCCACATGGCTGTGCGGCTTGTAGGACCCTATGATTGGCTTGCCCTGTAGCTGTAGATTTGCTACTGTGGGGGAGGCTCAGAAAGTTTTTATCTTGACATAAGGTGACTCCCCATGATAATATTTGAGTCTGACATAAATAGTTGAAGCAGAACTGGCAAAATAAGCTGAAACACTGTGGGTAGGCAACTGTTCGCTCACGAGCAAAAATAAATGGCAGCATTTGTATAAATGAGAAAGAAACAATTTCTCATTCTTACACGCAAGCCTTGAGCTGCCTTTATTCACTTCCCCTTATTTGTCATGGCTATACTTGCTTTATAAGGTCTTCAAAAGCAGTGGCGTTATGTACCATTAACATTTTGAACTTTGCCTTGGCGAGCCTTCTTGAGTGTGATAAGACACCCAAATTTTGCATAACTGCATTTAAATTGTGTCCAGTAATAACTAGATCAAAGAGCAGGATGCAAATTATTGTATTTGTGCACTTGAAAGGGCAAAGCATTGACACATTTTTGCATAATTAATGTGTTAATTCTCTTTAGCTATTTTTGCTAATTTTCACAGTTTTTCTATCAGAACTTGCTTTTGTTTTTATTAGAACTGACAGCTTCCCAATGGGCATTGCTGACTGTTCAGATGTTGTGACCACAGCTAGTAAAAGTTCTGCATTTTCAGTCATGGCTGCAATGATGAAAACTTCTTTCTTAAGTGGTTAGAAGAAAAATCTCCTAATTAAGTTTTCAGAGGGGTTGTAACACCATCTGGGTGACAGTACTTGTGCTTTTTATGATCTTATTGTTTGCGTTGCTATCTGCTTTGAATTATCTGGGAAAGTGGTATAACATCATTTTAACTACTTAATTCAATTTAAATAAAGAAATATGTATCAGGAAAAAATAAATCTGCCTACAGGATACAAACGTGGGTGGAAATTGAAAAGAGTCTTACAATCAGGCATTTAGAGCTGGCCCATATGCATGGATGAACATTTACAGCCCTTTTGCGTGTTTACTCAGGAATAAGCCCTAATGTGTTCTCAGTGGCTTACTCCTAGGTAAATGCTAATAGAATTGCAGCCTTTGGGTACTACCATCTTGGAAAAAAGTGACAAGTGGGGTTCTGCAGGGTTCTGTCCTGGGTCTGTTAGAATCATAGAATCATAGAATCATAGAGTTGGAAGAGACCACAAGGGCCATCGAGTCCAACCCCCTGCCAACCAGGAAACTCCATCAGAGCACTCCTGACATATGGTTGTCAAGCCTCTGCTTAAAGACCTCCAAAGATGTTGTCCAACATCTTTATAAACAGCTTGCATGAAGGAATTGAGGTGATGCTCATCAAATTCACAGATGGCATCAAACTGGGAGGGGTAGTTAATGCTGCTGAAGACAGAATTGGGATTCAAGATGACTGTAACAGATTGGAGAACTGGGCCCTAAGTAACAAAATGAATTTCAATAAGGATGAATGTAAGGTTCTGCACTTAGCCAGGAAGAACCAGCTGCACAAATATAAGATGGGCGGCACCTGGCTTCCTAGTAGTATGTGTGGAAAGGATCCAGGAGTCTTGGTGGGCCACAAGCATTTTTCTGAGGTATTTAACCGACTACCCTTACTCTGACAAGTGAATGAGTTGACAAAGCAACTTTCAAGTTTTACTACAGTGGTACCTCGGGTTACATGCGCTTCAGGTTACAGACTCCGCTAACCCAGAAATATTACCTCGGGTTAAGAACTTTGCTTCAGGATAAGAACAGAAATCGTGCGGCGTGGCACAGCAGCAACAGGAGGCCCCATTACCTAAAGTGGTGCTTCAGGTTAAGAATAGTTTCAGGTTAAGAACAGACCTCCAGAATGAATTAAGTTCTTAACCCGAGGTACCACTGTATAGCAGAAGTCAGCAAACGAGGAAAACAATTAAACTGATTGCACCTGTACATCTCTCCATCCCCTGCCAGGTGAACAAGAGGGATTATCACAGTATAGGAACACATTTTAGCCAGGAAAGAAACACTCAAGGAGACTACATGGTGAGACCAATGAGGGATATGACTTGTGGAGAGTGGGCATGGTCAGGGATGACTCCTGAGATTCTTGCTAGAGAAGCCTGGACAGTTGCATGTCAGAGGTCCCCCACCCTGTTATAAAATCTCAGTGGCTTCTACAGACATCTACAAGATTTGCATTGGTTAAGCATAGCGTAATGGATTTGGATCTGTTATAGTGACAATAACCTGCAGAAACTTTCAGAAGCAGAGGTTTTTCTGTATGCCTCCAGTACCAGGTCAATAAATATGCCTGGAGCCAAAACACACACGGAGAGGAGAAAACCCAAGGCCTACATTGAATTTTTTCAACGGCAGGAGCAGTTATCTGAAGGTGCAGCAGAAGCTGTAGAAGCCTCTTGGCAAATTTCCCTGGCAGCGCCAGGCTGAGTTAAATAATTAATACGTAGCTGGTATATTAATCTCAAATTTTAAAGGCTACAAATTCACATCCCTTTGATAGACTTCATCAAGAGGAGCCCGTTTGCAATGTCTACGGATATTGAGGGAATGAACGGCGGTGGGTGTCACACAGATCGCTGTCCTGCAGCTTTTCATCCAGACGCCTAATTCGCAAAGAAGGCACTTTCCCAGAATACTGAGAATGCAGTTGGAGAGCCTTTCATGACACGATTCAAATGACTGTGTGCCGGATTTAAAGTGTATGAATATGTTGCCGGTGTTGCCAGCCACCAAGAAAGGCAAGGGAATGAAAAACGAACTCTTGGGCAGGGGTGTAATCAGCCTATATGTATATAAAAAGATAAGCATATATTTCAAATACACTTGAGAAGATGTATTTTTAATGAAAGAATGAGACGCAGATATCTGTTATCTTTCTTGCTTATGTTTCAATACAAGAAGAAAATAGGCTCATTTGAGGGTAAGGAATGGATTCAGACATCCTATTACATTTTATTATGTAGTTAGTCTACGTTGGTGTAAGCTATACAGCTGTGTTAAAAAAACCCCTCATTGTTTATATTTTTGGTGTTCAGGGTTGCCTTGGTAAAGTCCAAGGATCCCACATTCACATAGAATCAAAGAACCATGGAATTGTAGAGTTGACAGGGGCCACACCTCTACAGTACTGGAATTTTTCCACCCAACTTGGGGTTCGAACCCACAATCCTGGGACTAAGAATCTCATGCTCTACCATGACCATTTAATCCCATGGTAGTGTGGTCATCTCCATTATGGCATGAGGCTTTTAGAGCTGTAGTGAATATTCAACAATGTTGATGTTTGAAACAAAACTATTTCAGAATGGCAGACATCATTCCAGAAAAAAAAGACATCTACACAGCCCATATACTCACTTTTAAAAAAACATTTCCCAACACTGTGGCTGGTGCAGGCACTTCTTACTTTTTTGAATTAGTCACATGGTTGACCCCACCCAATCCGGTCACACATAGTGAATTCTTTGTTGCTGCTGCTGTTGTTCATTTCATTTCTATACCTCTGTATTTTTAAGGAAAAAAATCTCAAAGTAGTTAACACATTAAAACATCAAATAAAACAATCCAGAAAAAAGCATTACTGAAGAAAGACAAATATAAAATGCACATTTAAAACGGAATAATTAGCAAGAGAATAAAACTCATGTCTTAATACTGTGCCTAAACTGATGATATCATTAGATATGATTAAGCTACATGATAATGTCACCAAGCATAAGGGCTTATCCACACTAACCTTCCTCCCCACTTTCCAGGCATGGTCTGCGTCTGAGCACCTTTGTTGTTGTTGTTCCAGAACTCTTCCCATGAAAACCTGCTCTTTAAAGCTCAGCTGGAGCAAATGACAATCTGTGAATAACACAAATTGACATTTCCTCTGACAGAGCACTAAAGAATGAGTTTTCGCTACTGCATATATTAATATTGCACCATCTGAAATATGAAATATGAAATAATTGCAACAGACTTAGATGCAGAGGTCTGTCACTCCCCACAGCTTGCATTCCAGCCTGCATTCTCCCTTAGGCTGTTTACTTGGAGAACTTCATTTATATCCTCTCTTTCACAAAGCCTGGGAACAAAAAAAAGCAGCCTACCAAGAAGGGGAATTTGCAGCTTCAATACCTCTCATGTGATCTAAGGTTAAAACACTCACATGTAAGCTAACAGAAAACAACAATAGTTAATTATCAACTTAGATAAATGTCAGAATCCCTTAGAATACTGCAGTGGAATTTTCTTGTGTTAAATCCTTTCAGCAATACAGAGACATTCCAATTTCAGTGTGAATCAAAGGAAGGAAGGAAGGAAGGAAGGAAGGGGGGGGGGGGAGAGAGAGAGAGAGAGAGAGAGAGAGAGAGAGAGAGAGAGAGAGAGAGAGAGAGAAACAAACCATGCTTGGAATTGAACTTTTAAGTGCAGGCCTATACCTGGAATGAGCAGGGCAAAATAAGTGTGGTTAAGCCCTCAATGAAGTCAGCTGAAGGCAAATGGGGGAAGCCAAAGTAACTAAGAAAATTTAAGCAAGTGCTCTTAAAAGTCAGTGAAAAATAGAAATATTTATTAGGTACTGTCTAAAATGTTGGTAAAAGATAGGTAGCCCCAAAGGGAAGTTGCTCAAAAGAATATATGCAGGGTCTGGATGCAGAAACAGCACATCCTCTTTGTGGTAAAGATGTATATTTAAATCAATGGGACTTAAAAGTGCTTCACTTTGCCTGGATCATGTCCAAATGTTTTTGAAAATAGCGTGCAATTTGAGGTGATACAAAATGTGCCAAATCTGCTGGATAGTTAAGAAGCCATCCTGGCTTCACATTTTTGTGATGTTCTGAACATGACCAAGGGGTGTATATAGAATGGGTGTGTCTAAAGAAAAGTGTGAGAGCGTATGCTTTTTTAACCTTGTGCACACTAATAATGTATATAAAATTATTTCCTGCTGAACACCAGTGCAGTAATTTCGATTTGTCAGTTTTCTAAAAGGAGCAAAAGGAGATTATTCTAGTTGTTATGGAGCAGTTACAGAATGAAAATGTATTTCCAAAGGAAAACGCATCAGTGTAATGGAAGTTTGCAAAAGCAGTTTGGAGGTTGACATCATTGTTGGCACAGAGGGAATGGGGACTGCTGTGATACCATTAAGAAGCCCATGTTGTTAAAAATACAGCAAGTTTCTTTATGTACTGTTTCTGGTGGATCCAACATGAAATTTCACTTTTCAGCCCCTTTCAATGTTCCTGAAATAGGTTTTCTTCACTTCTTTAATTCAGCTTGCTACAATACTGAATATATAAATCCTATACAATTTTTTCAGAGATTCCTGAGAGCCAGCAGTGAACTATGGTTTCTAAATAGAGAAGGGAGCAGCCTGGCACCCAGTTAATTTATTATATACCAGCTCACAAAACTGACAATATGGATTTTGATGCTGGGGGTTCCATTAACAAACAATAGATTCCAAAAGGAAAACACACACATAAATGGGATTTTAATTCCCACAGAATGTATCTTTTCCACCAAATATGCATTCATTTTGTGATTTAAATATGAAGACGGGAATATTTTTTTCTCTATCAACTCTGCAAATAACATCAGTTTCATAATTATTTAACTTACTGGACTCCTATTGAAAAAGGGCTTTCTGCCGTGTTCTGACTTATTTCCCAGTGAGCAGTTAAATGTTTGCGCTTGTGCGTTTGTCTTTAGATCTGCTTTTAGATCTAAATGCTGAAAGGAGTGCTGGGAACCCAAAGGGCAAATTCTGTCACCCTTGTTCCCTGGGGACTGTGATGGGCAGAACACTGCGTCACCATCCTGGAGAAGTTTGCCCGATCACGGCAAGGAGTACCCACTAGCACTGAGTACTCAGAAACATACTGCCTTTGAAAATGGAGGCTGGAAGCCAAAGAACTACAGTACCGTAGTTATTCTCAAGAAGTAGACTCTCCAGTTAGATTTCCACTCCCCCCCCCCCCGCTTTCAGCAGCAGAGCTCCAACCATGCTCTACCACAAACTGCTTTTGAAAAGCCCCTCAATTTCAGAAGCAAGTTGCCAAGTGGCAGAACCGGTGGCCATTTGAGACAGACAAGACCAAAGTGCCCTTGGGATATATGGAACTGGTTGCCTGGTTCTTAGATCCCAGCTAGACACACCATTTTTGATGTTTGCAAGTAGAGCTTTTCTCCATGAATTGGCTATTCTTTTTTTAAAAAAGCTATATAAGCTCATTCCCATCATATTTTGACAGATTGAATTCCATAAATTAATCACAGTCATGGGACTCAGCTATACCGCTGCAAATAAAACATTTTAAGTGTGCTTTAAGTGCAATATACAATGTGACACTAGATGGCAATGGTGAGCCGTGTGGAAAATTCAATGTATTGTTAAAAACGCTTTTTAAAAAAGCATTTTCAGAATGTTTTTAAAATATGTGTGTAGAATAATAACAATAACAATAACAATAATAATAATTTATACCTCACCCATCTGGCTGGGCAGCTCCCAACATCATCATCATCATCATCATCATCATCATCATCATAATGCAATCAAACATTAAAAACTTCCCTAAACAGGGCTGCCTTCAGGTGTCTTCTAAAAGTCAGATAGTTGTTTATTTCCTTGACATCTGATGAGAGGGAGTTCCACAGGGCGGGCGCCACCACTGAGAAGCTGGACCTCAGTGTCCAGGCTGAACGATGGGGCTGGAGACGCTCCTTCAGGTATATTGGGCCAAGGCACTTTAGAGCTTTAAAGGTCAGCACCAACACTTTGAATTGTGCTCGGAAATGCACTGGGAGCCAATGCAGATCTTTCAGGACTGGTGATATATGGTCTCAGTGGCCACTCAGCGGCCACTCCCAGTGCATTTAATCTCTCTGTCTCTTTCTGTCTATCTGTCTCGCTCTCTCTCTTTCTCTGTGTATGTGTGCATGAGTAATCAATGACTCTGAATTCTACAGGGTGCGGCTGTGTGTATAGAGTCGACAGGTATGGAGCTTATATGTAGGTAGGCTCTGCTCAGGTAGGTTTGGGTGAACCTACAGGGTTTAGGAGTGGAACCACTGGGCACAATCTCGCTCTGCTCTTCCAATGTGTTCATTTCTACAGTGCTAAACTAGGAAAACATACCGTATTTTTCCATGTATAAGACTAGGCTTTTTCCTAAAAAATAATGTTGAAAATCAGGGGGCATCTTGTACATGGATACATCTCCACCCATTTTCTTAAATCTGAGCCCCCCAAAATAGGGGGCCTCTTATACATGGGGGCATCTTATAGACATAAAAATACGGTACTTCCTTTTGTTCTGAACCTACACTTAGTCAATGTCTTTGGATGTTCCTATGTTTTTAATTTTTTGAGAGACTGAAAGGGAGTGAGGAAGGATCTTACAAACCCTAGTCCCTCAGCTCTGCAAGTCCTTCTTTGTAAACAAAAACAAACAAAAAAAGAACCTTTCATCTGACATTATAACTGGAACAAATTTTTACAAAACTAGTAGACACAACCTGTTAATTTCTTCTTAGACTCGAATGAGCCAGTAAGCAGAGTTATTAAAAACGATTGGACTACTTGCAGGGTACAATTATGCATTTAATGAGCCAAGGCATCTGTCCTGTAGCCGAGTCAAATCCAGCCGGTGTCTATCTGTGCTGAATTTGGCCCATTATCATTTAAATCTTAATCTTCATAAAATGGTAATTTATTTACTTGTGCGAATTCATTAGAATGGCAGATCAACCTTGTAAGCCTCTGTGTCCTTTCTCAAGGTTAGCAGGAGCTGTTGATTTTTCAACCTAATGGATTCTTGCAAGCAATTAAAACACCCTTTTTATGAAGATCAAGATTTAAGAGAAAATTATTGGAGTAATTACTTTCTGATGAATGCAGTCTGTGCTTTTTCATTGTTAGGAATGGATTGATTTGATAAGAGTGCAGCCTACATGACACTGAATATTTAGCACCAAAAGGTGCTTTAGAAATACTTGCATATCGTCATGTTACTCAGATATAATTTGCGTGTTCAGACCCAAAAACCTCCCTCCTAAATAAATTCAGACTTGACTCAAATTTTGGTTTTGGTTTTTGGCAGGATTTAGGCCACAACTTTATTCATTACAGAAAGTGACTGGTTGCATAGGCTCTGGTTCGACTAGCTCCCTGCCATTCAGGTAGCGCTGACCGAGGGTTCCAGCATAGGTCAGCCAAGGGTGAACACCTGGATAAGCAAAAAGCTGGGAACAGGCTATCTCCGCCACCCAAATGTCCCCCTGGACTCAGGCATGGGCACAACCCCTTCTCAGGGGTTGACCAAACCATCGAGTCCCTGGATTCCTTTAACAGAATACCCTTCACATAGGGATGGCAAGAGCGTTCTCCCATCCTTATCACATGAACTAGTGCCTATTCACAAACTTACAAGTTTTGATAATTTGCTACACGGCAGGCAAACCCCAAATGGCAACAGCCAATCAGCCAAGTGGGGAAAATTCATGCCATGCCCCTGTCCCAACGACAGACGAACCCATGACAGCATAGCAAGGTCAAGCACAAAGCCCTAAAAGTAGGGAGAGGTGGGCGGGTGTTCCGAATGCACGCGCCGAAAGAGGAAGTTCTGGGTCAAATGCATGGGTATAAATAGGTTCCCTCGAACCATTTGAACTGTGTCCCATTGGCCAGATTGCACCCAGCTACAAGGGAGCTACCAATCGAGTGTTGTGGCTGACCAATTGTACCCGCCCGCAACACAGGGTGTCAGTTTCCAGGTCTCACCTCAATACATGCCCTCTTTAAGGGAGGACCCGATATACAGTGCTGAACTGGACACAGCAGAATAGCATGGCTTCAGTCCAGAAATAATTCAATGTGGGATGCACTGTGGAAAACATGGTAGACATAATCAACTCTGTAGAAGACAGAGGGCTAAAGGGGGGGACACCTGGTGCAAGTCTTACCCCAACAGATAACTGGTGCCATCAGCAGTCAAAGAGCATCATCAGTGCCCCCCCACTAGTGGCTAGATGCTGGTATTTTTCCCTGTAAGGATGGGAGCTAAATTCAGTTCAGTTTGCATTCAAAGGCAAAGCTAACGTGCACTTTCTGAAACAATATGTGAACTGAAACTCAGCTATCCTTCAAAATGTGCAGATCTCTGAGTTCTCAGAAGCCTCTTTCTATAGTTTGGGTTGCTTTTATGAAATGTTCATTGACTGCAGGAGGAATCCTATATCCGCTGGGATGAATGGGTTAGGCTCTGACACCTCAGCATGCTGCCAGATGAAAATAATCCAGATAAAATTCTCAGAAAACTCCCACCAAACAGCAGCAAGAAAGTCCTTTAAGAGTCTTGGTCAATAAAAATAAATATTTATGTGATATTGGATAAATAAACATTTTTGTGTCAGGCATATATAAGGACAGGGTACAACTTCAAAAAGGCCAATTTTCTGGTCCTCACTTAATGGATCTAGATGGATTGGGGAGCCTAGATGAGAGTTGTTAGAAGTTCTTAAAGAGCAGACAGATTCATATGGGATCCCTTGTGAGTGAGTTAGTTAGTTAGTTCGTTAGTTAGTCACACACAACACATTGTCACTGTCTATGGATTGAGGCCACCATTTGCTATTGAAGAAATGTGTGCTCAAAGAGCATATTTGTAATATAAGTGGTGTAGACTTTCTGGCTCACAATTAATATTATTTTTCTAAAGAGCATTTTTAAAAGTGAACAACACAATAGTTGGACCGTTACATTTTTAAAAAGGCCTTTTTCAAGGCTCCCACCCAGGAATCATGTGGCTTGAAGTCTCTCATTATTTGCTCTTAATAATTCATCAAAAATAGACCAGGAGAGCTTATATCCACGTTAGGAAAAAATGAGGGACACCTCAAGTGAGGTGAGTGTTATGTGAGGGGAAATGCAAGAATGGCACAGTTTGAGTCAGGATACTGGCACAGATCCAGGCAGGAGAGGTCACGCTTAACGAACCAGCTGGAGTTCTCTAAGATATCCCTTCTATGTGAGATGAAGAAAATTCAGTGGATGGTGGAACATTGAGGCTGCCAAAAAGTATTTAACAAGGTTCCATATAAGAGATTACGGGTTAAGGCAAAACTTTAAAGAAATTTACATCAGTGGTAAATTTTAAGTTTTGAAAAGGTTTTAATGAACAATACTTTAGATATTCCATTTTGGGACTTCACTTCACAAAGCCTCTAAGTTATGTCTCCCCTTCAAGTCTAGGTGTCTCTCGAATGAAGATCAAACTATAGATTTCTGTTCAATATTCAGTTGCTATGGAGATTAGGCAGGACCCATCCATTACTGTACTATCAGGGGTATTAAAAACTTACCCCTCTCCTTAAGGGCTTTTCTGCTTTATATAATAAGGAGCTATAAACCAGAGCTGGGTCTGACTTAAGTCTAAGGTTGTTTCCTCCCCTTCTACACTGAATATTAGGTTTGTAGTGTTGCATGAAATGGGTATTTAAATTGTTATGAAATGGATATCATAGATGGTTTTTATACTATATTTTGTTCGGACTTGGACTTTGTATGTGTTGTGAGCTGCTTTGTAGAGAATGGTTCTCAAAAAAGCACATTATAAAGTCTTTAAATAAAGAAAGAAATGCTGATAGACATAACAAAGACTATTCAAGCTATGGGCATGATCCAGTTCTGGGGTGGCTATTTGTTCCACGCCCAGAATGAAGACTCCACAAGACAGGAATTAGTAATGGGTTGTATTTATTGAAATAAAACAACAGAGGAGGAGGAGGAGGAGGAGGAGGAGTTAGGATTTGATATCCCACTTTATCACTACCCGAAGGAGTCTCAAAGCGGCTCACATTCTCCTTTCCCTTCCTCCCCCACAACAAACACTCTGTGAGGTGAATGGGGCCGAGAGACTTCAGAGAAGTGTGACTGGCCCAAGGTCACCCAGCAGCTGCATGTGGAGGAGCGGGGAAGCGAACCCAGTTCACCAGATTACGAGTCCACCGCTCTTAACCACTGCACCACACTGGCTCTCTTGTTCCAACTACATCTAATGAGTGCAGGTAGGTATAAACTGCACAGGCAGGTAGAAAATCTCCTGCCTACTATGAAAGACCAGGTCACCTGAGATAGACTCTCTTACCCATGCAGACATGATAGAAAGCAAATAGCATGGTCTGATAAAGGACAGTTGTGCATTTGTGACCTCACCAGTGCCAAACACCCCTGCTATTCAGCATTCAGCTGCTGGCCCATGCCAGGCCCCAAGTGCACCACATCAAGAAGTCCTTACCCCCCACCCCCAGCTGGCCAACTATAGGAAGTGGACTCTACCCGACTTGTCTCATGGTGCTGACCATATACCACTCTACTTCCCTGTCCTCACTAAATGCCCAGGAAACCAAACCAAATAAACCAAACAATCAGGATAAAACCCAAGCCCACCATAAGCTGATCAAATTAAGCGCAGCGTGAAGCAAGCAGAAAAAAGGTCAAGTAGGTTTCAGTGAAAAATCACTGCTCAAAGGGTTGGAGCAGGAAGGAAGGAAGACTTTGAGGACAGTCTATCTTTTGTAGGCAAGCTCTCTTCCAGCTTATTGGCTAATGGAGGCCATATAAAAAGAGTGAGTCGGCTTCATCTGAGCTGGAGCACTCATACCAGGGTCTGAGATGTGGGGGCTCAACCAGAGACCCACCTATTCCAAACCAATTCCCATTGGATTTTAGGTTTAGATTGCTCCATTAGTGGATCACCAGTTGATCAACCCATGATAGGTTTTGTTGTTGTTTTTATTGCTGCTTTGAGTGTTCCATTAATGGTTCATCTCCAATATACCCATCTCAGATTAGTACTTTGTAATGTGTTGCATACATCTTATTTTATCATTAGGCCAATCTGTAGGCTTATCCTCATTTCCCCCCCTTTGCATAAGAACAACCACATTATAGAAATAGAATACATTATTTTCATACATAATCACAAGAATATATTATGGAGATCACTTTCATATTCTCTTCTTCCTGTCCTGTTCGTGATCCTTTGGAGATAGTTGGCAAAATCAACACGTTTTAAAATACAGAAAAATAAAATAAATCTAGATCTAAACCATATCTCAGAGTTATTATCATGTAGAGTCAGTTTCTACATCAAGCTGTGTTTGGTTCATAGAAAATATGATCATGTTCAAGTATTTTTTTCCAACAGCAGGTGGTGCTAGCAGTTTCTGCATTTGCTGAACTTACATTATCTCAACAATACAGAAGGGTTTGCATACCAAAAGGGTATATTGTTGCCAGAAGAAAAACCCTATAATGTAGCGTTTGTCATGGTGGTTAACATTGTTTACTAACAGGATCAGTTAAAATTGCTGAATATTCTTTCTTGAGCAACATTCCTGGCTTGGAATTCTGCTGAAAAAGAGGAGAAATGAGAGTTGGCTGAAGTGACATGAGCATTTTAAAAGAATCTGAATTCATATGTAATTCAGTAAAACAGAACTAAGATTCCAAATAACTGAAGAAAGCATCCTATGGGCATGGAATCACAAGATACTTTAAGCACTATGGCTGAAATAGAAGATATGGAGAGGAATGCAATGCAGCCTGAAATATACTCAGAGTTGAGAGTGGATTTCATGCTCTTTATTCAGCTCATAGTGGTGAGGAGGAATGAAAGTCCCCTCAAAGTATCTGCTTTATATACATTATTTACACAATGGGCTGCACGTGATTGGCTAATTCCGGAATTCTCCTGTAGGCCAATCAGGTTGTGGATTCACCTCCATCTGGAGCTGGATTGGGTGGCTCCTGCAGACCAATCATCTTGCTGCATTGTTCTAGGACCAATCAGACTGCTACATTCTGAATCCTATTGTTCTGGGACCAATCAGACTGCTGCATTTTGGATCCTATTCAACTCAGTACATAACACAGCCCCTCCAAGTGTCCCTATTTTCCAGGGGCAGTCCCAGATTCTCAGAAGCTGCTCTGGTTTCTGATTTGATCCTAGAATGTCCCACTTTGCCTTAGGACATCCCTGTTTTCATTGGAAAAATGTTGGAGAGCGTGAGAATGTATAGGGATGGGCAAATGTGTCTATATCTGCTCCATGCCATTTTTTCCTGTTTTTTTTTAAACCTATAATTCCATTCTGTTTTGCTTCCACATTAATCAGCACCTCGAAACAAAAATCCTCTCAAAACACATAGTAAAATAAGTATCTTATTTTAAAATGCCCTGCACCTGGAAATCCCTGCCACAAGAAGTTAGATTACCGTATCTTCCTCTTCATTTGTATTCTGCCAGCAACTGAGAGAGACTCTCCTTCCTGGAAGAGAGGGGAGTGGTTGTGGACGGGAGCCTGAGCTCCACCCCTAGCAGGGGGCATTAGCCCCCTGCCTCCTCCTCTCACCTGGCTGGCGCCCACGCCCCCTCGGCAGGCATCCAACCAGGTGCCTTCGAGGGGGCATGTTCAGCAGCCTTTTGCGGCGGCACCAGCCTCTCCTCGGCCTCATTCTTCTCCGTCCTCTCGTCGCGAGTCACCCACCCTCCACTCCCTTCTAGCTCAGGGTCTTTGTTCTTTGGTCTTGCTATGGACCTTAGGTTGGTCGCCCTGGTTGTCAAGGGGGCCTGGTAGGATTTTTTCCATTTGGCATTAGGCTTTTTGGTTTTTTTGCCTACCTCGTAGCAATCGTCACAACTTTTTGTGGTATTGGTGGGTAGGTTAGGCATT
Source organism: Podarcis vaucheri (assembly GCF_965113315.1). NCBI lineage: Eukaryota > Metazoa > Chordata > Lepidosauria > Squamata > Lacertidae > Podarcis > Podarcis vaucheri. Next base: position 106,005,336 of record NC_138762.1, read on the forward strand.
GGAATAATGTGTTGTGGTGTGTCGAAGGGCTGGGTGTGGCCATCGCCTATACCTTCAATTTTTGGGTATTCTGTTAAAGGAATCTGGCGGTCGTGTACTCTGTCCGATGCCTGCTTGGCGGGAGGCCATGGCACGACCCCTGGCGACATCACGGGAGAGCCTATAGTTGGATTAGCATCAACAGGCTCCACCTACTGGTGAATAAACCCCCTTGTTTTAGACATCCAATGCCTAAGCCAATACCTTTTCACTGCTGTAATCAATAAAGTTGTGGCCTTTTCTTGCCCATTAACCTTATATCACGTGTCCTTGTGTATTTATTTCACATCGCGGGGGTCGGGTCCTCGAACCACAACATTTATTTTTAAACAAGCATTCGGTTCTGTTGCTTCTTAACGTACTTATTGTTAATGCTGCTCATTGCAATCTTTGCAGTGGGGTGCTGCTGCTTTTAGTTTGATATTTTGTGCTCTAATGGAGAGATGAGTCTTGCTTTTGTGTGTGTAAAGCCACGTTATGTGACTCCTTTGTGGAGGGGGAAAGTAGGACATGTGCTTTTAAAAATAATTAAATAACATGTATTTACATATGTATTTTTTCCCGCAAATACAAATTAAAATGCACATTTCCCCCTTAAAAGACATATTTAAATATATAGTTTGATACATGTAATCTACTGAGAACTGTGCAGCAACATTCATTGTAGTAGAGCAGGAATGGCCAAACTTAGCCCTCCAGCTGTTTTAGGATTACAACTCCCATCATCTCTAGCTAACAGGACCAGTGGTCAGGGATTAAGGGAATTGTAGTCCTGAAACAGCTGGAGGGCCAGGTTTGGCCATGCCTGTATTCTTCTCCATCCACATCTGTTCTGAGGTGTTGTACAAAATTTCAGTGCATTTAAGTAACGTGCGGCTGCTCGTATAGGTGGCTCTGGAAACCAAGAAGTGGGGAGGGGGGGACCTGTTCCATGTCTTGCAGGCCTTTTCCACCTGGCCTGGGAGAGCAGGACTAGACTGACTCCAGCTACAAAAGCTGAGGCTGCTAAACAGACTCTTGGGCTGGGGTATTTTTGTGGGGAGGAGAGTTGTCCATGGTGGTTTTTTAATATCTTTATTTCAGATGGTGTTGTAATTTTTGTGGAAATTCTTCAGTTTGGTTGTGTGTTTTTAATGTTTTATTTATTGTTCATGACTACTTTTGTTGTTGTTGTTGTTGTTGTTGTTGTGTGTGTGTATATATATAATGTTGTATGACGCGGGTGGCACTGTGGGTAAAAGCCTCAGCGCCTAGGACTTGCCGATCACATGGTCGGCGGTTCGAATCCCCGCAGCGGGGTGCGCTCCCGTCGCTTGGTCCCAGCGCCTGCCAACCTAGCAGTTCGAAAACACCCCCGGGTGCAAGTAGATAAATAGGGACCGCTTACCAGCGGGAAGGTAAACGGCGTTCCGTGTGCTGCGCTGGCTCGCCAGATGCAGCTTCTCACGCTGGCCACGTGACCCAGAAGTGTCTGCGGACAGCGCTGGCTCCCGGCCTCTAGAGTGAGATGAGCGCACAACCCTAGAGTCTGGCAAGACTGGCCCGTATGGGCAGGGGTACCTTTACCTTTATGCCGCCTTGAGTATGGTTTCAACTGTGGAAAAGTGGCATAAAAATAAAATAATGTACGTATGCATGAATGTACCACAGGGAGGAAGAGCCACACACCCTCAATAGCATTTGGTTCCAGCTTGTAGTTTCTAGGAAGAAGATTCTAGAATGTATCAGATCAACTTGGGAAAGGGCTTGGTGAACATGTGTTTGATGCAGCTAATAATTGAATGCACACTTTCAATTTTTGCTTTTCAAAGGAATGGCCCTTTCATATACACAGTACCCATATGCCTATCAGAATTACGCAAACAGATGAACATAAAATAAATTACCTGCCAAAGTAACCTTGAAGTGTATATGCAGATCTATGATTCAGGAATTTGGCATTGCAGCTGGTATGAATGGCATATGAACGACTGATCTGTGAACTACTTTCCACAATTTCTAAAGTTCAGCAGTAAATGTAGATCCTTATGTAGCCAAAACCACACCATCCATGTCACTCAAGAAGAAGGTCTCAGCAAGGTTGGGAGAACCCAAAGGGTTGCAGGAGTACATCTTTTGTGGGGAAGGCTAATGGGAGAGAAACAGCCTAGTAAAGACTGAGTGTACTAAGGAGCCACAGAATGCTGAATAATGGCTTCGGTGGGGGTGTAAAACCAGGTGGGAGAGGGACAAAATGGCTGGCTAACAGGAACATTGAACACACACTGAGCACACATTGAACATTGAGCACACATCGCAACAGTTTGCTGCAGGCCCTTCCCGTCCAATATGACTACAAATTTCTCCCATGTCCAGTCCCATCTTCCCCATTAGCCAATGCCTGACAGGAGAGCTATGACAGCCATTCTGCTGCACTCCATAACAGTGCCATCCTTTCCAGCCGCAGGAAAAAACAGGATGTTCATCTTCTGGGGCCAGGCTCCTATGCAAGTCACAAGACCCGCATGAGATTGTGGCCTCAAAAAAACTGTTCTTTGTGGGCTGTGCTCTCAGATGAGAGTGTAGCACCCCAAAACACATATTTCGGAGATTGTGGTGCAAGAATTTCTGTATGTTGTGAGTTTCTGCATGTGGAATGAGGGGCATCACCCTATCTTTCACATCACACAGCAAAATAGGTTATGCTGGCCCCACTTAATGGTGGAAATGGAGAATGGTTTCGTTCCTGATGTGGGTGGTCTCCTTGTAATTTCTCCTTTGGTCTCCCTGTCATTCCCTCCTTCAGACGGTGGCGGGTGCTGATGTTCTGTTGAATCCTTAGGTGAAACCCCTGTCACTAGGAATGGCTCAGGTCCTCACACACTCTGCTGCCTAGTTCCTAAGCTTACCTGCCACTTATCCTTTGCCCATGGTGGAGGGACAGGTATGTATGCCATATGTATCAAGTGATATCCACACCCATTCTACTAAGAATTATGAGTATTAGCAGTCAAAGGAGACTTTCTATAAACTTCATGCAAAATGATTATCATCGTTGCCAAAATGGGGCTGTAGTAAATTATTGTCCACCTTTCCCATGAGGCAGTGAAATTCATTTGTTCGTTTTCACATATTCTACACAGTCTTATCTAATTATTGATTTTTTAAAAAATAGTAATTCTGATTAAGCGTGTCTTCTTCGGTGAAGGAATCTCTTGGAAAGTTACACTTTCTTCTGACCCTGCCAGTCATTTTTCATCTGATTGTTTCTTATGTACTCTTCCAGATATTGAGTCTCATGCTAAGCATGAAAAATGGATATACTTCCAATCAGCATTTCTTACTCAGATATGAAGGTTTCACTTTTCTGGGATTGATGCTATGTAGCAAGTTCTTCTATGCAAGCCCCATTGAAGTGAATGAAAGCTGCATTTTATTTCAGATTTTGCAAGGTTTTGTAGGAGTATTACATTCCACCACTACTGCATATTATTTCTCATACTGTTCATGATACATTATTGCACTGCAAAAAGTACAAACATTTGAATGTTATAATAACGCTGCTTAACATTTATGTAGCACTTTTGAATGCTCTAAGTACTTATCAGGAATGTTGAATTGAAAACAGGACTGGGTCAGGTGAATTATCTATTGAGGTTATTAATATTGCACATATGGAATATTGCACATATGAATAAAAACTGACTCTTCTTCGAAATACAAATTCTCCAGTCCAAAAATATGGTTCGAGAGCTTTACTACAGAACTTTACTCCAAAACAACTTAAAATAATAAAGTTACATTCAGATAGTTGCATATATTTAGTGCTATTTTTCAACATGAACACCTCCCTCATTCTCTTAGAATGGCACCCACAAGAAAGGTGCTGAACCCACCTGAGAGATGCCAGAACTGAGTTCCTGTGAGTTCCTCCTGAAAAAAAGCCCTGAATATACTGATGCCAGCACAGGTAAAATATCTTAGATTATTACAATCGCACATCCAGAGCTAAAAATCAAAGCTCTATCTCTCCTTCATTCCAGCCTCCATGAGCCCAAGACTGCTTTGTTAGAGAAAGATTAGCATGTCCACAAATTAGTTTATGCATAGACTTGTAATAGTATCTCTGTCATGTGATTCTTCTCCTTGTGAGTGAAGCACATAGATGCAGTCCCATGATGCAGTCCTGCTTAATCATTAACCTGTTATGCTCTCTTCTCAGCTCTTTTTTTAGCTTCTGTGCCATGCTCCACAGTACACATAGAGACACATTGCAGAGCTATTTTCCATTTCACTGTGCATTGACCAATTAACATTTTCTTGGGTTGTACATGCCTAGACTCAGAGTACTCTTTGAGCATAGAAGAGATTAGAGTGCAAGATGGGGTTCTCCAACCAGCAAGAGTCATGGAGTCTCTAGGCCAAGCCTCTGTATCCGGCCCTCAGGACTCTTGCCACACCACATGCCCATTTCTCTACCCACACTGTATCTCAGGCCACACCTCACACTGCCCCTTCTCACACCCTCCTGGTTTGGCTTTTCACCTGACTGGAATTTGTCCTTGGACTCTGATAATGCCCTGGATGGAGGACAGAAAGGAGTCTGAGTACTGAAACCAGCCCACTAGACATTTGGGCTGCACCCATTTTTGCCTCTAGCCTCATCCACCACTGCTGTGTGGACCTTGGAAGGTTGCCCAGAAAGGACTGTGGCCCTTGCGAAACAACAACTGACCTCAGAGTATTAGGGACTGCAATTGCCAGACCATTAGCTGTGTTACACGTACATTATCTCAATAACCATTTCAAGAACAAACATCTCTCTCCTTTATTGGTCTCTACAATCACACCAGGCATAGCTGTCAACTTTTCCCTTTTCTTGCGAGGAATCCTATTCGGAATAAGGGAATTTCCCTTTAAAAAAGGGAAACGTTGGCAGCTATGACACCAGGAGCTCTAACTCTCTAACTTGACCCTCAAAGGCACACTCTTCCATGGCTTCTCAAGACAGACAGATACCAATGATGTGCTGGATTTCAACAACATTGGTCAATATTATTCTCCTTGTACTATAGATGGGAGGAGGGAAATAAGTTAATTTCCAACAGTATTTTCAAAATATCCATGCCACATATGTATGCCACTGTTAGAACATGGCATAAAGGTGCTGTCAACCATTGTAATTCATTTGCAACGTTAGCTATGCAATTCCTCTGCATGCTTACTCAGAAGTAAGTTCAATCGAGTTTTCTCTTGGGTTTGGGTAGACCCATTTCTTAGCAGAACCACGTAGGATTTGCGCATATAAATAGGATTGCACTGATTTGTCTACATTATGTGATGTTGTAATGCTATAAGAGCATTATCGTCCCCCAAAGTCCCTCTGTGGAATGGGGAGAGTGCACTTTTTACTCAAGGGCGCCTGCAGACATGTGTTTTATTGTGCATTCGTGATGATTATATGGGGGTTGTAATACACAATCCCACTTTCAATACTTTATATGCCTGCAAAGGTTCCAGGGCAGACATAATGCTTCATTCCTGATCCTGTCACTTCCTGCATGGTTCCTACACCACAGAAGGTTCACCTAGATGACATCAGGAGGTACCTTCCAACTATTCTATGATTCTAAGGTTTTTACATTATAGTAGTTGCTACCAGGATTCAAACATATGGCTGAGCAAGAACCACCATCATACAAATCATCTGTAGAGCTAAGAAAACAGAGTAAGGCATATAAACATTAAGATTAGTCCTTTAAACATTGCACTTTTGGAGATGCCCAGAGTTATAAAGTTGTATTTACGTTATATGTGGATCCATGGGAAAAAAATTCAAGTTCATTCTGTTTATTTTCTTCTCCTCCTCTCCCCATCCTCTGCAGAGGTCGTTGACTTCCTTTTAAATTTGTCAAAATGGGTTGTCAGGACCTCATTCCCTGCTATATCTGTAAATGACTCTTCATAGAGCCAGAAATGCACAATTACTTCTTACCAGCAGCCTCATTTAAGTGTCAATATAAAGATATCTCCAGAATATATAATCAAATAATAGTATCAAATGTACCCGTTATAGCTTCCGCATCAGCAGTAAAGCAAAATCATGCCAAATACTTAAAAGAGTTCTCCAACAATCCATTTTTGTTTGGAAATTTACAAATGGCTTTTATGAGAAACAAATCTTAGCATTCTCTAAGTGGGAGTATATATGTTTGTGTGTGTGTGTGTGTGTGTGTGTGTATAGATTTGGAAGCTAGAGGGCTGTTATAAAAATGCAAGTTTTAGTTACAAGTCACAGAGCCTTTTTTCATTTGCTGCTAGTTGCAAGACTTGAGACTGCAAAGAGTTCCAGAAACATCAACCTTTCGTACACACAAACACACAGGCATCTTCTCATTTGGGGAGATATTGACAGCCAACTGTGCTATCTTCAGACAAAAAAAAAAAATACGTCTGTGATCCTCACTCAACCTACCTAGAAACTCCACTTAAGCATGTTCATTAATGGTTTGGCAGATGATGCAGTGAAATTTCAGGATTTACAGATAATGCTAAATTATTCAAGACAGTTAAGTGAGAGGCAGCCTGCGAGAAATTACCGAAGGATCTCATAACACCAAGAGCATAGGCAATGAAATGGCAGATAAAATTCAATGTTGGAAAAGACAAAATCATGTGATTCGGAAAAAGAATAACCACCTCACTATACTCTGAAGATTTTTAATCCAAACTTGCTATAAGTTTTCAGTAAAGACTGACTGGAATTACTGGCCTTTCTTAGCTCCTTGAAAAATCCATGTATTGTGTTACAGCTATCTTCAAAGCAAAGAGACCAAAAGGGACACTCAGGAAAAAGATAATCTCCTGCTGACCTTGTATGAGACAATGGTTTGGCTACCCATTCATTAATTTTATTTATTTATTTGCTATACTGCCTTCATCTAAGGACCACGGGGCGATTAATATTAATGTGGGTAATATACCACCTGGTCACCTTTTTCTAGAAGCAAGCGTATGAGAGAGCTGGAAAAGTTACAAAGGAGGGAATAATGATTTGGTATAAAGTAAGTTCCCGGAACATGTGTGTGCCAAGATTCCTTTTTCACATATAAGTCTTGCTCATAGCTACCACTGGTGCTGAAATGAGCCATTGGTTTGGGAGAAATTTATAAAGTCCACAGGTTAATATGAAGCTACATAATTCTCATTTCCTAAACCAATAAGCTAATTGAAAATTGCTTGCAGAATATGGAGAGTAGGCAGAACTGCATACCTTAATATATACATTAGGAGAGCTAGACCCCAAATGCATATGAATTGTCATGCAGGTGTTTTTTGTGTTTTTAAAGAAAAGAAATCATAATCTGATGTGCAAAATGAAGTACAACTTTAGACTGGAAAAATCAGAATGTGAAATTGACAAATTCATCCATTTTTATCTATCAGAACAACCATGGATTGAGGTGGTACTGGGATGGCTGATAGCAGATGTAGCAATTTATGCAGAATGAGTTCTTACATGTCCTAGGATCAGTCACCTAAGGCTAATTAATAATGACATAATTGATCAGCCTCAGAGATGTGATTCCATGATTACCTCTACCAATGGTAAAAGCAGATTATTATTAGTTTACTTTAGTTTTTTATTATTTAATAATTTATATAAAGGTAAAGGTAAAGGGACCCCAGACCATTAGGTCCAGTCGTGGCCGACTCTGGGGTTGCGGCGCTCATCTCGCTTTATTGGCCGAGGGAACCGGCATACAGTTTCCGGGTCATGTGGCCAGCATGACTAGTGGCGGCTAAAAAAGCCAATGCAATTCTAGGCTGCATCAATAGGAGTATAGCATCTAGATCAAGGGAAGTAATAGTGCCACTGTATTCTGCTCTGGTCAGACCTCACCTGGAGTACTGTGTCCAGTTCTGGGCACCACAGTTCAAGAAGGACACTGACAAACTGGAACGTGTCCAGAGGAGGGCAACCAAAATGGTCAAAGGCCTGGAAACGATGCCTTATGAGGAACGGCTAAGGGAGCTGGGCATGTTTAGCCTGGAGAAGAGGAGGTTAAGGGGTGATATGATAGCCATGTTCAAATATATAAAAGGATGTCACATAGAGGAGGGAGAAAGGTTGTTTTCTGCTGCTCCAGAGAAACGGACACGGAGCAATGGATCCAAACTACAAGAAAGAAGATTCCACCTAAACATTAGGAAGAACTTCCTGACAGTAAGAGCTGTTTGACAGTGGAATTTGCTGCCAAGGAGTGTGGTGGAGTCTCCTACTTTGGAGGTCTTTAAGCAGAGGCATGACAACCATATGTCAGGAGTGCTCTGATGGTGTTTCCTGCTTGGCAGGGGGTTGGACTCGATGGCCCTTGTGGTCTCTTCCAACTCTATGATTCTATGATTCTATGAAGCCGCTTCTGGTGAACCAGAGCAGTGCACGGAAATGCCGTTTACCTTCCCGCCAGAGCAGTACCTATTTGTCTACTTGCACTTTGACGTGCTTTTGAACTGCTAGGTTGGCAGGAGAATAATTTATATAGCTATCTTTAAATATTCCCTGGCTAGCTTACAAACAAAATGATGCTATTTGTTTGCTGCTGTCTATGTACCACAGTGCCACCAGGCAAAGGTGTCCAGCATGGAATGAGACTTAAAGATAGGCAAGAACCTCTTGACTCATTAGAATGGGCTTGCTTTGAAAGTTTAAGCATATAATTAGGGACATTCTACTTCTGAACAAACTTGTTTGGAAACTGTTTTTCCCCTGTTGAACTCAATAGCCCCCATTTCTACGGGTATGTATATTCATGCAGATGTGCTTCAGGATAAATGAATGAAAAATATGAATTGTGCTCATTAATTTGAGTATCAGCATTTCTCAGCTCTTCAATAAAATCATAAGAAGGGAACAGATATTTTGGTTAATCTGGAAGAGAATTTACATCTACTTTAGAACACATCTCAAGATTGTAAGCACACATATATCTCCAGAAGCCGTTGCTGGGTGGTTATTACTATCAACATATTCATTTCAAACTTTAGAAAATAGTTCTCAATAAAAAAGGTCCTCTGTGCTGTTTGCTTTTTATGTCTTCTTATAACATGATATATTTTCCTTTTAAAGCTTCTGTTTAAATGATCATGTGACCCTCTCTGCTGAAATATGCACTGAAGCAGTTAACAGTTCCAATGAAACTATATATATATATATATATATATATATATATATATATATGCACGTAGGAGCTTCTGTTGCTTTTACAGCCTTCAAGTCTTGCAGTCCAGTTTTAGTGTCAGTTTCAGTCAGATCAGTTTGGGGACAAATCTATAAATTCTTCAAAGTATTTGCCATTTGCCACTTACATTCCCTTTTGCTTTGATATTAGTTTTCCTTCTGTTTCAGGCTGAAAGCCAGAGGTGACCTTCTGTGGCACTATTGTGCTTTGGACAATGCAAAGCCGTAAAATGAAAAAGACAGGAATAAGACTGCAGCAATGCAAGTCCAAATGAATAAATCTTGCCTTCTGCAAACCTCAAAGCATTCCCTCCCCCCTCGTATTTGATTATGTGGCATCAACAAAATTCAAGAGGTCGAGGGCCACTTTGGAGGCGATTTCTTTTGAGTGGGTGTGCATGCAGAGGTCTACAGAGGAGAAGAGGAGGAGGAGGAGTTCTGTTGCACAGGTAGAAATCTACTGCAAAATTTGGCAGGCGTCACTGGAGGTCACTGGCTTGATGGATCAGGAGTGGGAAGGAGACATCGGAAGTGAATTCCAACTGCACTTCATTGCTGCCAGTGGCATCTACATACAAATGAGTACCCCAACTACTGCCCAGCTATTGTTTCAGCAACCACAGTCTAGAGTTTGATTAGAGTGTACGTGTATTACTATATCTGCAGCTTATATCAGAATGGATTGTGGTAAAACTCAAGCTGCACTAATTCATGAGCAAACATTTAGTTGGTTGGTTAGAAATCTATTAAACATAAAGGCAGGCCAAACCAGGACCTCCAAGTGTCCCTATTTTCCAGGGACATCCCTGATTTAGAGAAGCCATCCCGATTTCTGCTTGGCTGTTCCTTAAGGCAAAGGTAAAGGGACCCCTGACTGTTAGGTCCAGTCGTGACCGACTTTGGGGTTGTGGCGCTCATCTCGCTTTACTGGCCGAGGGAGCCGGCGTACAGCTTCCGGGTCATGTGGCCAGCATGACTAAGCCGCTTCTGGCGAACCAGAGCAGCGCACGGAAACACCATTTACCTTCCCACCGGAGCAGTACCTATTTATCTCCTTGCACTTTGACGTGCTTTCGAACTGCTGGGTTGGCAGGAGCTGGGATTGAACAACGGGAGCTCACCCCGTCGCGGGGATTCAAACCGCCGACCTTCTGATCAGCAAGCCCTAGGCTCTGTGGGTTAGACCACAGCACCACCCGCATCCCTTGGATGTTCCTTAGGGTGTCCCTATTTGCATTGGAGAAATGTTGGAGGGTATGGAGTTATCCGACCCGTGAGTCATAAGGCAATCCTGTATAGGGAAGGTTTTTTAAAAAAATGTTTTATGTTCCATTATGTTTTTTATATATGTTGGAAGCTGCCCAGAGTGTTGGGGCAACCCAATAAGATGTGTGGGTATAAATAATAAAATTGTCATTATGGATTGGGGTGTCCTTATTTTCATTGGAGAAATGTTGGAGGGTATGCTATGCCATCATTTTCCAAAAGTGACTGTTATTAATGATAGTCACTAGCAACTCTCCCCCTTGTTCACTATTGGGGGGGGGCAATGACACAGTTTAGTCAATAAGATGCCAGTTAAAAATATCTGGGGGTGTGCCACCACACACAATGTTAGGTGTGGAGCGTGGCATAAAACAAAATGGCTACCAAACCTGAAAGAGCAGAAAAGGAGGCAGAACCACAAAATGCTGTGCTCTGTCTCCATCAATTTAAAAAAGCACCTACACCAGTCACTGCCACACTTGCTCATGGAAAAACAGTGTTTGCAACTCTTCCCAGTTCTGAAAAGTTCCCCCCCCGGGGGGGGTCATCCAAGCCTGAAATCCAAATGGAATGTGGACATGCTTATGGCGTGTGAGTTCAAAAGCAGTTCAAGTTGGTGGGAACGACAAACAGTTTCTCCTGCATTGTGGATTTTTGCTGGGGTACTTAGTGAGATCTTTAATGAGCACCATGGGATGTATCGGCAGGCGTAAAGGTAAAAAGGTAAAGGACCCCTGGATGGTTAAGTCCTGTCAAAGGTAACTATTATAATCACTTCTGGAGCAATGGAACACCATGACAGAAACCAGAGTGCACGGAAATGCCATTTACCTTCCCGCCACAGAGGTACCTATTTATCTACTTGCACTGGCGTGCTTTCAAACTGTTAGGTTGGCAGGAACTGGGTCAGAGCAACGAGAGCTCACTCTGTCATGGGGATTCGAACTGCCGACCTTCTGATCAGCATGCCCAAGAGGCTCAGTGGTTTAGACCACAGCACCACCTGTGGGCACTGCAATGAGTAACCCACGATATATATTGTGTTGGAGTTGCTTTATACCAATGCACTTCAGTCAAAATTGTTCTCTTTGGGGTATATACTAGAATGATAATGATAGTGTACCTATAAAGTGTGTTCTCACTAAGGGAGAGCACGTGTTGCGGCTGGGGCCAGGCAAAGCACCCTTTAGTTGCCAGGCAGAATCGTGGGAAAGGAACTGGCCAGGATTGGTGTTGGTGTTGCTGGGGCAAATTGTATGTTGCCAATTTGGGGGTGGAGATCAGAGGTTATTTAAGCAAGGCCCACAGAAATTTGCTTTCTCTTTTGCTGTGGGCATCGGATCAGATCAGATCGAACATAGCGAAGGACTGGTTGTATCTTAGAACTTTTTCTTTCCTTTTTTCTCCTTCTTTGCCCTTTAAATCCAATTTTCCCCCTTTTATTAGTTAAATTTATCTCTTTCACATACCCCTGAGGTTTAAAGCCCCGTAGGCTTCCTGTGGGTGCCCGGGGGGGTGCCTGGCCCCGGGCGGCTTACGGCCTGGTCCTCGGTGGAGGCCCTGGGGGGTCTGGTGCCTCGGCCCGGGCTGGGGAGCATTGTACGGGGCCCTCCTTGGGGGTTTGGTGACTAAGAAAACATTTATTTTACTTTGTTTAAGTTATTCTTGTCTTTCTAATTTTATTTTACCTCTCTCGGGGCCTGGTGAGGCTCTCTCCTCCTCCCGCGGTCTCTTGGGTGGCCTGGGGGTTGAAGCAACGGGAGCGGGCGCCGCTGAGGCTCTTCCTCCCGCCTGAGCCGGCGCTGTCCTTGGCGCATTCCGGCGCGCTTCGCGCGGCCGCGGCGGGCCGCCGGGCAAGAGGCGTGGTACCGCCCCTGCGGCAGCCGTACGGGCCGCAGCGCCTGGCGATCGTGCCGTTGCGGCCTACTCGTGCGGGCGGCCCGGTTGGGGCGCCGGTGAGCGGACGCGGCCGGGATCCATTTCGCCCGCCCAGGCCGGCACTGCCTGCGGCGCGCCTTGGCGCGTTCTGCGCGGCCTAGGCGGGCCGAGCGGGCGGGAGGTGCTGGGTGTGCGCCGCTATAGGCTGCTCGGGGCCGCAGCGCCTGGCGGTTCAGGCCGTTGCGGCCTGTTTTTACGGGTCCGTCAACCCCTCCCCACCGCGGGCGGCAGCCGTGATCGGCTGCAGGGGCCAGCTCGAGCCCCGGGGAGCCCGCAATTCCGGGGGGCGGTCCAGGGGTCCTCTATCCCGCCTGCCTCGGTGGCGGCTCCAGGCGCGGTGCGGCGCGCGTAGTGGGGTGGGGCGGTCCCCCAAGTAGAGGGCCTCTCGCGCATCGTGCGCTGGCAGCCCTTCTGGTCGTCGGCCCTCCATCGTAGGCATTTTTGGCGGGAGCGCCATTTTCTGCCTTCTTTTGCTCTACGCTGGCCCCTAGTGGCTAGGGAAGTAATTGCAACCTTTAATTGGCTTGGGCTGCGAGGTGTGCCACCTGGTGGTGGTTTGTATTGTTGCAGCTAACTTTAATTGTCTGAAGCAACTGAGTTAGCTGGTTAATTGTTACGTGGTGTCGCATATTGTTTGTTGACTTATATTGTTGTTGTTTTCCCGCTAGTAGGTATGGCTCCCAAAAAGAAGGCGCCTAGCAGGCCTGGTTCCATGTCATCGGCGAAGCGACCTATAAGAGGCCCATCTCAAGCCTTGCGTTCTCCTGCGCCAAACCAGTTGCTGAGTCGCCTCCAATCCATGGTCACTGGTTTGGCTGGCGACCCTCCTGCACTGGCCCGAGTGGAGGCTGAAATGGACGGCCTGTTGCAGCGTTGTTCTACTCCGTCGACTTCTACCGCAAGGCCAGCCCTTCCTGCTGGCATTGTCTCTTCGGCGTCTTCTTCTAGTGAAGAAGAGGGAGGGATTGTGACGACCAGGGATTCTTCTCCGGAAGCCTTGGCCCAGACCCCGGACTTACCAGCAGTCCTGGTGCCTGCACGCAGGGGTCGGGGGGGGTGCCAAGGTTGCGGCCAATAGAAGGGCGTCAGCTCGGATCAGAGCAGCGCAGGCGCCAGGGGTACTGTCCCCTGCGGCTGTCCGATTGGCCCCTGGTCATTCACAGATTCTGTCGTTTCAGTCCGTTCCGGTTGCTGTTCGGCAAGGAAAAAGAGCTCCAAGAGGCGGGCCAGGCGGAGTCGGAGGGACACTTCATCCTCTTCCTCAGTCAGTCCCAGGTGACGTGCCGCAAGGTGATGCATCTGAGTCTTCTGTGGAGGACAGCCTTCCTCCACCTCCAAAGTCGTCTTCTGGTGGGCTTCGTCGCCGAAAAAAGAGTTCTAGGAGGTGCGCCAAGAGGAGACGGAGAGACACTTCGTCCTCTTCTGCAGGTACTTCATCTCAGACATCCAGTAGCGACGAGGAAGCCTCACTCAAGCTATACTGGGGCTTTGCGGAGTCCTCGGGACTCTCAAAATGGGCTTGGGAGCGGAGGGCAAACTCTCATAGGGCAAGGTATGGGGCAGTGCAGGACTGCCTGGACGGGGTCCTCTTGCCTGACGTGAAGGTCTCTACCAATTCGGCTAGGGACATTATTCCCGGTGCCCACTTGCATACAAAACTGCGATCCAGGATTCTGGATGGCCGTTACATTGATATATTTAGTTTGGCACCCCCTCTGGAGGGCCAGGACTCACAGGATAAGGGTGTGGCGGCCACAAAAAAGAGGGTGGCCTTGCCAAAAGCGGAAAGGACCTTCGAGCGATGGTTGGATAGTTTCCAGGTGTTCGCTGGAGTGGTGGCAGCGGCTTACCCACGGAGATCCATGCATTTATGGGTTTATTTGTCCATAGTCCGTTCAGCGTTTACGATGGCTGGAGCGTCTGCTGCGATCTCTTATGATGAGAATTTCAGACGCAGGGCTGCCAAGATCCCCACTGCCCGCTGGGATCGTAAGGATTTAGATGTCTGGACTACTTATGTGGCTCCACGTATCGATAATAAGGCCCCTGAATCGCAGAAACCTAAGAATGTGCCAGCTAGGATGGGTCGCAAGTACTTTTGTTGGGATTTTAACAAGGGTACTTGTCAGCGCCAGTTCTGCAGATATTCCCATAGTTGTGAGAAGTGTGCAGGGAACCATCCGGCATCTTCTTGTGCGGGGGCGCGACGGCCCTTTCGAAAAGGGGGGGGCTCTCAGCAGCCCCCAAAGGCCGCCCCCCCAGGCTACAGTCTCCGGAGCAGGAAAATAGTGTTCTTTTCTCTTTAGCTTATACCCCAGTTAAGCTACAGCCGTTGTTGTCATGGTTACAAGTATACCCGCTTCAGGAAGCAGCGTCTTATTTGCGTGATGGATTTTCTCTGGGCTTTCGAATCCCAGTGGCGTCTACTCCAGTAGCTAGGAACCCCTCAAACCAGAGGTCAGTGAGGGAAATGCCTGAGGTTGCGCGTAGGAAAATTGGGAAAGAACTGGCTTTACGACGGATGGCCGGCCCCTTTGCCGAGCCCCCCTTTCCCAATCTTCATATTTCTCCCTTAGGTATAGTTCCTAAAAAAGCTCCGGGGGAATTTCGCCTGATTCACAATCTTTCTCACCCTAGGGGCACATCAGTAAATGATGTCATTCCCCCGGAGCTTTGTTCTGTGAAGTACGCCTCGCTTGATCAAGCGATCAAAATGATAAGGAAATTTGGGCAGGGTGCCCTGCTGGCCAAATGCGACATTGAGTCTGCATTTCGGCTGCTTCCAATTCATCCAGATGACTTCTGGCTGCTGGGATTTCAGTTTGATGGGGAATTTTACTTTGACAAGGCCATGCCCATGGGCTGCTCAGTAGCCTGTGCCGCCTTTGAGTGTTTTAGTTCCTTTCTGGACTGGGCCCTGCGCAAAAGAACTGGTTTGGGCGGAGTTACTCATTATCTTGATGATTATTTATTGGCCTCAGCTAGTGATACAGGAGACTGCGTGGTGTTGCTGCAGGCCTTCGCGGCCTTAACTGAGGAACTGGGTGTACCGTTAGCTGCGGAGAAGACTGAAGGTCCTTCTACGCAGCTGACTTACCTGGGTATTTTATTGGATACGGTGGCACAAACTTCCAGTTTGCCGGCAGATAAGATTCTCACGCTGAGAGGTGTTATTTCTGACCTCATTCCATTGAAAAAGGTTACTCTGCGACAACTGCAGTCGTTGCTGGGCCACCTAAATTTTGCTTGCAGGGTGATCGCTCCGGGGCGGCCTTTCTGTTCCCGTTTGGCCAGACTTATGTCTGGTTTGAGGTCCCCGAGGCATAGAGTGCGCCTGTCAGCCCAGGTGCGTGCTGATCTTCGCATTTGGTTGGAATTCCTGGAGGAATTCAACGGGGTGTCACTTTGGCAGGACACCTTGAACCTGTGTGCTGATTTTCAGGTGCACTCTGATGCTGCAGGGTCATTGGGCTTCGGTTTGTATTGGGACGGCAGGTGGTGTGCCGAGCGTTGGCCTCTGGCTTGGCGTGGGGAAGCTATAACTCGGGACCTAACTTTTCTTGAGTTTTTCCCTATTGTAGTGGCTGTCCATGTGTGGGTCGAGCATTTCAGGGACCGGCGTGTATGTTTCTGGACAGATAACCTGGCGGTGGTGAACGTGCTTGCCAAGCAGTCTTCACGATCACCTAGGGTATCAGCACTGCTGAGGGCTTTTGTTTTGCATTGCTTGCGTTTTAATATCGTATTTTCTGCTCGTTTTGTTCCTGGAGTGTCTAACGAGATTGCTGATGCTCTGTCCCGTTTTCAGATGGAGCGATTCAGGTCCCTGGCGCCAGTGGCTCGAGACCGTCCGGAATTTTTCCCGGATCATCTCTGGAACCTTGGCAGCACTTAGTTTTACAGGGAGTAGCTGCATCTATTGCCCCCTCCACATTGAGGTCCTATAAGAAGGCTTGGACCGATTTTTTGCATTTTACAGGGCGGTCAGTGGTAGGGGAAATGCGCACGCCTCATTCTACCGCACAGGTGCTCAAATATTTGGCACATCTATTTCAGATGCGGCGGGCAGCCAGGACTCTGAGGTTGCATTCAGCGGCAATTTCCTTCTTTAGCAAGGTTTATTTTAATAATGATCCTTGTGGGAAATTCGTTGTGCGCAAGGCTTTGGAGGGTTGGGGGCGTCTCAGCCCGTCCAGACCAGCTACAAGGAGGCCTATAACGTTTGGTTTATTGACCGAGATGCGATGTAAATTGAAGGGCATCTGTTGGTCCAGGTTTGAGGCTCGGCTATTTTCCGCAGCCTATTCGCTAGCCTTCTTTGGGGCCCTGAGAGTTGGGGAGGTGGTGTTTGAACCTAAACAGGATGGTGGTTCTAGAGGCTTGTTGCTACAGGACGTGAGCCTGTCTCAGTCGGAACTGCAGGTCCATGTCAGGAGTTCCAAAACTGATCAGCTGGGTAGGGGAGCAGTTATTCGGCTCCCAGCAACAGGGATGGGGGGCCCTTGCCCAGTTAAGGATCTCCAGAGATATATGGCTTTGCGACCTCCAGGAAGTGGGCCACTGTTTATTCATGAGGATGGCCGGCCACTGGCGCGCCATCAGTTCGCTGGGGTCTTGCGCAAAGTCGTGGCTGCCTGCGGCCATGCAGCCTCTGAATTTGCTCCGCATTCCTTCAGGATTGGGGCAGCAACGACAGCGGCCCATTGGGGCTTGTCGGTCAAAAGGATAAAAGACCTGGGTCATTGGAAGTCGGGCGCATACAGGGGTTATGTGCGGAAATAATGTTGATTTCATGTACTCACATCTGTTGTTTTATCCTAGGTCTTCCCACTATCTGGGTCTGGATAGTGGGGCACAGTATTGTGCATTGGGCTGCTTGCAGAGCTCGGCAATCCGAATTGGGAGCTGGCCTTGGCTTTCCTCAGCACGTGCAAGTGTCCTGGATCTCCAGAAGGGGGATGCTGTGGAAGGAATTCTTACCGCTCATGCAGAGGCGGGTTCTGCTGGAGAGCCCCCCAACAGTGATTGTGGTGCAGCTCGGGGAAAATGATATGGTTTCCTCTTCTTGTTATGTTTTACGTGCTATTATTTTGCAGGATTTGAGGGACTTGGCGGCCTTGGTGCCCGCTACTAAGATAATTTGGTCCCAGTTGCTTCAGCGTTGCATCTGGAGGGGTAGTCCCTGCCCTGTGGCCACCGAAAGGGTGCGAAAGCGCATAAATTCAGCTGCGAGCAAGCTGGTGTCTGATATGGGTGGGCTTGTGATTCCCCACCCAGATATTAATGTTAAAGCCACTGATTGCTACAGGTTGGATGGGGTTCATCTTACCTCAGTTGGGAATGATGTATGGTTGAGGTCAGTGGTGGCTAAGTTGCGGGAGTGTTTAACTTTGTGAGTGGTTTGGCGGCGAGCGTAAGGGCTCGGGTGGCGGTTAGGCATCGGTTTAAATTGGTTGGTGGAGGGGCATGGATTGGCTGTGCCTGCCCCTCAGGTGATGCTGCTGCACGGGAATTCCATTAAAGGAATTCAGGGGCTTACCATCCTTTTGTCCAAACCCCTGGAATCGGGTTTGGGCCGAGTAAGCCCCTAGGAGCATGTGGGGAGAAGCTGAGGGTCTGTGACGCAGCTCCAGTTATCCCGGAACTTGTTCCTCCACACTGGCTTCCGCTGGAATCCGGAAGTCAGTCCTGTCCCCAAGGCAGGGGGACAGATAGTCTTAACCGATGCCTAAGCAACCACTCAAAATTATGTATGATAATAAAGTTGTGGCCAAAATTATGCCAAAAAACCTAAACAAAAATTATGTGTGAAGTGTGAGTTATTGGGGAAGGGGTGTTTTGGGGGACCTCAGCACGCAACTGGTGCACAAATCATTTAGTATCACTGTACAAATTGGAACGAAATGCTAATGAGTCTAATTCCAACAATACTTTTAAAACATGCCAATGAAGTCTGTCTAAATTGGTTCTCTTTGGATCGGCCACTGCTGATCTTCATATGTTGCTGGCATTTATCACACTAAACTATTTATTTTGACTGTTACACAGCACAGTATGCAATAGTGATTCATTTTCTAGTTGGGTTTTAAAATTGTTCATACAAGTCAGCTGGAATAGGCGTTCAGTGAACAAGCATCAAACTTGGATTTTACAGAGCCTAGGCAAACAAGTGAGTTTGACTGACAATATTTGCAAAGTGCAATGACACTTTCACAGTCGGGACCAGCTAATTCCATTGATTAGTCCAGTAGGAGAAAGTCAGAAAGTCACTCCTGTTAGCAGACACAACAAGCTAGGTCATTACAAAGTTGCCGGCAAAATGTCTCCATATTCTGCACTGGATGAAAGCCAGTCTGAAATTGATTATATAAATCATACCAGTACTTGGCCGAGTAAACTATAGCTGAGTGGCAACCACTTTTCAATACCCTTTGATGATAGCAGCGGTTTTGGAAATTACATGGCAGTTTTCAGGGTCATCTCTTGTCAGCTCTGGTTTTTCAGAGGATTAGTGGTGCATTATTATTGCTATTATTACAGCAACAGTTTAGAGATTCAAAGATACAGTAAGTTGTACAGGTGCCAAGCATTTTTCAAAACAATACTATCTAAATATTCCCAGAGTCAACCAGAAATGTAACAGTTTTCCTAGCAATAGTTGGCGGCTCCATTATGCATGAAATATTCGTTGTTAATTAGCTGTAAATGTTAATTAGGTCAATGCAATTAGGTCATAGCCGCTGCTAATGTGCAATGTTTTCATAATCTTTCTTTTGATTCTTCACCATTGCTTTGTGGGGTCTTCTTTAACACAATCCATTTTCTTTACTTCTTTGCATCACAATCTCATGTGCTGAATGCAGTCCTCATATCTCGTTTCAAGACGACTTCCAGTCTGAGTGACTGAATGTGATTCATCCCTAGTTCTTGTGAGTGACAGATTTATGGGAAGTAATGAGAATGACATAGACCCACATAGACCCAAGTAACAATAGGTAAGTGCGGATTTGGGACAGGCATGGCTGGCACTGATGCTGAAAACATTCCAAACTGAGCATCTTCATGGCCATAATGATGTGGAAGGAGTAATGTCTAATCTAGAGGGACCACAATGGAAACTGCCCCTTTCAGGTGAACATGGGCAGCTTCCAACATGATTTTTTCACGGCAAACATGCTTTCACTATCTTGCCCCATCTATGGGGATACATGGAGGGTATTGTTTGAACCAAATTAGGTAACTCAATGGCTCCTTTACTCTGCACTTCCCAAATAGTTCTTTGGACTTCCTTTTAAAAAGTTTATTTTAACATTCTTCAGAGTCCCTTGCTGTGCAGCTGCAACACATCACTCTCACCCAACAACTTTTTAAAAGCCTGTATAATAAAGCTTCCCCGTCTGCATATCTACACTATACTTTTTAAATCTTTGATAATAGTGCTCAGAAGCCTCTTTTAAGTAATAAGACAGAAGGGGTAAGGAAAACTAAGGCATGCCATTAAGATTACCTCGAATAAACTGGAAATCTGCCACAATGTCCATCAGAGTGCAACAGCAGGGACAATACACCAGACAAGCCTACAAAGTCTCTATGCTGCACACATTTATTTGAGCCCATGGTCCCCAAAACAGCACCCAATGAAGAAATGTCAAAACTGAACTGGTATCATACTTGTAGGTGCTGAACAACCTAGAAATTACTGTGTTCGACCAGAAATGCTTTTTAACCTACAGCCACCTCCTAACTTTGTCACATTACCAGTTTCATTTCATTTTTAAAAAACCTCTACAATATTTGCATCCCTTCCCAATTCTATATTATGTGTCGATGTGACAGAATAAATGCACAGTCCTATTCTTCAGTCAAAGCAATCTATGAAAACGTCAGAAAAAATTGAATCCAGCAAGACATTTGCTGCTATTTTTGTCAAGTCTGATCATTAATTAATACTGTATTAAGTGTTATTTCCCCCCAACCATTTTGTTTTCATCTTATGGTAGGCCCTTATTGCTCATATTTTTAAAGCTCTTATAGAAGGATGCCATAAGGGCCATTCAAGTCTAAAGAGAGTTTCTAATGCACTCTTCAAGTCTTCTTAGAGTGAGTCTTCATACAAACAAATAGACGCCTAGGGATGTTTTTCTATTCCATGTGGGACCCTAATAATGAAACACATGTTGAGCATTATAGAAAAGGTTTTGCACACAATTCCTTGTTTCTGCTTCTTTCCCACAGTACCTGATTGTATAAAATGAACTTCTTATTTTTGCACATAAGTGGTAATCATCTTCAAGCAGGAATGGAGAAAGAATTTGTGTGGTTCACATTTTTACAGTGGGCTGACTCAAACCAAGGCTCCAAATCTCGCTTGTGGTTTGGAACACAACAACCATTTTGGTTACTGGATTTTGTAAGTTTTGGGGCACTGCAAGTGCACACAATAACAAGCCATATTTTCTTTCTTTCTTTTTAAAATGAAAGGTATTGTACAGAAAACTGCATTGAGAAACAAAGCTTGTATTTTATGCAAAATATTCGTAGTTTACATAAAAAGTGTGCACAAAATGCACATAATATAAATGTGGACTTTTTGTGTGTCCGTAAGAAAAAAGAAATGAAGCGGGATGGAATGGACCTGTGTCAGCAAAACTGAAACAGGACAGAACTGAGTTGTTTGATCCAGGAAAGTAATAAATAATGGAAAGAGCAGGAGTTGTGGAAGCTAAATCAATATATCCCCATGTGAAAACCAGTGCTTCAACTCCACCATTACATGTCACACTATAGTGACACCTAGTGACAGAACATAGACATTGCATCATCTCAAGCCTAGCAACTAGTTTCCTTGGGCTCCTGACATTGTGCTTCTTCCCTGCTGCCTATCAACTCTCCATTAGCAAAGTATATGTTGCACAATCAGCAGCCGCACAAGGGACAGAGGCAGAGTACAGTGGTACCTTGGGTTAAGAACTTAATTCATTCTGGAGGTCCGTTCTTAACCTGAAACTGTTCTTAACCTGAGGTACCACTTTAGCTAATGGGGCCTCCTGCTGCCGCCGTGCGATTTCTGTTCTCATCCTGAAGCAAAGTTCTTAGCCCGAGATACTATTTCTGGGTTAGCGGAGTCTGTAACCTGAAGCATCTGTAACCCGAGGTACCACTGTATATGTCTTCATGGGGGGTGATTGGGGTGCAGGCAGCTGTAGCGGCACAACATATCTCAACAGTTTCCTGGGGATGCTGGTTGCTTATGCACAGTCTTATAAAGGCAACCCAAAAAGTGGTACGGGATGGAAACATCCAAGCAAATGTTGGCCCCACCCCTGAAAGAGGACATATGTTTAAAATATAAAACCACCACAAGATTCAACAGCTAGGCACAAACCACCAAGTTAGCTGTTACAAATTAATTTTGCCATGGTGGAACTAATAAATTACCAGTACTAAAGGCTTGCTAAGGAATCTTTACATCCTTGGGATTCCCCCTTGATCCTCTGATCAACTGAAACAGTATTTGCTCTTCTCTGGTCATCTGGGAGTACACCTGTTCTTCTCAAATATAATCGGTAATGGCAGCACTATTTGCCCAGATGACTCCTTCAGGGTCCTAGGGTGAAGTCCATCAGGGCCTGCTGTCTCGAATTGATTCAGGTTGTCCAAGGACATCTAGTTAAAGACATAAAAAGGTTGTAAAAAAAGCAAACAAAGAGATGTCTAGAGCTCCAAGAAGTGTTTAATTGTCTTTTTTAAAAAAGCTAGCCATAGTCAACTGTACTGCAAAAGAAGCCTTGATTTCCCCCTCTCTCTCCAGCATGTGCTTTCAGACCAATCTCTAAGAGGGGGCATTTGATTAAATTAATGACAAGAGCATTTGAGACAAATTAAAGAGAAATGCTCTTTGCACAGCCTGTAGCTGGCTGATGGAATTTACTCCAAAAGTAGGGGAAGGAGGTCATAGCTAGAATTTGAACTTATTTTTATGAGGTGAATGGAAGATTGCATTACAGGTAACAACATTAGCAAGTGCCCAAGAAGGTAAAACTAATCAAATTCTTTGCTTCGGGATGTGAACACCTTGCTGCTGAGGCCATAATGAATTTGTTTCTTCTCTGATAGGTTTGTTTATGTTTATATATATATGGGTCTCTCATGAGAAAATTGTGCATCCGTAGGAGCTCTAGAATAAGGTGTGAGAAGAAGGGAAGAAACCACTTATCTCCTAGCTTCTTCCCATAATGTGGGAATGAGATTCAGATAGAACGCCATAAGCAAAGGGATGAGCTAAGCTGGTAAACTGCAGTGTCAATATGCACCTGCCATCTAAGGATAGCAAATCATACATCTAGCAATGTAGGCTGTAGTTCACAAGTGTTTATGCCATAATAAATTTGTTAGCTAATTTGTTTATTATTATTATTTTTTTGAATGCCTAAATTGCTTGTTATATGGCTGTATTCCTGGGAAGTGTATAATAGCAAGAATAGCTTGTAAAAAAAACACCCTAAACTGTGTGGGACTGAGTCAATTCAAAGGCTTCACTCATGCCAAACCTGTACATAGCTTCTAATCCACAGCAAAGGCCCTGCGTGGGTGCCTGCCTCGTGGAAGGAATGCTGATGGGCACATGGGACAGAGTCTCCACTGTGGTGGCCCTATATCTATGGAACTGGCCTCCAAGTGAGATCTAAAGTCGCAATTGTTCTCTGCCACTTCCAGAGTGACTGGTCAGATTGTTGTTTAGATGTGCTGGTTCATTTTTAGCCTTTGGAATGTTCTAAAGTTCAAGGTTTTGAATTGTTTTGAAGGGTTTTTTAAAATTGATTTTTAATTTCAGGTTGTTTTGACGTGTTATTGTATGCTGTCTTTGCCATTGTCTTAGGAGGGCCTTCTAAAAAGGAAGAAAATTGGGGTGGGGGATGATGACACCACCAGGGATATCTGACAGGATGTACTTTGGCGCATTGCTCCCTTCCCCTTCTTGTGCAAGGAAGTATGAAGATGAAGGGAAGTTTTTACATGAGAGAAATCAAGACAGGAGATAAGCTACTCTACCCTTGTGCAGAGAGGGAAATAAGAAGAACAGGTGTTTAGTCTTGCTTGGGACACAGTAGGATGGAACTTAACCCCCTCCCCCCTAGTTTCATTATGGGCATCCATTTGTTATTTTAATATTTTCTGTCTCACACAACCTGTGCCACCTATTAGATTGTCATTAAGAGTTTCTGCAATGAGTGCTGCTGTGCTAAACAATCAGAGTCCTTCGTTGGAGGAGCTATTTGGGTTTTGGACTCCAAATTTGATTGCCCCGGCTCACCTAAGGCTTAATAATGCAACGGTTGCCTGTGGGTTCCTGCCTTCTGTGGATACACTTTTACATTTCAATACAGAAATCATTAAGCTGCATAAATCTACAGTTAAGACAAGCTAAAATCAGACAAAACAAAATGCAACCTCCAGGAGGTAAATAATTTCAGCTGTGAAGGAAATGAGAAAAGAAAAGTGATAGCTGTGGAGAGCAGTTGAATACAGTTCAGATTATACGCAGATGGGAACTGTGTGGTTTGTGTTCAGCATGGCTCCCTTCAGGGCAGAAAAGGGAAATGGACAAAGGCAGATACCAGCGGCGTAGCGTGAGTTGTCAGCACCTGGGGCAACGCAAGTAATTTGCGCCCCCTAACCCGGGGCAAGGCAAGTAATTTGCGCCCCCCCTAACCCCTAACCTGCGAGTTGCCGCTGGCGCTGCCGCCCAAACGACGCCGCTTGCCCGGAGGAGGAGGGGGGCAGAGAGGCGAGGAAAATGCAACGGCCCAGCAGCTGCAGCAGCACCGGCGGAGGCGGGGCTGTGAGGAGGGGCTGCTTGGCGCGTCCTCCGCGGCGAGCGCTGAGAGCCGCTGCCTGCCGGGCGCCCTCAGCCCGGACGCGCGCACAGCTCGTCGGTTCCGCGAGACATGCAGCTCCCTCCATTTGTCATTTTCCAGTTGTAAATTTGGTTATTCACACTTCCTCATTGGTTTGTATTTAAAAAGTAATAATAAGTCATCATGAAAATTCACCAGCATTTTAGGGCAAATTTATCCTAATGTATATTTTTGCAAAGCATTTCCCCCTAAAATAATACATTTTTGTATGCTGTTTTCACTAAATGTTGCATTGTTAGGCACACTTTACCTCAGCATATGCATTTTTTGTAGAGATCAGCGTTGCAACATCTGGAGAGTTTCAACTTTTGATAGCTCTGTTTCGGTTCACCTAATGTGAAAAAAGGTAGGATCTCTTTTAAAGGCAAACTGAAACAAATTTCTTCCTCATCCTAATTACAAGCAATAGGAAAGTTGCTCCCCTAGCCCATGTCCATATCATGAAATTGCATAGGTAAACTCATTCATAATATCTAACCTACACACAGCTCCATTTAAAAGTTGCAATCTTCTGTGACGAAGGTTGCCACTTTACAAATGTTTTGGCTGTGGCACATTTTTCAAGGCTTTAAGCTTCCCTTGACTAGCGGGGTCATTAAAATCACTGCCTGCCTTGCTTAGCTCTGACTCCTGCAGTGAGGCATTCAGGACAGAATCCCAGTAGCCGCTCCTAGGCAACATCAAACACTCCGTCTTCCATAGGAAATGACAGGGCTGCCCTGTGTATCAATGGTTTCACAACATGATGCTTTCCCACAGAATCTCCTGGCCTAAGAACCCTCATCCTTACTTGACAGTTGCGCAGGGTTTCAGAGTAGGAGCCCAGCTACCACACTGGCTGGCTGACAGCTTGAACACAGCAAGGGCAGCCCAGGTCTCCTTTCGTAGAAGGATTCATTCTTTTTACTACTTATCAAGTTCTGTTCCCCCGACTGCACTCAAAGGCTACCCATAACAAAGATTCTGTTGGCCCCTGACCTGATAGCCAATCCTGGGAGGTTCTTGGAGTCAATTGTCCACTTAGTTTACAGCACAGTCTTAAACATCTTATACTCTGAAGTGGAAGGTGTTGCTGCTGCTTGTGATCCCAGTGATGAGCGTTGCTTACAACTGGGGGACCTAGACTAAGATCCAAACTAGCACATTTTCTGCGGCGGTGTTCCAATTGCAAAACTCCCTCCACTTAGAGACACAGATGTCTGCAATGGGTTGCCATCACATGATGAAAAGCCACTTGTTTTCCCAAGCTCTCAGATACCGTGTTTAGATTAATACTGTCTGGTGGACTCCTTGTAATTTCTGGTTTTGTTCTTTTTAATGTTTCTGAGTTTTTTAATATCTGATTTATACTGTTGTATTGGTATTACATATTTTATATTTTGTCATGTGCCACCCTGAGAAACTTCAGGCTGAACAGCAGAATATAAATTTAATATAATTGGATAACTTGAAATGAATAAATATCAGCCATTACTCTATTTTATATCGAATTTGCTTTTTTGTTGGCTTGAGTGGTATTTTATGAATTCTGCAGGTGTTATTGTTGTGACTGTTGCAGGTAAACCACTTTGGGGCAAGTGTGATATGCAATGAACACAAATGTCAAATCAATCAATCAATCCAATTGATTTCAGTGATGCTTATGAATCCAGTTTCTGTCACCTTGGCTTGGAAGAATATGAAGCCCAATTTTTTGTTTTGTTTTTAAGAGAATACTGGGAAAGTCTACGGGACGCTGGTGGCGCTGTGGGTAAAACCTCAGCGCCTAGGACTTGGTGATCGCATGGTCGGCGGTTCGAATCCCCGTGGCGGGGTGCGCTCCCGTCGTTCGGTCCCAGCGTCTGCCAACCTAGCAGTTCGAAAGCACCCCTAAGTGCAAGTAGATAAATAGGGACCGCTTACCAGCGGGAAGGTAAACGGCGTTCTGTGTGCTGCGCTGGCTCGCCAGATGCAGCTTGTCATGCTGGCCACGTGACCCGGAAGTGTCTCCGGACAGCGCTGGCTCCCGGCCTATAGAGTGAGATGAGCGCACAACCCTAGAGTCTGGCAAGAGTGGCCCGTACGGGCAGGGGTACTTTTACCTTTTTAGGAAAGTCTAATTCACTGGACCTCATTATTGATAGAAATGGCACACCAGAAGACTGCAGGTGGCATCATTTGTTTGTGTTCATGCATGTATATATTACTTATAGTGCAAGCGCCTGATGAAAACAAAGACTCTTGAACTACTGTGGGGAATGGAGAGTTTAAACACTAGGCTGCTGAGCTCCTTTCCCAAGCTGTGATGAATAAAGGCTACAAATAATTCCTCTAGATATCAATAAACATGCCTCTTGCAGACACATACAGACAACAGTATTATGGGAACTAGAAATAGATTCTGTACTCATGAATGGAGATATTAGCTTCAGGTACAAAGGTGGGGGGAACTTCTCGTAGGAGCCCATAAATGTGGGCTGCTGAGATGAATCCCTTTTTAACTTGGTTCCTAAGGACAAAACCTAATGTGGTATTTATTCTGCTAAGTAGTCCATAGGTGCTAAGCACTTCACAAAGCATGGGCACAATGGCAAAAGTTAGCTGCAGCTAAAGGCCCCTCCCTGAGTGACATTGGCACAGCTTTTTCCTGTGCTCAGAAAAGTGGATAAGGTGGGAGACTTGTATACTGAATGTTTTCATGAAGGAGTCTTCAGCGATATGTACTCCAACCCTCAGTTGGAAGAGGGAGAAACCAGGCACATATTTAAGACCTCAGCTGCTGTCTGTGAGAACTAAATCAACACCAGAAGCCTCAAATGATCTACCATCATAGAACTAGAGGAGACCATACTGACCAACCCCTTGTTTCATGTAGGCAGTCCATGGTAGAATCAAAGAGTTGTTAAGCCACTTACTCCAACCACCCACTTAATATAGCTACAGTATCCCCCACAAATGGCTGCCCAGCCTCTATCCGAAGGCTCTCTCCTTTAAGAGAGAACCCACTATTCTGCTAAGTAATAGATTCCATTGTCAAACCATCAAAGAGTTTCTTTTCTCTCAGTCAAAATCTACCTTCCCGAGCAGAATCAAAGAAATGTGGCTCCTTTCCTACTCTAAACCATGAAGGTAAATTTTGCAGGAATAAGTAATGGTTTCAAGGTGCGAAACTGAGCTCAGTCACACTGGTCACCTGGAAAGAGAATAAACTGAAAGAGAGATGACAAAGGACAAGTATATGCGTCCCAAACTGAATGAAGAGGTTAGTGAGCCATCCATTATAGATCAAAGTTTATATTTTGGGAAAGTATTGAAAATATGACTTTGGGGCCATATAAAGC
Organism: Podarcis vaucheri; assembly: GCF_965113315.1. Taxonomy (NCBI): domain Eukaryota; kingdom Metazoa; phylum Chordata; class Lepidosauria; order Squamata; family Lacertidae; genus Podarcis; species Podarcis vaucheri. The sequence goes on from NC_138762.1 coordinate 106,033,037, forward strand.
AGTGGTGGTCAGTACTAACATAGCTGACCTTAAGAAGCAATTTGAGAAATTAATGGAGGACAATGACATCAATGACTATTAGTTTGGTAACTAAAGAGAACCTCTGTATTCAGAGACAGAATACCACAGAATACTGAGTGGTGGAGGCACACATTAGGGAGGGATATTCATGCTTTACATCTGAGTTTCCAAGAGACACCTGGTTGGCATCTGCTAGAAACATAATGAATGCTTCCCCGTTCCTGGGTGGGCACTTGTTGTGGCCTCTCACGCTTGGCTGCCATCTCTGGGCAGTGAGAACAGAGCACATATGGCCAGGCAGCTGTTAGGGGAATTCCCCCTGGCTGCCTGGGCAGCTGGCTCGACTTCCTGCTGCATCTCAAATTGACCAATCATTGGCCTCTCCTGCAAGGGGGGAAGGTGTATCGCAGGCTGAGAGGGCACTGGCTGCACATGTTGGAACAGCTGGACCTTGGTCCAATTCAGTAAGACCATTTTTAAGTTCTTAAACTTTAGAGTCATTATTCTGAAAATTTTGTATCCTCCATTGTGGTCTTTGTTTCTTGAAACTTTGCTTCTTCAAACTGTTGTTCTGCTGTGTTAGGCAGTTTGAAAGTAAGTACACAGAACTAGGACATAGACTTCACCTGCATAGCAACTTGCTTCCCTAAGATATTTGCATTTGCAGCTACATTATATCATCTGCATTAATTGTGTGTGTGTGTAAATATATATAAATAAAAATATATAAATTATATAAAATATAATTTATTATTTATACCCCACCCATCTGGCAGGGCTTCCCCAGCAACTCTGGGTGGCTTCCAACAGAATATTAAAATACCGTAATACATCAAACATTAAAAGCTTCCCTAAAGAGGGCTGCCTTCAGATGTCTTCTAAAAGTCTGGTAGTTGTTCTCTTTGACATCTGGTGGGAGGGCGTTCCACAGGGAGGGTGCCACTACCGAGAAGGCCCTCTGCCTGGTTCCCTGTAACTTGGCTTCTTGCAGTGAGGGAACCGCCAGAAGGCCCTTGGCGCTGGACCTCAGTGTCCGGGTAGTACGATGGGGGTAGAGACGCTCCTTCAGATATACTGGACCTATATCTATATATAGATATATAGATATATAGGTAAAGGGACACCTGACCATTAAATCCAGTCACAGACAACTCTGGGGTTGCGGCGCTCATCTCACTTTACTGGCCGAGGGAGCAGGCGTTTGTCCGCAGACAGCTTCTGGGTCATGTGGCCAGGATGACTAAGCTGCTTCTGGCGAACCAGAGCAAATGGATTTCTTCAAATCTCCATCTCTGCTTGCAATTATTTCCATTCCAAATCATCATTGTAGCATATTGAAACGACCTTGTATTTTCTGCATCTATTCATATTCTACACTGGCTTGGTTGATATTTTCTCACAGCTGAATGTGTGAAGTGACTCCACTGTAACTCTTCCAGCTGTGTCCAATGAAATTCTCCTCAGACTGGACCCAGGGAAATCAGTGGAGCCATGTTAGCCATGTCAGTGGGTCTACTCTGATTATGACAAACATTTGAGGCAGTTTAGAAGTTCAGCCTTGGGCCTTTAATCTGTGATGGCCCATTCCCAAATGTAAATTATCACTTGATGTTTCAGCCATCAAGCAAATATGAATTAATTAACTTGCTGCCCCTTACCCTACCCAGGAAAGGTCACAACAATTCAAAATACACAATTAAAGACAGTTTAAAACACTGATCCCAAGAATTGCGAACTTTAGATAAACTATTACCAAGGGAAAATGGAGAAAGAAAGAATAGTCAGGGCAGAGAAGCAACAACGTAATTGTAAAGGATAAACATTTCGAGACCAAGTAAAGGGTTTGGTTTATAAAAAATGCAATATGAGAGTTCAAGGAGAAGCCAAGTAAGACAAAATAACAAGAAATAGTGGAAATACAACCTGCCCACGCAGGGCACGGATATCAGCTGAACTTCGGGGTGGGGGTACATTTGTCGTGAAAATGTTAATGCAAGGGGGGGAGACACTACAAAAAGGAACAAAAGCCAAGAGCCATTTGTTCTTGCTTGTGTTGTATGTGAATCCTTAACAAAAATATGAAAGCCTCAGTTTCTGTACAATGTCTTGAAAGTCAGAAGAATAAGATGAGGACATTAAGGGCATATTGTAGGCAGCTGTGATGAATTTTCAAGGCTGAATAGGTGGGAAATATGAGGTCAGTTCAACATGTTACAATGATAATTTAGAATGGGAAAAGTTACAAGTGGAGAGGGAAACACTCAATCTGTTAATTTTATTTTTATGTATGAATCATTGCTTTTTTAATTGCATGGTCAAAGTAGACAAATGTTCACATTCACTATTTTCACAGGTTGTTGTCATAAAGTGCAACGTTTTCTTCCCCTATGATAGTTATGTTCAAGTGAAAATCATTATTTTACTCAGTTATTTCTTCTTCTATCTTATGGAATTATAAAAGCCACCATGTATTAGTTCATCTCTAACTTATTTCTTTGTCCTCTTGCATTTCCATTTTGCTCATTTGTTGTCCAAGGCTGGATCTAGACACATCAAAGAAGCATTTCAGAAAAACATGTTGTAAACTTTGTTGAGAAATCATGTTGGCAAAGATGAAAGTCCACATCGCCTTCTGCTGCCACAGTGTTAGAATGCATATAAAATGATTTTTCTTTTCCCATCTAGCTGAGTCCCGAGTTAAATTCTGACCTTGGTTTCCATCAGCATATTATTCACCAAGGCAATAACTTTCCTTTAACTTTTCCATCACCACCATCACCATGATCAGAAAATTATTTAGTGCAATCAGTGTGCTGTATGCTATTTCCAACACGTGCATCCTTATCACTTTTGATCTGAGTTTTATTGCTCTTATTTTTGGCATCAAAGGGATAAAGATAGCTGTTCCGTGGCTCATGTGGTCTGTGGACTGGACAGCAGCTAGCTGGTACAGCAATAGAAAACTTTCTTCTTTCAGAATCCCCTCTATGTTTGTTTTGTTATCAACTCTGTCAAGCAACATTCTTTTTCTTTGTAGAAACCCCCTTGCAACACATAACATTATATTAATCAAGACTTTACAATTTGTGATCCAACAGGCCAAACACAGACCACCATGCATGTTTGTGGAAGGTAAGAAAAAGAGGGTATTTACTGAGCTCTTGATGGCTCCTGAGCCATTGACGGCTTAATGGATTACAAGATATGCATGCATTTGTGGGCACAGTTTGAGTCCAATGGGCCCTGAAGCTGTGGCAGCAATCAGTTGATTGGCGGTTACAAGGGAGCTCCTTTGAAGCCAAGTAACATGTCAATCAAGGGCTTTGCAAACACCAACAATCAGCTGATCACTGAGACAAAGGCTTTGGAGCCACTGCTGGAACAAGTAGGCATTGCTTAGCAAAAGTGGCATTGTGGGCCAAATGTGGAAGCCTGTCAGGCCTAATCAGGACATCATGCACCGCTGGCTTACCTTTTTTATCTCTTATCAATAACCTTTCCTTAGCACCTTGCTGTTTCAATAGAATTTGAACCAGATTTGGAGGTACCTCCTCAGGCAGAACATCTGAAAGTTCCTCACTAGCACTTTGCAGTAGTCTTTTGATCAAAAGCAAAACAAATGAGGCAAATTGAGAGGTTTTTGTTTGAGTGAAGCCAACTTTTTTAATGGTCTGTGGAATTCCCATTCCTTACTGCAGTGAATGTTTTGTGCCATCAGTGTTACTTTGTAAGTCAAATGAATGTGGACTATGCAATGTCTGAGTTATCAGCAGAACACCAGTGATGCTCAGTAAAGGCTATCATCATCATCATCATCATCATCATCCATCCACCCGCCCATCCTCACCTTACATTATGAACTGCTCAAAATATTGAAAATCTGTGCCTGCAATTTGTATATGAAAGATTAACTTTAGGAAGCCAGATATTCTTCCTTCTGCATTCCAACATATTTTTTTTGCCTATCACACATCTTGTCTGGCAAAAACAAAGCAAAACAAAGCAAAAAAAGCCATTGGTACTTCTAAAATATTTTGGAAAGCCTTCAGGTGAAAACAGATTTGAATAGGATAATTAACCTTGACAGTAATTTCTTCATAGCTGAGCCAAATAGCAGTCGAAAAGATGAATTCAGTTTTCACAGAGTACTAGGTTCTGATGGCCTGGAAAGAGGCTATAAAGTCTTCATGGGAAGAATATTTTCTCAAAACATTTTTAAACAAAGCACTAAGAAGTCTTCCAACATGTATCTTGTTAATCAATGGCCTGGAAATAAGCATGTGTCTCACAGAAAGTAAATTGGAAGAGAGGACTTGTTCTTCACAGTATGCTATTCAGGAAGCGCCATTGAGATTATTTCTGAACCATCTTCAAAAAGTCAGAGCGACCCAGCTAGAGTTACAACAAACACTTGAGATGTACACCGCCATCTTTGATCTGCTGCCAGGCTGGATATGGCTTTAACAGCAAAGAACAGACTTATGTAATCTGAAATATTCCTATCCCAAATAAAAGGCTTCTGCCAGTAGTACCAACACTATTAATTACACTCCGAGTCCCAGACTAGGAATATGGAAATGAATAGCGGTTTTGCTTCCAGAATGTCAAGAATAAAGCAGCCATCTGGGTTAATTAACACATTTTAGCAATTAAACACCTTCTATACAATGTGGTTGTTGTGTTGTTCTCTCTATAATGTATTTGAGTCAATAGCCCTATCTCGATTTTCTCCTGAACTGACAAGGCGGGAAGTAGGGAAGAACTAGGTAGTTGCAGTGCCATCCCTGTTGGTGTCTCTGCTGCCCTCCACACACTTTTAAATTAATTAACCAATGTATTTATTTTACAAATCTACAAACTGTTTCACAGCCGTTAAAGCCATTGAAGCAGGGTACAGTATGATAACACGATATAACATGACCAAAGATTCCAGTTCCAAAACCAGTAAAACCATGACTACAATTGTAAAACCATTATTCCATAAAATGGCTCCATCACAGTCATGGAACAGCAGCGGTCTGCACCAGGGAGCTGGCTGCACTCACGGGTGCTCCCTGTGTGACTTGGCGCACAGATTGTGCATGGATCTAAATTGCATGGGAGCTTCCACAAGCACAGCCGTCTCCTTGCTGCAGACATTTGACCTCCATTGAGGGTGACAAGAGCCTAGCATGGTGATGGAATGGAGAGAGGGAAGAGAGCAAACCCATCTCCACTCTCTTTCATGTGGTTGTCATCATGTGAGGGAATTGAATGCTCCAGCAGGGCCAGCTAGAGTCATCCTTTTAATCGGGTATAGAGGTACACAGTGTACACACATAAAGGGAAGACAGCAAATATTATAAGAAACACTGGGAGTTCCCATGATATACAGAGACATGTACTATACAGTGGTACCTCGGGTTACATACGCTTCAGGTTACAGACTCTGCTAACCCAGAAATAGTGCTTCAGGTTAAGAACTTTGCTTCAGGATGAGAACAGAAATCGTGCTCCAGCGGCACGGCGGCAGCAGGAGGCCCCATTAGCTAAAGTGGTGCTTCAGGTTAAGAACAGTTTCAGGTTAAGAACAGACCTCTGGAGCGAATTAAGTACTTAACCCGAGGTACCACTGTACATGCATCTGCTTACTCATGGCATGTGTACCTCAGCTCCAACTTTCTAGACATGTAAATAGAAGAGTTTGGATTTGGATAAGTAGATGCAAGTGCTTATTTCTCGAGATGCCATGGCACAGTAGATTTCTGTCGACACCTGCTTTTCAAGTTTTCTCTAAAGGCCTCCCATCCACTTTTTTCAGAAAGGGACTCTGGGAATAATTAGCCAGGATGATTATGTCAGCTCAGCACAGTAACAACACGGAAAAATATGCCCGCAGTGAGATGTTTTAAAGACAGTTGTTTTCTTTGTCTGGTTTTCTAGCTTGTTTGGGGCTTAAAATTATCTCATTACCTGGCATAACCTGTTGTTGTTTTGCACAGTCCGTTTTATGATGCTGTCACCATTTGCATCTATATTTCCTGTATTCAAAATGGAAGTAAAATAAAAATGGAAGCAGGGAAGAGCAACTCCAGGAGATGTCTGAATGATTTGCCACTAGGGATGGCTTCACTAAAATAAATCCCTTGGAAACAATGGTGTTTCTATGTACACTTAACAGTCTACATACTGAAGTGTCCATGGCCCACATGACTTCCCTCAAACTCTTGGATCTTTGGGGGATAGGCTCCACATGCCATTCTGTGGTCACGTTGCCTTGTTACAAAGGGAAAGGCTTTTCCTGCCCATTCTGGAAATACAGCTATAGAAACTCGTCTGACAAACTGCTTGTTTTGCTCTGTCCTTGGTTACATGCCAAAAGGTGGTGAAAACATTTTAAGTTGTAGTCAACTAAGTTTTACTTAGCATAGACCTATTGAATTTAACAAATGACTAAATTAGGTTAAATAATTTCAATGGGGCTATTCTGAATAAAAGCGAGATGAGTGCCGCAACTCCAGAGTCGTCCGTGACTGGACTTAATGGTCAGGGGTCCCTTTATCTTTATTCTGAATAAAACTCAGTTAGATACCATTCTCCACGTTTAGAACGCATTCTGGAGTGGTGTGGTTTTTCAAAATTGTGCTGTGTTTGATATTTTCATTCTTTATAGCACTTTTTTGAAACAGGAATTCATTTACATACTTGTAACCATAGCTGTCAACGTTTTCCCTTTTTTAAGCGAAATGCCCTTATTCCAAATAGGATTCCTCGCAAGAAAAGGGGAAAGTTGACAGCTATGCTTGTAACCAATCGTCAGTCATGAATGTCACTGAGTGGCCTTGGCCAAATTACCCCCAAGCATAACTTACTTAATGGGAAACCCGTTTTCTCCCCACACTCTCTACAATTTTCCAATCACACTTGGATTCATTAAGCAGCAACCATATTAACTATCTAAGACAGGGAGCAGTCACAGTTTCAAATGTGGGGGTGGATTGGTGTAAGCAAATCAATACCATGCACCCACCATCCAAAATTTAATTATAAATAAGTGTTGAAGATTAGACTGCTATGATTAAGAGATAGGGGAAGGCATGACTAATACCTAGACTTTGCAAATGGGCAAAAGTGACATAGTGCAGTTGTTTTGCTGTTGCAAATTTTTGGAAAAGGAAATCTCTCCTTGGTTAGTGCATTTTGCTTGAACATAATGGAAAACAACAGCTGCAGTGCTATAATTATGGGCATTTCAGCCATAAATCTATTCTTGAAAATGTTTCTCCAGTCACATTCCATTTTTATTCTCTATTTACTAGCCTTTTTATCTTCCTATTTTTCTTTTCGCAGCCCGAGATGTAAAACACAAGAGACCAAGTGCATTAAGCTCATTAATGTCAGCTAGGTTATAAACTAACAGATTCTAGGTTGATATGCTGACAGTGTAAGTTATGCAAAATACTTCAGTGCATTGAAAAGTATGTTTTAAGTATTTCTTTCAGTTGAAAATGCTCGGGTGGTATTTATCGTTTTGCAGTTCTCCTCTGCTTCTTTCTCTCTGTTTATAACAGCGTCAGTTTCAAAGCCAAAAAAGATCGTGGTTGTCATATTCTTTCAAATGGCTGATTGATTAAATTCTGAAGTCACTGAGCCCACTGACAAGGTCACTTTGAGCTTGCTACATTTCTTTCAATGTGGCCATCAACCATTTGTACTTCAGAACATAATAAAAAGCTAGACAAGTAGCATGAAATACAGCTCAAGAATTAAGAACTTTATGCTCTGGTAGCTTACCTTGGAAACATCTGCACAACTGTGTGACCTCTGCTTTCAAAATTGAATATAATGACAGAGGATTAAATCCAGCTAGTTGTAAGAAGCAGATAGAAAACCAAGCATATTTTGTTCATCTGTTTACTCTTACACATTCTTCCAAAGAACTTGCCCCTACTTTAATTTTAAAAGGCAAGCCAATGGGGGAAACTACGCTGCGTTGTCAACATGGTCAATTCAATTGACATGTAACAGATTAGAAATCCAGGATAATTAATGCTACAATACTTTAATGGGCTTGAATTTGCAATCTGGTGCTTCTAATGAACTTTTATGATTTATTTATTTCTGAAAAAGACATAAGGGCACAGGAAGTAGCCTTAAAACAGGTCCGATCTTGGTCCATCTAGGGTCCTTGATGACAGTAAAATATGCTCGATGGCAGTTTCTGAAGACTTAACAGACAATGTTGCTGACATGAGCCTCTAAGTGGCTTTTACCTCCTGCCAGATTTCCTAAACTCCTCCGGTGACAAATCCCAACTGTCTCTTTCACTGACAGTTCACTCCCAACTTGTCAGAACTTCCAGCCAATCAGAATCTGCTACCATCCAGAACAATCAGGAAACATTGACATGATTCAAGCCCCACCTATAAATTCTCAAAGTAAACCACTTGGGAAGCATCTATATGAAGTGGTATAAATTATTATTTTAAAATAAAATAATAAATACACATTGCTTTGCGTTCTTCCTGTTCTGTAGCTGTCATTTATGCTTGATTCAGCCAGACAAGTCTAGCCACAGTCACAGACTGATGATTTTATTGCCTGGCCTTGAAGTCTAGAAGTGTCTTCTAGAAGCAGGGACTGGGATGATGATGATGATGATGATTATTATTATTACCTTGCTGCTGTCCTAGGAGGCAGCACAGAAGGGTTGATCAGTTCCACAAAGGCAACAGTCTGCACCATTTGGCACTTTGAGATCTCCAATCAGGCTTTGCAGAACTGAGGGAAACTACCCAAAGCCCTTCAGAGCCAGAGTCCAGGTGTAAAGTCCTCCTCCGCAATGTGCATGCTAGTCTATGCAATATCTCTAGTAAGTTATTTATTTACTCATTATATCAATATCTTGCCCTTCCTTCCAGGGTGGCAAAGAAACAAATGATGAAACAAATATAATGATGATTAAAACACGAGGAAGGTATTCAGCAGACACCAAAGAGAGAACAGAGAGCTGCCACAACAACATGAAAGGCCTGATTCCTATAGTGTGCAGAATGGAGCTTCTGATAAGAGGTGGCTGCAGGAGGCTTCACCTTCAGACCACCTTCAGAGTTGATTGGGTCTACAAGGGGTATCACAAGGGACACAGGTGGCGCTGTCTAAACCACAGAGCCTAGGGCTTGCCGATCAGAAGGTCAGCAGTTCGAATCCCCATGACGGGGTGAGCTCCCGTTGTTCGGTCCCTGCTCCTGCCAACCTAGCAGTTTGAAAGCACGTCAAATGCAAGTAGATAAATAGGTACCGCTCCGGCGGGAAGGTAAATGGCATTTCCGAGCGCTGCTCTGATTTGCCAGAAGCGGCTTAGTCATGCTGGCCACAGGACCTGGAAGCTGTCTGCGAACAAACGCTGGCTCCCTCGGCCTATAGAGCGAGATGAACGCGCAACCCCAGAGTTGTCTGCGACTGGACCTAACGGTCAGGGATACCTTTACCTTTCTTCCAGGTATCCTAGTCACAAGCTGTATAGGACTTTATATACCAATCAGCTGGGTAGCTAACTGTGCCATTATTTCATAACGTGGCGGTGATTTCCTGTAACAGTGAGCAGTGGAGCTGCCACACTTCGCACGAGTTGCAGATCCCTGGATAAACCAAAAGGCAGCCCCACATAAAATGCATTGCTGCAATCCAACCTGGAGTTTACCAGAGCTTGGGCATTTGTGGTCAGACTATCCTGACTTGAACTGAGAGACATTTTACATTCTGACTACATGAAACTGCCCTCAGTGTGCCATTGTGGATGCCAGATAAGCCTATACAATTGGGGATCTCTTCATGAGATCTTTATCAGGGAAGAGAAAGCGCTCTCGGGAATGCCTGCAATGGACACAGCATGAAATTATAGTGAAATAATCTTACTCATTTTTTCCCCTTTTGACAGATAATAGGCATTATTAGAGTCCCGAGACTCTCATCTTGCACCTGTGTGTGGTTTTTGAAAAAGAGAAAATTACTTCCCAGGGTTCCAAAAATAATTCTGCAAATGTGAGTTTAAGGCTGCAGCCCTAAGCACATGTATTATTGAATAGCTCCCATTTAATTCCCTGGGATTATTTCTGAATAGGCATGTGTGGGATTGCACAGCACATCTTTTATTTAGCTCCAGTGGGGATGTTTCCTTTTGGGAGTCTTTGTCTCTGCCCCACCCTTTCTCTCTCAATTTCTTTCCCTGAAAACTTGTGTCTCCCTTCCACCTATAAGACAACCATTAGAAAGGGCTACCCAAGCTTTCCAAAACCTGGGCCTATTATATATTTCTTAGAATAAGTGACAGAATTGGTTATAGACTGAAACATGCTCATTATTTTCTGTAATCTTCCTGAAAGTCTTCTAATGGTGTCTTTACATAGAAGACTCTGAGGGATTTATTCATCCTTGGGTGAGGGGAATAAAGGCAGTTATATAAAAAGAAAAGGTAAATATTTGATATTGCAGTTGGGAAGATTACAGTGTTCATGTTATATGTATACATTCCCTCAATTGACAGAAATGCTTTGGGTAGGCACTTCTCTGAGGTGCAGATCTGTAAACACAATTCTGAACGCAACAGGACAAATGAGCATTTATGTTTATTGCTGGCAACTGGATGATGCACTATATATTTCCACAACACTGGGGCACAAAGTTAGTGGCATTTGTTGAAACATTCACTTAAGTGTCTTATTCTCCATTTCAAACATGAAATTTCAACAAATTCTCCGAGACAGTTCAGTATGTGGCTATATTCTGTTTTATAATACTGTTTTACTATTTTTATGTTGTATGTCTGTTATGATACCGCCTTACTGCTTTTATGCTGCATTATTTTTAATACTGCTCGGGCAATTTTAAACATTAGGCAGTTTAGAAAGGCTTTTTAAGAAGTACTAAAATAAAGGATGTCACATCACAAGACCCTTTAAACCCGAGTGCCACATTCCCTTCCGGAAACTTTCTCAGGCACAGGCCAGATGCAAAAGCAGGCAGAAAAGAGCCCTAGATCAGACATATCTCCATCTATTGCTACAGCTCTTTTAGGAGTTGATCCAGGCAACGTGGGGTGGTTGGCCTATGTGATTTGTGAAAACCAGTAATGGCTCGATTTCACGTTCTGTGCTGGTACTTGAATCTACCAATCCACAAAATCCATTTTTGCTCTCTGTCATATATTTTGTCTAAATAACCATTCTAATCATAACAATTGCATGGTTCTTGCTAATTGCACTAAGCAAGCTCATCATGCCATTTGTTGATTATGGCTAAATTCCTCAAGGTAATGCTGAGGTAAGAATGTACACTGCAGACATCTATGGAACACACTCATCTCCAGCATAGATCTATATATTAATAATTCTGTGAACACATATGTATGTAAAATATGGGTTATACAAGTCCATAAAAACCTTTAGGCTCAGGCAGAGTAATCTGCTCATGCATTTTTACTACGTTTGCTACAGAATTGAACAACCTTTGTGTGAATCTAAATCCAGATTTCTGTTGAAGATTTCCCTGCATATATTTCTCTGCATATGGTCCAAGGCAATGTTTTGCCAGAGGTAGTAACAATTTTTTTTTGTAAATTACAATATTTGTAATGAAATTTATATGTGTACTGAAAGAAAACATTTCTTTGAACAGATGTTTTTCAGGTGTTTTTCTGTTTTCTGTCCACATTAGGGGGGGGGATTACTGCTCAGATATTAAACCACACACATACACAAGCTTTTCCGAATCTAGAGATTGTATAGTCCCCGAGTTAATGCACAGGACACAGTTAATAAGCCTGAGCCTTGGGATCAAGGCAGCTGCACAGTCCTTGAATTTTCCTGATTCAGTTCTAGGCACAGGTTCAGGGTAAATATGGTTTTCAGGGTGTCTTTCACTACTGGAGAAGAGAGGGTAGGCAGTTGGTACCTATTTTTCTCTCCATTCCACTCCAGAATCCGTGAGTCTTTAGTAGTAATACCAGCTCAGCTTACTCTCCAATCTGCTGCTGAATGCCAATTCAGCCATTAATATAGGGGTCAGCAACCTTATTCAGCAGGGGGCCGGTCCACTGTACCTCAGACCTTGTGGGGGGGACGGACTATATTTTGGGTGGGGGGAATGAATGAATTCCTGTGCCCCACAAATAACCCAGAGATGCATTTTAAATAAAAGGACACATTCTACTCATGTAAACACAAGCTGATTCCTGGACCATCTGCGGGCTGGATTTAGAAGGCAACTGGGCCGGATTCGGCCCCCGGGCCTTAGTTTGCCTACCCATGCCTTGATACAACATGACTCATCTGTGACTTCATCATGGATGAGGGGGCCAAGCTGGCATGCCTCACGGAGACCACCATGATACTTATTGGTGCCTCCCCTGTTGCTGGAGGAAATCAAGGAGTTTTGCCTCAGGTTTAGCTGCAGAACACACATTTTACCTAGAGAAGGTTGCTTTCACACCTTGCATTAAAAAGGAGCTCAGGATGTAGGAGCAGTGAAAGATAATTACCTGAAAAACGTAGAGTGACACAGCCACTGGCAAAGAGAAAGGGTGGGATTCACCAAAGAAACTACATCAGAATAAGTCCTGAGTGATGACTTTCACTTGCTCAGCAGGGCTTCTCCACTCCCCCCCCCCCATGGCTCTTGGGGTCAGGGGAACCTCTAGAACACTGTATAGGGAGAGAGAGGATTGTTCCATCTGGCAAGCTGAAACGCTTGCACAAATGGAAGGTTCATAATAGAGCCACTTCTGAACCTGGGGAGGAGGTGGGGTTGCGGGCTTCACGCCCACCCCACGTGCGCGGGGGCTGGCTTCAGCCCCCGCGAGAATGAGAAATCCCGGCCGCGTCACCCACCCAGCCAGCCAATTGGGTAGCTGGGGGGGGTGTGGCCTGCCCTATTTAGGGTCGGCGCGGCCGGGGCTTGCCCTCTTTTCACCGTGCCAGCCAGCTGATTTTCCTACCCTCCCTCCTTTTAGGCAGGCTCCTGACTTTGCTACGGGCTTTGGTCGATCGCCATAAGGGGCCTGGTAGGAATTTTTCCCAATTGGCAATTTCAGCCGATCGGTTTTTCGCCTACCTTGTAGCAACTCGTTACAACTCCTCGACATTGGCGGTTAGGCATTGGTAAGAAGGGGTTAAGAGGATGGGGGGAAGAAACGCCATCACCTCCTCCCAAAAGCTAAGGGTAGTCCATTAGAGGATTCGGGGGGGGGGGCATGGCCCTGTCCGAAACCTATGGAGGTAAGGGCCTAAGGCACGCCCCCGAGCGGTGACCCGGGGGAGCTCCTAGTTGACGTGCCTCAGCAGGAGACTCCCCCTTTTGGTGTTAACCCATGCCGGTCTTCATGCAATCGGGCTGGAGCCGGTTAGTTGATAGGACCAATGCCTAAGCCAATACCTCTCATTCCTGAAATCAATAAAGTTGTGGCCTAATTCGCCCATTTAACCTTAATACTTGGTGTCCTGTGTCATTATTTCTCCTTGCTGGGGGGGCGGGAACTCGCCACTCAATGCAACATTTAATTCCACCCAAAATATAGCTTGTTGGATAAACAGCATGGATAAACTCAGTATAATGCAGTTCATTATCTTATATGCCTTTTGGCGTTTGTTTTGTGAATACGAGTGTAGGTGTTTTAAACAGAATCATATTGTTGCATCCAGTATCTGCATTCAGCCAATGTTAACACTTTAAAGCCATCACTTCTAGGTTTACCAAGCAGATAATGTCATTAACCTGGGCAATTTAGCTCACGGTGCCCTTAAAATGAACAGCATTCCCTACTGCTGACTACTTCAGCAATTTATTTTCTACTAACCTGAACAAGATAAAAGCTCTCCACCTTTTAGCTATAAGCCCATTGGGACATGGTTCAACAAGATTCATTTGAAATAAATATCCACTGGTGTTGCTCATAATGTAAGCTAAACAATACACATTTTCACTTAATGTTATCGATTATCTTGGTGAGATGCATCTATTTAATTACCAATTATCATCTAAAGCAATGACTTCAGAGTGGGGTGGCATTGTGGGAGTGTTGTAGCACTGGTGAACTCAATCTCTCCTACAAATCTTGTTAATGTTTCGAATTAGTGGTGGTGACCAATTTCAGAACTGGGGGGAGAAAATTCTGATTCAGAAATCTCAGTCACATTACAAGCCAGGATCAAACCTCCTCTGAATTAACTTCCCTTTGAATAGGGTTATATGTTGATTTAACAGTACCCTTCCATTAAACGGTAGGTTGCTCCTTATTTTTGACATAAAAACTTTTCAGCCAGCCATAGATTTGCTGACTATACAAAGAGACTACTAATGACTAGTATATTTTAAGAACAGTCTAGTGGATATATTTTTAAATTTAAAAAATCCAGTGACTTTTATAAGTGTACAAATTGATCGTAAGTAGGTTTGCAGGATCTCCCAGCATGGAAATGCACATGCTAGAAAAAGCTTCAGCTTTTTCTATTGCTGCTTCTGTACCTAAGAAAGGCCTAGAGCCCATTTCATAAAAGGCAGAAACTCTAGCCTAGGGTTGTAGGGAAATTCATTCAGTCTGCTTTCTGCAGCAGACCAACACGGAACCCCAATATTCCTAAACTTGTTTGTGGATCTGGACACAACTTCCAACTCACACCTCTAGATTATGCAATGCCATTTCATTATTCAAAAAGGGCACAAAATATGGATTTTACATAAAATATGAATACAAAATGTATCTTTTATGAAGGAATGCACTGAAAAGCACTGATAACGTATATTTTACATTAAAAGTTCATAAAAATGCATGCAATCTAAATATGGACTTTTGGGGAGTGCTTTCGGAAATCTGCAAAAATGGGGTGGAAAAGACCTGTGACTGAGCACCAGCAAAACAGAAATGGACACAACCTATTTCTTCTCTCGCCTAGGAACAAAACACTGAAGAGAGTTAAGGCCTGTGTAGTTGCCTGAAGTTGACTTTTATAACCAGACAAGGGAAATCTATACCTTTTGTTTAATTGCATAAGAAAGGTTTTCTAATGTGATGATGCCATCTACTTTAATGTTTCAGATATAGTTACAATACGTTCTTCACAACACTGAATTCAAACAAAAATTCACCGTACTACCTGAATTCACCATACTACCTGATCCCAATAATGCTTGTGTAGAAGTCACTCAAAGTAAGCCTGTTGGAATTTACTTCTGAGTAAACATGCATGTTTTCCCAGTAGTGATATTTGGAAGTGAGTGCTGGACCATAAAGAGGGCTGATTGCTGAAGAATTGATGCTTTTGAATTATGGTGCTGGAGGAGACTCTTGAGATTCCTGTGGACTGCAAGAAGATCAAACCTATCCATTCTTAAGGAAATCAGCCCTGAGTGCTCACTGGAAGGACAGATCCTGAAGCTGAGGCTCCAATACTTTGGCCACCTCATGAGAAGAGAAGACTCTCCGGAAAAGACTCTGATGTTGGGAAAGATGGAGGGCACAAGGAGAAGGGGACGACAGAGGATGAGATGGCTGGACAATGTTCTTGAAGCTACAATCATGAGTTTGACCAAACTGCGGGAGGCAATGGAAGACAGGAGTGCCTAGCGTGCTCTGGTCCATGGAGTCACGAAGAGTCAGACACGACTAAATGACTAAAACAACAACAAACATGCATGTAAAGAATATGTGCTAGTTAAAGCACAGAAATATCATTACGTAGACTCTGAGCAGAATAATGCAAATGTTTTCACCTATTCTGAATTCATTAGCTCTAATATGTTCTTCCATTGCCAGGTACCCATCAGTGTGGTGGCTCAAATTAATTTAGGATGAAAAATGCTTCTACCCAGACAGCAATGAATCCAAAACCTGTATCAATCTCTCCTCCTCTGATTTCTCCTCTATTAAAAGGAGGAAGCCTAATGAACTCTGTGTAATTAAAAGCTCTCACAGCTTGACAACAACTAAGTCCACCCCATTGCTACTTACAGAGCTTTTTGGAAAATGATCAACCTTGAGGTAAAAAAAGAGAGAAGAAGACGAGGAGAGAAAGATGTTACTAGAACTACCAAGATCATAATTAAAGTTGCAGCCAGAACAACTGGGCACAATTGTTAATATGTGATACAAGTGAGAGAAACACTTTGCAGAGTCTGTTACTTGATGTAAGACCAAGTTCAAGCTATTGCTTTCAAGTTCTGATGTCTGCCTGCAGGGATGTGTGTGTGTGTTTAAAAAACTTTTATTTCCCTTGATTTATAAATAGACAACACCAAAACTCTTTCCAGAGGAAAGTAAAAGATGGTTCTGTTGAGTGTAGTTTGGGAAGGTTTCTCCAGTCTCTTGACAAATTATTTTAATGAGCTTTATAATGTGCCATGTTTTAGAATGGGCTTTTTTTAATATATAAAGTTTAAGAGACTGAGCTGTGAACCAGAGCATCCCTTCTGCCACGAAATTCATTCAGTGGCCTTAAGCAATATTCTTATCAACTTCAGGCTACTATCAATTCCACCTCCTATCTGCAATATGGAAACAATAGTTTTAATGCACAATGCAGAGTTTAGGTTAGTATCATTGAGACAATATATATGAAAACACTGAATACTCCATAAAGCTAGATGATGGAATGATTTATTATTATTATTATTATTGTTCCAACTGGTCCTTAGGTATTACATTTTATTGATGCCAGCTATGTAGCTACCTAATATTATGAACCCGTCATGGCACAAATATTTACAATTATCTGGATTATAGAATGAATTTGACCGGCTTATATTGCATGAGTGATTTATGAATTAAGTGCTAACCTCTTCCCCCAAATTCTCCATTGGCTCAGAAAGATTACAAAGTTGTTCTTAGTGTGTGGACTATATGAGGCAGGATTTCTAACCTTCCACATTTAAGGTGGTGGTTTTGAAATAGCCTAAAATGACCCCTAATATGAACACATATCATGTGTTGGGCAATATATATCCCAGCCCCACTATATGTAGTGTAGCACATCCTTCAATCTGATTTGGGTATTCCATATCTCAGAACTTTTGCTTACCACTAAGCAGAGAACTAATGTCATTTGTCTGGAATATAAGAAGCTGCTTTAGGTAAAACTCATAATTGTTAACAGTGGTTGATGGGCTCCTAACTGGCAATGTAGGGGACTGAACCCTAGGCATGCAAACCATGTGCTCTGCTACCACTGAACCATTGCCATTCCGTATGAAAGACAAGGAACCCTACAAATACAATTAAAACCTTTAGGCTCCTGTTCTGCCCTATGGTATAAAAGCATAAGAAAATAATTTCACAAGGCATTAGCCAGAATCCAAAGGTATATCATCATAACCCTTTAAGTATCTAATTCCTAATATTGTATTCCACCAAGAGCAACACATTCAAATTGGAACACTCAATTACAAAGTGGAATATGCAATTCCATTAAATGAAAATCACTGCCATAGAGGCAGAAGCGTGGAGTGTCTGACAATCATAACAAGTTGCTCATTTCTACAGAACCACATGTGGTATTGGTTCTTTCGAAAGTAATATAAAGCAAAACAAAACAATTTTTGCACCCACATCAAATCTACCATCACGGTCATGCTTCTTTTAACGAAACTCTCTTAGAAATTCTGAAATCTTCATATTAACTAAAATTACTTAGAAACAGTGAACTGTTCCCCCCCCTCCGCCCGCCACTACAATAAATCAGAAAACACCAGCTGAGGCAATTGCATGTCCTTCCTGGCTACAACCCAAGGCTGCAATAAATTCATCTGGATGCTTTCAAAGATGCAAGAGCTGCCTTAGATGGCAGGGATTTAAAAGTGTTTCTCAGCAGGTCATTCTCATATCTGATCATGGTGCAAAATAAAGACACTCAGGAGGAATACAGTAAAGGACTCCCCATCAAATATGAGACTTTATTCCACAGTACTTTGATGTCTGGGCTTGTAGCACAGTTACCTAATGATGGATCACTGCCTGTTGCCTTCTGATTGCTATTTGATAGACTTCAACATGCACCCTTGCATTTCTCTCCATCTGTGTAATCACTGAAAGGGAGGAAGGCAGACCAGGCACCAGCAGGTTAGGAACTGGCCATGGTTCTGAAGGGCCCCTTACTGCCCGGGCCATACCACCATTTTCAGCAACAGACTGTACTGCTGTTTTTGAACAGCAGCCAAGCTCAGTTTCCTTCTGTAGTGGTCACCTTCCAGTTTAAGTCACCAAAATGTAATGCCCCAGCTCACATATCTGTAGTCCAGATAAAGAAAAGTAAAGTGGCCCCTGACCATTAGGTCCAGTCGTGACCGACTCTGGGGTTGCGGTGCTCATCTCGCCTTATTGGCCAAGAGAGCCAGCATTTGTCCGCAGACAGCTTCCAGGTCATGTGGCCAGCATGACTAAACCGCTTCTGGTGAACCAGAGCAGCACACGGAAACGGCGTTTACCTTCCCGCCGGAGCGGTACCTATTTATCTACTTGCACTTTGTGCTTTCGAATTGCTAGGTTGGCAGGAGCAGAGACCAAGCAACAGGAGCTCACCCCATCGCGGGGGTTCGAACCGCCGACCTTCTGATCGGCAAGTCCTAGGCTCTGTGGTTTAACCCACAGCGTCACCTGCGTCTCTCCAGATAGCTGCAGATAGGATTTACTAATACCTTGATATATTAGATCACATTCAATTTTTGCCAGTGCACTAAGGAGAAGTTCGTTTCTTCTGTTCTTCATTTGCCTATTTACATTTTTTGAAACCACTTTCCCAACAAACTATTTCCCAAAGTGTTTTTTTAAATAAAAATATACACAAATAAATAATCTATAATACAAATTTTAAAACCAAGTTAATAGCAGGTGTTTCAAACAATACACATTACTAAAACTCACATTAGTTTATATTATCATACCCCCACCCCCAAACCTACCCCACACACAACCAGACTAGAAGAGATGTTTAAAGCAGCAGTAAAATTGTCAAGGGCATGTACAAAATTACACTAAAGAAGTTCACAACAGGATTAAGGTAACTTTTAGGTAAGACCCTCAAGTCTCTCTCTCTCTCTCTCTCTCTCTCTCTCTCTCTCTCTCTGTGTGTGTGTGTGTGTGTGCAAAATAAAAAAAAAAGAAAGACTTTAATAATTTTCTAAATCCAAATGATTACAGGCCCTTTGGGTAATGGTGTTCCACGATGAGAGTGCTGCCACTGAAAAGACTCTGCTTTTGAGCAAGAAACATATTTCCAAACGAATGCTTCCAAGTTTTCATAAACATAATTCATTTTCAAACTGTAAAATGTATTTTCCTATTTTTAAAAAAGTAAAACTATTTTGCAAGTGATATACTTGTCTAACTCAATGAAACAACAGGGCCCTATACAACAATAACATTTTAAAGATAATACTAAATGTTACAGTAATAATTAGCAGCCTTCACTATTGTATGTAATATTTATTTTTCCTAAGTTCTAACCTTACCCTTATTGCCCTTCAAACAGTTTTGTTTCCTGAGCAGCTTTTGTTTGCACAATTAAGTTCACAAATATTCCAGAATCCCAGCTCTACCCATGCAATGACCTGTAACATTACAGAAGATTGAGTAAAATATGGGGGCAAGAATGAATAAACATTCTCTGCAATTATAGGACAGTAAATGGACCGTTGCTGATCAGTATTATGGCTATGTGAATTTCCAAAGTGTTTCATTTGATAGGTTTGCTAGAATGTCCACCAGATAAATACCTTGGGTGCACAAACAGCATTTGTTCAAGGAGTCCCTGAAGCACTGACTCACTATATATAAAACGAAAACAGCAAAAACCATTTGAAAATTGTCCTTGTGCGAAGAAGAACAGCTATTTTGACAGTTACAAAAATGATCAGCATTTATATAGCACTTTAGAATCTTTAGTTCATTCACATGGGCTGCCTCATGGTAATCCTTTGTTGTTGTTGTTTAGTCGTTTAGTCGTGTCCGACTCTTCGTGACCCTATGGACCAGAGCACGCCAGGCACTTCTGTCTTCCCCTGCCTCCCGCAGCACTCAGGGCTGATTTCCTTAAGAATGGATAGGTTTGTTCTTCTTGCAGTCCATGGGACTCTCAAGAGTCTCCTCCAGCACCATAATTACATGGTAATCCTTACAACAACCCTATTAAGATAGGTGAGTCTGTTTCTCCTTGTGTTGCGGGTGAGGAACTGAGATAGCATGACTTTCTGAAAGAGAGTGACTTGCTTAAGGCTTGCTAGGGAGTTCACAGAGGAGAGGAGACCTGAAGCATGGATGTGCTGTTTCACAGGAGGCTCTTAGCAAATTGTGCCTGGGGAGCAGCCAGCACTCCTATCAATGAACATTGGCACCTAAGAGGTATGGAGCCCCCTTGGGTGAGTGAGCCTCACTGCCACACCTTCCAGAGGAAGAAGGCAGGCAAGTGAGTGAGAGAAGGTGTCTCTTTGCCACCATTGCCTGCCCTGTGGCGTCAAGGAGACAAAAGGAGGGTGAGGAAGAGGGCAGAGGTTGCCTCTCCCCAAATCTAGAGCTGACCCTGTTCCAACAAAGCTGGTCTCTTTCTTCAAGGAGCCTCGCTTGTTATTTAGGACATTCCTAGTTATGTGGCCATTTTGGAGAAATACAGCTTGTATAGAAATGATGGCAAATCTATTCTAAGGCTTCCCTCAGGGTATCTGGAATCAATCCTGCAACTGATTTTCAAAGGGGTGGAATATGAATTGGTTCTGAGTTTCCAGACATGCTTTAGTTTCAAGGCTAGGTTTTGAATTTGTTTACTTGTTCATTCTCAGGGGTTTTTTACAGTGTTATATAGCTAACTACACTAAAAGGCCAAACTAAAGGGCCTAACTTCACGACACTAAATGCAATGTTGCCATCAGGGTTTTGTTTTAATTTGTTTTAATTATTACTAGGAAGTGGAGGAAACTTTTATCAAGCCCACAACATGCAGAGAATTGATATTCCTCTTTTGTCACCAGCCACAATTTCCATGGAAATTGCCCCCACACTGCAGTTAGTGATAGGAAAAAAGGTCCCATTAGGTGCCAATGCACCTATCCACCACCATTGCTAAATTAATCCCTTCAAAACTCACATCATCCGCAATGAACTTACTCCATATGTTGCAGTATCTAGCTGTTTAAGATCATTATATCTGCTCTACTGTATTCTTCTACCTAGAATCATAGAATCATAGAGTTGGAATAGACCACAAGGGCCATCAAGTCCAACCCCCGGCTAAGCAGGAAACACCATCAGAGCACTCCTGACATAAGCCTCTGCTTAAAGACCTCCAAAAAAGGAGACTCCACCACACTCCTTGGCAGCAAATTCCACTGTCGAACAGCTCTTACTGTCAGGAAGTTCTTCCTAATGTTTAGGTGGAATCTTCTTTCTTGTAGTTTGGATCCATTGCTCCGTGTCTGCTTCTCTGGAGCAGCAGAAAACAACCTTTCTCCCTCCTCTATATGACATCCTTTTATATATTTGAGCATGGCTATCATATCACCCCTTAACCTCCTCTTCTCCAGGCTAAACATGCCCAGCTCCCTTAGCCGTTCCTCATAAGGCATCGTTTCCAGACCTTTGACCATTTTGGTTGCCCTCCTCTGGACACGTTCCAGTTTGTCAGTGTCCTTCTTGAACTGTGGTACCTGTTAAAATAAAAAAAATTCCTTCCAGTAGCATCTTAAAGACCAACTAAGTTAGTTCTTGGTATGAGCTTTTGTGTGCATGCACACGAAAGCTCATACCAAGAACTAACTTAGTTGGTCTTTAAGGTGCTACTGGAAGGAATTTTTTTATTTTGACTATGGCAGACCAACACGGCTACCTATCTGTAACTGTGGTACCTGTTGTTATAATAGATTTATTCCAATATAAGAAGTGCTCATTGTTCTCAAGAATGGGCTAGGAAGGAAGGCTATAATTATTTTTGTAGCAAGGGTTTGGATCTGAACTGATCAGTTGGTATCACATACCTGGCAGGCCATGAATAATTACAGCAACCTAATTTTGTCTGATAGGATGTTCTGTATTAAAGAAAGCAGGACACCCAACAATTGCATGGACTATTGTTGGGGTCGTCAATATGGTGACCATCACCTCCCTTGGAACTCCCAAGATTTCCTGACCCACCTGATTGTTTCTAGATAGGGTAGTATTTCTCTCTGTGTATATTTTTATACACTGAGCTTCAGGAGAAAAACTCCAGTTTTCAGCTACCCAGCCTTTTAACTTTCTTCTCCCCAGAATCTCTCTCTATGCTCCAACACCACCTAAATCTGTCCCAGGATCGAACTGGAACTCCTATGGACAATGGCTATGCCTCCACCCTGACCCTCTGGTTAGGACTGGTATTACAAAGCATATCTTAGTGGGAACAGCTGAGTTAGGTGAAGCCCACCCATCTCAACTATTCAGGTCTCAGCAACACATGCTGTTGGTTACATTTCTCTGTTAGCATTTATTTATTTATTTATTTATTTATTTCATTTATATATCACCTTTATGTTCCAAAAAGGCTTTAAAAAGCCTGTTTCATCATCATTTTATCAATATTTTGTTATATGTATCTCAATTTCAATTTATGAGTTAAAGTCATTACCACATTATCTGCATATAGTTTAATTTTCTCACTTTTTATTGTTTAGAACTATTTTATTTTTATTTTTTCTTGATTGCTCACACCAGCAAAATGGCAGATTAGGAAGGATGCTTTGAAGTAATGATGCTTTGCTCTACATGAATCTTTACTTTTTCAGCAGGGAAAATAATAGGAAAAAATTATTGGGGTATGCCTGTTGTTTTACTACTTCATTTTGGCCAAATGGCTTACCCCATCATTGCCTAATTCTGATACTTCATTTCATTTAATAGTTCTTCAATAGTCCTTCTGAGTGGAACAACAACTATGATTATAGCAAGCAATTCTGCCTTGTTATCAAGAATAATGCCTATCCTCTTAAGTAAATTGTTTTGTCTCTAAGATAATACTTATTGCAATCTATCCTTTTATCCATGTATGATTTTACAAAACAGCTTACTATTCATATTTATAATATGGGTTAGTTAATTTGGAAGCCTACAAGTTAATCCTTTTTGCTAGTGTAATACTTTCCTCCCACTCCTTTATATCTAATTAATCAAAATGAATTTGTGAAAGCTCGGACAACCTGCAATTACTTGATTCTGAACTGCAATCATGTTTACAACATTCAGCACTGCCTTCTCATCCACCCTTGCCCATTCACCTAGCATCATGGTTCTCCCTTGGGTCTCAAGCCCAAAGCAACTCCGCCCACAATGGCATTACCAACTGCTTTGTTCTTTCTCTTTTCCCCCTCCAATGAGTTCAGGTTACAAGCAGAGTGATTCTACCCATTGCACCACCAGGCTGACTGAGTAGGACCTGTTCCCCCACCCTGAAAATTCCTTCTGTTGTGCCACATAACATGCTTCTCACCCCCAGAGAGATGAACTTGGTGTCATTTAGGTACCATGGAAACACCATTTTCTTGTGATGTTTATAATGCTGCTAATTACTGTTTGGATTTTATTTTTTTAAATTGTTGTACAAATAACCCCATTTTCCTACTTATTTTGTTTTTGGTGTTTGTTTGTTTAAAAATATATTGTATATATTTGTGTAAAAGTCAGTTAGAAATGTTTTAGGGAAATATGTAAGAAGCAAATGTACTAATTTTCAAAATAGTTTTTTGTTTTGTTTGATTGCGTTAATTGCGTTTGGTCTTGAATAACAGTTTTAAAACATGGCACCCTAATTAGTAGAGTAAAATACTTCTTTTTGGATCCTCTTCATTGACCTTTTGATGACTCCCTAGTGAATCACTCGCCCGCTTTCGGCCTTTTTGTTAAAATTGTTATTGTATGTTGGTGGACTCCTAGAAAGGGTTTCTATGGCTGCAGTGCTATACACAAGGCCCTGGGAGGATGACCCATTGAACTCAGTAAGCCATGTAAAGGGCTCTTTAAAAGACACATGTGGGCATCAAGTACAAACCTGCCAGTTCATATTCTGTGAAGCCCACCGTGAACTGCTGATAACAGGTTGTAAGAAAGTATTACACCAGTAGCAGTTGGTGGGTCACATTCCCCCTGGCTCAAGTCATCAATAGGATAGCAAAAGTTGCTTCAGTACAAAAGTATGTCGGAAACCACAATGAAATGGATCTAGAACATGAGGACATTGCCTGAACAACCTGTGTGTGTCCATCATGTGGAAGCCAATACTGTGGGGTGGGTGTAGAGAAGTCACAATACAGTGAGATTACATTGTTATGGGTAGATGAGTAGGGTTGAATCCCTTCATAGAGCCAAGCTTTTCATAGAAGGATCATGAAATAATAACTACTCAAACTACATTTAGTTTTGATCTTGACCTAAAAAAAAACAACTTTTTATACTTTTTGCAGAAAATATTATTTTCCTTTCTCTGTTCCCTTAACTTTTTACTCAAGCAACTGACCAACTGATATCCATAATTTGCCATGGAATAATTCCTAAACCTGCCTTGTGCAGAAGGCAGTGTGTGTTTGCCTCATACTTGGTGGCTGCAGCACAAGATATTCATGAGAACTGGTGAAGGTTCCTCATTTTATAAGCACAGTGACACTTCTTAGTTTTGGCAGCGGCTGAGACAAGTTTGAGGATGACATTCTATTCAGAAGATAGATAGCGATGAACTTATCTTCAGAAGAATGCCAACCTTTCCTAACACCAATAGTTCAGTAATTTATATTTCCAGGAACCATAGCCAAAGGGCATTTTGGATTAATTTTTCTGTGTGTATCCAATGGTGCCCAATCTATTATTTATCCATAAAATAATCATTAATCATTGCAACTGTTTTTTATCAGAGATGTACCCCTCAGAATGCCCCAGGTAATTTCATCCAATTCTAGGCAGGTAGTCACTCCATCACTGGCGGCTGAGACTGGATGCAGCAGGGTGCAAGTTGAAGACTGCATAAAGCAATGGCTTAGAAGATGGAAGACCTTGCAGTTTATTTTGGCTTTGCCCAAGGCTCATTCAACTATCTGCTTGAGTTCTGTTCTTGTTTCAGTGGAAGTCCAGCTGAGGCTGGTGAATATTTCTTTTTCGCTGAGGGAGGGGGAGAAAGCAAGCAAGCAAGCAAGCAAAGGTCAGAGCCAAATGTCACACAGCCTCCTATTACAGGTCAGTGGGGTATTCACGGTCCATATTCATTGAGCTAACTGATATATGTAATTGCAAGAATGATGTTGGAAGGTTGTAGTTCAAATATAAAATGAGGTTTCGAACACTGCAAGCCCAAATTCTCTTGTTCGTTCTTTAAGTGTACCAGTGAAAATGTCTAAACAAATCAAACAGAAAGAAAGCAAAGAAGGTATGCAGGGAGTATACTGAGAGAGGCTGAATTCACAGTCTTTCTCTTTCCTCAACTTACTGCTGGGACTTACCAGCCTTAGAGCCGGTGTAATATCTTTCCCTTATTGAAATACCGTACTTTCCCGTGTATAAGACGTCTCCATGTATAAGACGCCCCCTATTTTGGGGGACTGAAATTTCAGAAAATGGGGGGAGATGGCAAAAGGTTGTTGAGCTTTATTTGTGGAGGATTGCCCAGAGTTTTGTTTGGGGTGGATTACCGAGGGTTGTTGAGTTTTTTTAAGGGGGGAATGCCGCAAATCACTCACGCAGAAGCTGCCAATCGCCCGCCCAATTGCCGCAGCACCAGCCAATCAACACCACCCACTGACGCAGCAACCAATAACACACACAATAGCCTCTAAAAGCCATGGCAGCAACCAATCAAACGTCCTCCCTATGCACTACCCATGTATAAGACAACCACCACTTTTTAGCATGATTTTTAAGGAACAAAATCTAGTCTTGTACATGGAAAAGTACAGTAAATGGAAAAGAAACTTTTTCTCATGTATGCACACATGCACGCGCGCGCGCACAGGAGTGTTTCATTCATTGTGCTCTGTGAATTCTGAAAACTACTATTTCTCTCTCCTTTACACAATAGCTAGCAATGTTTCAAGTTACTGTTGCTGTGAAACCAACAAGATTAAGGTATAACACTTGAACTCCATAAATAAATAAATAAATAAAGAGTTCTCCCTCCACATTTAATAGTAGGAGTTTTGTGAGTTCAAAGCATAAAGACTCTAGTATCCCAAGATACATCAAAGCAAATGAAATGTGTTCTTTGATCTTCAGAACTTACATCTTGCTTATATTATGCAAGCGGATTCTTTAGTAGGGGGAAATGGTCTGTTTGACCAGTGATCACACAGTCGTTTCATGATACCTTTTAATTAGTTAGTTAATTATTTAATTACATGTCTACGCCAGGTTCTCAAACCAACAGGGCATTTAAAGTACTGCACTATAAATTACAGCCATGAAAACCTCAACGAAGTCGAAATCCACTAAAGCAATAAGCAGCAGTAACAGCCAAGGAGCAAAGGACCATGCTATTTCTCCAGTCACTCAAACACCTTTCAAGACGCAAATGTATTGCGTAATCCTCTGCAGCAGCAGAAGGAATGTGGCCAGGTGGGCTCTGTCCTCCAAGTCCGTTCACAATCTACAGTGGGCAGTGTTGCGGCCAGGTATTGGGCCATGCAAGTGATCCAGCAACTGGCAGGTAGGATCATCTGGCTGCTGACTATTAGCCAATGCCAGCAGACCTTGGACGGGTGTTTGCCTGGTGGTGGCCAATAAGAACGCTTGGGCCTGCTCCCAGGAGTCATTAAATTGTGGCCTGCCCGGCCGTCTTCCCTGCTCTTTCATCCCTATTTTCTCTCCCAAACGATGTGGCTAAAATCATAATCTTGCTGTCCCTAACAAGCTGGGAGGAAGAAAGACTTCAATGGGAGGCACAACAGTTTTGCCTTTCTCAATGGTTCAAAGCAGGGCTGAACAAAAATGCCTTTCAAAACATTCTCCCTGCAAAATTAGAAAGCATTTTGACAATTATTTTTGGTAGGAAGGAGAAGGTATAATCCTCCAATAGGTTTTTTCCCCCCTCGGAAAATTCTCTTTTGAGAAATTTCAACTCACTTATCAGAGGACAAATATGCCCTGTCCAAATTTAAATGTATTTTCCATACTCCCTCCCCCCCAAAAAAAATACAATATAACAGACCTATGGCTGAGCACACTGAAAATGGACACAAGATAGAGATGGGATTAAATATCCAGGGTTTATACTGATCGAGGAAGCAACGGGCTGAGAGAGGTAGACTGGAAGGAGGAAAGAGAAAATAAGCCTAATGCTTATTTTAATGATATTAAAGGTAAAGGTAAAGGGACCCCTGACCATTAGGTCCAGTCATGACCGACTCTGGGGTTGCTTTATTGGCCGAGGGAGCCGGCGTACAGCTTCCGGGTCATGTGGCCAGCATGACTAAGCCCTGGCAAACCAGAGCAGCGCATGGAAACACCGTTTACCTTCCCGCTGGTGCGGTACCTATTTATCTACTTGCACTTTGATGTGCTTTTGAACTGCTAGGTTGGCAGGAGCAGGGACCGAGCAACAGGGGCTCACCCCGTAGCGGGGATTCAAACCGCCGACCTTCTGATCGGCAAGTCCTAGGCTCTGTGGTTTAACCCACAGCGCCACCCGCATCCCTTTTAATGATATTACACTAATACTAAACAACTAGGGGCTGGACCCCTGCTCATTCCACTCACCAACCCCTGCCACCCCCCACTATATTAAACCACCAGAGCTTCCCTTCTCACCCCATGCAACAAATAAGATTGCTTTTAACCTTCCCAATCCCATTTCTGAAGCCAATTCTCCCTTCTTTTCAGCAGCTTCACTTTGCACCCATTTCTACCTTCACCTCCATGTCTATGCCTCCTCCTCCTTTTGTGCAATCGCCTTTCCCACAAGCCACCTCCATGCTAACTTCCTGCATCAAATCCAGGATTGTCATGAAGCACTGCAGGTTATCCAATGGGAGCAATTCTCTGACTTCATGCAAATCCAGTACTGTGATGTGGCACTACAAATTCCCCAATGGGGGCTGTGTGATGACAGCCTTACATTTTTATGTATATAGGAAGATACTGAAAATGAATCCACAACTGAACCCAAAATTCACAGATGGCAAAACAGGTAAAGCTATTTCACTAAATATTCTCCAGGGGTGAAGGAGCTCAAAAAAGGGAAACTTTCAAAAACATGTCAGAATATTCTTTCCTGAGAAGAAACTTTCCCAGCTCTAGCTGCAAATGCCTAGAATTGAGCTGGGAACCTTCTGCTGTGAAACATGCACTCTGTCACCGAGCACTGAAATGATATAATTATGGCAAATTAATATGTATGGAGGAGGAAGGAGGATCTGGGCAGCAGGCCACCCCTCTGACCTAAATGCATTCAGTTAAACATCTGCAGAGAAATAATGCATAGCCCCCTGTATGTGCATAGGGCTTTCTCCAGATCACACAGGGGTATCAGTATATAAACGCACATGGGCCCTTCTGCTATGCTCTTTAACTCTCTCAGGAATTTAGGAAGTTGTATTATATGGAGTCACACCATTGGTCCATCTAGTTCAGTATTGCCTCTGCTCACTGGATGCAGCTTTCCAGGGTTTTAGACAGGACCTGTGACCTTCTGAATGAAAAGCCAGTGCTCTGCCACAGAACTTCAGCCCTGCTCTGTAAGTGTTGGGGGTCAAAGTCTCTCTTTCTAGGGCAATGGGGGTGTGCTTGCCCCTTTTCTCCTCTTGGTGCCACTTCGAGTATTCCCTGATAAATCGTATCCTCCCTAAAAGAGGGCACGTGTTGCGGTGAGACCTGCAGACTGATTGTGGGTGGGTCTATTGAATAGCCACAACACCCGATTGGTAGGTCCCTCATTGCTGGAGTTAATCTGGGCAATGGGGTACAGTCTAAATGGACTGAGGGACCTATATAAACCCTTGCACATGTCCCAGAGCTTCCTCTTTCAGCTCGTGCATCGGAACACCTGCCCACCTCTCCCTAATCTTAGGGCATTGTGTCCCTAATTTTAGGGCATGTGTGTCGTCTGTCGTTGGGACAGGGGCATGGCAGGAATTTCCCCCACTTGGCTGTTGCCATTTGGGTTTCGCCTACCACGTAGCAATTCGTCACAACTTGTAAGGTTGCAGATAGGCACTGGTTCAGGTGATAGGGATCGGGGAACGGTCTCGCCATCCCTATGTGAAGGGCATTCCATTAAAGGAATCCAGGGACTCAACTTGGTTTGGTCAACTTGGTTGTGCCCATGCCTGAGTCCAGGGGAGCATCTGGGAAGTGAACAGAGTCTGTTCCCAGGCTTTTCACCTGCCTCAGGTGTTCACCCTTGGCTGACCTATGATAGAGCTCTGGGTCAGCGCTACCTGCAAGGGTTCAGGGAGCTAGTCGAACCAGAGCCTATGCAACCACTCACTTTTCTGTAATCAATAAAGTTGTAGCCTAAATTCTGCCAAAAACCAAAACTAAAATTTGAGTCAAACGTGTCTTTATTTAGGGGGGAGGTCTCTGGGTCTGAACACGCAAATGAGTGAAAAGGGGGGGGGTGCATTTCGAGCACTGCAAAAACTCCTTCCTCAAATTTCCCTCAGTACTTCCCCCAGCTGTGAAGATGAACCAAAAAACTGAACACCACACTCTCAGGAAGTTTCTCAAAAATGCTCCTCATACAAAAGGTCAGGGTGTTTTTATGTCTGGTCTACAATGGAAAATAATAAACTATAACAGATTTATGCATGCATGCAATCTGTCAAAGGGTTGTGTGCACTGACCGTGCTCTTATTAAACTGCTTATGGGGTAAGAAAACAATGGAAGGGGAGACTTTCCTGCTACATGGAAAAAAATGTAAAATTCTTCAGCATTTGCAGAAATTCATGGAGGAATTCTGAAAGGTGGAAGCAACGTGGGAATCAGATTCTAAGCACTACACTGAAATAAAATGAGGAAAATCACAACTTTTCTTTCTCTTTTTTGCTCACAGCTTACAAACCGAGAAAGAACTGCAATTCACCACATACATTATTCACTGGAAATTATTTAGCTTGGCTCTGTTGGGTGAGTCATGCTTAGGCTGAGTGGAAGGTTCTGAGCACTCTAGGAAGCATATAAATTATTTGAACTCAATGTAAAATTCATGGATTTATTCTCTTTCTCACCTAACTTCTCCCCAAAATCTCCGAGATTCATTGACTTCAGATCTGTAGGCTAGCATATCTGATGCAACAGCATCAGAGTTATCTTCCTGTGTATTTTGTATGTATGTATGTATGTATGCATGCATATAGGGATATAAAATCCTGCCAAATGTGACTACATTAAAAATTTACACTGGTGAAGGTGGTGGAATTTCTAATCGGATGTTATCATACAACAAACTGGTTGTAGAAAAGAGAAATGATTCCTGGGGATTTTTACCATGGCAACTGGGGATAGTCTGCTCTTATAAGAAATCAGCACCCCTTCATTGCGCTGGCAAAATGCTTTCTAAGGCCTGTGTAAACATCAAACTAACTTGGGTCCCATCAAGCAAAACACAACCTACCAGCCATATATTATAGCCTAGACAGCAAAAACAAGAGGTTTAGTGAACTCACTAGCTAGATAAATTTGTTCACTAAAGTTTGTTAAAGATTGAAACCTAGCCATCTCCCCCTCCCCCGCCATTTTCCTAAATAATTGTGAAAACCCTTTTTGTTTATCCTTTAATAAATTCTCTTGAGAGGCCCATACACTTTTATTTTTGTGTCCATGAAAGTAATTGACCTTGTGCAACAACTTCTCCTCATGCAACAAAACATCCCCTCCTTCTCCTCTCCCTGCTTGAGGGTTCCCCCGTCCCAGCCCTCCACAACATTTTGAGCAGGGCATAGGAGGAGGCGTGGGATAATAAATTTGGTTTCACAACTGGATATTGTTCTGCAAGCATAATGGCTTTGTTATATACAACTCTTAGAGATTATTTTTTATTTTAAACTCACTTTTAAATATCATTAGCACACCCCCTATTGTTTTCCTTGCTGCAATTGTGCAACAATAGATAATGCCTTTCTCTCCCCGAAAACCCAATTGGTTCTATCTGTAATGATTTATCAGCAAATTGTAAAGACATATTTATTTCACCAAGCCTTTGGGATGATGTAAGTGTTGTTCCCCTGCCATGAGTATGTGTTCTGGTGCTTCTATTTTTTGCTCTTTTTTATCATGGCATGTTCATATTATTTTATATTGCATTGTTTTAATAATTTTAAGCTACCTCGGTGATTAACTTGGTTGAATCTACTGGTATGTAGATAAATGAGCAAATCTCTTAAGAATGTGATCAAGAGTTGGTTATGTTCTGTTTATTTATATAATTTCTATGCCACTTCACATTTGGCTCTTTTGGATAAAATATATTTTTTTTGTGAACACTTTCCCCACACTGAAACTGCATTGCAAAATCCAGAGAAGTGCATAATTTGAGTACATGCTGTGTTCCAATCTGCAAGCACATTTGGGAGTGTTGAATCAGATCGATCCACCATGGTGGTGGGGGGGAGGGAGAGAAATTAAACAAATTCAACCCCCATCCCTGCCATATATGGTGGTCCACACAAAACTAGATATTGAATTTTCCTGTCCTACTGAATAGAACTGGGAAAACAAGAGTCCTAGCATGCATCTGGCAGAGTCACCAATGCCATGGTCACACCGTACATTATCTCACTGTGATATCCCTTTAAACAGTCATGCCTTCCCTCTAAAAAATTATGAGTGCTGCCGTTGGTTAAGCGTGCTGAGACTTGTTAGGGCACTGCTATTCCATTTCCAGAGCTACAGTTCCCAGAGCGGTTTAACAAGCAACACCTCGTCACATGGAATTCTGGGAACTGTAGTTCTGCAGGAGGAATAGGGTCTCTTAACAACTCTCAGCTCCCAGAATTATTTAGGAGAAGCCATGACTGTTTAAGGTGGCCTCCTAGTGCTTTAAATACCTGGCTTGAATGTGGCCCAAGGTGTGCAGGCCTGTTTCATTTCTTGTTTAATGGCTGCCCTAATGTTCCACATTGCATTACTTCAATTTATCCTAATTTAAAACTAAAGTGCCCTTCTTAAGGTGAGGGTGTTTTGGTTTGTTTATTTGTTTTCTTAAAGACATACGTGATGACTGTTTGATTTTGCAAAGTCCTTCCTTATGTACGGCATCATTACTGCCACTTGGCTTGTCAGGCCTTTCTTGAAAATGAAACTCTGACTCAACAACTTTGCCCTTGGTTAAATAAATAAACCGTAACTGTAGTTGTAACATCATTATCAGAGTACGAACCTGAAGGTCTGCTTAGGATTTATTAGGGCTACACGGCCATTACCAATGCTACTTAAACTTTATTGCATTCACCTTGCTGCCTAACAGCATGTGTGCTGCTCTTGTGTCGTTGGGAGAAGACTCAGCAACTCCTCCAGTTCTGGTCAAATACAGCTTTCTCCTGTACTGCCCACTCCAGCCTTTGTGCTTTGCTGAGCTTATCGTGCCTTCTCCTTTTATAAAAGGGTGCCATATGTGGATTTTTTGGGTGAGGCAAAACCCACGGCAACATTCAGAAGTTTGCCCTTCTTTAGTACAGTGGTACCTTGGGGACGCAGGTGGTGCTGTGGTCCAAACCACAGAGCCTAGGGCTTGCCGGTCAGAAGGTCGCAGTTCAAATCTCTGCAACGGGGTGAGCACCCATTGCTTGGTCCCTGCTCCTGCCCACCTAGCAGTTCAAAGGCATGAAGTGCAAATAGATAAATAGGTCTCCGGCGGAGAGGTAAACGGCATTTCCGTGTGCTGCTCTGGTTTGCCAGAAGTGGCTCCGTCATGCTGGCCACATGACCTGGAAAAACTGTCTGCAGACAAACACTGGCTCCCTCGGCCTATAGAGCCAGATGAGCGCACAACCCCAGAGTCGTCCGCGACTGGACCTAATGGTCAGGGGTATCTTTACCTTTACCTTGGTTTACAACCATAATCCATTCCGGAGGTCCATTTGTAAACCAAAACAGGTTGTAACCCAAGGCGCACTTTCACCAATGGGGACTTCCCCAAAAAATTGTTATCCCAAAAAAATGGGTTATAATCCAAAAAAAGTTTGCAAACTGGGACACGCACTTCTGGGTTTGACATGTTTGTAATCCAAAACGTATGCAAACCAAGATGTATACAAACCAAGGTACCACTGTACTGTTGCAAGATATGTGAGGATAACGATATGTGTCCAGGAATCAAGGTCCTCTGTTCTAGCTATGAAACCTTTCCATAATAAATATTTTAAAAATCCAGGACTTTGCACCAAAGTGCTAATGAGCAGCACAGGGCCAGTCTGCAGTGTGGTGCGTGAATCCATAGCTGTCAACTTACAGATTTGAAAATAAGGGACCAGCAGCCTTGAAAATAAGGGACCAGCAGCCAAAATAAGGGACCTGCAGCCTCACCTGTTCCAGGCACTCCAGTCTTCCTGTCCTCCTGCAGTCTGGTCAAATTCATGCTGGTAGCTTCGAGAACACTGTCCAACCAACTTTGTAACCAGAGGGTCAACTGAATAGAATCTGAATCACATGCACCACAAGGCCTATGCAGCCTCAACTTAAGATGGCTCCCCGGCCTGGCTTTGCACTGCAAAGTTTGCAGCAGCACGTGCAACAAAATGGCGTCCAGCATTCAAAACCCCCTCAGCTTGCATTAACTAGCCACACACAAGGCATGCAAGCTCCACCCTCCAGTCATTCTTAGTCCTCTTATTGGGTGAGCAACACAGCCAAGCAACACTGTTGGAGCCTCCCTCCTCCCTGGCCAGCAGGGAGGGAGGGAGAGGAGCTGCTTCATTTGAAATTTAAGGGACATCATTTAAGGGACATCCATCAATAAGGGACAGCAGTGGGACATGGCGCTGGAATAAGGGACTGTCCCTTCAAATAAGGGGCACTTGACAGCTATGCGTGAATCTCAGGTAAGAGTGCGAGTGAGAGAATGGGGTGGTCACTACAAACAGCCTGACTCTACTGAGAGAGCCAAAACAGGCATCTCTGAAGAAGTAACCTCAAGTTTATGAGCAGATGTCAACACTGTGATAAACATTCTGCGCTTGTTCCTAGAAGTGAAAGACGTGACTAGCAAATGCTTTATTTTCAGCTCAAGGCTGAAAGGCACCTGGAAGGATGCATTTATGGGAGCACAAATACTGGAAAGTGTCCTTCACTAAGCTCCACTTTACATTGCTTAAGAACAAGAGCTGCTATTGAAATCTCCATTAGTCAAAAGGTGGCTGGTGAAGCATCTCCTCACAGGCCAGCAGTGCATGGGGGGGGGGATCCCAACTGAGATGCTATTAAGCCATTTCTCACTCTTTCTTCCTTGCCTTCAGCCAGAGTACGGATCAGCCAATCTCTTCCTTTTCATTGCATCTACAGTGGAACCTCGTGCAACGTACCGTCCTCCTTACGAACGCTTCAGGTAACGAGCTCCGCTCACCCGGAGGTAGATGCTCCTGGTAGCGAACTTTGCCCCGGGTTGCGAGCGGAAGTCATGCTCCGGTGGCGCGGAGGCCCCATTAGCTAAAGTGGTACCTCAGGTTAAGAACGGTTTCAGGTTAAGAACAGACCTCCGGAACGAATTAAGTTCGTAACCGGAGATACCACTATATTTGAATATGCATGGTATTTACACAAACCTTGTGCAATAATTAACACGTTTTTATAGGCACGTGTTTTCACCATCTTTTAATCCTGATCTCCCCTTTGATTCAATTCGGCATCCTCCTTGGCTCTCTAACTTTCTTCTCTCCTGTTCCCTCCTTTTTAGGAATCAAATGGAATGCCCTTGAATAAAATTCTGCATTTCCTGCTTTCTCTTCCTCTCCTCCTGACCAGCTAGTGTGCCTCCTTTCTCAATGGGTTTAACCTGATAATTTCTAGTGTAACCAAAGGCCTGTCTTTGAAGATCCGTAAAGGTAAAGGTAAAGACTGGACCATTAGGTCCAGTCGCGGACGACTCTGGGGTTGCGGCACTCATCTCACTTTATTGGTCAAGGGAGCCAACATTTGTCTGCAGACAGTTTTTCCAGGTCATGTGGTCAGCATGGCTAAGCCACTTCTGGCGAACCAGAGCAGCGCACGGAAATGCCGTTTACCTTTCCGCCGGAGCGGTACCTATTTATCTACTTGCACTATGTGCTTTTGAACTGCAGGAGCAGGGACTGAGCAATGGGAGCTCACCCCATTGCGGGGATTCAAACCACCGACCTTCTGATCAGCAAGTCTCAGCTGGTAGAGCAAGAGACTGTTGATCTCAGAGTCATAGGTGCACACCTCATGTTGGGCATAAGATTCTTGCATTGCGGGAGGTTGGACTAGATGACCATTGTTGGCCTACAATTCTACGATTTATTGTTGTTGCACTATTATATAGGTATAGTTTAACCACAGATATCTGAAACTGCATTTTAGGATTTGAAATGGCACATGGACTTGTGGGAATAGACAGTCTGATTCATGGATAATTGCATATAGTGTAAATTCGTAACATCTGAAAATGACTTTTTGCTGTGCAGATTCCTCAAGCATCCCAAAGCAAGACTTGTACAGGCAAGAGGAAATACCCTGCTCATTCTCTTATTCTCTTCGCTGCCAGCCTCACACACTTTGTCTGAACAGAAATATAAATATAGCCTGCATACTGGGGACTTAGAAAAGATGGGTGCCATCGGCATACATCTATGTGTGATATGGAGGCCCAAGAGGGGGTAGTAAGGGGAAAGGGTGGACAGATTCTGTCCACATCCACATCATATATTTAAAGCTCTATGGTACCATTTTAAAATAGCCATGGTTTCCCCCATAGAACTATGGGAGCTGTAGTTTGCTAAGGATGGTACAATGGAAGAGAATGAAAAAAGAGAGATTTGCAAAATTATCTATAGTTTCTATGAACATTTGTGTGTCGCTGTGTGGCAATTAAAGATCAGCAGTCTGCAGATTACTTCTAAGCCTTCCTCATTCAGAGTTTGCTCTCTGTGTGAAATCTTTTCTTCCCGCAAGGAGATGTTCCTCTTTAAGGCCTTGCAAATACATAAAGACCAAATTCAAATTCACTGATTACTGTAATTCACCTGGTGGAGTGACACTTGAATAGGTTTCAGTTTTTAGCATTCCCCCCTCACCTGTAGATTGCTAGTCATTCTACTGTTAAAATACCCCGATGCTATTTAGTGACCTATGATATTTCTATTGTGTTTATTAATCATAGGTGATAAGTGGAAAGACTCATTATCACAAATTACGTTTCTCTCCCAATTGCCTTTGGCAATGAATGCATTTTACATAATTGCCTGATAACTGAGGTTCAATTTTTAATTAATAGAATCCTGTGTAGGATACAGGGCTGTAATTGGGGAAGGACAAGTGGATATAACCACCTCACCTCACTTGGAACAGTGGTTTTTCCCACTGTAAAAATGGGGCGGGGGGTATATATGCATTACAGACACTAACAAAATGGAGGCATGTTTTTAATTGCAAAACATTGTAGCTCCAAAAACAAGGGTTTCCATTTCGAGAATTGGGCCTTAGAATAGGAGAGAGAGAGAGTTATCAGTGCAGTATTGTGCCCCATCCCCGTGCCAGTAATCCATATTCCATCCCTGAGCCCCACCTAGGATCACCTGATTAAAGGAAGGATCCCAAACTCTTAAAATATGATTGTGAGTACTGCAAGGAGTTGACAGGAAGAATGAGTAAACTTAAAAAGGCGATTATTTTTAACAATTGTGTCACTTTAACCTGCCAAACCTACAATGGGTGACTAAGGGCTTGTCCTCATTTCCGCTAGTCCCATGCCTGGGAAACATGGGTTCGAGTGGTTTTCTGTTTGCACTTCAACTTTGCCTGGGAAAACCTGTTCTTTAGTGCTGAATCGAAGCAACCATCAACCCATGGAAAACCCAGTTGACAATTGCTCTGATTCAATGGTGAAGATTGGGTTTTTCCAGAGGGAAAAGGGTGGGACATGTGTAAGGTGGAATCTAGACACATATAAAAAACACGGTGAAAATGCTTTTAAAAAAAAAGTTTTGAAAAATAGATTGAATTTGTCATAGCTCACCATCGCCATCTAGTGTCACATTTGTATAATGCACTTTACAATACACTTTAAATGTTTTATTTGCATCTGTATAGCTGAGACCTAAGTCTGGATGAGCCCTAAATGGTATGTTTCTTCCTAGCCTCCTCAGCTTTTATGGTTATCACCCTTTTCACACATGGTTGTCCTTTTAACAATCCCTCCTTTACCTGTCACCATGCTGATAAGATAAGATTGCCAGGTGCTTAAAGGGCATAAGGGTCAAACAGAAATGTGTATAAGGGTGGGTGTTTTTTTGTGGAGGGGTCTCACAAAACAATTGAAAGTCTGAAAACCTCCACCTTCTATCACTGGATCTCTTTCTAGTTCCACAGTTCTTCCCCTCTATGGTTCTATATCAAGAGCACCAGCATGTATAATACGCCTGAATCCTGCTTGAATTATCTCTCATGGTTGCAGGCACAAATTGGGGAGGGCTCCATAAACTCCCAGCACTCCCAGTGTCCTGTTGTTCAGTTCTTTCAGTTGCAGCCCCTCGACTCCTGTTATGGGTGGAAGAAGTAAAATATGAAGTTGTCCAATTCATTGTTTGTTGCCCTGTCTTATTTTACCCTGTTATTATGAAAAATGCACATCTTTTAAAGCAGGGATGGGAAACCTGTGACCCTCCCAAAAGTTACCAAACTGCAACTCCCAGCATCCCTGATCACTGGCCATACTGGTCAAGGCTCATGGCAGTTGAAGTCCAAGAACATATGGAGGCCTGCAGACTCACCATCCCTGCTTTAAAGTGTTGATTTGAAATTCCAGCCTCTTGAGTAATATTTTATTCATTTTTTATTGAACCTCTTTGATTTGCATTCAACATACAAATTAAAATAATAGAGGAGGATGCTCATGGTTTGTGAAATATACCATGTTTAGGATGATCTGAAGAGCCTTCTCAATGATTCAGATGCCAAGTGAAAAGCAATAACAAGATTTGTTTTACAAAACAGCCCTTGAGCATACGCCACACTTCAATTTGATAAACACTAAAGTATTGCATTCTGTAGTGACACCATTCATGCAGGTATATAATGAGGGTTAAATATCACAATTTTCAGGTTGTCTTTATATATTCATCACCATGTCTGCCATTATATGCTTCAGAGTAATAGCTTTCAAAGCAGAAAATACTATTTTATTTTCCAAACATATCACTTTCAATTGCCTTTTAACATATGGTTACCAGACATCCCCGCTTCCCGGGGACAGTCCTCGGATTTACAAATCTGTCCCCAGGAAAAATCCATCCCTGGAATGTCCCCAGATTTCATTTAATGTCCCCGGATTTATATTTTATTTTTAAATCATTTTTATTAGTTTTTAGCATATTAATTAT
The DNA here is from genome assembly GCF_965113315.1 of Podarcis vaucheri. Taxonomy (NCBI): domain Eukaryota; kingdom Metazoa; phylum Chordata; class Lepidosauria; order Squamata; family Lacertidae; genus Podarcis; species Podarcis vaucheri. The sequence continues at coordinate 106,071,564 of NC_138762.1, forward strand.
CATTCATACAACAAAACTTCTCATCTTATACAACATTTTTTATTGTATACACCTCTGATGATTTTCCGTTCTTATCACTTATTATGCATTTCTTAATTTCATATTACCTTTAATTATCTTGACTAACGATCCTCCTCATTGTCTTTTTTGCAATATTTCAAATAATTCACCTTACAAAACTTCTTGCAAACCTACTAGCGTAATCTGATCATTACAATTACTTTTCAAATAGTCCGTAAATTTACTCCAGTCTTCTGAGAATCTCTGGTCCCACAGGTTTCGAATTCTTCCTGTTAGTTTGTCTAATTCTGCATAGTCCATCAATTTCGTCCTCCATTCTTCTTTTGTCGGTAATTCTTCTTTCTTCCAATTTTGTGCCAATAATATTCTTGCTGCCGTCATTGCATATAAAAATAACTTACAATCCTTTCTGTTTATATCATCACCTACAATGCCAAGTAAAAATGCTTCTGGTTTCTTAATAAATGTATATTTCAACATTTTTTTCATCTCATTATATATCACCCGGATTAATATTTTAAGTGTCGTAGATTTATTAGTTGGGAATGAATGTTGCGTGATTGGTTCAACGACACAAGACACATCATATGGGGACTTCCGGCAAGGCAAAATGGCGGGCGACATGGCAGTGAGCAGCTCCTGAAGCCAGCCAGAGCCAACTGCGCTACCAGGCTGGCTCTGGGCTGCTGAGGCTGCCGCTGCCACCACCACTGGCGAGGGGGAACCAGGGACACCTGGCACATCAACTGGGGGAACTGCTGACACGCCCCCCCTTGACCCAAATTGAGCCGAGTGCCCGGCGATTGCCCAGTGGCACTCCAGGGCCAGGAAAACCCCAGAGCCGACGCAGGGAGACATTGGAGAGGAGGAGGAGAAGGAAGAGAGAGAAAGATGAAGGAGAAAAAAGAGGGGGGCCAACCTTGCCACGCCACTGCCACCGCTGCCACTGAGGAGGAGAGGTAGGAGAGCACTGGGAGGGCATGGACACACGGCTGAGCCCAGGCCTGACCCGAGCCTACTCCACGGCAGCTAGTGCTCCAAGAGAGCAGGCCAGGGTCCAGAAGAAGGCCACGCAACAGAGGAGACCACAGAAGAGAAGGTATTACTTATTCATTTTTTTAAAAAAATAACTTTTTAAATAACTTCTTTTTTCTCTTTTTTATTTTTTTTAAAAAAAGGTTCCCCAGATTCTTTGAAAAATATCTGATAACCTTCTTTTAACCTGTCCTGTGCTGGGAAAAATGGTTTCCAGCCCCTGCCTTCATTAAGAATGTGGAGAGGCAGAAGTGAGGTTCTGGTTTGGATTTGCACTGGTGCCCACTGGTTTCACAATGTTCTCTTTCTGTTTCTCTGCAAAAGAAAATAATAATCTAGAAAAGCATTAGGAAGAGTGCCGGATGGATTGCAATGCTGTGTTTGCACCATGCTGACCTTGCAGTTGCCTTCCTCCTCCCCAAATGAGCACCATCACAACCCTCCTGAGAAGTTAGCATCTCCACCATAACGTGCCACCAGCTACTAGTGTTACTGGGTTCTAAGCTATGCAGGCTTTTTTATTATTATTAGAAATTTGAATTCATCATTAATACACATATACAAACATACATTTCATACAATCCTTAAAAATGTTCAAACATACTTACACTCAATCCCACAAATAGTTCCTTTCCCCATCACCATCCACCAACCCTTCACCCCACCTTTGTGTTTGACTTCCAATCTACTCAATTACAATTTCTTTCCACTTCTATTACTTTCTTTCACACACCTTTACCCTAATTTCATACTTCTTTTTCTATTACATGCTGTTTTCCATCTTATTTGATATTTCAGTATTTGAAACAGAACTTGTTTATTCTAATAGGAGTTCTGATTTTTCGATATAATTTTGCACGTATCTTTTAAACACCTTCCAGTCCCTATCGTTCTTTTCTTTTGAAATCCTTCCAATTTCTTCCATTGTTTTGGATATATTGTAATACTCCAATAATTTGGCAAGCCACTCTGTTTTTGTCGGTATTATACCACTTTTCCAGTTTTTCGCAATCAATAGCCTTGCTGCTACTGTTGCGTATAAATATAAGGTCTTATCTTCTTGCTTTAGGCTTCCTGGTACTATTCCCAATAGAAAACCTTCTGGTGTTTTCCTAAATGAGTATCTAAACATTTTTTTTCATTTCATTATATATTATTTCCCAAAATTGTTTGATGTTTAAACAATTCCACCATATATGTATCATAGTACCTTTTCCCATGTTGCATCGCCAGCAGACATCGCTACAGTTTTTATTCATTTTTGCTGTTCTTTCAGGTGTTAAATACCATCTATGTTGCATTTTAAGGTAATTTTCTTTCAGTATGTAACACATGGTGAATTTCATATCTTCTTTCCACAATTTTTCCCATTGTTCAAACATAATATTTTTCCCAATATCTTGCGCCCATTTAATCATTGATGCTTTAACCAATTCATCCTTTGTTTCCCACTCTAAAATCAGATTATACAATTTAGATATATTTTTTGATTTTTCTTGTATTAAATATTTATTGAATTTTGATATTTCTTTTTCAAATCCTAACTTTTTGTCTTTTGCTAATCTATACTTAATTTGAATATATTGGAACCAATCACTAATATGATCTTTAATTTCTGTGTAGTCCTTTAATTCCAATTCTCCGTTTTCTTCCTTTAATACAGTTTTATAGGTAGCCCAATTTTCTTTCATATTTAATTTTTTCACTGCGACAATTTCTGCTGGCGATGCCCACCAGGGAGTTTTCGGTTCTAAGATTCTTTTATACTTCTCCCATATTTTATATATAGATTTTCTGATTATATGCCCTAGGAAGCCTTTATGTACTCTCACTTTTTCATCTATTAAATAGGCATGCCATCCAAATCTTGTCTCTACTCCCTCTAAATCCAATACATCCGAGTCATCTAACTTGATCCATTCCTTTAGCCAGGTCAGACCCACCGCATCGTGATATAACTCCATATCTGGGAGACCAAATCCTCCTCTCTCCTTCTTATCTATCATTATTTTGTGTTTTATTCTTGGCTTTTTCCCTGACCATATGAATGTTTTGAAATCAACAACTGTTACAGACTTCAGTTGCCAAAATCTCCTTTACACAAGGAACTAACGGTAAACCCATAGTAGAGTGAAGTGAAACCTATGCAAGGCGAGTTGGGGGCAGGGGCTATGGTGTTAAAATGTTTTCAAATTTTTAAAAGCAAGGACCTGAGGATGAGAGTCTGTTAACCTTTGCTTTTTTTCAAAATGATCCTTCATTGCTAGTCATTGCTTCTTAGGTAGTTTCTAATGTGTTACTTTCATCACTCTTCTCTCGCTTTATTCTGCCTCCATTTTTTATAAAAAGCCTTTTAGCAGAGACAAAAAGTTAATAGCCACTTATAAAGTCCATCAGCTGCTGAAGTGTCTTCTTAATAATAGCTTTAAAATTGTTAGTATTTCTCGCCTCATTTGGGGGGGGGGGCTTGCCTTTTCCATATTTTTTTTTCTGGGGCATTGCTCCTAAAAAAAATGTAAAAAAATTATGCAGTTGTAGGGAAAGGCTTTACTTCAAAACATCAAAATCAGTATATTTATTTTAAAAGTGAAGCCTCAGCTTTCCTTCCTTCAACTAGTGGCAATAGTAATTGAAACAGCAATTCATTTTCCCTTGTAGAACTGATGGGTGTAAATTGGGCCAATCAGCTCATCTTGCATAAATCTTTGCTGTTTCTTCTTCTTTTCTGTGTAATCTGAAACACAATTATACTTAGTTCAAATGAAACTAAATGTAACTTTAAAGTTGTGGAATGCCAAGGTAGGAAGGAATCACCTTTAACATTCAATTAATTACTTTTCTTTCCAAGAGCTACAAACTATTTATTTAGTTTTCTTCCCACTCAATCTCAAGGGTTGAGCATGGATTACGTTCTGAGTTTCAAGCTTTATTTAATTGAATCAGTGCATTAATTGAAGCTCAGCTGATCCTCACTGGTGCCAAGGAACTCATCTCACTCATTAGGTTACATCTGATTGAAATTGCAATGTAATGCAAAGATTTCACTGTTTTATTTCATTACAGCTTGTCATAACTAGGTTGAAGCCTGCCACCTAAGGAAGTTTTTATTTTCTTGACTTCTAGCCACTGGTTATGTCAGTCACTAGATATTGAAGAATTTTCAGCGGGGGCAGGCAGAGAGTAAGTAGCAAGGACAGGAGAACATTGGGGTTTCAGCAGACGGCAAGAATCTAAATACCTTTTAAATCTATCAATCAATTTTTTATCCTTCCCTTCCTGCCAAAGAAGCTCCAGTCAATGAACAACAAAGCAACAAAACAATACTTAAAAAAAACCAATTAAAACATTAAAAACCTGTCTCACCTTTAATAAATATAAGGCAGTCAAGGGTTTTCCACTCTACCACCATTTAAGAAGTCTTGCTGCCCTTTCAGGTAGTGGCTTGGCTGCCCAGAATGGCCTGTTGGCACCACAGACATTCAGTCAAGCAGTTAAGCTCACCACAGGAAGCAACTGTGGTGTTTACTTGGCAAACAGAAACACAGATGCTATAATCCACACTATTTACAGTTGCTACAAGGCTTTACTCTCTGAGCCCAGAGAGGGTTCTAGTTTACAAAGTCCTTCCTTAGTCCACACAGCAAGTGCAAAGTGCTAAGTTCTGCAGCTGCCTTAGCTCTCTGAGTCCAGAAGTCTTGCAAGTTGTCCAGCATCCCTCAGACAAGCTCTTCACAAAGTATTCCATGCTTTCACAGGGTCATTCCATCAGTCTCCCATCTCCAACAGATTCTGTTGTGCTCCCCGACTATGAATGCTGTAACTGGAGTTCTTTTCTACCCAGTGGTACATGCAGGTTTGCCCAGCAACACAGATAAGACAGCCGCAAAATGCTTGCAGCCGCACTTGGGGGCGGGGGGGACGATGACATTTCTGCCAACTCATTGTGAATTAATTATTTTTCTCACTTTTTCTTTTTTTTTTCCTCAAGAAAAATAGTGTGTGTGTGTGTGTATATATATATATATATATGCTTTCGTAGATTTTCACGGGTACAGGAATGCAGGTTTTGGTGTCTTCGGGTGTCTTCCCGTGTAAGAGTGTAATGTCATTTGTATCTGAGAAACTCATAACAGTTCTATAGCTCATTCTCCCTGAATATCTCACCTAAAACGGCTCACCTTTGTTTTGGAACAATGGGGAATTAAGCAAGTTCTTTCTCCATACTTCCTGCTCTCTCCTCTCTCTCTCTCTCTCTATATATATATATATTCTGTTTTACAATTTAAAATACTCATTTCACATCCTTAAGATATCAATGACTTCCGTTCTTCTCTTTCCATGGTTCATTTTACATATCAGAAATCCTTGCATATTTTACAAAAACTATACCATTCAGTATTCCATTATTGCATCCGTCAAAACTTATTTATACTGTTGAATTTATCTTAATTCTGCCGGCGTTTTGAGCTGTACACAATTATTTCCCGTATATTCAATAAACATTTTTCCCTTTTAAAATAATTTATATTAAGTTTTTGAAAAAAATTATACATATAAAACAAAACCATTTCAAAAATTAAAATACAGAGTTCTTTCAAACCCTTAGACCTCCCTCCCTCCGTCCCTCCATGGGTTCCATCTTTAAGATTAAATTTACTGCATCTTTTACCCTTATCTATCTATTATATACCCCTTCATGGATCACTGCCTTGCCGTGGCGAAGGGGCTTGAATAACTCAGAGAAGCTATGAACTATGCCGAGCAGGGCACCGAAGATGGACACGTCATAGTGGAGAGTTTTGACCAAACGTGATCCACCTGGAGGAGGAACCAGCAAGCCACTCCAGTATCCCTGCCAAGAAAACTCCATGGACAAAGACAACAGGCATATAAAAGTTATGACGCTGGAAGATGAGCCCCTCAGGTCGGAAGGCATCCAACATGCTACTGGGGAAGAGCGGAGGACAAGTACAAGTAGATCCAGAGCTGATGAAGCGGCTGGGCCAAAGCCGAAAGGACGCTCAGTTGCGGATATGCCTGGAAGCGAAAGGAAACTCCAATGCTGTAAAGAAAAATCATAGAATCATAGAATCATAGAGTTGGAAGAGACCACAAGGGCCATCGAGTCCAACCCCGTGCCAAGCAGGAAACACCATCAGATGAAATTTGGGGTGTAGAAAGGGGAGGTTTGGGGGAGTCCGAGAAGTGTTTCCTGCTTGGCAGGGGGGTGGACTCGATGGCCCTTGTGGTCTCTTCCAACTCTATGATTCTATGATTCTAAGTGAGGTTTATGAAAAAAAGGATATGAAATAATACATGTTTGTTTGTCTTTTTATTTGTTTGTATTGTTTATAAAAAACTTGTAAAACCAATAAAAATTTTATAAAAAAAGGAAACACCATCAGAGCACTCTTGACATATGGTTGTCAAGCCTCTGCTTAAAGACCTCCAAAGTAGGAGACTCCACCACACTCCTTGGCAGCAAATTCCACTGTCAAACAGCTCTTACTGTCAGGAAGTTCTTCCTAATGTTTAGGTGGAATCTTCTTTCTTGTAGTTTGGATCCATTGCTCCGTGTCCACTTCTCTGGAGCAACAGAAAACAACCTTTCTCCCTCCTCTATGTGACATCCTTTTATATATTTGAACATGGCTATCATATCACCCCTTAACCTCCTCTTCTCCAGGCTAAACATGCCCAGCTCCCTTAGCCGTTCCTCATAAGGCATCGTTTCCAGGCCTTTGACCATTTTGGTTGCCCTCCTCTGGACACGTTCCAGTTTGTCAGTGTCCTTCTTGAACTGTGGTGCCCAGAACTGGACACAGTTCTCCAGGTGAGGTCTGACCAGAGCAGAATACAGTGGCACTATTACTTCCCTTGATCTAGATGCTATACTCCTATTGATGCAGCCCAGAATTGCATTGGCTTTTTTAGCTGCCGCGTCACACTGTTGGCTCATGTCAAGTTTGTGGTCAACCAAGACTCCTAGATCCTTTTCACATGTACTGCTCTCAAGCCAGGTGTCACCCATCTTGTATTTGTGCCTCTCATTTTTATTTTTTTTTTGGCATATTTTTTTTGCAAATATTGCATAGGAACCTGGAATGTAAGAACCATGAACCTGGGTAAGTTGGATGTGGTCAAAAATGAGATGGCAAGAATAAATATTGACATCCTGGGCATCAGTGAACTAAAATGGACGGGAATAGGCGAATTCAGTTCGGATGAGTATCATATCTTCTACTGTGGGCAAGAAACCCGTAAAAGAAATGGAGTGGCCCTCATAGTCAACAAAAGAGTGGCAAAAGCTGTACTGGGATACAATCTCAAAAATGACAGAATGATCTTGATACGAATCCAAGGCAGACCTTTTAACATCACAGTAATCCAAGTTTATGCACCAACTACTGGTGCTGAAGAAACTGAAATTGACCAATTCTATGAAGACTTACAAGACCTTATAGAAGTGACACCAAAGAAGGATGTTCTTCTCATTATAGGGGATTGGAATGCTAAAGTAGGGAATCAAGAGATAAAAGGAACAACTGGCAAGTTTGGCCTTGGAGATCAAAATGAAGCAGGGCAAAGGCTAATAGAGTTCTGTCAAGAGAACAAGCTGGTCATCACAAACACTCTTTTCCAACAACACAAGAGACGACTCTACACATGGACATCACCAGATGGGCAGCATCGAAATCAGATTGATTATATTCTCTGCAGCCAAAGATGGAGAAGCTCTATACAGTCAGCAAAAACAAGACCTGGAGCTGACTGTGGCTCAGATCATCAGCTTCTTATAGCAAAATTCAAGCTTAAACTGAAGAAAGTAGGAAAAACCACTGGGCCGGTAAGATACAATCTAAATCAAATCCCTTATGAATACACAGTAGGCGTGAGGAACAGGTTTAAGGATTTAGATTCGCTGGACAGAGTGCCTGAAGAACTATGGATGGAGGCTCGCAACATTATACAGGAGGCAGCAACGAAAACCATCCTTTGCAAGAAAGCAAAGTGGCTGTCCAACGAGACCTGACAAATAGCGGGGGAGAGAAGGCGAGGGAGATAGTGAAAGATACAGGAAATTGAATGCAGATTTCCAAAGAATAGCAAGGAGAGATAAGAAGGCCTTCTTAAACGAGCAATGCAAAGAAATAGAGGAAAACGACAGAATGGGAAGAACCAGAGATCTGTTCAAGAAAATTGGAGATATGAAAGGAACATTTTGTACAAAGATTACCATAATAAAGGACAAAAGTGGTAAGGGCCTAAGAGAAGCAGAAGACATAAAGAAGAGGTGGCAAGAATACACAGAGGAATTATACCAGAAGGATATGGATGTCTCGTACACCCCAGCTAGTGTGGTTGCTGACCTTGAGCCAGACATCCTGGAGAGTGAAGTCAAATGGGCCTTAGAAAGCACTGCAAATAACAAGGCCAGTGGAGGTGACAGTATTCCAGCTGAACTATTTAAATTTTTAAAAGATGATGCTGTTAAGGTGCTACACTCAATATGCCAGCAAGTTTGGAAAACTCAGCAGTGGCCAGAGGATTGGAGAAGATCAGTCTACATCCCAATCCCAAAGAAGGGCAGTGCCAAAGAATGCTCCAACTACCGCACAATTGCACTCATTTCACACGCTAGCAAGGTTATGCTTAAAATTTTACAAGGAAGGCTCAAGCAGTATGTGGACTGAGAACTCCCAGAAGTACAAGCTGGATTTAGAAGAGGCAGAGGAACTAGAGACCAAATTGCAAACATGCGCTGGATTATGGAGAAATCTAGAGAGTTCCAGAAAGACATCTACTTCTGCTTCATTGACTATGCAAAAGCCTTTGACTGTGTTGACCACAGCAAACTATGGCAAGTTCTTAAAGAAATGGGAGTGCCTGATCACCTCATCTGTCTCCTGAGAAATCTCTATGTGGGACAAGAAGCTAGAGTTAGAACTGGATATGGAACAACTGATTGGTTCAAAATTGGGAAAGGAGTACGACAAGGCTGTATACTGTCTCCCTGCTTATTTAACTTATATGCAGAATTCATCATGCAAAAGGCTGGGCTGGATGAATCCCTAGCCGGAATTAAGATCGCCGGAAGAAATATCAACAACCTCAGATATGCAGATGACACAACCTTGATGGCAGAAAGTGAGGAGGAATTAAAGAACCTTTTAATGAGGGTGAAAGAGGAGAGTGCAAAATATGGTCTGAAGCTCAACATCAAAAAAACGAAGATCATGGCCACTGGGCCCATCACCTCCTGGCAAATAGAAGGGGAAGAAATGGAGGCAGTGAGAGATTTTACTTTCTTGGGCTCCATGATCACTGCAGATGGTGACAGCAGCCACAAAATTAAAAGACGCCTGCTCCTTGGGAGAAAGGCAATGGCAAACCTAGACAACATATTAAAAAGCAGAGACATCACCTTGCCAACAAAGGTCCGTATAGTAAAAGCTATGGTTTCCCCAGTAGTGATGTATGGAAGTGAAAGCTGGACCATAAAGAAGGCTGATCGCCGAAGAATTGATGCTTTTGAATTATGGTGCTGGAGAAGACTCTTGAGAGTCACATGGACTGCAAGAAGATCAAACCTCTCCATTCTGAAGGAAATCAGCCCTGAGTGCTCACTGGAAGGACTGATCATGAAGCTGAGGCTCCAATACTTTGGCCACCTCATGAGAAGAGAAGACTCCCTGGAAAAGACCCTGAAGTTGGGAAAGATGGAGGGCACAAGGAGAAGGGGACAAGATGGTTGGACAGTGTTCTCGAAGCTACCAGCATGAGTTTGACCAAACTGTGGGAGGCAGTGGAAGACAGGAGTGCCTGGCGTGCTCTGGTCCATGGGGTCATGAAGAGTCGGACACGACTAAACGACTAAACAACAACAAAATCTATTATATAACCATAATTACCATTTTAAATTTCACATTACAAGTGTCTTTACATCCCTGACAAAGTTTTTAACGGTTTACAGTGGTCTTTTAAATAAATTACAAATTTACTCAGTCTTTAGAAATGTCAGTTTTGTCATTTCCTCATACTCCACCAGTTTCACTTGCCATTCTTCTTTGGTTGATACTTCTCCTTCTTTCCATCTCTGGGCTAGTAGCATTCTCGCTGTCGTCACTGCATACATAAAAAGTTTTTTATCTTCTCTTGGGAACTCTTCACCTATTATACCTAGTAAAAAGGCTTCTGGTTTTTTGACAAATAAATTTTTAAATATTTTCTTTAACTCGTTATATATCATTTCTCAGAAAGCCTTTACCAACGTACATGTCCACCACATATGATAGAAAGTGCCCTCTTTCTCTTTACATTTCCAACACATTTTAGAATTTGTTTTGTACATTTTAGCAATTTTCCCAATCTTTTTTAAACATATGTTAAGCCTGCAAGTTGTTCATATTCTACCAACTTACGTTGCCATTTTTCTTTGGTAGGGACCTCGCTTGTTTTCCATCTTCAGGCTGACAAAACACAGACCGCAGTCATTGCATACATAAATAACCTTTTCTGACACCTGGGAATTTCAGTCTGAATTATCCCCAACAGAAAGGACTCTATTTTGGGAGGGAAAGTACATTTAAACATTTTTTTTCAATTCATTATGGATCATTTACCAATACTCTTTTACCCTTTTACAAGTCCACCACGTATGAAAGAATGTTCCCTCCACCTCTTTGCATCTACAACACTTACCTGATTCAGTCCTATACATCTTAGCAAGCCTACTCGGAGTTAAATGCTCCATGTCAATCATTTTCAAGTAGTTCTCCTTCAAAGAATAACATGCTGTAAACTTCAAGTCACTTTTCCAGAGTTTCCCCAGAGGTTAAAATATATATTGTGTCCTATATCTACTGCCTGCCTTTTGTTTCCCAGTCTAATAACAGATTATACATTTTAGACAAAAGTTTCTCTTTGTTTTGTAGAAGTTCTTTTTTGAATTGTGAGCTTTGGTCCAAAAACCCATTTTTTTTCCTATCTTACTTAAACATTTCGTGTAACTGATGATATTGTAACCAGTCCGTAACATGGCTCCTTACATTTTCCATTGATTTCAGTTTGTGCCCCACAGCAATTCCCTGTAAGCTGCCCATTGTTTGTCCATATTAACTGTCTTAATAGTAATAGCCTCGACAGGAGATAGCCATAAAGGTGTTTTCCTTTCCAGCTTTTCTTAATATGGGCTGGTAACTGTTCCTGCACTGGCTGTTCCATGACATTGGCAAAGCTATGTCTTGAATCAGTAGCAAAGCTTTTTAGTATTGATTGACCTTGACCTCAGTTTTTATGGGTACTGGCTGACAAACCAATCTGCAGATCAGATCAAAACTACACCCATATGAAAACTTAATATAGCTCCAAAATAAACCCCTTCATCACCTGCTATGAGCATCCATCATGACAGTGTGTAGACTTGGTCCAACTGTTAGCTATATCAGACTTTGCCAAGACTTGGAGCTTACACTGTTTGTGACATCATGAATGATATCAGGATGTTATGTTTGCATTCAACTAAGCTGTTTCCATGCCAACAGCAGTTGCCAATAAACTGCTGCAAGGAGGTAACCATCAGCCTGACAGCTCGTTCAAGGTTTAATTTTGTTTTCATAACCTAAGCTCGAAGAGTGGTTACGTATATATATAACTTGAAAGCTGGCTTCTAGTACTTTAAAATCAAAACACAGTGATCCAGTGAAACAAGGTGATCCAAAGAAAGGCATGGTCTCACTTGCTGTGAGTAGGCTCAAATGTGATCCAGTTTCACAAACAGAATCTATCGTAGTAATAGTGTTTATATTCATGATAGCTCCTTGACTATACAGTACATGCTGTTCTGAAGATTTATTAATTTTTTTTTACTCATACCGGTTCTTTGTTTTAAGTGAATGTCCCTATAATATGAAAGCCCATGGATCATAATAATATTTTTGACATGGTTTATTCTTGCATCTCACTGCATGGTTTAATGCACTTGCTTCGATGGGAAAATTCGGCTTAACACTTTGTCAATATTCTAACTCAACTGAAACCAAGGTTATTCTAGGACCAAAATACCTAGGATTAAAGAGGAGGGTTCATGTACTTATAGACTGACACGTTCTCTAAAAAGCACAGTAATTACAAATTAAGTTCCCCTGGCTTAACAGAAGCAGAAAATAGATTATGCAGACTCACATATTGTGCTCGCTTATAACTTAGCTCCAGTACATCCCCATGTTTTATTGGTCTTTCAGTTCCAGTTCTTTCACTGAAGATTAGGATCCCGTGAGGGCAGTAGCTAATGAGCTGCATAATGGTCCCCTGCTTTCTCTTTATGTTGGATAACATAGAATAGTGATGTCCTAGTGATGATGAGTGGTATGGGGTGGGGAGTGGTTGATGAATTGAAGGTGTATGGAGCCAAGAGAGGGTTGTCGCACTCTGGTCCTGTTCACAGGCATCCCATAAGCATCTGGTTGATCCCTGTGAGAACAGTTTGCTGGACTACGGTAGATGGGCCTTCAGACTGATCCAGCATAGCTCTTCTTATGTTCTCTGAGAGTCACAAACGTTGGAGAAAATAATAATTTCATAAAACTGTATTTTCATTATTCCATTTTCTCTCTTTTTTATTAAAGATTTTAAACAATATAACACCAAGCACATACACAACCCAAAAACAATCAAAGACACCATCACCAAAATGAAAAAATACACACAGAACAAGAAAAATCATATAAAAAACATACAAATCATATAAAAAACATACAACATACAACATATAAAAAACATACAACAATTTCCATAACCCTCTTTTCAGACTCCCTCACATCTCCCTTTCCTGTGTTCCCATTTACAAAATCATGTTCAGCAATACTTCACCTTCTCTCAAATCTTGTTTTAATTTGTACCTTTCAACTATTATGTCTCCAATTTTACCCTTTGTTATCAAATATTTAAATATTTAAGCTTGACATAATATTATTCAAATTTCACCTTTGTTCTTATAGTTCGGTTATTTTCATACTCCTTTCCGCTAAGTTAGTAATGCCGTTATCTTTGTATCCTGCATCATTCTAACATTCATACAATTTACAGTACTTTTGCAGATAGTCCTTAAATTTCTTCCAGTCCTCTTCCACTGTCTCTTCTCCCAGGTCTCGGATTCTGCCAGTCATTTCTGCCAATTCCATGTAGTCTATCAGTTGCATCTGCCATTCTTCCAGAGTGGGCAAATCTTCTGTCTTCCAACATTATTCCATTTTCTCTTGAGTCTATGACCTAGATAAACTAAAAGGGCCTGTACCTGCCTTTTACAGTACAAAACGAGCTGCTTTTAGGTACTGTACATAGTGAATGCCTGATCCAGAACACTGAAAAAAATAAACTGTTAGACTCTATGGTGCCATTGTAAGCATGAAAAGAGAATCAGCTAGGCATGGCAATTGTGATTATTTTTGAATTGTTTTGTAGACAGATGAAAGAGAATATTGGGGGGGACATGTAGTGAACAGGAAAATTAGTCAAAGTCTTAATAAATAAAGACACTGAAAAATGGTTATATGTAGTCACATGATATTATGATAAGGGCTGATCTGAAGAGTCAAATGATTTTGATTGGTTCAGGATGATGACATTGGGTTGCAAGTATTAAGTTTGCTGTGATCCTTTGACTGGTGAATAGAAATGACATGTGTATTATGGAAATGTATTTTTAAAAATTGCTTTGTATGTGGTTCTTTGCAGCCTCCTCCTTATTTTTGAGGCTGTCCCTGTGCACATTTGCATTTCAATAAAGACCTATCTTTTCACTTGGAGCTTGCATCCTTTTCTTCTGGGTTTCTGTGAGTGTACGCTCCAGTCTGGAAACCCCCTTTTTACATTTCTCCAACGCAAGTCAGGGGGCATACAGTAATAGAACTAGTCCATACTTTGAGAAAACATACCTAGGCTATACATATTCACAGATAATAGAAACTAATCATTCAGGAAAGATTTTAAAGTCCTGGTTTAAGAGTCATATATGTTGCTATTACTCAGTAAATGTGGCATCTTTTCTAGGGTTGGAAAAGACTACTGTACAATCTGTGCCTCAAAAGCAAAACAATATCCAAACTTTCAGTGGTGTGGAGGATCAAAGGAATTGGACCACGTTGCGGTTTATTTCTGCCTAGAACTTGACTTCTGCAACTTGATCTTACAGAAGGCTGGTTACTGAATATCAGCAGATGCTACGTGGCAGATCTGAGCATATTGGTGCATTTTGTGCATCCCACACTGTACCTGCACTGTACAACATCTAGACAACAGTTCTCAATATAGCATTAAAAGCATTGACAAAAGCTGTAGCTATGTTTGCTTCAATAAGGCTTGTATAGGTGGCCCAGTTCTTCAGGGGTTGAGTTGTATAAGCTTCATCTGCTGCTTTGTGTATATAATTAGGCTATATTGATGCCTATTTGTCCAGCCCTCAGTGGCTTTAAATCTCTGTAGTCTTCTATACCATCTATCCTTTTAAAGTGTTTTTCTCCTTTCTTCAAACTGCCTACTGTCCCATTGTCAAGCTTATCTTTTATTTCCCAGCTACATTCGTAATCATTGAAGTATCATCAGCGGTGTATTTCCTTCCAAATCTACATTTAAACTTTGTTTAAACTGAGCATGCTGTGCCTTAAATTCCAGTTCTAAATGCCCTATCCAGGTATTAAAGCTGCATTGAGGTGTTTTGTACTTAGATAATTGATAGCTTAAGTTCCTGGCTGCCTTCATACATGCTGTTTCTATGGGTTCATTTCAAGGTAAGGCCTCGTCAGCGCGAGTAATTCTAGGTTTGTTAGCTGAAAGCAAAACTGAATGTAATTCATCTTTTATTGTTGTGCGGTGTATTTTTATCTTCCTCCTCCAAAACGATTCACACAGTTCCAGGTATTTCAATTCAACTGAGAACTGTATGTAGTTGTTTAGGAGGGTGCCATGGGGTCTCTCTGTTTTCTTAAGTCTCCTGGGTCACCTTAGCAAAATGGAACACAAGGCAAACAGTTTGAATAGCAGTAGCAATTTCCCTAATTAAAGAAATAGCTAGAGTTGTCATATCCACGTGCCGTAGCTGTATGAAATGAGCTGGAAAGCATTAATTCTTTTACAAATTGGCTGACTAAAGTCAGGCTGTTTTGTTGCATTAGACGATACATCACCATATTCATAGCCTGCACATGGCAACCATTTAGATTTGGCTTTTATGGAAGCTAAGCATTACTCACTGCCTTTGCTAAATAATTGATGCCCAAGATGTCGATCTGCCTAGCAATTTAATTCAGCAAGGTTTCCAACTCTAAATAAAAAAAAAAAGGTGAGTCAGGCCAGTTCAAAGACTTGGTCCAGATTCAAAGTTCTGTGAATGGAGGAGAACAGTTTATAGCACTGTTTTAGAGATTCTTAAGAGCTTGCACAAGAGGACAGACATCACTATAACAGGTAGATTTTGCAGCATTTCTCATTGTTTCAATTGCATAGGTTCTTGTGAGAATGGAATAAAATCCTTGCAGAGTTTAGTTGTACTTGCACTGTGCTGTAAATCAGGGAGTAAAACAGCCCTTCCATTTGTGGAAAAAGACATTTTCTGCACCTTTTGCTTTCATTACATAGTATGTGACTCCTTGCTACCAGGGAATGGATGACAGCCCACAAGGGGCCGCAACCGCCGACCACCCAATGCAGCCACTTTCCACAGCTGAGTTTTACAGCATCACACTTCTTCTGCCCCAATCTGACATAAAAGTTGTCATGCGACTTAACTTACTTGTGTTTTCTTATCAATACTCTGAATTCAACTTTTACCAAATAGTAACCATACACCAAGAGTTTGTGGTAGGTGGTTAAGAGGGGCTGGCCTGTTGGTGAACGCATTTTCTGGGACCCCTGGCCCCCATGTGGATGCTTTTTAGGCTCCAGCAATGACCCTTTATATCTCCCCAGACTTTTACCCTCACATATATATTTTTAACTCTCTGCTGAATACCACCTCTTACCACTGAAAATGGCATTACTACATTTATTAGTTGTTGGAATTTGCTCTGGAAATTATGAGTTGAATAATATATTTCAAATAAAATAAATACCGGTATTCACCATTGACAACATTGCATAATTTGGCTTGACAACCTAATTAATGACTTCATTAGATCCCTTAGACCTATCCAATTACCGCCCAGTTTCAAATCTTCCATACCTGGGTAAGGTAATTGAGAGAGCGGTTGCTGAACAGCTTGGTAGGTTTCTGGAGGAAACATCGGCATTAGATCCATTTCAGTCCGGTTTCCGTCCTGGTTTTGGGACGGAGACGGCTCTGGTTGCCCTAACGGATGATATCCGTAGACAACTGGATCGAGGCGGGTCAGGGCTGCTGATCCTTTTAGATTTGTCAGCAGCCTTTGACATAGTCGATCATGATCTTCTGGACCATCGCCTCGCAGACGTGGGGATACAGGGCATAGCCCGTAACTGGTTGTGCTCTTTTATCTCTGGTCGGGGACAGAGGGTGGCACTAGGGAGGGAAATGTCATCACGCCACTCCTTGGTGTGTGGAGTGCCACAGGGCGCAATTCTCTCCCCGATGCTTTTTAACATCTTTATGCGCCCCCTTGCCCAGATTATCCGGAGCTTTGGGCTGGGCTGTCACCAATATGCTGATGACACTCAGCTCTATCTGCTGATGGATGGCCACACTGACTCGGCCCCGGACACACTGACCAGATGCTTGGAAGCTGTGGCTGGATGGTTTCGTGGGAGCCGATTGAAACTAAATCCTTCGAAGACAGAGGTCCTATGGCTGGGTCGGGATGGTATGGGGATGAGGGACCAACTCCCTTCTCTTGAGGGGGCCCAGTTAGTGCCATTGCCTTCCGTTAAGAGTTTGGGTGTAATCCTTGACGCCTCCCTTTCCATGGAGGCGCAAGTTACAGCAACAGCCAAGGCGACATTTTTCCACCTTCGCCGCATCAAGCAGTTGGTCCCTTACCTTTCCCGCCCCGACCTGGCCACAGTGATCCATGCGACAGTCATCTCCAGGCTTGACTACTGTAATTCGCTCTATGCGGGGCTGCCCTTGAAGCTGTCCCAGAAACTCCAGCGGGTACAGAATGCTGCAGCGAGGCTCCTCACGGGGTCTCTGCCATGGGAGCATATTCATCCAGTGCTTTACAAGCTGCACTGGCTCCCGGTGGAGTACAGGGTCAGATTTAAGGTGCTGCTTTTTGACCTTTAAAGCCCTTCACGGCCTAGGACCCTCGTACCTACGGGACCGCCTCGCCTGGTATGCCCCACGGAGAGCCTCAAGGTCCATAAATAACAACACCCTAGTGGTCCCAGGCCCTAAGGAAGTTAGATTGGCTTCAACCAGAGCCAGGGCCTTTTCAGCACTGGCCCCAACTTGGTGGAACGCTCTGTCTCATGAGACCAGGGCCCTGCAGGATCTGATTTCTTTCCGCAGGGCCTGTAAGACAGAGTTGTTCCGCCTGGCCTTTGGCTTGGAGCCAATTTGATTCCCTCCCCCCCATTTTCTTTTTTCTTTTCCTTCTCCTGCAATGAGGCTACATTTTAATATTTTAATGTTCCATTATTTTAATGTTGTATTTTATTTTTGTTTTTAAGTTGTAATCATTCATTTTGTTTTTATTATTGCTTGTAAGCCGCTCTGAGCCCGGCCTTGGCTGGGGAGGGCGGGGTATAAATAAAACATTATTATTATTATTATTATTATTATTATTATTATTATTTGATTTAATGACTTCATAATGTGGAACAAAGGGGGAACATGGCGTGGCTTTTCCATGGCAGCTCAGCTGTTCTATAAAGCACCGTTCTGTCCACTGAAGACTTTCAAAATGATTTGCTCATGCCTAGTATTCCATATATATTGTAGTACATATTCAACAATATTTTTCACAACATTGTATGATTCCTGTATGCGTCCTACTTGGGGGGGGGTGAGGAGGGAAATACTAACAGAAGAGGGGAAAATGAGGCACTTTTGTGAGGGCAGCAAATAAAGGTCACTGTAACTTCACATAAACAAGGCTTTTAAACCAGCAGCTTCTCACATACTTTGATTATTTTTTAACTGCAAATTTTATTAATATTGTTCAAGAGAAGGCACTGCAATTCTGATTTATGTGACAGAAGACGGGGAGCAATCTTTTTCAGTAGCTTTAGCTTTGACATGCACTTATCTGCATGGTAAGCCTTAATAAATCCTGAGTGCCTAGTTGTTTATATCAAGCATTGTTTCCCGAACTAAAGTAAATAACACAAATGGTCTCCAATAGATTGACTGCCCACAGAGGAATCTAACCTTTAAGATGATGTGTGGGGGGGAAAGTGGTCATTTGGCAGGAAAAATTCCCTGCAGACGAAAGATGCCAGTATTAGCAAATGAATCCAAATGTTCAACAGATG
Source organism: Podarcis vaucheri (assembly GCF_965113315.1). Lineage (NCBI taxonomy): Eukaryota > Metazoa > Chordata > Lepidosauria > Squamata > Lacertidae > Podarcis > Podarcis vaucheri. The sequence continues at coordinate 106,090,062 of NC_138762.1, forward strand.
GTAAACTGAATAGGGTACAGCTGGAATTTTAGTTCTTGTCTGGGGGAGGTGGGAACATAGAGGCAAAAATGCAAAGGAGGAATAATAACAAAGTTATCTTGAAACAATGGTGAAACAAGGTCACACTAAATCATATTAATAAGGAAGGTAACAGTACTCCACTGGATTAATTTGGTTTTCAAATTATGGTATGACCTTTGGGCATCACGTATGGCATTCTAACACAAGGCAATTCTTTGTTACAAGTTAGATTTCTCTCCAGTAAATTGTCTCAAAATTATGTTTGCATGAATATGTATTTTATATTCCTACATGCATACAAAACCCCAGATAGCAAAACATATACAAGCAGTTACATTGGTTTGCCCTTTGAATCTGGAGCATGTAATATTAAATTTACCCTTGTTTTCAACTTAGGAGTTACTAAATGATTTTAAATACATCAACAAGAAATATCAACATGGAATTTTAAATGGAGCAGGAAAATGTTAATCACTAAAAATATATGCCACCAGCCCACTTTTTCTTACTATTGCTCTCTACTGCTTAATGTCACATCCTTCATTGGTGGGAACCAGTTTTCAGTAAATATAAATTGTAATTAGTAGGCACATTACTTTGTTATTTTAATTGGGATTGAAACATAGTGTCCAAGATGCTCCTTCATTTCCTTTTAACAATGACTCGTTTCTTGTAAATTATATGTTTTTGGGTGGTTTTTTTTTTGGGGGGGGTTACAATTCCTTTAGTAGATCAGAGATTTTGTAATTTAATGCTATTTAAATATGATGTATTTCCTGTATTTTTCCTGCTGAAGGTTTTCACTCTCTTCAGACAGGAACAACTTGCAGCAAGTACAGGAAATAAACAAACAAACAATATGCTGTGCCATTAAAAGCTGTGTAGCTAATGCAAATTAAACAAGGCAAGCCTTTTCTAGTATGAAAATACTAGAATACTATATGGAATACTATATGGAAAGCTTCACCAGTTGGCATTATGTCTGTCAGACATCTTATTACTTCTGTGAGGTCCCTGATTTACCTTTGGACCTTATACCTTAGCACAGCAGCTTGTAACGTTCTGATTGCTGGGGGTGGGAATGCTAGTTTGTTTTTGCAAAAGGACAAACTTGAACTAGTTCCTTTTTGGACAGGATGAAACTAGTTCTTTTTTAAAATGAACTTTCCCGCCACATGGTCAACTGAAGCTTCTTTGATTTACAGCTCTAACTTTAATTGCACCTAGTGAATACTATCCATTTCAGTGCAAGCCCCTTTCAGTAACTGTTTTCAGAATCTGAAGAAGCCTGAAATTGCATGGTCTCAGTGCAGGGCAGCAGATACCATCATTGGAGGCAGTGCAGGGGCGGGGCTGGTGTGCATCCCATGGGCGGGGCGCGCCACCTGCAGGGGCGGGGTGCCCAGCGCGGGCAGGGGATGCAGCCACAATGGCACCCTGGGGATTGCGCTGCCGGGTGTGATGCGCTCCTCCCGCACTCCTCTTTCTCCGCCAGTGATTGGAGGGAAGCAGCTTGCAAAGCAAGGTCCCATATTCTGAATGATGGCAGGTGCACTTATGCAATCAAGGAAGAGGAGGAAGGAAGTTCACTGCTCTCTGTGCCAACTCCTCAAATCGGGGGGGGGGGTGTGTGCCATAACCTAGTTCTTCAGCAATCCTGGTTCCAGTCTGCTTTGTTGCTTCATTTCTAAAAACTCAGCTCCCCATTGTTAGGAAAATGCCAGGGAACTGTGTCTTTCCCTCCGAAGCAGCCCTCGGGATGATTCATCGCTCTTCTGTCCCGAGTTGCTACTGCGACATATATCTGAAGATATATGCACACACAAACTTAGCCGAGTTCAAAGCAGAAGCTGGACTTGAGGTGTAGAATACTAAGCTAATTTATTATCTACAAGATCAAGTGTTACAGAACAAAGAAATCATGGCTCTTCTCTCCTTCTCGTCCGAGAGAGAACAGAAAATGCAAAAGCATAACATAATGGAACAGTCTAACTCAACTTATGTTCTCATGACTCCAACAGTGTGGAATGTCAACACAGACATGTGATGAAAACAATCACACATCAGCAGTGGGAAGGAATGAAATCCCAACACCCATATGTACTTGCTTATACTCCTTCTGTAGCTCTGACTGTTCAACACCACTTTCTCTGCTCCGCTGAAAACTCTTAAATACCCCATCATGGCCATGACAGCCTTCTTTAAAACAATCCTTGGTAAGAACTGAAAACAGAAAGACATGCTGAAGCTTTAAAAAAAAAAATCAGCATTTCTCGGTGAGGAAAAAGTTGCATCCTCTTTTTCTTACCTAGAAGCTACAAGTTGGATATGGAGGCAGCAGCCCTCTCTCAATTAGGTGTCTACTAAGCAACTGGTAGTCAGACAAAACTTCTGAAATTGGGGGCCCTGTTTAATTTATGGAAAATACTATGTACCCAAAGTGTTGGTTTCTTAAACAACATAAAAATACACGAAACTAGTGAAGATTCAGGACACTTCAACTCTAAAAACCCTTGTCTGGACTTTTTGGAGGAAGCTTGAAGTTCCTGTCAGTGACTCTTATAACTCAGGTATAAATATTTGGCAAGAAGAAAGTGTTGCAAGGCCTAGATGAACTCTGACAGAAGAGGAACATAAGTTACAACCCATCTATTGCTAGATGAAATACTGTTTGATGGCTTCCTTCCCAGTAGAAAGCCTTATAAATATATAGCCAGAATGAGAAGATACTGCCCTAGAAGTCAGTACTAAACTTGTGTGCAGAGACCATTGAGCTTTACAAGTGAATCTATAGTTCAAACTAATATAATCTTCAGAGTCTTGAACGTATAAAAAGGTATGGTGCTGAAAGGAGAATCATTTAGTGTTACTATCACATTCTGTGCTTCACTTTTTTCCAGGGACTAAAGCACGTATTAGGATCAAAGCACGTATATCAACCATCACTTTCACCTAACATGTGCAGAACTTCCAGTCACTTGTCAGGTAGCTGTGTCCCCTGGACAGGAGGGCCCTGAAAAATATATTGGTGGTTCTTCCCCTGGAAAAGTAGTCTGAAACTTCTGGGTTGGCATGAGGGAAGGGGATTCTTGTGCCTTTAACAGTTGCATGACAAGCATAAGTCAACGAGTTAAGCCTTTGCATGCTGAGGTCCCCCAAAACACCCCTACCCCAATAACTCACACATCACACATAATTTTGTTTAAGGTTTTTGGCATAATTTTGGCCACAACTTTATTATCATACAAATTGTGAGTGGTTGCTTAGGCATTGGTTATGACTAGCTATCCCCCCCGCCCGCCTTGGGGGATAGCACTGACTCCCGGATTCCAGCGTGAGTCAGTGTGGAGGAACAAGATCAGGGCAACTGGGGCTGAGACACAGACCCTTCAGTTCCCGCATGCTCCTTGGGATCTTACGCGGCCCGCACCCGATTCCAGGGGTTTGGACGAAGGGGATGGTAAGCCCCAGAATTCCTTTAATGGAATTCCCATGCAGCAGCAGCATTAGAGGGGCAGGCACAGCCAATCCATACCCCTCCACCAACCAATTTAACCAATGCCTAACCGCCAACCTTACAAGTTGTGACGATTTGCTACGCAGTAGGCAAAACCCAATTGGCACACACTAATCAGCCAAAAGGAAAAATTCCTACCAGGCCCTCGCACCAATGCGAACAACCCCATGACAGGCATAGCAAGGTCAAAGCAGAAGCCCCATCAAGGGAGGGCGGGCGGGTGATCTGGTGTCCACAGCGAAAGAGAAAGGAACAAGCTGTGGACCTGGAATAAATAACCTCTGATCCCACCCCTAAATTGGCAACATCAAATTTACCCCAGTAACAACAGCCACCAATCTTATCCAAGTCCCTTGCAACAGCCTGGCTGGCAACTGAGGATGTTTTGTCTGGCCCCATCCGCAACACGTGCTCTCTTCTTAATGAGAACACGCTTTACTAGCATTTACGGGAAAAGTTTAACCACGACTGTAACACTCTAATTATGTGCTATGCCATCCCTGCCCCCAAGGCAGCCATACTGCTGGTGGTTTTTGTTTTTTGCCATTAAAAGTTTTGTGGTTTTGTTGTTTTAATGCAAGTTGTTTTAACTGTGACATTTTTGTAAGTCCTCCTAGGACTATCTAGTGAAGCGGGGCTGTAAGTACAGCTAATAAACAAACGTTAATGGTGTCCGGAGTGAAGTAGTAGTTATAATTTCTTTTCTGAATCTGTGCCACTTAACTTCAGTGCATAACCCACAAGTTTTTAAATTATACAAAGGAGAGAGAAAATCTATTTAATCTCTGCAACAACCATTACTCTATAAATATCCTCCTCTTATTTGACTTATTTTCTTAATTAACTTCATGTATATATGTCTTAACGCACAGTTCAAGTGAGCATAATAAATCATTCACTCAAATCCGCAATTGGTACAATGAATGTTAATACAACCATTTATTGCAATGAATAATTGCTCTGTTCCAGAAATCTATGCAGAGGTTATGCCTTCAGCTTCACGTATCTCTGGAAGTTCTCTCCCGTGCAAAAGGTCCTCTTGGAAATGGGGGCAGAAAACTAAAGAGCAGACCAGGGAAGAAGTGAATTGTCTTGTGTGTGAGAGAGAGAATTTGTCCCCCAAAAGCACAATGTTTACTAACTTCCCAATATACAAGCAGCAGAATTAAAATTAGAATTTCTATTGATGTGCGGCCTGAAGTGAGATTCAGCAGAAGTACGAGGTTCCTTCTCATCTGATGAATGTTATGAAAAGTGCAAAGATAAGGCTGCAAAGTGCAAGGTCTGTGGAATGCCCTCCCTTCCAAGGTGTGCCTGACCTAGTCAGCCTATACATCATTTAATTGTATGCCCCCCCAATGGGGAAATACCCGAGTCACATGACAAGACAATAGCAAATGCTAAGCTCTTGATGCAGTCTCACATTTCTGCCTCTATGCATGCTATGTTTGTCAGTCTCCACATGGGGTAAGCAAATGCTAGGAGTTTTTTTAAATTAAATTATTTTTCAAATATATCCATTGTTTTTCAGCCAAAGTGACATGCAATCATAAAAGACAAAATATAATCAAAAACAATAAGGAATCAACAGCTTGCTATGCAGAAGAGAGCACAATCAGCTACAAGATCAGGCAGCAAAACCCATAATCTGGTATTAAAAGCCTGCTGAAACAAGATGGCATTCACATTTTTCTACTCGTTAAGAATTAAATGGTTAGTGGAGAATCGGAAGAGAAAGAGTTCTAGAGCAAGGGTGAGGAATATTTTTTAGCATGAGAACTGTTGTGCCTTTTGGGGCAATTAAAAAAAAAATTGAAGGGGCACATGCCATTGGTTGGCAGGGCCAGATACAAAATTGTGCAGAGCAATGAATGTTATCATTTTTCTGGTAGGCTAGCATCTTCACAGTCACACTCACTTCCTTGTCCTCTATCCAGGTGAGCAAGAAGCTTTATCAGTGTTCCAGGCACAATTCAGCCAGGCAAGGCAGTTTGCTTCAAGAGGGTGCATCTTGCCCACGGGCAAGATAAAGAAGCCCTGGGCCTGAGGTTCCCCATCTGTGTTTTAGAGTTTAGACACCACAACCAAAAAGGCCCTGTGCCACATCCACACCAGCCATACGTCATATGTTGGTGAAACGCAGAGCCTCTCTAAAATGGTCGCAGTAGGTTGCAAGCTACTCTCCCAGTTTCAGCCCAACCTGCCATAGGCTTTAAATACCACTGGACAACTCTGCAAGGTTGTTGTAAATCACCTAGCCGTGATCCCTTCCAACTTGCAATATTGAGGTAGCGAACTGCATTTGCTTTGAAGTGTGCATTAGCGATGTTATTTTTTTAAAAAGCGATTTCAATTAAATAAGAATGACTTTATGTCGGATTCTCTGTTTCTTTAGAAGTAAATTAACACACACTCATAAAAATTGTGTTGCAAGCCATTTTTCATAGTTAACAGTGTACAATATGCATGCATAGGGTTGTAACCTTCCATTTGTATTTCTTCAGCTCTATCTCCCCCACTCCTTGACATTTTTTGTTAGGGCAGATATTCCTGCAGGAAATGTCTACCTTTTTCTTGCTAATGAAATGGCCCTCTGCTAACACAGCGTTGATGGTTCTGCATGGACTCTCTGATCCCCCTTTAAAATTGCCCATATTTTAAGAACATTTACAAACAAGGGGTGGTGGTGGTGAGTTCTTTAAAGAGCAGAGCTGCAGTTATGGTTCCTGGAGGTGTTATTATCCAGGTAGCAGACTATGATAGAGTTGATGTGGTGCTGCAGCAAAAGAGGTAAAATGAGCCCATGGTTATATATTTGAAATATGACTTTGGAAATTTGGAGTTTCTTCCTAGCTTCTGTGTGATCATAAGCAAGCTACAAATGACCTAGTTTAAAGAATCTTCAACTAGTTGTGGGTGCTCAGTGCATTTGAAAATTTCATTCCCTGCCATCTTCTTTTATAGCAGAGATAGGCAATTTCTAAGCCTTTGTCTTCGCAAACCTGCGTACAGAAAAGAACTGGATGTTATTCTCAAAACAATCGTTATTTTTGCCACCACTGTGAAATTCAAGAGAAACTTCACCAATTTACAGTTTTATTCATCTTATTTTCCTTTTATGGGCATTCTGGAAACACATGAATGGCCGACACGTGGTGGGAGCACTAAATAACATGATGTTTATAGGCTAACCTTACATTGGTGATAAACTCCTACAGATTTAGCATGAAATCGCCAGAAAAGTGTCATCTTAATACAAAAGTATAAAAGTACAAATAATTAAAAAATGACAACAGAGGAGACACTGAACATAAGAGAACATAAGAGCCACTTTTGATTGATGGGGTCTGTGTGGAGAGGGTAACAACGTTCAGATTTTTGGGCATTGAATTACAAGAGGATCTGTCCTGGAGTGTCAACACAAGGGGGCTTGTGAAGAAGGCACAGCAGAGACTGTACTTTTTGAGACTTCTAAGGAAAAACCATCTTCCGCAGAAACTGCTGCTTGCCTTCTATCACTGTGCCATTGAGAGCGTGCTCACTTATGGCTTATGTGTGTGGTATGGACGCTGTACTGCCCAGGACAGGTTGGGGTTGTGCAGGGTTGTTAAGGCAGCAGAGAGCATTGTTGGCTGCCCACTCTCCACCTTAGAGCAGATTTATGCCACAAGGTGCCATAGGAAGGCACTGGACATAGTAAAAGATCCATCACATCCTGGTCACTGTCTCTTCGAGCTCCTGCCGTCGGGACGGAGATACAGGACGATGAAGACAAGAATGAGCCGTCTTAAGAACAGCTTCTTCTCCCGAGCGATCTCGGCCCTGAATGGGAAGCCTGGACTTTGAAAGTCATCTAATCTTCCTTGCTGTTTTATACTGTATTGTTTTAATTAGTGTTTTTATAGTTGATTTGATTTTGTGTGGAGTGCCCTACCTGGGTGGATGGAGCAGCCAAGTAATTTCGTTGTCCCCGAGAGGGGGCAATGACAATAAAGATATTATTATTATTATTATTATTATTATTATTATTATTATTATTATTATGAAAACATGAAGTTACAGGAATCCAAGTGGCAATAAAACAGAAGTGATTATTTAAGCTTAAACATATGCTTGGACACAGTGGTCTCATCCACACTTCTGCTTGTCCCTAGAAAGCATGGGACTGAGCTGTTTTCTGCTTAACACATGCTTTCTAGACATGGGTCCAAGTGCCTTTCCCCCTTGCCCCACTCATTTCCCAGGAAAACCCACCCTTTAGCACTAGGTTGGAGCCAACGTTAAGCTGGAGAAAATATGAATTGCTGTTGGCTCCAACTGGGGGGAAACAGGGGGACAAGAGGAAGTGTGGATATTCCCAGAGCTTTAAAGCTTGGACCTGTGCTTAGAAACGTGGCACAACATCAGATCAGAATTCTAAACCAGGCAGGAAGCCTTGACAAGTAGAGAAGACTCCGTGCACCAGACATTATTCCTTCAGCTTAGGAAGAGGGTCAGGGGACAGTCCTAACTCTCTTGTCTCAGCTTCCCTTCACCACATAATTCCCCCTATCCCCATTAATCACTGGAAAACAAGGAAGGGATTTATCTTACCCCATTATTGCCCTTTGGTTCTTCCAACACCTGCTTTACCAGAAAGTATATCATTTTAACTGGAGCAGAAAACATTAATAAGATTTATTCGTGTATTAATTGTTGAGTTAGTCACAAAGTTTTGATCAGGGCTGTCCAGTATGAAAGGTTTTTCGGTTGTTGCTGCTGTTGCTGCTGTTAAGTTATGCATGCGTGTGTCCCCACCCCTCCCTCCAGGCATATAAATTTTGTTCTTTTGGCCAGTCAAGAACATTTTCTCACAATCATGAATGCAGATTAGCATTACCTCAACATACTTCATCATGCATTTTGAATATGTGCTAGTGATTAGAGACTCAAAATGCATGTGGCGCCTCAGGCATCTGCTGAAGGGGAGGGAAGGAGGAGGGGCAACTGCAAAGCCACTAGCTCAGAACTGAGGGAGATAAAACAGTAGAGCACCCAAGGAAAGGCAACCATTCTGCCATAACTATTGTACCTACGTCAAAAGCATTTACTATATATACCCTATAACAGCTGCAACAATGTCATCAACACAGACCAAACAACCTGAAAACTAGTTTTAACTGGTGGGATGGTGGCACAGGAAGCAAGTGCCAAACCAGACGAGCAACTCAGGAGCGCACCTGAGGATGTGAATGTTAATTTGAACTATATTGGTTATATCTCTTTCATCAAATTAAAATAACACTCACACCCACAGTCCATCACCAGAAATGCAATCTTGCCCTTCTGTGCTCATACATACAGTTTTCTGACGTTACCACTGAAAATTCAAGCAAGGGATTTCAGCGTTTGGCATGCTTACTGAGTACCTGGAACCATTTTGTTGTGTACAGCAATCCATCATCATCACTCCAGGTGTTGAAATATTGGGCTAATATAAGTCACTAGACTTGTGCATTGTGGCTATAGAGTACAGGAGAATTTTCATTGTGGCAATAGCAACCGAGTTTTCCATGATTAAAGACCGTGGAAAGATTGCCTAATTCAGTAGCTCCAGTCAAACACTGTCTCTCTCAGCAAAGCTTCCTATTCATGAAGATAGCAGCGCAGAATGCTCCCCCAAACCCTTCTTCACCCAGGCTTTAGTGTTGGTGAATTCTGCCACCCCTTTTGCCACCAAATGCCACTTTGTCAAGAGCTAGTGCAGCCTAGTTACAGGAGAGCAACCCTGTCCTCTGATAAACCAGGCAGAGAGGTGTGCTTCCACTACAACTGGCCTTGGCCTTAGTTCTGATTACTCTCTAAAACTATTATTGCTAAGTGGCTGAATGTCTAATAAAGATCAGCAGATGGACTGAGAACAGGATCACTTCCTCCTCCTTAGGCAGAGTTTTAGCCTATTCTTTAAATTGTTTTAAAAACAACAACACGAAACCTCTAATAACAAAATACAACATTCTTACATTCTTAGAACAACTTTCTAATAAGATTGTATCATTACGATGTCAGTATCCCCAAAATGTAATTCACACATTTTGTTATTTCTGCACTATCTGGTTCATTAAGAGCTGCATGTGATTGATAGACACTGACTTTTTTCATTCAGTTCAGTAACCCACAACATTTAGTCAACCATGCCTGAAATGAGATAAAACATTTGTTTCAATCTTTTAACACTCACCATACTTCGAACAACAAAACATAATGACTACTGGTTCCAAAATTTAGCCCTAAGTTAACGGAAATTAAATAAAACACCACTTTTACTGAGGAATAAATAATCCTCTGACTTTTCTTATCCCATCTAAATTGGGTGATCATTTTCTACAAACTTCTCAAAATTATATATTGCATTATGTTAGGATTAATGTAGGTCAAAGGGAAAATACATTTAAATGCCCATGATCTAGCACATTACAAATATTATCACATTCTCGAAACACAGAGATTATCTGCCGGATGCTTTGGATGCAGTAAAATGAATCCCATTTTGGACTACGGGTAGGACAAGTCAAATGTAAAAAATGAGATGAGTGGCACTCCTTTTACACATTCTATGAAAACATGGGCCTGTAAGTAGGTCTGTGTGTAATGTCCCATTTCCTTACCTCTTTAAAAACATGGTTTCCAAATGTGCAGAGAGAATCCTATACACACACAGTTTATGTCTTGCTGGTGTTCTGTCCTTAGAAACAACATGGTAGAACTGCCAGAGTGCTCCCATTCACCTCTTGTCCATTTAGCCAATGCACTTTGAATACGGAAAGAAGGCTAAAGATCCCACCATGTTGGGATGCTGCTGGGGAGACGGGGACATCAGGCAGGCCCCCAGCCACCAGCCGGACGAACTCCGGTCTCCCTTGGAGCAGCATCAATCAGCGACTCATAGTTTCATAAGCCTTCAGAAACTTGAGCACGCTCTTTCAGCAGAGTGAATAAATCTTCACAACGGAAGTGGCGGACAGAGAAATGTGTAAGCATTATTTACAGGCGTTTATTCAGCATAGTTCAGGAACAAAGGAAAAAACATGTCTGCTTCCCTTTGTGTCCAAGCACACAGCAGTATAGCAAAAGCAATATACAAACGGAAGTTCCCAGCAGACTGTGCTGGAAGTAAACAGGCATGTGACACACAACAGTCATGCCTGTTCCTTTTAAGGTGGAACGGAACTATATCCTAACACACCTCTCTTCCTAGAGTTGTCCATCACAGATAGGACAAAATTCCTCATGAAGCCCAAGTTCTTGACAATATAGTGGGCAGCTAGTTGTTGGTATTTCACTCCTCCCATTGCAAGGATCATCTGATCCTATTGTTTACTTTCTGTTCCGTGAGAAAGGAAGCCTGTCTGTGTGACCTCCATCTCTGGTACTATTGTATTTTTCCTTTCTGCTCTGTCTTGTGATGAGACAGGATGTCCATATGAGAGCTGCTCCTCTCATACATGTTTGTTATTGTCAGGGGTTCAGGAGCAGAGGCAAGGGCAAGGGAGGAAACAGAGAGCGAGGGGGAGGAGGCAGAAGAAAGGATGAGTGATGACGACGACCCGAGATCTCCGAGTCTTTCCAGTGAATCAGAAGATTCACAGAAAGGAGCACCAGTGGCCAGGGCAAGGGGGGAGCCTAGGGGGACACCCCAGGAGGAAAGGGCCAGAGGGGGCTCAGAGGGGAGCAGTTGGAAATCGGGACCAGCGTCACCAACAGAGAGCAGGGGAGAGGAAGGGCGTCAGGTATCAAGCGCTGGCAGCTCACAACAGGAGGGAGGGCACGAGTCAGGAGTGGCCACACCTCCATCGGGGAGTGAAGAAACGGTCAGACGGAAAGTGGAAGGTTGGGCGCGCGCGCCAAGTTCAAATGCACAGGAAGGTGGCGCAGTAAGCAGCCCGGAAAGGGAGCCAGGTCCTAAAGCCCGGCGCAAGGAGACAGGAGGGTCCGGGGGGTCGGCGTCAGAAGAATCCAGGAAGGAAGAGACCCCGGGGGGCAGAGGGACCCAGAGAAGAACAGTCAGGCGGAAAAGGTGGAGTAAGGCTAGGATATTAAGTTGGTGTACAAGGGGCGGAGACTCAGACGGAGCTTCGCCGGTCTAACCCATAAGACGTAGAGTTGCACGCAGCAGCTTGAGAATGGAAACTGTAACTCAATAAAGACTTTTACTAAATGATTGCTGGCTAGCGTGATCCTCTGTGAGCTAGGATCTGGAAGCAGCTCTGACAGTTATGTTCTTTAATCTGTTATTAGTAGAAATAAAGTAGGTATGCCCAGATACCTCCTCAACTCTGTCTGCACAGTTTTACTGTGCTAAGACCATGAGCTCACAAGAGAGCAGCTGTGAGCCCCAGAACACCAGGACCCCTTCCTGGGAATGCTGCGTAAGCTGTTCCAGTTGCCAGAGGAGCCCATGGGGCCTGCAAGAGTGTTCCATTACTGGTATCACATGATTTTCATCAGGAAGGTGTCACCATGTGCGGATGACCTCATTGCTTTGTGACAGAGCCTTTGTTAGTCCTCTGACTCACAAATGGGAGCTTGTTTCCCATTGCAGGTTTTCTCACTGGCAGTGAGGGGATGCAACATCCCTGCAGCCTTTAGGCCTACAGCCAGGGATGGAAGCTAGACTGCGGTGGCCTTCACCTTATTTCTGTATCCACAGAGGAATTGCCAGGGACAGCATTGTTATCTTTGGTTGGGTGTAGAAAACAAACTCAGTCAACTGACAATGGAATGAGGGTTTTTCTTTACATTTGCACTTGAAACAATAGCAACAGGATGCTGAAAGTCACGGCGCAACAAACAAGCAAAATGGAGAGAGTTCTACGGGGCTCCAAACCAGCAGAGGGCCTGGACTTTTAGCTTTCTTTTCTTTTAAAAAGTAAATTATAAGTTGTGGACCAAGGAGCTTCTAGGGGTCCAGCGCATTTTCCTGCTAAATGCTGTGTGCAGGAGGAAGCCAGCCCAGCCCTATTCCAAGAAAGACAGTAGTGGAGGCAATGGTCACTGTGTCTCTGGGGCCCAGACCCTTTCTCCACTCCTCTGTATAAATTTACCCCAATGAATTAAGATTTTCAAAATTTTATATTATTCCCTGAGAAGCAGGAATTACCTTATTGGTCAAGATTTCTTTTATTTGAAAAGGGTGAGACCATGATGGAGGAGGCGTGTGGTTTGAGGAGGAAACAAGGGGCCCACAGATACCCAGTGCCAAAGGACCCCCAGAAAACTGGAGCCAACCCTGGTTTCTTTCCAACACAGTGCTGGGTGTGTATGCAAGGGGCCCAATTCATGTTCTACACCAGTATTGCAAGGTATACATCTAAACCCACATGCAGAACTTCCTGACAGTAAGAGCTGTTCGACAGTGGAATTTGCTGCCAAGGAGTGTGGTGGAGTCTTCTCCTTTGGAGGTCTTTAAGCAGAGGCTTGACAACCATATGTCAGGAGTGCTCTGATGGTGTTTCCTGCTTGGCAGGGGGTTGGACTCGATGGCCCTTGTGGTCTCTTCCAACTCTAGGATTCTATGATTCTATGATTCTATGATTCTATGATTCTATGATTCTATGTCCACTGTGCACATAAATCCTACATATACAAGTGAGAGTTATGGAGCCTTTTGTAAGGAGTCAGGATGTGTGTACATTAGAAAGACACGCATACATTTAACCTTTATGCTTAATAAAGAACTTGTCATACCATGAAGTAGAAAAAGCAAGCCATGGATCTGAGATCTGTGTCTTCTGTGAGAGTTAAGCTTGTCAGTGTTTGTAAAAAGCAAAAAAAGGAGGAAAAGGTTCTGACCTCCCTTTGTCTCCTTTTTAGCCTGGTTCTCGGACCCTTGTCTGCATAAAAGAGTCCACGAGAATATCCTTGCAGAGTTTTATTCTTAAAAGTCTTTGTGCAAAACACGACTGAATAACTATACACACCAGCACTAACCAACCAACCAACCCAAACACCAGCAACCAAACTAACATTTCTCACTCTATATATACAACTTGGTGCAGACCGTGAGTCATGCAGACCCAGCTTTATTTGCATTAAAGAAACAGCGGCCATTTTAGCCGTGACAAAGCTCTCCCTTCAAAACCCCATGATGGCAAGGTAGCAGAGTCTCTCAACCGCTCTTTTTGTCTGTGGTCCAGAGACATGTAGAGCTGATCCTTGAGAGAGTTTAGCAAAGAGGTGTCCCATTGGAGCTGTGTGATAACTCGTCATTAAAAACCTAGGGTCTAAGCTTAAAATAAAGAGTACAATGCCTTGGTTTAAGGAAGACAACGACTTTATCTCTGTAATTCCTGACTTACCTTAAAAGAGCTCTTACTTGTCTGTTTGGAGTTGGTTCCTACTTACAGGAGGCTGAGAAATAGTAAACAGACTTTCCTTGCAAATACAAGGATTAGAGCTCTGATTTTTCCTGCAACTATTAGGGTCAGGATGTTCACTGATCTTTCCAGGTCACGCTGGAGATAGGTACTTGTACCAGGATCACAAATAGATCGTAAGGGGTATATTTTATATTAAATTCATGCCAGCTGTTACAGTGCCATGATCCATAGATATAAACCATGTGAACTGTCCAGATTAGCATCCATCATTATAACAGGTCCGGGAAATCCTGTTGGTATCCCTGCATGTCAGTACTTCAGTTAATACGCTTCCTAGATGCTTGATGTACTATTGGCCTATTTTCAGTAGAACATTTCTAAAGATGAGTACGTGTCAAGATGGTGTTGAAGGGCTGCTTGAATTCTGAAAGAATCGTACAACAAGCAAACAAATCAAAGATCAACTTCATCAGAAGCAACCTCTGATCATAAAACAATCACCCATGAAATAGGCATGGGCTTCAGTAAAGGACAAGTGTTATAGGATGGGGGAGAGAGGGTGGGGTGGCTGCTTGTGTAAGCAAGTGTATGCATGGGGTTTTTGTGTCAGTATCACTTAGGTATGTTCTCTTTCTATTCACTTGTTATGTTTCGCTACAGTGCATAGAACACCAATGTCTCATAACAAATGTAACTGATCTGTAGAAAACACAACTTAGAATCTTAGAATCATAGAATCATAGAATCAGAGTTGGAAGAGACCACAAGGGCCATCGAGTCCAACCCCCTGCCAAGCAGGAAACACCATCAGAGCACTCCTGACATATGGTTGTCAAGCCTCTGCTTAAAGACCTCCAAAGTAGGAGACTCCACCACACTCCTTGGCAGCAAATTCCACTGTCGAACAGCTCTTACTGTTCTTCCTAATGTTTAGGTGGAATCTTCTTTCTTGTAGTTTGGATCCATTGCTCCGTGTCCGCTTCTCTGGAGCAGCAGAAAACAACCTTTCTCCCTCCTCTATATGACATCCTTTTATATATTTGAACATGGCTATCATATCACCCCTTAACCTCCTCTTCTCCAGGCTAAACATGCCCAGCTCCCTTAGCCGTTCCTCATAAGGCATCGTTTCCAGGCCTTTGACCATTTTGGTTGCTCTCCTCTGGACACGTTCCAGTTTGTCAGTGTCCTTCTTGAACTGTGGTGCCCAGAACTGGACACAGTACTCCAAGTGAGGTCTGACCAGAGCAGAATACAGTGGCACTATTACTTCCCTTGATCTAGATGCTATACTCCTATTGATGCAGCCCAGAATTGCATTGGCTTTTTTAGCTGCCGCGTCACACTGTTGGCTCATGTCAAGTTTGTGGTCAACCAAGACTCCTAGATCCTTTTCACATGTACTGCTCTCAAGCCAGGTGTCCCCCATCTTGTATTTGTGCCTCTCATTTTTTTTGCCCAAGTGCAAAACTTTACATTTCTCCCTGTTAAAATTCATCTTGTTTGTTTTTGCCCAACTTGAAGAAAGAGACGGTGCATGTGCTTTTGTAAACAAGGAAAATATCTCTCTCTCTCTCTCTCTATATATATATATATATGAATGGAGGGCTCTTTAATCTGATACTTTAGGTACTTATCCTATTTTGTTCTCTGTTTCTTTGCTGAAGCTATTCCTGAAAAATTCAGGCTACCTTCGAAGATAATGGGAAAGTTCTCCATGGGTTTTTACAGGGATTGTTGTAGCCAGTGACGTTTGATTTCCCCACCCACCCCAATAATCACAAAACAGGGAGGGGGATTCCTTTGCTGCCTTCCTCAATGGCAACATTTTATGAACTTGAATCCTCAGAGTGACTTTAGAAAATGTATTGCCTTATCACCAGTAAATAAACCAATACTAAATTCTGAAGCAAAAACAAAAGAAAAAGTTTCATATAAGATAATATGGGATATAGGCTTCCCATAACTACCATTTCACGTAATATTTCATCCAAAGTTTTAGAATTATTAGCATACTTTCTATTTGTTATTGTATATGGAAAACCTGATGTAAGGTGGTGTACATTTAACTCCAGCTAGGCTAAACAGAAGGTTCAGTACCAAGAACCTATTGCTGATTCCCCCTCCTGCATCCCAGCTATTGTTGTAAGGCATCTTTGCCCAGACTCAACTGGTTTTAATAGGTGTCGCTAACATTTTGAAGACTAACCACAATTAAGGACCAGCTAGTTAAAGTATTAGACAAAGTTGAAATCATGTCATGGACTAAAATCATCACAGGCATGGACTTAGAAACCACAGCTTCAATGACAGAAAATGTAACCCTATTTATAATGCTCATATGGTCTGAAGCTCAACATAAAAAAAAATTAAGATCATGGCCACTGGTCCCATCACCAAACAGACAAACAGAAGGGGAAGAAATGGAGGCAGTGAAAGATTTTACTTTCTTGGGCTCCATGATCACTGCAGATAGTGACAACAATCACAAAATTAAAAGACGCCTGCTTCTTGGAGAAAAGTGATGACAAACCTAGACAGCATCTTAAAAAGCAGAGATGTCACCTTACCGACAAAGGTCTGTATAGGTAAAGCTGTGGTTTTCCCAGTAATGATGTATGGAAGTGAGAGCTGGACCATAAAGAAGGCTGATCGTCAAAGAATTGATGCTTTTGAATTATGGTGCTGGAGGAGACTCTTGAGAGTCCTATGGACTGCAATAAGATCAAACCTATCCATTCTTAAGGAAATCAGCCCTGAGTGCTCACTGGAAGGACAGATCGTGAAGCTGAGGCTCCAATACTTTGGCCACCTCATGAGAAGAGAAGACTCCATGGAAAAGACCCTGATGTTGGGAAAGACTGAGGGCACAAGGAGAAGGGGACGACAGAGGACGAGTTGGTTGGACAGTGTTCCCAAAGCTGCCAACATGAGTTTGACCAAACTGTGGGAGGCAGTGGAAGACAGGAGTGCCTGACGTGCTCTGGTCCATGGGGTCACGAAGAGTCGGACACGACTAAACGACTAAACAGCAACATAATGCTCTGTCATTCAGACGTTAACTGTATTATGCTTACTAGAAATAACCTAGTACTGTTAATATTTGTGGTACCATCTCAAAGGCTGTCTCTACTGACATGAACCAACCTGGACTTTGCAATCATCATCTGAGGCCCTAGATTTTGTGCCCTCTCCATAAGAGGCCTGGAAGCTGGCAGTAGGAGAAAGGCCTTTACACTGATATCTCCCCACTCATGGAATTCTCTCTCCAGGGAGGCTTGCGTGGAACCATCTTTGTGTAGTTTTAGGCACCAAGTAAAAAGGCCATTGATCTGATGTCCTTTCAAGTAGCTATTGTCTCTTTTTGTAGAGCAGGATCTGCTAATTCTGTCTTTTATTTGTATTGATTTTTGAAGGTTTTTATTGGTGGTTTATTGTAATTGGTTTTAACGATTCTATCATGTTTGTAAGTTGCTTTGAGTCATTTCTGCGACTAAAGCAACCAATAACTATAATGCTAATATTATTATTTTGTATTGATATAATAAGAAATAATGTTCTTTAAAAAATGAACTGGTTGCTATATAGTAGGGTAGATAGAGAATTAGATGGGACAAAGTATTATACCACAGTTTTTTTGTGTTCATATGATGTTAATGCTGATAGTATCTCCATAGCATGTATGCACAAAATGACATTTATATTTAAATGTTTTATTTTTCTGACTTTTGTAGATTTCATTGAAGGTGGTTGATATAGCCAAAGGCAGAGAGCAGTTCCACCGTTCATGGATTCAGCTCACATCCAGGCTTTTAAGCGGTTTACGGGTCTACTTTAGTGTTCTCCTAATCTCTAATTGATTTTCCTGAATGCTTTGCATTGTTATGCTTGTTCTGATTAATTAACTTCCCAACCTTTTCAATGTAATCATGATGATCTCATTAAAAAGGCCTATCTAGTCTCTTTCTCTGTGGTGGTCTATTTTCTTCAAAAGTTTACACTGAAAGCGAATGCTGGTTATGAGTATACCAACAAATGCCATTCATGACTTTGCGCTAAAAAAAGGTTCACATTGGTAGCCCATAGTAGGACATAAGATATCCAGGAGGAAGGTAATCATAGCAGCTGATATTGGAAGAACTGCTGTGAAACATCTGCTTCGGGTACAGGTATGTTATAATACAGACCTAGCTCCCATTACCTGTCTACATGTCTGTCTGGGCCTCCCCCCCCCCCGATCCTTTCATATTTTCCCTTTTCCTTAACTTCAAATGAGGTGCTAGCAACCAGTGGCAGAGGAAGGGGGTGGGGTGGGGGGCCCACCTTGGGAGCCATCTCTGAGGGGGTGACAAGAAGGCACCCCATGGGAAGCTTGCCCACCAACACCGAGCATAGCAGCGTGAGCCGCCATTGCACTGCCACAGCTGCGTGCAGAGAATCCCGCCACTGCAGCCGCGAGCAGAGGATGCCGCCGCTGTCTGTATGGCGCTCGAGTGGTGCCGTCAGCAAACCGCCCGGCAGTGCATGTGCAGAGACACTATGTACGGCACATGTGCATGTGCCATACGCAGTAGCGCTGTGCATCTGCCGTACATACGGTGCACACGCATGCACGCCAGGTGGTTTCCCGCCCCCGACACCCCGCACAGGGAGCCGGTAAGCCTTCTTTCACCCCTGCTAGCAACAGAAAGAAGAAAAACCTTCCTTCTCCTGCTTTCCTGCAGCTTTGTCCCATTCCACATGAGATGGAACCATTGGAACCACTGGTTCCATCTACTGGTTTCTTAGAGTGTGAACATGCCCTTAAACTGCAGCAGCAGGAATGTACAGGAATGTTGTTTCCACATCACCAAACCTCAGTCTACATTATTTTGAGATGAGAACATATGCCTACAATTCCATTTTGTGTCCATTTGAAGTTTTTAAATGTGTAGGAGACTCAGGGTATATATCCTGTCCCTTCCCTGTTGGCCGGCAAGTCTGAAGGTGGCTTGCTAGCATGAACACACTTAAAAGTAATAGTGCCACTGTATTCTGCTCTGGTCAGACCTCACCTGGAGTACTGTGTCCAGTTCTGGGCACCACAATTCAAGAAGGACACTGACAAACTGGAACGTGTCCAGAGGAGGGCAACCAAAATGGTCAAAGGTCTGGAAATGATGCCTTATGAGGAACAGCTAAGGGAGCTGAGCATGTTTAGCCTGGAGAAGAGGAGGTTAAGGGGTGATATGATAGCCATGTTCAAATATATAAAAGGATGTCACATAGAGGAGGGAGAAAGGTTGTTTTCTGCTGCTCCAGAGAAGCGGACACGGAGCAATGGATCCAAACTACAAGAAAGAAGATTCCACCTAAACGTTAGGAAGAACTTCCTGACAGTAAGAGCTGTTTGACAGTGGAATTTGCTGCCAAGGAGTGTGGTGGAGTCTCCTACTTTGGAGGTCTTTAAGCAGAGGCTTGACAACCATATGTCAGGAGTGCTCTGATGGTGTTTCCTGCTTGGCAGGGGTTGGACTCGATGGCCCTTGTGGTCTCTTCCAACTCTATGATTCTATGATTCTATGAAAAGACTCATGACTGAGAAGACCAATCATGCAGGGTTCCAAATTCCAGGAAGACTTGTAAGTATGTTTAGGCAGAATTTGCAAAATCCCCCAGAGTTCAAGAATCCATCAGATTCGAAGAACTTCAGAAATTGACCATTTTATTTGAACGCTCATGCCTGAGGGTTGAGGAGAGGGTATGGGGCAACTAGTGCTGAAAGACGGGAGCTCACTAGGAAATAATATTTCCACATCCACTCTCCAGCCTTTAGGAAATCAAGCCCTGGGGCAATTTGAGAAAGTGTAACATGTCTCATTCACTTTCTGGATAACAATTTGAGAGAGCACCATAGTTGTCTTAGAGCAGGGATGTCCAACCAGTAGATTGTGGTCTACTGGTATATCCCTGGCTGATCCCAGTAGATCGCTGGATCCTTATCATTTACAAAAAGTTACAGGGGAAAAGCAAAAAAAAAAAAAAAAACAACTCTGTGCAATCCTCCCCCCAAAAGCTCAACAACTCTGGGCAATCCTCCCACCCCACCCACGCTTTTCCTCCCTCCAATGACAATGGGTAGATCACTGCCAGTTTTTTTTATATTGGGAGTAGATCACAGTCTCTTGGGAGTTGGATATGCCCTAGAGGTGTCCTAGAGGTTAT
Organism: Podarcis vaucheri; assembly: GCF_965113315.1. Classification (NCBI taxonomy): domain Eukaryota; kingdom Metazoa; phylum Chordata; class Lepidosauria; order Squamata; family Lacertidae; genus Podarcis; species Podarcis vaucheri. The sequence continues at coordinate 106,110,162 of NC_138762.1, forward strand.
GAGGTCCTGAGATAGTAAGGGAAGCCTCAGTGTAAAGGTTGAAGTCTCCTAGCACCTTCGCCCTGGAGTTTTCCAACACATTGCTTGCATCTACGGTGCACTTCTGCTTCCTTGGAGTGGGGCTGCACTTTTAGCCCTGCTCCTCAATGTCAGATCTCCTCAAACAATGGTAGAGACCCCAACACGTGAGATCCTGGTGTTCTGTGCAGGTGTCCTGATCATGCAGAGACTCTACATCAGTGTTCCCCAAGCTTGGGCCTCCAGCTGTTTTTGGACTACAATTCCCATCATCCTTGACCACTGGTCTTGCTAGCGAGGGATGATGGGAGTTGTAGTCCAAAAACAGCTGGAGGCCCAAGGTTGGGGAACACTGCTCTACGTGACAGCAAGAGATCATGTGTTTAGGTTCCTCTTCAAGCAACTGCAGTTTCACATCAAACTAGTATGTGCTTTTTTGAGGAAGGAGACACAAAGTCCAGGACAGCACTAAAAGCACTGCCTCACTATAAATAAACACAATTGTACCCTGCACATAAGTAGCATATGAGTAATGTGTCTCCTCATTAGCTGAAAGTTCTCATCACTGAAAAACAGCTTAAAATTCTCTTTTTGTAAGACATATTTTTTCTGAATCATCAGAGATCCTCCCAGTTCATAGCAGGTGTCTTCAGTTATGACATATTCCACCTTTTTCAGTTCTGCTAAAAAATATTTTAAAATCTTATCATTTAATCATTCAATATAAATCCAATGGTTAATTCAAAACTGTCTTTTATATAAAGAAATAAACCTTTAGAAGCTGAGTAGGTAAGAATAAGTTCAAAGTTTTCTAAATCTTAGTAATACACGATCATGGAAAACCATTCTTCCTTTAGGCCACATGGCTTTGTGAGAGTAAAAGCATCATTCTAAATGCATTGCATACAGAGAAAGTATTGATATCACTAAGATAAGGGCTTGCCTGTTTCTTTTCTGAATGTCACTCAGCAGCTTTAAGTGCCCACAGAGAAAGGGAACCCAGCAGTTCTAACTAATCAAATACTTATGCTCACCTGTAATAAGAAAGTCATTTTCTATGAGTTTTTGGACCACACAGTGGTGATCTTCTTTTGAATAAAAGAGAGACTGAATTTGGAATGTGGGAGATTAAAATACAGAGTTCTGATTCCTTAAAAACACAACTGGGGTGAGAACTGATTGAAGTGCCATGGAGGCAGAGAAGAGTTTTGAAAACAAAACCGTCATAACAGGCAGATAGATGCCTGTTAAGATGCTTTTCTTGATACTGAAAACCTTGAATTTTACTACCTGGAATCAGTGTAAATATAGTTGAGATAACATTGGAAAGTGCTTTCTTATTTATCTTCTGAAATGTGTCAGATAACTTTGTTTAAGAAATAAAACAATCTGAAGATGTCCACTGCATACTGATTTTGAAGTGACCAGGAACATCAAACATTTACTGTTGGCAGGTGTGGTGCTAACATAATAAAAGCTCCACCGATCAAACTAAAGGTCCATTTAGTCTAGCATCCTGTATCTCACAGTGGCCACCCAGATGCCCACAGGAAGCCCCTAATAGCCCCCCTGCTGTTGTTATGCAGTAACTGGTATGTAGAGGCATGGGGCCTCTTGTTCCGTAGGAAGTTAGTACAAAACCCTCATGAACAGTAGTCAACAGCCTTTATTGCCATGTGTTTCTATATAAATTCATCTAAGCTGGTGGTCCTCGCCACATCTTGCAGCAGCAAATTTCATCATTTAACTATGCATTGCCATTGCTAGCTGAAAAGAAGGAAAGGAATTAGCTAGAAGTCTTTACAGACTCCTGATTGTGCCCTGTGGGGTTTTCTTTTTTTTTAGAATTTCTGAATTTAGATGCTTTTGTTAGCAATGACAGTGGTAAACTCCACAGTTTCTGGGTTGGAAACCTGACTGACACAGAGACAAATGGTATCTCTCTCTCTCTCTCTCTATCTCTCTCTCTCTCTCTCTCTCTCTCTCTCTCTCTCTCTCTCTCACACACACACACACACACACACACACTGCATGTGGAGAAAATTTCCTCAAAATCCATGTTTATTTACATGGATTGCACAGAAGTCTAGCAATAACTTGTATTCCATTTCCACTTTCTGTCTTTCTGTTCCATTCTGGAGGGCTCATCTGCAAATGAGGCGGGTGGGAAGGGGAATCTTACTTTATATATACTGCCAATTTCCAATTTAAAAGCTCCTGCAGCAGTCTTTAGGGCAGCTGTATCCCTGCTTTGGCACCCTTCTCCTCCATTATTCAAAGCATGAGAATGGCAGACAAAAAGAATGAGAAATAATAATAATAAAAACCTCTCTCAAATCTCATGCACACTGTCTCTCCCTACTTGAAAGAAAAGGAAGGTGTTGTTTTAAGGGATTGGGTGCTGGCTGGAAGGCCTTTGGGAAGGCTTTTGGATTGAATTTGAATGTGAACCAGGGAATAATAATAATATTATTAATTTGAGTGGTATACAAAATCTAATAACATGAATAAATAAATTTAGGCATGGATAGGCCTAAATGTGATTTCTATAAACCATGGTTTTCAGAGTTGTTTCTACCCGTTTCCAAATTATGGCTAAACCAGAAGCTCCACCTACATGTAATATTAGTCATGACTATGGATGAGGAGAAATTGAATTCAGTTCACATTTAAAAGTGAACCTATCTAATTTGCACTTTCTGAAACAATATGAGAACTGAAATACAGCCATCCTTTGAAATTTGCACTTCGCCTAATTTTGCAGTTCAGTTTGTCACCCAACCAAAGTTAACCAATAATCATATACTGGGGTAAATTGTGCCTAAAAATGCACATGCTAATCACTGGAAGGACAGACCGTGAAGCTGAGGCTCCAGTACTTTGGCCACCTCATGAGAAGAGAAGACTCCCTGGAAAAGACCCTGATGTTGGGAAAGATGGAGGGCCCAAGGACAAGGGGACAAGATGGTTGGACAGTGTTCTTGAAGCTACCAGCATGAGTTTGACCAAACTGTGGGAAGCAGTGGAAGACAGGAGTGCCTGGCGTGCTCTGGTCCATGGGATCATGAAGAGTCGGACATGACTAAACGATTCAGCAACAACAAATGAAAATATCATGCAAAAATGCATTACATGAGGGAAAATTGCTTTGCAAAAATGTTTATATTGAGCAGAATTGTACACACAAATGTGTGTATTAGGAGACATTTGCCGTAAACCACTTATAAATTTTCACGAGGACGTTAAAAAAAATATCAGAAAGTGCCGCGGAAATGTGGAGAGCTGAACTTAAAATTGGAAAAAGAAGAAATTGAGATGAACCAAGATTGACAAATTTGTTCATCTCTACCACTGGCATACCCCTAAATGTAACAAAGCAATTAAGGTAGCGGGTGTGGACTATGTGCTTGCTCTGGGAATGAACTGGGCACAATCAATTTTTCACAGACAACAGCCATTCCCTATCCTGTGTTTAAGAGATCCATGTATGGTGGCTCTTTGTGGCCTTGGTGCAATTAGAAAAGGAATCTACAAATCTTTATTGACTAGTTTTGCTTGACTGGTATTATATATTTTAATTCCAAAAGTAGGAGTTGATAAGGAACTTTGTTACTAAATTGGACTGATTGATTTTCTGTACTTTTTCTTCCCAAGAATAAGCTCTGTCTCTCTTCAAGCATTAACAATTTTATGAGAAGGAGATTTCAATCTACATATAATTATTATGCAGTTTTCATTTTCTCCCCTTCGTCTCAAATAACTGTGATTTGAGTGAAGAAGAAGAAGAAGAAGTTATCTGTGATTTTGAAAATATGTTTGGGAGTTAATCTTCTTGATGTGTAAAGGAAGAGTTTAAAAATGCTTTTGTGGAAAAATAGTAACAAGTAGGGCAATAGTATATTACCTAAGGTATCAAATTACAAACTTATTCTTTGTGAATCTCTTTGCTTTAAGGTGTGCACAAAATCGGCCTTTTGTATTATAGGGATACTAATTATTGCACATTTCAATGGAAATATACAGTTGAATTCCAGCAACCATCATTTTTTTTGCAGACTTTTGGGGTAACAGCTCCTAATAAGTTTTGGGTGGAATAACTTTTTAAAAACTTTATCATAAATAAGTGCACATAGCCAATAGCTCATAGTGACCCAACTAAACCAAAACATTTAATTCTCATGAATGTGACATCTCCAGTTCCCCAAATCATGGTTTGAAAGACCGGGGTCATGCTGCAGGCACATAGGCTTCTTCTCTTACCTGGTTTGAATAACCAGTTGACGGGATCCAGCCATCCTCTTGAGCAAATGGTAGGGCTATTTCCATTTATGCAGGGAACTAGGATCCAACAGTCATCTCAAGAAGGAAGGGGTCAGGGTGGTGATTTCTGCCAACTCCCCTGTCTTCTTGCAGCCCCCCCCACTCTTCCTGCACCACATCCAGAGCAATTTTTAAGAGAGCGCAGGAAGCTGCAGAGGAAAGGAGGAATCAGCAAAGAAGGCCACCACCAGCACCAGTGGAAGTCAGCTGATCAAAAACTAAGACACACCCCATTGTTTGCTGTTGTTGGTTTTTGTACAGTGGTGCCCTGCAAGATGAATGCCTCGCAAGACGGAAAACTCGCTAGACGAAAGAGTTTTCTGTTTTGGAGGTGCTTCGCAAAACGAATCTCCTATGGGCTTGGGCTTGCTTCGCAAGATGACAATGTCTTGCGAGTTCCTGCTGGTTTTTTCCCTCCCCCCCTTTTCCTAAGCCGCTAAGCTTAGGATCAGCAGATAAGTCGCTAAAAGCCGCTAAAAGCCGCTAATAGCGCTAATCCGCTAATCCGTCAATGGGCTTGCTTCGCAAGACGAAAAAACCGCTAGACGAAGAGAATCACAGAACGGATTCTTTTCGTCTTGCAAGGCACCACTGTAATTGTTATTTGGTTAAAAGTATCAATGCTAGCTATAATAAAATGAGAATTCCCTGGCTGCCTAGAGAGAGCCCCAGCAGAGATTTAAAATCGCAAAACATGCAGCAAAGTGTGGAAATTTAGGCTGTCAGACCTTTAAAATATCCCCTTCTAAGTTGCTTCCAAAGTTCCACACTTCGTTTGGCATAGAATAAACTGGACTTTTAATATACCAGACATGATAACTGTAAAGCAAACCAAGTTTTACAGAATGCGTTTTATGTTCTAAAAGTAACAAAGTGATTTTTTATGTGTGAAGAGTACTTTTAAAAAAAGATTGCACCCCACCCCCTTTTCCTGAAAATTTCCATATACAGTGGTACCTTGGTTTGCATACGTCTTGGTTTGCATACGTTTTGGATTACAAACACATCAAACCCAGAAGTGCGTGTCCCGGTTTGCACCCTTTTTTTGGATTACAACCCATTTTTGGGGGATTACAAACAATTTTTGGGGGGAGGCCCCATTGGCGAAAGCGTGCCTTGGGTTACAACCTGTTTTGGTTTACAAACGGACCTCTGGAACGGATTATGGTTGTAAACCAAAGTACCAGGAAAAACCCAAAGCTTTTTTTCCTCCCGGCTTCAACATTTCCAGAAATTTTATATATGTTGGTGAGACATCCATGAGATGAAGCCTTGAAACTATGCCAGATTCTTATAGTTTTTCAGGACCACTTTCGCAGAGGTTTCCTCAGGTTCTGAATTGAGCAACATCCTGACATTGCCAATGAATTTCTCCTAAATCAAAACATTGAGCTGAATTTATGGGAAGGGAGAGTAAAATAAATTCAGAGGATCTTAGAGGGGAGTAAAAATGAACTTCAAGCAGATTAAAGAAATGTCTTGCAAGGGTCCTGAACATCACAACCAGATTGACTCCAAAGCACTCTGTTTGAACCCAAACTTTATGCAATTTGCCTCTTATTCATCTTTCCAGCATTCAAGTTGCATAAGAAGCTGTTTGACATCTTTTAACAGCTTTATCAAATCTCTAGAAACTGAACATTCTAAAATAGAAGGACCTTGAGAAAGTACAGGCAATTGCTCATGTGCAAATTACATCAAGTCTTGGGTTACATAAACACAAAAGGCACGTATTTGATGCTGCTTTTCATATGTCTAATTTCAAAGGACTTCATTTACTTCTTGTAAAAAACAGAAAGATAAAGCTGCTGTTTATTACCTTCTTTGTACTCTAATACAACAGCCTAGATTTCAAAAGTACATTGAAAATCCAAAATCCAAAGAAATGATTTTTGTATAGCAGTAGCTGCCACACTGGAATGACTAAAAGACAAAAGGTTAACTTTGGCTCTGGGCTAGTTCCTCCCTCCCTTTAGTTTATGTTAAGGTTCTAACTGAAATGTTCATTGCGCCCCCCACCCCACCCCCCATCTTCATTTCTAGTTTCTGCTTTAGCAATGTAATATCAACACTCTTTGGACTTAGCATCAGTAATGAGAGCAGTAAAAAACCCCTCCATGCATATCTTTTGATTCTAATGACACAGATCCAACCAGCCACCATTGTGGTGACATCTGCATTAAATATCATTAAACTGGATAAACTGTTTATCTTTTCTTACAGCTTTGCAAACTGCTATCTGGAAGTTCATGGCTAAAGCAGATTTGCATGTAAAATCACAGAGCACCAGTAAGCTAACTTCTGTAACGCTTACAGAGATGGGGGGGGGGAGTTGGCCGGATACTGCGAAATCTTGAAGGAGGGGTGAGCAGGCTCAATCAAGATTTATTTTTATTATTATTATTATTTTTAAAAAAGTTTTCCGGGAGTCTGAATAATGGAATACAAATCTATCATTCCTCTCACCACTAAGGAAGCATTTGATTAACCCTTTGCTAAGCGTGCTAGAGAAAAGGAACTTAGCTTAGCTGTAATTATCTGAAAGTGTCATTAATCTGCGTCATAGAAACAGTGGGACATATTCCTAGTGGGATAGAAATTTAAATGCTAAATTCCTTCCCAGGATCCTATGTTCTATCCACATGAAAGACTTCAGGTGTGCTTATGAGCATGCGAACACCCATGAAAATAAAAGAAATGATGATATTCTTTTTTGTTATGAAAAGAATCTATTCTGACCTCCCCCTTCTTCATTTCCAATCTATTTATCTATTTATTTTTTATTGATTTATCATAAACAAACAAACAAACAAATTACAGAGATGCAGTTACATATAGCCAAGATTTTAAGATGGGTCTATGCAGCCCAAGTTTCGGTTGTTTTAAGGAGTGAGTCGTGGAAGGAGGACTTACATGACTCTCACTATTTATATAATTTAAAAATTGAAATCAGTCCACACCCAAACTTTCTGACTGGGCTTCACCCTAAGCTGCACGTCTTTGTCTGATCATATGTTCCAATAAAGCAATGTTCCATGCATTAGTAAGCCCTGCTTCCTTCTTAGGAACTTTTGATGATTTCCGTTATCAGGCTATTACCAATCTGACTTTCCATTCTAGGAGACACAGATGCAGATCCTACTAAGTCCCTGCCATCCCTCCTCAACCTTGCAGGGAGGTGGCAACTGAACTCTAAGTTTGACTTCCTTTAGCCTTTGTGTTTGGTGGGAAGGAGAAGAAGCCCAGAACGGAACAGCTAGGCCTCTCAGCTCCAGCCTGACTAACAACAAAAGGCAAAAGGCAGTCAGAATCTCTTCATGCTGAGAGGGCGCAGATGCTCTATTCATATTGCAAGAATAATTCAGGAATTATAGAGAGATAGGGACATCACAGCTACTTTACCAAGGAATTTGCAGGGAGTTGTGGACCTAATATAATCATACTTGGTGAGTGTTATGGTCCAAGTCCTAGTCAAATGACCTTCAAGGGTCCCCCAGTACCTCCACAGTTGATATCACCTGAGCAAGGAGCCTCTCAACTTTTCCCTCAAGTAAGTTGAGGGGGCAGCAGAAGCAGTAACAGCTCCTGGCTGAATGTGCTTCTCACTGAAATTGGCACCGGGAGCACACCCATGCTGGCCCTTGAGAGGGAAGGACGCAGAAACAGCAGCTGCAGAACTCAATGGCCAGCAGTTAAGGATTCCCCAACATTTTGAGCATGGTGTCTTGGAGCAAATCATTGGTCCTTTGAGCACCCTTGTCTGAGGCACGAAAAAGGCTTGAGCCCCCTTGAGGTGAATTGACGCATCCCTATATGAAGCAAAGGTTTATTTGGTTCATTTCATACTTAATTTCCTCTGCTCTGAGTCTCTTCTGTTTTCCCTGCTGTTGAGCTGAGTCACTTCCTGGAAGTTGCTGCCTTCCATCTGCCACTGAGTTATTGGTTGCTTTTTCTAAATCTCTCCCACTAGATATCATCTCTTCACAATGCTGCTGTGCTGCATGAAAATTCAGAAATAGAAATGCCAATGACTAATGCCTGGTTCACACATGCAAGTTTATCATTTGATGGCCACAACACCATTTGATTAATATCTGGTTCAATATATGAATTTGTCCAGGTTGTAATTCTCTGCTGTATTATGAGTCAAGCAGTATTTCTCTTAGCAATTCTTCTCCATAGTATGTACTCTGTGCTGATATAAATGCCCAAACTACACTATTTGCTCGTGGAGCAGACTTAGTTTTTTCCATGTGGAGTTACCACTTCATTTCCTTCCAACTGAATTTGAGGCAGATACAGAGATTCTTCCTCATTTTAAATGACTGAGAAAAACTTTTGGGGAGATGTTTGATCAAACTAATGAAACTTTGTGGGTGAGGTCCTGCATATCACTGGCCTAAAAAAAATATCAAATCAAATCAAGGTGAGTCAGCTTGAGCAGAAATTCACCTTGAGGAAATTCAGTGAAAACTGAAGGCTATTAAATGGGAAAAATATCTTAGTAGGGTTTTACATATAATAAATCATGCTAGTGATAAAAGGAGATTGATATATATATATTTATGACAGGTGTGACTGGTTTCATTATTAACCTCCACGATGGCTGCTTGTTTTGTTAGTCTCATTTTCCCCCAATGAGGATTTGCTCAATACATTTGTTGGGGAAAATATTGATTTTTATTTATTTTTTAATGTAGAAGCATAAACTGTCCTCACAAAATTTTGACAAAGGAAACTGGAAATTTTTATTTTCTCATTTTGCCTACAGTCAATTAAATTATTAGATTCCTATTATCGATTTGATACTCTTTTGCATGATTGTCATGCGCTGAAGGACTAAAGAACCTTATTTGCTTTTAGTCTTATTGGAAAATAGGTCAGGTGTGCAACCTCTGCAAGCCAGCCATGAACTGTAAGCCATTACCTTGATGAAAATATTCATTTCATTTCCCCTCTCTCACAAGAATGAAAAAGAAAGGAATATATCAACTGAACAGCAGAGCTGTGCATATATACTCAGGTGAATAGGTTCAAAGTCATGTGTCATAGAGTCAAACTGCATAACTTGACAGCTATGGAAAGGAGCTAATTAATCACCGGCAGCATCTGTTAAGACAAAATAGACTCTCCTTTTTTTAGCCTCTTTGGCAGGTGACTTTACTTCCTGTAGTCCTTTGTAGCATGTATGGCATAATGAAAAGTCTTTCCAAGACTCCAGAGAACAAAAAAGGGGTCCATTTTGACGGATTCGAAATGTGAAGGCTAAGGCACAGATCTGGAAGATTTTGGCTGGGAGACAAGTGTTGAAAAAACAACAGAGGCACAATTTCCCAGGTAGAAACAAGGTAAGTTAAATTTTTTCAGCTTCGGTTCTCCTTGTGTAAAATGGAAATAAAGAGCAATTGAGAACTTAGTTGTAAGGATGAAATGTTTTTTGGACCCATGTATGTACTATTCCTGGGACGCGGGTGGCGCTGTGGGTTAAACCACAGAGCCTAGGACTTGCCGATCGGAAGGTCGGCGGTTCGAATCCCCGCAATGGGGTGAGCTCCCGTTGTTCAGTCCCTGTTCCTGCCAACCTAGCAGTTCGAAAGCCCATCAAAGTGCAAGTAGATAAATAGGTACCGCTCTGGCGGGAAGGTAAACGGCATTTCTGTGTGCTACTCTGGTTCGCCAGAAGCGGCTTAGTCATGCTGGCCACATGACCCGGAAGCTGTACGCCAGCTCCCTCGGCCAATAAAGCGAGATGAGTGCTGCAAACCCAGAGTCGGTCACGACTGGACCTAATGGTCAGGGGTCCCTTTACCTTATGTACTATTCACTACAGATGGACAAATTTTTGTTCCTCCCAGTTCTTAAATTTTCCAGTCACCGGTTTCCCACATTCTGATTTTTGTGGGGGGGGGGTTTCAATAAAAAAACTTACTCATAAAATAATCATCAACATTGTAGTACACATTTCCCCAATATACACATTTATGTATATATACATTTTTGCCTAAGATCCACATTTTTGCAAGCAATGTCTCCTAACATGATGCAATTTTGTATGTGTTATATACACATGGGCACACACACACACGCTGTACACAACTGTATCACAAAAGCTAAAGAAGTGAAAATTTCACTTTGATTCGCTTACCTTTCCAGGAACTGTGCAACCCAAATTTTCCCCACCCCTACTATTCATACATAAACAGATGTGTTTGTTGCTGTTGTATTTGCTTGTCGTACCCATTTACATTTCGATCTCTAATTGTATTTTGAGAAATTTTAATTTGAAGAATTCACAATGTTTCCAGTCTGGATTTTGGCACATGATATCAGATTTAGACATAAAAATGTCTGCTTTTTAAAACTAGATTTAATGAATTCATAAAATTATCGCAAAATGTACGAAACCCTAAATTGCTATCCAACACCAACTATTAGATTTTTGGGTTAGGGTAATGATTTAGAGTTCATGTGACATTTAAATGAAGAATGAAGGAAACATTTCTAAAATTGGCAAACCCCCTTAAGCGTGCATCTATAAAAGGAAAGAAGTAAAGCATCATTAAGAACCAGTACACAAAAAAGTGTGAAATGAGGCCAAATTGTGGCCATCATAGAAGGGGGAAATGGATACTTCGCCATCTCAACCTGGCCAATGCCATTTATCAACTCACAGCTTTCAGCACTTTTCAATATGATGCTACAAGCAGGGATTGACTTGTGAATTGTTATTTCTCATGGAAGCCATTTCTCCAACTACCGTATTTTTTGCTCTATAAGACTCACTTTTTCCCTCCTAAAAAGTAAGGGGAAATGTGTGTGTGTCTTATGGAGCGAATGCAGGCTGCGCAGCTATCCCAGAAGCCAGAACAGCAAGAGGGATTGCTGCTTTCACTGCACAGCGATCCCTCTTGCTGTTCTGGCTTCTGAGATTCAGAATATTTTTTTTCTTGTTTTCCTCCTCTAAAAACTAGGTGCGTCTTGTGGTCTGGTGCGTCTTATAGAGTGAAAAATACGGTACTTTCCAGGAGCACAATTCAAAGCACACATACACTATCCACCTTCAGATTTTCAATTTGCTTCTGTTAATAGGTCCTAATCAATGGAACTTCACGTTTCAGGTCATTAAAAGCTTCTGCTACATAAGAATGTTTCTTCTTTGTGTGTATGCCAGTAAGCAGATAATCAATGCTGAAGGACTGGCTGATCCCTCCACGCAGTCAAATGGACGTATGCTGCCATTCCATGCTTGATAACATCCATTAGAAAAGTTGTCAGCATCGGCAAACTTAAGAGAGACCTTCCTTAATCACCCTTGGGGGATCATTTATTTCACACATATCAAGGAACCTTCACAAGGTGGCTGAAAAGGGCATTGTTAAAATGTCCTCATCATAATTAACTGTGATGTGAGTGTTAATTGAGTATATGAGTATAATTTCATGGTCTGTACCCTTTGTAACCCTCCAATACTTTGTGTACATTAATTGTAGGGCACTATGGATTTACCTATGAATTATAGTATGCGATAATTAATTTATCCTTGTTGAATCTGGGGTTCTTAATTCAAAGTTTATGATGTTTGTTTCCCACTTAAATTAAGATGGACCACTATCACGTTCTAGTAGAGAACTCTTCTGGTACTATTTAGAGAGGAAGAAAACGCTAAAAAGATACAGATTTGAAACATATAATCCAAAGGCACATGATTAATGTACATAATTTATACATACAGTATGACTAACCTTGGGCCATAACGCTGTACCTTGGTCACTTGCTATATAGGAGTAACCTGGGGTGATGCCCGTCTCAGCAAGCAAGAATGGATCTGGACAACAGGTTCAGTGCAGGAACAGATTGGAAGAACTCTGGCAGCTTTGTTTCCTGCTTCAACCACAGATGGAAAGGTCCCAAGTTTGAGACAGCAATTCTACTTATATTTTGTGATGTGTGATTTGCAGGTGGGGATGTGAGCAGGATCTACATGTTAAATGTGCAAGGGTGAACAAAATCAAGCCTACCTGTCAGGGATAAATAATAGAAAAATCTTGAAGATGGAAGGAGCCAGAAGGAGATCTACTTAGCTATGTTATACAAAGTCAACATCACCTCCGTTATGCACATACTTCTTAAAGGTGAACCGGTGTCACAAAGACAACTTCGTTTGTTAAAAGAGCAGAGCAGGAGAGGGCACAACTGTACCATGCTAGAGAAATCAGTGTTGCACTGCTTATGACTGCTTTCCAAAGCAGCACAAAGAGCATCTCTCTGGGACTAGTAGGACTTTTGCAGGAGGCAGGCATGTGAATTAGCAGCTTTATCTACCTGCCATCACACACATAACTCTTCCATAAGATCTATATTGACACACACACCTAACAAATATCTTAAATTTTAAAAAATCATTTGGTATTTTAGATAGCATTCCCCCTAGTTTGTGCCAGGTAGCTGGTATTGTATGGAACAAAAGTTACCTATCCAAACCCTACTTTAATTTTACAAATATTTATTACTGTTTACTACATTTTTAAAGATATTTCACCATTTTTCATCTTGGTCCTCAAAGAAACATACATGGAGCTTCAGCCTTTGGACCTTGTCCGGTGAAGGGATTTTAAAAGCAGTTTCAGTGTAATCAGCAAGCACTTTAACTCAGAAATGAGAGGTTGAAATCCTGTGCTAGAGACAAGCTACCTCCCTATTGGTTTGTTTGGATCTGACCATAGTCCTCAGAATCACAATAGCTTCACATATTCCATTTCCATTTGCAGTAATGGAAAGTGTCTCATTCAGAGTCTTCAACGCCTGGTTCTCCTATTTCAGACTTGCATAATTTGTGACCCACCAACCACAAAATTTGTCCAACAGGAGCTTTTGCTGCCTTCCTAGCAGTGAGATAAAGTGATATTTGGGTTGTGAGAAGCGTTCAGGACCTTGGAATGCCACACAATATGGTTGATGGGCTGAGTTCAACTTTGAGAGCTGTAAGTTGCACAGACCTAAGCTTGTCAGAAGACATAATTTGATGAAAATGAAAATAAAGATTGAAGAAAATTAAGTATTGCTGTGAATTCGACTAGCCTGGTCACAATGGAAAATGGTGATCAGAGTGGTGACAAAAGATTGCTAATGGCTACTGATAGTTCTCCAAATGGGCAATATACCTGCATGGGTGGGGTTTGAGAAAAAGACTGTGTTTGCATGTGTGTGTGAGGGGGGGCACAGATACAGAGGGCTGTAGGTTTGGCATTTGAACTGAGACAGAGAGAGTTCTAGTTGGAGTTGGCTGGAAATTGCCGTGAAAATTTGTGTAGTGTTCTGCGATTCTGGGATTCGCTGCCTGCTGTCAGAGTGCATCTTTGCTTCCAACATGCTCTGCTTGTATATTTGTAAATAAGCAACTACTCTAAAAATGATACCCATCTTCTCCAGAAGGCTTTCTCATCCAAAGGAAACTTCTAAACCTTGTAATGTTGGCCCAGAACCCACTACCACTTAGGGAAGTGGGGAGCATGTAACGGCATCAAAACAAAAAAAACATGAAATGTATCACTTGCAGGACTGATTTGACATTCAGTGTCACTATCTACTACCTCTTTTGCCCTCACGTGAATGTTCTAAAAAGAAACAGGTAATTTATTTAAGCTGTTAATGCGGCGCTTTTAATTAATCTCAAAGCATATTTACAAATGCTCATTTTCATTTCGGTACCATGATGTCATTTAATGCCCAATAAAATGTGAAAATAGCTTATAAAAGAAATGCACTCTCAGCTTATCAATTAACTACTATCCTAAGGAAAGGAACAAATCTTTGAGGCAATTCACTCAGCAAAGATGCTAGAAAAGTTGGTAAGACAGAGTCATACTATGCACTACCCAGAAGTCTCAAATGTAATATTTGAAGTGTCTATGTGCACACATGAAACAGCTTTATACGTGCAGGTCCCACTATTGGAACATTCATTATCTGACATCTGTTATCTGAACACAAAGAATTATACCCAAACCTTATGACACCAATGACTGATTCAGATATCCAAACAGCTGGAGTTTGTCTGCTCCCTTATTTACAGGTAGGTAGCAGTGTTGGTCTGCCGTAGTCGAAACAAAAAATTTTAAATCCTTGCATGCACACGAAACCTCATACCAGTAACAAACTTAGTTGGTCTCAAAGGTGCTACTGGAAGGATTTTTATTTTTATTTTGCTCCCTTATTTGTTTGTGTTTTGCTGGTTGGCCATAGCTATTTTGGGCAGAAGCCATGGAGGGAGGTTCCTGGGCTGCCCGGATGACAAGAATCATAGAATCATAGAGTTGGAAGAGACCACAAGGGCCATTGAGTCCAACCCCCTGCCAAGCAGGAAACACCATCAGAGCACTCCTGACATATGGTTGTCAAGCCTCTGCTTAAAGACCTCCAAAGAAGGAGACTCTACCACACTCCTTGGCAGCAAATTCCACTATCAAACAGCTCTTACTGTCAGGAAGTTCTTCCTAATGTTTAGGTGGAATCTTCTTTCTTGTAGTTTGGATCCATTGCTCCGTGTCCGCTTCTCTGCCGCAGCAGAAAACAACCTTTCTCCCTCCTCTATGTGACATCCTTTTATATATTTGAACAAGGCCCTTCCCCTTTGCCTCTCTGATGTGGTCCAAAAGAAAGCAGAGCAATATGATTGGCCCAGCTTGGCTGCAGGAGTTGCTAGAAGAAGGCATACAAGACACCATCCAATCATCTTAGGGATTCCAGATTTGTGTAGGGTTTACTCTTTAGCCTTTTCTTCTCTGAAGATGTCCTGCAAGGCAGCTTAAATGGCCTTGGAAAGATCTCTAGACATAGAGATGGAGGGAAACACAGAGACACAAGTTCCAAAGCCACCTGGCTGGTCACTGGTCACTGGTAGAAACCAAGGCTGTTCCAAGACATCTTGAATCCAGAGGAGGAGGAGCAAATTGTATTTCCCTGACTCCAAAATAAAAGCGCATAAGTATCTAAGGCTAGCTTGTGAGACCTGAGGCAGAAAATCTCACAAACACCTCTCCACTTCCCTGGCTATAAAAATGCAATCCTCGTAAATTAAATAACTAAGAATTTGTTGCACTTTCGTGACACCCTAAGGCAGCTGTCTCATACTGCCTAATGGAAGGGCCGCCCCCTGCAAAACAGAATGTGGGATAGATGACGCCACGTCTGAACCAGCAAGCAGCCGTTTATGTCTTGAAATGCATTTTCCTAGCGCTTTTCTTGCACACTGTAATTTTGATTTATGCATTTTTGTGGGACTGTGAGTGTATTGTCTTTTGCCTATTGAAGATCTTTCAGCAAGCCTTTTAAGTGGAGACCTTTATTCCAGTTGGCATCTCTACAGGATGTGAATTGTTTTCGAATATGAAATGGGTTTTTTTTCTTTTTGTTCTTTTCATATATGGAATTGTTATTAATTGCTTGTATAAATGGAACCCCTTTTCATTGTTTTATTGTTGTTACTGTGGAATTGCTTTGATATATTTTATGGATGCAATTCCTAAGTGGAATGAAATAAATATTTAATTGGAAGTTTTCTAGTCTCAAAACCTAGTTCTAAACATGTTTATGCTATTATAGAAACCTCTTGGAGATAAATGAACCTAGCTAAGAACCAAGTATGCCTAAAACTGCAGCCTGAAGCCCTCTTCAGGTGCTCAGAATCCCCATAGAAGACAGACACTTCTAAACACATTCTGCTCCCCTACTTGTTGCTTCAGTGCCCAATTGCATAGTAAGTTATACAATTAACTATCTAGTTTTGGTGGTGATTAATTTCTTTCTCTCATCTGAATTCCCTTCCTAGGCTTGTTTCTGCCTAATTGCCTCATGCATTTGATCTTCAGATACAACGCAGGATCATGTAATCCTGGTGTTAGCTAATGATGTTTTAGGGCAGTGGGTTGGATTAAATTATTATTGCACATCACCCCAGTCGCCAAACGGTGCTAGATTCCAGGGCTTTCAAGCACTTACTCGGGGTTCGTGTTTCCTTTGGGAGTGAGGCACAGCGGAGATTGTGCTGTCTCTCTGATATATGATTCATTTACACATACGTATATACAACCTGAGCCTGCGATGGAGGGTCTTGTTTCTCCCAAAAGGGTCTTGTTTCTCCCATAGCCACAGCCTTGGATTTAAACAAAAATCAATCATTGCTCTGCCTCTTGCTCCCCAGATTGCTGCTTTGCTTCTAGTGCACATCACTGCAACTCAACTCCAAACTCTGGCTTTGTTCTCCTAAGTAACCGTGACCTCAGCCATTTGCTGTCTCACGCAGGGCTCCTTCCCCTTCCCTTCCCTTCCCTTCCCTTAATGGCCTATCACTCAGGCTATCACCTCAACACAGAAAGCTAACCTGGTCTATATTTTAACACTTGCGGTATCCTGGTGTTAGATCTCACATACAGTCTACTCCCCCCCCCAAAAAAATAATAACATTATTTTGCAGTCACTTTCCACTGCTATGACTGTATCACCTGAAATCTTTTGCTTCCAGGAAATTGCCCATGGGATTTCTGTGCCAGCATCAATGATGCAGTTTGCGTTATACATTTTCAAAACAAAACAAAACAAAACAAAAAGCTAAAATAAATGTTTTAAAAAGACCCAACAATGTAAGCAGCGTGAAGGAGAAGGGGGGATTTGATCTTCAGACAGATCTTTCCACCCTGAGCTACAAACCTTCATGTTAGGAATTGCATCTATTGTATTTCATGATTCTCCAAGGACTATTTATATTTTCTGAGGTTGTATAAAACCTCTGACAGCGATAGCTGAACACAGACAACCAATTACCAGCTTGCCACACTGTGCATGCAACTATTCAGTAAATTCTTTGTCGGGTTCAATACAAGTGACTATTCTGTCAGACATTTGCACCTGAAGTGTGGTGCAGTTCTTCATGTTGCTTGTCAAGATGTTGCAAATGACTGCCTCGTGGTACTTTGGCCATCTTTAGGGGCTCCCTGTTCTTCCAAATGGTTACATGCAAAGTATGACAATGTGCATTTAAATGCCATGTACATTAAAGCAAGTGTACCCTGGTGTGTTCCCTCTGTCAGTGGACACCTGGCCATGGTGGCAGTGCTGGGCAACTGAGTCTCGGCACTCTTTAAATTTACCGCATTTCCTCAGCGCGACGCTAGTTCAAGGGCACTGGGGAAAATGAAAATGGGAGCTAGCTCCAGCTGCCTGGTTGCACTCAAATAAAGGGAACAGTTGTGAAACTGACACATACTGAAAAGAGACCGCTCAGTCAAGAATGCATGAGGGCACAGGCAGGGTTGGGGATGTGGCCGTGCGCATGCTGGGTCTGCCTCCCGTTTGTGCCACCCTGCCCTTCCTCTCCCATTTGCACATTGATCACAAAGATCTGCAGGGAGATTCAGCTGGCATGCTCCCCCCTCTGTTCAGGAGTCTGACCACAGGGGATTCTAACCCTGTTCAACTCAATGCAGTTACCATGAGCCTTCAAAACTTTGTGTGGTATAGGAGGAGGCAGCAGACAGAGGAATGTTGTGTTTGGTGTGTCCACATGCCCCCTGCCAAGGTTCAAGTGAGCTAATCTTGAGAAGCTTAAGTTTGACACTTTGTCAACAGGGGCAGGCCCAAAGTATAGGTGTGGGTGCAGTTATCAGGGTGTTGGTCCTGACACCCATGAGAAAAGGTCTTTCCTCTTTTCATTTTGACCTGGGAGAGGATTTATTTGGTAGATAAAGATTTCAAGACAGGATAAAGTGACTTCTCGAAAAGCTTCTCCTGAAAGATAACTGAATGTATTCAGTTCAGTGAAGCTATTCCAGCAACTTAACTCTTCTGCTTTGCCAACATAAGCCTACCTAGGCTATTGTGATCTTTTACAATCTGGAGGCTAACTGACCGAAACGGAAGTCTGAATTTATTGCACCTTGCAAAAGTGTAAAAGTCTTTTTCATGCCTGTCTCAGTTCGTTACCCTTCAGCTGAATGAATAATCGTTTTAATAATATCATCAGCATATTGGTACATGCAGCTCAGTATTCCCTTCTGTGCAGCCATAAGGTTACTAGGAACAGATTGTATTGTTATCCTTTACTTGTCATTCCGTTTGACTACACATCTATAATGCATCTTCTAACACATTAGCAAGTGCTTCTCTTAATGTATTGTTTGCCTAGTCGTCGACCCTGTCTTGGGCCATGGATGTGTAAGACAGAGGTCCAGATGCTGGTAGTCTACAATGCAAAATTGCCTACGGCTGCGCATGGGCTTACCGTGTTTGTGCAAAGGCTGAAAGATGCATGTGTGGCTTCTGGTGTTTTCTAGGAGTACCCACAGACAATATCGGAACTAGATTTGAATTTGTTGCATAAATATTCTTCAGAAAAGAAAAGGCAAGCAAGTCAGAACACTGTGTGGTCAAGAACTTTGCGTAACTCAAAGACTGTAGCATAATAAGATCTAGGGTTGCCTGTTTTAAGGCCTATACTAGGTTTATTACAACTTAATCCCATAATATTTCATAAAAGTTATACCTTGCTTGACTGTAAAAAACTTCATTTTTTATAAGATATTTATTAAGATTTTCAGAAAAATTACAGAATAAAAGAAAAAAAAGAAAAAAGGAAAAGGAAAAATACAAAATAAAAATAGTAAAAAAATAACAGTTCAATCTTTCTATCACATATTTTTCATTTGCTTATTTCCCGGACCTCCTCACGCCTTCCGTTTCTGTATTCCAGTTCCAATTGTTAATTCAGCAAATCCCTCCCCTCTTCATTCATCTTAATCTTCAATTTTTAAATATTATAACATCAATTTTTTTTAACCTATTAATAACCATTTTCTCATATTCCCTTATAGCATTACAGCAAAAGACCACTTAGTTTCTATCCAACATCATTCTAACATTCATTAATTTTACAGTGTTTCTGTAAATAATCTTTGAACTTTTTCCAATCTTCTTCCACCGACTCTTCTCCCTGGTCTCGGATTCTGCCAGTCATTTCTGCCAGTTCCATATAGTCCATCACCTTCATCTGCCATTCTTCCAGGGTGGGTAGATCTTGTGTCTTCCACTACTTTGCGATGAGTATTCTTGCTGCTGTTGTGGCATACATAAAGAAAGTTCTATCCTTCTTTGGCACCAATTGGCTGACCATGCCCAGGAGAAAGGACTCTGGTTTCTTCAGGAAGGTATATTTAAATACCTTTTTCATTTCATTATAAATCATCTCCCAGACTGTAAAAAACTTCAGAGTCCTAACTGCTACTGCACCAAGCAAAATGCAGCACATAAGCATTATATGGAAGCCAAAAGGGGTGGAATCTACACACATATTAAAACCATGCTGGAAATGCCTTTTTAAAAGCATTTTGAAAAAATATATTGACTTTTCCATAAGGCTCACCATCGCCACCTAGTGTCCCATTGTATATTGCACTTAAAACACACTTAAAAGGTTTTATAGCTGAGTCCAGGGACAAGATAAACCTCCTGGTTTTACTGCTGCCTGAGACTGCAAAGATGGGTTTGCAGGGCTCAAGCATCTAGCAGGCCACAATACATGGCTTTTGGTCTGTGTTTGGCTTAGTGGCCTGCAAATTGTACGTGCTTCAACTAATTGCAGATAATTGAAAATGTGCAAGTAAATGTATCATCGGACAGCAGGATTGTGCAATGGCTGCTTTGCCTCCTCCATGAATTCAAGGTATCAAAATGGTGCAAATGCAAGTACAGTGGTACCCCGCAAGACGAACGCCTCGCGAGACGAAAAACTCGCAAAACGAAAGGTTTTTTCGTTTTCGAGTTGCCTCGCAAGACGAATTTCCCTATGGGCTTGCTTCGCAAAACGAAGCTTGCCCCGGGGACAGCGGGTCTTCTCTTTTGAATCAAGGGGCGGCGGGGAGATCGCTTCTCCCCACCGCCCCTTGCTTCAAAAGAGGTCCGGGGGCAGCGGGAAGCGCTTCCCGCTGCCCCCGGACCTCTTTTGAAGCAAGCGGCCGCGCTTCTCCCCGCAGCCGCTTGCTTCAAAAGAGGTCCGCTTCCCGCTGCCCCCGGACCTCTTTTGAAGCAAGGGGTGGAGCAAGGGGAGATCGCTTCTCCCGGTGCTCCGAAGCGGGGCGGGGGGGCGGGAACACCTTCCCCCACCGCCCCGCTTCAGAACGGTGCTCCAAAGCGGGGCGGGGGGGCGGGAACACCTTCCCCCACCGCCCCGCTTCAGAACGGTGCTCCAAAGCGGGGCGGGGGGCGGGAACACCTTCTGAAGGCTGGCGGGGGGCGAAAGTCTTTGTCCCCCCCTGCCTGCCTTCGCAGGGGCTTTTAAATCGCTCCGGACAGCGGAGAAGTCCTCCGCTGTCCCGGGCGATTTTAAAATGCCGCCCGCCAGCATTTTAAGATTGCCCGGACAGCGGAGAAGTCCTCCGCTGTCCCAGGGTTTTTTAAAATGCTGGGGGTGGGAAGAAAAGCCCTTGTCCCCGGACCTGGTCTGAAGGCGGTTTCCCTAGGAACGCATTAATTGATTTTCAATGCATTCCTATGGGAAACCGTGCATCGCAAGACGAAAAAACCGCAAGACGAAGAGACTTGCGGAACGAATTAATTTCGTCTTGCGAGGCACCACTGTACGTACATCACAAAGGTCTGATAAGGTACAATCCCTCTCAACAATGCTTAGTCCAGGCTGCATATATTGGGCCTTTACAAGTTGAACTTGTGTGTGTGTGTGTGTGTGTGTGTGTGTGAGAGAGAGAGAGAGAGAGAGAGAGAGAGAGAGAATACTATAAATGAGCATAGGGATTTAGTGAGTAACAAGCAAAGTGATGGTTTCTTACCTCAACAAATGTGCGATCAAATTAGACATGGGGGAGGCAGCAAAGGAAGGGTAAGAAGAAGATAGGGGAACAAACAGTGAATAGTGGCTATCAATAACATTTACAGGAGAACAATGGTATGGGCAAGCTTGGCAACATAGTTATTTCCCAGAGAAGTCTCACCAGCTCCTGACTATTAGTCACAATGGTTCAGAACAGTATTCAGTGAGTACCCAGTGCTGGGGATGAACAATCGACGAACAGAGAGAGCTTCAGGCTCTGCTTATGAGCTTCCCAAAGGCAGGGTTAGCTGTTGCAAGGGAGAGCAGAGGTGCCTCTGGGGCAGAAGTCCAGGCTTCATTCAGAAGAATGAGCAGGAGGGCCCGCAAACACAGTACAGCTGGCTTAACACATTTTGAATAAGTAAAGAAATGCACATTATCTTCTAAAAAGCAACACACACAGCCCGGGAAGATTAAATCCAGAGTCTAAAATAACCTAACTGCACCTCTGAGAGACAGCACCCTAAACAAGGTCAACCTCAGGACTGTTGCGTGTTGAGTCACAGTAGCCCCCCAATAATTCACACTTCACACATCAATTTTTGTTTAAGGTTTTTGGCATAATTTTGGCCACAACTTTATTCAAATACAAAAATGTGAGTAGTTGCTTAGGCACTGGTTCCGACTATCTGTCCTTGCCCTCAGGGACAGAGCTGGCCTTCCGGATACCAGCGGAAGCCAGCGGGGGAAACAAGTATTGGGTGAGAAATAAAGCTGGGCACCAGACCATTACTTCTCACCCTCATGTTCCTGTGGGGCTTGCACGGCCCAAGTCCGACTCCGGGGACAAGGACGAAAGAATGGCAAGCCCCTGGATTTCCTTTAACGGAATTCCCATTCGCATCATTTGGAGGGGTAGGCACTTACCCCTCCAAGCACCAATTTAACCAGTGCCTAACCGCCAACCTTACAAGTTGTGACGATTTGCTACGCAGTAGGCAAAAACCAAATGGCACCAGCCAATCAGCCAGATGGCAAAATTCCTACCAGGCCCTCGCACCAAGGCGAACGACCCCATGACAGGCATAGCAAGGTCAAGCAATCCTTCAATACCCCCCTTAAACAAGGGAGGGAGGGCGGGTGATCCGATGCAAAACGGCCAAGAGGCCGTGCCAACGTCTGGCCCCTGTATATATAGACTCTGACCCCTCCTCTGAATTGGCAACAATCAAAACACCCCAGCAACCCAGTTTAACCATTTAAATGGTCGGGATTCAACTAAATTTGCCTAGTCACTGGAGGGTGGCCTGTTCCCAACCGCAACACGTGCTCTCTGCTAGGGAGAACACGCTTTGCGTGTTGAGTCACAGTAGCCCCCCAATAATTCACACTTCACACATCAATTTTTGTTTAAGGTTTTTGGCATAATTTTGGCCACAACTTTATTCAAATACAAAAATGTGAGTGGTTGCTTAGGCACTGGTTCCGACTATCTGTCCTTGCCCTCAGGGACAGAGCTGGCCTTCCGGATACCAGCGGAAGCCAGTGTGGGAAACAAGTATTGGGTGAGAAATAAAGCTGGGCACCAGACCATTACTTCTCACCCTCATGTTCCTGTGGGGCTTGCACGGCCCAAGTCCGACTCCGGGGACAAGGACGAAAGAATGGCAAGCCCCTGGATTTCCTTTAACGGAATTCCCATTCGCATCATTTGGAGGGGTAGGCACTTACCCCTCCAAGCACCAATTTAACCAGTGCCTAATCGCCATGGAGCCCTCAGCTCACCGCCAAACCACTCACAGCCCCAACCAAGACCTCAGCTTGGTCACCACCGCACCAATCCAATCCTCATTCCCTGAAGCGGAAAGGTGCATGCCATCAGCTTGGAAAAAGGATGGCCTCTCAAAAAGAATCTCGGGGTGGGAAATTGCATCGCCACCAGCTCCAAAACTTTTTTGACCACAGCAGAATTGATGCGTTTTCTGGCCCTTTCAGTGGCAGCCGGGCAACGACTGCCCTTCCAAACGCAGCGTTGCAAAAGCTTTGACCAAAAAATTCTCGCTGTCGGCACCATTGCACGCAGCGTCTCCAGGTCACCCAAAATTGCAGCACGTAGTGACAAACAGTCCATGGGCACCAGGCCGTTCTCACCAAGCTGCACCACAATAGCAGCTGGCGGCCCCTCCAGGAGCAACTGCCTCCGGATACTTGGCAGGAACTCCGACCAGCGCATCCCACATCTGGACAGCCAAGACAAGCGAATATGTGGAGGAAAGCCGAAATCTGGACCCAATCCAGATTGCCGTGCTGCGACGCCAGCCCAATGGACGATACTGTGCCCCACAATCCAAACACGGGTCACCGCTAAACCTGATAAATAAGATGAAACAAGCAAAAATTGTAAGACACCAATAATGTTAACGAACATAATCTTTGAATGCATTCGATTTCCAACGACCTGTATTTTATTTCCACTGCCTTATTAACATGCTTTCCGGCCTTCTTGGTGGTACGTTTGTCTAGGCATTGGTTCCCGACTAGCTGCACCTGACCTCAGCAGGGCAGCACTGACGACTGGGCCCCACCATATCGTCAGTACCAGCAAACATTGTGGGGGAGCAATGAATCCCAAGGCAATCGCATCCCGCCAGGTGTCGTTCCCCATAGGGGAAAGATGCACCCCATCTGCCCTAAAGAGGGCAATAGCCTTGAAGAAAATTAGGAGGGTGCAATATTACAGAACCACCTAAAGCAAGGACCTATTTTATTTTATTTGTTATTTTATTTACTTTATTTATTTTATTCTATTATCCACTGCCTTATTAACATGCTTTCTGGCCTGCTCGGTGGTAGTTTGTCTAGGCATTGGTTCCCGACTAGCTGCACCTGACCTCAGCAGGGCAGCACTGACGACTGGGCCCCACCATATCGTCAGTTCCAGTAAACAGCATGGGGGAGGAATGAACCAGGATCAGACTCAAGCTCACCCCAAATGCTCCCAGGGACTCTTGCATGGCCCTACCCCTCAAAAGGGGTCGACAAAAGCATGGCGAATCCTTGGATTCCTTTAATGGAACATCTTTGCGCATTGGAGGGGACAGGTGCTCCAACCCCCCCTCCAGACCACCTTGAACCAATGCCTTAAATTATTTTGAGTCCAGGGAGAGCTGCCATCAACTCAATCCAAGCCCTCTTGCATGCAGGAATGCAAACTTATGCTGGAGGAAGACAGCAAATCATTCTCGCCCAGCTGTACCACCAGCCCTGCGGGAGGACCTGCACAGGTCACACTCGACCGCACCAAAGGAAGGATCTCCTCCCAAAGCATTCCCCATCTGGACATCCAGTATATGTTCACATGGGCAGGAAGACTGAGATGACGCCCCAGTCCAAACCCGTCAACATGCTTGCCAGCCTAGTGTACAATGCTGTGGCCCAAATGTGCACAGCTGCTCCTATGAAAAAAGGAAACAACAGACAAGCATCAGCACAGACATCACTGTGACACTTCCTGATATAACCCTTGTCAGCGTCAGACTTCCAATGACCCGTATTCACAATCCTGTCTACTGACAGGCCCCCAGTGTGCAGCCTTTGCAGCAGCACCTAATCGTAAGGAATGAGGAGTGTTCAGCGGTAAGCAAGCCGCAGGCTGTAATAACTGGTGCACGACGTAAGCACATTGATGCCGGGCTAATGGGAACCCATTTTCATGCACTAGGAGCGGGCCAGCCCCCAGGGAATAAAAAGCCAAATATTCTGTTATCCATAACCGGGCAAGGGCCCTCCTCACCTGTGGCGGGAAGCCTGATTGTGGCACTCCTGCCCACTAAATCTGTTTTAGAGTTACCAGCTCTAATGACAAGCTCCAAAGGATAAGGAAAAGTCCTGAAGCAATAAGCCTCCAGACTCTCAGCCCCGTGCTGGCTCCAACAACCATTTCCCCAACCCTCAGTGCGAAAATGCAATGGACTACTGAAAGGAGTCTCACCTTGATCTTTAACCCGCAGACAAGTTTTAACTTGTTGCAGATACTGCATAGGTAAAATTGACCGACTCCCTGCCCACTGTCCTATGAGGTTGGAGCCTATTCCAACCTTCCAAGGCCCTGCGCGCTGCAAACTTTATACAAGGGTCTCTGAAAAAATAAAGCTTCAATGTAATAGACATTGCAGCGGACTGAATTCGGATAGTTATAACCGCATGCCCAATCTGCAGCAGGTGGACCAAATACTGCAGGATCTGCTCAGAGGATGGGGGCAAATTCTTCCGAATGGCCAAGAACTGCCAGCTTAAGGCTAAGAAATCCATCCAGGCCTTCCCATAAGAGGTAAAAGCAGAAGGGGAAATGGAAGCTGCCGCTCTCTGAAATTACTAATTGTTGTCAAAATGCCACAAGACTGGAAAAGTCTGGCAATAGCTGAGTCTGGAGCCCAGGATCTGAAGCGCTTCATCTGAAAATCGGATAGTGTCAGCATAATTTGGAGAGCAGAAAGCACAATATTAAACCTTAAGTGGCGCAGCTCGAAAGCATGAGCGGAGGGGCAGAGTCTGTGTTACAGCATGAGGACTGTTTTGCCAAGACGCTCACCACCACCTGGTTATCAGACCAAAAGCAGATCCGATGGTCACTGAACTCCTCGGGCCACGTGAACTGCTACTACAATGGGGAAAACTCAAGAAAAGTTATGTCACATGATTGCCTCACCACACCAGGCTTGAGGCCATAGCTTTGCACACCAGCAGCCCTTGAAATAAAAACCAAAGGGCAAAGATCCAGCAGCACCAGCATGAACCTGAAAATCCCTGAGCGGGTTCAAGGTATCCTGCCATGGCGAACTACTATTGCATACATTCAGGAATTGCTACCATCGCCTGATATCTGCCTTCACCATGCTTGGTAGGCATACACAAAGGTAAGGGGACCTCTGTCAGCATCGCCCTTGAGCCAGTGCCACCAACTGGACTCATCCACTTCAGCCCCAACTGGGCTAGGCGAGCTGGGTAGCACTTCCAGAGACCACCTTCTGCACAGGGACAGGTCAAAGTGCTGTGGACTCACAGCTTAAGAGTTGTGAGCACCGGATTCACTCCAACAAAAAGACAGTCGTCGCACCGCAGAGTACAGCAGAGTATATAAACAACTCAGAGAGCAGCTCTGTAGAATATCTTCTTTATTTAGCTTTAGCAACTAATCTACACTTAATGACCCACCCAGTGGTATTCAGAATATCACTCATGAAATCACTCAAGATATCCCTCAAGTAATTAAGGAACAAAAGAAGAAAAGGCACACTAATCTAGGAACTTCCTCTCTGCCCAGAACGTTGGAGGCTATACACCACACCCCTCAACAGTATTTATAGGAACTCAAACACCAGATTCTGCTCTGTTCCAGTAACAAGAAGCCGAAAGCACCAGCCTGAAGATGACGAGTGAGACCTCGTCGAAACGTCGCCCAGACACCCCGACTCTTACACGGGAAGACACCCGAAGACACCAAAACCTATCTTCTTTATTCTATCTACAACTATACAAACTATATACAGAGCTTAATAGGTCTAAGTATAAATAAATGCTGCACTGCACTGAGTGTCTGCAGCTGCCCTTAGCAGCAACCTTATCTCTACACATGATCTCTAACACTCAGTCTCTCTCCCTCTCCGACACTGACTGACTGACTGACTTGGTGCTGGAGCAGAATAAGTAGAGACCAGAACACGCCTCCTCCTTTCTGGAGAATCAGCAGACTCCTCAGGAGATTCTTGGATATGGGAGGGGTGAAATCTAGGCAGCCTGGCCTAGTGGGAAGATTAGTTAAGTGACCCAGCAAGATCGGATCTGGTGAAGCATCACTTGCTACAGAGGAAGTATTACAAATTAACTTCCTTCAAGGCAGACAGCTTCTCCATAGCCAAGTGGTATGTTTTAGCAACGATATCCAACTGGATCCCTAAATAAAATGGGAATATGGGCAAAAGGTATTGAGCTATTGCTTGCCAGCTTCCAGCCCCCGCTTGGGCAGGGGGCATCTTGTGCTGCCATCATGATATGTAAATTTACAGGGCCGATGCTGGCCTGAACCCCTAAAGAAGTCCCAACCAAGCTGCCGCCAAGCCAGCTTCCTTTTCAGACACACACTCTGTGCAATGCAAAAACACACTCCGTGCAGTGCACACACTCTCCATGCAATGCAACTACACACTCCGTGCAATGCAAAAAAAGCACGCTCTGTGCAATGCAACTACACACTACATGCAATGCACACACAAACCCTCCGTGCAATGCAACTACACCCCGTGCAATGCAAAACACACTCCCTGCAATGCACACACCCTTCATGCAATGCGACTACACTCCATGCAATGCAACTACACACTCCGTGCACTGCACACCCTCTGTTCAATGCAACTACATATTCCGTGCCATGCACACACACTCCGTGCAATGCAAAAACAAAACAAAACAACACACTCTGTGCAATACAACTACACCCTCCATGCAATGCAGCTACACACTCCCTGCAATGCACACACCCTCCATGCAATGCAACTACACTCCATGCAATGCAACTACACACTCCGTGCACTGCACACCCTCTGTTCAATGCGAAAACAAACTCCGTGCAATGCAACTACACACTCCATGCAATGCACACACCCTCCGTGCAATGCAACTGCAAATCTCCTAGCAATGCAATGCAATTGCAGCCCGTGCAGCGCCGTGCTCTGCAACGCACGCAAAGGTGCTTTCTCCCAGTTGCATATTGCAAACATGGCGCCCGTTACATCCCTCGCAGTGAGGTAACCACCAAAAGGACTTAAGTGTCCAGGTGGAGCAATAGGGGAGCATGCAGCTGTCCCATACAGGGACCAATCCTGCAACCTAGGCATTACCGGCACTATCCGCTGACCCAGTGAAACCAATTCTTCATGGACCACATGGGGACACTATTGAGGCCGGAAACACTTCCAGGCCATCGAATTCTAGGGCAAAGCCCTAGGGTCACCTGCTAGGCCAGGCATAAATGTTTCCAGCGAAATAGCAGAGTTGAGGTAGCCCACAGCTTGTCCAGGTACCCCTGCTTGCCCTTTTAGAGGGAAGCACCCCTTCAAGAAACCCAAAGTTCTTTTATCACAAATGGGCCGAACTACCCAGCAACAGAATAGCCCATAAGGAGCAGTTTGTTTTGTTTTGTTATAACAATGGCTAAGAGGGGTATATGAACCCTGTCTCCCAGGTCCTAGTCCTACACTTTAGCCACCAAGCCACAATGGCGCGTCTCTAAAATGGCAGTCGCCACTATCAGGGCAAAACAAACTTAAAGAAAATAAACTTGTTCAGAAACAGCATAGTTCAAGAACATATACAGAGTGCTCATAGTCCTTGGAGGCACAGGGAGCCATAAAGCCAACCTTTGGGGATACTATAAACGAAAGTGATACCAGCTAAGCTGGGAACAGCCCTGACTAGCCCCACAATTTCAACAAGAGAAATGGGGGAAACCTTTTTGCGAAAGAAAGCCCCTAACGGGGGCTCTCTCCCTATTGGGAAAGGCAAGCCACAGATACAGGGAGAATCTTCCTACAGGGCAGGGTAAGGGGTGGGGTGGGAAATTGAACAGGAAAAGGGGGGAATTAAATTATTTAAGGGACTAGAGAGGATTAAAAAGAAGGGGAAAATAAAGAAATAAAGAAATGTAACCAGACAATGAGAAGATTGTCCAAGTGCTCCATGTGATCCGATGCAAAACGGCCAAGAGGCCGTGCCAACGTCTGGCCCCTGTATATATAGACTCTGACCCCTCCTCTGAATTGGCAACAATCAAAACACCCCAGCAACCCAGTTTAACCATTTAAATGGTCGGGATTCAACTAAATTTGCCTAGTCACTGGAGGGTGGCCTGTTCCCAACCGCAACACGTGCTCTCTGCTAGGGAGAACACGCTTTCCGGTAAAGCAGTTGTCATGCGCTTAGTGTTGGTAGTTTTGAGTTGCTGTTAATGTGTTATGCAGAGCCAAGTGGGAGCTGAAGAGGAGTCTATCGTGCCAACATTTGAAGAGTAGAGTGATTACCTGAACAGTACTTGCCCATCCAACCATTTTGAAAGAGGCAGGTCAGGAAAGAACGCTGAGGCATGCAGAGGACGTAAATACTTTCAATTTCTGCTCAACGTTACAAAAAACAAAAAAACGAACAAAATCTTTGTCTGCTCCGTCATTCTTTTCATCTTCTTTGGAGAAGTCAAAGGCCAAGTACTGAGAAGACACGCCGCTTCTAATTGAATTCTAAAACTATACAGCTTCATAAACTCACTGAAGTGAATACGATCATATTACCCAATGATTCCGGCGAGTCTTAAGTCATTTTGTCTTCCTGCTAACGGGGGAAAGAAAGGAAAAAAATACCTTGCATGCTCATTGTAGGAGTCATAAACATGGATAATTATGCATAATTATGGAGATTAAGTTCCAATTAAGGTTCAATTTCTGTAATAACCCTTTCTTTAAAAAAAAAAAATTCTTTTAAGGTTTTTCTTCTTCTTCCAATAGCAGTAATGAAGACCAGGGTAACTCAGGTTAGTGAGCCTTCTGATAAACACCATCGTTGTCAATCTGGGTTGTTTGCATGCCCTGCTGTTCTCCAGCAGCGTTTAGTATTCAAGTGTATTATTCCTTTTGCTTCAGCAACTTTTAACAATTCCCCATAGCAGCATAACAGTGCAGATGTTTTATATTGTACAGCAAACACTCTGTTAGCCACACTGGAAGAGGCATAAAGGTGAGGTTTGCCTTTTGAGAGAAAAGAATTAGGTATTTTCCCCCCAAGCTATTTCTATGTTTGCCAATTCCGTTACACCTAAAAAAATGACCTTTAAGTCTCCTTGTGCCTGAACTTAGCAATGATTCACCCATTACTTTAGGTGGTGATGAGGGTCATTGTGAGACATTTCCCCCTTGCCTATTCCCGAGTTGCTACTGACATTTCACATGAAAGTGAAATTTACAGACATGCCATCTCATACAAGAAATGTAAAGTAAAGCAAGATGTTCCTACTCAAGCCGAACATGTAGAAAATCATTGACAGTGTATATATAATAAACAAAGACCAGTAGAGCTGAGCCAAAACTTCTTCTGGGACATTTTTCTGACAACATTTCTGAAGTTTTTCTTTGCTTAGGGTCTTCCTCTTCCATCTGCCTTTACCTCTCACACAGTTTTAACTGTTCTTTCATTTATAAAAATACTTGTGCACCACAATTTCATTAAAAAATCAAAGCAATTTCATACAAAAATACATACACACAATAAAAACCACATAAAAGTTAAAATCAGAGCTCATCAGCTAACTGTTCCAAAAAATATTCTCCTAATCGTCCGCATAAGCCTGGCAATTTCAGCAAACATTTGAAGGTTAAAATAGAATATGACTGCTGAACCTCTATTGGAAGAACACTCTGCAGGTCAAGGCTGACTACACTAAAGACCCAGTTTCACATCCATGTCAAATGAACCTCGACATCACCAGCTCAGGGGACAACCAATGACACTCCTGCCGATGACTAACCTGAGATATAAGAGTTCTGGCAATCCCGAAGGTGACACAACTGGTTCAGGGATTTGTAAATTAATATAAGGATCTTGAACCTGGGTCAGTAGCGTATGGGCAGCCAGTGCAGAAGCTTTCACAATGGTGCCACATGTTGTCAGCCACCAATCTACACCATGGTCTGCCCCTGTACTGAGCCAGCATCTACTATCGCAGCCCAAGGTCCACCAATACTTGAGGAGTCACATATTTCCCTTCTCTCCACCACTGCAAATTCTGACAAAAGATTCCATTTTATGCAAAAGAAAGCAAGGAAATAAAGTCTAATATACTATTGTCAGTTACATAATTTATTCTGACTGCTGAATTTGGCTTGTCTTATAACAAAAAACAAACTAACTATAATTTTGAAAGAGGTGATCTGTTTTCCAGATAGTGTTCAGAGATTATCAGTCCTCACAATATAAATCTGTATAATTGAGAAAGTGTGGCTCTCTGTTGAGGAATGTCATACAAAACTCAGAGAAAGATGACACTGAAACATGTATTCTGTCTTACACACATTTTATTTTATTTAAAAGCTTTTATAAATGGCTTAATATTTTGTATATAAAATCTCTAAGGAGAATACAAGAATACAACATGAAAAATAAAATAGTATCATAAAAACCGATCTATAACATAAAAGCCAGTAAAAATGTGATTAAAAACTAGAATTCAGGAACAACGTGGGGCAATCTTTCTTTTAAAGACAAGCACAACAAGGACCAATCTTTAAGAGTCAGGAAACACCTGGGCCAAAAAATGTCTTTACTAGATGCTTACCATGTTTAAAGATCAAACATTTTGAACCTTTTGGTGTTTGGGTGTGGACTCAAAGGTTTCTGGGATTAAATATTTGCTGCATTAAATCAATGGACAGGGCTTGCAAATAAAATTCTTTTACTGGCTAGGACTGCCCATGGGACCATCAAATGAGCATCCTTGTAATAAAGAAATTATAATGCACCAATAACATGCTGGAAATATTTAAAAGATCTGGGTGTGCTGTGATATTTTAAGTTTTCTTTTATTCTCCAATTATAGTTAAGTAAGAAGAAGAAGAAGCAGCCCTATCCTTACCTTTGTTTCCCTGCAGCTGCCTCTACAAGTTCAGGCACTTGGGGGCACATTACTTTTAAAAGAACATCATCCTGACCTCTGCGAAGGGACCATTCAACAGAAGTCCCCAATGAAATGCTGGTGTGCATCTGAAAGGCAACAAAGGTTGTCAGCAGATGGTTCTTTCAATGTACAATATGTCACAACATTTCCTCCACAAGGCCCTTTCTGGTGCATTCTCACTAGGGACCAGGTCAGTCTGGATCAGATACCCCTGTCAATCATGCAAGCTGCCTGCAAGCCAGGAGTGCGGTTATGATGGGCAAAGATCAATGACTGTCCTTCAAAACACTGTAGTACTTGACCTCACCTTGTACAAAACCCGGTGGAAGGAAAAGAAATTTACTTCTCTTATGATTAACATCTAATGAGCACAAGAGATCAAGACAGGCACAGTTGCAATCCATATTTAATTATGAAACTAAGTGTCAGTTCTCCTGAAATGGAAAAGGTTTAGGAAAAAGTGAGCATCTGAAGATTGGCTAAATGGTTACCACTAAATGGTCATCACTTGTCCCCATAGAGACAGTCTGAGAAGGCAGTAGGGGGCCAACACATTGGTCCTACTTTCTGGCAAGACCTGTTCCCACAAATGCCACTCTTTCCACACATCTGTTGGAAGTGAGAAATTTAGTTCCCAAAACTGACTTACTGTGTGGGCTCAGTAAAGGAGGCAGTGAGAGGGAGAAGCCACACTTTACGGCCAAAGCATTCATACTTCCCTGAGAAAGAACACTGTGGAGTCTGAAAGTGTTCCGTGATAATGCTACAGCTTTCACATAGCACCCTTTGGCCACAAATGGCAATTAAACATAATAGTTAACCTAAGGGGGATGTATGGAAGTAAGAGCTGGACCATAAAGAAGGCTGGTCGCCAAAGAATTGATGTTTTTGAATTATGGTGCTCGAGGAGACTCTTGAGAGCCCCATGGACTGCAAGAAGATCAAACCTATCCATTCTGAAGGAAATCAGCCCTGAGTGCTCACTGGAAAGGACAGATCCTGAAGCTGAGGCTCCAATACTTTGGCCACCTCATGAGAAGAGAAGACTCCCTGGAAAAGACCCTGATGTTGGGAAAGATGGAGGGCACAAGGAGAAGGGGACAACAGAGGACGAGATGGTTGGGCAGTGTTCTCGAAGCTACCAGCATGAGTTTGACCAAACTGCGGGAGGCAGTGGAAGACAGGAGTACCTGGCATGCTCTGGTCCATGGGGTCACGAAGAGTCAGACACGACTAAACAACTAAACAACAACAAAGGAGGACTTGTGTAGACAAAGACAGTATATCTGGCTGTATACCATCAGGGAAGGACTTTTGCGATCTGCCTTGCTTCTGAGCCTTTTAGGGGCAAGTGGCTCACCACTACAGGAAACAGTATGCTGGACTTGATGGGTGTTTTGTCTGATCCAGCCAGGGCCACCCCTGCCATTTGGCAGAATCAGGGGAGTTTCATAGGCCAGAAATTGGCTTTACCTGCTGAGCAGCAGCCTGAAGAAGCAGAAGGCAGTGTGCCTCCACCTGCTGCTGATCAGCCTTCTTGGTCCTGATGTGAGCCAGCTGCCTCCAGCTTTCTTAAGATGGGTTTCCAGCCTCAGTCAGTTGTGGAAAGAACATTTGTTGTTCCTGGCTAGATCTTGCTGCTACATGTGACCTTGGACTCTTGGCTTCCTTGACCCCCGGACCATCTGACTCCATGAACTGAGATACTCATGACCTTAAGACTGGACTGAACCTTGCATACCAACTCTGCCTCCAGCAAGTACCCCCCTGAGCCTTTGCTGGTTGGCTGGCCTCTCCCACCACTGTACTGTGCCATGACTACGACAGGGGGTGCATCAGGTCACAGGTGCCAGGGGCAATAGATGCAGCCTCCCACCTTTTCTGATTCCCCTGGCTGCAACTCTTCTGTTGAAGGACAGAGCTATGTGTCAGTGGCCTATCCTCCACCCCAATGACTACTCCTCTGCAATCAGGTGCGGTGGGGGCCATTAATCCTGTTGCTCCCGTTGCTCTGTCCGAGCTCCTGCCAACCCAGCAGTTCGAAAGCACACCAGTGCAAGTAGATAAACTGGCACCCCTGTGGCAGGAAGCTAAACGATGTTTCCGTGTGCTCTGGCTTCCATTACTCCGGAAGTGGTGTAGTCATGCTGGCCACATGACTCGGAAAGCTGTCTGTGGACAAATGCTGGTTTCTTTGGCCTGAAAGCAAGATGAGCGCCACAACTGCATAGTTGCCTTTGACTGGACTTAACCATCCAGGGTTCCTTTTTATTTTTACCTAATCCTGTTGCTACCATTGAAGTGGGCTCTGTATGTGCAATGGGGATGGGGTGCCATCAGCAAAACGTGCCACACAGGCCCTGGATGCAGAAGGGCATTTCTTACATTCTTAAAAGCTTGCAAAACACAATCAAAGTCTTCTGTCCCATTTTGATACTGTGTCCAGCATTCCCTGGGCCTCTGTTTTCAGTTACGGACTTCGTGCAGAGACCGTGCTAAGTAAAACACCTGGTGTTAGAAAGCAAATCAAACAGAAAACATCTATTATGTGGAAGGACCTTTATTATAACGTCGATTTGGGGATTCTACAAAAGTCTGGCCTTCTAACCTCCTACCATCTCTTCTGCTGCAGCCAGTAACTAATAGCCAAACAACAGATGACACCCCCAAGGCTCTGTCTTTTGGCTGTCACTTGAAGGAAAGTGCCTGCAGGTAAAACAAGGACACTGAACCTTCCTTTTTTGGGTGCTGGCTAGGAGTCCTGCTGGCACGACTGCCCTCTGCAGATGCATCAAAAAGAAATGATGAGCGGTATGTAGAGGGGGACCTAACAGGGAGAAGTGAGGAAAACAACAGAAAGGCATCAGTCGACCACTAATAAATGTGGATGAACGACTATGTAAATGGCTGCTTCGCACAATTATTCCGGAGTACATCTAAGATTTTGTAAGTCTAAACATGTAAGATGGGAATACAATGAACAGGTATCTGAAGACACAAGTATTGCTCAAGTATTAGGGAACTGTGATTGGCTGAAGCAGTGGTGTGTATATACCTGGAACGTGTGTGGTCTGTACAGCAGCAGCTGCTTTCATCTTGTCTCTTTCCAACCACAAGGTACATACCAGATCAGCCAACTCCTCAACTGCAAGAGTGAAGTGTGCCACTGATATCCATTTGGCCAAACTGGGTGCTTCCTGAACCAGAAGCTTGAGAAACTCCACTCCCCCCCCCCCCGTTCCCTGCCTACCATCCACATTCAGTGCCTCGGTTCCACTGAACTGCCCAGCTCTCTCTCATTCCTCATTCTGCCACAGTTGTTAAATATTGTTAACAGTTGTGACGTTTTGCGAAAATGCAAAGGAATGTGGAATCGGCATGTCAGCCTGTTAATGAACAGCGCCGTTCAATGGACAGATCTTAGCTAAAGAAAGAAAGAAAGCTTCCTGCTATAATTTCAACAGGATAAGCAATCAATCAGGCTGCCATAAATTCAGCTGCCAGAGAATTTGAAATATTCCTTTGGGACCAAACCTTGCCAGGGTTGGGCATACACACATCTGCCAGAATAATAATGTGGTAATTACCCTTCAGTCTTATTGTTTATCTTGTACACCATCTCCAAACACTTCTCACATAATATAATACAATTATGTTTTTGCTAGATAATCAAGGTTGTCATTCTTTATTTCACTTCTTTGAAAAGTTGCAGAAATCTTTGGGGTGCAAAAAAGAAAAATCCATAATGCATACATACGCCGAGCTCTGTCAACAGCTATTAGCTGTGATGGCTAAGTGGAACCTACACATTCAAAGGCAGATCAGAATACTAGATGGGAGGACAAACCGGCAGAAGTGTGGGTTGCCTTGTAAGTCCTGCTTCTGAGCTCCCCAGAGGCGTTGACTGACACCACGCTGGATTTCATGGACTTTTGGCCTGATTCATCCAAAGGGGAGGCCTCATATTGCCACATAACGCAAAGCAATGGGCATTCACAGTATAGACCAGAGGGATGCAATGTGGTGCCCATTAGCACCAGCCATAATGGCCAGTGGTGACAAATGATGGGAGTTGTAGTTTAACGACATTTTGAGGAGCACCACATTGCCCACTCCTGGTACAGACCAACAAATGAGATCTGCAACAGCCTGTTGCCTGTGGAGTGCTCCAGTTCACTGCTCTTTTTGGAGAGCCAGTTATGCCCTCTGCCAGGATACTCCATTTCAGTCCTCCTCCCACATAGTTTTCCATTACTCCTTCCCCCGCGCCTGCTAGCAGACTATGACTATTTCATGGCCACTGAGTATGCTCACAGCTCCTGAGTCTGTTGGTACCTTCCTTTTTGTGCATGGGGGTGTCAGTCTGCCTAACAAAAGCATTGGCATTCATGCCTGAACTCCAGTAATAAAAAAAAAGTGATAGATAAGACCTTCTGCACTCATCCAGATGGCCTACCTTGCATACGGCTTGTTAGCATGCCAGGGCTCTGGCCTGGGCAGGAACTATACTGGCATCCTAATATGGCACACACAAGCAAGAAGATCCAATTTAAATTAAATGGCTGGTACATGGTAATTCACATGGATAATGTGCTCAGCATCCATATTTAAATTGTGCCGAAATTTCAATTATCCCAGTGGATTCACCTTTGAGATAGATGTACCTTTAATCTCAGTCCTCAGCTTAATCATTACCTCTGCTAGGTACGTTTCTCGTAGCATATGGTCTGATTTACACATCCATGTTCATGATTTGAAAACTGCAACTTCAAGAGTCGGCTCGCATTTTTTTACTAGGCCATCAAGCCCAGATAGGATGTCCACATCATCTTGGGGCACGCACAGTCCTTTTCAGTAGAGCTGGTTAACACTTTCAGTCATCAAGGGGAAAGTAATGAAGACGGTTGCCCTTGAGTGATATGCATACATTGGTTCTTCTTCAAAATGGGAAGCATAATGGTTCAAATCGCAGAAGTGAACTGAGAAATGAGATAAGGAAATGCTCGCTGCTATCTTCAGGGACACCCTGAGTGATTCCACAACTGCACAGCAAAAGGACTGCATAGTGTTTTGGCAAGAGGACGAATATCCCACTGGCTTCCAGGCACCAGGCTAAGTCCCTCAGCTTGGAGAATTTAGCTTTAGTACACTAAGTCGGCCTTAGCTTTGTATTTTAAAAAAGGAAACAAGTTTGTTGCATTAATATTTAAGCCAGGAATGGCTAACCTTTCTCGTATGAGGGTGGCATTCACCCTTGGCTGACTCTCTGGGGTCAGTATGGGTGTGACACATGCACAATAAGGGTGCACATGCGCCCTCACACACAGAGAAACACGCAGCTTCCCCTTGCTGAGCTGATCCCTGTATTGCTGCTTCCTTTTTTTTTTTAAAAAAAGATATTTATTGAAAGTTTTTAAGATATAACAAAAAAAGAAAAATAAACATACAAAATAAAAAACAGTTAAAAACACACTTTAATTTTCAATAACATAACTTCCATACACTTATTTCCTCGGACCTCCTCGGACCTCCTTTCTTTGTATTCCAGTTCAATTTGTTAGTTCAGCAAATCCTTACCATTAAACTTTTACCCATTTGTGAGCCTACCGATTCCTCGCTGCTCATCCAATGAGTGACCTGGTCATTTGGACAACTCTCTCCTAATCTCTGGTGCTTGGCTGTCTGGTTTTGAGGAAGAGAAGGGCACTTGTGTTGCTCTTCAGGCAATGTGGGGAATATTCCCTTAACACACTGCAGTAAGATTTTCTGTGAGCTGCAAAGCCTGTGAAAGTTACAAAAGAAGTGAAGCCATGACACAGTCAGGGTGATGTTTTGCAGGGCCATCCAGTGGCGTAGCGTGGGGGGTGCAGGGGGGGCCAGGCCGCACCGGGCACAACATCTGGGGGTTAGGGTTAGGGGGCGCAAATCCACGGGTTAGGGGGCACAAATCCACGGGTTAGGGGGCGCAAATCCACGGGTTAGGGGGCGCAAATTACTTGCCTTGCCCCGGGTGCTGACAACCCACTGGGGCCATCTTAAGCATATCCAGCGCCGTGGTGCAAAGATCCCTTTGGCGCCTCGCTCCCCCATTTCCCAGAGTTGTTTTTTTATATATATATAATTTTTTATTGATTTTACAAAGTTTTTTTAAAACACAATACAAACATATAAAAAGACATACAAACACACATAACTTCGTAACCTTAATCTCATAAACCTTGTTTCTCGGACTCTTCCATACCTCCCCTTTCTGCATCCCAATGTCCAAAGTTTTTTCAGCAACTTCTAATGATTCTGTCAGAAATATGTCTTACTCATCTTTCCTCCAATCTATTCTTATATCGCTGAAACCCTTTCATTCTCAAAGCCTTGACATTTTAACCTCCATCAAGTTTATAATAGTCCTTAAGATAAATTTTAAATTTCTTCCAGTCTTCTTCCGTCGTCTCCTTCCCCTGGTCACGGATTCTGCCAGTCATCTCAGCCAATGTCATGTAGTCCATCACTTTCATCTGCCACTCCTCCAGAGTGGGTCATTTCCCAGAGTTGTTGACCTTTTCCCAAGCCTCTGTGGGGATCACTCTGCTCCTGCGGAGGCTTGGGAAGGAAGCTGCACCCTTCCAACTATATGGCTGGCAGGCGTGCAGCTTCCTTCCCAAGCCTCCGCGGGAGGAGAGCAATCTCCACAGAGGCTTGGGAGGCAAGCTGCATGCCCCCCAGCTATATGGTTGGTGGGGCACAGCTGGTGGGCATGCAAGGAAAGGGGAGGCCACCGGCAGAGCCACACAGCTCCCCCACTCACTGGGGCGCCCCTGAGAGGCCAGCGCCCTAGCGCAACGCGCCAGTAAGCCCAATAGGAAACACAGCTCTGATGTTTTGTGTGACACAACCCCAACATTTCACCGTGATGCGATCACTTGGCAGAACATAGGCACAACACTAGCTTAAATATGGGGTTTAACTTAATACCAGAACACCAGGTTACAAGGTTTTGCTGTGGGGCTCCTCCTACTTCTCTCCTTAAACCTGGTAGAAGGAAAGCGAGCTTTTAAAATAGTGTTTTATGTGGTTGCCAGATCACATGATTGAACTAAACATGTTTGAATCTATCTAAACTTCCCCCCACCCCCAATTACCCTGGAACACCACTTTTGGGGGACTTACTGTGAGCTGCCGTTTTGAGCTGGGGTTGTGGACTTAATGCTTGCTGAGCTTGGAATGGGTCACCTGAGCTGGAGATTTGTTGTGCCCTAAGCTGCTCATGCTATCAGATCGTGCCATAGTATTGCCCCCTTAAACTAGGTTCCATAGTAACACACTAGCAAAAATTAAATAGGTATTCGTTTCCCAGTTGATTGCTCCTACAATTAGCATACATTGCCTCCAGC
Source organism: Podarcis vaucheri (assembly GCF_965113315.1). Lineage (NCBI taxonomy): Eukaryota > Metazoa > Chordata > Lepidosauria > Squamata > Lacertidae > Podarcis > Podarcis vaucheri. Next base: position 106,149,418 of record NC_138762.1, read on the forward strand.
TAAACTAAAAATAAAAGTCATTTTCCTGAATTGGTGTTCAAATCAAATAATAAAAGAGGACAATAAGAAATCTGTCATGATTACAGGGGTCACCTAGAAATTTGCAGACTAACAGCAGGTTCTAACAGATTGATGTTGAATCCTGGCAAGACAAAAGTACTGTTTTGAGGAGACAGGGGGAGGAGGAGTGTGGGGGACTCCCTGGTCCTGAATGGGGTAACTGTGCCCCTGAAGGACCAAGTGCGCAGCCTGGGAGTCATTTTGGACTCGCAGCTGTCCATGGAGGTTTTTTGGGAAAGGTGTATTTCAATATTTTTTTTAATTCATCGTAAATAAGTCCCCAAAACCTTTTCACCTCTTCACAGGTCCACCACATGTGGTGAAAATTACCCTCTTTGGTTTTGCATTTCCAGCATGTTTTGTCTCCTGTCTTGTACATTTTTTCCAATTTCACAGGTGTGATGTACCATCGATACATCATCTTTTCCATATTTTCTCGGAGTCCAACACATGCTGTAAATTTCATGCCCTTGTTCCAGAGTTTCACCCAGCTGTCATACTCTAGATTATATCCAAGATCTATAGCCCATTTAATCATGACCTCCTTTATTTCTTCATCTTTAGTCTCCCAATCTAACAGTTGGTTATACATTTTAGATAAAAGTTTGGAGTTACTTTCTAAAATTTCCACCTGATATCTGGACTTTTTTACATTCATCCCGGGTTTTTTTGTGTTCGTTCCATAGGGCATTAATTTGGTGGAATTGTAACCATCCTGTTAAATTATCCTTTAACTCTTCATATGGTCTAATTTTCCATCCTTTTTCTGATCTTACCAGGAGGTCTTCGTAAGTCCATCTTTCTCCTTCCATGTTTAGTTTTTTAATTGTTAAAATGTCAATTGGTGATAACCACCAGGGGGTGTCTTTTTCAATAAGTCTTTTGTTCCTATCCCATACTTCGAGCAACGAACCTCTAATGATGTGATTGGAGAAGCCCTTATGTACCTTCTCTTTGTTGTGCCACAAATAGGCATGCCAACCAAATCTGATGTTAAATCCCTCTAAGTCTAACAAATCTGTATTTTTCAAAATAATTCATTCTTTGATCAAGCAAAGGCACGCGGCTTTGTAATATAATTTCAAGTTCGGGACTGCAACCCCCCCCCTCTTCGATCTGTGAGTAGCTTAAATTTAATTCTTGCTCTTTCCCCTTGCCAGATAAATCTGGAAAGGGTTTTTTTGCCAATCCTTAAAGTTTGCCGTTCCTCTGATCACCGGGATATTCTGGAATAAAAACAACAGTCTTGGAAGTATGCTCATCTTAATTGCAGCAATTCTTCCTGACCAGGAGAGTTTTAACCTACTCCAGATGTCTAGATCTTTTTTAATCTCTCTCCAGATCTTTGTATAGTTGTCTTCTACTAGGTTTATATTTTTCGAGGAGACCCATATTCCCAGATATTTCACCTTTTTCGTCACATTGATTCCTGTTTGTAACTCTAGCTGGTTTCTTAAGTCTTCAGTCATGTTTTTTGTCAGAATTTTAGTTTTCATTTTGTTTAGCTTAAAGCCGGACAGTTTTCCAAATTCTTCTAATAACTCTAGAACTTTACCGGTACTTTCTACGGGATCTTCTAACGATATTACCAAATCATCGGCATAAGCCTTTAATTTATACTCTTTTTCTCCAATTCTAATTCCTCTTATTTCTGATGTTCTCCTTATTTTGTTTGCAATTATTTCCAACACCATAATGAATAAAAGGGGGGACAACGGACACCCCTGTCTTGTACCCTTCGAAATCTCAAAGGAATTAGTTAGATTGTTGTTAATATTCAGTTTAGCGCTTTGACTTGAATAAAGGTAAAGGTAAAGGTACCCCTGCCCGAACGGGCCAGTCTTGACAGACTCTGGGGTTTGTGCGCCCATCTCACATCTATTGGCCGGGGGCCAGCGCTGTCCGAAGACACTTCCGGGTCACGTGGCCAGCGTGACAACGCTGCTCTGGCGAGCCAGAGCCGCACACGGAACGCCGTTTACCTTCCCGCTGGTAAGCGGTACCTATTTATCTACTTACCCCCGGGGGTGCTTTCGAACTGCTAGGTGGGCAGGCGCTGGGACCGAGCAGCGGGAGCGCACCCCGCCGCGGGGATTCGAACTGCCGACCTTTCGATCGGCAAGCCCTAGGCGCTGAGGCTTTAGCCCACAGCGCCACCCGCGCTGAATAGATCGCCTTTATTCCTTCCATGAACGGTCCTTCTATCCCTACTGTCTCCATGCTTTTTAATAAAAACCACCAGGATACGTTGTCGAAAGCCTTTTTGGCGTCGATGAAAATCAGTGCCGCGGGGATATCATTCCTGAGTTCCAGATATTCTATAATATTTATTATATGCCTTACATTATCTTTTAATTGTCTGTTGGGGAGGAATCCAGCTTGATCTTTATGAACCAAATTTACTAGGTGTTTCTTAAGTCTATTCGCCATTATTTCCGCAAGAATTTTGTAATCGTTATTAAGTCAAATGTTTGTATTAAGAATGTCAAATGTCAAATGTTTGTATTAAGAAATGCCATCTATTAAATACTTTAAAATTCTACTAAATAACATAAACCTCAGTAACAGAAACAGGTTTTCTGTCAGCATAGCAGCCTTGCGGAGAATAGTGTTGAGGTCCTTAATGAGTTACTTAGAAGTACTTAGGGCTTCATTCTCAGTACGGGCTCTACATCTCAACGCTTAACTTGTTAGGTTGATACTACATTAACTTCTCAACTTCCACAGCTGAAAAGTCTGAAGGGGGCAAATATTTAAATACAGATGTGTATTTAAAATACTTTCAGACTGTAAGCTTCATGGGAGCAGGGAACCAGGGCTGCCATACATCTGGATTTCCCTGCTTTGCCCTGGATCTTAGACAAGTCCATTGAAAAATCACATTTTTTGGCATTTTCCTGAAGAAAAGCTCAACAATTTCAGGGTCTTCCTAAAAAGCTCAAGAAGTTTTGGGGTGTCCTGGTTTTTACTTTTTGAAATATGGCAACCCTATAAGAAACTTGTATTAACCACTAGCAATAGCAATAAGATAAAATATACTGGGAATAGAGCTCATAGAATCATAGAATCATAGAGTTGGAATAGACCACAAGGGCCATCGAGTCCAACCCCCTGCCAAGCAGGAAACACCATCAGAGCACTCCTGACATATGGTTGTCAAGCCTCTGCTTAAAGACCTCCAAAGAAGGAGACTCCACCACACTCCTTGGCAGCAAATTCCACTGTCGAACAGCTCTTACTGTCAGGAAGTTCTTCCTAATGTTTAGCATAGCATAACTTCCTAAATAGTTATGCTATGCTACTGGCAGGGGACATGTTCAACCTAAGTGCTTGTCTTACAAGTAGTCTCATATAGGTCTAAATATCCTCATGTAAGCCTGTGGCTACCATTTACTTCAGGTGGGAAAGTAAAGTTCTGCACTTGGGGCCAGCACGGCTGTCTGGGGAAGTCCTGCACAGTCTCTCCTGACCCTTGGTGGCCCAGCCACCATGCAAGAGAACCAATGGGGGAAGCAGAAATGTTCTTTCTCCACCTTCTGAAATTAAGCGCCAAGATTAGCAAAAGGGACATTCATTTCCACTGCCGCCTCCCAATACACACACACACACCCACACACACACACACCAGGAGCCTAATCTAAGATGCAGGGAACTTTTTCAGCAGGGGGCCGGTCCACAGTCCTTCAGACGTTGTGGGGGCCCGGACTATATTTTGAAGGGGGGGGAATGAACAAATTCCTATGCCCCACAAATAACCCAGAGATGCATTTTAAATAAAAGCACACATTCTACTCATGTAAAAACACGATGAATCCCGGGCCAGATTTAGAAGGTGATTGGGCCAGATCCAACCCCCGGGCCTTAGTTTGCCTACCCATGTCTAAGAGAAACATTCCACCTCCTCTCTCAAACTTGATGGGTTTTTATCTTTTGAATAGTAACAATCACCCTCTGGTTCACTTCACGTGGGACTCTGAGTGAACTTGGTAGAATTAGGGCTGTGGTTTAAACAGTTTCATTTTCTGTCAGGCTGGCGCATCAGGCGGCATCTCAGTTCCCCACCCCTTCGACTTCCAGCAACATCACCCTGTTATTCAGAGCAGCTTCTTTTTACATGGTGTCAGTATTATAATGGTTTACCAATAATAACATTTCTGTTTCTGCTTGATTTCCCAGATGCACACTTTGGGAAATAGAATGGAGAAGTGTAGTAAAAAGCTTGGCAAATGCAATTATCCCGATGGAAGGAAATGTGACAGAGCTCTAAGTATTTGCACCATATTAGAAAAGGGAAGCGGGTAATTGTTCATATGACAAGAAAGAAACCAGGCCGGGACCACCTGTCACCCAGAATGTTGAATGGAGCCCACCAGCTACAGATGGTCACTCGTTGGGGGTGCTAAATGAATGGCCGTTTAACTCTTTCCACCATGTGATTTATTGGATCTATGCCCCACCCACTCTGTCCCGCCCCCAGAACCCTGTATACTCCACCGGGGGCGGGACAGGGTAGCAATTGCCCCCCTCCAATCCTATTTAAAAAAAAGTTGGCATCCTAGATTGAAATCTGTTAACAGAGGTCTTTGCTTCTTTGCACAGATGGTGATTTTGTATACCGAAAAAGGAACAAATGTTCTCAACTTTACATTAATCAAATTCATGTACCCTATAGAGACTTTTCACAGGTGGAGAGTGGGAAGATAGCAATTGCTACTACTAATTACTATGAAGTTCAGACCCATAATGCCCCCCACCCCCGCTTTCTCGGACCTAACAATTTTTTGAGAGTAGTATTAGGGAGCAAAAAGGATGCCTCTTCCAAATGTCGATAGTTGAATCCTATCGTCTAAGCATTAGTATATAAATATTACAACATCTACAAGTTTATGACTTGGATTGCTTGACATTTGCTTTTGCTTTAGCGCCAAAGTAAGAAATCAGCAGGAGGCTCGCAAGGCAGTGCTCTAAAAGACAATATTCAGTCCAGACGGGGAGAAAAAGATTATAGAAAATAAAAAGGTGAAATTTCGTGCTTGAATGTGTCATGGTATGAAGCATCCATACACTGGGGGAGGTGTCTCTTTTTTAAAATACAGGGGTTAAGCTACCCCAGCTGATCAGTGGGTATAAGCTACAGCTTCACACCAGAACTATCACAAGTGTACATAGTCTTTTGAATTGAATAGATTAGTTAACTCTAAATGCTCTCTAATCGCCCTGTTCATGGGGCCATCCTCACCTCCTGATAAGCAACTAAGGTCGGCGGGGAGGACAAGGCCCTAATTCCAATCCTCCAAAATGGCTAGCTAGCACTCCTGAGTCTGCTATTCCCTCCATAGCCCCTTTTCATTCTTTTGGTAAGTGGGGAGATCATGCATTGCCCCACACCCCCAATTAGCTGGATTTGGCCCAGAAGCATGCAGTTCCTCTACGAATCCATGGCTTTGATGGTGACTATCTAATTGAGTAGCTGTAGTTCTTCTTGACTGATTAATTTGGAATCCAACAATGATGTTTTCTGTATTAAAGTTCTTCTTCTTCTTTGGCGATCACTCGTAGCAGAGTAAGATTGTCTTCCATAAACACGGTTTTAACATTGAGTACATAAGTGACTGTGGAGGCCAATTCTGGATCCACACGTCCTACCACAGTGGGGACATAGGTTTCCGGGCGGGAGTTGATCATGGTGAGGGTTTGCCAAGTGTGCCTTCCTCTTGGCATGTTTCTCCCTTGTGTTCTGAGTTCAAGTGTCTTCAAAGTCCATGACACCTTTGGTAAAGACTTTTCTCCAACTGGAACGCTCGCAGGCCAGTGTTTCCCAGTTGTGGGTGTTTATACTATATTTTTTTTAGATTTGCCTTGAGACAGTCTCTAAAACTTTTTTGTTGACCACCAGCATTATGCTTTCCATTTTTAAGTTCGCAATAGAGTAGTTGCTTTGGAAGACGATCACCAGCCATCTGCGCAACATGACCAGGCCAACGAAGTTGATGTTGAAGAATCATTGCTTCAACACTGGTGATCTTTGCTTCATCCAGTACACTGATATTTGTTTGCCTGTTTTCCCAAGTGATGTGTAAGATTTTTCGGAGACAGTGTTATTAAAGTTAAGGCATCATGCACACTGGACTGGAGGAACACTGATTTCTCTTTGACTATTTGTGTTTATTATTTGTGCGATGGAAGTAATTGGACCAAATTGTGGGTTTCCCCTCACCCAAATAGCAGGTGCAGTGAGGTCACCCGGACCTGGGCCAAAACCATCTGTCCTCCACACTAGGGTCCCATTCCAGATCAGGAGTGGGTGAAGGCAACACTGGCAATTTCTTGAGGGGAAACTATGTGATTGAAGTAACATGTAGTTTAGCCCTGAGATGCTTGGTGATGTGGGCTTTCCCTGACGTGAACCCAAATCAGTTTTTTTACATGCAGGATAGGTATTTATTTGTACAGCTTGTCAACTAGTCCATTCATTTACATTCTGCATGTTTCACAAATTTGTGCTCAAAGTAGTTCAGAGAAAATAAATAGCCCACACTTAGAAATACATAAATAGCAAAATCATAAATCATGATAAAGGGGTGGGGAACCTGTAACCCTGCAGGTGTGACTGGACTACAATTGTCATTCTTTCCCAATCCTGTGTTAAACAAATTGTCCCAAGCAAAGGAAGATACTTCAGGATACAACAGTGTGTAATGAAAGGAGTCAGGCTTAGCAGGTAACCATTGATGGGAGGAGAGGGATGTTGCAAATACACAATATCCCTCCCCCTTCTAATCTCATCTGTGGCATGGAGAGCATGGAGTGGATCTACCCAAAAGTCCACTTTCAAGAGCTGAGCAGAGCGCTAGCCCTTTACTGTCAATCAATCACCCTTCTGTTAAACTAGTTGCAGTACAGGAATATCAAGAGCATTAGTGGGGGGTGGGAGTGGGGAGAGAATTCAAGCCATCCATTTCCCCACCTGCAGCTCAAAATGGTACCGCCTTACAGGACATATGTGATCTCAGGCTGCTGGCTGCTCTTCTAAGCCAGACGTCTTTTCAGCTCACAGCTGTGCTACACAATCTTGCTGCATGCGAGTTTTCCGAGTGTCATTCTTACATGGAAGATTGCAGCCGTAGAGGATGAAAAGGCGGGTGCTCTCTTCCCCCCCCTCGGTTTAGAATTTCCTGAGATTAAGTAGAAAGTGGAAAATACACAGTGGTGCATCTTTGGGATTTAGGTGTGTATATATATTACATAGCTTGTAGAAAGCTTCAAAGCATTATTCCAGCCTATAAACCATGTTCTTACAGAGTGACTAGAGCCATATTGAAGCCTCCTGCAAGAAATGAAGTCCTGATGATAATCTTTACTTCATTGACCGTGTATTCTTTTGCTATCTGTTTCCCTGCCAACTTTCCCATTCTCTGTTTCAAATGCTCTCTCTCCCTGCTAAGATCTGGGGATTCATAATGTAATGCTCACATCTGGGTAATTCAGACTCTGTACTGATTATCCCATTATGCTCTGCAAGACTGTAACTCAAGCCTCATCTTAACAGAAAATGCTCTTTTAAGAGTTCCTTTTTTGGGGGGGATTATGCTAAGGCTTTTATAATTCTCTGCATTGCAGAAGGTGTAAATAATATATAGTTTAGGGTGAAGACAGATGTAGGATTTTAGGAGCAGTCAGTCACAAAAGGGTCTTCATCTGTGTCACAACTTGAACATACCAGCTCCCAGTCCTGCCTGTCACACCATGTGGGTGGTGGGTGGGAGCCTCCTGAAAACTGTCTATAAGCTACATATGTAAATCATATCTATTTCTATCTATCTTGCAATATGCATATCTTTCATCCTATTTTAAAAACCATAAATATATTTGAAAGCATTCCATATCAAGATAATGTAACCTTAGGAAATAAAAGCAAACTATGTGTTTAGGATTAGAGCTGGTGTAGGAACTAAGAGTTCTGCTTTGAAGAGACAAGTCTTTCTTTAAAATAAAACCTCCATCTTTTCTTTACTAAGTAGCCTTAGGGCTTATCCATACTTCCTCTTCTCCTGGGGAAAGTGCTCTTTAGTGCTCAATTGGAGCAAACAGCAATTCAGGTTTCCAGTGGGTTTTCCCAGGGGAAAGTAGAGGGAAAGCGGAAGTGTGGATGAGCCCTGAATTACACAAGAGGGTCCTAATTCCAGTTTTCAGCCCTGACTGGCACTTAAGGTACCAAACTGAGTATTATCCCCACTCTGTCAATGTGAGTCGTGGTACTGATAACCGCCATGTTGCAGGTTTGATCCCTGTATGGGACAGCTGAATATTCCTGCCTTGCAAGGGTTTGGACTAGATGATCCTCAGGGTCCCTTCCAACTCTACAGTTCTATGATCCTATGATTCTATGTCTGAGATGTTTCCCATAAAAACATGCAACGAAAGCGGTAGCCCACTAAGAGTCATGTGCAGTGGCTCAGTTCTGTAATTCAAGCAATGCCCCGCTCCATTCTGTTTCCTTCACTCAAAAGCATCACAACTGTATTGCCACACACAAAAAACCACACTGCTGCATGTGCGCGCAGACACATATTTGCTTGGCTTAAAACACAGGTGTGACTCTTAAGAGGGAACCTGTGTGTTTTACAAGCACCGTTTAAAAATACTGCAGGAGCTTTTTTGTGGGGAAGCAGTGCTGCAAACATAATTAACATGCTGGCCCATTTATTTTGCTGTCTCTCATTACTTTATACAGCTCCATAGATACTCCACAGAATTTCTTTTTCTGTTTTAAAGGAAAATGTTGATACAACTTTTAACTGCAGCTGCATTGCTATTCACCAGTAATAATTGCTACTGGGGAAGCAAAATTGTTTAGGGAAAGCAGCTGATATAAATATACCGACATTCTGTGCCAACAACCTCTATCTTTAGCCATAGGCAAAGAAGGTCAAGGATATAAAACAAAGAGCAAAAACTCAATTGCACTGCAGATTTAGCTACAGACAAAGGAAGGGGAAGGAAGATTCCCTTGGCCAATGCAAAACCGTGCAGCGTCTGAACACTGTCACCTTTCTCATGTTCTTCCTTTCTTGCCAACTTGTATCATTGCCCATATTTTAGAAAGTTAATCCAGCAGTTGTGAATTACCCCTGTTCAAGGGCATCTCCCTTGTCTTTTGTCCAAACAGGTGTGTTCTGCTTGCTGGGCCTCCGCAAGCAACAGGCCGCTTTAACTAATCCACTTTTCTTGAGGGCTGGCACATTCCAAGTACAGCACATCACAATGCAAAGAGAAGCCATCACCAAGCAAAGCTCCATTTGCAAGCAGGAATGCCAAATGAGCAAACAAGTGGCCTGCTTTGGGCCATTTAAATTTAATGATCTGGATCATTCTTCCCATGTAAGGTGGAAAAACCAAGGCTGAGCTTGCCAGCTTTCCTCATTGGATGGCTCCAAGTCATGCAGCATATTTATAATTAAAACCAAGTGCCATTAAAATTACATCAATGTCATAACAGTTACTGCAAAACAGTATCAGATTCCCCACAACTATTCCCTCGCCTGCCTATAGGAAATGCTGCACGGTTTCTACTTTGTGGCAAACATCAGCATGTATTTAATTTCACATTTCACTGTAACAGCAAACTTTGAGCATGTTATGAGATGCGCTTTATGAAATATTGAGGGGGAACATGAAAGCACTGCTGTTTTCCATGGTTAGCACCATTTCTCAATAAGGTTAATATTATTTCGGCTTGTCACAACCTGCTGAGGAAAACAAAGAGTGTTGTGGCACCTTAAGTGGGTTACATTGGCACGAGCTTTCGGAGACAAGAGCCTCTATGAGATGAATGAATGCAATAAAGGAGCTGATAGGTTTATTTGCATATACATGGAGTACAGTGAAGAATCAAGTCAAGACGAGAGTTAAAGATAAGGACAGAGGAAGCTTTATCAAACTCAGACAATTCGTCCATCTACCTCAGTGATCTGAGTACTGGCAGTGGCTTGCTCCACAAGGGTGTTTCTTAGCCCTCTACAGAGATTGCACTTGGAACCTTTGGCACACAAAGCATTGCTCTAGCCCTGAACTAAGCAAGATGCTAGGAGAGTATTCAGGCAGTGATTCTTTGCAGGACTATCAACGTGGCACATGCATACAACGCTGTCCATATTTTCATTTGTGAAATGTTAGGAGATATCAACAATAAATCATAAAACACACCCTGTCTACCTCCCCACCTCCTAAACAATCAATCAGTTAAAATGTGTGATCTGAAAAGTTGTGGCAGTATCTTTGGCCACAACCAAGTGCCTATTCCTTTTGGAAACAGAGATGGCTCTCTCAACATGCCGGAGTACAGGCACTAAACGTAAGCTTTCTGTTGTTCCAAATTTCCATTTTAATGTGCCCTCAGATTACATTGATTGTATCGTCTAAGCTTTACCACTGAACCACTGGGGTGAGACTTCCTATTGGCTGTCCAATAGTCAAATGATTACATTGCCACACAATGCCAGCACACTGAAGCTGGTGTCAAACTGACTTTATCTCTTAGAAAATTAAGCTCCATTATCTTGCACAATGCAGACTTTTTATGATAGCAGCATGGCAAATCTAGAGGATGGTTGTCAGTAGATAATCATACCCCATGGGAATTATGGATATTCGGCAAAACCTTATGTCTTTTTACTGCTGTAGGGAAATAGTTATATTATGACAAATACACGTCTAGTGGATTACTTACATTCTCTTTTTTTGGCCAAAAGCTGCAGTTTTCAGAATAATCTGGTTAGATCACCTTAACATGGCACTGCTTACCAAGGCCTCTTTAGGTGTTCAGCACAAACCTATGAAGGGGCTCTCATACACCTGTAGACATTGGCATTCAGCTAAAGTGAGCCCCATGCATGCACATATATGTGAAGCCCCCCCCCTTCAGACTGGCACAAATCATGCATGAGACTTCGGAATGACACATCCTTGTCCATGAGCACCTCTTCACACATTCATAAAGATGACTAAAGAGGGCTGGTCTCTGTTATTGTCCAAAGGTTGCACATTCACCCATCTGTTACTGAGTGAAATACACATTGACGTTTGCATTTAAAATGGTGTACCTGCCTAAATATGACACCAAAAAACTTGTCATTATTGAGTGCTGTGCTGAAACCTGCACTCCGTTTTTTTCTTCCCATGTGGGGGGAAAAACCACACATATGGGTGGTTGTGGTTGTTGCCTCATTTGCAGGAAACTCTAGAATTTCTGTACAATTTTGGTGGGTACTAGGCTGGCTTTAAAGGGATGCCGGTGGCGCTGTGGGTTAAACCACAGAGCCTAGGACTTGCCAATCAGAAGGTCGGTGGTTCAAATCCCCGCAACGGGGTGAGCTCCCATTGCTCAGTCCCTGCTCCTGCCAACCTAGCAGTTCGAAAGCACGTCAAAGTGCAAGTAGATAAAGTAGGTACCGCTCCAGCGGGAAGGTAAATGGCATTTCCGTGTGCTGCTCTGGTTCGCCAGAAGGGGCTTAGTCATGCCGTCCACATGACCCAGAAGCTGTACGCCGGCTCCCTCAGCCAATAAAGCGAGATGAGTGCTGCAACCCCAGAGTCAGCCACGACTAGACCTAATAGTCAGGGGTCCCTTTACCTTTACCTTTAGGCTGGCTTTACCTTATTGTTGTGAGATGGTGGGGGATAATGTGTGTATTGTTCTTTCCATTAAATATTTTTCTTGAGTTCTGCAACTTTTCCAGATGCCTGTGAATCCTGATCTGAAAAAGCTCCATGACATCTCCCTTTAATCAAAGCATTTTTGCTCAATCCTAAGAAAATTCTTTTATTTTGAAGAGATGCAATCCAACAGATACTTTTTTGAGATCCAAAATACCTGAAAGCAGCCAATATTCTCACTCTCAAGAAGCTGGTGAGTAGGAATCCTTGAAGAAAGCAAGGTATGCTTTATTGTGTTGTATCTTCAACATGTTCTATTGGTGGTCAGAATGATATGGTCCATCTTGAAGCTTCAGTATCCAAGTGGAGGCAGGATGCTTAGTCACAGTTGACATGAAGGCATTACACAAGGTAAATGATTCCATTCTTTCATTCCAATCCAGAAGGAACGTTGGTTCACTTTATGTGGAATTCTCTCACTCAGGGAACCAGCCAGGCCCAATCTCTTAGCTCTTATGTCAGCAAAAAGGCTGGGTTAATTGAGGGCCTTCAGAGTACTGAAGCTGTCGTGGCTGTAGCAGCTTTAGAAGCTGCCGTTTGCTGCTTTTAATTGTTTTATTTGTTGTTTTATGGTGGATTTAGAATGATTGGTCTATAGAATCCCATCTTGTAAGCTGCCTGGAGGATCCTGCAAAATAAGTGAATAAATGCATGAAATGGAGCTCTGCACTGCTAGAAGAGATTAGAAGCCATTAGAGGAGAAAAAAACCCTATCTCACACAGTGTACAGTTGCGGAACAGATCCCACCCCAGTCTTTGGGCACATGACACTCCACATGCACAATACAATGCATGCAATATGTGTGTGTGTGTTTATTACCTCTAATTACTTGTGTGTGCTACATTTACTAATCATGGACCACATCTTCATGGCTATCAGGCTTTTGAATATCTCACCACATGTCCTGCTTCTTTCCCAGGCAAGTGGTCCCAAGTGTATGGTCTGAAAGTCCATGAGGCTGAAGTTAAGTAGGTCTGAGACTAGGCAGTGTCTAGATGGATGCCTGCCAGGAAATAACACCTTGAGTTCCATGGTAAAAAAAAGACAGGACATAAAACCATAGAACTGGAGAGTTGGAAGGGACCCTGAGCAAAGCCGGATTTAGGTTTGATGAAGCCCTAAGCTGCTGAAGGTTTATTTACTGGATAAATAGGAACCGCTGTGGTGGGAAGGTAAACAGCGTTTCCGTGCGCTCTGGTTTCCATCCCGGTGTTCTGTTGCACCAGAAGCGGTTTAGTCCTGTTGGCCACATGACCCGGAAAGCTGTCCGTGGACAAACGCCGGCTCCCTCAGCCTGAAAGCGAGATGAGCACCACAATCCCATAGTCGCCTTTGACTGGACTTAACTGTCCAGGGGTCCTTTACCTTTTTTACCTTTTTTATGACTGAGCTGAGCAGGCCTAGGATCCAGCCTAAGTCTTTCCTCCATGTTCCTGCCCTCAGGAAGCCCCTTGCTATACGATTGCTCTTTGTATTTCTGATGTTCCAATACAGGGCTTTAAAGAAACAAAACTGTCCCTTCCTGTGTCTATTTTTCTCAGAATTTCCTTCCCTGAAAATTGTTTGCAGAAGTTGACATCACATATAATTTTGTTGGGTTGCTATAGCAATCGCGATGGGACCCAAAAGCATAAAGGATGCAGAATTAATCTGCTCATGTAGTTGAGCTTCATAGAGTGTGCCCCCTATGGAGAGAGCATAGTAATTATGCCTTGTTCACTAGGTTTTCCATTGCACCTTTCAAATTACAGGTGTCAACACTGATTCCTGCCCTCCCCCTCGGGTTGAAAATCTGGAAGAAATAACAATCGCCTTCATCCTTATCAGCGAAAGGAAAGTGGGTGTTTTACATTTAGGATGCAACATAGACATCTCTTCTCTAATTGTTGCAACCCCCCCCCCCTTTTTCTTGTTGCTTTTTGCATCCACCCTACCTTTACCTTACCTCCAATTCAGACTTGATTCCCCCTCCCGTTTAATCCTCATAACAATCACATGAGATAAATTAGGCTGGGAAACAGCTCAAGGTCTTCAAATCCAGACACCCCAAACTGAGGCCCCACCTCAGTATCATAAATCAATGCCATACAATGTAAACAGTCATGGCTTTCCCCAAAGAATCCTGGGGACTGTAGTTTGTTATGGGTGCCAAGAGCTGTTATGGTATTCCTATTTCCCCCACAGAGCTACAATTCCCAGAGTTCCTTGGGAAAGCCACTTCCAGGCCTGACAAGGAGGTGTGGTTGTGGGCTTCACGCCCACCCCATGTGAGGTTTGCAGCTGGTTTGCAGCCCCTGCGAGAGCAGGGGAATCCTGGCCACGTCGTCCGCCCAGCCAGCCAATCAGGTGGCGGGGAGGGGCGTGTCCTGCCCTATTTAGGGCCGGCGCAGCTGGGGCTTGCCCTCTTTTGCTGGCTAGCTATATAGCAAAGGGAATAAGGGATTAGTTTCAGGCATGAGAGTATTGGCGGTGAGCGGTTGCTCGTGTGGCGGTTAGGCATTGGTAAGAAGTGGTTAAGAGGATGTGGGGGGGGAGGAACGCCATCACCTCCCCCCAAAAGAGCGAAGGGTGGTCTGATAAAGGACTCCGGGGGGCGTGTCCGTGTCCAGAGCCTATGAAGGTATGGGCCTAAGGCACGCCTCTGAGCGGTGACCCAGGGGAGCTCCTAGTTGACATGCCTCAGCAGGACTCCCCCTCTATGGTGTTAACCCTTCCCGGTCTTCAGCAAATGGGCTGGAGCCGGATAGTCGATAGGACCAGTGCCTAAGCCAATGCCTCTCATTCCTGAATTCAATAAAGTTCTGACCTAATTCGCCCATTTAACCTTAATTCTGGTGTCTGGTGTCTTTATTTATCCTTGGTGGGGGGGGGGCGGGAACTCACCACGCAAGAGGCATTGACTGTTAAACCACTCTTTGTGGTGGTAGCTTTGTGAGGAAAATTGGAGTCTCCTAACAATTCTCAACACCCTTGAGAAACAACCAATCTCAGAATTCTTCAGGAGAAGCCTTGACTCTTTCAAGTGGTATGGTGCAAGTCTGGCCTTAGTCGGGCATTCAAAAAACAGTAGTTTGTAGACAACAGTCAAAAGAAATGTGCATAATATTTCAGAGCAGGAGAAAAGTAGGGAGCCCAACACAAGTTCTATTTTTAAGTCCTATTTTCCTCTGCCATTCTAAAAAAGGTCTGTCTTAGCTTTAAGCAATGTTCCTTACCAAGCAAAAATGAATATTGGCTGTGTGATAGGAATTTTATGGTCTTAGATATATGGTAATGTTCATAATACACATACATAGATCAACACAGGAAGACCAATCTGGAACCATTTTGATTCCTAAACTGACCAAATCCTTTCTCTGCAAGGTTAAACTGGAAAAGCCTCCCCATTGTCTCTTTCCTCACAAATCCTGTCTCAAGGATATGTCTGTTTGAATAAGGTGTGAGCCTGTGACCTGGCCCAGGAAACCACTACAAAAGAATGGCCAGGCTCCCCAGGCAATCCAATCAAGTAACTTGCCAGACAGGAGATAAACTGTGACAGGAGAAAAACAACATTAAAATTTCTGTGATGTAGGTGGCATGTATCTGAGGGGTGGTCTTAGGTTACACCCCTTCTGTGATGTATGCATAATGTTTCTGGGGGTGGTCTTCATCTAGAGGATGGGAATTTCAAAAGTCTTTATAAGCCTTGCACAGCAATTTTGTGGGTTCTCTTCCTCTCCTGCGTGTGAGGGGAGCACCCTGTTGCAACAGATTAATAAAGATCAAGCTTACTAGCTGCTTTGCTTCTCAATATTCTCTGGTTGGCCTCTGTTATTTTCTCCTACCAATAGGGAACCTATGTAAGGACTCTATATGGGCTCTTGGATACCCCATAAGGGAAAAGGGCATATTTTTATTTACAACAGCTGTGATTATGCACACAGTCCATAGCTCTAGAAGCATGGCCTGTTGCTTGCTCACAGCACCTGGCAATGGGAGGCACACTGCTAAAGGCCTCCTGAAAGGAAATGAAGAGGGCTTCATCTCCTCCTTTGCTAGTGCCAACACTTGAAAAGGCCCTGTTGCACCATTCATTCACCAGTCCCTGCTTTGACCTATCACCATCACCCCTTCATATTTTGCCCTGTTGCCTGGCAGGGGTGGCCTTGTATACTTCTGGAGTCCTCCAGCTCTCGTGGCTTGTAGCTGTGAATCTGTCTTATCGTTTTCTCAAAGCCATCTAAGCTAGCAGCCACCATCTGTCTTGAGGTAATGATTTCTCGAGTTAATTATAGCCCTCCTCAGGCATTGTCTTTAAGAGCAAAGAAAACGGGGAGGGATCAGTGGGGACAAGCGTGCTAGTTCTGCCCCAGGCAAAGCAGAGAGAGCCTTGTGTACTCATGATGGCACATTTTAGCACCTGGGGAAATCAGGGTTTAAAAACATGTGGGAAGCCTCCACCAGTTGGAGAGCCATGGGAATAGTGATGTTGGCTGGTGCGCACATCCCCAAAGCACACCTCACATGGTTGCTTGGCTAGTAAGAATTGCATCTGAACTTACATGCTTTACATTGTCAGCTCAGCACCATTGTTTAAGCACCTAACCAAACAACGGCTGGTTCACGCATCCATGTACATCAGGCATTTTAAAAATTATTTAATTTGTGCAGTATCTGCTTAGGATTCTAGCAGGGATTTCAAATAATGCAAAATCTAGATGAAATTCGCCATGTTCCTGTTCAGCAAAAACATCAGAGGAATTTTGAAGAAAGCCAAAAAGAGTTTTGATAACCAGAAATATATATATATATATATATATATATATATATATATATATATATATATATATTTATTTGGGGGGGTGCTTTACACCTATGGTTTGAATCAAGGTACAAATGAAGGCACATTTGTTACTTCAGTTCTGTGACATTTCCCCAAATTGATGTTGGGATTGTTACCGTATTTTTTGCACCATAACACTCACTTTTTTCCTCCTAGAAAGTAAGGGGAAATGTGTGTGCGTGTTATGGAGGAAATGCCTACGGGTGGCATGCCTACGGATTTTCCTCCTCTAAAAACTATGTGCGTGTCATGGTCGGGTGCATGTTATAGAGCGAAAAATACGGTATTTTGTTGTTGTTGTTTAGTCGTTTAGTCGTATCCGACTCTTCGTGACCCCATAGACCAGAGCACGCCAGGCACTTCTGTCTTCCACTGCCTCCCGCAGTTTGGTCAGACTCATGTTGGTAGCTTCGAGAACACTGTCCAACCATCTTGTCCCCTTCTCCTTGTGCCCTCCATCTTTCCCAACTTCAGGGTCTTTTCCAGGGAGTCTTCTCCTCTCATGAGGTGGCCAAAGTATTGGAGCCTCAGCTTCAGGATCTGTCCTTCCAGTGAGCACTCAGGGCTGATGTCCTTCAGACTGGATAGGTTTGATCTTCTTGCAGTCCATGGGACTCTCAAATCTCCTCCAGAACCATAATTCAAAAGCCTCAATTCTTCGGCGATCAGCCTTCTTTATGGTTCAGCTTTCACTTCCATACATCACTACTTGGAAAACCATAGCTTTAACTATACGGACCTTTGTCAGGAAGGTGATGTCTCTGCTTTTTAAGATGCTGTCTAGGTTTGTCATTGGTTTTCTCTCAAGAAGCAGGCATCTTTTAATTTCGTGACTGCTGTCGCCATCTACAGTGATCATGGAGCCCAAGAAAGTAAAATCTCTCACTGCTTCTTCCATTTCTTCCCCTTCTATTTGCCAGGAGATGATGGGACCAGTGGCCATGATCGTAGTTCTTTTGATGTTGAGCTTCAGACCATATTTTGTGCTCTCCTCTTTCACCCTCATTAAAAGGTTCTTTAATTCCTCCTCACTTTCTGCCATCAAGGTTGTGTCATCTGCATATCTGAGGTTGTTGGTATTTCTTCCGGCAATCTTCCGGCTTTTTTATTTGTTATTTTACCTTGGGATTATTCTTTTTTCTTTCTTTCAAAGGTACACGTTTCCATCCTTCATTCCCCAGGACTCAAGATTTCCAAAGAGAGATCCCATACAGGAATTGACAAAACCCAGACTTTATTTGCTTTTGCAAAGCTGATAAATACATTATGTGTCAATTTCCCCCTTAATTTATTGATATAGAGATTAAATTTTTAAAGTGCCTTCCTACACTGCACTGTTAAGGAGTACCGTATTTTTCGCTCTATAACACGCACCTGACCATAACACGCACATTGTTTTTAGAGGAGGAAAACAAGGGAAAAAACATTCTGAATGAAACATTGGATGTATCATTTTTGTGCTTCATGCTGTGGCCACAGACTGGCCACAGACATGTGATCTGATGGTGAATTTGGGCTGACGCAATGCAAAGATCCTGAGGATCCATGTGGATCCATGCTTTGTAACCACGTTTTTGCACCATTGCAGCCCCAGACAACAGTGGGTGCGTGATTTGGGGGGGCAGGCTGTAGCCATGGACATGCTATGTTCTCTGGTGGTGAATTTGGGGGTGACCCAATGCAAAGATCCATGTGGATCCATGCTTTTTAACCACATTTTTGCACCATTGCAGCCCCAGGCAACAGTGGGTGCATGATTTTTGGGGGGCAGGCTGTAGCCATGGACATGCTATGTGCTCTGATGGTGAATTTGGGGTGACCCAGTGCAAAAATCCTGAGGATCCATGTGGATCCATGCTTTTTAACCACATTTTAAGTGGGGAGGGAAGGAAAAACACAGAAGGGCTAAGAATGCAGGAGTGGGGTATAACGGGAGGGAGGAAAGGAAGGCAAAAGTTTCCCCCACGCACCCACCCAAGCCAGCCAGCTCGCGCTCTCTCTCTCTCTCTCTCTCTCCCACCTGCATGTTTTCAGCAGCACCGGAGCACAGAGAGGAAAGAACGACATTCTGCTCTCTCTCTCTCTCTCTCTCTCTCTCTCTCTCTCTCCCTCCCACCTGCATGTTTTCAGCAGCACCGGAGCACAGAGAGGAAGGAGCGGAGCACAGAGAGGAAGGAGCGACAGTCTGCTTTTCCCCTCTTCTTGCCTGGAGGGGAGGGGCTTTCCCTGCTCTTTGTTCCGTTTCAGCAAACACAGCAACGAAACAGAAGAGGGTGGGCAGTAAGACCCTGAGGCAGAATGCAGGAAAGCAGCAACTTCCTCTTTTCAGGTTTCCCTTCTCCCTGAAGCACGGTTTGATTTTTGCCCGATTTTTCGGCTCCAGGGACCACACATTCGCTCCATAACACGCACAGACATTTCCCCTTCCTTTTTAGGAGAAAAAATCTGCGTGTTATAGAGCGAAAAATACGGTATATGTTATTGTTGTTGTCACTAATTTTTGTATGTATTGGTATGCCAAAATGAGGGAAGCAAGGAGACAGAATCAAGGCAAGAGTGATTTTTGTCTGCTTTAGTTTTTTACGTTTTTGAGAGAAAGGACTATAGACTCACAATAGTTTGTGCAGGGTGGGGGTAGGGGGTTCTGTGAACGATGGCCAAAGCATTTGCTCAGAGGCAGAAGTGCATCGTTATTTAGTGGTGAGGGGCTTTGCATATGCTCAAAAGTACTCTTATTGTGTATTTATGTACTGAGAAGATTTATATCCAGCCTCCTGGCTTCAAGAATTTAGAAGAAACCATGAAGGTTTGTGTAAAAGAATAAAAGTGGGGGATAGGTTTGAATGGGCGTGGCAGAACCTGCATTCATAGAGTTTCTGGAATGAGAAGAGAAATGAGGAGTGGATTTTGTGTGAAGAGAAAACTGTGTGTGCTCTTGGTTGTAGTTAGTTAGTAATGGAGGTGAGATCAGGCTTCATTCCAAGGTGCTGGAGCTCTTCGGTCTTTCTAGGAGGTAGTATGCTTGTTTCTTAATTCAAATTACAGTTGTACCTTGGTTCTCAAACGCCTTGGTTCCCAAATGCCAAAAACCCAGAAGTACCGTATTTTTCGTCCCATAGGACGCACTTTTTCCCCTCCAAAAATGAAGGGGAAATGTGTGTGTGTCTTATGGGGCGAATGCAGGCTTTCGCTGAAGCCTGGAGAGCGAGAGGCATCGGTGCACACCGACCCCTCTCGCTCTTCAGGCTTCAGGAAGCTATCCGCAAGCCTTGCAAGCCCGGTGGGAGTTCCCATGGGCTCACAAGGCTTGCGGGCAGCAGCCTGCAGCCCCCACGAGTGTCTGCAAGCCTTGCACGCCCGGCAGGAGGTCCCGCCGGGTGCGCGAGGCTTGGGGCAGCAGCCTGTCACCCGAAGCACGGGAAGCCCTCCGGAGCGTGCCCCGTGCTTCGGGCAGGTGAGCGCAAGGCTTGGGGCAGCAGCCAGGGGGCGGGGAATAATTTTTTTAATTCTTTTTTTTTATTCATTTCCCCCCCAAAAAACGAGGTGCGTCCTATGGGCCGGTGCGCCCTATAGGACGAAAAATACAGTAAGTGTTCCAAACGCTTTTAGGTTTCAAACATTTTTCAGAAGCCGAATGTCCGATGCAGTTGTCAACTATTTTTTCTGGGGCGCCTGCACCAATCAGAATCTGTGCCTTGGTTTTTGAACATTTCAGAAGTCAAACCGAAGTCAAACGGATTAAGTTGGGCGCTTTTGTTTTTGCTTTTTATTTTGCATTTTTGTTTTTGAGGCTTTTTCAGTTCGTTTGTTTTTGTGACTGTGTGGAACCCAGTTGATTGTGTGACTGCAGAAATCCAAACAATGACTATCATCAGTGCAGGTAAGAATTTTTTTAAGTTTTAATTTTTATCATCTACAATACTGTTTCATTTATTTTATAGTATAGTACATTGATTATTGCTTTCATTTTATGGATCAGTGGTCTTGTTAGATAGTAAAAGTAATGTTAAATTGCTGTTTTAGGGCTTGTTTTGAAAAATCTGGAATGGATTAATTCATTTTGCATTACTTTTTTTGGAAAGCACGCCTTGGTTTTGGAACGCTTTGGTTTTGGAGCGGACTCCCAGAACAGATTAAGTTTGAGAACCAAGGGACCACTGTCTGTGGGGAGGGAAGGGGAAGCAATTGCTCTAAGTTGAGGAGAACATACTCTGCATATGCTCTGGAGCTGTCTTATTATTTAACTTTTATTTCCATTTAAAAATTTATTTCCATTTCAGAACTCTCTGCAGTGAATTTACTGACTGGCCTTGGAACAATTACTCATTGGCATGCCTCAGCATTCTTCAGATTTAAAATGGGACACATTATCATCTAAAAAATGATGCAGTTCATCTATGTTTTTAACAGGTATTGACTTGTTGTGTAGCCTGTGGCTTCCCTTAAAGCTTGAGCCATCTGGGGCCATCTGCTTTTGGGTTTCTGCAGTTTCTTCTTCCGGCACATTTGCGTCTCATTCTTTTCTGTTGTTTCTGCTTGAATTTGGGGCATCCTTCCTAAGCAATTTCAGCGTGACTGTGTTTCTGTCAAACATCTGTGGATGTGTCGAACGGTTGTTTCAGGAACCCAGCAGCAGCTACCTCTATAGTGACTCAGCCACTTCCATTTGCATTTTACATTTTCTGAGAGGTAACTCAAGCCAGCCAAGACAAGGGAATTAGTTTTGAATTTTTCACCCCTCCTAGACTATGTAACTCATGAAAGGGAAGAGAGAGAGGAAAACACACATATGAACTTTCTTGTGTTTGCTTAGATTAAATTAAACAACAGGGGGGGAAATGAAAATGCTAATGAAATAGGCTGCTGGGCTCTGATAAGTGACTCTGAGAAACTTCAAATGTTTCCATTAGAGTAAATCACTCTATTTTACACCATTGACACATGTTATCTATTCAGCCAGTGCAACACGGTGCCCTTTTGTTCTGTGCCATGTTGTGGCGGCCTGCAAAAACCGCAAGTCATTGTTTCTGCTAAAACAATGAAGCTCACAAGCTAGAAGTGGCATGAATGCCTAATCTCCTGACAACGCAGAGAGACTTGTGTGTATCCTGCACTGCAGTGTGCATGCAAGGAAGGGGGTGTGGGAATTGCAAGCCCAACAGCAAATGAAGCTGTGACCTGCAAGCTACGACTCCTCAGCACCCCCCCCCACCACACACACACAAACCCTAATTGGAGATTAGCAATTAGTGTCTGGAAATGATCGACACAAAACTGGAGGGAAATAAAGTGACATGAAAGGACAATGAAATAATATTTTAATTGGGAAGAGCAGGCGGAAAGTGCCTATAGAGAATTGTTGCGTGTCTTTCTTTCTTTCTTTCTTTCTTTCTTTCTTTCTTTCTTTCTTTCTCTCTCTTGTTACATTGCAAGGCCGTTGTTTCATATAATGTAAGCACAAGATTGCAAAATTGCAATGCAATGTAGGCAGATGAAAAGGTCTACAGCGGCATGTATTATGTATCTAATATGTGTTTTTATACTGCCCTTCAATTATTATCCTTGGGGGGAATTTGCAGAAAAGGATAGCATTTTTAAATATATGTACAAAAAAGCTGTAGTAAGCCAGAAGCAACAAAAATCATAGAAGCAGCAGAAAATAGGCATTAGAGATGAAAACTGCACCTAAAAGCTTGGGAAAGTCATTCCGTGGTTCTGAAAAGACAGTAAGGGGGTCCTCTCTATGGACACTGTTCTGCAGCAAGGTTTGCCTTCGCTTCGAAGGTCCTTTCTCTTCTAGTCTGCCACCCATCTCACTTTAGATGGAAGGCTGTAGGTCCTGCCCCCTGTGTCTCTCCCTACAGTCATTCTCTCCAAAACCCCTTTTCCAAATGGGCTCGCTGCTGATATTGGAGCTGTAGGAAGAGAAACTTCAGGGAACATTTTACAGGTGGACAAGCCCCGGGGCTAGGGAAACCAAGCAGGTCTATGTCTAGTCCGGCCAGGATAGGATGCTTCCCAGGAACCACATGTATGGCATCTTGGGTTTCACACTGGAAAAAGATGGGATACGCAAGTAAGTGGATAAAATTAAATCAAATCTGCAGCCCATGAAGCTGAGAGAGGCGGCAACTCCCAAGGGGCATCACCCCCATTGGCTCACCCAGCTTTGTTACTGTTTTCCCCGGCCTCTAGGGACAGAGATAGCAAAACTTTGCAGAATACCTTCCCTCTTGTCTCGTAAGGCGGAGAGGGAACTCTCCCATCAGCACCAACTAGCAGGCTAAATGGTCAGGGATGATGGGTGTTGTGGATGCAGACATGTGGACAACACCAGGTTCCCGATTCCTGCTCTGTGTGGTTGTGACAAAACTGGGCTTGGGTTGTGGCCTTGTGCAGCATCTGATGAAAGGGACAGGGACACTGCTGGTAGCGAGCAGTATGGGTTTTTGATGTTGTTGAGGTGTTTGGCTGCCAGGGGACTACGACATGGAGCTGAGGAATTCAGTACAGCTGCAACACAATGCAGATACTTGTTGAGTTTCAATTTGCTCTTCATTGCTGCGTTGGGAAAGATGTTCTTCGTTTCCTTTGATTCTTCATTCTCTTCTCCCAGGGCAGCCAAAGAGCACCACGGTGATTCTCCCACTGAAATGAAGCAGTACTTGTGCATGAGAACTTCCCAGTCTTTTGTCCCTTAAAACATTTATCAGTGTTGGGATAGTTCCATTTAATCTCATCAACTTAAGGCTACAATAAAAACACTTACTTAAGAATGTCATTGATTTCAGAAAAACTTACTTATGAGGTGGTAGGTTCAGTCTTGGAGCCTTAGCGTGATTGAGACTGACTGAGTGAAACTGAGTGTGTAATTAAATTTATTCAGGCAATGAAACAGAGACATGCTGGGATGGAGGGGGGGAGTTCTTAGGAGTATTATACTGGGTAGGGGTCAGTCAGACAAATCTCTTCCTGATTATTTAAGGATTTGGGTTGTCTGTAATAATGTGATAATCAGCAATGTTGTATATGTAAAAATATATATGTAAAAAAATGGATGTCAGTACTGGTGGTACTCCATAGCAGTGAGTACAACCCCCCTGCCCAAAAACAAACCCTATAAATTATTATTTTATTATTTATTAAATTTCTATATCAGAGGGCAGTTTACACTATAAAAACACAAAAGTACACAACATTTTATTAGCTATGCTGTTACCTATTTTACTTATTGGTTGGTTTTGTGTGTTTTTTTTACAAAAAGTCTCAAAGCAACTCACATGGTATAAATTATAATACAATTCTACCTTAAAAGCAGTAAGAGCAAAACAAAGCAATCACCAATAACAAGAAAATATTTCCTCCTGTCTCTTTCCCCCCACCTAAGCCACAATATAATTGTGGTTTCGAATAAACCCATGCTCTGAAAGAACTGACCATCTTCATTTTGTGTTCCAACTTCCTTTTTACAAGTCCCCTCTTTTTTGTTGTTATTTTTAGAAGTTTCCCTTTTTAAATTAATCATGACTGTGTTCAACTTTCTTGGCAATTTCCCACTTACATATAGACTAAATTTGATTTTACTGTTGTAACTGTGTCAAATCTGTTCCAACAACATTTGTGTCTCAAACCAGGTTCTGGGTACCATTTCGGATTAAGAACAAAGTCACCTCCATCTGGTTCATTCCATGACCAACTGTTCTGCGTCATAGTCGTTTAGGGTATCTAGAAATTGCCCATTACCAACATCACCCATTACCGATGTCATTGGGGAGTATTATTGGGCTGGTGGGCTGGATCTTTGTCTTCTCCAACCCAACTTTGACATGCAGATGGGGCCAGTCACATGTCAACCATTGACATCATGAGGAAATCATGTGACTAATTAGTGGGTAGTGTCATCCATGTGCCAAAGTGGGGAAGGGGTCTGCTTCACCAGTTCATTCCCTGAAAGCAATGCACCAGTATTGAACCATGCCCACCCCCACCTATCAGCTAATATCATACAGCCAAGTCAGCTGATTGACAGGTGGGCACAATTTGGGGGAGGGCCTTCTTGGGCTAAGACAGTTGGAGGACCCCAACCCCTGCATTACCACAATTCTCTCTCTCCTTGGATAGCTCCCGATTTCATTCTTCATTTCAATACCATCGCTTAGCTCAGGTTCAAGGGGGCAATAATACGTAATGCTCTCTGTCGTAAACTACTTTTGGGGCCTGATATTCCCACCCAGAGCAGTTCTGTGACGTTCTGCTAAGAATTCCAATTTGACTATTCCCTGAGAGATGGTCCTGTCCTTCCTGTATAGTTTGAACCCAGAGATAACTGTATCCCACTTGTTTTCCCTATTCCACCAGGTTTCTGTTACACACACACACACACACACACACACACACACACAGTGGTACCTCGGGTTAGACGCTTCGGGTTACAGACGCTTCAGGGTACAGACTCCGCTAACCCAGAAACAGTACCTCAGGTTAAGAACTTTGCTTCAGGATGAGAACAGAAATCGCACGGCAGTGGTGCGGCGGCAGCGGGAGGCCCTATTAGCTAAAGCAGTACCTCAGGTTAAGAACAGTTTCAGGTTAAGAATGGACCTCCAGAATGAATTAAGTTCTTAACCAGAGGTACCACTGTACACACACCCCATGTAAAAATGTTCATTTTATATTTGTCCCCCATGCCCACCATTTTTAAGAGGCATGCTCCCAGCAAATGTCCAGTGCTCCATTCTGAAAAGTCAGTTTTTGTATAGTGATTTAACAATTGTTCCCCCTTTGCAGGGGGTTGTAGCTCTGGGCTCTCCCCACAACTCTCGGCACCCATAACTAACTATGCCTTCTGGGGAAGTAATGACTGTTTAAAGTGATATCATAGGGCTTTAAATGTGTAGTGTGGATATGGCCAGCACACCAAATCAGGGGGGACACAGGTAACATGTGTATGATTTGATGACGATTTCATTTCCTGGAGCGAGGCTCCAAATATCAAATGAAACCCCAACACCAAATTTTAAGTCTGGAGAAGAAAAATGAAAGAAAGTGGCCTGTCTGAAAATGAATACAAGAAGCAGATAATTTCAAGCAAACAAAATATTTGGTGTTAGGAAAAGACAGGTGTTAGCTTTTCACCTTCTGGCAAGTGATTTGTTCCTGCTTCTCTTGGCCTACCTCCTGTTATTTTACCTTGTTCTTATTTGATCAGCCGAACTTTGTTTCATATTCTGCTTATATATTTTAATATAGGGCTTTGGGGGCCTTCAGGCTGATAAGTGGTATAAAAGTAAATATTTTGCTTTCCTTGCTTTAATTAACCTTTGCATGAGAAGAACAACAAATATGATTAAGATATTAACTCACAAAAGCCAAAAGAAAAGTGGATGGAATTAATGGGACTATATCATTGTGTTCTCCATGAAGACCCAACACAATGCTGCTTGTGCAACAAGGGCAAACAGTTGGGAAATATTGGCAGCTGTTTCTCCCAAAGAAGTCTAGACTTATCTAGAAGGCAATATAAGGCATTTTTTAAAAAAATTAAATAAGTACTGACAATGGCTGTGGTTGAGCAGATGATGTGGTGGTGACTGTTAGCAGTCTGTAGTTGAACAGGGCAACTTTTAATAATTATACAGTTGAAGATTTCTAACTTTCCAAACGGAGAACTGTGAAATATCGTTAAGTGGAGGGCAGGGTGACTTTCAAAGCTAGTCTTTAGACAAGCTGTGAGGGCACTCTGCTGTTGGAGATGTGAGAATGAGGTGTCAAAGTTAAATACTAGACACAAAGATTTGCAGGGGAATCAGAAAATACAACGAAGAAAAAAGGGCCTGGGAGGAATTGCTCAACAGAGGGGCTGTTTCTGAGGTTTGCCATCTTCTGCATCAACTGGTTCCTGACTCCATCTGTAGGTCATTTTTGCCTCTTCCACTCAAGGAAAGAGCTGGCATTCTGGACTACTGAATCAATTGCCTTTCTGAATCCAAAAGAGCTGCTGTCTTTGGCAACCAAAACCTTTGGCAGAACAGGGATGTGATGTTATACTTTTTTTGGGGGGGGGAGCTAAAATTAAGGTGTATAGCTGACTTACTGGCTCTGGTCTGGTGGAACGCTCTGTCTCATGAGACCAGGGTCCTGCAGGATCTGATTTCTTTCCGCAGGGCCTGTAAGACAGAGTTGTTCCGCCTGGCCTTTGGCTTGGAGCCAATTTGATTCCCTCCCTCTCTTTCTTTTTTCTTTTCCTTCTCCTCCTGCGATGAGGCTACATTTTAATATTTTAATGTTTCAATATTTTAATGCTGTATTTTTAATTTTGTTTTTAAGTTGTAATCATTTAACTTGTTTTTATTATTGCTTGTAAGCCGCTCTGAGCCCGGCCTTGGCTGGGGAGGGCGGGGTATAAATAAAAATTATTATTATTATTATTATTATTATTATTATTATTATTATTATTATTTATTACTGCTATTATGTGAATATGTTAAACATTTTCATGTTAAGTATGGGAAATATGTAAATGGCACTGAGGCAGCAGCAAATGAGGAAAGGCAGCTGGAATATCTGAGAATTGTGAGGAAGGCATCTTTGTTCCACCCAGTCCCTTCCTGTATGGCGACAGTAGCATCGGTCCCAGTGGGGATGTCCTGGACTATATGAGACAAAGCACCGTGTCTGAGTGGGGTTTCCTTGTTTTGGTGCTATCCCTGGGGAAGCTTGCATTTTACTGCTGAATCGGAGCAAACAGCAAATGGGTTTTCCATGGATTACCATTTTGCTCCAACTCGGCGGTATAAGATGGGTTTCCCTGGGGAAAGTGCCAGGACAAAACAAAAAGCTAAAAGCCCAAACTATTTGCTTGGGCATGGGGCTTTAAAGCACAGACCTGGGCATGAAGAATCTGGAGAAGAAGAAGAAGAAGAAGAAGAAGAAGAAGAAGAAGAAGAAGAAGAAGAAGAAGAAGAGTTTGCATTTGATATCCCGCTTTATTACTACCCTAAGGAGTCTCAAAGTGGCTAACAATCTCCTTTTCCTTCCTCCCCCCCCAACAAACACTCTGTGAGGTGAGTGGGGCTGAGAGACTTCAGAGAAGTGTGACTGGCCCAAGGTCACCCAGCAGCTGCATGTGGAGGAGCGGAGACGCGAACTCGGTTCCCCAGATTACGAGACTACCGCTCTTAACCACTGCACCATGCTGGCTCTGGCAAAACCTGCTTCAAGAGCCAGGCCATTCAGTTGCAGGATGGCATTTGTTCGAACATCAGAGAGCAAGGGGAGGGGGGCTTATATGAAGCTCTGCCCAGCTCTTGTGACTGTTGTATCACAAATTTATTGTGTTTTAAATATATTGTGAGCCACCCTGAGAACATTGATTAGTAGGCAGGGTATAAATACTCTTGAATAGATACATTGTGGAGGGCAATGGCTATGATCAACAGCCCTGTGGAACGCCCTCCCATCAGATGTCAAGGAGATAAGTAACTACGCAACTTTTAGAGGACACCTGAAGGCAGCCCTGTATAGGGACGTTTTTAATGTTTGATCTTTTATTATGTTTCTATATATGCTGGAAGCTGCCCAGAGTACCTGGGGCAATCCAGTCAGATGGGTGGGGTACAAATAATAAAATTAGTAGTACTAGTAGTAGTAATAGTATTTCGTTTTGAGGAGTAAAAATTGACTTGAAATAGTATTGTTTTGCCCAGCTTGATTTCTTTGTTAAATTTCCTTCCTTTTCACTTTTTAAGAAAATAGATCTACAGTTAAAAGCAGCAATGCAAACAGTTCTTGATCAGGCACTCCAACTTTCCCAACAGACATCTGTCAATCCTGTTACCCTCTAAGCTACCAACCAAAAATATTTCTACACAATATTTCATGACTGGCTGATTCTCTTTTATGTGCACTTTTTTCCTGCTAAAAGACACAGTAAAGAGAATAAAGTCTCTGATTCTTTGGTGCCCTTCTTTTTTCAGTATCTCAGCAAGCACAATGTTCTATAATTGCTGGAACCACCTGTTACAGGTGAAGTTCCTGCGTATTACCCCATTGCCTTGCCATTTACAGTTTTACAGGTATCAGCACAAAGGTAATCCATGCATACTTTTTGGTAGTTAACTCCGCTGCAACTGTAGGAAGAATCTGCCCATGACCCAATAATTAAATGCAGCCAACTTTATTTGACTTTGCTAATGTTACCATACCTATTTTTTCCAATAGTCACATTATACTGTTTTAAAAAAACTGTACAGAAAATGCAATCTCTTCATGAACTGCTGATATACTTCACTAACACAAGATTACATTTGCTGCAGCTACAGCCCTGGCATTAATAAGAAAAATATACTTGTGTCTAGAGAGGGAGGTGGGGGTGGGTGGGAACCAACATTTTAAAGTCACTCAATGTCATTTGCATGCAGAATTGGGATCTTCTGAATTTTAAACATGTGTAAGTCAAGAGAATCATATTAATTTGACTTATTCAATGTGGAAAATAATAGAAAGCATTTCCCATGAATGTGACACATATCCAGGTTTCTGGGAAGAATTGTTGTGAAAACTATGACCATTAAAGGCAAGACTCCATGCATTAACATCCACACCACCAAATACTGTAAATAGTGCATGATTAAATGGGCAGATAAAACAGTGGGAACTCATCCTGACTATTAAGAACTGAGGCTTCATTCTTCTCTCTCTCAAAAAAAGTTTTTGTTTTGTTTCTTAAATCACCACAACCAAATTCTGTTTCCAAAAGTATTGACATCACAAAGCTATGCAGTTTTAAAATGTAAGTATTTTTTTAACCCAGATCACACATACTAGATATGTGACTATGTACAGTGGTGCCTCACAAGACGAAATTAATTCGTTCTGCGAGTTTTTTCGTCTTGCGAATTTTTCGTCTTGCGAAGCACGGTTTCCCATAGGAATGCACTGAAAATCAATTAATGCGTTCCTATGGTCAAAAAAAGTCCAAACAAAGCCAAATTTGGTACAAAAAGAGTTTATTAAGTGCTCTTTAAAGTCACACATACTGTAAAGAGCATTTCAAAAATTGAAGGAACAATAATTTAAGTTTCTAAACATGACAGAAACATGACAGAAAAGCATTTAAAAATCACCAAAGTGTACTGTACATACATTTTCTAAGACTCTGGGGGACCACTTGAAGAAGGTTCCTCTTCCACTCTTTGCTTCTTGCTGAAGAACCTGTCCATGGTCTGCTGCTTCATCCGCCTTTTCAGCACCTCCCTGAAAGACGACATGACCGTCGTATCAAAAGTGTTCGCAAGGTCACATGTCAGGTCCTTGTCAGGGTGGTGCCGCTGTGCAAAAGCCTGCACATCTTTCCACTTCTGGCAAATGTCCCTCAGTTCTTTGGAGGACAGCCGTTGCTCAGTTGCTTCCTCCTCTTCCCGCGAGGCCTGCTCCTGCGCAGCCTCTGCCTGCAGTTCGACCAGCTCCTGGGTGGTCAGCTTGTGGTCGTGCTCCTCCACCAGCTTGCTGACGTCCTCCTCTGTGACCTCCAGGCCCATGGTCCTCCCCAAGGAAACAATGTCCTGCACCACTGTTGACTCTGGTGCATCAGAGGTTCCTGGCTGTTGCCGGACGAGGTCTGCGTGCAAGGCCTTGGCCTTCTCACAAATGAGGCCTCAGTCACTGTGTCCCCTGCATGCTGCTTCTCTTCTAACCAGATGAGCAGCAACTTCTCCACCTCCTCCAGAACAGCTGGGCGGTTCTTCACGATCCTGGTGACTCCCTTGGCTACATCAGTCGCAAGGATCTTCTCCCTCATCTTCAGGATGGTCCCGATGGTCGATGGATTCCTCCCGTGCTCCCTGGCGAGGTCTGTCACACGCATTCCACCGTCGTGCTTCCGGATGATCTCCTTCTTCATTTCCAGCATAATTTTCTCCTTCTTCCTCTCGCCAGCCTCTGCAGCAGCTGTCTTCTTGGGCCCCATGGCAGCACAGCTCCTACCTTCGCAAACCCAAAAAACAAAACAAACCAGTGCTTCACATCCAAAAAATTCAAAAGCACCAAACCTCCCAGAAAACACACAAGCTTCCAGATTCTTGCAAACCCCTTCTCAACAATTCCCTGACCCCCCCAGCCACCCACCACACAGAAATCCAAACCCAGAAATCTTTTTTTTTAACAACAGCAGAGTGCCCGAATGGTCACAAAAAATCATAAAAATGCAGAAAAAAACACACAAGCTTCCAGATTCTTGCAAACCCCTCCCCAACACCAAGTCCTTGAATTCCAAACACCCCAACCCAAAATCCAAAAAACCCCAAAAAAGTTTTAAAAGTTTAACTTACCAAATGGCTGCAAAAGAAGTTTTGGAAAAGCTTCAAAAATCACCAAAGTCTTCAAAAACCTCAAAAAAGGCTACCACACCGCGTGCTATGAGTTGCTCCTCGAAGTCAAGTCTCAACTGCACCTCTTCAAGCAATGCACCCTGGGTATTAACGGTTTTAAGAAAAAAGAAACAAACTTGCAAGACGTTTTCGTCTTGCGAAGCAAGCCCATAGGGAAATTCGTCTTGCGAAGCAACTCAAAAAACGAAAAACTCTTTCGTCTTGCGAGTTTTTCATCTTGCGAGGCATTCATCTTGCAGGGCACCACTGTATATGTTTGTGTGTGTTGAGGAACCTGGAAATGGTACAAAACTGAGATTTCTTTATTTCAGTCAGTTATATTTACTAATATACGCATCTGTTAGTTCTTGGCTTCCGTAAACAGATACTCATTCTGGAATCGCCCTCTCTGCCTGCAGCCAGGTGTTGTTCCACTGCAGGCCTATTTTACACACCCAGGGTGCCTGGAGCTGGATCATATTCAAGGTCCTGCTAGCCTACACTAGAGAATCACTCTTAAAAGGAAAGAATGGGATTACATAAGCATAACTTCAAAAACACAATTGGGGGCAGATACATTATTCTAATTAGCATACTTCAATTCTAGAGCCTGGAGGCGGAGAGATGGGACTCACATGGGATTTTGTATGTTATGCTTTGTGTTCCCTTAATATGCACTTATTACTTATTGTCTCTGCTATAGCACTGAGGTCAGTGAAATATGAAAAGCATAGTTAAAGGTAAATCCTTTTTTGTTTGGTCTCTCTGGATTACACAACCAGCAGACAGACCACTTTTCAATCTATTTGCTTTCTCATTAAGACTCAAATCTATAATTGGAAGCTTGTTCCTGGAGAAAGATCAAACAACTGTTCTGCATTTTGGATGCAACTGAGCCAGGTCCACATAAACACACACAGAGAGAACTGAGCGATAGATTTGCATGTGTGGAGAGAGAAATAAAAAGAATTTAATATAGACATAAGGGGGATGTGGCTCATAAAGTATATAGTTAATTGCCTGAAGGACTCTCCTTCAGTTACACATAAGAGAAAGAAATGTCTTCCCAACGAAATGCAGATGTGAGCTCATTTAAAAAAAAGTCGGTAATGCAATCATCCTTTTGTTCATTTCAGTGTTTGGGATTATAGTAGATTAGATGACTGCAACGTGCTCTGTGTGGGGCTTCCCTTGTGCCTGATTTGCGAAATGTAGTCTGTGCAGAATGCTGCAGCATGGTTGCTGACATGATACCCTGTCCGGACATCACACTTCTGCTCATAGATCTGCACTGGTTGCCCATTTGCTACTGGCCCACATTCAAGGTCAACCCCTCAACAGTTGTTTGCTTCGATCTGCAGAACCGGTACTGTAAAGCGTGTTCTCCCTAAATGAGAGCACGTGTTGCGGTGGGGTCCGCTGAGTCACCCCTCTGTTGCCAGGTAGGGTGATAAATATTACCCTGGCATTTAATTGGATGGCTGTGTTGCTGGGGGAATTTACTTGTTGCAAATTTGGTGGGAGGGACCGAAGTGTTTAAATTCAGAGCACGCAGCTTGATGCTTTCTCTTTCGCTGCATGAGCCGGATCACCCGCCCACCCGCCCTGAGTTTGGAAGGTTTTGCTTGACCCTGCTATGCCTGTCATGGGGTTGTCTGCCATTGGGGCAGGGGCCTGGTAGGAATTTTGTCCATCTGGCTGATTGGCTGAGCCATTTGGTTTTTGCCTACTGGATAAAAAATCGTCACAACTTGTAAGGTTGGCAGTTAGGCATTGGTTATCAATTGGTTGGAGGAGGGGTAAGGATTGGCTGTGCCTGCCCCTCCAATGCTGCTGTGGAAGGGAATTCCGTTAAAGGAATCCAGGGGCTTGCCACGATTTCGTCTGAATCCCTGGAGAGGGGCTAGGGCCGGCAAGCCCTGGGAAGCATGCGGGTGAGAGCTGAGGGCCTGTGACTCAGTTCCATTGCTCCCCAATATTGTTTTCCCTTACTGGCATCCGATGGAGTTCGGATGCCAGTTCTGTCCCCAGGCGGGCGGGGGGGGGGCAGATAGTCTTAACCAATGCCTAAGCAACCACTCATAAAAATTGTATTTTAATAAAGTTGTGGCCAAAATGATGCCCAAAACCCAAACAAAAAATTATGTGTGAGTTGTGAGTTATTTGAGGGGTGGCTTGGGGACCTCGACACGCAACAGGTGCCAGGCAATATTTGTTCCACACTTGTAATCCATTGTTCTATTGGCGTGAGAGCAACTACAGTTTGAAACTTTCATATAGCCACTGCCCATTCCTCCACTCTCATTATGCCAACTTCTGCCCCACTCCATTCGCCACCTTAGACAGATGAAGGCAGAAGCAGCAGGTCTATCCCAGCCCTTTTATTCTGCCTTCGTCTTTCTCTGTCTGCTTCCCTCCACTTCTTCCTTTCCACACGGGTCGTGGAAGCTGAGGGAACCCAATCGCTCCGTACCCTGTGCCCACACCTGTGTGTGAGAGAGGAGAGGAGGGGAGAAAGAGATGACAACGACCCAGTCATGGCTTTCTAAACCACAGGGCCAAACACACATTTATTTTACTTGGTGTCTCATCAGTTCATTATTCAGCACCCAAAGATTTGGATCTGAAAAAGGTGAACTGCCTCCTTTGGAAGACAATGAGTTTGAAGTGATACCTGTGAGATGAAATCTCTGGACATCAAGTTTGATTTGTGTAAACTGTCACTTGAAAATAGCAGTCATTAAATAACCAACATGCTTCCATGAACTCATCACAGCTCTTTTCTTTCACTTCTCTACACATGGAGAGAAAAAATGTGCTCACCCAGCCCCACCATTTTGTCCTCCACCAGCCCCAGCCAAGCTTTCCACATGTTGAAGAAAGTTCTGGAGGGGGGAAGCTTTTGGAGGTTGCCACATTATATCTGTCCTAAGGCAGGGCTGCCATCCATCCAGAATATCCAGGATTCATCCATCAAAAATAGTGTCGGGGCAGAATTTTCAAAATCCAGTTAAATTGTCTGGGAAAACCTGGGTGCACTCTTGATTTTTTGATGAATTTCCTAAAATATAGCTTTAAATTTTGATTTATTTATTTTTTGGAGGTTTTGCCAAAAGAGCTCAACAACTTTTGTTGTGTTTTGGATTTTCACTTTTTGAAATATAGCAAACCCTATCTAAGGTCATCTGGAGGCCTAAACATCTGAAATTATGACACTCCACCCCATTATCAGAAGACTCAAAGCATGCATCTGTGCCTTGGTACCATCAGTCAAAGTCTTCATCAATCACACATTAATATGCAGATTTTAATTAGTTTTTAATTCAAGATGTTCATTGTAATAATATTTTAAAAAGACAGTGCTTTGGGGAATGACAATGATGTTTACCTCTTAAGTCAGGTAATGGTTTTTAGATGATTTTATAAGAAGGATATTATTTGTCTGTGTTATTTAATCAAGAGGAACAGTTGTGCTCATTAAATATGCTAAAAGTATCATTTACATGATGGGCTGCTATATGGTGGATGAGAAGGAGGAAAATGTGACACAAGACTATGTCAATTTTAAAGATCAAGTTGGATAGTGATTATTGCAAGCTATTATCCCTGTGAAAGTTCTTACTCTCACAAAAGTGCTTGGAGGAAAATTACTACTACTACTATTAATTATTATTATTTGGACATTCTTCAGCCATGACTCTCAGAAAACAAAACGTAAAGACGCAATATAAATTAACCAACAGCTGGTTACTAACACAGCACTGTTGCAGCAAAATGAAAATGGTGTAAATAAGGAGGTATGAGGTCTTCTCATCAGACTACTTGGAAATGTGGGCGCTGTGTGTAGCAGATAATTGTACCTCACCCAAGAATGGCATGAGTCTGGCATGAAAAATGGCACCTCCTGGTCTCATTTCCTCCTAACCATGAGAATGAGAAGGATGCTCCACAAGTAATAGGACAAACAAAGATAAGCCACTTTGAGGGTTGTTGGGGTTTTTTTACAGTCAACCTGTATATAAATTTAATGAAATAAAATTAATGTAGATGCAACATTGACTAAATTTTGACCATTTTGCAAAACTGACTAGGTAGACAGCTTGTGGGCATTTTACCTTATGTTGTAAGGGTTCCAATTTAAGGAGGGGAATCATTTTTCATACTTACCTTTGTACTTTTAATTTTGTCTTTAAAAAAATTATTTGTATATCAGAATTTGAATTTGCCACCCTAGACACAGTTCTCAGAACAAAACAAAATAAAAATGAGGTGTATTGAGGTACAACGTCTTATTACAACATTGTTCTGCATGAGATGTTATAGAGGGAGTGTCATAAAATGAAACTTCATACCTAGCACTATAGATTAATGATGGTTTAACACCATGCTTTTCTGGAATGGATTTCTTTTTAATTTTATCCTTTGTTGTTACCTTAGCTGAAATGCCTCATATTAGAAGTGATAACTTTATATGGGTTCTTTTCAGCACCTAACATAAAAGTTGATTTTAAGTCTGCATTTATGAGTCTCATTTTTGTATCACTTGGTACATTTCAGTGTTGCAAAAATGCTATCCAAGCTTAGCAAAAATTTCCTTTTGGGAAATGTTTTTTCCCCTAGAATTTACATTTTCCCACCTTTAAAGTGTGTGTGTGTATAGAGAGAGAACCCAATTAGAAATCCCAAAATGCAATATACGAAGTCAATATGCAGACTAAGTATATTTAAAATAGAAATGATCCATTTTGTCAGTTGCTTACCTAAACATGAAAGTTGCAGTAGTAGGTCTAACAAGAGGTTTCATTGGCCTTGTGTGTATCATAATCTTGGACCTGCATAACAGTTTGATCTTCTTGCAGTCCATGGGACTCTCAAGAGTCTCCTGCAGCACCAGAATTCAAAAGCATCAATTCTTCGGCGAACAGCTTTCTTTGGAGCTGGACCATAAAGAGGGCTGATCGCCGAAGAATTGATGCTTTTGAATTATGGCGCTGGAGGAGACTCTTGAGATTCCCGTGGACTGCAAGAAGCTCAAACCTATCAATTCTGAAGGAAATCAGCCCTAAGTGCTCACTGGAAGGACAGATCCTGAAGCTGAGGCTCCAATACTTTGGCCACCTCATGAGAAGAGAAGGCTCCCTGGAAAAGACCCTGATGTTGGGAAAGATGGAGGGCACAAGGAGAAGGGGACGACAGAGGACGAGATGGTTGGACAGTGTTGTCGAAGCTACCAGCATGAGTTTGACCAAACTGCGGGAGGCAGTGGAAGACAGAAGTGCCTGGTGTGCTCTGGTCCATGGGGTCATGAAGAGTTGGGCACGGCTAAACAACTAAACAACAACAACAATGCATGTTTAATAACGAAGTTGTGTTATCAGTTTTTCAGCAATATTGCATGTCCCGATAAAGCTGTTAGCAAAATTTTCACCACAGTGGATAAGATCTGGGAGGACTGTGACCAATTTCTGCCAAAAGCAAAACCTAGAGGTAACCATGGAAGCTCCCTTCTTAGAAAAAATACAGATAGCAACTTCTGGAGGTTGGGATTTTCCACACCCATAATCCTGGTGACAAGGGGATCCTTTCTGGTTCAATGGGTCCTAACAAAGAATGAAAGGAGCTGTCAGATTTGGTTCTCTCTGTTTCTCATTTTTCCAATTTTTAATTCACTACTCCACATTCATTTCCTTGTGAACACTGGTCAGCATGTTGTATGCATTTCTTCTAAAGAACACATTTTTGTATGCAGTTTTTGACTAGTGTGCACATTTTTTTGCAAGCAGAAACTCCTGCTATAATTCTATTTTCGCTATTATAATCATTTTTATGCACCTCCCTCACGTATTTATTTATGTAAATATTGGTTGGAGAACTGCATCACAAAATTCAGATAAGTGTGAATTTCAAAGGATCGCTGTGTTTCAGTTCCCACATCGTTTGGAAAGTGCAGATTTGATAAATGTGCCTTTAAGTGAAAACTGATTCTAATTTCTCCCCCATCTTTACATCCTAACCAAGCATGAATACTTAAGAGAAGGGGGTTGTGGAATACACACACATACACAAACATATAATCTCTCTCTCACACACCTTTAATATTACATTGCAGAAATTGCATAACACAATGTTTGATTGAGCACAAACCTCCCTCGTTCTGTTTTTCATTACATCAGGGCCATTCTAAAAATACCTACTCGGTTCCATGGATATTCATTTTGCATTAACATTAACAGCAAGGGAGCACACATTAATCCAACCCAGAGAAAATAAAACTTAATTACTACACAATTAAAAAAGAAACACAAAATAACTGTGCTCATTATTTTAATTCCTCTGAATTTATTTAAGATCAAAATAAAAACACTGTCTGCTAATCAATCTGTCAAGGAGCCAAGGCAACAGAGAAAATATACGAGTCAGTGAGGAAATGGAATTAAATGCTTACTTACCATCTGGCTTAGTGAACCCCGCCTGGGCACTCTGATACACAAAACCAGCACTTCTCTCCCCCCCCCCTTCTGTCTCATGGCAGCAATTGCTTGCTGTTCCCCCCCCGGCACAAAACCATCTCTGATCTGACATCATGCCTCAGGTGTACAGGCTGCTGGTGGGTTCTCCCTGAAGCTCAGGACTGGCACTCCACAGGGATGCATGCTAAGTCCATACCTGTTGTATACATATGATTGCATT
The DNA here is from genome assembly GCF_965113315.1 of Podarcis vaucheri. Taxonomy (NCBI): domain Eukaryota; kingdom Metazoa; phylum Chordata; class Lepidosauria; order Squamata; family Lacertidae; genus Podarcis; species Podarcis vaucheri. The sequence continues at coordinate 106,187,075 of NC_138762.1, forward strand.
TCATCTGACCCTTCTCCTGCAATTATTAAGTTTGCTGATAACACCACCATAATGGATATAATTACAGGCGGAGACGAATCTGCGTACGGGGGGGGGAGGTTCAAAAGGTATCCACATGGGGCTCAGAGAAAAATCTGCACCTAAACATTGGCAAGACAAAGGAGATGGACTTTTGGAGGAAGAGAGGGGAGCTAGCCCCGTTGTATATCCGGGGGCTGTGTGGAGAGAGTCTCTTCCTTTAAATTCCTGGGAGTCCATCTTAGTGAAGACCTTACTTAGAAGGTCAGAACAGCCAAGGTGGTTAGGAAGGCCCAACAGAGACTTCATTTCCTTAGGGTCTTGTGAAAGAACAATGTTAGACAGTAACTGATGATTTTCTTCTATCGGTCCATGATAGAAAGTCTTCTCTCATACTGTATTATGGTACACTGGTTTGACAGCCATGGACAGAAAGTCCCTACAGAGGGTGGTGAAGACAGCACACGATATCATGGGCTGTCCCCTGAGTCCGCTAGATGTTATCGCAGGAGACCGTTGCCTCAGAAGAGCGAGGAACCTTCGCAGGGATGACTCACACCCTGGCCAGCACCTTTTTAATCCGGGCAGGAGATATAGAAGCATGATAAGCCAGACCAACAGGTTAAAGAACAGTTTCTACCCATGGGTCATGAGGCTGCTGAATGGAAGACAGCAATATTGCAGATGATGTTTGGGGTTGGTGGTCGTATGACAGCACACAGAGTGTAACAAGGACTGAGAGATTGGGGGGAGGGGAGCTCGCTTAATCTCACTGTAAACAAATGGTACAGTGACAATAAAGTATTTCTATTTCTCCTCTTCATCCCTGTTGGAGAAGCAGAACCTCCTTCAATGGAAAAATTAAGCAGTCAATGATCAGTTTCATATGTTACCCATTATTTCAAAGGACTATTTTAATTTTATTTTATTTACCTTTAGAGCTCTGAATAGCCAGGAACTTGGTTACTTCAAGAAAGGCCTCCCATATCCATCTAGTAAAGGCTGGGAGTCATCATGTTTCTGGTCAACTTCTGAAACCTCACCAGGCATTATACCAGACCAGGTGTTATCTGAAATCATTTATGTGGGATGGAGTTCCATATACTAGACCCGCATCCAGTGTCCTGGTGGATGCAATCACCTCTCACAATTCCCCCCACCTCCACTCCACCACAGTCTTCCTGTGTTAAGTGGGAAGGGCAGAAAAGAGATGGCATGTTCAGTGGAATGCACATACCATCATCGCCATTATTGGGGGTTCTGCACAATTGGGAATTCCTGAATGCAGGAAGACTTCTAATCCCTTTCATCTGAATGTGCTTACACCACCGCCTTCAAACTTTCCCACTTAACACAAGGAAATCACTTGCAGGGGTGTAGATCAGAACCATCCTCTGCTACCATTTGTTGGGATTTAGGATGCTTTGGGGTCACCCGGAGGCCCCCTCAGTCTCCCTGACCTTTCCGAGTGTTCTCCCGGTAAGCACAACTCTGGAATGGCACGCCCCTTCATTCCAGTGTGCCCTTCAGCAACATAAACCAGCTTGATTTATGCACACTAATGTGGCATAGCACAGCAAGAAGAATGAACCATCCGTAGAGCTAAACTACGTATTTATTTACACTATATACAGACACAGAATCATAGCTCTCTCTCTCATTCAGCGCCAAGAGAGAACAGCAACAGAACAGAACAAAGAATATGGAAGTGACGCATAATTCCTTCCGTTCCCATGCTTCCAAAGAATGGAATGTCAACACACAGAGCATGTGATCTAGTAGTCACACACACTCTGCAGCATGGGAGAGAATGAAAATCCTGACAGTTTCTGTGTGTGCCCCCATTGCCCTTTAACCACATTTGGAGTGAATGCCTGAAAAGGGTGATCTACCTTTCCATTTGGGGTGCAATCCTACCCCCTCCTGCCAGTGGGGCTTTGCACTGTGGCCATAATGGAAGGAGAAGAGGCAGGACATTGACCCTGATCTGTCCAGGGCCAGGCTTGATGCTGTCATGTGACAGCAGTGAGACCAGCTTGGGAAACAGCAAACTCTGGGCCGGCTCAGCCCCAGACCTTCCCACCCGCAGAACAACTCATTTCAGCTCTTTCCATTGCCTATAGATGGAGGGAATCCTACAAGCAGGCCTGGGGCCTGCCCTTCTATACACCTGGCAGCCAGTGGGACGCTAGCTTAGTCTGGAGAACTTGGCAGCAGGACACCATCACTCATTCCAAAACCCCTCTCAACCCAGCATAAGCAGGGTTGGACTGCTTGCTTAATCGCTTGACAGTAAACCTTATGACTTTGTATGATGAACCTATGGCAAATCTTCAATTATGGGTAAGCACTCACAGTAGGTTGCAGGCAGAAAGATTTCTGGATTTCCTGTTTGATTAAATTCTATTCTATTAGTGTAAATATGGTTGTTCCATGTTAAATAGCTTGGCAGTGAAAACCCATTTTCCTACATGGGGTATGCCTTTGCAAGCTTCCTTCTAGATTAGCACCCTTCCCATGGGACCTTCATTCACAAAAAAGAGAAGGAGGGTCAGAAGTCCACTTGACTGCGTCCTCTAACTGATGTTCAAGCTCGACGTTCCATTCCACTTAAAGACCACACCTGCAAGCAGGCAGGACTTAGAGACACTCACTCATAGGCCAGGCTCTCTACCTGGATAGGTAGGGCCTCAGGAGAGATGCACTCGGTGAGCTCACAAAGGCTTACTCACTGACATCAGGGTCTGGCCTCCCTGGGAGGGAGCAGCACCCGATTTAGAGTGGTTCCCTGAGCCGAGAGGGCACAATATTATACTTGAGAGGATTCATTTTGGGGCACCAATGTTTGGCCGCGCACAAGGGCATATTGTGAAAGATTACTGCGCAGGGAGGGAGCAGCCTGGACTTCAATCAGTGTGGTTATAAAGCCTGTCCTACTGACCAAACTCTCTTGGCCTGGATAGCACAGCTAGCTCAGGGAGGGAGCCCCAACATTTGGGGAGGGCAAATAGGGACATGCAGCCTCGCACCATCCCACTGCCCCCGCCACGACCTGCTCTTGCCCACCACCGCCTGCTTCCTTGTTCTCCCTTCCGACCTTCGCTTGCCATGGCCTCCCCCGAATCAGGTGCAACCCTGCTGACTTGTGTCAGGGTGCCAGTCTTAAATGGGACATTCCTGGATCCAAGCAGGGATTGGCTTCTGTGATCCAGGATGTCCCACTTAAAAGAGGCCAGTTGTGGGGTATGGGAGCCAGCCAGCCTGGCCTTAGAGACCACTTACATAGAGGGCCTACTATGATGTCAATTTCAAAGGAATCTTGTGGTGAGACATCCTCTATCCGGCGGTATTCCACCTGTTCTTGCAAGTTTTGGCAAGTTGAAAGGGGATTTAAGGGCCATGAGGAGATGTGATTTGGCAAAGCCAATAGAGGGAAAGCAGTAAATCTTTTGAAAAATGAAAGTAATTGTGATATATTCCTCATCATGAGGCACAGTGGAGAGTTTTCATAATTACTAGTTCTCGTCTGGTGCTTCCCAGACAAAACAGGTTTGCTCATTAAAATAAATTAAGTTCGTGAAATCAACTTCCCAGTGGATCATAACCACGACCCTGCCCAGAGATCTTTCCATTTGAGTTATAGCACTATATGTGCAAAACATATGTTTTAGAACATGTCGAGGCATTGGGGGCCTGTTCCATTTTTGTTATGTTCTCGCAACAACATTAATTAGTTCATTTTTAAAAAGAAAAAGAAGCCCCCCCCCCAAATTACAGAAGTTTAAGTGGTGCTACAGTGAAATCTGGTATGAGACAATTGAGACTGTTGTATATGAACAAATGAAAGAGGACTCTATTGCACAGTGGTACCTCTGGTTAAGAACTTAATTCGTTCCGGAGGTCCGTTCTTAACCTGAAACCGTTCTTAACCTGAAGCACCACTTTAGCTCATGGGGCCTCCTGCTGCCGCACAATTTCTGTTCTCATCGTGAGGTAAAGTTCTTAACCCAAGGTATTACTTCCAGGTTAGAGGAGTCTGTAACTGAAGCGTTTGTAACCCGAGGTACCACTGCAATGGAGGGGTCAGAAGGAGCTTGGCATACAGTCTACTCCCCTCATCCTGCCTGGCAAAAAATCCTCCTCACAACAATATGCTAGAGCAGTGGCTCCCAAAATCCCCTATCCTCCGCCATGGACCACTTGGAAATTCCTGGGAGTCTTGGTGAACCACTTAATGGTTTTTATTCCTGTTGTAGCAACTGTAATGCACTGTACTGGATAGTTTGTGCTTTCATTGCTTATTTCATTGATTTTTATTGATTTACCAGCTCTTGGGTTTTTTCTGGTTCTTAATCCTTTCCACTCCTTTCAAGCCACTTTCTCCTGCTCTGTCTTTCATACACCTAATCTTCTCCACTCCACTCAAGTGCTTCTCTCCCCCCCCCCTTCACTTCTGGTCCATCCTGCTTATCTTGTGGGTAGACCACTGCCTTCTGAGAGTGATTCAGCAGCTGCAGCTTCCACCATTCCCAGCCCCTGTCCCTGCCATTCTTCACAGATATGCTGTGGACCACTTGGGTGAAGGAGTTCACAGGCCACAGTCTGGAAACCCCTGTGCTAGAGGAAAAGAACAGGACATGGCTATCTCCCTGCTGTGGGCTTCCCATGGTATCCAGCTGGTTAGTGGTAGAAACTGAGGGGCTGAACCAGAAGCCAAAAAATACATTTCCATGGCCTGTAAGATGAAGCTGAACTCTAGAACATGCATTTAAACAAGTTGTATGAGGCAGCCGAACAGTGCTTTGCTGTCTCCGTATGTTGAAAAATGAGAAATAATTGGCCCACAATGCAGCAGCAGACAAGGAAAACTGGCCAAGAAAGGATGTCACTGGGTGTTTTTTTTTTGGTTTTTTGTCTGGAGACAATCATAGAAGTGATTACAAATTGCAACAGGCAAGGTTTTGTAAGTACATTTCTGATAGGGTGGCTAATTAAATTGGCTCCCTCAGTCATCAACATTAAACAGTTCATTAAGTGTGTTTCATCAAGGAAAAATGAAAAGCAAATAGATAAAAGAAATGTTCATGTGTCTTCTTTGCTTGACAGAGGGGTGTGCTTTTTTGACCCTATGGAGTGGCTTCTAGAAGTGGCTTCCTTTGTTAATTTTGGTGCCCTTTTTGTATGGCTATTTATTAGATACCATTCAAAACCCACACAAACTGCTATGCAAAAGAGAGGAAAGTGGGGCAGGGGAAATAGAGCAGGTGCAGATGGCTGGTTTAACTCTCTAATGAACCAGCAATCCCCATCGCGTTAAGCTGAGCTTTCTCCACAGGACTGGCAGAAGCCTCGCTCGTTTCAATGTTTTCTGTTTGGATTTTTATTTATTTTATTTTTTTTGCATCAGCAGAGTGCTTTGATTTTCTGGCAAATAAATAAATAAATAAATAAGCAAACAAACAGGAATCTCAAAAGCTCCTGTTTATGAGGTGCCCTCACAAGCTTTCCTGCTTCATGAGAGCATCACATAGAGCGTCCTCTCAGGCTTTTACTCTTCAGAGTTGAGTTTTCAAAGCGAAACTTCAGCTAAAATAATGAAAGAGAGACAGACAGACAGAGAGAGAGAAAAGGGAAATTGAGCACACCCTGAGCTGCCTACCTCATCTCCTTCTGGAGTTTTCCTATCTAATGATCTCAGCCAACATTCAGGCTCAGCTGGTAAATTAGAACCAGCTGTTCCCTGTAAGCCCTTTCACCAGCAGTGCTTCCCCGAAAGGCCCTTGAAACCATTGCAATATACTTTATCCTATCCAGAGACATTGACCAGACATTGTGGCACAGGAGGGAGAGTTGGGAGGTGGCAGGGAGGTGTGAATGCTCTGGTGAGAGCACTGGGTTGGCTCTGCTGGGATATCTGTGCCACAGCAGCCTTCTCATCACCTCATCCCACCTTGCCGGTAACTTGTAGTGATACCTGTGCTGGGAGGCCAGGTAAGCACCACCACCCTTCCCCGCCATTCACTCCTGTTTAGGAGCTCATCCACTCATTACACTAAACTCAGGTACAAGCTGTCTCAACACTAGGACTAGGGGGACCGGGGTTCAAATCCCCTCTCGGTTATGAAGCTCCCTGGGTGACCTTGGGCCAGTCACCCTCCCGGTCCCGACTTGTGACTCTCCCCCTTAGCAAGTCCCATGGAACTCAATGGGAATTCATCTGAGTAGACATGTGCTTGTGTAGCATATGTGGACAGCACCAATTCTCACACTAGGGATCATTAACAAAGTCCCCTTACAAAGCTGGCAGGGTGAAAAACAGCCAAACTGCTTTTAGTAATTGTGGCAGGAGTCACTTGTCCTCTTCCTCCCCCTGCCCTTGAATAATCCTGAAGGCTCTTTTCTTTCATTGGGGTGCTGTATCCATTGCTTGTCAATAACCTGTTCTGCACCAGGTTTCTGAAGGTGACTATGTTAGTAAGCTGCCCCTATCAGTTTTCTTTATATATATATAAAAGTAGGAATATTTCATCTCACAATAGATTTGGCTTGACTTACTATAGAGCAGGTGCAACTCAAACTCAACTATTTGTTATAGCAAGTTATGAGGGAAATAGTTAAAGCCATGGTTTTCCCAGTAGTGATGCATGGAAGTGAGAGCTGGACCATAAAGAAGGCTGATCGCCAAAGAATTGATGCTTTTGAATTATGGTGCTGGAGGAGACTCTTGAGAGTCCCATGGACTGCAAGAAGATCAAACCTATCCATTCTGAAGGAAATCAGCCCTGAGTGCTCACTGGAAGGACAGATCATGAAGCTGAGGCTCCAATACTTTGGCCACCTCATGAGAAGAGAAGACTCCCTGGAAAAGACCCTGATGTTGGGAAAGATGGAGGGCACAAGGAGAAGGGGACGACAGAGGATGAGATGGTTGGACAGTGTTCTCGAAGCTACCAGCATGAGTTTGACCAAACTGCGGGAGGCAGTGGAAGACAGGAGTGCCTGGCGTGCTCTGGTCCAGGGGGTCACGAAGAGTCAGACACGACTAAACGACTAAACAACAACAACGAGGGAAATGGATTGGAAGCAGTTCCATGGGGTTTTGTATCTACCTACCTACCTACCTACCTACCTATGCATATGCACTGAAGAGAAGATTATTTTGCCCTTGTCAGACTCTACTATTTAAGCTCTAGAGATGCAAGTGAGGTGGAAGAAACCTGAAGAAATCCACTGTGTGCATGCTAACCAGTTTTCTTATATGCCCTCCCCTACCAAAAGGCAAAACATATATAATGTTCCTTTATTTTTCTAGGTAGGGAAAGGGGACCAGCAAATTGGACTTGCATCAAAGCATACAAACACACACCTCGGGTGGAGAGAAGTGTTATGTGTGGCATTGGGGATCAACCTCAAATGGCTTTCTTCTCCCTTGTAAGACTGACATTATGACATTGTGATTTCATGTTCCATGTGATTTTGCTGTTGGAGATGATGGGAATACACACAACGCGATGACATTGCAAAATGGGGTAGCTGCACATTACAGTGAAGAGAACTCGAAATAAAATTTAAAAAATGGTTAATTGCTATGTAGTGCATAATCTGTAGTAGATGTTAAAAGCCCCATTGAGAGGATAAATCATGTTGCCCAAACAGGCAAAGCCATGTAACTTAAATCTTTCACAAGGATGCAGTCTGGGTCGCAGAGTGGAAGATTTTCTAATTGTGTTGTTTTTGAAGACAGACCTGCATTTTAAGTGTTTGAACCTAGTGCTATAAGACAGATAACACTGAATTGTTAATGCTAAAGATGTGAATCCAAATTAGGAAGAGGGTTTAAGAGGAGCCTGTTCCTCTGTGCAATCCATAGGCTTTTAAAAATACATCAGTTACCAAATAAAAAATGTTCATTCATGTTGTAAACTAGAGGGAATCAATGTTGGCTCATCAGCTATGTGTGACTCAAATCCAGACATTTTAATGAGGCATCGGGGTAAAGGCAATAATCTGGTCACTGAAGCAAATAAATTCCCCCCCGTGAGTTCAAATCAGTAGAAAGGTCTGGACACTTTTTTAATGCAGCAAAGATTAACCAAAGGGGATTTTCGCATTGTCTTTTAAGTGATAAAATCTTTATAAGTTGTGTGTGAGTGTGACCATCATCCACGGGCAAGCATGCATAAAGAGGTTAATTACTATTATCTCCCCATACCTGTCTACATATAGCATGCAATAAATAGCCATGGCAGACACAGGTATTTCAGAAGTGGCTGCTATTCATTCCATTGCTAGAGCAACTGGTGGGGAACAGTATTCTTCCCTGTGGCATTGGGAGGGGCACTGCTCGAAACAAAAGACTGAATGGGATGGATCTTAAAAAGGTAAAGGGACCCCTGACCATTAGGTCCAGTCGTGACCGACTCTGGGGTTGCAGCGCTCATCTCGCTTTACTGGCCGAGGGAGCCGGCGTACAGCTTCCGGGTCATGTGGCCAGCATGACTAAGCCGCTTCTGGTGAACCAGAGCAGCGCACGGAAACGCCGTATACCTTCCCGCCAGAGCGGTACCTATTTATCTACTAGCACTTTGACGTGCTTTCGAACTGCTAGGTTAGTAGGAGCAGGGACTGAACAACGGGAGCTCACCCCGTCGCGGGGATTCGAACTGCCGACCTTCTGATAGGCAAGTCCTAGGCTCTGTGGTTTAACCCACAGTGCTACCCATGTCCCAGGGGCTCATCTTAGTCGGTGCATATAACTTTTAGGCTGCAATCCTCTACCCATTTACTTGGGGGTAAGGGTGAAAGGAGCTTTCAGTTTCAGTTCCCCCAGTTTCTCATTTTTGCAACCTTAAATTCAGTTCAACACCTTTCTGCAGCAGTGTGTGTGTGTGTGTTTAATGCTCATGAAAAATCATCAGCATTTTGGGGCACGTCCTCAAAATCTGCTCTTGCTGGTTCCCCAAACCCTCCGGAACAGATTCTGAGGAAGCTGCACCGTGAAGAGGAAGGCAAACTCCCATTGCCCATGTTTTGCCAGTTTCTTTATAAGACTATCATCGGGGACTTTGTAAAAAAAGACCTTTCTGAAATCAAGAGACACTACATCCACAGCATTTCTCTGACCCCCCCAAGCTTGTAAGCCTATAAAAGCATGACAAGCATGCTTGTGTCTTTCTGCATGTGTAGGCAATTACTTCCCACAGTGCATGTGTGCAGTAAATATATATGTGCCAAAATGCTTCACACATGGAAATGTATAGTATGTATGAGATACATGCAATTTCTTATAGGTGTTTCTATGCAGAACTTATCTGAAGCTGTGTTTTGGATTGCATCTGTACTGTAATTCTACTGACTTCAGTAGCTTGTGTTCAGATTAGATTTATATTGTATCTGAAATTGAAATAATGTAATCAATACTCTTGAAGATTCTCTTGACAACCACAATTTGTTTGGCCTTTCCCCATTTCATTCATGAGTTACTGATCATGGCAAAGTGGTAGAGAAGACAGAAATCAGATCGTCATCAAAACGAATCAGGTATATCAAAATAAAATTTCCTTCTGCATTGAAATGATATATCATACAGTTTTAAGAATTTTATATATAACTTGGCAGTCTCGTATCACGGCCAGGATTTCAAGCAGTTAATAATCCAGAGTGTTATAAAAGGTCATCTTGGAAACATATTAACTGTACTCCCATTTTAAATTCCAGTAGATGAAATGTATGTTATTACGAAAGAAGAATACGGGTCTGTGAACATTTTGGGGATAATTTCTTTCCTTTCTGTATGATTTATATGCATGCACAGGGATAACTTAATTCGCAAGAGATGTGCAAGTAATTTATTTTCCAGCCACTGAACTAAAACTGGACAATAATTTATCTGACTTTTAGTGTGGGGTTGCAACCAAAGCAGAAATGACATTGAATGATAACCGAAGAGTTGCCATTTTGCTGTTTATCTTTGGCTCAGGGCACTTGCGCATTTTCTTTGCAAAGCCAAATTACTCTCTCCCCCACTTTTTTTTTTTTAATGTGCATGCAGAGAACAGATTTCCCTGGTCAGATATTCAATGGAAACCAAATGAGCAATAGTCATTGTTGACTATTTTTACTTCAATTGGAGAGCTCGAGAACTGCAGTAAAAAAAAAAAGAGGGAAATTACTAAAGCACTATCACGTACCTAGTACGACTAAATGCTCAACCTCTTTTTTACCACTCCACATAATCAACATATTTCATTCTGTGTAGAATTCAATTTTCAATGCCTTGCAGTTTGGAAACAAAGTGCTTCAAATTGCGTGCTCTCTCTCTCTCTCTCGTTCTGATTTTTACCAATTAGATTGAAAATATGCCTTTCCACTAGAGCGATATTACTTGATACTGAATGACAAGAGAGGCCTCTACATTGTCTTCATCTTACATGTGTCAGAAAGAGCTTTGGATACTAAAAAAATGATCAGATCGGGGGCCACTAGGGGGCGCATTGGAAGATGGCTGACAATAACATCTCTCCGACCCACACGAGGTAATTTGGAGGCTATGGTGGGAGTAATTAGCCTCCCTACCCCGCCAGGAAGGTGGGGGGGGGACTGCCCTTGCCTGCTGTGCCCTACACCACCCCCGAATTTGTGGGGGTGGGGGCATTAGGCACAAAGCCCTCCTGTGGGATTCCGGCACTCCTGGACGCTGTCCCTGATCTGCGCCACTAGCTGCAAGAACTTCAAAAGAAACAATTTGGATGAAGCTAATTGCACATATTTCAAGGAAGGAGGGGGAGTAAAGACAGCTAACAGAAGAGATTTCTGATAAAACAAGACAAGAATAAATCATGAGAAGATACGCTAAGATACGGTATGGCAAATGACTGATGGGGGAGGGGGAAAAAACTTTCCTTTCTTTCCTTATGTGATTAAACAAGAATCCCCTCCCCTCACGAGTCAGAAATGTCGTTTTAAGGACTTAAGCTGTGGATTTAAGACTGTGTGGAGATAAGCTTTAGAACCAAAGCATGTTTTAAGAAGAGCGTGGAATGTATAAGAGTTCTGGAATGACGCAGTTAAAAATGCCGTCGCCATATTGGGAAGTTCTGTCGGAGGTCTTGAGTCTGGGAGGAGAAATAGAGAAATAGAGCTGCTTTTATATTGTGGGTGAAACTCCTCAGAGGGACTTAAGAGCGACAGTTCTGCGAGATTAATGATGGAAAGAGCGATGTTATCTATGAAGGTGATGATATATGGAAACCATCTCGATTTGAGGATTGGAAGAACGGAAAAATTCACACAGGATTAATATTGGTGTTTATCAGCTTAAGGAGACTATCAGAAGAGATCATAAAGAAAAAAGAGAAAATATATGAACAAGCTGTGATGTGGAAACAGCAAGATAAGACTGTATAGAATTATGAACTCTGTTTGGACTGATTTGGTCTGATTTGGACATTAATGCAGCAGCAAGAAGATGATCAGAATCCCCCTTCGGATCTTGAAAAATGGGTCCCCCCAACAAAATTTAAAATTCGGCTTTGTAATTCGGAATTTATGTGATGTGATTTAATTTGATTTGATTGGCCGGTTAATAAAAATTATTTTTTTAAAAAAATGATCACATCAAAAGGTGTGTGTGTGTGTGTGTGTGTGTGTACCATCCTGGCTTTGATTAACACACTGCGATTGCAGCACCTGAGGTTGTGTGATGGATAAGTCTTTATTGATGGCCAGAATTTCACCTATCCAGTATTCAGCAGGGAGTTGGGGCCTGATTCCCCCTTTCCCACCAGCTGATCGGTAAAATCCCAGCTTCCTTTAAAGAGTTATGTCAGGGATAGCCAAAGTGGTACCTTCCAGATAATGCTGAACTCCAACTCCCATCAGCCCCAGTTGCTGGGGCTAATGGTCAAGGATGATGGAAGCTGTAGTTCAACAGCATTTGTGGGGACAACCCTGGCTTCCACATATATGCACACAGAAGCCTAATGGAAAGGGTTTATGTTGTCCATTCTCTCCTTCCACCCCATGTATAAATGGTTCTTATTCTGCCTTATCAGATCCCTTGTCACCCCAGGTTAGGGCTAAGTGTTTGATCTCAAATCAAGTAATATATGCTTAGGATCAAGGCACTGGTTTGCTACAATTTGATGCAAAATTGAATAACCACGCCATTATGTAGAACTTTGAAGCAGGAGTAGTCAAATCTTCTATCATTAAAGATCATGTTCCTCTGAGAGGATCTACAAGGGAACACATGTTGGAGATAGCAATGGGTGCGGTCGGTGCCACATCACTTACAGAATGTAAGAGAGAGAAAATGAAGTGAGGCAATCATCACTATCAGACGTATCTTTTCTTTCCACATATTCTTCAACCATCCGTACACATACACACACTTCTCCCAACCCAGACAAACACAAAACCACCCCTTCAGCACAGCTCCATGCTTTCAAAGCACCCTGTCCTCTTTACTCAGGTGTAGCTCCTCCTCACTTGGAAAGTTTTTTGTTTTAGAAAAAAAAATACGAATCTGCTTGTATCTGCCAGTGCTCAGCCTCTACCTGGAATATGTTCCTCAAGCTCTGTGCTCTTTCATGGCCTGAAAGCAAAGGAGGAGAGCAGTGGCATACCTTGGGGTCCCAAATTTCATTGTTGCCCAGTGCAATGCCAAAATTCAGCCCATGCCCCCACCTTCTATTTTACCTCATAGTTGCAGACATCCCCTGTGGTGGTGGGCTCCGTGCTCCCAAGATGCTGCAGAGAGGCCCTCTGCTGCCCTAAAAGGTTCATTGTATGTAAGACACTAGAGCTAAATGTTTGAAATGGAATACTTGAAATTTAAATAAAAATAAAAATGAGCACGGGATCATTTCATCATCATTTAAATTTGATACTATATGAATCAACTGGAATCACTAGCAAGATATCTCCAGCTCTTATAAGAAAAGTAATAGGCTCCAATCAGCTCTGGTATGGTGGCCTCTCCTTTAATTCAAGGTGACAGCAGTATTGATAATCTGCTAATGGGATGATGATTTCATCCCTATCAGCAATGGCTATGTCCATCCTGCTGCAGATGTAAGTTTTCCACACATAAAGAGTTCAATGAAATTATAGGTGAGTGTGTGATCTTACAGCACTATTAAGGACACAAATGACTTGGAGTTTGTAGTCATGACATTGCAGCCCTCTCAGGAGCAAGGTAAAATATGGCCTAGTGGCAGGCAGAAGGTTCCAGACCCAGTTCCTGGATGTCAGTAGCACTTGGGAAAACAACATTTCTCAGAACAATTTGCACTTCATGCGCTGTATGTGGCAAAGGAAGGAGCAGGGGTGGACATTGGTCATCTTTGGTAAGAAAGTGAGGCCAACATTTGGCACTCCAAAATGGATCTTCTCTGGTTTTGCACCTCCTCAGCTGGAGGGACAGGTCTTTTTCTTTCTTGTCACTGCAAAAGCAGCAACCACCAGACAGGTGGGTGGGAAGGAAGGTGAGCAGAGTTTGGAGTATCAGTGTCTAGGGGCGGGTGCCTGGATGTTTGGCAGGGAAAGAAAGAAGTTGAATTCTTTTCCAAGTCAGATGAAAATTAGTGTACTTGTGATATGTACCCCTCCATTTACACAATTAAGTGGCAGTGTAAACACAGGGGCATTCTGGCAACATTTTTAGGGTGAGATGTGAAAATTATTTAACATTTCAGGGGGCATGCTTGCTATTTTCTGGTGGTGGCAGAAACATAACATTATGCTGCTGTTTGGTCATCAATAAGAAAGAAATAATGGTAGAACTCTCTGTAGTGGGCACATTTTGGCAACTGCCCCTGCCACCCCCCTCAGTGTCCTAGAACAAGGTTACATCAAGGCATAGTGTCCTTACTATAGGAAAACTCTGGGATTGGCTCTGCCTCTGCCGGTTTCCTACAGCGATGAGCAAATACGTATCAGAAGGAGCATATATATTCATTCTCATTCTCTCTTTCCATATACAGTGGTGCCCCGCAAGACGAATGCCTCGCAAGACGGAAAACTCGCTAGACGAAAGAGTTTTCCATTTTGGAGGTGCTTCGCAAAACGAATCTCCTATGGGCTTGCTTCGCAAGACGAAAATGTCTTGCGAGTTCCTGCGGTCCCCCCCTTTCCTCCCCTTTCCCTAAGCCGCCAAGCCGCTTATCAGCTGATCCGATAAGCCTCTAATAGCGCTAATAGCGCTAATCCGCTAATCCGTCAATGGGCTTGCTTTGCAAGACGAAAAAACGGCTAAACGAAGAGAATCACAGAACAGATTCTTTTCGTCTTGCGAGGCACCACTGTACAGTGGTACTTTGGGTTACAGACGCTTCAGGTTACAGACGCTTCAGGTTAGACTCCGCTAACCCAGAAATAGTACCTCATGTTAAAAACTTTGCTTCAGGATGAGAACAGAAATCGTGCTCCGGTGGCTCGCTGGCAGCAGGAGGCCCCATTAGCTAAAGTGGTGCTTCAGGTTAAGAACGGACCTCCAGAACGAATTGAATTCTTATTCCAAGGTACCACTGTATATGTATCTGTTGACAACTACTTCTGGGAGTGGAGTCTTGGACCCCTTGAAATCCACCTGTGATTGGCTTGAAAGGGTAAAGTTAGCAATCCTAGCAATCTTGCAGCTTCCGGTGAGGTGTGCAGCATAACACCACGGATTCAGCTTTAGCTGATGTGACCCGAGGACATGGACAAGATGCTTGTGTCAATGTGACCAGCCATGTGTTCCCTCGACCCTTTCCCCTCTTGCCTTACTAAAGTTTGCCAACTGGGTGGATACAGGGTGCAGCCAATGCATTTTTGCCAGGGCTGGTTCATATACAGGTCAGCTGTTAGCATGCTGTTTTTCCTAATAAGAAGCTATCAGAGAGCACCACGGGGCACACCTTGCCCCCAGTACCACAGTTTCCAAGACTGCCTGCCTGTCACTCTTACTTCATTTTAAATTTCCTCCTGAGCCAGATGTCTTCCAAGCAGCCTTAAACTCTCCGGAATCCCACCCTCCTTCCTCCTCTGCCCTGTCTTCCGTGTCCACCCCCACCTTCCTCCTCTGCAGCTTCCCTTGGGGGTCCTTCGTCTGGAGCCTCCCACCACTTGTCTTTGTCCCTGACCATTTTTGAGGCAGGGAGTGGCAGCGGTGGAGCATAGGCCTGCGCTGCCCAGGGCGGGCCCGCTCCCGAGGGAGGGAGCGTGGTGTGTGCCCTCCCGGACATGGGATAGCCACTCGGGTGCTCAGAGTGGCGAGCCGCTCACGGGGGTGGAGCAAGCCACCCATGGGGGCATTCGGCACGCCACCTGCCTGCAACTCCCAAGACTCCCCCAAGCTGTCAAAATGAAGGGTGAAGAGGGGAATGCTACCGGGAAAGTGGTGCTGCTCCCCGCTTACACTGATGGCTCGGGGTAGTAGGCTTGGGAGTCGCAGATGGGTGGTGCGCTTAATGTCACCCCCCTAGTGAGGGCACCCGGGGTGGTTGTCCCCACCTCCCCCCTTCCTACACCCCTGGGGAGTGGTCCCAGCCATCTTGAAGGAGGTGGCAATTCAACCACTCCTGAAATCAATTAATTATGCACAATTAATTACACGTAAAAACACATGTGCTATGAATGCCTATGGGTTGCATTCAGTTCAAGGAATTCCACTTCTGAACACTGAAAAATCCTGTGAATACAGAGAATCTCCATATTTGTCTCTTTTTAGAGTCCAATTCTCTGACATCCACAGTGGCAGATCAAGTTTCAGAGGCTGAGCTTTTTCCCTTTCCTACTTTACTTGGATTCAAATTCACTTTCCTTATCTTGAAATAGAAATCAATAAGATTTGCCTGCCATCAGTATGTGAATAAGCAGAGAATGCAATAGATCACCAGGACTCAGGTCCAGAAATTCTATGCATTCAGTTGCAGCCATACCAATGCTCTGAGCAGTAATTGTTAATAAATAAAACAGCAAACACCTCATTCTGTTAATGGTTTAAGAAAAAACGTATTTGTGACAGGGGGTGAAAGCACCCAAACCATCATTTGTGTATATTAAAATATCTATCATAAAGACTGCATAATTAAGAGGAAGGACAAAGGAGCTTTGGATGTATGGTTTTGAATAGTTCATATCTTTTTTCAGTTATGTTTAATGCTTAATTATTTGGTTATTTAAATAAACGCACAACGATTTTCTCTTGCAGCATATAATTCTCCCAGTACTGCATGTTGAATTTAGTTGTAACCTTTGTTATTGTTAAAGAAAGGGAACAATCCCTCCCCTTTACAAATTTCCTTTGTTCTGAGGAAAACAACAAATTGTGTATTTCTTACCTACTCAAACTAGGAGAACTCTCTATGATTCATTGCAATGTGCTGAACAATTTTTTAATGCAAAAACGTGATTTTCAAAATTACCATACAACTACCTCTTATGCATTCAGAAAAATAAGACAGCTTCTAAATTATGATGATGAAAATGGTCACCTTTTTCTGTGAAGATACCCGGATGTTTGCGAACTACTTGACTGGCAGCAATTCAACTGCTGAAGCCTTTTCCTTGTTGTTTTAACTAAGTTGTGTGGTGTTGTTTTTTACCAGGAACAGAGGCAGAATATCCAGCACCATAAATCTGTGGGAGAGCACATGTTTTGCACAGAAAACACCACTATCCGAAACCAGAAGGACCAACGACCAGAATCTTTATAAAGAAAGTTTTCCAATCATCACTTCTGGTCTAAAACTTCCCTGAAAGGTGCCCTGTTCACCTACTTAAAACTTATGCAGATATTTAAGGGAAGGAACCCTGTGTGAATCACAGAAAGGAGTTTGATTCCACTGGCAGGTCAAATAAAAAACAACTAGGGAATTTTTTTATTTAAAATGCATCATGTAAAAAATTCCATGGTCATTATCATATTTTCTTTTGTTATTTCCTCAGCCTACTCCATATTTTTGCATCCTCTTAAAATGAAATGTCTGGAACAGAGTATAAGAAATATTTTTTACTTGATTAAATGTCATTACTTTTTAAACAGAATATTCATTATGTCTGATTTTTTTTTAAACCCCCCCCCCTCTGAATTATGTAAGTGATGAGCTTCTTGCAGCAGAGAGAAATGCTCTCCATTTTCCAGACAACCAGGAATGTAAGAAAAGACCTTGTACTTTATTTGTCAAAAGTACAGCATTTGCTCTTTGTGCATAATATATTTGTATTATATCAGTACCTTATGTTGTTTGCTTGACCTCCACATGGCCAATGATAGCACATCATTGAAGAGTAGCATAACTTCTGGGGGCTTTCGCATGCAGAAACATGACACTCGCCTGGAGATGCATGATACCAACACGTAACATTTCTGTCCTTAATAAATACTGTACTCTAAATGCGAGGTCCACAGCACGATGTTCACGAAACGTTTGTTCTTGCTTTTGAGGGAAACTTTTTTTCCATGTCACTTGATGTGAGTGTGGAGGTATGAATTCCTGATGTATAGCACCACACACAGATGGGTTTATTCTGTACCTCCTGGTGCAACTGACTGCCCAGAAAACTGAGTAAATGTTGAAAATGTAACCTGTTTCATGTATTCACTAGGTTCAAGAAAATCTGTGCATGGCTGAGCAGCAAGCATGCCTCCAAAAGCAGACAGAGCTAGGTGAGAGATGGGTGCTTCATGTGAATGCCAAATGACACCAGATCTCTTTTGGAGGAAGAAGAATGTGACTTGGGCATCCAACTGAAAAGCTATCCACGTGGAGCGATGCAACAGACACAATGCTATCTGCACGGTGGAGACAAAGGCAAAGGCATATCCACCCCATTGCCATTTGAACATGCTCACTTTCAAAGGTGGCAGCCCGCAGGTCAGGAGTCAGGCAACACTTTTAACGCTTTATTTTTCTACGAAAAAGAATTAAAATGTTGTAGCGTTCCAATCGACATTATGTCAGTCTTTTGTCAAACATAAAGCCATCAATCCATTCAATGGGCTTTTCTCTCCACAACAGCTTTGGAGTTTAGTCTAGCTTTGCAAAGCCTCACAAAATGGGGGGGGGGAGCTGTCTATTGAAACTGAAAATGAATGAAATGTGTGAATTACAGCAGACTGCATATTCTGTTTTGACAGGATAAATAATTATTTTAAAAATCCACCATACATTATGCTTTTCAGTGGTAACTACTTAACGACTCTGTTACCAAGGACATTTTTATTTGTGTTTCTCAGCTTTGAAGCTGAAAAGAAAGATGTACTGGCAAGGCCCTATATGCGTACTGTGAAGATGTCGCTTCATTAAGGCTTACTGGTTCATTACTTTAGAAACTAGTGTACAATTCACTCTTTTCAGCACTCTCTATATATTTTATTTATTCTTCAGTGCTGGAAAAAATGAAAGACTGCTGAATCTGGACACAACTCATTTTGGGAACAGAACTCCAGACCCTCCAAGCGTTCCTATTTTCCATGGACAGTCCCAGATTTACAGAAGCCGTATGATCCCGGAATGTCCTGCTTTTCCGTAGGACATCCCTATTTTCATGACAAAAATGTTGGAGTGTGTGGAGTAATGTGACCCTCTAAGCCAAGGAGATAATAACCAGGGGAGCCAGCTCTAGGTGGCCATGGGCATCCACAAAAATTTCCTGTGGGTACTTGGACATTGCCCACCACCACCGGCCACCAGCTTTCCTCTGGCACTGTGGCACCTCAGAGGTGAATGGGCCAGGGTCTGCACCTCTGCTGAAGGGCCTCTGTTGGCACCCGCTGTGGCCGCAGACACACCCCAGAAGCATGTCCGCAGCTGCAGCAGGTCCCAACAGAAGCCCTGTGCTTCTGCCACAGGCCCCTGTTCAGTTGTCGCCACAGCGCTGGTGGACTCGTAAGCCGTGTGCCACGCCGCCATGATGTAGTGACGTCAGGACATCACATGGTGTTGTGATGTCATGACAGTGTGGCACATGCATTCTGGCCACCCAGTCTGGGGTCCAGGTTGGCGCCGCTGTAAATAACTATACAACCATTAGAAGACATCTGAATGCACTCCTGTATAGCGAGGTTTTTAAAGGTTAAATTATGTTTTTATACATGTTGGAAGCCACCCAGAGTGGCAGGGGAACCCAGTCAGATGGGAGGGGAAATAAGATTATTACTACAGTGGTACCTTGGGTTACAGACGCTTCAGGCTACAGACTCCGCTAACCCAGAAATAGCACCTCGGGTTAAGAACTTTGCTTCAGGATGAGAACAGAAATTGCGTGGTGGCGGCACGGGAGGCCCCATTAGCTAAAGTGGTACCTCAGGTTACGAACAGTTTCAGGTTAAGAACGGACCTCAAGAATGAATTAAGTCCTTAACCTGAGGTACCATTGTATTATTAAATAGAATGTCTCTATTTTCACTGGGAAAACGTTGGAGGTTATGGAACTCTCTTTTTATTCTATTTTCAGCCTAACTATCAACAAGAGCTTTTTTTAAAAAAAAAATCTTAGAATAGGCCTTTTAACCCACTGAGCCAAACACAGTTCACCAGTCATGTATTGTAGTCAGAACAAGTGCGTGGTTTGTTTCTGCAGCTAAACCAGGAAGCCAGGTTTATCTAGCCCCTGGAGGGCTGCATTTGGCTTGGGCAAATTTTGAGCACAGGGTAGAAGTGAACAGGCAACATCCTTAAAACAGTATTAAACACAATAACCTCGAGGCATTATCAAACAGTTCTGTTTAGCTATAGTGTTTGTGACTTTGCAGTCATCCCAGTGGGAGCTCAATAGCATTGTGGCTTTTAGCCTGTGTTGCAGTGCGACAGGCAAACGGTGATCAATGGCACCTACATAATTACTTCCTATTAAGTATCAGAGTCTAACCCTGTGGCTTTGGTTGTTACACAAATAATAGCAAGTACCAATTTTGTTCGGATTATCATAATTTCAGCTACAAGAGGCATTGCATCTTGGCTTTCCATAGAAAACCTAAGGTTTACTCCAAATAACTCCATCATCACATTATGCCAAACATTTTATGACATTCCACACTTTTCACCTCGGTTCTGTCATTTGAAATCAATACAATATCCACATAAAAACTAGCACAAGCCACAAAAATCATTCAAAAAGCAACATTTAAAATCCAGCTATAATAATTAAATGCAAGTGTAGCAAGTATTTTGCAAAGTATTAGGTGTATGGAAATCCTGTAAGACCACAGGCTACCAGAACTTTCTAGCAGCATCCGGGCAATGCTAAACAGATTTATTCAGAAGTAAATCCCAAATTAAATTAGACTGCTTAGAATTGCAACCAAAATACACTTGTAAGGAAAAAGACCACGAATAATAGAGGAGTGGTTGCTGTTGTTGTTGTTTTAATCTACATTTAGGGAACACTTTCTCATTTGCTGAGTAACCTTTGAGCACCTGCTTTAGAATCCTTCCATGCTGCATACAGTTCTGAGGCAAGTTCTTGGTGCTCAGTCATTTCATCCAAAGCTTTCTCTCTTAATCCATGTGAACTGAGGGCATGCAATGTTTTCATTTGCTCTGGATCACTGCTGTATCCCCCCCCCCCCCGGCTTTGTGGATAGCTACTATTTTAAATTGCTTAGGGAAGAATCTTATGCACAAGAAGGTGGTAGAAAGCAAGCTGGTGCGAATTAAGCTGGCATAAAGTTATGCCAGATCCAAACACCATTCTCCAGTGGGGCTGCTTCTGCTCTGCCTGGGGGAAGGGAACTATTCACTTTATTAAGATAATGTTTTATGCCAGGTTGCCAGGTCACTTGACAGAGCTGAACAAGCAAAGGATTCAAACAAAGTCCTTCCTGTCTGATCCCACCTCTGCCACAGCGGTGGACTCTTGGGGGACTTGCATGAGCAAATTATGCAAGCATATTTTTGGCTGAGCCAGGGCTGGGCAATTAACATCAGCTGAGCCTGGCTAAGCCAGGCATCCTCTGCATCCTAAGTTGCTCTTTTTGGCATCCATCCATCCATCCATCCATCCATCCATCCATCCATTATCCCATCCATCTTGGCAGGTCTTGCCATAGAATCATCTCCTATGTTGTTATATTTTTGCAGGCTGCCTTGGGATTCCACATGAAATACCTAAATAAAATGAAATGAAACCAAATGCTAGAGCACTTCCAATATTTCCCTCCTTTATGTGTGAATCAGAGTATGTCTTCACAGCTATCTATAGAGAGAGTGCAGCAACTGAAGGTTTTGAACAGCTGAGCATTTCACCCCCACCCTTCATATAGTACTTACCTGACAGAATGGAGCCTCCTTTTCTCCCATCCTGCCAATTTACTTAAGATCATTTTGAAACTTTGACCTTACAGAACTTGTAATCTTTACAGTGATGACATAATGCTTTCTTTCTGCAGAGAGAATTTTAATGAGATAAACAAATGATGGGTATTGCCTGCCACAACTGAGGCATAAAAAATCAGTAATAAATGGAAATAATCTCATGTACTATATATTTTGAAAAATGAGCTCCAACAAGCCTTTTAATAAAGTCATTATTCCCCCTTTCCATAAATCACAAAAGCTTATTTTTGTCCAGTGGATTTGAAGCAGTCAAGGACAACTCTTTTAAATTTGTCCTTGCATGTAATTTATGGCACCAGAAGCGTCTTCCAATTTTTCATTAAAGAAGATATGAATATTATGTGTGCTCTATGTTGTTATTATCATACGTAAAGGAGCTTTTTATAGGATGTAAAGTTGTAGCTCCCTGAGTGCAAAAAAAGTCCATATCTTATTGCCAGCTAGTAGTGGTGCTGCTGCTATATAAGAAGTATTTTTGCTAGTGCTGAGTGCAGCTATGGGGGGTGGTGAATCACCAAGCAGGTACCCTGCAGCTCACATATTACAAAACTTGTTCTTGTGCTGCTGGGGTAGTTGGAGGGGGAAGTAACAGGGATCACAGATCTTCAGCAAAATACGGCAGAATCCAAATTGGTTCTAGAGCAGATGAACCCCTAATGAGGACATACCGTAACTTATTTAGTACATCACCACCAAAAATACACTCTCCCTAGTGTCAACTCACCTCACCTGCCCCAATAACATTCCTGTACGTAGGGAGAGACAAGGGCGACAGGAAAAATTCTGCCGCAGGGATTTTTAACCTTTAACCCAGCACCGCTCCCCAAACCCTATGGCGGGAACTTCCATCCAAGATGGAAGATGTCTACACCTAGGGAAGGGGAATCGACATTTAGCCATTCCCATAAGAACCCAGCATAAAAAAGTACCCTCAAGACCAAATGCCGGTGATATAGCCAGCCGTACTGGAACTGGTGCTACAGAGAGACCACCTGAGAGCTCTCATTTCTGACTTAGTAGACCTCAGAAAGATCTTAATATCCTCACCTGGAATTTGGCAGGGTGGGACAACAAGAAAGGAGATGAAGATTTAACTACGTTCCTGCAGAATTTAGATATCATCTGCCTGAAAGAAACTTGGCTGCAAGATGCTAACCTCCCACATTTGCATGGATAGCCTCCCTGCAGTCAAGAGGCATCAAAAAGGACAAGGAAGTGGGGGACTGACCACCTTTACCTCACTGGATCTGGCTGGGGAAATTAGTGTTGTAGAGTCGGATCTCCTTTATGAATATTTCCTGCCACTACAGTTTAGTGCAGGGGCAGGAGACCCATTTTTCTTTATTAACACTTACCTCCCACCAGCACGCACCCTAGACGTGGTGGTTAAGATTTGGATCGACCTAACTCACCTCACCCCTTAAGGCTGGGAAACCTGGAGAAGGATGTCTAATAGAGATCTTGAAGCATATACAGGAAAAGGTGATCCTTCAGGTAACACTGAGCTCCAAGCCAGTTAGGGCTTTTTAAAGGCTCTGGTTACCTCTATTCAGATAGGATTGAAAGCTGGTGTATCAACCAAAGCTTACAAAAGGTCTTATGTCAATAAGGCTACCTTTGCCTCCATTGACAATGCTGGTTCTAGTAGCTCCTTAAGACTATGAACTTGATCATTTAAGGGAAAGTGCAACCCCCAAGAAAAGCAGGATTAATGCCACTTAACTGCTCAAACAAATCACTCACAAGCAGCACCCTTGTCTTGATTGGATTGAGCACACTTTACTGGTCCTCATCTAGGGTACTATTGAGCTTACGTAGAGGTGCTTACGTAGCTTACGTAGAGGAGACTCTTGAGAGTCCCATGGACTGCAAGAAGATCAAACCTTTCCATTCTGAAGGAAATCAGCCCTGAGTGTTCACTGGAAGGACAGATCCTGAAGCTGAGGCTCCAATACTTTGGCCACCTCATGAGAAGAGAAGACTCCCTGGAAAAGACCCTGATGTTGGGAAAGATGGAGGGCACAAGGAGAAGGGGGCGACAGAGATGGTTGGACAGTGTTCTCGAAGCTACCAGCATGAGTTTGACCAAACTGCGGGAGGCAGTGGAAGACAGAAGTGCCTGGAGTGCTCTGGTCCATAGGGTCACAAAGATTCGGACATGACTAAACAACAACAACAACAACAACAACAACAACATGACATGGGCATTATTCAGCCGACATTCAAAAATAATCCACTGAAAAACCCACTTTCTTCTACTGCAAAAATCTCCTATACTCCCACAAGATTTGAATTTGGGACTTCTAGACATTAATAACAAAATAGCAGGAGGGAGCCAAGAAAGGGCTATCTGCATCTGTACGTTCCTAACTCTGACACACAGGAAGCAATCATATACCTGAGAAACTGGCATAAAACAAGGTGGTATATATTAAGCCAGCATAAAGTTACACCAGATGAAAACTCTGTTCAGCAGTGGGGCCTAACCTTGGCAGAGGGAAAACAAGCCTTTAAAATAGTGCCAGAGGATCACCACCCTTTTTGCCGGCTTAACTTCTGCCATGCTTGTTTAGGATTGCAGTATAAACTGGCAAAGAACTGCTCTAACTCAATTTGTATTTTCCATGCCACTATTAAGAACAGGGAAGAAAGACTTGCTCATATCATCAGGTTCTGTTGACAAAATTGCGTATCAAAATTAGGAGTCACATTTCAGGTGCCAGAAGGCAAGGCACTATATATCTTTATTTTCATTTTCACCTTTTTTAGTATTATTAATACTACTACTATATTAGCATCATCATCAATATTTACAGGTGTTGTACAAAATTACCCCCAAGGAGTGGCTGGGACAGAGCAGGGGGGAGAATCCGACTCAAAGCTTAAAACTAAATAAATAGCACAGCAGAAAAGTGGATAGAAAAGGGGAGTGGGGAAAGAAAAATGGAAATAGAAGAAAGATCTCCTCTCAAATATACAGTAACTGAAACAAATGAATGTTAAAACATTTAAAGGCGGCTAGAGATTGAATGTGTCAGGTCTTATTGGCAGAGTATTCAAAACAAACAAAGAGATCATGGAGACGAATAACATGAAGCAGAGAAGATATGAGGGAGCCATGAAATGGATACCCTTCGACTTTAATAATAATGTATTGAACTGAATACGGAAGGGATACGGTAAAGCCAATGAAAAGAAAGCAGAAAAGGCATGAGAGGCACAGCACATACAAATGCACAAGTAGAAAAATGAAAGACAGAAATAAGAAACCTAAAATGAGATAAGGCCAAGCCAACATGGAAGGAATTGAAATAATCCTACTGCAATAAATGATAATAATCAAACAACAAGCTTAAGAGTGAGTAGTGTCAACAGAAAGAAAAGAACAAATCTTTAAAGATTAGGAACCTAAGAGTAACAGAACTCAGCAATGGAAGTTTCATGGGATGAAAAATGAAAAGGACAAATAGAAACAGAGTGCCCAAAATTTCTGGCAGAGGAAGGAAAATGCCAGGAACAGCCGATGAAAGAGGAATGTACAGACATAATGGGAAGAGAAACAACAACTGCTTTAGCTAAATTAGGTTTCAGAAAATGAAAAGACAACCAAGAGAGGACAGACAAGCTAAAAGATTAGGAAATGATGCTAGAGCGATAACAGGGACAGAAAAGTCTAATTAAATATCATTAGCCTAGAGGCATTAATCAAAACCAAAAGGACCAAGAGGATGAAGACACAAAGTAAACATATGAGAACCAAGAACTCAGTCTTAAGGAACATAGAAAGCTGAGAATAGTTTAAAGAAGGAACATTATCTGTAGACAAATGAAATGTGAAACGAGAGAGGTAAGAAGAACACAGACTCTGGATGTTCATTTGGGAAATCAGAAGGAAATTAAATATCAATCGGGGGGGATGGGCTGTATTTATTTCAGATTTAATACATATGGATTAAGAATAACACATACTCATTCCAAAAGAATTGTTTGCTTTGGGTTTCTCTTTCTTTTGGATTTATTTAGTTACACACACACTGGAGACTTTTGCAGACCTGGGCTCCTTTGAGAAGAAGGGCAGGATAACAAATTGTGTCCTCCATCACGGAGAGCACGTCTTGCGGTGAGGTCACCCAAACTGCCCGACTGGATGGCCTCAACTCCCGATTGGTCGCCCATCGGTTGCTGGGGAAGGAATTTGGCTCAGGGAGCTCGCAATTGGCATCCGAGGGGCTATTTATATCCCTGCACGTGTCGTTGAGCTTCCTCTTTTCGCTGTGTGTACAGGATCACCCTCCCTCCCTCCCTCCCTCTATTTGGGGGCTTATTGACCTTGCTATGCCTGTCTAGGGGTCGTCTGCTTTTGGGACAGGGACCCGGTAGGAATTTTGCCATTTGGCTGATTGGCTGGTGCCATTTGGTTTTTGCCTACTGCATAGCAAATCGTCACAACTTTGTAAGGTTGGCGGTTAGGCATTGGTTCAATTGGTTGGTGGAGGGGGTGTGGTTGGCTGTCTTCCCCTCCAAGTTGCTGCTGCAAGGGTATTCTGTTAAAGCAGTGGTGCCCAAACTTTTTTCAAGGAGGGCCAGATTTGATGAAGTGAAGGGCTGTGAGGGCCAACCAAAGTTGTTGCGCCTTTTTTAGGATTGAAATTGTTGAGGGTTTTTTTTAGGGTTGAAGTTGTTGAGGTTTTTTTTTGAGGCTTTTACCCCATAAACTGCCGAAGGGGCTGGATTAGGCCCCCGAAACAGACAACAAGGGAATCAAAGGTGTGCTAAAGGCGATTCACCTTGCAAGCGGTGCGCCATCCCTTTGGCCCAGGCGAGGCAGCGAGGCGGCTGCGGCTGCGAGGCGACCTCCTCGCCCGTCTCCTCGTGAGGGAAATGCAGCGTCGGTGTCGAGGCGCCTCCGGCAGAGTAAGGCCGCTGGCCTTCGCCTTCGCCTTCCCCTCCACCTTCCTCCTTTTCACCGCGCCGCCTGCGCCCCCGCTGCCTCCCGTTCTCGGCGGGCCTTCCCGGGCTTCGGGCATCGGGCTCCAAGGGCGAAGGCGCCCCTCCTCGGCCCCACTCCACCACGCCCATCTGCAGCACAGGCCCCACCGCCGCACTCCTGCCAGCCGCCCTGGCCGCTTCGCCCGCCTCCTCCTCGGGCTCGAAGCCCGGGTTGACCTGGCTCCAGGCCTGCCTTGAGCAAGATGAGAGCGGCGGCGGCGGCGAGCAAGACGAAGGAGGAGAAGGAGAAGAAGCGCCGACGCCGATGCTGCTGCTGCCTGGCGGGTCCTGCAGCCGCCCCAGCTCCAGATGCTCCAGGCCGCCGGGAGGGCAAAGTCCCGCCCCTGAGCCTGGATGAAGGCCGCCGCCGCCACCTCAGAAATTTCTCTCAGGCCGGCCGAGTAACGGCGCGGGAAGAGAGCGCCTTCGCTTTCTCCACCGCCCACCTTCCAGCCCCCCGTCCCTGCCCACAGAGCGCCGCCTCGCAGGGGGAAGCGGGCAGGCTGGGCTGGCGGCTACACGGGCCACACAACGAGGTCTGGCGGGCCGGATTCGGCCCGCGGGCCTTGTGTTTGACACCCGTGTGTTAAAGGAATCCAGGGGCTCACTTTGCTCTTGTCCAAATCTCTGTTAAGGGGCTTGGGCCACGCCAGAGCCGCTGGGAGCATTTGGGGTGAGGTTAGAGACTGGTGTTCAGCTCAGACTTCCCCCAGATTATTTTCCCTTACTGACGTCTGCTAGAGTCCAGGCGTCAGTGCTGCCCTGCCAAGGTCAGGTGCAGCTAGTCAGGAACCAATGCCTAAGCAACCACTCACATGCTGTAATCAATAAAGTTGCGGCCAAAATTATGCCAAAAACCTTAAACTATAATTCTCTGTCTATTGTGAATTATTTCAAGGGTGGTTTGGGAGCTTAACACGCAACAACGTATTACTGAAAACAGGCCTGCATTTATTTGCACTGGGGTAACTGTCCATTGTCCACTAAGTACATTTGGGACAAAGTTCCCTACTACTATCACCATTTTGGACTACAGCCTTTCGTTCTGATTTATGAAATGTGAATTGGAACCCAAGTACAAATGAACTGAATATGAATTTTTAAAAAAGAGATGAAAGCTCAGCTCAGCCAGAAGGAAAACATTAAATCCAAAACAGAGAAAAATACATTTCCCCCCCTCTTCACATCCCTCAATAGAATAAACCCCAATATCAGATAGATAAAGAAAAACCGAGTGAACAACAGTATGAAATGCAGACAAAAGATGGACAGCAAGAAAAGAATGGAAAATGAGATTGCAATCCTAACAATCTCTATTGAGAAGCAAGTCCCATTGAATTCAATGGTGCTTACTCCCACTTAAGTGAGGTGTCGTTTGCAGCCTTAGGCAGCAATCCTACACACAAGAAACTGGCACAAAACAACTCCAGTATACGTTAAACCAGCGTTTACGCCAGATCCAAAGAAGTGGGGTTACTGCTGGTTGTGTCAGCCTAAGCCTGCCAGGGGGAAAACAAGCCTTTAAAACACTGTTTAATATGCACTGCCCTTTCTGCCAGCTCAACTTATTTGGGATTGCTCAGCCGGCTGGGTCCCAGTTGAGTTGCAGTGGAGCCAGCCTGAGGATGAGAGAGTTAAGCCTGTATCTGCTGGATCCTAGCCTGTCCATGCTTGCAAAACTTGCTCTGGGATTGCTCCCAAAGTCATTGGGAAAGGATAAGCCATTCTATAAGCAAGGAAACAAAGGGAAGTAGAGAAATTGGATACCAAAAAAGTGAACGCGGATGATAAAAAAAAAGGTATCGAAAATTATAGGACAAAGTTTAATGAAGTAGCAAATGCGATCACCCATCATTGGATACAGTGAACACAACGAGGCAATCAGGACAAAAACAATATTATGCCGGAGGATGTTGTAGATGTAATCTAATTTCCCACTTTTGAATCCATCTCAGACTTGCTTTACACATGAAGCAGAATGAAATAGATAGAATGCTGAGGTAGCAGAGAGGTTTATACCGCTTCAGACTATACGTGGGGTTGGGCCATTTTCTGAACGCTCCCGTAGGTAAAAAGAAATTTCCTGAAGAAGAGACCCAAGTAAGCAATGGAAAACTAAGATTCTAGTATTCAGCTTGCGGGGATGTTTGTTGTGGGCATCAGTCTCTCTTGAGAAACAATGGAGTACACCTCTGGAGGTGAAGTCAGATCTCTGGAGAATCACAGCCCTGCTGTAGATGCAGGGGCTGGTAACTCATGACCGCTGCCTCTGTTAGCAGCACCAAAGTGACCTCTCCGAGGCGCCAGCCTGGGCAGTGTGCATGGAGCTCCTGGGCTGCACAGACGAGAAGACTCCCTTCTCAGCCTCCCTTATGTAGGAGAACTTTAGATCATGGGATTGCTTCAGTCTGTGTTACTTCAGTATTTTAACATCTCATTTTACTGTATGTGTAGATAAAGCCCTACCATTTCAAACTTCAAGTGGGGGGTATGGCCTTGGAGTCTCCTATACAGTGGTACCTCCGGTTATGAACTTAATTCGTTCTGGAGGTCCGTTCTTAAGCTGAAACCGTTCTTAGCATGAGGCTCGCTTTCGCTAATGGGGCCTCTTGCTGTTGCATGCTAAGATTCCGAGACCTCCCCCAATAAATAAAGGCACAATTGACATGGAATTTAGTTTAAGGTTATTGGCATAATTTTGGCCACAACTTTATTCATTACAGATGATGAGTGGTTTGCTTAGGTATTGGTTCCTGACTAGCTGCACCTGACCTCAGCAGGGCAGCACTGATGCCTGGACTCCGGCAGATGTCAGTAAGGGAAAACATTGGACCAGGTTCAGACTCAAGCTCACCCCAGATGCTCCCAGGGGCTCTGGCGTGGTCCTAACCCCTGGAAGGGGATCGGACAAAAGCAAGGCGAGCCCCTGGATTCCTTTAATGAAATACCCTAGCATTGGAGGGGCAGGCACAGCCTATCCACATCCCCTCCACCACCATTGAACCAATGCCTAACCGCCAAACCTTACAAAGTTGTGACGATTTGCTACGCGGCAGGCGAAACCCAAATGGCACCAGCCATAAGGGGTGATATGATAGCCATGTTCAAATATATAAAAGGATGTCACATAGAGGAGGGAGAAAGGTTGTTTTCTGCTGCTCCAGAGAAGCGGACACGGAGCAATGGATCCAAACTACAAGAAAGAAG
Source organism: Podarcis vaucheri (assembly GCF_965113315.1). Lineage (NCBI taxonomy): Eukaryota > Metazoa > Chordata > Lepidosauria > Squamata > Lacertidae > Podarcis > Podarcis vaucheri. The sequence continues at coordinate 106,216,612 of NC_138762.1, forward strand.
ATTCCACCTAAACATTAGGAAGAACTTCCTGACAGTAAGAGCTGTTTGACAGTGGAATTTGCTGCCAAGGAGTGTGGTAGAGTCTCCTTCTTTGAAGGTCTTTAAGCAGAGGCTTGACAACCATATGTCAGGAGTGCTCTGATGGTGTTTCCTGCTTGGCAGGGGGTTGGACTCGATGGCCCTTGTGGTCTCTTCCAACTCTATGATTCTATGATTCTATTCTATGATTCAGTCAGCCAAATGGGAAAATTCCTACCGGGCCCCCAACAGCGGACGACCCACGACGGCATAGGAAGGTCATAATGATCCCTAAATATAAGGAGGGTGGGCAGGTGATCCGATGCATGAGGCGAAAAAGGAAGCTCAACGCAACGTGCAGCGGTATATATGTGCCCCTCGGTTAATGTATGAAATGATCCCATTGGCCGGATTTACCCCAGCAACCAGGGGACCACCAATTGGGTTGTTGTGGTTATCCAATCACTCCCACCCACAACAGTAGCGAGGTCAGTCTTCATGATCTCACAGCAACGTGTGTTCTCTGGGAGAAGGACATGATCTGCCGTGCCACCGGCGCATGACTTCCGCTCGCATCCCGGGGCAAAGTTCGCAACTAGGGGCATCTACTTCCGGATTAGCAGAGCTCGTTACCCGAAGCATTCGTAAGGAGGATGGTACATAACCCAAGGTTCCACTGTAATGTGAAAGGAAAAAACCTCCCTGCAGATATAAAGCTTGTATGGTAGATATAAAGGTTTGGGCCCAGTTGTTCTGCCACATCAGGTTGTTTTTAACACAGGGGAGCATTAAAAAAAAGTTAGACCCACCTGCCATCTATCACCTCCAGATTTTATCATTTTGTCATCAGCATGTGTAAACCAGCTCATATCTGCACTTTTTGGTTTAGTTGGGTATGCATTTTTGGGATGTTTCTGAGTACTCAGCTGCTTCAGAATTCCACAATGGGCAGAAAGCAAATGGCCTTTCATTGCCCAATGCAATTCGCAAACATCCAAGAAAACGTCAATGTAACAGAAGAGATCTGTTCTTATTGTTATGCATCCCAAGAATGTGAGAATGGTCTTCACAAGTAAAAACCATTACATGTTTGTATGCAATTTTGACAATTTTGTCAATTTCAAATGCTTCAAAATAACTGAAGCTTTTTAAGCTTCATAAGCAGCACTTGATGATTTAAAACGTTTTTCTCCATTAAAATGAATATATATTCAGTGATGCTATAATTTGTGTTTCACAAAGTGCACAATTTCAGCCTAATTCAACTTTTAAGTGTACCAAGTACCACAGTTACAGTCATGTAGATCTTCTGATATACAAACTGAAAGCAATTAAGCCATTTATCTATCGTTTTGTGAATGGAGAAATACACTCTGAATCACTTGAGAGCTCAGTACCAGACAATAGCGCCAATGCAAAAATTTAATGGTACCTGGGTGGTCTACTTGCTACCATTTCCACAGTTCCTCTTACGCTATTCAAGTCATATGTAAAACATCCACCCATGTGGGCCATGACCTGAGTCACGTGAGATCTATCCATCACACCACCGACCCAGCAATGTTCTTATGGGAAAAGAAGAAAATAATCAGGCAGAAATGAGAAAGGTAAAGAAAGTTATAGGCATAGCTGATGCAAAGATGAGGAGAAAATAAGAATGTGTGAATCCCGTAAGAGGGCTAATGTAAGTATATAACATCACCCAGAGAATAAAAGCTGTATGTTAGGGAATAAAATAGTAGTTCCACTATTTTTGGTGGGGACAAAGGAGAATCACATAAGCATGGACTGTTTTTTCCAAAACGTCCCTACACCACCAGCCTCTGCCTTCACCTGGTCAAATTTGCGCTGGTGATTAATCTCCATCATTTGACTCCTTTGGAGCAGTAGCCTAAAGGAAAGCCAAGGTCTATGCTGCAGGGTGTTAATGCAGCTGAATGCCCATACTGCCACTATTCCCGCTGACAGATTACTGCTGCACCTGTGACTCTTTAAATTAGCCACAGCTGGGATGGATGGGGCCTAATAGGAGCCAATTGTCCAAAAGTAGCTGACATCCTGTCTCTCTTTTTCTCTCTCTAGATTGAACTGGAAAGGGACCAGATACAATCCTTTTACCTGTTCCCTCAGGCAAAATCTCCCAGTCATGTTGTTTAGAACTAAAAATAAAAACAAAGCAATTCTGGGGTTTTGGTTTACGTTTTTAGAGGATGCTCAGCCTTCCAATTATAGCTAAATGGTGCCAACTTATATCACTCAATTAACACCTTAAATATGGTTCTCAAACTATTTTGTTTATTTTGGTCTACATTAGCATAACCTGGGAAGGAAAAATGAGACAAAGTCTGAAATATCACAGACAATATAAAGAATATATATTATTGTGTGTGTGATGGTTCCTATATCCACTGAACACATTATGCATGTATAATAGCCATAGCTCTATGGTAGAACACATCTGTCTATGCAAAAGTTCTATGGTCCGGTTATTATTTATTAAGATATTTCAGATCCTACTTTTTCACCAGAACATATGTAAATTTGTGTCCTCTTTTTGGTGATGCATTTCCTCTTTATTAGCTATAAAAGCTATTTGCTTTTTATACTCAAAATATAAGATTAATAAATGATGACTGTAACAAACTACAGTGGTACCTCAGGTTAAGAACTTAATTCGTTCTGGAGGTCTGTTCTTAACCTGAAACTGTTCTTAACCTGAAGCACCACTTTAGCTAATGGGGCCTCCTGCTGCTGCCACCCCACGATTTCTGTTCTCATCCTGAAGCAAAGTTCTTAACCCGAGGTACTATTTCTGGGTTAGCGGAGTCTGTAACCTGAAGCGTCTGTAACCTGAGGTACCACTGTACCTGTTTTTAACCAAAGACCCTTTCAAATGCAGCAATTAGAAGGCTGCCATTTGATGATTGTGCACCAGGGGGGGAGGGGGCACTTTTCAAAGGTTAAAGTTCTGAAGCTGACAAAAAAGAAGAAGTAAGAGTTTAACCTTCCAAATATGTAGGGTACAAATTCTGCATCTATTGAAAGGTGTGAGCTTACAAAAAGAAGTTGCTATTTCTCTGTTATACTAAATATACTAGTTAAGTCTCAAAAATAGATGTACAATCAAGGTCAATGCCAGATTCCACCCTAGTTTTCCCATCCCAATGATTGTAGTATGCATTTAAGTGTTTTAATAGTGGACACAGAGCTCATTCGACATAGGAAATGCCCTGTTTCTATGAACTAGGGCAAGTTCTACACATCTAATGGGAATGAATACCCAATATCTCAGACATTGAAGAAAATTGGCTAATGTCTTCTCCAAATTTCTGCAGTTCACAGAAGGCAGTGGCGCAGCTCCTAGGTCTAAAGAGCTCTGTGTTAAGTATTACAGCACTTGGGTTCACACTGGTGTCATTGCAGTTCATACTCGCCTGGATCTCAGTGGTTTACAACAAACCTGAAGTGCATTTCATTGTTATGCTTCAGTTAGCGGGTTGTGCCGAAAGACTAGCTTAGAGGAGCCCTGCAATATTGTCCATTGATAACATTGCAGGTCAGAGCTGATGCTGATTTGGATTCCTAGTCAAAAATCCCCATACCTCTTAAAAGGTAAAGGTAGCCCTGACCATTAGGTCCAGTCATGACCGACTCTGGGGTTGTGGCGCTCATTTCGCTTTATTGGCTGAGGGAGCTGGCGTACAGCTTCTGGGTCATGTGGCCAGCATGACTAAGCCGCTTCTGGTGAACCAGAGCAGCACACGGAAATGCCATTTACCTTCCCACCAGAGCGGTACCTATTTATCTACTTGCACTTTGTGCTTTTGAACTGCTAGGTTGGCAGGAGCAGGGACCGAGCAACGGGAGCTCACCCCGTCATGGGGATTCAAACCGCCGACCTTCTGATTGGCAAGTCCTAGGCTCTGTGGTTTAACCCACAGTGCCACCCGCATACCTCTTAGGTGGCAGCAAATGTCAATCTACTTATATATATATCCTTATGTTATCAACCTCAGACCTTATCGCTGGCTAAATTAGACACTTGGCTGCATGCAGACGTCTCGTGCTCCAGTAACTTGCATGCTGACTGGTTGCACTTATAAAAGTTCAGTAGGTATACTCCTGGCATTGATGCTGACTTTAGTTTTCCCACAGTCACAGACCAAGGTAACACACAAGGGGTACACTACCACATTTTTGCTGCAGTCTCCCACTTGTTCATTTCTATATCTGAGGAAGGCTCTTAATTTCTGAACCTCTGCCTTTGACTGGATTCAACAATATAAATAGTAAGGGGAGCCAAGGTCTCAGTTACTAACAAAATTTGGTTGAAGTTCTGCATACATTTGTTCATATTAGTTATGCTTAAAAATGAACTAGGAAAGGTTTATATTCCACTAGGTATTTTTCCTCCAGACTCTAAAGAACACTCCTTTCCTGTGTTACAACAATATGGGTCAAATGCTAACAGAAAATAACATAATTACACCAGGTATAGAAAAGCATGATAGCTGCCCCTTCTGTTTTCTAAATGACATTGCACAGAGAAGTCAGTAAACCTAAGGGAACAATAAACATTACCTACATGCAGTGTAGGTAAGTACGAATCTCTTTAAGTACGAATTGAATTAGTATGCCGATCTGCTGTTTTTCAAGGCCTGGAGCCGGCGGGAGAAGGGGAACTGTATCTGACAAAGAATATTTTAATACAGATTCACCCAAATGAACAGATAAAATTTATGTTTGTTTTCGTCTTTTATTGTCACATTTTATGAGTTTGTTTAACAGCAGATTCTGCAAAATATCACTACTATCATGTTATTGTCAAATCTCACAGTTATTGTGCAAAGACAGGTCAGGTCAGTTATGAGGCTATTGAAATGTTGCTGTTTTGCACTCTTGTTATAGTCCTGTACTTAGCCCTTTCAGGAACCCGGAGGCAGGGAGACAGATAGCTTACATTTCTCAGAAACCCATTGTAGTCATATACAATGCGGTTTTTTTCTTCAATTTAAAAAATACACATTCCACATCTGCATATTCAGCTTTTGCGCAGAAGAACCAGTTAATGCATGGAGCTCAGGCTGTGGAAAAGGTGGTGGTGACCTCAGTTTTGCCTCCACACATTATCTCTCAAATTGTCTTCTGTACAAGGTAACCATGACAGGTGGAAAGCCAAATTCTCAGTTTGCCGTTTGGAAAAGGAGTCTTAACACTGGAGGAATGCCTTTTCCAGCATAAAAACACCTTTAAAAGTCATAATTTTTTCAGGAGAGCCTTTTTCCTCAGCAAGTCCCTTTTGATGCAGCAGAATTGCCCGAGTCATATTTTGAAGGGACATTTTCGTGCTGCTCCTCCTTGGTGTTGCAGGCTACCCGATTCCAAAAGCTCATGTCCCACCTCCCGGTTCTCTTCACTGTATGTTTCCATGCCCACATTTAGTTCCAATGGCTGATAGCAACAGTCCTTTTATCACATTTCTAGCATAAACATGCAGAGCAAGGAGCAAGACCATCCTTTTCGTCCTACCCCAACATCACATCTGTGTGTGCAGAAACCCAGTACATGAACTTCTGCTCACCAGGAGTGGCTCTCCACAACCCAAACGTGCATTGCCTCTGTTTGTGAACAGGAACATTGTGATTTCTGCTCACACAACTAACTGAACAACATGTGGTTATGGAGTGATTTTTTTTTAAAAAAATTGTTAAATAGAATATGTTAACTTTGCAAAAATAAATAAATAATAAGGAAAGTAGCGAGTGGCTAAAAGGATGAGCCCATTCCTTGCTTTGTACACTTATCTCTTGCAAATGAATAATGGATGAACAGGGCTTATGTTTCCCATGGGGACCACATCATGTTTCCTATGGGGAGGGGAAATAAATAATCACGATGGTGGTGTTCTCTCCTAGGGTGTCATCCATATGGCAGGCTTAGCATATATCTGGAAAGGGTTGATTCACTCACACATGCCTGTCACTTCTTAACACTTGAGGACTCGTCATTCAGTACACTTGCAGCTGAATGTGTGATAGCTCTTCTCTTGATAAATATTGTTTCTGATGTGAAATGAGATGGAAATGCCAATGACATGTTGGTGAGCTGTGTCCGGCTTCGTGAGTCACTCAGAAATTGAATTTCTAGAGATTCCCAGGAAGGAGGCTGAAACCTGACGAAAGACAGCTCTAGCAAAAGCTCTAATGGACATTATTTTAATGGTATCTTCAACATCTCATCAACGGGTGAAATAGAGTGAAACATTGACAGTCATTTGTCAAGCATCAGTACCAGAAAAGAGGGTCTCCGCCCAAGAGACATATTTGGATTACATGCAGCAGCCATGTTCAGCAACTCGGAAGGGATGAGCAAACATCTAGAGGTGCTTTTTTTTTTTGAGACGGCAAAATTTCACAAAGGGCCAAATGTTCCCCTCAAATGGCTTCGTAGGAGAGTATAGGCTATGTATGTGAACGGTCTGAATTTCAATCCTCAACATTTCCAGATAAGGCTGAGAGATATTCCTGTCAGAGAACCTGAAGAGCCACCACCAGGGGTGGGGCCTTCCAGATATTGTTGGACTCCAAATCCCATCAGCCCCAGTCAACATAGCTGTTAGTCAGACACGTTGGAAGCTGAAAACCAACCAACACCACCACTGGTACAGACAGGAATGAATTAGATCAGTGTTTCTCAGACAGGGGAACACAATACCCCCAGTGGGCCTTGGGCCACTTACAGGTGTGTCTCAGTGGCACAGCCTGCCCAATGCCTTCTCGCTTGCCTGCCCTGCCCACTAGCTGTGGCATCGGCTTCCATGCTGATTAATGGTGGTAGAGAGACAAGCACCTTGGGGACAGAGAGAAAAATTCTCCCTCATTTGAGGGGAAAGGGCCAGAGGAAGTGCTGAAGGAAATTAGAAAGATACATAAAAGGTTAATATTTATTATTGGTAATAAAATAAACAAGGAATAAGAAGGAAGGGGGTAAGAGGGGGTAACTATTATAGGAGGAAGAAGTGAATGCAAAAGGACCAGAGAGGTGGATGGGGAACTGAGAGAGGGGAATGAGGTTCAAGTGGAGTATGAAAAGAGAATGGGAGAAGGAATACCTCCTTTTGAGAGGAAATTTTTTAAAAGAAAAGGCCTTTTCTACACACAGCCTCCGGGTCAATAAATTCTGCCTAAAATGGAAAGGCTGTCATAGTAACTCCAGAGCAAATATCTGTACTTAGCTTGAGGAAAGCAGAGCTGTGCTACACCTTGCCACAAGGAAAATGATGTACCAAAGAATTTAGCCATTTCCAAATATAGATTAAATACCAGAAAATGAAATTAGTGATTTCCATTTGATTATGCCAAACTGCCTCCACATGACGCCATTTTGTAAATACCCATGTACCAATATTTTGTTACTGGTGTCCCTCGACAATTTTCAGAACCACTGAGCTAGGTGGATCAATGGATTTACTTCCAAACAAAGACATTTAACATCAGAAGAAAAGATTGTTTGTACTTCCTTGCTTTATATTCTGGAATTGGAGAATGTAAAGTGATTAACAACAATACTTCGGAAGAGTGATGTATTATTAGCTTAGGTTTGCTGTTCCCTAATCAAATGCAGCTATAGGATTTTAATGAGGGCATGTTTATTGTTCTTAAAGTTTCATTCTTTTGTTATACGCAGAATTTTTGCTCAACTGTACTTTTGTATGAACTATTGTTAAGCACCATGAATAAAACTTGCTCCTTCATTTCACACACATATGGATGTACACAAAGCTTGACTGTTTTCTTTATAGTGTTAATTACTCTCTATATATTTTTAGAGAACTAGAGTGTTTTTATAAGCAACCTGAACACTCACTTTAATTATCACCCATGGCCTTATATTGAACTGCACTCTAAAATAACCATTTTCTATGCAACACACACACACACCTTTTATGCACACCTTTGGAGACTGAAACAGCATAGCAAAAATGTCTGTAAACTGACTGATGATTCTGCTCCAATTTGCAAGCAGGTTTGAGAACGCAAAATCAGATTGACCCACTGCAAAATGTTAACCAAACAGACTCCTCCTTCATTCCCCTCAAAACAGTTTAAAAAAACCAAACCTACTAAGTTAATTGTATTAACTGGTGGAGTGACCACTTCTTCCCCTGCTGTGGCCTAGAAAATTCATCTGATGAAGGTAGAATTTGCTTTGGGAGAAAATCCCCAATGATGACAGGAAGGGATTTCTTCCCCAATCTAAAATATCACCTTCAGAGGAGGGAATTTCCTCAAGATACCAGCAGGGCTAAATTCCCCTTACATGCCTGCTCTGATCCTCCAACTTTTAGCCTTGTACAGTGGTACCTCAGGTTAAGTACTTAATTCTTTCCGGAGGTCCATTATTAACCTGAAACAGTTCTTAATCTGAAGCACCACTTTAGCTAATGGGGCCTCCTGCTGCTGCTGTGCCACTGCCGCACGATTTCTGTTCTCATCCTGAAGCAAAGTTCATAACCCGAGGTACTATTTCTGGGTTAGCGGAGTCTGTAACCTGAAGCGTCTGTAACCTGAAGCGTATGTAACCCAAGGTACCACTATAAGAGGGATTGCTGAAATCACACTAATCACAGAAAACTCTGGTTCAATGAAACAATGGAGAAAGGATGAGGAAAGAGATGGGATGAAGGAGCTTTGAGCCCATCATTTCCTACCGATCCAAATACCTAGAAACTATGGATCCAATGAGTTTTCCGTTTGTCCTGCATTATCCAACATGGGTCAGAGTGGTTTTGCCTTCGCCCTGCTGCTTTCCCCTGGAAAATCCACTCTTTAACACTAAACCAGAATAAAATCACAACCCACATAAAACCTAATTGCCGTTTGTCCTGATTCAGCCCTAAAGTGGCAGGGCAAACAAAGGTGTGGAGAAGCTCAGAGAGGTTTGAGGAGGTTGGTGGTTTCAGCCCAGCAGGGAAGCCAATCTGCTGGTCCCACTTCTAGGAATGCAACAACTTGCTCCCTGCGGCATCATTCCCCATCTTGATAACGGCAGACCTTGGAGCCAGGAAGCCAGGTGAGCATCCCCACCCTTCCCAGCACTATTGTAAGAGAACCATGCTTTTGTGCACACCTGCAGTAGAAGAAAATTGTTATTTTCAGTGGTGGCAGCTGTGTTGTGGAACTCCCACCTCACAGAGGCTGGCCAAAATGGCTGGAAAACTTTTCTGCCTTTGGAAGTGCTCCTGGTCCTTTCAGATTCTGTTGCTCTTTTTCTTAATTTTAATTATAACTATTATGGAGAGTTTTTTATCTGACTCATCCCCCACCCCAAGATATCCTATGGGCATATTTGGCCATAACTGAGCGTAAATTTCATTTTATTGTTATTATTTTTATCACAGGAACCATATCACACTACTTGAACCACAACCACCTGAAACCCAGAGAACTGTTTCATTATAATTTTAAAAATCAATTTTCAGCAGAATAATGTATACTTTAGTTTGAAATATCCAAGGTCAAAAGAGTTAAAGATGTCTATCTTCCCTTCAAGAATCACCAGCATATTCTGCATTTTCTTCCTCCTATAGGAAAAAGAAGCCATGATGTCTGTAGGCTGACATTAATGTTTTAGTTGAATGTTCAAGCAAAGTCCATTATTACTTTGGCTTAGCTGTTGTACTCTTAAGATGTCGGCTAATGTACTTGATTGAAATGAAGTCAGCACATAAGCCTACTTTTTGCTTTGTAGTCTTTGAGTATTCAGAAATAGACATAAAAATGCATTGGATTTTGACCATTTCCCTAAATGTCCATTATAATCATACAGCTGTGCAGAAAACCTGCCATTGATACAAGATAGTCCCACAGCACAAAGCATGCTTACAAATAAGTGTTTTGTCATATAAATATTTGGTGCTTTCCTTTCATATATATGAAAATGCAGCAAATCAGACCAATTCCCATTGGAATAATATTTAGAGCCAGTTCACACATTGCCTGTACATGCTACTAGCCGTGGCAGCTAATTCTGTGTTCCACTTCTACTGTTGGAGTTAGTATGCTGCTGAATACCATTTGCTGGGAATCGCCTGTGGAGAGAATGCTCTTTTGCTCATGCCCAGCCTCTGAGCTTTCCATAAGCAGCCAGTTTGCCATTGTCAGAACAGGATACTGTACGGGAAAGGCTTTTCGTCTGATCCAACAGGCCTCTTATGATGCTCTCATGCCAAGAGTCCTAAGTAAACATCACGCGCCCACACAATGCACCTCTCTCACACAGAATCTGCCATATGATTGGACAAGCGCATGCACACATTCCCACGTGAAGCTTGCACTCAGGGCAAAACACCACTCCAACACCAGCAAAGGAGATCAGGGGTTTCATTGAAGGTGTGTGAGTGTATGTCTGTGAAGTAATGAAAGAAACAGTTTGGGGAAAAGAGGATGGATAGCTAAAGGCTCAGAGTACTTCAGGGTACAGAATGCCTCTTCTTGGAAATGTTTGGGGTTGCAGATTTACTGGATAGAACAAGTGCAGATGCCATTTCTCTCCGCTTATGCTATTTATTTCTAAGTGAAGCAAATATGACAAAAACACTGTAATCATCCAGTGCTGATTCATCCAAAGAAAACCATATTTAGATAGCATTCTTCCTGCAGCTTATTGCCTCTTGGGAAAGTAAGGAGTTTGCCACATTACATGTAGATACACATATGCACACACATTTTTAATATATCTCAATTGTTTTTGTTGCTGTCACATTTTTCTCTTTCTCTGACATATTTGATATTAGCACTTAAAAATATCCCTGCAGTCATGAATACATTTATTCTTGGCTGACATCTTTACAAAATGGAATAAAAACATCTTTTCCAGAATCTGAAAGGGCATGGTAGATGTTTTCTGACAACTGTTGGTAAGTTGCAACGTATTTATGTGTGTGTGAATTTCTAATTATTGTGCTTATTGCTTTTTCAGAGTACCTTGATCACTTGAATTCTCTAACTTTCTTCTCTTTCAGCTCATCTTTCTCATCTTTGCAATCTTTTTTCTGATAATACCTTTTGTTCCTCGCAGCTTCTGTCCCTTCAAGTATGCCCACGGTGGCTCCTAAACTACGCTTTGATACTACCTTTGTGTTTTGAGCTCTTGCTTGATTGCAAGGAAGATTCTCTCTTCTCTCCTTCTGCCCCCACTATATTATTCAGGGTAGCATGAAAAGTGACAACTAAAACAAAAGGCAACTTTCTAAAGTGTTTCCTTCTGACTGAAAATATTTTCTCCTCCACTGGAGAGACACAAAACACTATTACATGCTTTAGGAAATGAAATCATCTTACTCCAGATGAAAATGTTTCCCAACAGAATTTGATGCTGCTTTGCAAAAAGCACATTAACTTAGGGCTCGTCCACATGAAGACAGGCGAACTAATACCAGTGTACTAGAAGAAGCAAAGATCACCAGTGTCGAAGCAATGATTCTTCAACATCAACTTCGTTGGACTGGTCATGTTGTGCGAATGCCTGATGATCGCCTTCCAAAGCAACTACTCTATTCCAAACTTAAAAAATGGAAAGCGTAATGCTGGTGGTCAACAAAAGAGGTTTAAAGACTGTCTCAATGAATTTTTTTTAAAAAATGTAGTATAAAATGTGTTCTCCCTAGCAGAGAGCGTGTGTTGCGGTGGGGGATACAAGCCACCCCATTGTTGCTGGGTGGATTTGTGGAGGGACCCAGGCAGTGAATTGGTTAATCGGGTCGCTGGGGAGAACTGCTTGTTGCCAATTTTGAAGGAGTCAGAGGTTTTAAATACTGGACGCCCAACTTTGCGCGTCCTCTTGGCTGCTTGCACCGGATCACCCGCCCATCCTCCCTGTATTGGGGGGGGGGTTGTTCGCTTGACCTTGCTATGCCTGCCATGGGGTTGTCTGCTTTGAGGCAGGGGCCTGGTAGGAATTTGCCCATTTGGCTGATTGGCTGGTGCCATTTGGTTTTTGCCTTCTGCATAGCAAATCGTCACAACTTGTAAAGTTGGTGGTTAGGCATTGATTCAAATTGGTTGGTGGAGGGGTAAGTGCCTACCCCTCCAATGGTGCTGCGGAAAGGGAATTTTGTTAAAGGAATCCAGGGGCTTGCCATTCTTTTCGTCCTTGTCCCTGGCATTGGACTTGGGCCGTGCAAGCCACCAGGAGCATGAGGGTGAGAAGTGAGGGACTGAGGCCCAGCTTCATTTTCTCCCCAAAATTTGTTTCCCACACTGGCTTTCGCTGGAATCCGGAAGTCAGTTCTGTCCCTTGGGCAAGGACAGATAGTCAGAACCAATGCCTAAGCAACTACTCACTTGGATGTATTTAAATAAAGTTGTGGCCAAAATCGTGCCAAAAACCCAAACCAAAATTGAGGTGTGATGTGTGAGTTATTGGGGGGTGGCTTGGGGACCACAACATGCAAATACCAACAATTGGGAAACACTTGCATGCAATTGCTCCAATTGGAGAACAGCCTTTACGTGGGCTTTGAAGACACTCAGACTCAGAACGAAAGGGAGAAACGTGCTAAGAGGAAGGTACACTTGGCAAACTCTCACCATGATCAACTCCCACCCAGAAACCAATGTCCCCACTGTGATAGGATGTGTGGATCCAGAATTGGTCTCTATAGTCACTTACAGACTCATTGTTAAAACCATGTTTATGGAAGACAATCTTACTTGGCCACGATTTGAAGCATAATTTGAAGCAAAAATTATATGTTGCTTTTATCGATCTAAAGTCAGCTTTTGATACGGTCCCAGGACACGCATTCTGGCAAAAATTGGAAAAGACAAATATAGACCTCCGTCTATTATTTCTCATCAAAACATTATATACTGACATATCAATACAAGTAAAAGTGGATCTGGCTGGCCATCTCACCACTAGAATTAAGACCACTACTGGAGTCAAACAGGGATGCATTTTGGCACCTTTCCTGTTCAATATTAATGACATGGTTAAAGAACTGGAGGGCCTACAGTTTGCCCCTGTCACAATTCCTGACCAAAAACTCTCAGTTTTAATGTATGCTGATGACCTAGTACTTGTATCTAGAACCCAGGTGGGCCTGAGACGGCTGCTTGCAAAATTAAGTTCATATTGCATGAGGAATGCTTTATCTATAAACTATGATAAGACGCAGGTCATTGTATTTGGGAAGCGTTCTAAAAAGCATGTTTGGCACCTGGATGAACACATCATAAACCAAGTAAATACGTTTAAATATCTGGGATTGATTTATTCAGAAACGGCATCTTGGAATACACAGCTATCCAATATTAAATCGCAAGCCTTTAAATCAGCAAAAGCCATTCTGAAATTCACTGCATGTAAAGGTGGAGATCTGGTCAACCCAGCTCTATCTGTGTATAAAGCAAAAACAATGGCCCAGATTTTATATGGTGCAGAGGTTTGGGGTACCTCAAAGGTCTCCAGTCTGGAACCCCCACAGAATTATTTTTTAAGAGTTCTTTTAGGTTTACCCAAAGACGTGCAATCTGCCATGGTCAGGTTGGAAACTCGCATGTTGAGCATAGAGAGCCTAATAGATAAAAGAATTCTCTGTTACTGGTTTAGAGTTCAACAGATGGACAACACTAGGCTACCAAAAAAATGCCTGATTGAGCTCTCAAATGGATTACCCTTTAAAAACTGGGTACATCATGCTGCCCAACTGATGGGCAAATATGACCTCTCAGTGACTGAGATTAAAGCACTCCCCTTATATTCACAGAAAAATATTTTTAAATGAACCATAAGGGCAGTGGCAACTAAAAACGATCTAAACTCTATGTGCACATCTACATGCGCCCCATTGTATTTTAAACTTAGAGAGGTCAGTGAACACATATCTTATTTTAATGAATTGACTTTTGCACAGCTTTGAAAAGCTTTTACAGAGCTACGACTAAATACAATAAGCTCTGCTTATAGAGATGGGAGACACAGAGGCATACCAAAAAACGAACGTGTTTGCATTAGAGGATGTTCTGAAGTAGAGGACCTTATGCATTATATCTTGCACTGTACGTTATATAATGATGCAAGAAAAAGATTTTTGGTACCTATAATGACAGGGTCCCCTGGCCAGAACCCCCTTGATATGATGTTATATCTCCTTGCAGACACAGATAAGTATGTGACCTGGCGGGTAGCACTCTTTGCAACTGCTGCTAGGAAAATTAGACCAACTTATATAGCCAAGGTAGTCATTAACTGTAAAGGAGATGAATTTATTTGATCCTATCTATCTACCTCAGGCTATCTTTGTCACCTCTATCTTTGTCACCAAACTCTGAGTATAAATTGCACACTGTATTAATTGATATTGTTTTTAACATTAGTGACCATGTGATGATTTTAGCTTATGAATTTTATCGTTTAATGTTTTTATTTGTACATTGGGGTACTTTTATAGCTTTGTTTAGAGTATGTAATGTTTTAATAATATAAATGTTTTAAGTCTTTTTTTTACCAATTCAGTATATTTTCTTTTAATTGTCAAATAATTCTGTGTACATTGCGGCAGCCTTTGGCTATGTGCAATAAAACTGACTGAGACTGAGACTGAGACTTGGCCACGAGTGATCGCAAAAGAAGAAGAAATCATGGAACAAACAGAAGTGTGAATAAGCCATTAATCAGGGATAGGGATGTAAGAAGGCATTATTTCTGTTCAACCCTGTATTTGCCACTTGCAGAGCCATTTTCCATCTCACTGCAGATCATCTTCCATCAAACACTTAAGTTTTTGGTCTCACAGTCTACTGTGGTGAAATAACATAATTTATTAAAGTTATGTTGAGATTACATAATCTCACCCCTTCACTACAACGCAAACACAATGCAAATGCAGAGGGAACGTAATCAATTAAATATTGATTGCAGACTGAATGCAACAGAAAATAATGATCATATTTGCTGGATTGATTTCCATGCTAGACATGGGATGGATAAGCAAATATCTGCAATTTCTCCTCCCATTTCCATTGGATTCTCCAGTGTCCCTGCTCAGGGTGAGATTGTGGCCTTTGAACAGCTGGAAGGGTAGCCTCAGATATAGTTAGGAAAAGGTTAGCAAGAATTTTGCCGGCCGCAGCTAATAAAGAGATGCCTCGATAGTTTTCACAATCTGTTCTATCACCTTTTTTAAAGAGATGGATAATTTTGGCATCCCTAAAGTCTGCTGGGTTTCGCATTGTTTTCATGATGGTTTCAATACACTTGCTATGTACATTTGTATATTATGTTCACCACTTAGATATTTTTATGAACAAGTGGCATATACCTCCTCATGTAAACAAACAAATCAAGTTATTTCAGCTAATTATATATTTCCTGCTCTTCTACTCCAAGAGCATTTTTTAAAAAATCACACAAATAACACTGGCAACAATTTTTTACTTTTTGAATGTTGTCTAGATTTCTACAACTGATTTGGGGTATTTTTGCACTGCTGAATCAGGAAATGGCATCCGTTGCTCTCCATCAGGTCAGGTTTACTGTAAACTGAATAGTGGGCATTGATAAAGGTAAGTACACGTAAATTGCATGTTGTTTCACCATTTTTCAAACTTCAGGGCTTGAACTTCCTTTTCTTGGCACTCCAGGAATGCTCAGCGGCAGGGAGGTCTCTCTTCAGAGTCCAACAGTAGTCAGCCATCATGACTGCGTCCCAGCGACCCTGATACCTGGTCTCCATCTCTTTCATGTCCTGATGGAATCTCTCCCCCTGCTTGTCACTCATTGAACCCAGGTTCTCAAGAAACCGGTCCATATGTGAAAATAGGTAGTGCATCTTGACGCTCATGTTGCAGCCCAGGTTTCTGAAAGCAGTCAGCATGTTGTTGACAAGTTCTGCATAGTTTCTGGCCTTATTGTTGCCAAGAAAGTTCTTCACTACCAGAACAAATGCCTTCCATGCTTCCAGTTCCACTTCGTTCATTGCGTTTCCGAACTCTGGATCTCTGATGAGCTGATGGATCTGAGGACCGTCAAAGATGCCAGTTTTCAACTTCTTGATGGTCAATCCTGGAAAAGCCTGGCACAAGTAAGTGAAGCAGTCACCATCCTTGTCCAGAGCCTTGGTGAACTGCTTGATTAAGCCGAGCTTGATGTGCAGCAGTGGGAAGAGTATTCTGTCTCTGTCCACCAGAGGGTCGTTGATGACGTTTCTTTTTTTTTTGCAAGGCACCAATTCCTCCCGCACAGGCCAGTCCTTCTTCGTGTAATGCTGAGCACGGTCCCTACTATCCCACATGCACAGAAAACATGGGTACTTGGTGAAGACAAACTGTTGTCCCAACAAAAAGTTCACCATCTTCAGGTCAACACAAATAAACCACTTATGCTGATCATAACCAATTTTCTCCAGCACATACTTCACCGCTTCATAGTTCTGCCTCAGTGTACTCGAGTGAGCCAGGGGTATAGAGGCAAACTGGTTGCCGTTGTGTAGCAGAACACATTTCAGTGATCGCTTGCTGCTGTCAATGAACAGTCTCCAATCTTTGGGTTCGGCACTCCAAGCTTGAGAAGAAGCTGCGCAATATCTGCACAGTACACCAAGGCCTTTTACTGGCATTTTACCCCCACCAACTTCTTCTAAAATGCTCCACACAAGCGTACATGTGAACAAAAACGTAAAAAAACGACATGTGGCCATAGCTCAAAAACTTGACCTGATTGAGCAAAACCAATGTGATTTTGGGATTCAGCGCATCAGATTCATCCTAAATCAACTGAAAAAACACAGACAACAAATTTGTTCTTGACCAGTGTAATATATTGAAATCAATGCTGATTAAGGGAAAAAATCAGTACAGAACAATTTAACGGAAATTACACATTAAAAGTCTGACTGGAGTGCCCACCATTAGCACTGGAGCCACAATAAATCATTGCAGTCCTGAGATAACTTTTTCCTTCACATATATTTCTTTTCTGAGGTTTCTGCTTTGGGACTGTAGACCACAGCATGCACAAGAGGCCCACTTTGCCTTTGGTCTGCTGGATATTCTCCGATGAGATTGAACAATGACAGCCGAATTGTTTTTATTATAGGAAGGCTTGGGGGAAGCCCAAACCAATTTTTGCTGGACTTGGAAGGACTCCCTGTTTCAAAGTGTACAATTTGACAAAGACGTAAAGTGATGCTGCTCTATTCCCTGAATGCCCTCCAAAGGGCAGAAACGATTTGACCTTTAAATGAGTAACAGAACTGGCTTTGAGGGGGAATTAAAAGTTGGAATGACACACCAATATCAACTGTCTGAGATCTTTCTCCCAGGATCACCTGATTGGGCAAAGGAGAAGTGGAAATATTCCCCCTTTGAGAGCCATTTGGAGGAAACCTTAAACCCTTGTCCCTTTGTTAACCACAGTTCTCTGGCTAATTCACATTAGAGACTGCAACTTGAGCCCCAAGGAAGTGGAAGAAAAACAATGAAAAACATTCTAGAATACCACTGTTACCCAATGACTTTAGCAAGGAGACTCTGCTGCTGCATAAGGTGAGTGAAAACATCCTATGATAACAAAATCTCAGAATACTATAAATAAGGAATTGGATAGTTTTTAGACAGATCAAGAGATGAGTATCACTAAGCAGTTTGCCACCAAACATTTCTATTATTGGCTGCAGGGTAACATAACTAAGACATAGGAGAAATGAGTGACCTTGATCAGTTAAACCTTAAAATAGAACACAAAAGTTGTTTTACTGATGAAGTAGCTGAGTCTTTTGGATAGGGTTGTATTATATTTAAAGAACTGTAGTTTAGAAATATGTTCTGAAGTTTTGGGGTGTATGTTTTTCAGTGATGGTGCTGTGGGGAGCACTCATACTATTTTCAGAGGGAGGCAGATGTTTTCTAAAAATTGGAGGCTTGCCAGTAATGGTGCAGATGGCAATGCCTTTAAAAACAACAACATCTTATTTGCAAAAATATTCTTAGCCACTTCAAGGAGTCAGGAGCAGCTGAATTTGGTGGTCATTGTGGACTGCCATCTCCCCCACCAACAATGCCTCTGGAACAACACTGTGTCATGACTGACACATTGTGGGCAAACACAGTGGCCTTTTTGCCCACCAACTTCAAATACTCCTGGCAAGAAGAAAGAAAAGTTTTGTCTGCCCTCCTGAGAAGTTTTTTAAAACTTTAACTTTTGCTTGCCCCCTGAGGTTGCCGAAGGATGCCTTCTTACTTCTGTTGCTTGTGAGTGGGGTCAATGTTATGGTTTTATCGCAGTGTACTTTCACTAACCACAGTTAGAACAAAGCAGTCTCCAAGTCTTGGTGCAGTTGGTCACTGTGCTTAGTTCAAAAGTGAAAGCCCAATCAATCAATCTGCTCCTCTTCCACACAAACTAACCTAGAGTAAAGGTAAAGGTAAAGGGAGCCCTGACCATTAGTTCCAGTTGTGGCCGACTCTGGGTTTGCGGCGCTCATCTTGCTCTATAGGCAGAGGGAGCCGGCATACAGCTTCCGGGTCATGTGGCCAGCATGACTAAGCCGCTTCTGGCGAACCAGAGCAGCACACGGAAATGGCGTTTACCTTCCCACCGGAGCGGTACCTATCTATTTACTTGCACTTTGTGCTTTCAAACTGCTAGGTTGGCAGGAGCTGGGACCGACCAATGGGAGCTCACCCCGTTGCGGGGATTCAAACCGCCGACCTTCTGATCGGCAAGTCCTAGGCTCTGTGGTTTAACCCACAGCGCCACCTGCATCCCTAACCTAGAGTAAGCTGCCTTATAGTGAATCAGGCCAATGGTCCACCCAGTTCAATACTGTCTGCAGTGACAGGCAGTAGCTTTCCAAGAGTCTTTTCCGGCTCTCCCTGGAGATGCTGTAGACTGGATCAGGGCATTTTGCATGCAATAGCTTATGCTTTAACACTGAACTACAGCTCTTTCCCTAAGGGAGGGAAGAGCACCGCAGCAGTTTGTTGTTACACCTGAACTGGGGCAAAAGTGAATAAATTTTCTTTAATCAATATTTCCATTCCCACTTTTACATTTTTATAATGCCTTCTCTCCCTATGAAGGTTCATAAAATCAATCATTAACCGCATAAATAAAGCAAACAGAGAAATGATGAGCCATTGGTCTGAACTGATACGACTTAGCCCAAGGCTACTGTTAAAACTAATACCAAACTCACATGATTATTAGACTCTTGCAAGGAAAGATTCCATAATTCATGGAAAGTAGCAGCCTCAGAGCTCTATTTGTATCCTGGCATATCTTATGTCCAGTGGAGCTTCTGCATAATTATATGTGTATCCAGTTTTTAAATGGAGCATTTTACTTCTTGTTTACCAAACCTGGATGTTTTTGATGGGAATGGGGGAAAAAACATTTTTCTAAAAATGTGAGCAACATAAGGCTGGTAAGCTTTGTGGACTTACTTAGGAGCAAATTCCTTGAGCTCAATGCTTCCGATGGAGCAGATGTATGTGGGATCGCCATCCAGATATACCTGGGTGTATAAGCAACTCCATTCCACTTTGCCTTTGCTGTAAGTTAATACACTGGGTCAACTTGGCCTGGGGCCAGTCAGTGGTGTCAGTTATCCCTGCTGTTAATGTTAGTGTTACAGTGGAAATTACCATGGAACATTTATCAAAATTATAGTGTGAAAGCAATTTCATACTGAGCTGATTACCACCTGGACTCTACTGACTGTAATTGCTTAAGTAGTAAGTGAGGAAGGTTTAAAGGAATAAGAAAGAAAATACTTCCACCCCATTAGACGCCCTTCTGAGAATTCTGGGACATTGAAACAAGAAAAGAACAAAGCATTTGGGCAATCTGGATCCACATTGCGTGACAGTCTCTCTCTCTCTCTCTCTCTCTCTCTCTCTCTCTCTCTGTGTGTGTGTATATGTGTGGGATACGTATAATAAGAACACTAACATAATTATTCTCAGCTGCTTGAAAGCAAGCAAATGTATATGCACACTTCTGAGCAAAATCCAGTTCAGGTTCAGTGCACCACTCGACACATAGATGTGTACCAGTGGCCTATTTCCCTGCCTCTGCCAACACAATTGCAAAGGCACGTAAGCAGACAGCATACGGAGACACAACAGGAAATAAAAAGTCCATGCATGCCTCCCACATCCCTGCCCAGCACCTCTCAAAGCGCTGCTGAAAAGACTTTTGCCACAGCTAATATCTGCACATGAAGATTGCACAAAGATTGAAGTCCTTTTCGTCTGCAATGTATACAATTAGTCATTTTCTTCTATGAACCATAGTATACAACAGTGTTTCCCAACCTTTTTTGGGCAAAGGCACACTTGTTTCATGAAAAAAATCTCGAGGCACACCACCATTAGAAAATGTTTAAAAAATTAACTCTGTGCCTATATTGACTATATATAAAGTAATTCTCTTTAATAGGAATCAAATAAACACAAAGAAAGTATTTTATAATTACTTTATTATGAAATAGTAAGTAAACAGAAATATGAAAAATTATAAAATACTTTATTCAGTGCGCAACTTTTTCCTTTTCTGCAAAGGAAAAAAAAATGGGTTTAGATGGGGGGGGAGAGGCGGGGTAGTCGTTATACAGAACAGTTTTTACTGCCTGTATTACGGGCACGAATTATACATGGGAATGGCGGGAAGAGTGACGGCAGCACACGCAAAAGCGGAAGCCACGAGGTCCCCGAGGGCCTAGTGTGCCGCGGAACAGCGGTTGAAAAACACTGATATTAACAGAAGTTCTGAGGAAACATTGTCTGGTTTTGTTTTTAACAGAAATGATTGTGCGTGTTTTTGGTACTCAGATACCTGTTGGAGCACCCCTCCTGCTATGTGCCAGGCTGGCAGCTAAGATTTATGGAGGGGTCCCTCCTCCTGGTCCCACTCCTGTGCAGTGTGTGTGTGTGTGTGTGTGAGAGAGAGAGAGAGAGAGAGAGAGAGAGAGAGAGAGAGAGAGAGATTTTTATTTCTCTGCATTTTATTTTATATATTTTGTTATTAAGAAGATAATAAAAACTGAGGTATAAAAATGTCAGAATAAATAAATAAATACAAATCTTGAAGCTTGTCATTCTAAAACTTAAAATGGTCACTTTTTCCAATAGAACAATTCTTTCCACTCTTACTATTTACTAGGTACCTTTGCCATTGCACTGAGGATCATAAGAGACTGAGTCAGAACGAGGAGTGATGTGACAAGAATGAACCAAAGGATATTTACCATATTGGCACCAGCACCGCATAATACCTGCCAGGCTCAACGCCGGTCTCGCGCTGCCGCTTCCCGCGCTCTCAAGGCCCCGGGAGGAGGAAGGCGTGAAGGGAATCCCGAAGGCGCGAAAACCTCGCGCATGCGCAGGCCTTCCACCTGCGACAGCCCAGTAGGCCGGCCGAAGCGAGCTAGCGTGCGGCAGAGCGGCGATGGGATGTGGTAGCTCGCTCGCTCGCCGCCCCGCGTGTGCCTATGTGGTGCACGTTACAGCCCCGTGACGTCAGCGCCATGCAGGCAGGCAGGCAGACGGCGAGAGCCCCGCGCTGGGCGGCCTCTCCTCGCCGCCGCCGCCGCCCCGCCTCTCGCCGCCCGACTCGCCCGCCTCCCTCCCACGGCACACTAGGCAACATCTTGCGGCACACTAGTGTGCCGCGGAACAGCGGTTGAAAAACACTGGTATACAATTCTACAATTACAGCACTTTTACTCAGTACTGTATTCCTATTTACCCACGTCCTTTAATTACCGTATTTTTCGCTCTATAACACGCACCTGACCATAACACGCACATCGTTTTTAGAGGAGGAAAACAAGGGAAAAAATATTCTGAATGAAACAGTGGACGTATCATTTTTGTGCTTCATGCTGTGGCCACAGACATGTGATCTGATGGTGAATTTGGGGTGACCCAATGCAAAAATCCTGAGAATCCCTGTGGATCCATGCTTTGTAACCACATTTTAAGTGGGGAGGGAAGGAAAAACACAGAAGGCTAAGAATGCAGGAGAGGGCTATAACGTGAGGAAAGGAAGGCAAAAGTTTCCCCCCACCCACCCACACAAGCCAGCCACTGTTTAAGGATTTCATCCTTTTAAATGGAAGAAAGCATATTTGAATGCTGTGTGTCTCCAAAAACAAAAAGCAGGAAGTCAAATCAGAATTTTAAGCCGAACCTGTAATCTCTCTTCCCTTCACAAACATTGTTCCCTCCGGAGCAGGGAGAGGAATTAGAGGGACGCTCTGCTTTTCCTCTCTTCTTGCCTGGAGGGGAGGGGCTTCCCCTGCTCTTTGTTCCGTTTGAGCAAACACAGCAAGGAAACAGAGAGGGCGGGCAGTAAGACCCTGAGGCAGAATGCAGGAAAGCAGCAACTTCCTGTCTCACAGAGCTCCCTTCTCCCTGAAGCGCGGTTTGATTTTTGCCTTATTTTTCGGCTCCAGGGACCACACATTCGCTCCATAACACGCACAGACATTTCCCCTTCCTTTTTAGGAGAAAAAATCTGCGTGTTATAGAGCGAAAAATACGGTAAGTGGAAAACAAAGTTGGTTTCAGCTTAGGGCTAACACTTCTTGTCCAAAAAAACACAGAGATTGTAAGTTATGGCAAACTCCTAAACTTCTCTGCCAAGAAAGCAGTAAAGGGTTGATGCGCTCTTGTGCACTATGCTCTGTGATTCCATACTTAGTCCTGAGCTTCCAACTCAACCATGCCCTGGAAGCGGAATGCTTCTAGGCAAAAATTCAATAGGTGCAGAAGATTCCCCATCATTTGCTACATGCAAACCTCATGAATTTCTGGCTGATGCATTCATGCTCCATCACCAGAACAACACGTGTAATGAACCTCCAGGCAAAAATTCTACAGATGCAAGGCGAATTCTGCAGGTCTGTCTTGATTGGTCTTAGTTGGAACTTAAATAGTTGTCACGATATTTTTTCAGAGAAAAAGCAAAGCTTAAAAACAACAAAGTGCTTGCCCCATGTACACTCATTTTCAGAAACATTGTGATCTCAAGTCAAACAGGCACCACAGCATTTTAAAAGCCAGCAAAATACGTTGAACTAGAAACTGTAGTTAGAGCAAAAAGAATGAGCATGTATACCCATAGCTATGGTAGCTGTATCATTCTATCTTTATGCAACTAGAAATCTGCACATAACCTAAGAGTCATATGATTGCTTTCAATGGGATATAGGCCCAGGCTATGTTTTACTACATTGATTACAAAAGTTTGTTTTCCACCATGCCTACCACCCCAAGCTGACAACACTCATGACCCAGGGCCTTCATATCTTAAGTTTTCCTGTTGTGGGCAGGGGCAGAAGAAATACTATGCAATAGCCAAAATACATGCAGTAAATGTTGCCAAACAACATGGCTGGTCGGAGTGTGTGGGGAAAAGTTATCACAATAATTTTAATTCCTATGGTGGATGTAATGCATTTGTAGCATGAGCCCATGCCATAATTCCTCCTCCTAAACTGTGCCTAATAAATATGTATTTTGGAATTCAGAATCTGCAATTTGAGCCACAAATGAGATTAATTTAACCTCTAACTAGTTTGTAAACCATCCTCAGAGTTAATTAGTGTGAAGCTCTTTACCTGAGCTAACTTGGATCTGAATCACACCTGCCTGTTCATCATTCAGTCATTGTAACATGACTGGCATACGTGAATTGAGACCCCACAAGGAAAAAATAGTTTCCCTCATGGTGTAATGGCTTCATTTCACATACTTAAGCATGGTTCACACAGGTAGATCTTTTCTTGATTTTTTTTTTCTGGGCTTGATTACAGTGGTGCCTCGCAAGACGAAAAGAATCCGTTCTGTGATTCTCTTCGTCTAGCGGTTTTTTCGTCCTGCGAAGCAAGCCCATTGAAGGATTAGCGGATTAGCGCTATTAGCGGCTTATCTGCTGATCGGATCAGCTGATAAGCGGCTTAGCGGCTTAGAAAAAGGGGGGAGGGAAAAAAACCAGCAGGAACTCGCAAGACATTGTCGTCTTGCGAAGCAAGCCCATAGGAAATTCGTTTTGCGAAGCACCTCCAAAACGGAAAACTCTTTCGTCTAGCGAGTTTTCCGTCTTGCGAGGCATTCGTCTTGCGGGGCACCACTGTACTGTATATTTGATGTCTGTCTATATATATGGCTAGCAGTGGCCCTCATTTTTCCATTCTGCCCTGCCTTCCATAACCAAAAGGATGGAACAATATTCTGGGCACTCCATATCAATTCCCCATCACACAAAAGCTGTGCTTTTGTAATTTTTCTCCATCCATCAGTGTGGAATGGTAGCATATGCATTGTATCTTGCATCTGTAGTGGAAGGAAGGGTGTTCCAGCATATGATGATCAGTGCCATCAGCCATGATAACACAGGAGTGAGGGTTGCTGAATGACACTTGAATGTGTGAATTGAGTTGAGTGAGAAGCAATACAACTGAAGTGAAGGGAAACACAAGGAAAGAGTCATCCATGATATCCAATTCATGCATTAAATTCATCATTTGTTGCACTGTTTGATTGATACTGAATATTCATGTGAGAACCAGATTAAGAGAAAATAATTCAGATTCAGAACGGCATCCCATGGGCTCTCTTCTCCTTTCCCCTTTCTGATGTTTTCATCTACCTGCTATCTCACATAGCATGAAAGAACTTTTTATTATTTTTTAAAAATATAATTTTGGTTATCAGATCACATTAAGGAGAATATTGCTTGAAAAGGTGTTAATTATGACATT
This sequence comes from Podarcis vaucheri, assembly GCF_965113315.1. Lineage (NCBI taxonomy): Eukaryota > Metazoa > Chordata > Lepidosauria > Squamata > Lacertidae > Podarcis > Podarcis vaucheri. The sequence goes on from NC_138762.1 coordinate 106,241,402, forward strand.
CATAGAAAGCAACTATAACAAGCAAAGGTTTTAGACAGATTACCGATTAAAAGTAATGCTGAATTCCTTTTTTTAAAAAAACAGCATCACCAAAAAACTTTATATCCCTTTGTCATGTTTGTTTCATTTTATATAATGTAGGAACTGACTTCTCAAGGGAAATATGGGAACTGAGAGTTTCATTTTTATTTATTTTTTGGCAGTGATCCATCTCCTTAATCTCCCATTCTCAGTCCGGTGTAGTTTTTACTCAACATTAAAAACTGATATTACCAAAAAATTGATCCCCACCTCCATTTTTTATGCAAAACAGTATTAACCATTCTTCCATGTATCAGTTCAGTTTTTTTTATGTGTGGGGCACAATTGTAAACTGTTAGATGGCTCATTCCTCCAACCCAACTAGGCTCTTCTATTAATCTTGATCATTACTTGCACAGGGATGACTGGATCCGGCTCTGTACATGTAGACTGGATGAGGATGCACATCTTTAAATGCATTCATATCATTCTGTACATCAAGCACTGGCACAGAAGGGGAGGTCCCAATCCACATAACAAAGTGGGTGAGCCTGCACATTTTCCTTCATGTTGGCTTATACACCTGACTTTCTAAACACATCTGTTCTCTCTCTCTCTCTCTCTCTCTCTCTCTCTCTCTCTCTCTCGGGCTTTCTGTAAGTGAAATTTGACAACCATTCCAAAATATAATCATCAATGCCACAGACTTGCAGTGGGAACAATTCTCACACAAGGGGCTTTATAATCATCAGCATAGCATAGCCAATAAGAGAAATTAATCAGAAACCAGGTCCTAAGGGAAGACGTCGAGGCTTCACCAACTAAATCTAGCTATTAATGACTCTGGGGGATCAAAGCTTTTGACAGCAACACACAACAGATATGTCAGTAAAACTAGAAATGATTTTATTATTATTTAAGTATTTTTAAACAGAGGCATAACTTGTGTTGAGCTGGACAATCCATAGGACCATTTTTTACCCCAGGATGAGTTGTTTTCCTAATTTTCAATGAAAACAACATAGTTATGGGCACACAAACAATTATATCCTGAAAGTTGCTGTGTGATAGGGTGGGTTTCTATCATGGGAAGAACAAAACACAGAGCACAACACTGCCCTCCCCCCGGTCACTTTGGTGGGTGTGAAGAAATCCTGTGTTTTAATGGCTAATGTGTAATGTAGTCTTTTATTTGTATTTTAATGTGTTTGATGGGGCAAGCTTTCTGTCTGGGCAGGGGAAAATTGGTTTAACTGTCCCTGGGGACCTTAACCAACAGCTGAAGAGGGATTGGAGATAGAACTCTTAGTGGGCAAAAGAAGGATGAACAGTATTATATAGGGTAGCTGGATCACTTGGCTTAGGCAGACAAGATGAGGGAAGAACCTGTCTCCAATGGTGAGGGACAAGGCATGAGAGGCTGTGTGAACAGCCAAAGCAGGTAGAAGGCCCTACTAGCTATAAAGGTCTCCTGCGCCAAAAAGGTCACCTGTGACCATGATGGATCCAGGAGGACCTCCTGACTATGAACCCACTCATATGACCCAGATCAAAGAAGGGAATCGACTAATTGACTAATCACCCACCCACAACACCTCCTTGCCTAGATTGAGAGTCAGTTTATTGGCCCTCATTCAGCCTGCCACCGAGCCTAAACAACTGTCCATGGCTTCCATGTCCTCTTCTGATTCAGATGTTACAGAGAGGCTGTAACTGTGAATCACCAGCCTACTGATGACCCCTCACTCAAGGATCTCTTAATGAAAGGAACCAATGACTCCATATAGATATTGAACAGCACTGAGGACAAGATGTGGCACGCCAAAGCACAACTGCCATTGGGGACAAAAGACAATCATCTAATGCTATTGTCTTAAACTGATCCTAGAGATGGGGTTAGAACCACTGTAAAACAATGCCTGCAATATGCATCCCACTAAGATGGCTGAGAAAGATACCGTGATCAATGGTATCAAGAGCTACTGAGAGATGAAGAATAACAGGGTCACACAGCCCCTGTACTTCTCAGATGAAGGTCATCCATCAGGTGCCCAAGGCTGACTCAGTCCCTAAACTCAGATTAAATGGGTCAAATCAATCTGCTTCTTTCAAGGGTACAGTGGTACCACGGGGTACAAACACCTCAGGTTACAAACTCCACTAACCCAGAAGTAGTACCTCAGGTTAAGAACTTTGTCCCAGGATGAGAACAGAAATTGCACGCCAGCAGCAGCGGGAGGCCCCATTAGCTAAAGTGGTACCTCAGGTTAAGAACGGTTTCAGGTTAAGAATGGACCTCTGGAACGAATTAAATATGTAACCCAAGGTTCCACTGTTCTTGCAATTGTTCCACCACAAGTCTGCCCATCACCTATCCTAAAGAAGGGATATTTGTGACTGGGCAGCAGTAGTCACAAATCAATAGGTTGAAGGTTGGATGTACAGTATGTATTTATTTATTAAATTTATATACCGCCCTTCATCTGAGGATCACAGGGCAGTTTTATAGACATGTGAAATGAGAACACAAAATATATAGTAAAACAAAAAGAAAACAAAATGACCCCTCTCCCACAAACATCTTTAAAAGGCCATATAATGTTAATCAGCCAAAGGCCTGGTTATAGAGAAAGGGTTTTGCCTGGCAGCTAAAGATATAAAATGAAGGCACCAGCCGAACCTCCCTGGGAACAGCATTCCACAAATGGGGATCCACGACAGAAAAGGCCCATTCTTGTGTTGCCACCCTCTGGACCTCACTTGGAGGAGGCACACAAAGAAGGGCCCAGATGATGGTCACAGAGTCTGGGTTGGTTCATATGGGAAGAGGCAGCCCTTTAGGTATTGTGGTCCTGAGATGTTTAAGGTTTTATAGGTCAAAAACAGCACTTTGAATTGGACCCGAAAACTGATTGCCAGCCAGTGCAATCGGGCCAGGATCGGTGTAATATGCTCAAACCGCCTTCCCCCATTGGGGAGTCTGGCTTTTTCTAGGACATTTTCAGGGTGGACTATTTAGAAAACAAACAAACACAGAACCTCCACTTTTAGTTTTGGTTTCAGTTCCATGCTGCTTTTATTATTGAGATATTTTTTTAAGCTTGTTATTTGTAAGTCAGCCTGGGAACATAATTGAAGGGTAGTAATAAAATATATAATAAATAAATAAATCAAAACACAAATTCTCAATGGAAAGTCAGCACTGGCTAGCAGTTCAGTAGCTTGACTTTTACACACGTGTAAGTTAAAAGTGAGATAAAACTATTGATTGTTCTCATGAAAGAGCTAGCTAGCCATTGGAAATCTGTAAGTTCACAGTTTTTGGATCACTGCCTGTAGGGAGATGGGCAAACACAACACAGATGGTAGCTTTTGAACCTAGCTAAGATGACTTCAACACTAGTCCATGTCTATCAAGTAATTCTTTTTAATTTTCCACTGTCATTCACAGATTTCTGGCCTTAGAGGTATAATGAATTTGCTGACTGCACACGATGACGTATGAAATAATCTCATTTTAATAAAGTTTTAATGTCAGATAGAGTGTGTGTAAAGTACATCTGCAAATACCACAAAGTCCTCAGATATATTTGTGTAGAGTAGTGCATTACTGAGGAAAGGCATGAATAATTGCCCCATTTTCAGAGATATGCTACCCTTTGTTTCTATGCCAACCAGGATATAACTGCTCTGCCTAAGAACAACATCAATGTACACAGGTTTAGAGGATTGTGTCATTTAAGGGCAATCCATCAAATGTTTCGTCATATAATTCAATTGCAATAAATGAGGGTTATGTAGAAGCAATGTTCCTACATCAGTTCAGAAATATTTTATTATGTTTGAAAGCATGATTCTTGACATGTCATACTTATATTCAGCAGCACAGTCTAAGAGGGAAAAGTAAAAAAGAGCAGCAACCTGATCCATCTGAAACAATTGTTCCTTCACACCATAAATGTACAGTGGTACCTTGGGTTACATATGCTTCAGGTTACAGATGCTTCAGGTTACAGACTCCGCTAACCCAGAAATAGTACCTCGGGTTAAGAACATCAGGATGACAACAGAAACCTGAAATCGGTACAGCAGCAGTGGGAGGCCCTATAAGCTAAAGTGGTGCTTCAGGTTAAGAACAGTTTCAGGTTAAGAATGGACCTCCAGAACGAATTAAGTTCTTAACCCGAGGTACCACTGTATTTCCCATTGTAGAACTTGAGAAGAACCTTAGGACCATTTAATATACTACTTAGGTATTGTAGTAGTCACCCCAAATGTTGTCCACTTTGTAAGCCTTTCACATCACAGTGGTGATGTACATACAAGGACCATGCATGGGTTGCATATAGATCATGTAGCTTTACCACATGCATTGTAACTTCACTAGGAAACTGACACTGGTAGTATGGGAAGCCAATTTTACTGTCTCTGCTTATGATATTGCCACAATATAAAGCTGAACCATGAGGAAGAGGTTTCTCAGCTGCTGGTATATGCCACCTGCCTAGGTAATGTATTCACGATGCAAGCACACTTCCTAGGAAATACATTCAGTGGCACTTATGAGTGAACAAGTGGGCTCTTTTGGAGTACTAATAAGAAACCTACATCTAATGTATGCTTTTGCACTATGTAGCATATTTTATTTTCAAGTAAAGAATAGTTGTTGTTGTTGTTGAGGAAAGTTAACAGAATGCCCAACAAGTTTGGGGGTGCTTGAAATTTGCATGAGAGTCAAAGCTCTTTAGTTTTCCAAATTTTCAGTTATCGAAATGGGGAGAAAGCAGAAGGTGAGAAATAGCTGACTGGCAACATATGTCAAAGCAGTCTTTAATATTGCACTGAGATCTTTATTGTACAGCTAGCTTTGGGAGCAGCAGAAGTTTGGGGTGCCGTGTATTTCACATCCTACAGTTCTCCTATTTCAATCTGCAGTTTCAACTTTATGTTTTGATGGCTTAGACCTACTTAGTCCTCCTAAAATATGCATTGAGTAGTTATTGGTTATTGTATCGAATCTGAGTTTATCATTGCAGACTCCATTTGAGGATCTCTCCCTCATTACAGTCGATCAGGTAAATGAAGACGAGCAGCAAAGTCAGTCCTCAGGGAATGTGCAGGCGACCTTGGAACGGCCAGCTCACGGAAGAACCCCGACCAAACCCAAGAGGAGGCGTGTAGTGGTGATAGGGGATTCCCTACTGAGGGGAACAGAAGCAGTGATCTGTGGGCCTGACAAGATGTCTCGGGAAGTGTGCTGTCTCCCCGGGGCTAAGATCCAAGATGTAACTGAACGACTGCAAGGAATCATAAAACCCACTGACAAATACCCCTTCCTCTTGGTTCATGTGGGAACCAATGACACTGCAAGCAATAGCCTCCAGAAGATCAAAAGAGACTACGGCAGGAAATTGAAGCAACTAAATGCACAAATTGTCATCTCATCTGTCCTCCCAGTTGAACGACGTGGCCCAGGGAGAGAGGGGAAAATAGTGGAAGTGAACAGCTGGCTTTGCAAATGGTGTAAACAGGAACGGTTTGGATTCTTAGATCACGGACTGCAGTTTCTTGAAGATGGACTTCTGGCAAGTGATGGGCTGCACCTCACAATGGTTGGGAGAAATGTTTTTGCCAAAAATCTCAGAAACCTCATCAGGAGGGCTTTAAACTGACTAATGTGGGGGATGGAGAACAGTGCTCCTGAAGGTAGGAGTCTATCAATTAATGAAGATGATCATCCAAATGTCATAGACCAAATGGAGCAAACAGCACGCGGACCTAGTGGTGGGAGGAAAAAATCCTTAAATAAGAGACACGGGGAATGATTAATGGACTTCAATGTCTGTACACTAATGCGCAAAGCATGGGAAATAAACAAGATGAGCTTGAGCTCTTAGTACAGCAAACTAAATATGACATAATAGGCATCACTGAAACCTGGTGGGATAAGTCCCACGATTGGAATGTAATAATGGGGGGATACAATCTATTTCAGAGAAACAGACCAGACAAGAAAGGAGGAGGAGTGGCGTTATATGTCAAGGATGTGTATACCTGTGAAGAGATCCAAGATTTAGAACCTCAAAGCCAAAGTGAGAGCATTTGGGTCAAAATTAAGGGAGAGAAGAATAACAGAGACCTCATTGTGGGAGTTTACTATAGATCCCCAAGCCAAACGGAGGACATAGATGATGCCTTCCTGGAACAGATGGCCAAGCATGCAAAAGGAAGGGAGATAGTAGTAATGGGGGACTTCAATTACCCGGATATTTGTTGGACGTCAAACTCAGCCAAGAGCTTAAGGTCAAACAGATTCCTCACTGGCCTTGCAGACAACTTCATTGTCCAGAAAGTGGGAGAAGCAACAAGAGGAACAGCCATTTTAGATCTGGTCCTAACCAATGTTGATGACCTGGTTAGTGGGGTAGAAGTGGAAGGATCATTAGGCGCGAGTGATCATGCTCTTCTGAAGTTTACTATACAGCAGAAAGGAGCAGCCAAGCATACTAGGACTCAATTTCTTGACTTTAAGAAAGCCGACTTCATAAAACTTAGGGAAGTGTTGGGTGAGATCCCATGGACAACAATACTAAAAGGAAAGGGAGTTCATGATGGCTGGGAGTTTGTTAAGAGGGAGATAGTAAAAGCACAACGTCAGGCAATACCAATGAGACGGAAACATGGAAGGTGCCTAAAGAAGCCAGGGTGGCTATCTAAAGAACTTTTAACTGAGTTAAGATTAAAAAAGGATGTGTACAAAAAATGGAAAAGGGGGGAAACCACCAAAGAGGAATTCAAACAAATAGCCAGCACGTGTAGACACAAAGTCAGAAAAGCTAAAGCACAGAATGAACTCAGGCTTGCTAGAGAGGTTAAAAGCAACAAAAAAGGCTTTTATGGGTATGTTCGTAGCAAAAGGAAGAACAAAGAAACAGTGGGGTCACTCAGAGGAGAAGATGGTGAAATGCAAACAGGGGACACAGAAAGGGCTGAACTCCTCAATGCCTTCTTTGCCTCAGTCTTCTCCGATAAAGAAAACAATGCCCGACCTGAAGAATTTGGAGCAAATGATTCAGCAAAGGAAACACAGCCCAGAATAACTAAGGAGATAGTACAAGAATATTTGGCTAGTTTAGATGTATTCAAGTCTCCAGGGCCAGATGAACTGCATCCAAGAGTATTAAAAGAACTGGCAGATGTGATCTCAGAACCACTGGCAGTCATCTTTGAGAATTCCTGGAGAACAGGCGAAGTCCCGGCAGACTGGAGGAGGGCAAATGTTGTCCCCATTTTCAAAAAGGGGAAAAGAGAGGACCCAAATAATTACCGCCCAGTCAGTCTGACATCAATACCAGGGAAGATTCTGGAGCAGATCATTAAGCAAACAGTCTGTGAGCACCTAGAAAGGAATGCTGTGATCACGAATAGTCAGCATGGATTTCTGAAAAATAAGTCATGTCAGACTAACCTGATCTCGTTTTTTGACAGAATTACAAGCCTGGTAGATGAAGGGAACACAGTGGATGTAGCCTACCTTGATTTCAGCAAGGCATTTGACAAGGTGCCCCATGATATTCTTGTAAAGAAGCTGGTAAAATGCTTCAAAACGACCTTGACAGATTAGAGAACTGGGCCAAAACAAACAAGATGAATTTTAACAGGGAGAAATGTAAAGTATTGCACTTGGGCAAAAAAAATGAGAGGCACAAATACAAGATGGGGGACACCTGGCTTGAGAGCAGTACATGTGAAAAGGATCTAGGAGTCTTGGTTGACCACAAACTTGACATGAGCCAACAGTGTGACGCGGCAGCTAAAAAAGCCAATGCAATTCTGGGCTGCATCAATAGGAGTATAGCATCTAGATCAAGGGAAGTAATGTTGTTGTTTAGTCGTTTAGTCGTGTCCGACTCTTCGTGACCCCATGGACCAGAGCACGCCAGGCACTTCTGTCCTCCACTGCCTCCCGCAGTTTGATCAAACTCATGCTAGTAGCTTCAAGAACACCATCCAACCATCTCATTCTCTGTCGTCCCCTTCTCCTTGTGCCCTCCATCTTTCCCAACATCAGGGTCTTTTCCAGGGAGTCCTCTCTTCTCATGAGGTGGCCAAAGTATTGGAGCCTCAGCTTCACGATCTGTCCTTCCAGTGAGCACTCAGGGCTGATTTCCTTCAGAATGGAGAGGTTTGATCTTCTTGCAGTCCATGGGACTCTCAAGAGTCTCCTCCAGCACCATAATTCAAAAGCATCAATTCTTCGGCGATCAGCCTTCTTTATGGTCCAGCTCTCACTTCCATACATCACTACTGGGAAAACCATGGCTTTTACTATACGGACCTTTGTTGGCAAGGTGATGTCTCTGCTTTTTAAGATGTTGTCTAGGTTTGCCATCGCCTTTCTCCCAAGGAGCAGGCGTCTTTTAATTTCGTGACTGCTGTCACCATCTGCACTGATCATGGAGCCCAAGAAAGTAAAATCTCTCACTGCCTCCATTTCTTCCCTATCTATTTGCCAGGAGGTGATGGGCCCAGTGGCCATGATCTTCGTTTTTTTGATGTTGAGCTTCAGACCATATTTTGCGCTCTCCTCTTTCACCCTCATTAAAAGGTTCTTTAATTCCTCTTCACTTTTTGCCATCAAGGTTGTGTCATCTGCATATCTGAGGTTGTTGATATTTCTTCCGGCAATCTTAATTCCGGCTTGGGATTCATCCAGCCCAGCCTTTCGCATGATGAATTCTGCATATAAGTTAAATAAGCAGGGAGACAATATACAGCCTTGCCGTACTCCTTTCCCAATTTGGAACCAATCAGTTGTTCCATATCCAGTTCTAACTGTAGCTTCTTGTCCCACATAGAGATTTCGCAGGAGACAGATGAGGTGATCAGGCACTCCCATTTCTTTAAGAACTTGCCATAGTTTGCTGTGGTCAACACAGTCAAAGGCTTTTGCATAGTCAATGAAGCAGAAGTAGATGTCTTTCTGGAACTCTCTGGCTTTCTCCATAATCCAGCGCATGTTTGCAATTTGGTCTCTGGTTCCTCTGCCTCTTCTAAATCCAGCTTGCACTTCTGGGAGTTCTCGGTCCACATACTGCTTGAGCCTTCCTTGTAGAATTTTAAGCATAACCTTGCTAGCATGTGAAATGAGTGAAATTGTGCGGTAGTTGGAGCATTCTTTGGCACTGCCTTTCTTTGGGATTGGGATGTAGACTGATCTTCTCCAATCCTCTGGCCACTGCTGAGTTTTCCAAACTTGCTGGCATATTGAGTGTAGCACCTTAACAGCATCATCTTTTAAAATTTTAAACAGTTCAGCTGGAATACCATCACTTCCACTGGCCTTGTTATTTGCAGTGCTTTCTAAGGCCCATTTGACTTCACTCTCCAGGATGTCTGGCTCAAGGTCAGCAACCACACTACCTGGGGTGTACGAGACATCCATATCTTTCTGGTATAATTCCTCTGTGTATTCTTGCCACCTCTTCTTGATGTCTTCTGCTTCAGTTAGATCTTTACCACTTTTGTCCTTTATTATGGTAATCTTTGTACGAAATGTTCCTTTCATATTTCCGATTTTCTTGAACAGATCTCTGGTTCTTCCCATTCTGTTGCTTTCCTCTATTTCTTTGCATTGCTCGTTTAAGAAGGCCTTCTTGTCTCTCCTTGCTGTTCTTTGGAAATCTGCATTCAATTTCCTGTATCTTTCACTATCTCCCTCGCATTTTGCTTGCCTTCTCTCCTCCGCTATTTGTAAGGCCTCGTTGGACAGCCACTTTGCTTTCTTGCATTTCTTTTTCATTGGGATGGTTTTAGTTGCTGCCTCCTGTATAATGTTGCGAGCCTCCATCCATAGTTCTTCAGGCACTCTGTCCAGCAAATCTAAATCCTTAAACCTGTTCCTCACTTCCACTGTGTATTCATAAGGGATTTGGTTTAGATTGTATCTTACCTGTCCAGTGGTTTTTCCTACTTTCTTCAGTTTAAGCTTGAATTCTGCTATAAGGAGCTGATGATCTGAGCCACAGTCAGCTCCAGGTCTTGTTTTTGCTGACTGTATAGAGCTTCTCCATCTTTGGCTGCAGAGAATATAATCAATCTGATTTCGATGTTGCCCATCTGGGGATGTCCATGTGTAGAGTCGTCTCTTGTGTTGTTGGAAAAGCGTGTTTGTGATGACCAGCTTGTTCTCTTGACAGAACTCTATTAGCCTTTGCCCTGCTTCGTTTTGATCTCCAAGGCCAAACTTGCCAGTTGTTCCTTTTATCTCTTGATTCCCTACTTTAGCATTCCAATCCCCTATAATGAGCAGAACATCCTTCTTTGGTGTCACTTCGATAAGGTTTTGTAAGTCTTCATAGAACTGGTCAATTTCAGTTTCTTCAGCACCAGTAGTTGGTGCATAAACTTGGATTACTGTGATGTTAAAAGGTCTGCCTTGGATTCGTATCGAGATCATTCTATCATTTTTGAGACTGCATCCCAGTACAGCTTTCGCCACTCTTTTGTTGACTATGAGGGCCACTCCATTTCTCTTACGGGTTTCTTGCCCACAGTAGTAGATATGGTAGTCATCCGAACTGAATTCGCCCATTCCCGTCCATTTTAGCTCACTGATGCCCAGGATGTCAATATTTATTCTTGCCATCTCATTTTTGACCACATCCAACTTACCCAGGTTCATGGTTCTTACATTCCAGGTTCCTATGCAATATTTTTCTTTACAGCATTGGACTTTCCTTTCGCTTCCATGCATATCCACAACTGAGCGTCCTTTCGGCTTTGGCCCAGCCGCTTCATCAGCTCTGGATCTACTTGTACTTGTCCTCCGCTCTTCCCCAGTAGCATGTTGGACACCTTCCGACCTGAGGGGCTCATCTTCCAGTGTCATAACTTTTATATGCCTGTTGTCTTTGTCCATGGAGTTTTCTTGGCAGGGATACTGGAGTGGCTTGCCGATTCCTACTCCAGGTGGATCACGTTTGGTCAAAACTCTCCACTATGACCTGTTCATCTTGTGTGCCCTGCTCGGCGTAGTTCATAGCTTCTCTGAGTTCTTCAAGCCCCTTCGCCACGGCAAGGCAGTGATCCATGAAGGGAAGTAATAGTGCCACTGTATTCTGCTCTGGTCAGACCTCACCTGGAGTACTGTGTCCAGTTCTGGGCACCACAGTTCAAGAAGGACACTGACAAACTGGAACGTGTCCAGAGGAGGGCAACCAAAATGGTCAAAGGCCTGGAAACGATGCCTTATGAGGAACGGCTAAGGGAGCTGGGCATGTTTAGCCTGGAGAAGAGGAGGTTAAGGGGTGATATGATAGCCATGCTCAAATATATAAAAGGATGTCACATAGAGGAGGGAGAAAGGTTGTTTTCTGCTGCTCCGGAGAAGCGGACACGGAGCAATGGATCCAAACTACAAGAAAGAAGATTCCACCTAAACATTAGGAAGAACTTCCTGACAGTAAGAGCTGTTCGACAGTGGAATTTGCTGCCAAGGAGCGTGGTGGAGTCTCCTACTTTGGAGGTCTTTAAGCAGAGGCTTGAGAACCATATGTCAGGAGTGCTCTGATGGTGTTTCCTGCTTGGCAGGGGGTTGGACTCGATGGCCCTTGTGGTCTCTTCCAACTCTATGATTCTATGATTCTATGATTCTATGATCTGAAGTATAACTGATATACAGTATATTACAACATGCAGAATACCTGGTAAGGTAAAAGCTGTTGAAGAGTGTGGTCACAAAATGGGCTACTGTAAAGGTGGCACGGCTTGGGGGGGTGGGGGAGTGAAAAAGACTGCCAATAAGACAGCAGATCCAGCCTCCTATCAGAATTTTCATCCCTCCCATTGCAAGGATCACCTGATCACTTTGTTTTACTTTCATGCTGTGAGAAAGGAGAGGGCGGAAGCTACTCTTCAAGACTTCCATCTCTAGTACTGTTGTACTTTTTCTTTGATCTGTCTAGAGACAGGATGGCTGTATGAGAGCTGCTCCTCTCGTACATATTTGTTACATTCTTTTATTTGATTAATTGGTAGAAATAAATTAGGTATGCTACAAAACCCCCACAGCTTTGCTTCCGTTTACTCTGCTGCATTTGGGTGCTCACATGAGCAGATGTGAGTCCACAGCACCAGGACCTGCTCCTCGGAAATGGTGCGCTGGTGTTCCTGCGTTCCTGTGATCGGAAGTTCGGAGAAGGTGCTCCCGTCACCCAGCCCATGCAGGCGCTGAAGACGTGGGCTGAACATGGGCCTACGGAAACCTCCAAGGAGTGCACCACAGCTGTTGTTGTCACAGTGGCAGCAGCAGTGAATGATGCATTCCTTGGAGGCGGGCTATGCCGCCCCTGTGGATCCTGCTACCCGAAGCAGCCGCCTCACCTTGCCTCACAGGTGGGCTGGCCCTGGGAGGCTTGGGAAAAGGCCTTTGGGTGGTAGTACTGTGACTTGTGGGGATGATTAGGGAGGCAGGAGAGGATATGCTATTTAATGATATCCTTCGTAACTTGCGCTAGCAAGTTCCATATCCTAGCAGAGTTCCAAACATCCCCCTTTTTATTACACAGCGGTTAGCTTGTTGCTGGATCATCTGAGCCTCACTACTTAAGATTCCTAGTAAGATCCCTTCTAATCCCTCTTTAAAAGAATAGACATGAGAATCTGATTAAACTTAATATAAAAGTAGTTTACTCACAGATTCATTCAGGTTCACAGATAGATCCCTGAAGGCAGGTTTAGGTTACATAACTATATACAATGGTACCTCGAGTTACAAACGCCTCAGGTTACAAACGCTTCAGGTTACAAACTCCGCTAACCTGGAAGAGTTACCTCAAGTTGAGAACTTTGCCCCAGGATGAGAATGGAAATTGTGTGCTGGCGGCGCAGCCCCATTAGCGAAAGCACATCTCTAGTTAAGAATAGTTTCAGGTTAAAAACAGACCTCCGGAATGAATTAAGTTCGTAACTAGAGGTACCACTGTATTTATATGAAAAGTCCCATAAGGGAATTAGCAGTCACTTCTCCTAACACAGAGGAACATGCAAAATGGAAAACACACACTGATCAGAACATGGAGGCCGTGTGCTCCTCCATGCTAGTACAACAGACCACACACCCTCTTCAAGTCACATGTAGTGGAAGTCTGTCCCAGCTCAGGAGGAAACAGGAAGTCTTCTCCTGAGTGGTATAAAACATCCCCTACCATGTCCACTGTAGGCATGTTGTGCTTGACTGCAGTTTTACATCTCACATGACTGACCCAGCAGGCTGGACATTATCCCAACAAGTAGGCTGGATTCACAGTTGTCCGGCATTCAGACCAAACTCTGCAATATTGGGATCACATTTTTATAATGCAAAACTTTTAGAAATGTTTTTTCCAATAAAGTTTTTGCCCGTTTTTTTCTTCTTCTCCTGAGTTTAATGTGTTGGGTTTCTTGTGGACAGAAGGATTCTCTTGAAGCCCATTTAACAACCTTTCTGAAGGATTAAATGCACTCACCACAAGATGGCTCCCCAGCAGCTTTCGGTTGCATTGTTTCCCCGTCCTATCTAGTCTTGCAGTGAAGGCATTGATTATCTTTTGGAAGTCTGGAGTACTACTGAGCAGCTTGTGGATTAGAGCCTTGTCTAATAAAATAATAGCTATTTTTACATTAAAGCCCTGGGGATCTCTTTGAAAGGTAATTCTGTTACTTTAATTTCTGTACCCCATAAAAGGCTGTTATCTAGTTTGTGCCTCTGTTCATATTTTTTTTCTAAGAGACAAAGACTGGCTCAGAGAATTCAAACTGATTTCAAGTTTTAAGCCTCCTGCTTTTAAAGGCTAAAGCTGCTTATGCTGTTAAGATTTTCCCGTTTTTTAAGTATGAGAAATTTGAATGTCATTTGGGGTTGTTTAAATCTTTTTGCTGGCCTCAGATTTGTGGAAAGCACATCACATGCAAAGGGGCATGAGAGGTTAGTAAGATGTGTTTTCTGGATGACATGTAATCAAATTAGATATAGATTTTTTTGATTTTAAAAATAAACTTCTATTGCATTTGTGCTTTTGTCATTTACCTTAACAAGTGAGGAGTCCAGAATGAACACAGGATACAAATGTTGATCTGATTATTACCATTTAAAAATAGCAGTGCTAGCTTGGGCAAGTTGAAGAGAGAGACTCTTGAGATGATATATGTTCCTATAAATTAAATCTATATTGGATTGCACTTGCATCAGGGATGCTTCTAACACCTATTGGCAGAGCTGCTGAGCATGAACTGTTCTGAAATAAAAAAAAGACTGGAATGTTTGCAGCTCCGATCTGTGGTTGAAAGGACAATTATCAATTTGAGTGGCATCAGTTTAAAATGACACTGATTGTAGGGGGATGTGGCAAAACCATACTGAGTTGAAGTAAAGGGTTTTTTGTAACAATGTTTCGATAATTAAAAAAAAACTATTTTAAGTGATTAACTGTAAGTAGTATAAAACCCTTGTATTTTACTCCTAACTAGAGCCTTTGCCCAAATTCAGTCTCTTTTCTGCCATGCACTTACAGGAAGGAAGAAAACTCTTACTAAACCCAAACCTACAGGTTGATTGGTCATTAAAGAAAAATCATCCAGCCACTAACTCCTATTTAGGAAATGGTAACCAGTCAAACATCAATGGCCATTGTATTAAACCATCAGGAATCACAAGATAGCCACTTGACAATACAGTGGTACCTCATGTTGCGTAGCCTCCAGGTTACGGAATCATCGGGTTATGGCCACGGCAAACACAGAAGCGTATACTTCCGGGTTTTGCTGCTCGCGCATGCAGAGAAGAGTTCTGTGTGCCGTGAGCAGAAGTGCTCTGTGCATAGAAGTGCTCTATCGTGCCCTGCGCAGAAGTGGCGCCTTTAGTTGCAGATTTTGCGGGGTGTGTACGGCACCCCGAAATGAATTAAATCCGTAACCAGAGGTACCACTGTATACTCTTAGCAACCTCAGAAAGCAGATCAGTAGAAATGTTTAAGGAGCTGGGCATGTGCTTGGGAAAATCTATTTGGGCTTCAGCACACATTTCAATTATTTTTTTCCCTCAAAACTAAAATTCACGAAAGAAAAACTAAGAAAATCATTGACATTTTCAGTGCCACTGTCTCATTAAATGAAGTGGCAAAGCCTGCCGCAGCCTAGTAGGTTGGGGGGCAGAAATTAAACTTTGTGCAGTTTAATTTTAAATGGATTTAGGAAGGAAGCATGACTGTATTATACTCTAAAAAGGATTATATGCCAGGGTTGGAGTCAGGTGTAGATCAGCAACAAAACACCCGAGGCCACTGAAGTTAACTCTTTATTCAAGGAAACAAACCACAGCTCCGGGCTAGTGGTCTCAGCAACTCTTTCTTAGGTCTTGCGAGGACTAAAGGTCCGGCTTTCCTGGTGCCCACTAGGAGATCCTCCTCTCCATGGTGTGTCTCACACTGTGTCTGTGCACAGCCACCCTTTGCTCTGCCCATTTCATTTCTCTGCATGTTCAAGGAACCCAGGGTGAGGGGAGCTGGTTGCAGCAGGAGCGGGGAGATTCCCTGGCTTCTTCAGCAACCTGCTTCTCTGTCTCCTGGCCTTTCAGCCCCTGCTTCTGCCTCAGAGTCTGAACTGTGCTCTGCCGCAGCTTCTCCCTGTTCACTAAGCCTCGTCCCCTCTTCTACTTCTGATGCCTCCTCCCAGTCTGCTCCTTCTTGTCCCTCTGACCACTCATCATCACCCCACCACCAATCCCCTGGCCCTGAGCTTCCTTCCCCTGGGGGTTCCCTGGCTGGTGTCTCCCACTAGTCCTCTGCATCCAGATATTATACTTCAAAGTATAGCATACTTCACAACTTGTTAGCTTCTGACAAAAGCTTAAGCCATTATAGGTTTGTGGTCCTGTAATTCTAGACTATACTGAACCTGCTGATCGTTATACGCACACATAAAGGCAAGCCATTTTTTTCATTTAAAAGCAACTTATCACTTCTACTACATGCTTGGCAGCATTCAAGAAACCTTTCAAAATGCCTCTCTTTCAGATTCTGGGAGACTCTTGATTTTGTTCAGGCAGAGACCCTTCATACCAACCCACAGACATTTGCAAGCCACTTCTCTGTGATGTTACCCTATGTGGTTGCCAAAACTAGAACTGTGTGGCTTCATTCCACCAAATGGATTTTCAACATCATCCCCAACTGGGGGGGGGGGGACGACGACAATTACGTGGGGTGAGCCATTCATTCATCCCCACTCACGTTCTTGCTGTAGGCAAATATATACTGCGTTCATGTAAAATCACATAATTCAAATGGAAGGTGTGTGCATTATGTTTCTGTCAGTTTCTGTAGGGGGATGGCATAGCTACCCATCTGGAATAGGTTGAGGCTATTAGCTTCTTGGATTGTTTGTGTGCATTCTCTCTCTCACCAACCTACTCATAAGCCCTTTCATGGATTGGTTCAGCATAACACACATCCCTGAAAATATTTAGACTGAGTTATACAGTTCAACAAAGATTTATTTCTGAACACACTCAAAAAGCTATTTGCGAATTCCCTTTCAAATGGAAAAAGAAAGAACTGTAGGTTGTAATATTTAGTCTGAGACACAGAATTGATGTATTGAATTAGCTCTGCTTCTTGAATGAAATGAATCTACAGAGCCCTAATTATGCAGAAGTTTCTAGCAATTGAGTCATTTTGACCATTGTATGTAGTCTTATTGCCCCCACATCCAGAAAGGAGACTCAGAACACCTTATTAAGTACAGTGGTACCTTTGGTTGTGAATGGGATCCGTTCCAGAGGTTCGGCCATATCTTGAAGTTTTCGCAACCGGAGAGACCGCTTCTGTGCATGCGCACATGGCGGTAGGCCGCTTCTGCGCATGTGGCGAAACACTTCAGGGTTTGCCACTTTCGCAACCCGAAATTTATGTTATCCGAGTAGCAGGAGCGCACTTGGCCCCAGAGCATTTTCCGTAGTGTAGTGGTTATCACGTTCGACTAACACACAAATGGTCCCTGGTTCGTAACCAGGTGAAAACAGAGTAAGATCTTTTCATTGTAAAAATCAAGAGAGCTATCTGCAATGTGATTCTGTGTCTTGGCGGCTGAGTGATTAGGCATCCGGACATTAAATCTGTCAGACAATACCTCAGGGAGGCAGTGAATTAAGGCCTTACCTTTCCTTACCTGCCCACAGTTAGTGTGAAACAGCCAAATAATACTAAGTCAACACTGAATTTTCTACAGTGTGGAGGAATTCGCTACATGTCCATCTTGGGTTCCCCCAAAATTACTACTCAGTCTCATAAAAAGCAAATGGCCAAAGCCCAGACTATAGAGGGAGGGTGCTGAAAATGGGCACAGAGGGAGAAAGGAGGATGGAGCAGCTAGTCTGACCTCTCTGATTAGACAGATGCCCCCATATGGCTCACAGCCACCTCCCAGAGGAAGATGCGACATTGAGACCCTTTCCCCTAGGAGGGGAGGGAGCAGACTCACCTCTGCCAAGGACAGGAGAAGAACAATCAGAATGCAGAGTAATCTCTAGAAATCAGCAAAGGTAAATTAATTATGATGAGCACTTTATAACAAAACCATTACTCTTATTTATTCCTCAAATGGTGAACATTTCAGTATAGTGAATCCCCACCACAAAATACAGTGGTGCCTCGCAAGACAAAATTAATCCATTCGTTGAGTCTCTTCGTCTAGCGGTTTTTTCGTCTTGCGAAGCAACTCTATTAGCGGCTTAGCGGATTAGCGCTATTAGCGGTTTAGCAACTATTAAAGGCTTAGCGGCTATTAAAGGCTTAGCGGATTAGCGGCTAAAAGGCTATTAGCGGCTTAGAAAAAGGGAAGCGAAAAAAATCAGAACACTCGCAAGACGTTTTCGTCTTGCAAAGCAAGCCCATAGGGAAAATCGTCTTGCGAAGCAGCTCAAAAACGGAAAACCCTTTCGTCTAGCGGGTTTTCCGTCTTGCGAGGCATTCGTCTTGCGGGGCACCACTGTATCCAGATGTTTTGGGTAAAGAAATATGGCAGATTCCAGTTCCCGGAGTCTGCCACTGGTATTGAAAATAACTATTAAAAGGGAAGGTATATGTGCAATGTTTTCTCTATCAGATTCTGGCTCATCAACTTATTGCAGAAAGTGGCGGCTTTATATCGAAAGTGGCCTACATGAATAGCAGTTAACCAGGGAAGGTTCTCCCTCATTTAAAAAGTGTTTAACCTATGTGGCAATCCTCTTATGTTCAGCCTACGCACAGAAGCATGGCTTCTTTCCAGCCCATAGTTCATGGGAGTGGAAATGCCACATATATAGGGGATGGCTCGGGGGGTTAATAAAACTAATGTATTTTTTCCTTTTCATATAAATTAGCCCAAGGTAGAATCCAGGCAGTGATCACAAACAGATTATGCTAATAAATGCCAAACCAAGAGTGTGTGGCTCTATGTAATTGGAGAGAACAAATATTTCAGCACAGCTAGCCCTGAAATTGCCTAGGTGTACGAAGTAACTTGCTGAATTTCCACAAACCTATATAAATACTGTTGAGAAAGATATGCCAATTCAGGCGCTTTGGTTATATGAGCTCTGAAACAGAGCACTGCTTATCAGTAAGGCTCCTGAACTATCAGCACCCTTGCTGGGAAAGATTTATGGCTAACCTTTGCTAGGTTGGTGGCAAATAACAGTGGGGAAATGTTTCTTACAGAACAGGCAGTGAGGTGGCTCAACATGAAATTAGATATGTTTCCAGACTTAGCAGGTAGCTGTAGGTCTGATTGAAATCCGGGATCTCAAATAACAAAAGAAAGAAAGACTCAGTACCTGGTGTATGGTCTTGCCACTGAAAAACCGCTGTGATGTTTTCAGCACTACATGCACTTCAGAGGAACAGCATGGCTTTGATTCGGTGTGGTATGTTGGTACAGCACGAGGCCTTCCACTCCTAGGAAGCAGAGCAAATGATATAATTCTCACAAGTGCATTACTGAACATCAGTCTCCCCCTTTCGAGTGTCCTTCAACTGCTTTGGTGGATCCAGGCTTATAAATAAACATCCCTTGAATAACCACGACATTTGTATTTCTGTCTTCAGTATCCCAGGGCGTCTCTCTGCTGTGCCAAACAGCTTTAGAATGGAGACAAAACCAAGAGAACTCCAGTTCTTATAAGGAAAACATGAATTTCATACTGCAGCTATGGGAAAGTTCAAGCCGTATGACACCTTTTTGCATAAAGTGCCTTGCTAAAGATTCAGTGATAATTGGAAATGATACATTACTATCTCAGTCTGATGTTTTACAGATGAGATATGTTGACCTCTATCCATCTTTGGAAACAACAGTGGGAGACTGTGTGATCTTGTATGATTGCATGATGCACGGGGATGCTCAGCTAGCCTGCTAAGCCAGCTCTGCTCCCACTTCCTTCTCTTCAACTAGCATGGAACAAGGAAGGTACAATCCACTATAACCTTTGCCAAATAGGAAAAAGTCAACTTTTGGAGGAGGTAGTCAAGCAACAGGGAGGTCTCAATGGTGCATATGGATGGGGGACAGTTCGGTTTGCATTTAAAAGCAAACCTATCTAAATATGTGAAGCGAAACACAGCCATCCTTCAGAATTCCCACTTCTCTGAATTTAAGCAAGTAGTTCTCAAGCCGAGTAACGTGTAGAAAAGTACATATACTGGGATGGATGTGCATGAAAATGAATATATTAGTGGAAATAACATACAAAAAGTCATTATATTCCGGGAAATAGAGTTGCAGAAAACACATATACTATTCTTCAGAGAAAAATGTGTAATATTAGGAGAAATTTACACTAATATACTGCTCAATATTCATGATAATATTTTTTATTGCAAAGTGAGGTGGAAATGTGCAGCACACTGAACGTAAAATTGGAAAAATGAGAAACTGAGAAATTGACCAATTTGTCCACATCCCTACTAGTCAATGAAACATTATTTCCTTTCCCTATGTGTCATTTCCATGGTCCTCAGCAGGAAATGATGCTCTGAGCATTTCCTGCCTTTTGCAACTCCTCCCAGCTACTAGTTATCTCTCACATAAAATCAGCAGAAAGCATGAAACCAACATAAGCAGCACGAAAGCAACATTTATTCTAATACGCCACCACAGGATCTGTTTGATGAAGGCTGCCCTCAGAAATAAATAGTAATGGAATATGATAGCATAATGTAAAACTAGCCTAAAAACTCCCGAGAGGAAAAAATGCTAAGTGGCAGACATGCGAAATGCGCCATAAAAACCCAAACAAAATTATGAATGAACAGATTGGAAAGCATCTCAGACCGATGATGGACTGTACTGTCCATCCATACTAGACAGGAAGAGCTCTTCTGTTTGCCACATGAGAAATGGAATATGTAACTAGGCTCTAAATCAACAGGGCATAATTCTGATCAAACATGGTTAGGCTCAGGGTGCAAGTCACAGTTGAGGACATTGTCTGCCGTGTTTTAGCATCATGGACATGGGTTAGTTTAAACTCTGAATTGCAGTTTTCTTTTGAAACACTGAGATGCACTTCTTTATACATTTATATGAAGTGGCACAATATACTGCCTGATTTTAGATCTCCTTCTGCAGTAGTAAATGGTACCCAGGTGCTCGTGTGTCATATGGAAACTGTGATAAACTACTAGTGGTAATTGGGTTCACTCTAAGTATGGCACTTGCATTATCCTGGAAAGGAACTGTGAATAACATTGGTTGTTTCTGCATACTGATTTACACATATGAAATTGCTGGAGCTCGAGAAGAGACTTCAAAATATGTAGGCGTACTAAATCAGTATGCAAAAATTGCCTATTAAGAATTAAAAAATATGTCTCAAACCAAATATAGTCCTTGAATATATAGAAGCATATAACCATATATCTTTAAGTGTACAGAACCTTGCAGAAAGTATCTAGGTTACAAAAATATCAGCCTCTCTGTATAATGTATTTCCATCAATTCACAAGTGTGTGCATATTCCCCCTGCATGCTAGTCTCCTGAATTTTGAAACTTCCCATATAGCTTCAGCCACCACTGAAAATAAGTTCAACTCTGGGTGCTCAAACTTTGAAAATTTCAATAGCTTAGCATGTCATAGCAGGACATAGTCCAAATCATATACCAACACTTTCTGTGGCAGCCAAGAGGCGATGGTAGGAGTGCCCCATGCATTTTTTGTGTGGGATATTGGGGAGAGGTGAGTGATTCTACAGTGACATACATGGAAGGATCCAGGAGAAAGACAGAAGTCCTACTGGGTCCAGAAGCTGTCACTTGTGCAAAATGAAGCATCTAGGCTAGGCAACCTGAGATATTAGATACCTAATATTGGCCTGGTCAATAAGATTTTGCCCTACTGATTGTCCTGCAGCCTTCAGAGATTTGTCTTGCTAAAGGGGGGGGGGACACAAGAGTAGCCTCTCCCTCATAATGTCCTGGCATTCTGTGTGACCCTCAAACTGCGCAAGAAGAGGGCTGAGGCTTAGCCAAATGATAATGTAGGTGCACAAAGGCTAGGCTTAAAGACTGTTGAAAAGGCATTGGGAAACTTTGGTCATCCAGATATTTCTGGGCTCCGACTTTCACCACAGTCGCTGGGACTTATAGGAGATGCAGGGGTGTGTTACCCATAGAGGCTAGTGGCACAGGGCAGAAGGGCGCCAGGTTCTGGAGGGCGCCAGGGAAGAGGCGGAGGCTGGACGCGGCACCTCCTGGCATCAGCTCACCACCCTTGCCTGCCTCCGCCACGTTGCGTCGAAGCAGTGCCATGCCCGGAGCCTCCGTCTGCTGGCCACCGCAGCACAAAGCGTCCAGCTGGAGGCGCCATGTCCAGCCTCCGCCTCTTCCCCGCCAGAGGAGCCACCCTCCAGCCGCTGTCCGCCTCCTCCAGCCCCTCCATGGCAGCGCTGTCCTCCCTAAAAAAAGGTAGACAACTCTGGGAAATTGGGGGGGGGGGCGGCAGAGGAAGCTTTGCACCACGGTGCCAGATATGCTTAAGAGGCCCTGAGATGGAGTCACTTGCATGAGTGAATTTGCACAAAGCTTAACTGTTCTCATACATTAAGGTTTTTTAAATTTAATTTTAGAAAAAAATCCATCTTATAACAATATATTACGTTACAGTGCTTTATACAACACCCTTCCTTTCGTTTGGAAAAGAGATGGGACCTGCTGACCCAGATTTCTCACTCAAAAACAATAAATTTAACTGTGAATTGATCCTGCAACAAATGCATCTTTTTATTTTTAAAACTTTTAAGGTACTGTTTGAATGTTTCCCACACGTTTCCCACATTATAAGAGTAATCATAATCACTGACCCTGTTTTCTTTCCCATTATTTCCTTCTCATTGCATTCCTTTCCTTTGCTAGTTCAATTTTTCATGATATTCTCTCATGTAACGGGAGGGCGGTTCATACCAAATATGAACACTTCTTTCCCCACAGAGACTTGCAGAGTGTGAAGAAGAGAAGAAAACCTATTTCCTTTAGAGTGTTTGTTAGCTCCTTTTATGTCCTCTGCCTAATAGATGTGCTACTAACAATGAATTAATCTTACCACTATTTAATGTGAAAATTACTATATCTTGTTTTCTATCACCTGTATACTGGAGTTGACCCAGCAATTTCATCTCACAATGGATTTAACTTTTTAAAGGAAAGAAATCAAATGTTCTATTTAGGCACTATAAATTAATTAAATTTGTGACTCAGATTGGTGTTCTCAGTTTCCCAGTAGGACACTGGTGCTTTGTGATGATTTTTATCCTAAACTAAAGCATCTCTCACCACATTTTTTAATTTAAAAACATTTTAATACAACCAGAAAAAACATAAAATGGAGAACAAGAATAGTACATATTATTTAAATTCATATGCCACCCTCCATCCAAAGATCACAGAGCAGTTTGCAAAATAAAAATACAAAAGGATACAGAAATAAAGATACAATGACACAATAAACATCCTTAAAACAAATACAGTGGTTCCTTGGTTCTCAAATTTAACCTCTTCCAGAAGTCCGTTCTAAAACCAAAGTGTTCCAAAACCAAGGCATGCTTTCCAATAGAAAGTAATGCAAAACGGATTAATCCGTTCCAGACTTTTAAAACCAACCCCTAAAACAGCAATTTAACATCTATTTTACTATCTAACAAGACAATTGATCTATAAAATGAAAGCAATAATCAAAGTAATGTACTATAAATATTGTAGATGATAAAAAAAAATATTATTACCTGCACTGATGATAGTCATTGTTTGGATGGGGGGCTTTTATCCATTTCTGCAGTCACACAATCAATCTATCAGTAGCTGAACTGGGTTCAACAGAGTCACAAAAACAAATGATGCAAAAACAAAATGCAAAATAAATAGCAAAAACGTGCCAAGCTTATTTTTTTTTAAAAAAAAAAATAATTATTGGTTTTTCACAATTTATATAAACACAAACAATACACAATACAAACAAACAAACACATAAACACACATGTATAATTTCAAATCCTTTTTTCTTAAACCTTACTTCACCGACTTCACCGTACCTCCCCTTTCTGCATCCCAATTTCCAAATTTGTTTCAGCAAATCCTCCCCCTTAAGTTTATCTAATTTTCCCTTGTTCTTTTCTTTTACTTAATCTTTTACAGCTGTAGTCCCCTTTTTTCTACAACCTCAACATTTTAGCACTCATTAATTTTACAATATTTCTTAAGATAAATTTTGAATTTCTTCCAATCTTCTTCCGCCGTCTCTTTCCCCTGGTCTCGGATTCTGCCAATCATTTCAGCCAGTCCCATATAGTCTATCACCTTCATCTGCCATTCTTCCAGAGTGGGTAGATCCTGTGTCTTCCAATACTTTGCGATGAGAATTCTTGCTGCTGTAGTAGCATACATAA
The DNA here is from genome assembly GCF_965113315.1 of Podarcis vaucheri. Classification (NCBI taxonomy): domain Eukaryota; kingdom Metazoa; phylum Chordata; class Lepidosauria; order Squamata; family Lacertidae; genus Podarcis; species Podarcis vaucheri. Next base: position 106,265,378 of record NC_138762.1, read on the forward strand.
AAAAGTCCTGTCTTTCTTTGGCACCAATTGGCCGACAATGCCCAAGAGAAAGGCTTCTGGTTTCTTGGGAAAAGTACATTTAAGTACCTTTTTCATTTCATTATATATCATTTCCCAGAAAGCCTTAATCTTCGGGCACATCCACCAAAGGTGATGAAAAGTACCTTCAGTTTCTTTACATTTCCAACACTTATTATCAGGCAAATGGTAGATTTTCATAATATTCTCTTAAGGCATTACATGCCGTAAATTTTATACCGGTGGTCCACAACTGTTCCCAGTCAGCAAACATAATATTATGACCAATGTCTTGTGCCCACTTAATCATGGCTGATTTAACTGTTTCATCTTGTGTTTTCCATTTCAGCAACAAGTTATACATTCTTGACAAATTCTTAGTATTGGGTTCTAACAGTTCTGTTTCTAGTTTTGATTTCTCCACCTGGAAGCCAATTTTCCTATCCTGTTTACACACCATTATTTGATAATAATGGAGCCAATCTCATACTTTAGGCTTCAATTTCTCATAACTCTGTAGTTTCAGTTTATCACCCTCTTGTTCCAAAATTTCCCAATATTTTGGCCATTTGGCCTCCATGTTAAGCTTTTTCACAGCTTTAGCCTCCATTGGCGACAACCACCTTGGGGTTTTATTTTCCAACAAATCTTTATATCTAATCCAAACATTATATAATGCTTTCCTAACAATGTGATTTTTAAAAGCTTTATGAGCTTTCACCTTGTCATACCATATATATGCATGCCATCCGAAAACATTGTTAAACCCTTCCAAATCTAAGATATCTGTGTTCTCAAGAAGTAGCCAGTCTTTCAACCAGCAGAAAGCTGCTGATTCATAGTACAGTTTTAAGTCCGGCAGGGCAAATCCCCCTCTTTCCTTTACATCAGTTAAAATCTTAAATTTTATTCTGGGTGTTTTGCCCTGCCAGACAAACTTCGAAATATCTTTCTGCCACCTCTTGAAACAATCCATCTTGTCCACAATTTGCAATGTTTGGAATAAAAACAACATTCTAGGCAAAACATTCATCTTAATAACAGCAATTCGGCCTAACAAGGAAAGCTTCAAATATTTCTAGATCTTTTTTTACTTCTGTCCAGCATTTCTCATAATTATCTTTAAATAGATTCACATTCTTAGATGTCATATTAATCCCCAAGTATTTCACCTTCTTTGCCACAGTTAATCCTGTTTCATTCTGGAACCGCTCCCTTTCAGTAACTGTTAAGTTTTTCTCCAATACCTTAGTTTTTTGTTTGTTCAACTTAAATCCTGCAACTTGACCAAATGCTTGAATTAGTTCTAAAACCCTTTCCGTACTAGTGTCTGGCTCTTGTAAAGTAAGTACCAAGTCATCTGCAAAGGCCCTCAATTTGTACTGTTTAGCTCCGACCTGTACCCCTTTAACCAGCTGGTCCCTTCTAATCATATTTAGCAAAACCTCCAGGACTGATATAAAAAGTAATGGGGAAATTGGGCACCCCTGTCGTGTCCCTTTTTCTATCTTAAATTCTTCCGTAACCACGTTATTTACAATTAACTTAGCCTTTTGTTCAGAATATATTGCACCCATACCATTCTCAAATCCTTGGCCTACCCCCATCCCATGTAGATTCTTCTTCATAAAACTCCAAGAAATGTTGTCAAAAGCTTTATCTGCATCCACAAATATCAATACTGCTTTAGTGTTTATGTTCACTTCTAATAATTCCATAATGTCTATTATATTCCTCACATTGTCTGACAAATGTCTTCCTGGGAGAAAGCCTGCTTGGTCCTTATGAATCTCTTCCACCAATACTTTTTTCAATCTTTTTGCCAAAATGTCTGCAAAAAGTTTGTAATCCACATTGAGTAATGATATAAAACGTGCCAAGCTTAATCCATTCCAGAAGTCTGTTTGTCTTCCGAAATGTTTGTGTGTTTTTTAAATGATAGTTATTGAAAAAAGATTTTTTTAAAAAAATACAAAGAAAAAAGACAAAAACAGAAAAAGAAAAAACCATCATTTTCAAATTCTCCACTTTCATTACCTTCTTTCCATGACCTCCTCCTCCTCCCATCTCTTGTATCTTGATTAATAATTGTCACAGCAAATCCTTTCCATAATTCATAATATTCTGTCATTACATTACCTTACTCTATTTTCATCTTATCTTATAAAAACCTTAAAACTTAAGACTTAAATCTTATTTTTACCAACTTCTCATAATCATTACCTTTTTACCTAATTCTTTAAACATTTTTACAAGAGCCAAGTAATTTCATTTCAACATTTTTCCAACGTTCATCAATTTTATAAAACATTTCTAATGATAAAAAAAGAAAATAAAAACAATCCAATCTTCTTCCAGTGTCCCCTCCCCCCCGGTCCCAGGATTGTCAGTCCTTTTTATCCCATTAGTCTGGCACATTAACCTGGTGATCGTATATCCAAGGCCTTCAAATCTCTTCCATGTCCCTTCCGCAGCTCTTCTTCATCTTTTCCTTTCACTCGTGGGAACTCCAGCTTCGTAGTGTTTTTGACCCTTTTCAACAAATCAGCCCCTTTCCCATAGTCCAGACTAGACTCCACGTGGTATTTTAAGTCATGTTTTAAATTCCCTCCAAAATTGGAAGTCCCAACGGCTCCAAACCTCTGACGGCCCATTGCCAGACTCAGAAAGTCCAAACATCCCTGCATAGGGGGGGGGGGGTGTCAGTCCAACCCCCCATTTCCAAATCAATCCAAACTTTGTCTTTCCAAATCTGGTTTTTTCCAAGTTCATTTGTCAAATCCAAAGGCTCATTTTCCTGCTGGGCCAAAAGTCCCTCCATCTCTGGCGCCCAAGATTCTGCAACATCCTCTTCTCTCATGTGCTCTGTCAGGACACACTCCTGTTTAAGTTCCTGGGTGGGCTCCATATAGTTTCCCACTACCTGTTCAAATGTTCTGGCCGCTTTAGTCATCAAATCCGTCTTCTGACTTAACTGATCCAATAGGGCATTTATTTTACAGAAAGCACCCAACAGTGCTTCTGAAAACATTGTCACAAGTCCTTTCCCATGGTTATAATCTGTAGCAGCTGCAAGCTCCCTAGAATTGGTTACAGTTTCACAGTCCCCCTCTAGGGGGGAAACTTCTGGTTGTTCTTTCTTTTAAGGACAAAAGCAACAAAGTTTCTTTTTAAAAGATATTTTGTCAATATTTGTTCCTTTAAAATGTGAAAGGAAACAGTGGAATCACAATGTTGCTCTTCTTTTAACTATCTGTCAAAAACATTTGTCTCTGGTCAATGAGCTTCAAAACGTCAATTCTGACACCCCGCTCCAGGGTCAGGACGGTGGAAAGTTACTTTACTTTAAACTCACTTCTGCAGGTTTAAACAGTCCAAAAAAGATCCCCCTTCTTCTCCTGCTACCGAAGGGGGGTTCAACGATTTTAAATGGTGAAAACCGATCCTTTAAAAGTGATTTTCTAAGCTCTAGTGTACGTTATCTTTGCTTTCTTCTGACTACAAGGAAACGGAAGGCTGACTTCCTGTTTAGACCTTCCCGTTTCAGTACCAAATTAAGGTGAATTTTTAAGTCCAATTCCTTTCTAATCACCAGTTCTTATTTGCAGACCAATTGTTCAATGTTTAAGTACTCACGGGTGATTATTTTAGATGCCAAATTGTCCCAGGAAAAAGGCAGCGATCTCCGGCAACAGCTATGCGGCTTCGCTCCATGGAAAAAGCAATTGACTCACAGCACTGCGCCACTTCCCCCTCTTCGCTTCGGAGCCCATTAGTGGGTTCCTTTGCGGGTTGGGGGGGCACTAAAGGTGCCCGCCGAGTCCCACGGTCACAGGCTTCATCCGCCTGTGATTTCTAAAAGGGTCCCCGCTTCGCCGCAGCGGAAAGGACCCGTTTCACACGGAGCTGGTCCCTCCAATTCAGAGGGAGTCCGCCATTGCCGATGGCGCCACCTCGGATGTCCTGTCTTCCGAAATGTTTGAAAACCAAGGCACAGCTTCTGATTGGTGCAGGCGCCCCAGAAACAATAGCCGACAACCGCACTGGATGTTCAGCTTCTGAAAAACGTTTGAAAAACGGAACACACACTTCCGGGTTTTTGGCGCTTGGGAACCAAGGCATTTGAGTACCAAGGTACCACTGTACATCTTCACCAAGCAGTATGGATGAGGCCATCATAGCTGTCAGCAATGGGTGAGAGATCCAGCTTTGAGAAGCTTTCAGAAAGCAAGCAAGCAAGGAGTCCCCTTTAGAAATGGGAAACATGCCACAGAAAGAAGCAGAATAGCCATGATCCAGCCAAAGTTGTGTCAGTTACTCCATAAGGGGAGAATTCAAGGCGGAGAATTCAAGGTTTGCCATATTTCAAAAAGCAGCTGGAGGGAAATAATGTTACATGCCAGCTTCAGGACTGCAATACCTTTTCCCATGTTCCAAAGCTTCCCCCAACTGGCCCCCTTTTGCCACAGTCCCCAGCAGAACAGCAAAGGGGACAGGAAGGCTTGAGAGGGTCGATCTTGCTCTGTCTTCCAGAGCTGAATGTTTCATTCCCTAGGGAACCAGACGGAGAAGCAGTGGCTCCCTGGCCAGATCAGGCCTGCATCTCCTTCCGATCCAGCCTTCAACATCTCTTGCAGTAGTCCTCTCTTTGAGCTAGGCTAAAATTCAAAGATCACAATGTCTATCAAAAAGAACGTGGAGATCCTCAGCTTATGGAGTCCAGCTTCCAAGCCAACCATCACAGCAAAGTTCACAAACTTTCCAAACATAGCCCATTACATTCACTTCACACTAAGCCAGGCTTCCTCAACCTCGGCCCTCCAGATGTTTTGAGACTACAATTCCCATCACCCCTGACCACTGGTCCTGCTAGCTAGGGATCATGGGAGTTGTAGGCCAAAAACATCTGGAGGGCTGAGGCTGAGGAAGCCTGCACTTAGCTTTCTGATGGTACATCTCCCTCTCACCCTGTCCGAGTAATATAGGAGGACTAGACAGATGTATAAGCCTACCCTATAGAAGCACACCAAATTAGGCAAATTACACGGGGGCGCTGTGGGGTAAACCACAGAGCCTAGGACTTGCTGATCAGAAGGTCGGCGGTACGAATCCCCGCGACGGGGTGAGCTCCCATTGCTCAGTCCCTGCTCCTGCCAACCTAGCAGTTCAAAAGCAAGTCAAAGTGCAAGTAGATAAATAGGTACCGCTCTGGTGGGAAGGTAAACAGCGTTTCTGTCTGCTGCTCTGGTTCGCCAGAAGTGGCTTAGTCATGCTGGCCATGTGACCCGGAAGCTGTACGCCGGCTCCCTCGGCCAATAAAGCGAGATGAGCGCCGCAACCCCAGAGTCGGTCACGACTGGACCTAATGATCAGGAGAGATGGAGGAACACTGTGGGGTTGTTGTCTTTTTATTAAAAAACAACAACAACCAAAACCAAGTTTCAACAAAGAAATTGGAGAGATGTGTTCAACTTAAAAACTAACACCAAAAAGTAAACACAGCAGAGCCTTTCCAAATGCCCTTCTAATAGAGTGTGGTAGTCAGGGTTTGAACTGATAAACCTTAACATTTTGACTGCCTTTCTAGACCTGCAAGAACAATGTGTGTGTGTTGTGGTGGTTGGTATTAAGAACTTGGCAGGAAACGATAAATGGGCAGATGGCCAAAATTTACCTTTACCTTTTAACAAAAATAATAATGAAAGCCTTGATTCTGTCCTCACAGATATGAGTTGTACGATTCTCTTTGCCTTCATCACTGTTTCTGCTTTTCCTGTTTCTAGATCATTAAACTTACTAAGCTCTGAATGAGGGTTTTGTTTAGCTTCTAAAACATTTCATGGTGTTCCTGTTAGCAAGCTGGTAGGGAAGATCAAACCAAATATTTTGAATTCGCTTGTGAAGAAGTATTATTATAGGTGACAAAAAAAAATACAGGGGCTGGAGATAATGTGAATTGCACTGATTATACCTTCAATACCACCATTCAAAGTGTTTTGAAATGCTGGCTAGTAGGAGGTTTGCACCTCTGCTGTTGAAAGCATTACAAAATATCTGCTTGCAGCCAATGGTGACTTACATGATGCTGAACATATTGTCTATAGATAACTACAAGGAGGATCTGAACATGTCAGTGTAGAAAGGAAGCATGATTCAGAGCAATTCCATGGAGATAAAACTTTGGTATAGACTGATCTAGGAACAAATATACATTTTACTAATCTTTTCTTTACTTGCATTCTTAAAAGATGCATACCGAAGTTCCAGGAAACAACAGAAGACGCACACAGAAATAGTATTTTGACAGAGGAGGGCTGTGCTACAAAAAAGAAGAAACAATTTGGTGTCTAGGACTGCTGAACAGTCAATAATGATTCCAATTTCCTTAAGATTTTGTGCTCAGAAAGTACCGGTAGCAACATGGGGGGAAACCCACCGCATGTGGGTAATATGTGTCAACAGCATCACATATTCTCCAACAAGTCTGATTAATGGTATTATGAACATATGCTATTCACACCAGTGTACAGTGGTACCTCGGGTTACATACGCTTCAGGTTACAGACTCCGCTAACCCGGAAATAGTACCTCGGGTTAAGAACTTTGCTTCAGTATGAGAACAGAAATCGCGCGGTGGCAGCAGGAGGCCCCATTAGCTAAAGTGGTACCTCAGGTTAAGAACGGACCTCCAGAACGAATTAAGTTCTTAACCAGAGGTACCACTGTATAGTACCTTCTATGGATGATTTCAGTGGAATTATCTCATATATTGACCAATACAGAGAAAAGCAGCTTAGTGTACCAATTTTAATTCCAAACCATGTCATCCAAGGTCTCACTCAAATCGACTTCGCATCCTTTAACTGCCTCACGAGTCGCAGCCTAAGTGGCTGTTCCAAACAATGGCAGAAGTTTGAGTAAAGCAGCGGTGGGGAGACAATGAGAGGAAAATGGCAATTTTAAACAACAGCAAAAGTTTGAGTAAGGAGAGATGGAGGAACACTGTGGGGTTGTAGTCTTTTTATTTAAAAACAACAACAACCAAAGTTTCAACAAAGAAATAGGAGAGATGTGTACAGCATAAAAGCTAACACCAAAAAGTAAACACAGCAGAGCCTTTCCAAACGCCCTTTTTAGGATTATTAGAGTGTGGTAGTCAGGGTTAGAACTGATAAACCTTAACATTTTGACTGCCTTTCTAGAACTGCAAGAACAATGTGTGTGTGTTGTGGTGGTTGGTATTAAGAACTTGGCAGGAAATGATAAATGGGCAGATGGCCAAAATTTAGCATGGATCACAAGTTGTTCAAGCCTTATTTAGCAAATTCACATAAGTTGCTGGACGTAATTTATAAGATGATGTTTCATTCCGAGGACTGCAGAAAAGGCGTATGTGGGTGGATGGATGGATAGATGATAGATGGTATGACAATGTCCAAGATTCATTGTTTCTGTTGGTAACTCATTGAAGATAGTTTGAGAGACAATATAAATGGCATTGTTTAATTAAAATCCAAATATCATACATCTGTAATGTCAAATATAGATCAAAACTATGTTATAGGACAAAGATGTTAACTAATTAGCAAGTAAAAGAATGCAAAGCAAATGCATAACAATCCTTCAGGGAATTTGCATATATGACCAATTTCCCTCCGGGGCTAGTCTACAAAGCATTGTTCTGAAGATCAAAGGAATAAATTAGCATCAATAGCTATATTGTTTATAGCTGAAATGCAAAAAAAAAAAGAGCTGTGGGAAATCCCAACTATTTCCGACCTGAAATCAACAATTCATGGTCTTGCTGTCCTGAAGAATGTCAAGAGGTGGCTTAGTGGGAATATGGTCAGTGCTGAATACCCAGCAAAACTGTTCTTCATTTCATCATACTATTTCTCAGCCTACTTGCAGAGGTTATGATGTGATGTTAAGGAATCCATATTCTGGATGCACGCCAGCCTACGAACGCGGGAGCCCTGGTGGATTAAACAAATGTTTCATCTAGTCCAGCCTTCTTTTCCCAGAGGTGGCAATGAACTCTCCCTGATCTTTGTCCCAGCATCTGATGTCTGAAGGCATTCCACCTCTGAACAATTTAATGCTCATATGTGATTTGCACTTCAACTATGACTGGGTTAAGTCAGTCAGAGAATCACTTATTTTATCATGGCTTTTTTTCGTTAGTCACACTTAAAGCGGCTATTGTTTTTGAATTATTTCTGGATGTAAATGTAAGGGGTGCATAAATTGCTTTTGATTTGGTATAGAGATGACATTAAAAGAATGAGGGTGTGACATATTCTCTCTCTCTCTCTCTCTCTCTCACACACACACACACACAAACACACACACACTCATTGCTTAATGTCTGAAGAAAAGTCCTACAAAGATTGCTACTTCTTTTGTCATTTTCTGGTTGGTCCTAATAAAGGCATTATTCCAAGGATATTTTGATTTTTTTAAAAAATCCTGATGGACCAGTGGAGCTTCAGACATTAGAGCCAATGGTAGCATGAGCATAAGGCAGGTCACACAACCAGTCTTTTCATCTTTAGGGGACCATCTGGAGCAGTGGGAACTGCTGAACTGAGAAAGAGAGGTGGAGGGTTCTTGTACAAATGGAAATTCTGCTAGCATTACCAGTACGTTTCCAAGCACAATTCAAAGTGTTGGTGCTGACCTTTAAAGCCCTAAACGGCCTTGGCCCAGTATACCTGAAGGAGCGTCTCTACCCACATCGTTCAGCCCGGACACTGAGGTCCAGCTCCAAGGGCCTTCTGGCAGTTCCCTCACTGTGAGAAGCGAGGTTACAGGGAACCAGGCAGAGGCGTCTCAGTAGTGGCGCCCACCCTGTGGAACACCCTCCCTTCAGATGTCAAGTAGATAAACAACTACAGTGGAACCTTGGGTTGCAGACGTAATCCGTGATGGAGGCATGTCCGCAACCCACAGCGTTTGCATCCTGAAGTGCCACGTCTGCACGATTTGGCACTTCTGCACATGCGTGAGCGGCGAAACCAGGAAGTAACCCGTTCCAGTACTTCCGGGTTTCCCGCGGTCCGCAACCCGAAAACACGTAACCTGAAGCATCCGTAACATGCGGTATGACTGTATATGACATTTAGAAGACATCTGAAGGCAGCCCTGTTTAGGGAAATTTTAAATGACTGATATTTTGATGTATTTTTAATCTTTTGTTGGAAGCCGCCCAGAGTGGCTAGAGAAACCCAGCCAGATGGATGGGGTAGAAATAATAAATTATTATTATATATAAGATATCAATCAAATCAAAAGTTAAGAATGGAGTGGAAGTATTTCGAAGATTATATGTCAAAATATTGTTCTAAAAATGACATGTTAATAGGCTTAGAATAAAAAATGTAAGCAATAACAAAACCAGTAATGAAAGAAGGAAAAATCAGAATTTAACAAAAATAATTTATTATAGAATGAAACAGGAAAAAGGTAGAAAGAAATATAAAGTCAAATTGCTATGGAGGGAAGTAGAGGGTGGGTGGTGGGTTTTATAATTAAGTGTATAAATTTGCAGCTGTTGTAATTTAGATATTATATTTTATGTGAGGGAATCATTGGGAAGTTTGGTTATTGTGTATATATGTTAAGTTTCAAAATTAAAAGAATAAAAATAAATTATTATTATTATATTACTATTATAGCATAAGATTGCTCTTCCTAGTTTTGGACAATCACACTCAAGGGTGGTGTGTCCCATTTCACTGCTTGAGAGGAAACAGTAAGCGCTGCTGTGCCACCCACATCAAAGCATCCCTTAACTAGGTTGTGTGGCGGCAGTGCAAAGCAACAATCAGTTCTGGTGAGGTCTCAACAAAATCTCACAAAATCTTGCATGCTTCATAAGATCTTGTGAGATTTAAGTGAGACTGGTGAGATCTCATCAGAAACTGGCACCAGTGCCAGCAGTGCTTCTCTATGGGTGGTGGAGGGTTGTGGGGTACCCACAGGGGCACTACCTTGGGGTCTTTCGTCACTCAAGGTGGCTGCTTCACCCCACCTCATGGGCAGGTCGGCTCTGATCCCACTGCAGCGCCAGACAACACAGAAGTGAGTCAGGGGACCCATTAAACCCCTGGAAAGGGGTTTTTGGGCAGTATGGTGGTCTCCAGAGGAGTTGGTTGAGTTTCCCTCCACTTGCACAACTATTAGATGCAATCCTTTGTTTTATAAAGAGATATTTGCTTTGAAGCTTCAATTATCTGTCATATTCCATTGGAAAATATTGAATTCTCTCCCCGAAGAATTTGTTTTCTTTCAAATTCACATCTGAAAGGAGAATATCTACGAGGCTCAACCATTCTTTCCCCATAACAGAATGTTTGCAGTTTTGGAGAAGTGCTACACTGCTTAAATCACCTTGCATTTCTGCCACAGTCCATCATTTAATACAACAAGTGGAAATAGCTCGCCATCTTTTCTAAAACATTTCAGAAGGAAGGGTGACACCTTATTCAAATGGAAGACTGGGAAAGATTATGGAAAAAAGATTTACAATTCACAGCATACTATTCATTAAAGGAAAATGGCTTGAAAATGGTTTATAGGTGGTATGTGACACCTAGTAAAAATTATAAGACATACAAACACATGTTGGAGATGCAACCAAGGGGAGGGAACCCTATTCCATATGTGGTGGATGTTAGGACTCTTGCCCAGTGTTTGCAGTCATGGGATTGTTTTTATCACATGACAGTGCATGTTTTCATTCCACATAATGGGAAGTGATGGAGACAGAATGTTTTTATTACTGTGTTTCCTTGATATAGGACTATTGTCCTTTGTTTCTTTCTCTTTGCTGTCTGATGAGAAAAGGGAAGGAGCTAAGTCAGAATGCTCTGAGTGTATTATATGTGTAAATACAGTGGTGCCTCGCAAGACGAAAAGAATCCGTTCTGTGATTCTCTTCGTCTAGCGGTTTTTTTGTCTTGCGAAACAAGCCCATTGACGGATTAGCGCTATTAGCGGCTTATCAGCTTATCAGATCAGCTAATAAGCGGCTTAGCGGCTTAGAAAAAGGGGGGAAAGGGAAAAAAACCTGCAGGAACTCGCAAGACATTTTCGTCTTGCGAAGCAAGCCCATAGGAGATTCGTTTTGCGAAGCACCTCCAAAACGGAAAACTCTTTCGTCTAGCGAGTTTTCCGTCTTGCGAGGCATTCGTCTTGCGGGGCACCACTGTAAAGTAGTTTAGTGAAATGCTGCGCTACTGAGTCTGTCACGCGAACTGCCAACACTCTGCAGAATCCTGAAGTGGTATCAGTCGCTGTGATGTTCGGGCTGGAGAAAGCTTTTGAAGCTCTGACCGACCAAGAGGGAGAGAACATGCCAGTCGGGCATGTGTCTCTGCCGGATTCCTACTTGTGTGTAGGACGCAATATGGGATATGATGAAATTTAAAAAAAAAAATTGGGCAAACATTTAGTAAAAAAACCAGAAGCTTTCCTATTGGGCATTATGACTATAAATATCTCAACAGATAAAAAAAGGGTGTTCCTTTACATGATGACAGCAGCCAGAATATTAATAGCAAAAAACTGGAAAGGAGAGATAATGCCAACTAAGGAAGAGTGGCAAAACAAAGTGTGTGAATATATGGAATTAGCTATGATGACAGAGGCAATAAGGGATCAATCAAGCCAAAGATTTAAAGAGGAATGGGATTGTTTTGAAAGATATTTACACAAGCATGTTGTCTAATGGGGAGGAAAAATATTAAGAGGTGCTGAAAATAAATTTCACAAAGGGATAAAGTAGTCAAGGAAGAATCATTCTTTTTAATGACAATAAATAAAGTGTAAAATAACACAGTTTGGAGAAAAGTGAGTATGAAGAAGCTGTAAGGAGGTGGGGAAGTCAACTTGGAGAAAAAGAAATTTATGGTGGGAAATGTTCTTTGGTGACTGTCATTGTACTTTGAAAGGGAAAATTCAATGTATGTAAGTAAGAATATAGTATATATAATTAACAGGGAGTGGAAGAAGATTTATACATATGTATATGTAATTTTGAAAATGCAGTAACAAAAAAAAATTCAGAAGGAAAATTTACAGAAAGTTCTCTAGGGTACTTGTGAAGTAGTCATTATATTTATGTACATATATTTTGGGCCTATAAATCCTACCAGCAGCCCCTGCTCCTGCAGTCCCTGGGACCAGGTTCTGAGATTATTATGGTGTTTTGCCCCTCCCACCAACTGTCCCTTTCCTGCCCACACACAAATAATACTTGACTTATTTTTGGAGGGAACATGTCACATAATCCCTAAGTTTGTCAAACTCTATGTCCTATTTTAACCACACGGACAGACACATAAAGAGTGCTAGGGGCAGCAGCTAACTATTCAGAATGTTGCCTGTTCTGCTTTAATGCAGCTATTTTTTTTTTATTGGCTCCAGCAACTCTCACAAGATCTGAACTATAGGTGAAAAAATATTACCCAGAATGATCTTCAATTTACTTCTATATCTTCCCTCATGATGATGGAGTTGCAGCCTCAGCTAGGAGCATCTGGATCTCCAAAGGCCAAATAAAGCCTTTTTCCACCTCTCCATGCTTGGGCCATGTGCCGGCTCCATGAAATTCTGCTACTCTGATCAATCCGATTTTTGCATTCCTCAAAATGGGCATATTTCCCCTGAACCAGGGACTCCAAAATAGCCTGAAATCTTTAGGCGAAACATAACCACAACCCTAAGACTGATCAAGAAGCAGCTGGTGGCTAGTAGCAGCAACAATCACCTTAGCTAAAAGTTTAGAAGGATCCTCCTTTTTGGAGCAGTGGAGATAAATCTAACCAGAATGACGGCCGGAGCAGGGGGGAATCAGAGAAACTGAGGTGCAGAGCCAACTTCTAAATCTCCTCTACCACTATTGCTTCCTGCAAATAATTCAGAGGGGGGAAAAATCACTGAATGGAATCTGCTGTGATTTTGCTTAATTCCACTTGTGAGTTAGTCAGATTAAGAGTGCCATGAGAATGTAGACTGCTAAGTAGCCAAGGATGTTTCACATGTCTTAATTACAGCATGTTTATATTTCTTCTTGATGATGTTCTGCTTCCTACCAAATTAAAGGAGGGAGAGGGAATCTCAAGGAGAAAATTCCCCAGGCAAACGAGACATATGGCTGCATCCTATCAAGCCTAAGAAGAGTTCTGTTTTTTTACAAATGCCATTTATTTTACAAACCACAGAGCATAATACACAAGACAATCTCATTTCAAAATTTAAAAGGAAAACCAGGGAGCTCTTTCTGCATTGCACATCCAAAGCATTGCCGAGTTGCACTCTCATGTCCTCTTTGGTTCAAATCTGATTGAACCAAATTGCATGCACCAACTGTCCTCAAATATGATGCCAAAGCCATATGACCCAACGGCCTCGGAACATGTCTGTGGCTCTGCTTCCAACAAAAGTTTGGTTCTCCAGGAAGAGATGCCATGGAAATTCTTCAAAAATGATGGCCATACAGCCAAGTTTGCCCTCAGTTCCTAGTCACATGAACCCCATGGTGTGGGTGAATAAGCCCAGCCATGGCATCATAAGGCCAATGCAAGTAAGTGCCACCTGGTATAATCACCCAGGCAGGCAAAATTTAACAGCCGAATTTGGTGCTCCGGGCAATAAACAAGCATCCAAGCAATGAATCCCGGTACACATTCCTGCCCTTTTCTTAATTACCCATTCCCAAAGGAACTAAGCCTGCCTTTCCTGAAAATAGTGCGCACATGGGGATGGAGAAGGCTAAACAAGATTAAGATCAGAAGCAGAAATGTTTTGTTATTGCAGGGGAGAAAAGCGAGAAAAATACAGCCATTCCTGAAGTCCCTTCTCTACCTGAGATATAGGGCTGAGCCCCCTGGTGTGGCTGGAGGGAAGTCAGCTCGTCCCTTAAATAGGGACCAAGCCCCTCCTCAGACCCCCCCCCTCAGGAATGTACCAATCGGCACCAAGGATTTTCCCGCTCCGCCCCTCTTGCCCAATGGCTGCCCTACAAAGTGAAGGCGGTGAAGGTCCTGTGTGAGTGTCTGGAGGCGGTTGGAGGATGGAGTGCAGCTAACAGATTGAGGCTGAATCCTGACAAGACAGAAGTACTGTTCTTGGGGGACAGGGAGCGGATGGGTGTGGGGGATTCCCTGGTCTTGAATGGGGTAACTGTGCCCCTGAAGGTCCAGGTGTGCAGCCTGGGAGTCATTTTGGACTCACAGCTGTCCATGGAGGCACAGGTCAATGCTGTGTCCAGGGCAGCTGTCTACCAGCTCCATTTGATACGCAGGCTAAGGCCCTACCTGCCCGCAGACTGTCTCGCCAGAGTGGTGCATGCTCTGGTTATCTCCCGCTTGGACTACTGCAATGCGCTCTATGTGGGGCTACCTTTGAAGGTGACCCGGAAACTGCAACTAATCCAGAATGCGGCAGCTAGACTGGTGACTGGGAGTGGCCGCCGGGACCACATAACACCGGTCCTGAGAAATCTGCATTGGCTCCCAGTTCGTTTCCGAGCACAATTCAAAGTGTTGGTGCTGACCTTTAAAGCCCTAAATGGCTTCGGTCCTGTATACCTGAAGGAGCGTCTCCACCCCCATCGTTCAGCCCGGACACTGAGGTCCAGCGCCGAGGGCCTTCTGGCAGTTCCCTCATTGCGAGAAGTGAGGTCACCGGGAACCAGACAGAGGGCCCTCTCGGTAGTGGTGCCCACCCTGTGGAACACCCTCCCATCAGATGTCAAGGAAATAAGCAGCTATCCTATTTTTAAAAGACATCTGAAGGCAGCCCTTTTTTGGGAAGTTTTTAATATTTTATGCTGTATCGTTTTTAACACTCGATTGGGAGCCGCCCAGAGTGGCTGGGGAAACTCAACCAGATGGGCGGGGTATAAATAATAAATTATTATTATTATTATTATTATTATTATTATTATTATTATTATTAGGGTCTGGAAATATCCCAGTCCCCTTTAGCCAAATAAAGGCAGCGGCGTTGTGGAAAGAGTTCAAATTTATTGCAGATTGCAGTAAGAATGGATGATCCAGAGGAATTTTCCAAATCCAAGACCCCAAATACAAACTGCAAGGTACTTTTGTAATATCCTCTTTATGTGATTAGCTCATGAACACTCCCTTTCAGCAATAGGATTGGATAACTGAATGTGTGGGCAGCTTGTGAGCCCCTAAAACTAATTTAATTGGTCAGAACAGCCTGCTCCTAAATTACTACGGCAACAGGTGTATTTGAGCAAATAAATTCGCGAATCTTCCGCCTCATGCCAAACCTTGCTTTTCTGCTATCTGCTACATGAAGACTTGTCTGCATCAGGAGAATGCACAACTCTGAAGTTGTGAAGACCAGTTGCGCTTCTGCTATGTGGGGCCAACTTGTCAGCAAAAAAGACAAAAAAATGCATATTCATCTCACCGGTGGGGGGTGCAGGGAGGCTGTGGGATCTAACGAGCATTACACTAAGTGTGTAAAACAAATATATAAACATTTCCCAACTAACACACCTGCATCTGGTTCTATTCAAGGTTTAATTAGCAAGCTGGCAGTTCAAGCTCTTAAATGAAAAACAAGAAAAGAGATGGAGGATATAAGGCTAGGGCTCTGACATACTTCCTGGGCCCCAATGTCTACCTGGGTCCCAGATCATAATGTCATGTGACAAAGGTATTTTTGGAGCAGAAGCTGTAAGGGAAGCAACAAAGGAAATGTTGTGAAATGCTGAAAAGCTGCAGAATCATTTAGCATGCTGAATCACTGTAACTCATCTTGAGGATGATTCATTCTCTGTATAAGTATTGTATCTGCTTGCAGGAAGACTCTGAGTATGTGTGTGTGGTGGAGCTTGTGCTCAATGGAGACTCTGTGACGCAGGAATTCTGTATGCTCTGAAGCTAGTTTTAAAGCCTTATTTCGCCAGGGAATCATTTTGCCTGCGTCCCCAGGACCGAGGAAAGAACAAGAGAAGTACCAGGAAAGTTGCTTCTTTGGAGAAAAGAGTTTTATCTGTGCACAGAGACAGCCAGCAGAATCATTTCTGAAATCTGGCTGCAAAGTAATACACATCAGCAAACTTTCTTATACCTGAAAGCATTCACCCATCTCTCAGACCTCCCCCAAAACTTCCCCAATCAGCTTGCAAGTTTTCACTTATTCCCTTTTAGGGCATATCTATATTGCTTGCTAAGCAGTCCCTCATCTTACCCCTGTACGTGTGCCTTTTCTGCTTGCTTAGCAGTCCCTCCCCTCTCCTTCGTACACGTGTCCTTTTTGCTAGCTAAGCAGCGCCTTGTACGTGTCTATTCTTATCTTGCATTACTGAAGCAGGAAGCGCAAGGCAGGAAATGGCACCTCAGCCTGTCTGGTCAAATTTAGCTTACAACTGTGGGTCTAGCTAGCTGCTTAACCACAATTTGCAGAAGTAAGTTTTGCAGAAACTCACAATGTGTAGTTAATATGAAGATTAATCCTTCAGTTTAATCTTCTGTTCACTATGCTATTATTTGCAAACAAATTTATTTTAACACAGTAAAGCTTTTATTCTTTTACTGAAGAAGACTCTGTTATTAATTTAACCCAGGGGTAGGCAAACTAAGGCCCAGGGGCTGGATCCGGCCGTCACCTGCTCAATCCGGCCTGCAGATGGTCTGGGAATCAGCGTGTTTTTACATGAGTGTCCTTTTATTCAAAATGCATCTCTGGGTTATTTGTGGGGCCTGCCTGGTGTTTTTACATGAGTACAATGTGTTCTCTTATTTGAAATGCATCTTTGGGTTATTTGTGGGGCATAGGAATTTGTTCATTTCCCCCCCCCAAAATATATATATATATAGTCCAGCCCACCATGTGGTCTGAGGGACGGTGGACTGACCCACAGCTGAAAAAGGTTGCTGACCCCTGAATTAACCTGTGCGTCACATAAAGCCAAGGCACCAGAACTTTCTCACTGGGTTACCACCAGCGTTCAAAACTCCCATTGTTCTAGGCGCATTTTGCAGAGTGGAAGGAAAGTAGGACCTTTTTCTGCCTCCCCTCTTCGAGTTACTCTCTGAAGACTGCATAAGAGACCCTCTTAAGACTATTGGGGAGGCGACTATACCATGTGGAAAATGAACATAAGATTTAAGCTGCAGTTCATTCCTTTTCAGCTTTGTATTGTTACGTATTTAAAAAGTGCACCGGGACATTTCCTTGGTTTAAGGTGCCATTTAGCTCCTAGCTTTCAGATCTCAGTTTCTAACACTGGTTACCACAATGGGCTCCTAAGAATACTAAGAAGACTATCAGTAACAACAGAGGGCAGCCATCTTTTTGTACATAAAATTGCACAGCAAATGGTAACCACACAACCAACATATCTTCTCCTGTTTCCACTTGCAGCAGCAGCAGCAACACCACACCCCCTTATGGAAAGTTACAGAAGCTGTACCATTGGCACTATAAATGGTAAGTCCAACCCCTAAGAAACGTCTGCAGAATTTCAGGGAAATTCCCTTAGCTCGCTTCTCTCATTGCAAAATAGAGCAAAAAAATTACAAAAGGTCAATTGTACACGGCTATTTCCTACCTTTGAAGCCAACCTGCTTTCCAGGTTAAAACTTGCATTGATGAAAGCTTACAATCCAGGTAAGGATAAACATTTGATCAAAAATAACAGCTTATACAGCAAGGAAAGAAAGAACCCGGCCAATGCTAATGAAAGCATCTTCTGTGGTTATATCAGACCAACTAATAAAAACGTTCCTGTAAGGGAGTATCGTATCGTAACTCTGCCTTCTAAAACCTTGAATCCCCAATTATCTTCATAGAGCTCCCTTTGCAGGAGATAAACAAAGTACAGTGGTACCTCAGGTTAAGCACTTAATTCGTTCCGGAGGTCCGTATTTAACCTGAAACTGTTCTTAACCTGAAGCACCACTTTAGCTAATGGGGCCTCCTGCTGCTGCCGCGCCGCCGGAGCACAATTTCTGTTCTCATCCTGAAGCAAAGTTCTTAACCTGAAACACTATTTCTGGGTTAGCAGAGTCTGTAACCTGAAGCGTATGTAACCTGAAGCGTATGTAACCTAAGGTACCACTGTAAGAGCTGCAATGGTCAACATCCTGGTGCTGATAGCCACAGGCCACATTTCAAGTCTTCTCCTGATGGCCACAAGACACAGTTAGGTGAGCACTTGTGGAAAGAGAATTCATCATTCTAAATTGTTAGAGAGGTGTCCTGAAGCCATTTCTTTACACACAAAATGTATGCATATTGATTATTAAAACTCTTTTTCCTTAGCTTCTAGAAGTGCCACGGTTTAATTTTCTTCCCCCCTCCACCCATCCACCGGTGTGATAAGTCTTCTTGCTAACTTGCAGTATATAACAGCATGATGCACAGCATGTCATAGGAAGATTTGAAAATATGCATATTTAGCTACTCTTGCTTCCTGCATGAGTTTGCTACACGAGTCTTGGAGGAGGCATTAGGGTTTCTCAGGAGGTAGCAACCATGCCTACTTTTCGAGGCTGTAATAACCAACATTAAAAAAATATATTTTGAACTTGTGCAAATCAGCACTTATGGTCATTTGACTTCAGTTAATTATGGACTGGAAATGCTTTTCCATTTACTTTCAAATCCACTGCGGATCATCCGAATTGGTATGCTACAGCGCCACAGGGAGTAACCTGTGTACTATCTCCATTGGCATATGGTAAGAGTTTTTCCCCTCTCACTTTACTGGCCAGTTTTACAAACAGCCCATTAATTTTTCATGCTGTAGCAGTTTTTGGCATAACTTCTGTAAGACTCAACATTTGCTGACATGGCATTAAAAACTTTGATGAAATGGGGGGAAAAACAAAAACAACCCACTCCTTTTAGGCCATTCTGCTGATACTGCCTAAAATTTTTTTTTTTTTTTGTTTCTCTCTTGTGCTGTGTTTTTATTCATTGACACAGGTTCATAAAAACTATATCCGTTCATTTAAGAGCCCGTTTGCTTTGACAGTTCATCTCTTTTGCATGCTGCTTCTGGCCGGTTAGTCCAAAGATGCACAGAATGTTACAAAATGAGGGTCTTCATTTAATAATAAGGAGGGCACATCTGATTTGGCAGCATCATGCACAATGAATCTGGGGCTAGAGCACAAAACTAGCAGCATGAGGAGCAACCCAGGTAAGAGACCCTTGCGCTCATTCTGGGATGGCAACTGTGTGTAACTGAGCTGTGCAGGCTGATGGACAAATGATGTCAGATGGAAATACTCAGTCTAAATGAATAAACTAAGCAGCACTGTCAAAGCCCATGTAATTCTCTAAATTTGAGCAACATGCTCCAACATTAACTGACGAAACAGGCAAGCTTTATCTTTCTTCTATTGAAAACACCCTTAAGGTTAGCTTCTGCAAATAATGGCTTGATCCAGACATACAGTGGTACCTCGGGTTACATACGCTTCAGGTTACGGACGCTTTAGGTTACAGACTCCGCTAACCCAGAAATAGTACCTCAGGTTAATAATAATAATAATTTTTATATCCCGCCCTCCCCAGCCAAGACCGGGCTCAGGGCGGCTAACTACCAATAATAAAAACAAGTTGATTAAAATACAATTTAAAAGATTAAGATACAACATTAAAACATTAGGATGCAGCCTCTTCACAGGAGGAGAAGGTTAAGAATTTTGCTTCAGGATGAGAACAGAAATCGTGCTCCGGCTGCGCGGCAGCAGCAGGAGGCCCCATTAGCTAAAGTGCTGCTTCAGGTTAAGAACAGTTTTAGGTTAAAAACGGACTTCCAGAATGAATTAAGTACTTAACCCAAGGTACCACTGTAATGGTAAACCATGGTTTGGCATTCCGAGAACAAGCCATGGCTAGTTTCAGGCTTATTCATTCCCCACTCCGCTCTCCTCCTCCTTTGTGCATGAGAGCACAAAATGGATAGCATCTACTTCCTCTTTTGAATAAGTCACAGTCTCCTCTCATATAAAAAATTTGGGGAACTACGGTTTATTTTAAATGTGACTTGTTCAAATGAACCAGGATCAAATCTTGCATTCAGATCCTGCTTTGATAACTAACCGCATCGTAAACCACAGGTTTCCGAGGTTGGATATAATGAGAAACTGCAGTTTGTTCAAAATTTAAAGTGGAAGCTTTCAATCTCCTCCCCACACGCACATAGGAATTGCAAAGGCTAAGAAGCAGCGTGTAAATCCAACATTCGCCACACCTCAGTTTGGTAACACTAAAGTTTAGTGACTAAACCATGGCAGAGCATTATGTCTGAACTAGGCCAATATGTGGATGATCTCAGTAGCACAGAATTATAGAATCACAGAATTGTAGAGTTGGAAGGGACCCAGAGTGTCATCTAGCCCAAGCACTGCAATGCAGGAATCTCAACTCAAGACAAAATGTTCATTTTTTTTTTACTAAGTTTAAAATTGATCAATTATCTCAAAAAAACCCAAACCCAGCTGAATAAATTGTTGTAGTATCCCATATATAACACAGGAAACGATAAATTAAAATGAGATTTGGTAACTGTAAATTGGGAATTTAAAATTGGGGCTATAGACTTCAACCAGTTTTTAAACTAGGATTGCAGACATTTTTTTCTTGCAAGTGAAGCTGCTTCAGGTATGGTGATGAAATTATGGGGTAGAGCTCCACTTGCTAAATGCCTTCATGCAAAACTAAAGAAAGTAAGCTAATGGCCAAATCTGATTTAAAATCAGTATAATTCTTGTAACTTGCACAAGCATAAACTTTGAGGGGAGTGGTACTTTTAGCTATGGTAAAAAGGTCAAGACCCAGGACTTTGCTCATTCCCTTCTCCTTGTTCTAGCATAAATTCTGTTGTTGACTTTCTTAGCCATGGTTCAGCATTACATCTACACTGATGCAAACCACAGTTGACTCTAACCGGGTTTGCAGACACTGTTCAATATCCCCACTTAAGCAGACCATAGTTAGCATGCAGTCACTCTAGTCTAGCATCTTAAGCATGGTTCAGAAAATGTCAACAGTAAATCTGTAGTGAGTGATTTCTCGCTGTTGTTTCACTGATGCAGTAATATCCATGGTTGGTTTAAGACTAAAGCTTTGATTGCATACAGCAGTTATATATTAGTTATTTATACCAAGATATGTGCAACGCTTTTCCAGCAATAGCACCTTCTCATAACACTACCTGCAATATCAGCAGATAACAATAGCACCAGTGGTAACAGAAAAATATAAAATAAGTTAAGCACCTTACCTTTCCGCACCAGTCATTCTTTGGAACTAACTCAGCTACAATTCTCTGAACTACCACCAAAGTATCACTGAAAACGTTACTCCATACTTAACAGCTCCACAATGAGCTTCTTAACTCTTCTGTTTACCTCAGTATTTTAATTTGCACTGGTCTGATTAGGAGGAAGTAGTAATGGCAAAGCAGATGGTTGTCAGAAATCTGCTTACCCCAATCACGCATTTGAGAGTTTGGTGAGCTGCGCTTTGCAGCTCAGAACACTATGAAATATTCCTGCATTAAAAAGCCTCCCAAAATCAAGAGCTGGCAGAATGTTTGGTGCTTATCATTCATGTTGTCATTTGGGGCTTTTTTGCTTTTGCTTTTCCAGAAGGGTGAAATGTATAAAGTACAAATGCGGAAAAGTGAGACAAAGTCCTGTGTTTTTTTAAAAAAAATAAATTAATTTAAAACACAAACATATCATAGAAGCTTCAGATCCTTTCTCAATTAACTTTCAAAACAACCTGGAACAATGGACTCCTCTACAAAAATCAGAATGATTAATTAGATTTCAAGTAGCTGTGGAATATTAGGCCAAACTCCAAAAGAATGGGGATTTTCTTTGAATATGTCATGCACAAACATCCTATACATCTTTGTTTCTTTGCAACAATCTTATACCAAGGATTTCAAGTGATTGACTCAATTAGCAAACAAAGAAACCTGAGGTTGTTTGGATAATTAGCTGGTTAGACTCTGTCAGAAACAGATACATATAACACAATTAAGGGACTTGAAAGTAACCATCCAGAACAACAAGGAAAGAAGAGAAAAATAAGTACTCAAAAGCAGAGGTGTAGTTTGTTGTTCTGAACCTGCTTGTCTTTTGATCACATTATCGTCACTCAAACTCAGTCTGTCTGTTGCAGTTTGCATTTCATTAAATTTGTGTTCTTGGCACAGTAGGGCAAGGAGGTCGGTGTGGAGTCAGTAATATGTGAGCAGGGGGAGGGAAAGATAGGCCAGTGCAAATTATGTTATGCATTTTTGTGTTTTCATTTTGCAAATTGCCTTGTGATCTTCAGATGAAGGGCGGTATAGAAATTCAATAAATGATAATAATAATAAATCCATTACAAATCCACGCAAAATCCATTACAAAATGCTTGCTGCTGCATACTGCTGCGATAACACCCCAGTCTGCAGATTCCCTAGGTCCCAAATACAAATCAATGAACTTTCTCCATCTCGATTCATAATATGTTCATTCCCTCTGAGTTTGCCCTGCGGCACTGAGAATTTGTGGGGAAATGTTTTCTCTAGCTCTTTACTGATATTTCAGAAAGGCCTGTCTTGCTCCAAATGCCTTCCAGCCAGCCCTCCACTGTTCCCAGTTTTCCCAGTTGCTCATTTGCCCCCTTCCTTTCCCCAGAAACTTACCTTTCTGCAGCAGTTTGAGTGGAAGAAGGGAAGCTAAACGACTGAGCCTAAAGAAAGTTCCCAATGAAAGATAGATGTTTGGCTAGGGCTTCTCGGTCCTTACAAAGGGGCCTTTGCCATGGAAATGCCCTGTTCATAAGGCTTTGAGCATCATTAAGGCCTAAAATCATCATTCCTACTCCCATTCATTTCAGGGAAAGGGGAGGAACAGAAGTAGCTTGGAACGCCGCAAGCATTTCTGCACACTTAGCCAAAATCCAAAGGGATTCTGAATTCAAAACCATGAAACACTTGCTGAGGTTCTTTCCACCAACCCACCTCTGAAGCTTGCCAACATCGCTGGTCAGAGGTCACCAATGGCTGGATGTTAGCATGCTTTATTTAGTTATTTTGTTAAATTTCTGCCCTACCCAGGGATGCTGAGAATGGGGGAGAGATTTAACACACGCACACACCAATTAGGACTTTCTCCCATCAACACTATGGCAACTGAAGCCTTAATGTAATGTTACTTTCTGAGAAGCTTGCTTGGAAATAAATTATATAGCAGTGGGCTAATTGAGATGCAGTGGGGAAATGCTTCCCCTTGCTACACTACATTGCCGTCTTCAAGACGGCCACGTGCTTCATTTATTTCTAGGTAATGATGTAATCTACATCAATATGCCAGTCCTACCATATAATTTCTCTTTCCCGGTAAGTGCTTATCTTGCACTTTTATAAACATAATCGCAATAGGAGATTTCATTTCGGGGCTTGCAGTCCATTCCCCATATTAATTGCCACCTGCCTAAACACAGCAGCAAACCTCTTGAATGGTCAGACTTTTCCCCATATTAGACAGTCATTTAAAAATATTATTATATGAGCCTGTCACCATCTAGAATTCTTCAGACATTTACTACAGTGGTGCCCCGCAAGACAAATGCCTCGCAAGATGGAAAACCCGCTAGACGAAAGGGTTTTCCGTTTTGGAGGTGCTTCGCAAAACAAATTTCCTATGGGCTTGCTTCGCAAGACGAAAATGTCTTGCAAGTTCCTGCGGGTTTTTTTCCCTCCCCCCCTTTTTCCCAAGCCGCTTAACAGCTGATCCGCTAAGCTGCTTATCAGCTGATCCGCTAAGTCCGCTAAGCCGCTAATAGCGCTAATCCGCTAAGCCGCTAATGGGCTTGCTTCGCAAGACGAAAAAACCGCAAGACGAAGAGACTCGCGGAACGGATTCTTTTCGTCTTGCGAGGCACCACTGTATTCCATGGTACATATTTTTATGTTTTATGGTGTGCGTTCCCCCCCTTCTTCAGACTTCATGCAGATGTGCAGGGGTTTACCAATCATGTTGCATCACCACACAAGGAGTGTTCTGTGCCACCAGGAGCTGGCCAGGTGCTTCTCGAAAGCTTACAATCAGAACACTCAACAGTATACCACTGAATATCAGGTGATGGGTGTCACAAGTGAGAGATACAGCTATTCCACTCATGTCCTGCTTGTGGCCTTCTGACTGGTCAGTGTGATAACACAATGCTGGACCAGGTCAGACACATGCTCTGTGAGTTAGCCTTCATTTTGCACCTGTAAATCTTCACAAAATTGTAGAGTTGGAAGGGACCAAGATGGTCATCTTGTCCAACTTCCTGCAATGCAGGAATCTTTTGCCCGAGGTAGGGTTTGAACCCACAACCCTGAGATTAAGAATCTCATGCTCCACCAACTGAGCTGTTTACATACAGGCTTGGAGAGTGACTGTTTTTGCAGCCTGGACAGTTCTCTTCATCCAAATGGATCCCAACTCTCTTTTCTTTCTTTTTTTAGCCTCTTCAACTCTTGGCTTTCATCTCAGCGTAGGCAGACCTTTGGTCTCATGCAGCTAATGGTAGTGCTTATATGTCAATCCATAAGGTAAGGTAAGGTAAGGGACCCCTGGATGGTTAAGTCCAGTCAAATGCGACTATGAGGTGCAGCGCTCTTCTTGCTTTTCAGGCCGAGGGAGTCAGTGACAGCTTTCGGGGTCATATGGCCAGCCTGACTAAACTGCTACTGGCGCATGGAGGACTGTGACAAAATGCACAGAAATGCTTCTTTTAGTCTGTGAATATAGCAAGCCCTAGTTGGGAAATATAATGAAGCTATAGTGTGCCTCCTTTGCTTAAGAAACTCTTCCCCACTCTGCTCTCCCATGATGTCTTATTATCTCAACCCAGCCAAACATCTTCAGATGCATAATGTTTAAGGGTACTACTGGCCCACCCAGGATGGTATTGCCAAACAGGGAGTGATGACAGTAACCCCCCCCATCGCAGAAATGGGGTCTATTCTATTTGTTTAACAATGAAGGGCTTCCTAGGTAAGATCAAAACATTTAAAAATAAAAACGAAACAAGATCTGAAATCCAAAATAATGGTACCCCTAGGATTGAGCGGAAGGCTGTGCTAGAATATTAAAGCAAGACTGGGACTGAATAGTTGTCCTCTTAGGCAGGGCAACAGGGCTGAGCAACTGAATCCATAATGGATGCAAAACTTTCCTTGCTGGCAATTGGCATTGCCAGGTTTAGAATGTGCGCAGATCGGCGCGGCACCCCTGTGCGATGCCGCGGATCACCGCTGCACCCCCATGCGCAGATCACCGCAGTGCCTGTAGGAGGCTTGCCCCACCCCCACTGCTCTGGGTGCTGGAGCAGCTAGCTACACCGCTGGGCGGGGGCCAATTAACACAATTTGTACAATTAAACCAGATTATATCTTTCCAAGGCCATGTAGTGTGGTTTCCCCTGGAGTAGCCCATATCCATTACCAACCCTCTGGAATTAAGGGGGTTGGCCAAAAGGGGCATGCCACCTGAGGAATCATAGGGACCCAGGGAACAGACCAAACATTATTCCCTTTTTATAGCCATCTCCTCTGCTAGGGTTATCCAAGTGTTGTTCACGGCTGCCCTTTTCCATAATATGTCTTCCTCGCTTTCTCCCACCTCAAATGAGGTGCCTATTATTGGGGAAGGGGCACAAAAATAAAATATGTCCAAAAGGGTTCAGCTACCATGGTCCAATCTGGATGGGGGCCACCGGTGGGTGAGCACGAGGATTAGGAGCTTGGGCTGGTGACACAAGACACTTCCTGTCCTCTAGCAACTGTGTTACCCCACTCCCTTCCTATTTATACCCAGTGAGCCCTTTTTTCAGTACCAACAACATTAAGACAGACCTCTTACCTTTCATAAATAGAAAGCAGCTGAGGCTGTTTCTACTTTTGTTTCCTTTGAGAAGAAGCCTTCCTGAATAGACTTTGCTACGGGAAAGTGGCAAGGCCTTTTGATGGGTTTGTTGTTGTTGTTTAGTTGTGTAGTCGTGTCCGACTCTTCGTGACCCCATGGACCGTAGCACGTCAGGCACTCCTGTCTTCCACTGCCTCCCGCAGTTTGGTCAAACTCGTGTTCATAGCTTCGAGAACACTGTCCAACCATCTCATCCTCTGTCGTCCCCTTCTCCTTTTGCCCTCAATCTTTCCCAACATCAGAGTCTTTTCTAGGGAGTCTTCTCTTCTCATGAGGTGGCCAAAGTCTTGGAGCCTCAGCTTCAGGATCTGTCCTTCCAGTGAGCACTCAGGGCTGCTTTCCTTAAGAATGGATAGGTTTGATCTTCTTGCAGTCCATGGGACTTTCAAGAGTCTCCTCCAGCACCATAATTCAAAAGCATCAATTCTTTTGCGATCAGCTTTCTTTATGGTCCAGCTCTCACTTCCAAACATCACTCCTGGGACGGGTTGGCAGATCAATTGACAGATGAGTCCAAAACGCCTTCCCTGCACCAAAGCTTGATATAGGCCCCAAATAAACCCTTTCATCACCTATCAAAATCCCTCTAGACCATGTTCAGAGATGGTCTGTTAACTGACTCTCACATTGGCAGGACTTAGAGCTTAGACTGTTGGTGACATCATGCATGACATCAGAATGTTATGTTTGCATTCAGCAAAAGCTGTTTCCATGCCAATTCTAGTGGCCAGTAAACCTCTGCAAGCAAGTAGCCATCTGCCTGCCTATAGTTCAAGGTATAATTTTGTTTTCATAACCCAAGCTTGAAGAATACAGTTTCTAGTATTTAAAAAAGTACAATGATCCAGTGAAACAAATTGACCCAAATACAGTATTAATGTTCAGATGTGATCCACTTTTACCCTCAAAATCTACCATTTTGGAATATTACTTATATTCAAGATAGCTCTTGACTATTTGAGTTCCTGATTTGAGGATTTATTTTTACTCATACCGGTTTTTCGTTTTAAGCGAACGTTCTGTATGAAATTAAAGCCCATGGATCAAAATAATAGTTTTGATGCCGTTTAATCTTACATCTTACTGCTTAAAACTACTCCATAGTTTAATGCAATTGCTTTTGTGGGAGGAATGGGCTGAACACGTTATCGATAATCCTAATGCAACTGTATCCAAGTTTGTTCTGGGATTTTAAAAGGCGGGTTTAAAGAGAAGATGTGCTTACAGATTTGCTTGTGAGTAAAAAAACACAGAGAAATTACCAATTAACGCCCCCTGGCTTAACGTCTGCAAATACATTGTGCAGTCTCACATATTGTGATTGCTTAGTTCCAGTGCATGCCCATGTTCTGAGACCAAGATGGCCCTGCGGATGGAGTTTCATAAGGGGCAGCAGCGTGCTGGGGACTCTGTATCTGCATTTCAAGCTGAACTGCGGAAGCTTGCTCAGCACTGCGACTTCCAAAATCTGGAAGAGACTCTCCTGGATCGGTTTGTCGGTGGTCTGAGCAGCAAGAAAGCCAGAAGATGCATCGTGGCTAAAGAAGAGGTTACCCTTGCTTCAGCCTTGAAGGAGGCCACCGCCACGGAGAATTATGAAAGAGAGGAGCTTGATGCCAGTCGCAAGGCCTCTAAGCCACAGATAGAAGTTGCGCATGCCATGGACGAGCTAGAGGCTACTCCGAGCCAGAGCCCAGTCCGTGGGGTCGAGTCAGTGCGTCAGGCCTGTACAGTGCACAATGATCACTGAGGCAGGTGCCCAGGTTGTGCCGGAAACCATGAGCGGAAGAGTTGTCGTTTCCGGGATGCTATGTGCCGGACGTGCGGGAAGACAGGTCACATCACCAGGGTATGTAGATCGGCGGCGTTGGGAGCGACAGGAGCACCTAGACTGGAGCATTGCAGACCGCCCACAGCAACCCATTTTCTAAAGGACTGACACTACGTAATGGAGATCAACGGGAAGGTCGTGCAGTTCCCAGCGCAAGGCAAGGCACATGTCAAGGTGAAGATTGAGGGTCAGCAGTGTGACATGGAGGTGGACTCCGGATCTGGATTCACTATCGTGTCGGACCAGACCGCGAGGACATTCTTCCCCAGGGGTAAGTTGCCCCCTCTGGAGCCCTTTCCGGCAACCTTGCAGTCATACTCAGCGGGCGCATCCATGTTATGGGAATGTGTGCCGTGAGAGTTCAGTTCCGGGACAAACAGGCTGTACTCAAACTGGTGATTGCGAAGGGCAGTCGCCCCAGTCTCCTGGGCACTGACTGGTTCCCCGCCCTGGGACTGAGTATATCAGGGCTTAATTCAATCCAAACCTGCCCTGAGATGAGCGAGGCATTATGCAAAGAATTTGCTGGTCTCTTTAATGGAAAACTGGGTTGTTATAAAGGGCCCCCAGTTGACTTCGAGTTGGACCCTGGGGTGGCCCCAATCTGACTCAAACCAAGGCGAGTGCCATTTGCACTGCAACCCAAGATTGAAGCAGAGCTGGATAAATTGGTCAAGCAGGGAGTTCTCTCACCCGTGGACTCTGCTAAGTGGGAGACTCCAATCGTCACGCCCCTTAAAGCAAATGGGGAAGTCAGGATCTGTGCAGATTACAAATGTACTATCAATAAGGCACTCAGGGGAAACTCATACCCCATTCCAGTCGTATCACATCTGTTGGCTAAACTGGCTGGGGGCAAGGTGTTCGCCAAAATTGACCTGGCACAAGCTTACCAACAGCTGCCAGTAACCCCACAATCAGCGGAAGCACAAACTATTGTCACACATAAAGGGGCGTTCAGAGTTAACAGATTACAATTTGGAGTTTGTGTGGCCCCAGGGATTTTTCAAGGGCTCATGGAACGCCTGTTAAGAGGTCTGCCGGGGGTCTTGCCATTTTTTGATGACGTTTTGATTGCTGGAAAAGACCCACAGGAACTGGTTGCGCGTGTCCGTGCAGTGTTACTCAAGTTCAAGGAGGTGGGGTTGGAACTGAAAAAGGAAAAATGCAGTTTTGGGGTGCCAGCTGTGGATTTCTTGGGGTTTAAAATTGATGCATCAGGCATCCACCCCACAGATGCTAAGATTAAGGCCATCATCGAGGCACCACGACCACAGAACAAGACGGAGTTGCAGTCATTCCTGGGACTTATTAACTTTTATCATTCGTTCTTACCCCAGAAAGCTTCGGTAGCTGAGCCATTACATAGACTGTTGCAGAAAAAGAATGTGTGGCGATGGGGGCAGGGGCAGCAGAAGGCTTTTAACTCCTTGCGAGGAATGCTGAGTAGCAGGAGCGTCCTTGCTCATTATGATGAGTCAAAAGCGCTGGTCCTGGCATGTGATGCCTCTCAATATGGCCTGGGGGCGGTGCTGAGTCATAGGGAACCGGATGGGTCAGAAAAGCCCATCTCTTTCTATTCCCGTACGTTGTTGCCCACGGAGCGCAACTATGCTCAAATTGACAAAGAGGCGCTTGCAATTGTGGCAGGAATCAAAAAGTTCCATGATTATGTGTACGGTCGCCATTTCACCATTGAAACGGACCACAAACCACTGTTAGGGTTGTTCAACCCGAACAAACAAACGCTACAAATTCTCTCCCCCAGAATGTTGCGTTGGTCTATATTCCTGAACGGGTTCCAGTACACCTTGACCCATGTGCCGGGGAAACGGTTGTGCCACGCTGATGCGCTGAGTCGATTGCCCCTCCCTGGCGGGAGCAATGAGGATCCCGCTCCAGCGGAGCACATAATGATGCTGGAAACACTTCCGGGGGCTCCTGTAACGGCTACTGATATAGCTGAGAAAACGAGGAAAGATGCTGTTCTCTCCCGTGTGCTCACTTGGGTGGAGAGGGGGTGGCCAGGTGGTCCGCATGAAGACAAATTCAGGCCTTATGCGACAAGGCAGCACGAGTTGTCCATGCATAAGGGGTGTCTCCTGTGGGGAGATAGGGTGATCATCCCAGCACCACTGAGAAACAGGGTTCTTGAGATGCTTCACATGGGACACCGGGGAATGGTCAGGATGAAGTCGCTAGCCCAATGTTATGTGTGGTGGCCTGGAATGGACCAGAACATAGAACAATGGGTACGAACATGCAAGGCATGCCAAGAGGTGCGGCCAGAAGTGGCCAGAGCACCAGTCCACTGGTGGGAGC
Organism: Podarcis vaucheri; assembly: GCF_965113315.1. NCBI lineage: Eukaryota > Metazoa > Chordata > Lepidosauria > Squamata > Lacertidae > Podarcis > Podarcis vaucheri. The sequence goes on from NC_138762.1 coordinate 106,295,525, forward strand.
AGTCCAGATCTCCCTGGAGCCGGCTGTACTTAGATTTTGCTGGGCCATTCCAGGGGAAGGTCTTTTTGGTTATCGTCGATGCATATTCCAAATGGTTAGAAGTGGCGATGGTCCCTAGCATGGCATCAGCTGCCGTAATCAAGGTGTTGAGGCAGCTGTTTGCAACCCACGGGTTACCTGAGACCATTGTATCAGATAATGGGGCAGCTTTTGTATCCCAAGAATTCAGGGCATTCTTGGCTGATAACTTCGTAAGAGGGGTCACATCCACGCCCTTTCACCCATCCTCCAATGGGCAGGCTGAGCGCATGGTAAGAACAGCCAAAGAATCCATTGCACGCTTAATGGAGGGTAAGTGGTCAGCTCGCATCGCGCGAATGTTATTTTTGCAGCATGCGACGCCGTGTACTGCGACGGGCAAGTCGCCAGCTGAGCTGCTCTTGGGTAGAAGACTGGTAACGGTGCTGGATTATGTCCACCCGGATAAAATGCCAAACCGTAATTCAAGAGCAACCCCCCAGGCTGAGACTGACACAACCAGGTATCTCGCCCCTGAAGATCTGGTCTGGGTGAGGAACTATTCACGAGGTTCACGGTGGGTGGCTGGTGTGGTCACCCGGGCTAGTGGACCTGTGTCCTATTATGTGACCTTGGAAAATGGGCAAGTTTGGAAGAGACATATAGATCAGCTGAGGCGCCAGGCGCTCAGCAGGGAGGAGTCAGATAATTCATCCCTGGCTAATGACGCAGAGCTGCAAGACCAGAGTGAAAATGGCCCAGAGGTGCAGCCACCAGGGGCTTCAGCAAATGAACCAGGGTCTTCTAGTCCTCATGATGACGAGGTACAGGTAGGGGACCCTGAGATGTCTGGGACTCCATCTGTTCCTGACGAAACCCCTATAGCAGCCCCTCTACCACAGGTAACACCCAATCCAGAACAGGCAACACCCGTTGTCAGGAGATCAAGTAGAAGTTGTAGGACCCCACAGTACCTGAGAGATTACGTCTGCTGTGCTCACTAGGGGGGGAGGGGTGTTGTGTATTGAGTCAAAGGATTTTATATCTGTATTATTATTGTCTGTATTTGCATTAGGGTAAAGTAACTGCCTTTTGGTTTCAAAGGGTACAGCTACTATTGGTTCATTTAAGCTGCTGTATTTGGATCCTCTGTCTTATTGGTTCCCTCCAAAAGGCAGGACTGTGATTGCCTGATATTGTTCCCTCCAAAATGTATCCTTCCTAATTAGTCCCCTGTCCCTATAAATGTAGCTTTCCCCTCCTCAGTCTTCAGTCTTGTTGCTTTAATAAAGAAGTGTTACTAGAGAACTGTCTCCAGCATATTATGTCAAGAGAGCTGAAATCACAAACCCCACGTCACAACAGCATTAGTAATTTTGAAATCAATGTAACTCTTTATTTTTGCAACATTTGTTGTTGCTTAAGTCGCCTGTTGTTGCTGTGAAGGAAATGCCTTTGCAACCCAAACCTTTAGGACCCTAGGCCTGTAATAAAATATGGAAATAACTCGTTCAGGCTCTCTTACCCAAATGCAGAGATAGAATGATGGAAAGTTTTGCTGTTGATTTAGATGCTTGGGGGGGGGAGGGGACGACACACCTTTCTGATTAATTTACCAAAGTTTGCTAGCTTCTGTTTGTTATTATTGACTTATTCTGTCAGCTTGACCTGTACAAAAATATGAACCTTATGCTAGGTGTGTGGTTAAAATAGGCAGAAGCTGACATAGAGCAAAAAAGTTTAAAAAGTTATATAGCAAAAGATTCCTGCATTGCAGAGGTTTGGAATAGATGACCGCATAGTCCCTTATTTTACTTAATTATTTGCTAGTTGCAGAAATGCATAAAAGTCTTGACAATTTATTTTTGGGGGGCATTACCTTTGGGTTTTCTCCCAAGGTGTTTCCTGCTGCACAGCATAAATGAAGAAGGGTGCCTCTTTTGGTGGCACTGTGGTCTAAACCACTGAGACTCTTGGGCATGCCGATCAGAAGGTCAGCAGTTCAAATCCCCACGACGGGTTGAGCTCCTGTTGCTCAATCCCAGCTCCTGCCAACCTAGCACTTCGAAAGCAAGCCCAAAAGTGCAAGTAAATAGGTACTGCTCTGGTGGGAAGGTAAACGGCGTTTCCGTGTGCTGCTCTGGCTTCGCCAGAGTCATGCTGGCCACATGATGCAGAAAAACTGTCTGTGGACAAACGCCGGCTCCCCCAGTCTGTAAAGAAAGATGAATGCTGCAACCCCAGAGTTGTCTGCGACTGGACCTACCGTATTTTTCGCTCTATAACACGCACCAGACCATAACACGCACATAGTTTTTAGAGGGGGAAAACAAGAAAAAAAATATTCTAAACAAAACAGTGGATGTATGATTTTTGTGGTTCATGCTGTGGCCACAGACATGTGATCTGACAGTGAGTTTGGGGTAGCCCAATGCAAAAATCCTGAGGATCCATGTGGATCCATGCTAAAGTCGCCCTAAAGTCGCAGGGGCGCTGGGGGAGTGAACAGGAAGCAGGAGGAGGAGAACAATCCCTCTCTCACACACAGACACACGGAGTATCAATCCTAAAGTCACAGGAGAGGCAGGGGCGCTGGGAGTGGGAAGCAAGAGAAGGAGAACGACCCCCCCCTCTCTCTCTCTCTCACACACACACACAGTATCAATCCTAAAGTCGCAGGAGAGCGCTGGGGCGCTGTGAGAGAGAACAGGAAGCAGGAGGAGGAGAACGATAGCTCAAGCACACACACACACACACACACACAGCCCCTACAGTGGCTGATCCAAAATCGGACAGCAAAAAACTGCAGGCAGGGACAGAGAGCACGGGGTTGTTTTAAAGCAGCCAGCCCCGCTCTGCTTCTCTCCCTCCTCCCGGCTAGGCTGGCTGAAAAGCTTTGCTGCTACGTAGCAGCTCAGTGGGGAGGAGAGCGGGACAGAGAGCATGGATTGTTTTAAAGCAGCCAATCCTGCTCTGCTTCTCTCCCTCCTCCCAGCTCCGCTAGCTGACAGGAGCCGCTTACACCCGCTTTGCAGTTTCAAAGAGAGCCATGGACTGCTCACAACTGCAGCAGATTCCCCTGCCATCCGTAGGCATTCGCTCCATAACATGCACAGACATTTCCCCTTACTTTCTAGGAGGAAAAAAACTGCGTGTTATAGAGCGAAAAATACGGTAACTGTCAGGGGTCCTTTACCTTTACATTTACTTTGAATATTCATTGGTTGTGTTTTTATTTAAAAAACTCCCTACCTGGGGAAAAACAGGTGAAGGGGACTGGCACTATCTTGGCACTGCTTTAGTTTTCTATATACTAATTAGATATATTTTTACTTACTTTTTAATATACTAACTAGTGTAGAAATGAAGTACAAAAGTAAGTAAAAATAAACTTGTCCCTGCTACATGTGCATGCCCTGGAAGCTGTTTGGGTATTCTGGGCGCTGATAAAGTCGTTGATTGGGTGCCTAAGGAATATCAAGCCATGAGGTTATCAGTACAGGAAGTGCTGTCATGAGTTCCTCTAAGCAATAAAGCTGTGCGGACAAAACTTGCTAGGTTAGAACTGGCAGCTTTATGGGATCAGTCAAAACACTATCAGTCCCTTATATCATCTAACCACTATTGAGCTGTTAGCTGCAATACTACCTGCTGGTGATCTGCAGAAAAGGGCAATCAAAACCAAGAGGTTTGGAATGCTTTCCCTGAAAGGAAAGGCTAAAGCATTCGGAGTTTTTCTTTTTTTCATTTAGAAAATGCAGGGAGGAGTTTACTGTGCAGATGGGCATGATAAAGCTTTATAAAAGTTATTTATTTCACAAGATATATATGCCGCTTGATTGTAATTGAACCTCAAAGCTATTTATGAAAAGAATGTATCGGGTGCTTTGGGTTTTTTTTTTAAAAAAACCTATTTAAAATAGTCAAAAATTATTAAAATCAGTGGTAAGCTAAAAACTAGCTTAAAAAAACGCATCAACCTTCTTCATGTCTGGACAGGCTTGCCTGAACAGAAACATTTTCATGACGCACTGAAAATAGTATATGGAATACTCCTGCCTGATGCCAAGGGCAGAGAGTTCCGAAGGGTGGGGGCTGATAGACTAAAAGATCAATTTCTTTCAGGTGAGAAACTGGTATTGCGTGGCACCTGTAGGAGTGCCCGTTCCACAGATTGAAGTGGTCAAGGGGGCACATAAAGTGTAATGCAATCTGGCAAGTAGAATGCTCCCAAGCTGCCAAGGGTTTTATATATCTTGAACTTGGCCCCGTAGCAAATCAGTAACCAGTGTAGGTCTCTGAGCAGAAGTGTTATCTGCTGATAGGGTCTCACTCCCATCGGTGATGGTGCCACAGCATTCTGCACTAACTGCGGCTTCTGGATCAGGCACAAAGGAAGCCCCACATGGAGCATATTCCAATAATCCAGTCCTGAAATAACTCAGTGCATGAACTACTGTGGTCAAGCTTTCCTGGTCCAGGAATGGTCGTAGCTATCACACCAGTTGCAACTGGTAAAAGTCTCTTCTAGCCACTGACGCTACCTGTCTGTAATAATCTCAGACAGGCAAGCAAACCTCGATATGAAGCAATGACTCTCTGGCAGTTTTATGGTACGTTTATTTATTAATTACATCCAGAACTCCTGGCCTGCCACTCTTTGAAATGAGGTTACTCTGAGTCTTTGCCCCTCTCGCAGCACGAAAGGCGCCAAATTCCAGTCCTTTCTCTCTTGTACTTCCGTTTCATTTTAACCCTTTCAACTCTGGGTTCAGGAAGAAGGAGGGTGGAATTCCCCCCCCCAAAAAAAGAAGAACTCTCAGCACGCTGTTTCTCTGCTGGTTGCATAGCAACCCTCTCACTGCCACCTATCTTTCCCCCTCCCACTTCTTGTGAGCTGTCTGTGTCTACTGAAGAATTTGGAGCAAATTATTCAGCAGAGGAAACACAGCCCAGAATAACTAAGGAGATAGTACAAGAATACTTGGCTAGTTTAGATGTATTCAAGTCTCCAGGGCCAGATGAACTGCATCCAAGAGTATTAAAAGAAGTGGCAGATGTGATCTCAGAACCACTGGCAGTCATCTTTGAGAATTACTGGAGAACAGGCGAAGTCCCGGCAGACTGGAGGAGGGCAAATGTTGTCCCTATTTTCAAAAAGGGGAAAAGAGAGGACCCAAATAATTACTGCCCAGTCAGTCTGACATCAATACCAGGGAAGATTCGGGAGCAGATCATTAAGCAAACAGTCTGTGAGCACCTAGAAAGGAATGCTGTGATCACCAATAGTCAGCATGGATTTCTGAAAAATAAGTCATGTCAGACTAACCTGATCTCGTTTTTTGACAGAATTACAAGCCTGGTAGATGAAGGGAACGCAGTGGATGTAGCCTACCTTGATTCCAGCAACGCATTCGACAAGGTGCCCCATGATATTCTTGTAAAGAAGCTGGTAAAATGCGGACTTGACTATGCTACCACTCAGTGGATTTGTAACTGGCTGACTGACCGAACCCAAAGGGTGCTCATCAATGGTTCCTCTTCATCCTGGAGAAGAGTGACTAGTGGGGTGTCACAGGGTTATGTCTTGGGCCCGGTCTTATTCAACATCTTTATCAATGACTTGGGTGATGGACTCAAGGGCATCCTGATCAAATTTGCAGATGACACCAAACTGGGAGGGGTGGCTAACACCCCAGAGGACAGGATCACACTTCAAAACGACCTTGACAGATTAGAAAACTGGGCCAAAACAAACAAGATGAACTTTAACAGGGAGAAATGTAAAGTATTGCACTTGGGCAAAAAAAATGAGAGACACAAATACAAGATGGGTGGCACCTGGTTTGAGAGCAGTACATGTGAAAAGGATCTAGGAGTCTTGGTTGACCACAAACTTGACATGAGCCAACAGTGTGACGCGGCAGCTAAAAAAGCCAATGCAATTCTGGGCTGCATCAATAGGAGTATAGCATCTAGATCAAGGGAAGTAATAGTGTCACTGTATTCTGCTCTGGTCAGACCTCACCTGGAGTACTGTGTCCAGTTCTGGGCACCACAGTTCAAGAAGGACACTGACAAACTGGAACGTGTCCAGAGGAGGGCAACCAAAATGGTCAAAGGCCTGGAAACGATGCCTTATGAGGAACGGCTAAGGGAGCTGGGCATGTTTAGCCTGGAGAAGAGGAGGTTAAGGGGTGATATGATAGCCATGTTCAAATATATAAAAGGATGTCATATAGAGGAGGGAGAAAGGTTGTTTTCTGCTGCTCCAGAGAAGCGGACACGGAGCAATGGATCCAAACTACAAGAAAGAAGATTCCACCTAAACATTAGAGCAGGAAAAAATTGGAGCAGGAAAAAATTGAACTGGGAAGACACCCTTTTCTCCCCTCCTCAGTAAAATCAATTGACAAGAGATTCTACAAGATATGCTAATAGCCACAGATTTTGACATATCCAAACTTACCATGTTTAGTCATGAGAGCTATATGAAATCTCCAGATCCAGAGGCCGTCTGCCTCTGAATACTAGCTGTTGGGAAGCAACAGTGGGAGAGGACTGTGGACTTCATGCATGTCTTGCTTGTGGAGCTCCTGAAAGCATCTGATTGGCCACTGTGGAAACAAGGATGTTCAACTAAATAGACATTTGGTCTGCTCCGGCTGGGCTCTGTTTTTATTTCTATGCAGCAGAGGGCTTGAGCACAGCAGAGAACAGGTCAGTTCTTGGAATCAAATACAGGGACTCAGATTGTAAAGCATATGAGTCATCTTCCAAGCTGGGACTGCTTGAACAATTCTATGAAATTTCATTGGCAGCAGTGTAACAATAAAGTCACACCAATTATACTGACAAGATGGGACACTGCCTCAGATTCTGCCCTTGCAAATTTTCTGTGTTTTGGGGAAAGAGCAGAGTAAATGAAGCATAACAAACACAACACCTTTATGAACCCAAAGATGCCAGGTATGGCAGAAGCTCTTTGAAGGCAGCAATCAGCGAATTGGCAACAATATTGTTGTGGGTTTTTTGTCTGCCAGCCTACTGAATAGGTCTAGCTTGATCAGAGCCTAGGATTTAACAAAAGAATGTTCATGTTTCTTAATGACACATAATGGGCAGTTGATGTCTCTTGATAGTGGGCAAGCTCACTGAGTGTTCTGAATGGGAAAGCTATCACAGCATGGAACTGTAAGACAGACCCAGCAAAGGGGAGAGGAGCTGTTATGTGTGGGCAGCCTACCTGGAACAAAAGGAGCAGTTTTAGAACAAAGACAGGGAGAGTCAGAAGCACAAAGAAAGCTGAGAGTTAGAAGCATTTTGAACTGCCCATCTCAAGAGATCTGATATGACACAGCGCATTAGAAGCTTGGTAGGAGTGCATACAGTAAGCCCACAACTTACGCACATTTAAGGTGTGTGCATTCAGCTTTATGTGCTTGGCAAAGCAATATTTTTTTTATTTGTGTGTGGAAAGTATGGACAACTGGGGGAAAAATTTTGGCAATCCCACCTGCCATTGCACCCAATGTGTTTTGACTATATGCAATTTTGGCTTTAGGCGCGATCTCCATAACATAACCCCTGCATAAGTTGTGGGCTTAGTGTATACATTTGCCTCCTCTTACTGTCTATACATATATTTGTGAATTTTAAAGAAATTAAAATGTCATAGGAGTCCAATGCTCTCTCCTCCACAGGAGACCAAACCTTTGGCAGTGCTGCCCCCAGGAATGACCAGTGGTTGTCTTTCCCAGACTGGGCTGGACTCTCATTTAATACATTAAGGTGATGGAAACAGATAACCCATGGGTAGGCAAACTAAGGCCCGGGGGCCGGATCCAGCCCAATCGCCTTCTAAATCCAGCTCACGGATGGTCCGGGAATCAGCGTGTTTTTACAAGAGTAGATCGTGTCCTTTTATTTAAAATGCATCTCTGGGTTATTTATGGGCCATAGGAATTTGTTCTCAGCCCCTCAAGATAGTCCAGTCCCCCACAATGTCTGAGGGACAGTGGACCGGTCCCCTGCTGAAAAGTTTGCTGACCCCTGATACCCAAGAACCTCATCTGAAGGAGGCAGTGACAAGGATGTTGGGCACAGGAAATTTGTTTTGGCATAATCATTTGTGGATTAAAGTTCAGAGACCACTACTTCAGATGCAAAGGAGAGTAATACACCTGGATCTTGTGAATATGTAGATTGACAAAAGGACACTCATATACAAGGGGTTGCTGGAGAAGGAAGTGGGGTCGGACATGAATGAAGCAGGGCAGGACCAATTTGTGGAGGGGAGTCCTCAAAGTATTATCATGTGTGTATGTTTGTAAAATCTGAGTTTTTACAGAACAATGTCTATGTTGACTATGTGTGGCTCTTGAGAGAGACAAGTTAAATTGGTTAATAGTGAGTGTGGGCATGGGTAGATAACTACTGACAAAGTACACTTCTCAAGATGCTTTCAAATTTTCTGTTTGTTACCAATTTCCTGGGCAACAACATCAGAATTGACCTTTAGCTGTCCCACAGGAGTTCACCCATTATGCAGATACGTCAAAATACTTCTCAGTTTTCTGAGATTCTTCCTCCCCCCCCCCCAAAAAAAAAATCCAATTAGGTTTCTCGTTTACAGTTATTAAACTACTATCCTTGGTAAGCCACCAAGGAGCTTGTAGTCAGTAAATTAAGTAGATTTAGATGGTGCGTATCGAAATGTAACACTTTCCTTAAATTTGCACAATTAAGCAAAATCCAACGAAGCAGAATTTTATTGGCGATTCAGTTTAATTCAAAGGGGAAGATGTAGCCTGAATCCAAACTGCATGCACTTAGGATAGCTCTGGATGCTGCCTTGCAATAAATAGCAGGGTTGCAGCACCAGCTTTTGTGAGAATTCTCTCTGCTCTGCTCCCCCTCCCCTTCTTCCTGCTCTCCTGCCGTAATTGTGCAAAATTCCTCCTTGCTGTGAGGTCTCTAGCATAATCTCTCTGTGTGATGAGTTCAGTGGACAAATTTGTATTTTGCAAGACACCTGAACAACCGCAAAATTTAGAATACCAGCTATTATCATACCTTTTTAAAATAAAATAAACCACAAAAGGCCAAATATTTGGATAAAACCTGGAAAATTAAATAGGGGTGGATGGATTTGACTCTTTCAAGTCATTTGGGAAGGATTAGTACATGTAATCATTCGTACATGTAATCCCATCCTGTTTCCTCATTCACCTATGAATTCAAATATATATTTCACAAAATCAAAATGTATTTAAACGTATATTATTTCTTAGAATATGTATTGACGGGGTGAGCTCCCGTTGCTTAGTCCCTGCTCCTGCCAACCTAGCAGTTCGAAAGCACATCAAAGTGCAAGTAGATAAATAGGAACCGCTCCGGCGGGAAGGTAAACGGCATTTCCGTGTGCTACTCTGGTTCGCCAGAAGCGACTTAGTCATGCTGGCCACATGACCCAGAAAAAGTGTCTGTAGACAAACGTCGGCTCCCTCAGCAACTCCAGAGTCGTCCATGACTGGACCTAATGGTCAGGGGTACCTTTACCTCTATCTATATATCTATATCTATCTATATGTGTGTATAATCTTAAATGTGTATTTTGACATATGTGAAATTCAGTCCTGTACTCAGAAGCAAGTCTCACTGAGTTCAATGAGTATAGGATTGCAGCAGGGATGCCATCTGGCTCCAATTTTCAAGAAAGGGGCCAGGCCCCCTCAATATGCCACAGTGCGCCTTGGCAAGCACTCCTGCCACCCCAGAGGACCTCGTGGGGACTACCCGTAACTGCAGCAGGCTCTGTCAGGCCTTCCTGTGGCCACAGGAAGCCCATCAGGCCTCCTCCTACCACATTATGTCACGCACAAAAAGGTTGGGCAGAGCCCATTGTGTGTGGATTGTAGCCTTTAACTGCCACAAACTGCTTTGCAACGCTTGGCATAGGGCAAAATCCAGTGGCAAGCTGAGTTCCATGCATTAGTTGTGTGGATCAGGTAATTTCATAGAGGAACTTGCAAAAACTGAATCAGGAATCAGTAGAAAACTTGCATGCTCAGGAAGGGATTATTTCATTTCATTTCCAGCCATTATGCATTAGAGAAGTAAAATCCCACAATGTATTTTATGCAGTTAAACCAAAGCCAAATTTTATTCCATGTCCTCATGAAACCCAGTTGCTCGTGTTGATCTAATATTCGTGTTAGAATTTCATTCTTCTTGGTCAAAGGAGCAGAATTATTAATTTAAAGAAAAGTGGCCCCGCTATATGCCCAGTGATAGAATAAATGAGACCAATGGGAGCAAATGCTTCAGGTATGGCTAGAATTTCCAGCTCTGTTGTTGCTGTTATTATGATGTCATCACAAACCTTTGATATATGTGTCTGGCTGTGCAGACTACTATCTCTGATGACTACATTGCCTGAGAGCTTTCAGCCCCTTGATGTACTTGTCTAGCCTTAGAGCCTAGCTCAAAGTGTGCATGATGGATGAGATTTTCAGCCAAATCTTTTGAACAGGCGAAGTTCCTTGCTGGGCTCTCAACACAGCTTGAAGGTCTGTATAGACAAACACATAAACCCACACATGTTTGAGTACTAGGGCTACAACAGCTCAGGAATCAGCTGTTGTGCGGCCAGCTTCTGCTAGTGCAACTGTTGTGTTTGATACTTTTGTCACACAGACTTTAAACTCTGCTATCTGCTGGTACAAAGGCTCTTGTGCTAGGAGACAGAGCATTGGGCATGGCCGTTTGCATTCAGACTTGGAGCATCAACTCTGGGTGGATGCACTCAATGGCTGACCTCTCTTGTTTATTTGGTGCCCACCTTTTTTCCATCATACAACTCAAGCCAGCATACATGAGATTTCTAGGAACTCTCCACAATGAGGCATTTGGACTGTGCTCCCTGCCACATTCTCATCGCCCTTTAAAAGAAAAATATGCCACTGTTTTCTTCCTTAAAAAGATATAGGGGGACTGCAGTGGTAATGTTTATACGTGTGCCTACATTCTTTCACTATTTGTGAAAGAAAATAGTGGCGACCCATTTCCTACAGTCGACTATCTGTAGTTTATAAGGTCAAAGTCTTGTTTGTTATAATTTTCGGTCTAAGATTATATTATGAATATGTCAGTACTGTATATTATAAATGTATTAAGAACCCACTCGAGTCATGAAGCCATGAGAAGCCTACAGATTTATAATTTTATAATATTTGTATGTACAGTGGTACCTCGGGTTACATACGCTTCAGGTTACAGATGCTTCAGGTTACAGACTCCGCTAACCCAGAAATAGTACCTCGGGTTAAGAACTTTGCTTCAGGATGAGAACAGAAATTGTGCTCCGGCGGTGCGGCGGCAGCGGGAGGCCTCATTAGCTAAAGTGGTGCTTCAGGTTAAGAACGGACCTGCGGAATGAATTAAGTACTTAACCCGAGGTACCACTGTAGATCCTTATGCATTGTTTGGTCAGCTGCTGTGCAGCTAGAAAGGAAATCTTTAATAGCAGTTAGTAATATATCTTAGGTAACAAATAGTATTTGATTCAGCCTTAGTAACAAAAGATTCCTTCGCATATAACAAATCTTAGAACAAAAAAAAGTGATGAGGTTGTAGGTGTTACCATAAAGCACCAATGCTGCAGCAAGCAAAGGCTCCAGCAGCTCAGTCAGCTGCTTGTGGCTGGAAAGCCAGACAGGATGTTTGTGACTGTTGCCATGGAAACAAAGGGGCAGTCCATTCTGTACTGAGCACCGGATGTTAGCTCAGTGTGTGTGTCATATGACCTGTACTGGAAGTACATGGGAGGAGTTTCTTCTTGCTGTTGTCGAGTGCAGACATGTTTCTCTGTACTGATATGAGAGACAGAAATAAAAGATGTAAATAGTTTTCTGTCTGCTTCTTTCCCCTCACTGGGGGACACCAAAGGGGAGAGAGGAAGAACGGTGTGTTCCTCTCACACATCTGAGATGAATCGCCGGGACCTCGCCTGCTTATCAGCAAAGTGGAGACGCGGGGAGGTCGACAGGAATATCTGCCGGTGCCTACGCTGTGGCACATTCCTCTGGCCCAGGCAGAATTCCAACAGTAGGATCACTATCTGAACGGGGTGGGAAAAGAATAGCTAAAATAATTACCGGTATGTACTAATTAGAAGCAATTCAGTTCTGAAGTTTTCAACACTGCTTGTTTTTTGGAGGTGATTTCTATCCTAAAGACTAAATGCATTTTCAATAAATAGTTTGAATCAATTCAAACTCTTTCAATCCCCTCAACAGCTCAGGTAATCATTAAAATTGAAATTCTAAGCCTGTCTCCATAGGGCTCTGGTTTCCAGAGGCTTCCCCACTCCAAGTACATTACACGTGATGGTTTCAAGCATCAATGACCCCCAATTTAGTTGTTGGGGTCCATAGGAACCAACTTCCTTAGCCCCCCCCAAATTGAGCCCCCCCCAGTTAATGGCCATTGACATTCAAATGGTGCGTGTGTGTTGTGTCATGTGATTGGTTATGTGGAGCAGGGCTTACATGCCCCCCCCCAATATTTCATTCAAGCTGGCACCCCTGCTGGGGTCTTCCACCAAAAAGACCAGATCAAATCAGGTGATCTCATTTCCTTGGCTCCTTAGAAAGCTTTCTGGATCAAACTTCTGAGCAATCGGGCGACCTGTTTTTGCTCTGTCACTGCCCTGTCTCAACCATGTGTATGGTAACATCTGCAGTATATAAAAAAAATACAAGACTATTCATAGCATTTTCCCAGAATGAACATGCAGAAATCTCCAGCCTATATTGCAGATACAGTTGTCTATGTTATCTTTTATTGGGATAGCAGCTCAGAGCTATTCCAAAGTCATTATTCTGGATATCATTTGCCACCTCATTTGCTACAGAAAGATCTCTCATACAGAACTCCTACACGGAAGCAAATAACACCGTCTACCCTCTCACCACTTTTACCTACATGCTTGTCTGTGTCTCTGAGACTTATTACTGCGTGACATCACTTTAATGAACCTTAATCAACTTCCTTTTGTTAACAGAGCTTTCCCCTAAAATTTCAAATTGCTGCATTCATACTCTTGGTGGAGCTTTTGTTTTATTTATTGGACTTCTGCTTTACATTATGCATAGGGTTCCTTTATCTGTATTTTAACCACATATAAGGCATTGTCAGTGGAGTGAAAATGATCTAATAAATCTTATCGCTACCACTCTCTTCTTCATCGTTCTTAAAAAAAAAACAGAAAAAGAAAAAAAAGTGTATCGGAAGGTGTCAGAAATATAAAACCATTTGTTTCTGCAACCTCCCCAAACATTTTTACAGCTATGTCAATGTTGGTTCATGGCTCCCGCTTCCCTGTTTAATAACGGAGAAGCAAAAGTTGAAAGTAGTGGAAATCAGGCTAGCCAAAAGTAAATCTGTGATTGTAGAAATGACTTGTCTACATTTTATCCAGTTAGCAAGTCAGGAGTAAATAATCTAATCAAAATTTGGTCATCCTGAAAGTAACATTACAGAATCCTGTTTACATTAAGCCAACATTTCAGAAGCTTCCAGTGACAAAACTCTTGGTATTTCTGTGCATCAGATGATAATGAGACAAAGGAAGACAGAAGATCAAATATCTATTTATTAATGTTTTTCAGGAATCCATGGAAATTGTTTCTGTCCCTTAAATCACTGGTTCTAAACAAGAAAAAGAAATGGATAGGTTTGTTCTGTGCGATCAACTGTACATTTTGGGCCATTCCTCATATGTGGTACCCTGTGGGCAGCACCCAAAAGGCAGCCTAAGTGCACCTAAATGAATATATATTTATTCATTATCATTGTATTCATTAGCAACCCACCCCTGTCTCAAACAGACTGGTGTACGATACTAACATGTACATCCTCCTACCAAAGTGGCTTGCTGAGTGGGGTGGAGCCACTTATGGTACCTCCGTGGCAGGAGGGCTTGCTGTTGCTTAGCAGCAGGGGGAGAGGTGAGATGACAAGGAAGCTGGTGGAGGGCAAACACACCAGCGGAGCCAGTTAGGGGGTCCTGACAGTGTGTTTGCACCATGCCAACCTCCCAGTTGCCTTGCCTCTCCCCACCACCCCTGTCAGCAACAGCGACACACCTGCCAGAAAGCTACTGTGCTGCTTCCGTCATGCAGACCGTGACAGGCCTGCTCATCAAACGGTCCATGCACTGAGTACATCATTACAACAGGGTGGTAAGGATGTAATATATTTTGACACAACCTGACAGTATCTCATTTTGTAAGCTTTCAGAATGGAGAGGAGTGCTTACCTGGTGAGAAAAGAAAAGTAGTCCAGCTGGCAGAGGGGAAAATCTAATTTTCCAATGACTCTGATGGATATTTGTCATCAGTTAAAGGAATTATTCACTGCTGTGACCCTCCTTAACTTAAGCTTGACCCAAAGAAGATCAAAGATTCCCTAGCAAGAAATAATTAGTAAAGATATTAATTTAATAGTCAGAGGCTAAAAGAGATTGATTTATTAATTTCTCTAAAGGGTTAGAGCTCTGTATGTTCTTTTAAAACATTTTTTCTCGCTTAAAGGAGATATGTTTATGTCTAAATCATTTTCCAATAATTTATATTGTATTTTGATTAGGGGGCTCTCAAGTTTTTTCAATAGTGAGACTTTCAAGTTGTTGATTCCTGGATGGTTCAGGATAACTCAAATCTTTGTCATTTGGGGTGTGTGTGTGTGTGTGTGTAAGTGATACCCGGCTTTATTTTTTGAGATTGACACCTGTTGAAGAAATGCTGCCAGAATATGAAGGGACAGCAAGCTCTTTTCCTTCCACATCTCCATAGAATAGCATATAAGGCAGGAATGCAGATGTTGCTGGACTTTTACAGATCCATTATCTTTGACCATGCTGATGAGGGTTAGAGTCCACCAACATCTGGAGGGCCACAAGCTCCCCATCCCTGATACAAAGGATTCTGTTCCTCATTCTTCTTTATCCCCCACAGCTCCGTTCCTTGTGATGGCTCTACAAACATTTTGAAGAACATTATGAGGGAAGTGAGGATCTCTTTAATGACATGGTCACTTCCCAGCAACAAAACCCGGAAGCAGAACTCTGAAAAGTGACTCCACAAGAGATACAGATGGCAGAGCCAGCTCCTGAGACCAAGAGGATAGGTAGCATAGACACACCCTTGGGCAAATCACTTGAGAGGTGAGTACTGATATCCTCTGAAGATATGCTTTGCCAAGTACAGTTGTGCCTTCGATCCCAAACGCCTTGGTACTTGGACGTTTTGGCTCCCAAACGCCACAAACCTGGAAGTGAGTGTTCCTGTTTGTGAACGTTCTTTGGAAGTCGAATATCTGATGGGGCTTCTGTGGCTTCCTATTGGCTGCAGGAGCTTCTTGCAGCCAATCAGAGGCTGTGCTTTGGTTTCCAAATGTTTTGGAAGTCAAACGGACTTCTGGAACGGATACCTAAAGCTCGGGATATTTATGATAGCCGTTGGGCTGGGGTAGTGTAGCGGACTAGTGAAGGGGAGACTTGGTTCTAATCCCTGGTCCACCATGAAGCTCACCAGGTGATTGTGAACAAATGTCAGGGCTGGAATCAGATGCAGGTCCACACGAAGAGTCAAAGTCAGTTGTCAATGAAGTCAACTCTTTATTCAAGGTAATGGCATACAACTCAGCAACACTTCTCAGTAGGTTTTGCCCCCATAGAGCAGTTGCCAGGACTGAAGCTCCCTGCTTTCTCCTCTTTCTAAGACTCATCCTCTCCCAGATGTTTCCCAAGCAGCCTCAAACTGCTCTGTTCTCTGTTCTGGTCTTCATGGTCTTGGAGACCAGGTGGGGAGGAGAGCTTGTTGCACCTGGAGAAGAAGACTCCCGGGATGCTTCAGCAGTCTCTTGACCCTCCCCCCTCTGCTTCAGCCTCAGAGTCTGAACTGCTCCCTGTCACAGGTTCACTCTGCTCACAAAACCTTGTTGGCCCTTCAGCATCTAGCCCCTCCTCCTAATCTTCTTCTTCTGACCTCTCCTTGGTGTCCCACCACAAACGCTCTGGCTCTGAGCCTTCCTCCTCTGGGGTTTTCCCTGGGAGTTCCTCAGCTGGTGCCTCCCACCACTCCTCTTCGTCCAGCCAGTCCCGGACAAGAAGTCACTCATACTTAGCATATGTTTCTTCACAGAGTTGTCATGAGGATAAAATGGATGGTGTGGCAGGACATTGGGTGGGGAGCATGAGCACTGCCTTGAGTTCCTTGGAGGAACAATGGGATAGATATGGGGGGTATTTTAAGGAGTAAAATAACCAACTTGAAATATGAGTCTCTATTTCGGTATGCTGCCAGCTGCCCACTGTCTTGACTTTATTAAATTTCACAAAACTGGCTTTGGGAGACTCTATAACAGGCTGACATAGGGTGGATTTTTTGATACATGTTTGTGCATTTAGCAGATATAAAATGGAGTTGCAGTTCACAATGGAAAAAGTTATTTTTAATTATGCATGAGCATGAATATGTATTTAGTGAAACAGACCCTAAGGGTTTTTTGTGGGGCTTTTTTTTTAACTCTAGTCAGTCTTGCAAAATTATTCTCATTTAGGGTACAAGTTACATTATAGCAGAAATCATGATTGAAATTCAAATCCTAATACTGTTAAAACACAATGTTAACAATGAAAATGCTTAGAGTGGCATTAAAAGTATCTAAGATAATGAGAATAAATGATGTGAATTAGAGTTAAATTAACAACAGATAATACAATTGCAGATCAAAAGCCAGATTGCTGTGTTATTAATCTTACAGTAGAAAAGCTAGGATGAGGGGCTTTTCTCCTCTTTAAGTTCTCTTTTGAGAAGCATAGCTTTATAGAAGTTCTCACTTTGGGAACATTAGCATACTCATAACAGGAACATTCTAAATATTCATTCGGTGTGTTCATTTCTAATAAATCTAACTGATAACCAGGGGAAAAAAATGTATAACATGTTATGTTTATTCCAGAAGTCCCTGTAATACAGCAAAGTACAATCAGGAGGAGAAATTATTGGGTCTCATAGTTAGTAAAACATGGCATTTTATGGTTCATTCTAGAAAGATACAAATTATGAGTCCTATTACATTGTGGTTCATACAGTATAATTTCACAAATATATATCGAGCTGTTTATTTGAAAGAAGTGGCGTTGCCTTTTCAGCAAAAGTAGCAGGTGTTTCAGTAATGATGTGTTTTGGATGTTATTGGTTCTTCCTTCAGAGCCCTCTTATCATGCAGAGTAATTTGGCAAGGATGTTCAGTCAGGTTTCATTTCAAGAAAAGCTTTAAGCATGGATTTAGTTTGCAACCAGTTGAAGACAGTGCTTAAGCACACTTTGGATTTCATACCTTCCAACAGTTCCCAAATGGAAAAGCGGGGGGCACTCTCCTTGCATACAGTGCTGGATTTAGGTTCAGGTGGGTCCCCAGCATAGGGGGCCAAGTTGAGGGGGGCAAAATTGAAAAGAGCCATCACTGAGAAGATTCATTGGGGGACACCAAACTTTGGCCGTGCTCAAGGTGCAATACTACAAAAGATTATCAAAGTCTGGTGGCACATTGGGACTTGCAGGAAGAGGAGGGCAAGGGCCATCAGCTGGTGCTGCTGAGCTCATCGGCTCTGTTGCTGGCATGGAAGTGCCGCCTTGTAAACACCCGGAGCCGGTGCTTTCTCTGAGACCCAAGGCAGGCTGATGGAAGCCTCATGGTTAGGGCAGCTCAGCCAGCCCCGTCTTTTTTCCATATTCCATCGACAGTGCATGTATATGGGGCGCAGGGGTGTGTGTATAAACTGATGTAGAATAGAAGGTCCCTATTTTCATCTGAGGAATATTGGAGAAATATGCCATAGCTGGAACAGAAAGCAGGTGCTACATGTAGAATTCTCTATCTCTAATCTAACCTAAGCATGTCCAGCTTTTGTTAAAATGCTAAAACCTGAATAACAGCGCTTGGTGTCTAAGCAGGGTGGGAGGCTAACAAGGAAGGTTCCTCTTTACCTGCTGATAGATGCTGATAGGCATCTAGCTTTTCCAAAGGGGCCTGCACTCATATGAACCTTCCTGGGACTGAGGATTCTGCTTGCCGGCCCACTGCCAAGGTCCATGAGGTTGGTGGGCACTAGAGACAGGTGCTTTTCCTTTATCTCTGGGATTCTCTCTCAAAGGAAGTACATACGCCCCCAGTTTTGTTAACTTTAATTGGACCTTGGAAACTTGTTTCAATCTGTATTTTACGAGGAGTGCTGTGCTAAGCTCTTAAACTGCAGCCATTTTTAGTTTTGTGATTGGATTGCTTTGTGTGTATTGTAAAAAAATGTGTCCGGAGGAGGGCAATCAGGTTCGGAAGCAACATCCTATGGGGAATGCTTGAAAGAGTCAGGTACGCTTAGCTTGGAGAAGAGAAGATTAAGGGGAGGCATGATTGCCGTCTTCAAATATGATGGCCTTTCGCATAGAAGATAAAATAAGTTTCTGAATGCCAGTTGCTGGAAACAGGCCATTGGCTTGACCCAGGAGACTCTTCTGAGTAGACATTCTCTGTTGCTCCAGCAAGCAGGACTAGAACTAGGTGCACAGGAAGAAGCTGCCTTATACTGAATCAGACCCAGTGGTCGCTCCTGCTCAGTATTGTCTACATTGATGGGCAGTGGCTATCCAGCATTTCTGGCAGGACATCTCTCCCAGCCCTACCTGGAGATGCCGTGGGTTGAACCTGGGACCTTCTACATTCAAGACAGATGCTCTACCACTAAGCTGCGGCCCTTCCCCTCTGTAACTAATGAATGGAAGTTGCAGGAAGCAGATTTCATGTAACGTTCATAGAAACTTCATAACAGTAAGAGCTAGCTGACATTGGAACAGATTGTCTTGGAAGGTGATAAGATCTCTCTCACTAGAGGTCTTCAAGCAGAGGCGGGACTGCCATTTGTCAGGTCTTCTCTAGCTGCACCCCACTTTACAGATCCTGCACTTAGCGCACTGTGTTGGACTAGAAGACCACTAGATGACTTTCCAGTTCTCAGAGTCTACATTTGTGATTCGAGGACCCGATCCCTGCTTGGGGAATAAAGACACGTGGACACAGAATGTAAGGTTAATGGGTAAGGTAAAGGTCACAACTTTATTGATTACAGCATGTGAGAAGGTATTGGCTTAGGCATTGGACCACGGAACATTAGACTCCACCCACTCGTAGAGGGGTGAGTCTGAGGAGGGGTTAACCCCCAGTAGGGGAAGCCTGTTGATGCTAATCCAACTATAGGCTCTCTTCCTGATGTCACCGAGGGTCATGCCATGGCCCCCCGCCACACGGGCATCGGACAGGATCCACGACCGCCGGATTCCTTTAGCGGAATACCCAAAATTGTCGGGGAAGGCGATGGCCACACCTTGCCCCCCGAAACACCAACAACACATTCCAATGCCTAACCGCCACCCGAGCCAAAAGGCTCGCCGCCAATACCCTCACAGCTGCAACCAATCCCTAAGATATGTTAGCCAGCCATATGTGGTTTCCGCGATCTGAAAGATGAACGCCGTCATCCCGGAATAGGGTCTGGTCGCCAATCTGGATATCATCATGAGATATAACTAGGCCATTCATAAAACGCACTTTGCGCTCTACCGCGCGATTCAAGAGTTTCCTGGATTTCTCAAAGGCCATAATGTTATGCGCACCGCGCCAAACTTTCTCTTCAAGAGAGAGGACCAGAACAGGGTTGTTCTGGGAAATAAGGCAGCCAACTCATCCAAGACCTTTCTCATGTTCCACAACAAGTCCACACTCTTCCTGCTAGCCAGGTTGCTCTCACCCAGCTGAATGATTAGAATGTTAGGAAGGGCCCAACAGCGCAGCTTTTGCCTTCAGCAGTGGCATGAGTTCTTGCCAGCGCATGCCCCTTCTTGACAACCAGGAAACTCGCACCCATGATGGTAGCCCCAGATTAGGCATGAAGCCGGAACTTGCTGACTGGAGGCGGGCCCAATGCACGATACTGTGGCCGCAAATCCACACTGGACTACTGAAGACAGCTAAGAAGAAAGAAAGAAAAGACAGGTAAGCGGAGCGTTCTCAGAATACTTTTTTAGGCATTAGATTTCCAGTGGCCCATCTCCTTGATCCTGTCTGCAGGAAGGCCCATGAGGCCGTTGTGGCCACACCAATCCTAAATGAATGTGCCGCGTAGTCTTTGGAAGGGAAAGTGCAGGCATCTATCGCTTTGCAAAGTACCCTGGTGAATTGGTGCCTCATCAATCGGGATCCATTCTCATGAATGAAGAGCAGGCCAAGGCCGGGAGGTCTGAGGTAAAGGTATCGCCTATGTCCTTTACTGGGCATGGGCCCTTCTAACCGGAGGCCGTGAGTTGTACTACGGTGCCCTTAACGCCCTGATCCATCTTAGACTGATGCACCCGCACCATCACGCCTGAACTGGACACCTGCATGTCCTCCAGGAGGAGGCTGTGCGTTGTTCCACTTGAGGTAGCTTCTGCTACCACCTCGCCAATCCAAAAGGCACCAAAGAAGGCTATAGCGTATGCCGCAGAGGACAGCCGGGCCTCAAACTTGGATCAGCAGATTGACCTAAGTTTCATACAATAGGGGAAAGGGACGATACTTTGGACCTGAAACCTGTGAAGTCGCACCATACTTTCTTATAAGACCTGAGGGTAGAGGGTGCAACAGACGCCAATACTCCCTTGATCACTTCGCGTCTCCAAGGTTCTGTGGGTGATCCAGAAAGGGTTCCGGCAGCAGCTGAGCCCAAGGTGCTAACGACCGGAAGCAAGGCACCGGAGCACAAATGATCGAAGTAGGCGAGACCCCTCTCAGAATGCAATGACTGCTAGCCAGTATGTTAACCACGGCCTGGTTATCAGTTCTGAAGCACACCCGGCGATTCCAGAACTCCTCGGTCCATATGTGAACTGCCACAACTATGAGAAAAAACTCCAGAAAAGTGAGATCCCGCATGATGGCCTCCCCTTGCCACTCTGCTAGTCATTGTTGCGCGCACCAACGTCCCTTAAAGAACAGACCAAAGCCCAGCGACCCTGCCGCATTGGAGTGGACCTGGAAATCAGAGGCCAAATTAAGGATTTCCTGCCATAGGGAGACTCCATTGTAGTGTTCAGAAATCTGATCCACATCTCAAAATCCGCCTTGACCGACTTGGGGAGTCTTACTCTATGGTGCGGGTGCTTGAGGCCCGCTGACCACCTGGCTAAGCGGGAGCAAAATGGGCAGCCTGGTGAAACTACTCTACATGCGAAGTTGAAATGATCTAGCAAGGACTGGACCTATCTAAGAGCGACTTCTTCTTCTTCTTCTTCTTCTTCTTCTTCTTCTTATTGGAAGGGTCTGACGAATTGTTTCCCTAAGGGCAATTATTTTCTCCTCTGGCAGGCGGGCGGGTTGAGCTGCTGTGTCAAGCTCTATACCCAGGTAAGCAAGATGTGTTGAGGGTCCGTCTTATCTGCCATGAGGGGAACTCCCAGCTCCTGGGCCAAAGCTGAAAAGGCCTCCAGAAGGGAGGCACATTCGCCGGTATTGGGCTTCCCAACGAGTAGAAAGTCACCGAGGTAACGTGTCACCCCAGGTGAGTTGGTTCTGTAGCACAAGGCCCAGTCCCAAAAGGTGCTAAATGTCTCAAAGGCCGAGCAGGCTACAGAACAACCCATCAGCATAGCCTTGACAATGTCATATTTCCCTTGAAATTTGAATCCCAGCAAATGGAAGTCATTGGGATGAACCGGCAATAGACAGAAGGCTGACTCTATGTCACATTTTGCCAAGAATACCCCATGACCAAAATTCCGGATAAGTCTTAGTGCCCGATCGAAGAATTTGATCGAAGAATGTGGAGAGGAGGGAGCTGGATCAGGGAAAATGCTAGACCCTGATGACTCCTGACTCGAAGAAAATGTGTGTGCAATGGTGGGGATGGGCCAAGCTTCCCTATTGGGTGCCCAACCGGGGAGGGGCGTGGCACCAGCCCTGGAGTTGAAGCAGGGGGCGGAGCGCCCCCTGCATGACGCGGGAATCATCTTCCGCTCACAACCGCTTCCCTCCTGGGAGTAGGAAAGGCTTTGTAAGCCTCCTTGGGAGACCTTTGCCTTGAATGGCAGCATAGAAATTCCTTAAATAAATACATTTTTGTGCAATGCAGTAGTCTACAGGGTAGACATGACCATAGACAGCAAGGTCTGTGTTGGGGAGATATAGTTTTCTACTTAAACATGCATCCAAGACAGCTCTCACTCACTCACTCACTCCAAGTGAGTAACAAATTATAATAATTTTTAAAAGGCAAATACGGCCTCTTAAGTTCCCTCCATCTTCTCCTTTTAACTTACTAGCATCTGTTGTTCTTGTTATTATTTTTACTATGGGGTACATCTTCATGTTTTACCAAGACTAAATAAAAATGAAGTACAGTATCTTAACGTATTGTGCATGTCTTAATACTACAGTATCTCCAACATGTCTCCATCAAAATTGCATGGTTGAATAATGCCTTTTAATGGTTTAGTACAAGCGAAGTTTATAAATATTCATGTGTAAGCACCCTTATTAGTATGTGTTAGATAATGAATATTAATGACTACCTTACTCATGCAAAAGCAAGTGAACACTGTATGCGATGAGCATGGATATTTTCATTAGGACAAAGCAAGGAAGAGCATATCAGCCCAGCTCTTGCAGGTGATACTACTATTGACATTCTTCCAGTCATGCTGTAAATAATATTTAATTGTTTTACTGCCAATTATCTCCCCCTGCCCAAAGAAGAAATGTGATCTGTTCAAGATATGAACATCTTTTTGTTTTAAGACTCCCAATAGGCAGGAGTATGATTAAGCCAAATATTTGACAACAATTAAACTAAACCAACGAACATTTGCATTAATTTTATGAACACAGTTTCAGTATCACTATAATTTCATAATTTTATTAGCATGCAATGCATACCTAACTCACAGGCTTAGTATATAAGAGGAACAAACTGATACTAACCATGTGTACTTAGAAGTAAACCCCACTAATTTAGTGAGATATGCTTCCAAGTTAGTTTACTTATGAATGTAGCCAGAATTCCTAAAGGGACTCGAAAGTATACATCAAAATAGATCATTAAATAAGCAGTTAATAAATACATTTTAATAATAATAATAATTTGTACACTTAGCTGTACGGCTAGTTCACACATGCTGGTTCACTTGAACGGCAGCAACATACGAACAGCAGCAGTGGTATGATAGAATCATACAGAATTTTAGACCTCAAAGGGCATTTAGTCCAATCCCCTGCAATGCAGGAATCACAACTAAAGCATCCATGACAGATAGCCATTGGGATTTGAATATATATTGCAGATAGGGCCTAATTTACATTCCCCAAACCAATACACAAATCAAAACATAGATAGCCTTTGAAATTCACACTTCTCTGTCCATTCCCCCGCTTTAAAATGTATAAAAATAACACAAAAATGCTTAGAATTTCCATGCAGATCTGTGTCTATATCTATACATAGAGCAAACTGTTGAGGAAGAGGAGAAGCAATAATAATAATAATAATAATAATAATAATAATAATAATAATAATAATAATTTATTTATACCCCGCCACTCTGGGCGGCTCCCAATAGAATGTTAAAAACATAATAAAACATCAAAAACTTCTCAAAACCTTCAGATGTTTTCCAAAAGTCAGGCACAGTGGTATCTTGGCTTAAGAACTTAATTCGTTCTGGAGGTCCGTTCTAAATCTGAAACTGTTCTTAACCTGAGGTACCACTTTAGCTAATGGGGCTTCCCGCTGCCGCCGCCGCATGATTTCTGTTCTCATCCTGAAGTTCTTAACCTGAGGTACTACTTCCGGGTTAGCGGAGTCTGTAACCTGAAGCACCTGTAACCTGAAGTGTCTGTAACCCGAGGTACCACTGTAGTTGTTTATTTCCTTGACATCTGATGGGAGGGCATTCCATAGGGCAGGTGCCACTACTGAGAAGGCCCTCTGCCTGGTTCCCTGATTCATCCATCATCACCCTGAATCTATTGTTCATTCATTTGTATCCTTTGTCCTCCTCTGAACCTCTGTGAAGACACACACTGAATCATTCCAGGTCTGCTTCCTCTTTCTCTGTTTCCTGGGGCACCCACCCACCTATCTTGGCTTTCCCTTCTGCCCCAAACAATGCACCCAGCGCTCATTGCGTTCCCTTTCTTCATGGAAGGTGATCAAGGGGTTGTAAGGGAAAGTTAGGCCACACTGTGGCAAGAATGTGAGCATTGAGCTGGAAGAAACTGGAGTTTAAGTTGCTGCTCCCGGCCCCTGCCATTTTGATTTTCCTACTCACACAGAAGTCAAGTTTGCATATAAATACCCTTTTCAGAGATTGCTCACATCAGCAGGATTTTGCATTTATTGCAATGTATTTGTTGACTTGGTAGTGGTACTTTTCTTTTTTAAAACATGACCTTCAGTCGATCAGCTTTACATTATGGTGAATAAATAATATAGTACTTGTACTGTGATTTCAAGTGTCCAGAGTGGTTAACATATAGTTCTTGTAATAGCTGCCTTGAATATCCTTCAAAAAAGACATGGCAACGAAGCGGGGACCCTTTCAAAAATCACAGGCGGGTGAAGCCTGTGACCATGGGACTCGGCGGGCACCTTTAGCGCCCCCCCAACCCGTAAAGGAACCCATTTCTGGGCTCCGGAGTGAAGAAGGGGAAGTGGCGCGGTGCTGAGAGTCAACTGCTTCTTCCGTGGAGCGAAGCCGCACAGCCGTTGCCGGAGAGCGCTGCCTTTTTCCTGGGACAATCTGGCTTTTAAAACAATCACCCGTGAGTACTTTAATTCTGGGCAATTGGACTTCAAATAATGACCTGCGATTAGAAGGAAAATTGGACTAAGAAATTTATATTAATTTGGCACTGAAACAGGAAGGTCTAAACAGGAAGTCAGCCTTCCGTTTCTTGTAGATAGATTAAAGCAAAGACATGGCAAACTAGAGTTCAGAAAATCGCTTGTGAAGGATTAATTTTCATCATTTAAAATTGTTGAACCCCCTTCGGAAGCAGGAGAAGAGGGGGGATTTTTTCCGGACTGTTTAAACCTGCAGAAGAGAGTGTAAAGTAAAGTAATTTTCCACCGTCTTGATCCTCAGAGCCGGGTGTCAGGACTGATGTTCGTTGGAAGCTCATTGACCAGAGACAAACGTCTTTGACAGATAGTTAAAAGAAGAGAAACATAGTGATTCCATTGTTCTCTTTCGCATTCTAAAGGAACAAATATTGACAAAATATCTGAAAAAGGAAACTTTGTTGCTATTTCCGCCTTTAAAAGAAAGAACAAATAGAAGTTCTTCCCCTAGAGGGAGCCTGTGAAACTGTTATTAAATTTGAATCGGGGAGCTCTGCAGCTGCAACAAGATTACGATCGTGGGAATAGGCTTCTGACCTTGCAGAACAATGTATTCAAAGGCTCTGGTGTGTGCTCTTTGCAAAACAAGTGCCCTATTGGAACAGATACATGAGAAGACGGACTTGATGACTGCTGCGATCAGAAACTTTGGACAGGTAGTGGGAAACTATATAGAGCCCACCCAGGAATCTAATCAGGAGTGTGTTCTGACAGACCAGATGAGGGAAGAGGATGTTGCTGAACCTTGGGCGCCAGAGATGGAGGGAGTTGTGGCCCAGCAGGAACATGAGTTTTTGGATTTGACAAATGAACTTGGAAAAAGCCAGATTTGGAAGGATAAAGTTTGGTTTGGTTTGGAAATGGGGGGGTTGTATAGACCCCCCCCTATGCAGGGATGTTTGGACTTTTCAAGTCTGGCAATGGGCCATGAGATGTTTGG
The DNA here is from genome assembly GCF_965113315.1 of Podarcis vaucheri. Classification (NCBI taxonomy): domain Eukaryota; kingdom Metazoa; phylum Chordata; class Lepidosauria; order Squamata; family Lacertidae; genus Podarcis; species Podarcis vaucheri. The sequence continues at coordinate 106,321,480 of NC_138762.1, forward strand.
GGTTGTGGGGGCTCTTAATTCTGGAGGGACTTTGAAACATGTTCTTAAATACCATATGGGGCTTTGTGTGGAATATGGAAATATGGAAAAGGGACTGATTTGTTGAGAAGGGTGAAAAACACTGTTAAGTTGGAGTTCCCACGAGTGAAAGAAGCAGGAGACAAAGTAAAGTACAGGTATAAATATGAAGAAGAGCCACGGAAGGGACATGGAAGAGACTTAAGGGCCTCGGATACAAGATTACCAGGTTAATGTGCTTGATTGATGGGATAGAAAGGACTGACAAAGCCTGGGACCAGGAGGAAGAGACGCTGGATGAAGATTTTTTTATTATTATTAGGACTGTTTTATAAAATTGATGAATGTTAGAAAAATGCTGGAATGAAATTATTTGGCTTTAGTAAAAATGTTAAAAGAATTATGTAAGAATATGTTAGGGTTATGAAATAAGATTTAAGTTTTAGGGTCTTCTTTAGTAAGATAAGGTTAAAATAGATTAAGGTAATGTAATGACAGAATATTATGAAAAATGGAAAGGATTTGCTGTGACAATTAATAACTAGGATACAAAAAAAGGGAGGGGTGAGGAGGTCAAAGAAAGAAGGTAATGACAGTTAAGGATTGGAGAATATTGGATTTGTTTTTAAATGTTTGTGGCTTATTTTTGTCTTTTGATTGTGTTGTTGTATTGTTTGATTGTGGTTTGTTCTTTTTCCCCGTTTTTTCTAGTTTTTCTTTTTCTTTTTCTTTTTCGGTTTTTCTGTAACTCTAAAATTCTTAATAAATATCATTTTTTAAAAAAACACACGAAAAAGACATGGCAAGCAGCAGGTCCACCCCTATGATGAGACAGAGTGAAGCAGCTGCTTCAGGCGGCAGAAGTTGAGGGGTGGGGAGGGAACAGAGCTGTGAGTGCCCTGTGGCCTGCCCTGTGCCACTTTGTTAGCCTGCTGCCCTCAAGGGCAGTGGAAGATATTTTCCCAGTATGGGCCCTGGAGAAGGGTGCCATATTGTCCTTCATCTTGGGCAACAAAAAGTCTTGAGCCAGCCCTGACTGATTATAGCAATGCTGTGATGTAAGAGTGACAAATAACCGACCCAGTGCGATTCAAACTATTGGCTTTCCCCCATTCTTAAGTTTTCTTTTCACTTTTATAGCAAAAAAGAGAACAATTTTACTCTACTATTCAGCCCATTTAAAAATGGAGTCAAATCCTAAGTAACACCCCCTTTGCGGGAACAAAAATTGACACCAGGGCACTTAAGAGAGGCTATGTCCCAATCAAAAGGCAATGAAGTTGGCAGAACCTATATAGAGCAAATCTTAACTAGCATGGCTGAGAACTTTTGCTAAATGGGGCTCATTCATGAATAAACTTTATAGAAAGATCTTGGCCATGGCTAAGGTCGTGGCTGAGTACTGTAGTTTTATATCAAGTGCTTATATTAAGAATTTCGGTGTTAATTCTTCTTGCAGCAAATTGCAGGAAAAAAACAATACTTCAGCAACACTTAAAGGGGATCAACTATAGAAACAAGAAGCTCCCCCACATCAACAGCTTTTAGAGCTGGCTGTTGTGTCCTTGGGAGTTCACTGTTGGAGTTCAGTAACAACTAAGGATTTGCATGGGTATATAACTACAAAAGAATCTTGCACTCTTTCTGTCTTTCCATCTGTGCCACTGTAGATATGTACTCAAAAGAGATTGATCCAAACTGAATTTGTGGTAGGCGAGATGCTGGCATACTTATGTTGATCTGACTAGAAACTTTCAAGGAAGTTCCCCCCGCTGCTATCCTTTCCCTTCACTCCTCATGGTGTAAACAGTACATAAAGTAGCACTGGCTTGGTGGGAAAACAAATATAGATTTTGTCCCCTAATCAAATATTTGAGTTTGGTAGGAATTACAGCATCACTATTGAAGTTAGGACTCGGGTGGCACTGTGGGTTAAACCACAGAGCCTAGGGCTTGCCGATCAGAAGGTTGTGGTTCGAATCCCCACGACGGGGTGAGCTCCCATTGCTCGGTCCCAGCTCCTGCCAACCTAGCAGTTTGAAAGCATGTCAAAGTGCAAGTAAATAAATAGGTACTGCCCCGGCGGGAAGGTAAATGGTGTTTCCGTACGCTGCTCTGGTTTCACAAGTAGCGGCTTAGTCATGCTGGCCACATGACCTGGAAGCTGTACGCCAGCTCCCTCGGCCAGTAAAGCAAGATGAGTGCCACAATCCCAGAGTCGTCCGCGACTGGCGCTAACGGTCAGGGGTCCCTTTACCTTTTATTGAAGTCGTTCCTTAGTTTAAAGAAGCATCACATGAAAGATATGCAAAGTGAGATGTAGACTTGGGAGTTATGTTAGGGCCCCAACTGTAAAGAATCTAAAACCCTTTCCTGAACTTTTAATTGTCATTTAAAAAGGGTTGCCATATGTCCTCTTTTTCATGGGTAGAGTCATAATAGCGATCCATTATTAAAAGTAGTAGTCGGCAAAAGTGTCTTTTTTGCTCTTCAAAATATTGGTCTTTATTGTTTAGTTGTTTAGTTGTGTCTGACTCTTTGTGACCCCCTGGACCAGAGCACACCAGGCACTCCTATCTTCCACTGTCTCCCGCAGTTTGGTCAAACTCATGCTGGTAGCTTCGAGAACACTATCCCACCATCTCGTCCTCTGTCGTCCCCTTCTCCTTGTGCTCTCCATCTTTCCCAACATCAGGGTCTTTTCCAGGGAGTCTTCTCATGAGGTGGCCAAAGTCTTGGAACCTCAGCTTCATGATCTGTCCTTCCAGTGAGCACTCGGGGCTGATTTCCTTCAGAATGGATAGGTTTGATCTTCTTGCAGTCCATGGGACTCTCAAGAGTCTCATCCAGCACCATAATTCAAAAGCATCCATTCTTCGGCAATCAGCCTTCTTTATGGTCCAGCTCTCACTTCCATACATCACTACTGGGAAAACCAGAGCTTTAACTTTGTCGGCAAGGTGATGTCTCTGCTTTTTAAGATGCTGTCTAGGTTTGTCGTCGCTTTTCTCCCAAGAAGCAGGCGTCTTTTAATTTTGTGACTGCTGTCACCATCTGCAGTGATCCTGGAGCCCAAGAAAGTAAAATCTCTCACTGCCTCCATTTCTTCCCCTTCTATTTGGCAGGATGTGATGGGACCAGTGGCCATGATCTTAGCCCTAAATGAGACGCCTTTTCCCATGTGAATTCAAAGGAATTCCCAATCTGGCTCAGTTGACTCATTTTCTTTCCCTCTCCTGGCCTTACCTCAGGAACTGTGATAGACTGTTTAATTCATCCCCTGGTGAAGCCCACATGCACAGCACAACATGCTGATGTCATTTGCTGAAATGTACACCCCTTTCAGCTCACTCACAGAGACTACTTGTGCTGCAAAGGAGAGGACAGGCTGTGCCAATAGTTCCTAGCCCTGATAATTTCTACTGCACCCAAAATGCCAACTCACTTCTGTGGACCTATATGTAGGCCAGGAAAGTTGGGTCGCAATTTCGCTGAGTTTTACAAGGAGCAGGAGCAGTTCTACATATTTTTCAGAAATGGCCACCACCTAGTTCCCTCAACAGGGCCTTATTCAAAGCATTATGAATAAGAGAGTGCATTGTGGAGCATCATGGGAGACTACTCTGCTTCTAAAAGCAGGATCACGTTGCATTTACAGAGGGGAAATGGCTCTTTTGGATTCAGATAGAAAATAAAGAATACCTTTGCTCATTAACAAATTAATTCATAGGATGAAGATAGAGAGAATAAAAGCAAGGCCCAAACTGACAATTTTATGCCCCTCTGCATTGGCCGGAGAGCTCCCTTTGGGTAATAATGTATAAGGACTCCTGACAGACAAAGTGCGGCCCTAATGTTGGCCAAAGACTAAGTGGGCTTCCCATTAATCAGGTGCTATGAGGGCTTATATACTCTTCAGTAAAGCACCTGCTGTTACTCAGGTTACACAAGCCAAATTTGGTGTTTAGGCAACACACCAGTTTCCCACCAAAGTCAAAACACCATCCGGTATTTGGGTTTCCCATCCATTTCCCACCAATGTAGTTCACTTCTGCTGTTTGGATTTTCCACCAAACAGTGAAAGTCTAACAGAGACTTGGCAGGAAATCAACACAGATAAGCTTCTGCCAATCTCACACATTGACACTTGCAGTAGGGAGTTATCAGCTTGCCTAGGAAGCTATCTAGAAGCTTATAATTCCCAAACACTTGTATCTTGGAGTAACAGGAATGCGAAACTACCAATTTATGGAATAAACAGAATTAACCATTTTAAGGGCCAGGCCCTCAGAATTTCTAGGCACTATCTGGACGTTTGAGAGGCTATTGCGGGGACAACCCTGTCTCATCAAGATACCAATCCTCATCCACAATATGGCAATATACATGTCTGGTGTTTGCATCTGTGGCCAAGCCACTTTTTAAAAGGAAGGAGAAAGAGGCAAATACCGTTGTTTGTACTGATAAGACCCCATCCCCCAAATATGTAGAAATCCTTCTCCCTTGTGACAATTCCCCATCTCTTTCACTTTATTTATTTATAAAAAAATTAGATATCACAGCAGTTTACAACAATATGAAAACACAGAATCAGACAAAATTAAAAACAAGTTAAAAGCAAAAATTAAAAACAAACACCCACAGACTATTGTGGGGGGTGTACATGGCCTGATGGAATAGAAAAGTTTTGAGCGGGGGTTTAAAAGTTGGCACAGAAGGCGCCCGCTGAATCTCTATCAGCAAGGTATTCCACACGACTGGGTGATGACACGAAAGGCTGTTTCTGATCCCACCCACAGCAATCTTCCAAGAAGGCCTTCCAAAATGGAACTCTTGCCCTAGGTCTACTGATGAATGGCAACATCAGGAAAGCAATGCAGGGAGAATTCTATTCCACTTCTCACAAAGAAGCAAAACCGTGGCCATTGTTCTGGCCATTGAGTGTGAAGCCATTGGAATGACAGAGAAGGACCTGGCACCTGCATTTAATTTTATTAACACTTAATATAATATTGCCATAGATTTGGAGTACCAGAGCCTGTTAGTGAATACTGTGCCCCGATTTTCCCAATGGAAATGCAACCCTGGGTAAATGCCTGGAAGCGGGACATTCCAGGATAAAATCAGAAATTGGGATGGCTTCTCTAAACCAGGGCTGTCCCTGGAAAATAGGGACACTTGGAGGGTCTGCCCTGCATATCATTTTATTTTATTGCTGTTTAACCTTTAATTTAGGGTTACCAGACGTCCCCAGTTCCCGGGAACAGTCCCTGGATTTGCAAATCTGTCCCCGGGAAATGTGGCAGCGGCAGCCTCAGCGTCCCAGAGCCAGCCTGGTAGTGCAGTTGGCTCTGGCTGGCTTCAGGAGCTGCTCGCTGCCGTGTCACCCGCCATTTTTCCTCGCCGGAAGTCCCCATATGATGTGTCTTGTGTGCATAAGATGTGTCTTGTGCGATCTCCTGCCCCCTTCCCCCTTTCTTTTGACTGATCGGGGGAGGCTTGGGAGTCGTGGGCAGGCGGCTATTGCCCAGGTTTTTTTTAACTCTGAGCATTTATGTTTCACAGAGTGCAAAAGAAGGGCTTTGCATCTTTATACAATATGCATGTGTGCTTGGGCCCAGGGTCTTTTGCCTCACCATCCCCACACCCTGTTGCTACTCAGCTTCAAAAAAAAAAAAAGTGTCCCCAGATTCATTGAAAAAAATCTGGTAACCATATGTTAGTCCCTTTTCCATAGAAACCATACTCAGTGTAAAAGGGCATACACTGACTTTCTTGCCTCCTTGCAGCCAGTACCTCTATTCTGTGTACAGTGGTACCTCGGGTTACATACGCTTCAGGTTACACACGCTTCAGGTTACAGACTCCGCTAACCCAGAAATAGTACCTCGGGTTAAGAACTTTGCTTCAGGATGAGAACAGAAATTGTGCTCCGGTGGCACGACAGCAGCGGGAGACCCCATTAGCTAAAGTGGTGCTTCAGGTTAAGAACAGTTTCAGGTTAAGAACAGACCTCCAGAACAAATTAAGTACTTAACCCGAGGTACCACTGTATTCTGTAATGTCAGGGGAGGTTTGTGGGTTGCTTGTATTTTCTTTCAAGGAATTCTCCACAGTCCAAGAAAGGGAAGATTAAGAAAGAAAGAGTAAATTAAAGACCTTTAAAGCGTAGGGGTGGGGGTGGGGAGACACACAAAGATACAACAGAGTCAATATTTTCAAATTACCATCATAATGGAGCTTAAAATAGTTTCAGCAGTATAGTTTGAATGTGTCAATAAAGTATTGGATACAGAAGCACTGGCTGATTAAAATGTATTTAAAGTTTGAAAAGCCTTCGGCAAGGTCTTTTACAAGATGCTGTTCCCAAGTCAAACAAAAAACAAAACCTACATATCTAAGGGTCAGGAGGTAAAGTACTGTCAAAGATCAATAACTGGCCCCCAAACCTAGAAACAAGAGTAAAAACAAATTGTTAAATTTCAGCTTCAAGGTTGCATAACAAACACAGAGATCAGATAAATGCAGCTCTGCAACTGCACGTAGACTTGCTTTCTTCAGATAAACAGATTGCATAGTTTTGTCCCCAATAATAGAAGAAAGCATGGAACTCTGTGGGACCGTATAACTACAGCTCTCGATTCTTGCATGTAAATTAGAATGGGGGTTCACTTTTTAATTCATAGCTACCTAACACACACTTTCTGAAGCAATACACAAACCAAAACCCACCTTTCACTCAAAATTCACACTTCTCCAAATTCTGTAATGCAGTTGTCTAACCCCCCCCCCAAAAAATACAAAAATGTGCACATTAGAATCATAGAATTGTAGAGTTGGAAGGGAACCAGGTGATAATCTAGTACAACCCTCTGCAATGCAGGAATTGCTTGGCCCAACGTGGGGCTCAAACACATAAGTCGCATGCTGTGCTGAGGGGAAAGAGTGTGCAAAAATGTGCATATTAGAGGAAACAATCTACAAAAATGTAATGTATTAGGGGAAATAACTGGAAAAAATGTGTATATTAGGCAAAGTCAGAGGGTTTCAGTGTAGCGCAACAGGATCAGCTGCAGGGGCGCCACAAAAATGCTGTAGAATGGGTGTGCCAAATTTTAGTGTCACACCGAACACTTGAAATTTGAGAGCCCAAAGTCCACCACTGGCAAAATGGCGTATATTCACAGATTGTGCCTGGAATTGTGTGTGAACATTAATAATTGCTTTTTAAAACAAAACCACAAGCTCATGAGCAAATGAGATGGACTGAAGTTAAGGCTAGAGAAATGAGAAGCCGGGATAAACAAAAAAACTATCAAGCTAACGTAAGTAGAAATGAGACGCATAAAAGGAGTTTGAATTAGGGACACATTTATTGGCATAACATCTGCAGGCAAAATGAAAGCAGAGTGGGAAGCTATTCTCAAGTGACTCCCTTGTGTATGTCAAATCCTGTCCACGTCCAGGGGAATGAGAAGGCAAAGCTACAAGGCCTGGATCCCCTTGACTAGTGAGTAGGGAGACCTTTCCCCACTGCCTCTCTGGGCCCCACAACTCCTGGCAAATGAGACAGGTTAGCCTAAAGAATGTTCTGTATCCAGGATAAGTCCTACAATGAAGCTGGCTTCCAGAAAGGCCCCTTAGCTTCAGAGGTCCCATTGGGAGGTCACTTGCTCACTTCTCCCATACTAACTTTTCCTGCAAATTCCTGCTCAAAATGTGACCAGTTAATGCGACACCTGTGCTGAAATCCTTACTGTTTCTGGCCTGCAGTAAAGAGTAGGTGAAATAACATGTTCAACTCGATCAATCTGTGGACAAACAAACAAAATGCTCCTCATCCTTTAGGTGTTTGGAAATCCTGGATTGAAAACTAGAGTGGGAAGACCAAAAGTGACCAAAGAGAACATGATGTGGGCTTATAAACTCCACGGCCATGCTCCATTAACTATTCCCACACCTTCCTACCACAGGAGTGGAATGAAGCTTTTAAGTAGTAGTAGTAGTAGTAGTAGTAGTAGTAGTAGTAATAATAATAATAATAATAATAATAATAATTTATTATTTCTACCCTGCCCATCTGGCTGGGTTTCCCCAGCCACTCTGGGAGGCTTTCAACAGAACATTAAAAACAGAGTAAAACTTCAAACATTAAAAACTTCCCTAAACAGGGCTGCCTTCAGATGTCTTCTAAAAGTTGGATAGTTGTTTATTTCCTTGATATCTGATGGGAGGGCGTTCCACAGGGCGGGTGCCACTAGCGAGAAGGCCCTCTGCCTGATTCCCTGTAACCTCACTTCTCGCAATGAGGGAACTGCCAGAAGGCCCTCGGAGCTGGACCTCAGTGTCCGGGCTGAACGATGGGGGCGGAGGTATACTGGGCCAAGGCCGTTTAGGGCTTTAAAGGGCAACACCAACACTTTGAATTCTGCTCAGAAATGTACTGGGAGCCAATGTAGGTCTTTCAGGACTGGCAGTCACCAGTCTAGCTGCCGCATTCTGGATTAGTTGCAGTTTCCGGGTCACCTTCAAAGGTAGCCCCAATTAGAGTGCGTTGCAGTAGTCCAAGTGCAGGCTTGAAACATCTCTGACTACATTTCTATAATCAAGATAAGTTTAAAATGGATTTTCTGGAGAGCCATGGTGTACCAAACAATGTTTCCTCCTGCTGAATATGGATATTCCAAGGAACCCAATTTCATCCCCCTGCCTCAGTTTCCACTGTCTTTCTCCAACCCACTGAACAAGCTCAGTCCACACTGGGTTGTTTTGAGTGGAGATCCCTCTCACCAGCTATTAGAGTTTTCCCCTTCAGTCAGGAGATGCTGTGTAATTCTACATACTTTGGGGCTTCCTCTCTTGTGGGCCAATGGTCCTATTTTGACTACAAAAAGATCCTCACTCTGACAGTGTGTTCAACGTAAGATGCTCATTGGGTGTCTTTTGGGAATTATCAGTATAGTGGAGTTCCAACCATGTCTTCCTCAGAAGCTAGCTCCACCAAACAGTGCACAACATTTAATGTTCTCACCCTAAAGTGGAACACTTTTGCAGGGAAATGTTCAAGGAAACACAAGGATCAATCCACCCTTCAACCCTGCACATATGCAAAAAAGCAAAACACAAAGCAAAAGAAGAGCAAAAGAGACTTTGCTATGTGCTTGAGAAGAAACAGAGTTGTGGAACACACACTATTAATAATTGAAACTTGTAAATAAATAAAGCAACAAAGAGCTTACTGTCATTGAAATGATTAAGTGCCTTTGGTCTTTTCTAGCTCTGCTCAGCAGCTGCCTGGGAAAAGAAGCATTTCTAAACAAAGCGTTTCCTCCTTTTTGCTGCTGTACCCTCTGCCGCTGTGAAAATGCTGTCGTTAAGATTCTCCTCTATCTTTTGAAACTAGAAAAGGGGGGATATTTCTAGTTTTCTTCTTCTAAAGTTTCAAGCATACACACAGCATAGCTTGTTCGCAATATCATAGACATTTCAAAGATATTGCTGCCATTAAATTTGATTTTCTATATTTTTTAAAAAAACGAGGTGTTCCATTGTCATTTTTTAAAAAAAATAGTAGTTGTTTTAACATTTCTTTTAAACTCCAGGCTAACGCCTGCAAGCTACATCTCCCTAGCCATAGTCAAGCGTTGTCATCCTGGGAAATAGTGACGAGTGGGGTGCCTCAGGGTTCTGTCCTGGGCCTGTTGTTGTTCAATATCTTTACTGGATGAAGGAATTGAGTGGACACTCATCAAATTTGCAGATGACATCAAACTGGAAGTCATAGCTAATGCTACAGGAGAGAGAATCAGAATTCAAAGTGACCATAACAGATTGGAGAACTGGGTCCAAGCTAACAAGATGAATTTCAATAGGGACAAATGTAAAGTTTTGCACTTAGGTAGGAAGAACCAGATGCACAAATATAAGATGGGGGACACCTGGCTTGCTAGCAGTACGTGTGAAAAGGATCTAGGGGTCTGGGTAGACCACAAGCTTAACATGAGTCAACAATGTGATGCAACAGGTCATTTTGAATTGTGAATATGTATTCTACAGCATTAGCTACCCTTCCCAGTTTGGTGTCACCTGCAAATTTGATGAGCATCCCCTCAGTTCCTTCATCCAAGCCGTTTTTGAAGATGTTGAACAACAACGGGCCCGTGACAGAACCCTGCAGCATCCTACTTGTCACTTATTCCCAGGATGGTGAGGAACCATTAATGATTACTCTTTGGGTTTGGTCTACCAACCAGCTACAAATCCACCTAACAGTTACCTCGTTCAACCCACATTTTACCAGCTTCCTTGCAAAAATATCATGGGGGACTTTGTCAAAAGCCTTGCTTAAATCAAGATACACTATGTCCACAGCATTTCTCTGATCCACCAAGTTTGCAATTCCATAAAAATAAATAAATACCATATTGGTCTGGCATGTCTTATTTTTGAGAAACGCATGCTGCGTTTTAGTAATCACAGTATCCTTTTCTAAATGCTCACAAACCTACTGTTGAATTATCTGTTCTAGGACCTTTCCTGGTATCAATATCAAGCTCACTGGTTGGTAGTTACCTGGGTCTTCCTTTTTGAAGATGGGGGCAACATTTGCCCACCTCTAGTCTGCAGGGTCCTCATCTGTTCTCTAAGAATTCTCAAAGATCATAGACAAAGGCTCTGAGATTGCTTCTACGTGGTCCTTTGGGACACTTGGATGCAACTCATCAGACCCTGGAGATCTGAATTTATTTGAAGTAGCTAGGTGTTCCCTTACTATCTCTTTTTCCTGGGCCACAGCTCCCTCCTTACATCATTTATTCTGTTATCACTAGGTTGGTGAGAGGAAATATGAAAACCATCTTAAAATATCTCAAGGGCTGTCACATGGAAGAGGGAGCAAGCTTGTTTTCCCCTGCTCTGGAGGGTAAGACCCAAACTAGTCGCTTCAAGTTACGAGAGAGGAGATTCCAACTAAACATCAGAAAAAAGTTTCTGATGGTAAGAGTTGCGTGTCGAGGTCCCCAGGGCCACCCCAATAACTCACACATCACACAGAATTTTTGTTTAAGGTTTTTGGCATAATTTTGGCCACAACTTTATTAAAATACAAAAATGTGAGTGGTTGCTTAGGCATTGGTTGCGACTATCTGCCCCCACCATGGGGGACAGACTGACATTCCGCACGATGCGAAAATCAGAAAAGGGGAATACACTTGGGGGTAGCGACGGAGCAGGGAAGCTGCCCTCAGCTGTCCCCAAATGCAACCAGGAGCTCGTTGATATGGCTCGAGCCCCCTTGACAGAGTGGACAAGCAATAGTTAGCCCCCAATTCCTTTAACGGAATCCCTTGCAGCAGCAGCATTGGAGGGGCAGGCACAGCCAATCCATGCCCCTCAACCAACCAAACCAATGCCTAACCGCAACCTTACAAGTTGTGACAATTTGCTACGCAGTAGGCAAAAACCAAATGGCCCCAGCCAATCAGCCAGATGGACAAAATTCCTACTGGGCCCCTGCCCCAAGAGCAGAGGATCCCATGACAGGCATAGCAAGGTCAAGCGAACAACCCTAATTCTAAGGAGGGGGGGATGGGCAATCCAATGCACGGGCGAAAAGAGGAAGCCCTAGCCTCGTGCAAGGAGTTTTAGCATTTCTGGCTGTCAATCAACAAATGGCAACATTAACTTCATCCCAACAACAAGGGAAGCCCCAATTGCATCAGTGGCCAACGATCAATTAGCCCGCCCCCAACTTTAGAGTGTCCTGGCGGCCCCCACCGCAACACGTGCTCTCCGTGAAGTAGAACACGCTTTGTTTGACAGTGGATCTGACTCCTTCGGGAGGTTGTGGACTCTTCTTCCTTGGAGGTTTTTAAGCAGAGCTTGGGTGGCCATCTGTCATGGATGCTTTAGCTGAGATTCCTGCATTGCAGGGGGTTGGTCTAGATGACCCTTGGGGTCCTTTCCAACTCTGTTCTACGATACTGTGTTTCTAAGACAGAGCTTGCTTTATTTGCATGGGTTTAAGCATTCCTGACTCTGAGCTGGACAGTGACCCTTCTTTTCGTCCCCACCTCCTATACGTCATTAGCCACTTTTTCCTGTGTTCATCCAACATTCTTTACCTTACATTACCTTATGTCTTCAGGCTGTTGTGGAAAGCAGGTTTTTCATATTCAACTGCAATGGCCGTGAAACCAAATTCTGGCTTACTAGAAATGTTTCTTGGGAGAAAAGTGTGATTGACAACTGTTCTAATTAGGCTCTACTGTCAGTTAAGAGTTAACTTCATTTTATCTGAATGTTTAACAAACAAACAAACAGTTTTATGCAAAATATAATTCAGCCATCACTTCCTGCTTCACTGATCTTTTGTAGTATTCTGTATGCCATCCTTCATTTGCATGCTGTCTTTTCAGATTGGCAGCTCTTTGGGGCAGGGGCTTAGGGTCACATTAGTATCTGACCCACTGTCTGCCTGCCTGTCTGTAGCCAGAGCAGCACAGCAATGCTATATTGCAAATCCAGTCATGTGGATCTGAGGCCACAACTAAGTCTACCTCTGCATTTTTGACTGGCGTTTGTGAGATAAAATCATCCAATAATTCATACGTTTTAATGCAGAGATTCTGACAGATTTAATATCATCGCTTGCTTTTATAGCACTTGTCCTAGGTACTCAAATTGCTTTGCATTATGTGCATTTTCTCAGTGACCCTTACTACAATATGCTAAATCAAGCCAATATTATTAACCCACGAGGGACACTGAGTTTCAGAGAAAACATCCTGACTAAGGCCAGGCAATAAGTTAATTCCTCATGAACTAGGGTCTTCCCTGCCTCAACCACAGCAAGCGTACCAGATCTGCGGCACTGCCTTAAAACACACACACCACTTTCCCCTCCTCTTCCTACAATAAATTTTTTACAGTTGTATAAGTATTTCAATTGCCCTTAGATAAAAAATATTGCCCTTAAAAAACAATCCAACTGAAAAGAAATTCAGGACTGCAACCTGATTCAGACTAGATATAATTCCTTCCACATTAGAAACCTGCTTCCGAAAGATCACTTGTAATTGGTTACTATGGAAGCCCTCTAATGAATGTCTCTATTGTTCAGGGGAACTGGCTTCCAGTCTGGACCCCCTTCAAAACTCCAGCATTTATAGGGGTGCCCCATCCCTTTTTGCCACCTGAGCCCAAATAGAAATGTGCCAGCCACTACCCCTTATGCCCTACCACTGCCCCCAACACTTCAGCCAGATGGGTGGGGTATAAATAACAAATTATTATTATTATTATTATTATTATTATTATTATTATTATTATGCCAGAAGAAACAAGCTAATACAGGCATAGGCAAATGGCCCTCCAGATGTTTTGGGACTACAATTCCCATCATTCCTGACCACTGATCCTGTTAGCTAGGGGTGGTGGGAGTTGTAGTCTCAAAACATCTGGAGGGTCGAGTTGTCCTATGCCTGAGCTAATAGGAAGGCACACTTGGCAAACCCTCACCGTGATCAGCTTGGCCCCAGCAGGTCATGACTTGCCTGCGGATATCTCAAGCTTTCCTTGGGCCTTGTGACATGTGTTCTTCCTCTGCCTTGTTCATCCACATCCCTTCCATTTGGGTGTCTTGTATTTTTTAGTTACCAAACCTGAGGACAGGACTTGTCTCACCTTTTTTGAAAAAATCAGTGTCAACCGCTTTAGGAGACAACATCTGTCTGAAAAGCAGGAATTTTTTTTTTAAAAATTAAAATTAAACTTATTATTGCTGCTGCTGCTACTACTACTGTACATTTAAAAGAATATATACAGGTGGCACTGTGGTCTAAACCACAGAGCCTAGGGCTTGCTGATCAGAAAGTTAGCAGTTCGAATCCCCGCGATGGGGTAAGCTCCCGTTGCTCGGTCCCAGCTCCCGCCAACCTAGCATTTCAAAAGCACATCAGAGTACAAGTAGATAAAATAGGTACCAATTTTAGTATATGTGCTGCCGTACCGTGGCTGTCACCGATGGAAGCGAAGGCTCAGAAAAAGCTCAATATGGAGGTCAAATGGCCGAAATATTGGGAAATTTTGGAACAAGAGGGAGATAGACTGAAATTGCATAGTTTTGAGAAATTAAAAAACAAAGTGCGAGACTGGCTTCATTATTATCAGATAATGGAGGCATACAGTCTGGACAAGAAAATTGGCTTCCAGGTGGAAAAATCAAAATTAGAAACAGAACTGCTAGAACCCAAAACTAAGACTTTGTCAAGGATGTATAACTTGCTATTGAAATGGAATTCACAGGATGAAATGGTGAAATCTGCTATGATTAAATGGGCACAAGATGTTGGACATAATATAATGATGGCTGACTGGGAACAGTTATGGACCACAGGTATGAAGTTCACGGCATGTAATGCCTTAAGAGAGAATATTATGAAAATGATATACAGGTGGTACATGACACCAGTCAAGCTTGCAAAAATCTATCATTTGCCCGACAATAAATGTTGGAAATGTAAAGAAACTGAAGGTACATTCTTTCACCTTTGGTGGATGTGCCCAAGGATTAAGGCTTTCTGGGAGATGATTTATAATGAAATGAAAAGGGTATTTAAATGTACCTTCCTGAAGAAACCAGAGGCCTTTCTCCTGGGCATGGTCGGCCAAATGGTGCCAAAGAAGGACAGAACTTTCTTTATGTATGCTACAACAGCAGCAAGAATACTTATTGCAAAGTATTGGAAGACACAAGATCTACCCACTCTGGAAGATGAAGGTGATGGACTACATGGAATTGGCGGAAGTGACTGGCAGAATCCGAGACCAGGGAGAAGAGTCTGTGGAAGAAGATTGGAAGAAATTTAAAGACTACTTACAGAAATATTGTAAAATTAATGAATGTTAGAATGATGTCAGAATGAAGTTAAGTGGTTTTAGCAGCAATGTCATAAAGGTGTATGTAAAAATGGATGGTTAATAGGTGAGAATCTAAAGCTATAATATATTAAGTTAAAGGACTAAGACAAAAACAAAGAGGGAAAGGAATTGCTGAATTAACCAATTGAACTGGAATACAAAAAAGGGAGGCGAGAGGAGGTCAGGAAAGCAAGGAAATGAAATGTAAGATATGGAAGAACTAATTTGTTTTTAAGTGTGTTTTCTATTTTTTTTCTTTTTATACTTTGTATTGTGTATGTTTTTTCTCCTTTTTTCTATATTTTTCCTTGTCTTTTTTACTTTTAACTATGTAATTTTTTTGTTTCTGAAATTTTAATAAATATCGTTTTAAAAAAAATATAAAATAGGTACCGCTCCGGCAGGAAGGTAAATGGCATTTCCATGTGCTGCTCTGGTTCACCAGAAGTGGCTTAGTCATGCTGGCCACATGACCCGGAAAACTGTCTGCCGACAAACACCAGCTCCCTTGGAGCAAGTTGAGTGTGCAACCCCAGAGTCGTATGCAACTGGACTTAACTGCCAGGGGCCCTTTACCTTTTTTCCCCTTTAAGCCTTATTATGAGCTAAGTTTATAAAGGCTGCAACTGGATTTTGTATAGACTGAGCCAAGGATTTGATAAACCATTAAACTACATTTGCCTTAAGCACAAGTAAAAGCTCTGCTGGATGAAATATTGCCTCTGATCTATTTTGGGGAACTCTGCTGAACTCTGCTATGGTGTTTTAAGTTTTTCCTCCACACCTATGACAGAAATAAGTGGTAATAGAACTAGCATGGGATCACCACCCAGTTTTTACATATGTGGCTTTGCTCTGTTCAGAAGTTACACTAAAGCCACAAACACGGCAGGTAGCCACAACTTACTACTCACTTGGCAAATGCTGCGCACCAATATAACAGCATCTGGCAGGTTACAGTGCAAGGGTAGGAGGTAGCATTCAGTGATGGGCCATCCGTTGAGCTTGCCCACACATCACACAAAAGTGTTCTGGTTTTTGTTGTTGTTTGTTATTTCTGTATTATTTCACTATGAATATCTCGTTAAAGCAAGTTCAGTTTCTAGTTTGCAATATGAACTTCCTGGGGTGCCAATTAGAATGTAGTTAAAGGATGCATGACCCGCTCTCCCTTCGTCATAAATTATCCTCTGGGATCGTTGCCAAAAAGGAGAGGTCATGCAAGCTATGTCACTATTTTAAAGTGTGCTTTGCCGTAATGTGTTCCACTCAAATTTGTACAGAAACGAAGAGGTTTAGCACACACATACACACATGAAAAACCCTCAAAGCCCCTCTCACTTATAATTCTGTTGCTGTATCCCAACTCCTATAAAAAGCGTTCAGAACTAGGGCATGAAGATAAAACTGTTTTCAAGGCAATTCGCTTTGTTTTATTATTTGTTAAATAATATGGACAATTTGGCTGCACCACTGGGGAATCAGAGATACTCCTTATTCCAATAAGCTCACTGTTCTGACAGCTTTAAAAAGCACACTGTTATTTGTTTCTCAAACTCAGCTGAAGACCATTCTAAGCAGGGGGGCTTAAAATTAGTTGATTGTTCCACTTTTTCGTTGCTGATATTCCACTGTTCCCATATGCATTCAAAATGTAAATGAAGGTCTCACAATAGATAGGAAGTTCCTCGAGGCAAAAGTGTCTTCTCCTTTGCAGTGAGCAGCATTACACAATGTTGGCAATCAGAAAATGAACAATAATAATGTTTAAGACTTCCATCATTTTAAAGGACATGCAGTGTCCCCAATGAACCTTACTTGTCATTTCCTTCTTAGCAATTAACTTCAAGGCTTACATAAGCCACATTTTCAGCTCCCTTTTGTTTATTTTATCCTTTTTAGCCATTAATTTAGAATTCCAAACATTTTTAAAAAGCTTTCAGCTAAGTTTTATGTACATAAGAAGGGCAGCCACATCAGCCTATGGAGCAAACTCTCATATCCCTGAATGCATACTGGATACACTATTCTAATACACTATGTCCAAGTCTTATGTATTTTGTTGGCATTTGTCTGTCTCGAGAGATAATGGAGTGTGCATCTGACGTGACTATTCTGGGGTGCAAGCCAGGGCAGTTTGTATGGGGGTCCTGGGCTGCTCAGACAACAAGACCCCCCCTCTTGACCTCACTGATGTAGTCTAAAGGAAAACAGAGCAATTCGTTTGGGAGCAGGTTGGCTGAAGGAGTTGCTGGAAGGAGGCCTACAAGGCACCATCCAACTGCCTTAGGGACTCTACTCCGTATTTGTGTAGGGTTTTTACTCCTTAGCCTTTTCTTCTCCCAAAAATATCCTACAAGGCAACAGAGGTTTAGGAACAGAGCTTTCCTTCTCCTAAATGGGCTACCATCCCAGGTTGACGAGCCCCACCTGCCCCTCACTTGCCCATATAGCACACGCAGAAACTGCCTTCTTGACCACTGGAACCACTATTGGTACGCTCAATTTTTTTTGATGATTTTATATTTTTTTAATAGCAATTTTATTGAAAGTTTTTAAACATATTAAATACTAAAATTCAAACTCATTTATAAGAAAATAACGAAACAATATCTAAACATTAAAAAAAATCCTCACAAAACACAATTGCATAGAAAAGTGAAAGAGGAAAAAAGAATAGAGAAAGAATAACCAAAAAGGCCTTTTATCACATTTATATTGTTCACATCATATCATCTGTCCACACATAGGCAGATTCCCCATCTCTCACCTGGGTGCCTTCCACTTCTCCCAGTCTCCCACCTTGAGAGATCCTTCCTGCCCTGCCTTTCTTTCAGGTACCTCTCACCTCCAACTGTGCCCTTCCTGTGTGTGTCTTCCTTGATTCAAAATAATCTTAATATAAAAAAATTAAAAATAGGTAAAAAGGAAAGGAAAGCCCCACCTCCCTGTTTGACATTTATCTTTAACAGCAGTTATTCAGAATATTTAACATACGCACTCCAGAATAATGAAGGTTTTATTTTTAATTGTATTGTTTTACCAATGTCCTGTTTGCCACCCAAAACTCCTTTGGAAGGAATGGTGGGATTGAAACTTAATAAGCGTCAACAGCAACATCTGGGAAGTCACAGGTTCCCTAACCTTGCCCTACCCTTTCCTCCATAATTTGAGCTGTGAGGATGACTTTCAATGCAGCTGGTACCAAGGGTAAATTGCAGTCTGTGCTGTTGATCAGGACTGGGGAGGAGGGCAGGGAGGTGTATATAAGCCAAAGAAGCAGGAGAAAGAGTGGGAGAACTTAACAAAGACATTTCTTTCTGAGATGCCCTTGCATCTGTGAACCCCATTCCACCAACCCTGTGTTCTGGACAGGACATATGGAAGGACATGAAATTTTGACCCCACCCCACCTTCTCTATTTATCCCTCTCTACTGCCAGCTCCTTAGTTTCTACATCAATTTGTAGAACTGAATGACTCCACAGCATAGCCTCACCATAGGTTCACCACCCAGTCTCTGGAACAGTCTTCAGAGTTAGCAATTGATGTGCCATCTTGCTATATTTTCTTTGTAAAATTCAGTTTTGTGGATGGGGGAGCTCTGATCTCTTCTTTGTTGCTTCTCCAAGTACCTTTTGTGAGCATTCTCCACAAATCTAAAATGATCTGAATGATTCAAGCTCGAGTGCATTTGATAAGCACGCCTATTTCTGGGCCAGGTCTGTTGCACAGACAACAGTCTATCCTCCAGCAGAACAGACCCAGGATCACAGTGGGAAGCAATTTTCTTGGCACATTTGAGCGAAGTCATTTATGTTCCAGAAGGTCTTATTCCCCAAATAATAGCTTGCAGACGTGTATAGAGACATGCAATCTGAGCAAGCACAGTAGCAGGGTTGTGTAACTATGCCAATTTGGCATGTATTGCACGGCAGATATTTAGATCTGCTGCTTCTATTGCTGTCTATGCTTCTTCTTTTAAAACTGGGAGCATGATGGGCAATTAGGCCAGTGCAAGGGATAATCCACAACAGTGATTCAGGTGTGCATTGGAAAAATTGTGTGTCTGATTTTTACAGATAAGGACCCCACACCTGTAATGCCAGTAGAAAGATGTCATCAAGTGTTTGCCCTCCAAAAAGTTCACAGTTGTGTTCACTGGAAAGCGTTTGACAAGAGCAGGCCAGTGAAGTCAAGGGCTGAAGCACTGGGACTCTGGGCAGGAGTATTAATGCAAAAGGCAGGTTGAGAAAGGCACATAAAGCCAGGAGACAAGCAAGCAAGTGATTCGAGCAGAAAGAAGCCAGGTGTGTGATCTATTTCTCAGATAGAAGGAAACTGCCAATAAAGTTCTAAGGGAAAATAGGGAACTGTGCTGAGGGATTTTTGATCAGCGAAAAAATGCCCAAGAGGTGTTCTTGAACAGAGATTGTGATGCCCATTTGAGAGGTGGCAAGGCACTGCTAAAGAGTTGCCCCAGAACCTCTTGTTCAAAGTATCGTCTGGCCTTGTTGTCAGTATGAAATCCATTGGTGCCCACAGCCTAGTATGAGACACAAATCTGTGTCAAAGTACAGTGGTACCTTGGTACTCGAATGTATGGTAATCCATTCTGGAAGTCCGTTCAACTTCCAAAACATTCAAAAACCAAGGCACAGCTTCCAATTGGTGCAGGCACCACAGAAACAACAGTCGACAACCACATTGGATGTTTGGCTTCCGAAAAACGTTCAAAAACCAGAACACTTACTTATGGGTTTTCAGCGTTCGGGAGCCAAAACGTTCGAGTGCTAAGGCATTAAAGAACCAAGGTTCCACTGTATTGGGATCTGTAAATATTACAAGCATTTCCAAAGCATTGACACACTTTTGGGACCAACAGGATGGAATGTTAACAGTCTACCACAGAGGGAAGCTTACTAGAATTATTTGTGTTGCGACATTATCATCTCGGACTTCCGGTTCAGCACGACTCCAGCACAGGCGGGGATTTCTTCCTTGCGGAGGATCCTGAGCTTTCCGGAGAAAATAGGGGTTCCACAGGGCGCCGTGGTCCCCGGAAAAGTGTCTGGAGGGTGTTCAGACACACAGGTTCCCGCAGAGCCAAAACGCGGACCCCTCGGCCGCCAGGTAACTCCGTTTACGGAGCGAAGAGTACGGCGGGGGGAGAAGCGGGCGAAGGGAAGCCATGGCTGTCTCCGAGAAAAGCGAAGCCCCGAGTCTGTAGGAGAAGTGCTGGATTCTCAAAAAAAGAGAACTCGAACCTAATAAGGAAATAAATAACTTGGATACTATCAAAGGAAAGGCTTGATTAAAAGGAAGTTGAAAAAGAGCTCAAGTTTTACCTGGAATCATTACAGACGCAAGGAACAGACAAAGCGGAGAGAAATGTGAGTGACGCTAGCGGACAAAGTTCTTCTCTCCTTTCTAACTCTCTCTGTTTGTATGGGAGGATATTAAGTAAGTAACAAAAGAGGAATCTAGAGGGAGAGCAAAGAGATAATATTTTGCTACTTCTGGCTACTTCTTAGCCCTCCCGGTAACGGGGAAAAGAGTCGAAACTTAATTTCATTTGGGAAGTTCTGCGCAATGGAGGTTTCCATTTTGTGAAGGTTTGGTCTCCATTACGAATTCTCCGAACTGCCTTTTGAAGGAGGAAAAGGAAGAGGATATCTTCTTTGCTAAGTGTTAATCTCTACACCTGAGAACTTTAGCTAAGCCTAATAACCTTATTAAAGCCACTGTCTTCTGTGGGTAAGACTAAAAGAGAAGCTGTGAGTAAAATTAAAAGAGAAGCGGGATAAACTTTCTTTTCTTTTCTCCCTTCTCTCGCTCTTTCCATTTTTTTTCCCGCTTCTCCACTAGTTGGCTGTTAGACCCCTGGTGGACGGGGGAGAAATTACTAGTGGTTTCTTCTTCTCCTCTTTTTTATATTTTTATTTTTTTGTCGACGGTTTGAAATTTTTGGGATTTAGCCCAATTGAGGGCAAGAAGATTAAGAAGTGGACTTAAAAATAACTTATGGAATAAACAACCCTATAAGGAATAGCCCATTTTGGGGCAGGAAGAACTGAGAGCCGTTTATCTACCAGAGTCAAAATATTGGAAGTCCCGGGAAGGATTACAAATTATATTTTTTCTTCCTTTGTTTTCCCTGGGCTTTTCTTTCTGTCTGTTGGAATACCGTATTTGGTGGAGTAGCCTAATTGGTAGCAATAAGAGGAGAACACTAGATCCTTATCTATTTCTATCTAAGACTATCTAATATACTTTACTATAGATTTATTAGTACTAAGTATATGGAACCTTAAGGAACTGGAAGGAACCAATAGGCTTGATACCGTCTGATATTGTTTTGAGTTTTGGAAAACACTGTAAAATTGATTGTTACGCTCTGATTGGGGAAGGGCAATTTGGACAATGCAATAGGTTATTTACCTCATTTAACTGGTGGAGTAAGATATATTTGTATAAAATGTCTCATGTACCAAAGAAAGGCGGGAACGGGGGGACACCAGTGGAAAGAAAGGGGTCTAAGCAGGAAACAGATTTCAGATCTGAAATATTAAAGATGTTTGCAGAGATTAGGCAAAGTGAAAAAAACCTGGAAACAAAAATAGAACAGGTAGACTCTAAGATTGGGAAAATGGATAAGAAAATAGATGAAACAGTGAGTGAATTGAAAGGACAAATCAAAGAGGTATCCAAAAGAACTCATGCGTTAGAAGAAGGAATGAAAAGGACAAAATTGGAAATGAAGGATTTAAAGCGTGAAGATGATAAAATTAGAGTAGGACTTTTAGAAACTAACAAAATACAAGAGGAAATGTGGGATGCGATTTCCATGAATGAACTTCGGCAACGGGAAGTGAATTTAAGACTGAGGGGGATACCAGAGAATCAAGGAGAGAATATTAGGCAAAAATTGATAACAGAATTGGCACAATGGCTGGAGTTCCAAGTAGAGGAAGTGGCGAGTACAATACAGAACGCTTTCAGATTAAAAGTGAAGACGACTAAGGCAAGGAAATTTCCAGGGGATTGTCTCATAACCTTTAAGGACAGGGACATGAGGAATGTGGTGCTTCAGAAAAATAGAGAAAAAAGATTATGTATTGATGGTAGTTATATAATCATCTTTAAAGATATACCAATTAGACTGTTGAAACGGAGAGACCCCTACAAGCCACAGGTGCAAATTCTCAAAAAGAACAATATAGAATTTAAATGGGAGTTCCCGGAAGGAATCTCATTTACTTATAAAAACAAGAGACACAGACTAACTAGCCCAGAAGAAATAGGTAAATTCCAAAGAAAATACAAAGAGTTGCTAACGGAAGAGGAAGAAGAGGTCAGGGGAGCAGTAGGAGGGGTGGAGGTAAAGGGACGGAAAGATGTGGGGGAGAGGAGGAAGGTCGGGGAAGGGTTGGAGGAGGAGGGGAGGAGGAGGAGGGGAGGAGGGAGAGGAAGAAGAGGAAGGATTATAAGGAATTTAAGTAGAGAAAAAAGTATTCTCATTAACTGAAAGCAATATGGCATTAAAATTATGGAACTCGAATATAAATGGACTGAATGATAAAAAAAAGGAATAAGGTGGAACAATTCTTAAAGGAAAAAAACTTAGATATCATCTGTCTGCAAGAAACGCATGTGGAAAAAGGGCATAGGAAAATCTTGATAAATAAAAGACTTGGAAATGAATTTAAATCTTCAGACAAAGGAAAGAAAAGAGGAGTAATCTTATATATAAAAAACAAATTAGAAGCCCATCAAATTTTCAAGGACGAAGAAGGAAGAATTATTGCTGTTCAAATCAATTGGCAAGGCGAAAAAATAATAATTGTCGGAATCTATGCACCTAATGGAAATAAAACTGATTTTTACAAAAACTTGGAGGAAAAATTGATGGAATATGTGGATCAAAAAATAATTATGATGGGAGACATGAATGGGGTGGTCTCAACTGAAATGGATAGATTGAGGGAGAGTGGATCAAAAGAAGGTAAACTACCCAAATCTTTTTTTGAAATGATTAAAAACTGTAATTTAGTAGACATTTGGAGGTTAAGACACCCACAGGAAAAACAATTCACATATTATTCTGAGCCAAACCAATCGATGTCGAGAATCGACCAAATTTGGATCTCGAACGGGTAAAACCCAAGAATCCTCCAGGTAGAAATAGAACCAAGAGTAATCTCAGACCACAGCCCGATTAAATTGGAGATTAAAGGCTTTGAAGAAAGAACGTTTAGATGGAGGATGAATGATAGCCTTTTTGATGATCAAAAATTTGTACAACAGGTACAGAAGAAAATGAATGAATATTTTATGGATAATTGTAACAAGGGTACGAAAATGAGTATAGTGTGGGATGCAAGCAAGGCAGTGATGCGAGGACTTTATATACAACAAAATTCAATTAAAAGGAAGAATAGAGAGAAAGAAAAGAAAGAAATCTTAAAACAAATTATGGAATATGAGCAAAAGTTAATCAAAAAACCGAATAATATGAAAGTTAGACAAAGTATCAAGGCCTTGCAAACCCAATTTGCTATGATAATAAACAAGGAGGTGGAATGGAATATTAAAATATTAAGACAAAGGGACTTTGAATTTGCGAATAAATCAGGAAAATGGTTGGCCTGGCAGACCAAGAAAATAAAAGAGTATAATAAATAAAATTAGAGTGATGGAAGAAGAGATAATTAGTCCCAAAGGCATCAGGAAAGGATTTTTGGACTTTTATAGTCAATTGTATAGGAAAAAAGAAAAGAATAATATAAGGAAAATAGAGAGATATCTAAAAGAGAAAAAGGTGCAAAAGATTCCAACAGAAGCAAGAGATAGGCTGAACGCCCCGATAGAGGAAGAGGAAATTAAGGTGGTTATATCAGAGTTGAAAAACAGGAAGGCCCCAGGACCAGATGGCTTTATAGCAAGGTACTACAAAGAACTGAAATCAATTTTGATAACACCGTTGAAAGAAACAATGAATAATATCTTAAAAGAGAGGGAGATCCCAGAGACCTGGAAGGAAGCATATATAACTTTCATTCCAAAAGAAGGTGCGGATTTAGCACAAGTAAAGAACTATAGACCAATTTCTTTGCTAAACACTGACTATAAAATCTTCGCAGGAATAATAGCAAAGAGACTAAAAAAGGTTTTGCAAGGAATTATCCACGAAGATCAAACGGGTTTCCTTCCGCGAAGACAGATGAGAGACAATGTGAGGAATATCATAAACATCTTGGAGTGGAGAACCTGACAGCTAGTAATGAGAGAAGAGCAATGCTAATGTTTGTCGATGCCGAAAAGGCATTCGACAATATATCATGGGATTTTATGCTAAAAAATATGGAATACATGGAGATGGGGAATGAGTTCTTTAATGGAATAAGGGCAATATATACGGAACAAAGGGCAAAGCTGTTAGTAAATAATGTGACAACAGAAGAAATAAAAATATCAAAAGGTACTAGACAGGGCTGCCCGCTCTCACCACTGCTGTTTATTATGGTTCTGGAGATTCTTTTGAATTCAATTAGAGAAAATAAAAAGATAAAGGGGGTGACAGTAGGCCGCAATGAATATAAAGTTAGAGCCTTTGCGGACGATTTGGTTATAATGGTGGAAGAGCCGACGAACAATGCAACCGAAGTGATAGAGGAAATTGAAAAATTTGGTGAGGTGGCTGGTTTTAGGGGGGAAGACAAAAATCTTAACAAAAAATATGGATCAAACAATGCGAGATA
Source organism: Podarcis vaucheri (assembly GCF_965113315.1). Classification (NCBI taxonomy): domain Eukaryota; kingdom Metazoa; phylum Chordata; class Lepidosauria; order Squamata; family Lacertidae; genus Podarcis; species Podarcis vaucheri. The sequence goes on from NC_138762.1 coordinate 106,346,177, forward strand.
TGTTACAACAACAAATAGGTATTGAAATTGTTAAAAAAGTTAAATACTTGGGCATATGGTTAACAACTAAAAATATTGACCTATTTCAAAATAATTATGTACCGGTATGGCATGGAATTAAGAAAGATCTGGAGAGTTGGGGAAGGTTAAAACTATCCTTCTGGGGTAGAATAGCAATGATCAAAATGAACGTGTTGCCTAAGATGATATTTCTATTTCAGATGATCCCAGTATTAAGAGGAATGAAGATCTTTAAGGAATGGCAAAGATTGATATCAAGATATATCTGGCAGGGCAAAAAACCAAGAATTAAATATAAATTGTTAATGGATGCAAAGGAAAGAGGAGGTTTTGCCCTGCCAGATTTGAAGTTATACTATGAGGCATCATGTCTTTGCTGGGTAAAAGAATGGATAAAATTGAAAGATACAAAATTATTGGATTTAGAGGGATTCGATAATAGATTTGGGTGGCACGTGTACTTATGGAAAGAGAAGAAAAAGGGTCACAAATCGTTTGAAAACCATATCTTCCGGAAATCGCTAGTTGAAGTATGGGACAGATATAAAAACATATTAGAAAGGGGAGTCCCACACTGGTTTTCTCCAGTTGAGGCTATAGTAATTAAGAAAATTAACATGAGGAGTAACTGGATTACGTATGGTGATTTGGTTGTGAAAGAAGGAGACAAATGGAGAATGAAACCATATGAGCAAGTAAAAGAATATGTATATGATTGGCTGCAATACCTTCAGATAAGTGATATGTTTAAAAAGGAGATAAAAGAGAGAAGATATAATGAAAAAGACTCGAAATTTCAAACAGAAATTATTAATAACGATTGCAAGACAATATCTAAAATGTACAAAATCTTATTGGAATGGCAAACGATGGACGAAGAGGTGAAAGAGGTAATGATTCACTGGGCCAGGGATTTGGGGTATAGTATAGAGTTGGAGGAGTGGCAAAAAATATGGGTTGAAAATTTGAATTTCACGGCATGTATTACGTTGAAAGAAAACACTATGAAGATGGTATACAGATGGTATATGACACCGGCTAGGCTTGCAAAAATGTATAAAATCTGTAATAAGTGTTGGAAGTGCAAAGAGAAGGAGGGCACATTTATGCACATGTGGTGGGAATGCAAAAAGGTAAAGGGGTTTGGGGAAACAATATATAATGAGTTAAAGAAAATGTTGAAGTATAATTTTGTAAAGAGACCAGAGATTTTTTTGCTGGGAGTAACTAGAAATGCAATAAATAAGAGGGATAGAAAACTTTTCCAGTATGCAATAACGGCGGCGAGAACCCTACTGGCCCAGAGATGGAAACAAGAAGAGGCACCGACTTTGGAAGAATGGAGAACAAAGTTAACAGATTATGCGGAATTGGACAAATTAACGGGAAAGATCAGATTTCAAAGAGACCATAAGTTTTTGGAGGACTGGGGAAAATTTAGGGAGTATTTGGAAACTGTATGTGAGGATTATACAACGCTAGTGTGTTTTAAAGAAGCTTTGTGAAAAAAAATAAGAAATATTGCAAGAAAGAAAATGAAGATAGGAAAATTTACTTAAAGGTGATATAATAATTAAGAAATGCGTAGGTAGAGGAATAACTACGGAAGATTACCAGGGGAATTGAGGGAGGTCCAATAAGTGAACTATGTGATGTGTAAATTGAATGTTTGGAGATTCTAAGGAAAAACCTTTAATAAAAATAATAATGAAAAAAAAAGAATTATTTGTGTTGCAGATGTGCAGAAGATCAGAGCAAAAGTTGTCTAATTTGCAGCCATAGGATCCCAAAGCACCCTGGGGCGGCTTTTTATAAGCCATACGTGGTTCACCTGTCTGGTGTGCTTGGGAGCTTGGTGCAGTGTATGGAGGTGGAGCCAAACTGACACTCCTGCTGACTTGCCTACACTGTGCCAAGCTCACTGCACCTTGCAGCTCCCCTCTTCCTCTCAGTACAGTGGTACCTCTGGATGCGAATAGGATCCATTCCGGAGCCCCGTTCACATCCTGAAGCAAACGCAACCTGCGTATGCGCAGGTCGCGATTTGCCGCTTCCGCGCATGTGCGTGATGTCATTTTAAGTGTGCATGCACGAGCGGCGAAACCTGGAAATAACATGTTCTGTTACTTCCGGGTCACTGCGGAGCGCAACCCGAAAATGCCCAACCCAAAGCATACAGGCAACAAAACCTTTCACACAACTAATTCAACCCTCAGCAGTACAGGTAAAAAAAATGTACCAGCATAAATGAATTCTGCTTCACATCACACACACACACACACACACACACACACACTTCCCAGATTTCTGCTACCAGTGCTGAAATAAATTTCTACAGGGACAAACTCATATCTCTTATTGTTCCTAGAGGAAGCTTTACAGACCTAACAATATAGCACTTTTTAGTCCCTGCCAAATCTTTTATAGCAACATGGTATGTGATTGAGATTTATAGGATTACTTTGCAGTCCTCCAGATTTTATTGTAATCCACCAGAGAATCATGGTGGATTGTTTCTCTAAACCCCCCAAAAAGGGCATCTCTCATGCCTATCCTAATTTTCTCAAAGAACAGTTCACAAAGGATGTTCACAAATATTAGGCTAAGACTTGGTCACATTTTGTGGAAAAAAAATGTAATGTACTCAGATCATTAGTTCATGCAGCCTAATTCTGTGCTTCAGAATGAATAAGTTCAGTTTATTTGTTTATTAGGTTGATTGTTTTGAGATTTACCCAACTTCTCAACAATGCTTTTTAAGAAGCATATAAACCAATATAAAATGTATGAAAATTAATTTATAATCAGAGCATTATTAAGGTGATGGTTCATCTAACCATAATAAACAGCACAGAATCATAACACTATAAGCCTTGATTATTAGCATTTCAGTATCATGTCAAATGAAAGTTTTACCTTCCTTTGAAATAACAACCGCAAGCTAACAAGATGAGCCTATCTGAACAGAGTCCTAAAGGTATGGAGCCACCATTAAGAAGACTCTGCTTTCATATGGAACCAGAACCCTCAGCCAACCCTCTGAAATTATCTTAGATCTCAAAGGAGTGGATGGGGAGAGAAACATGGTGAAGGCATTCCTTCAGATAACCAAAGCCCAGATCATATTGAGATTTTAAAGCCATAGTATTTTGAATTGTACCCAGACACTAACCGGTTACAACAGGTGTAACTGGGAAAAAGCTTCTCTGCACCATTTGCATACCAAACATTAAGCCAGTTTATCAGCACTCCTAGGCAGCAAACCTGCTCCTTTAGGGATGTGTGATTCCACCTGGAGCAGCACATTAACTTACTCCAAAATCGATTGGCCCACCTACAATCAGCACTCATCCAGACCACTGCTAATTCTAGATAACTGTTCACAGATTTCTCTGCTTTGCTTGTTGTCTACAAAAAGGCAAAACATAAGTAGCAGAAGATGTGCGGTAATTTTACTGAACATTGTGTATTGAAAACATACTGATCTTTATTTCAGCTGAGCGCTGACCATTTCGGATACCTGTGGCTATGTGAGCTAACAGGAACATGATAATGGTTTCACACCAAGATGCAAAATATCTGCTAACATTAAATAAGATATTTTAGAGGAGAAAACCAATCTCCATGTCTGGCATGGTGCCATGTCCTTCAGTCTGAATGTCTGTGGGGCATATGTACAGAATGCATCTTCCCCCAAACCTGCCTTTTGAGATAATCTTTGATGAACTTTCTACTACAGGTGTTTACAGATGGGAAAATGCACCAGAAGTCACTTTGCTGATTCGGATAGGGGGCTGCTTCATTTCAGAAAAGACGCTGTTTCTTCAGATCCAAGGTTAAATCTCAATTTGATTCAGTTTTTGAATCTTTGGGTGTCTCCCAGTTGATAGTGATTGGGAACTGGCTATAATCTTCCTTTAAATGGCTTAATTCGCTGAGAGGGAAGAATGGACCCAAAATTAGACAAAAGGCAGTATGGTTTGAGAGTGTCTGTAAATAATCTTTAAAGTTTAAACTATTTTTAAGGAGATGCCGATAACTTGTTTATTTTTTTAGTGGAAACGGGGGGAAATTGCAGACATAGTAGTCCTTTCTGAGTGGGTGAAGCCAATCCAATTTCAGAAAAGTAAGTACAGATTTCTTTTCTGAAAAGAGATTTCAAATGTTAAGGCTTTTTATTTGTTTAGGGAATAGGCTATAACTTTTTTAAAAAATCTTTTTTGTTGAACTGGATTACATTTGCAAGTATAGCAGACCCTTTGGAGGAAATGAAGCATGTCAAATTTAGAAGTGATAGGTGCATTTCAAGTTGATTTGAGGGAGCGAACTTACCTTGTTACGCTTATCTTTACACATAAACTGCCTTGGGGACAACAGAAGCTTTGCCAGGCAATTGATGAATGGCACTTTATTGAAAAATAAAAGTATATACTAATGTGGTG